>NC_132935.1:81391700-82648843 GCF_034638445.1 Ciconia boyciana
TTCCAGAGCCCTCCTCTTTCAGTTTCCTTAATTACTGCTGTTCATAGATTTTAAAAATGTCTTTTTACCCTGATCAGTCTTCAGAAAACCAAAATGTTAACTATATGCATTACAACATCAGTACTGCTCTCCTATCTAATTCCAACCCAAGATATTCAGTCTTGGTATTTTTGACGTTATCTTGTTAAAACTCTTCGCAGAAAAAAATCTATTTTCCTGAAGTCTTTCACCTGACCTCAGATATCCCCAGTTAGTCAAAGTTAATTAAGCCTTTAATTATTTTTATATGCTTATGCTTCATTTTCAAATATGCAATATTTTTAGTTGTCCAAATGATCCACTCTTCTGCTCAAAAGAAAAAAAGTGTAGCCTTAAGACTACTCAAGTCTTTTCACTGAGGTATTTTTTCATAGCATGGTGGATCTCTCTACTAAGTTTCATCACCTTAATGGAACAGATATGACAGTGCTAAGATGCATGTTCAAATTCATTCCAGTATTATCATAATAGTCAAAAGAATAGAAATCTATTACTGTAATTTTAATCAGTTTCATAGAATCTCTTGAGCTCTACTAACACTACTGATCTTGTCAGATCAAATTGTCTTAATTGCAAAGTTAAGATTCTGATATTCTGAAAAGGCTGATAGTTTTATAAGTGTATTTTGATGTGCGTGGATAAAAACCTTACATCATAACAGATGTCCTTTCAGAAAAAAAATAAGACAACAGCCTGTTTCTTACAAGCCCTTGCTTCTTTAACTAGTGATTGACAGGGTAGTTACTGACGTTATGTAGCAGTGGCCTCCAAGAGTACAAGCACAAGATGACAGAGAGAGCTTGAGAATACAGGTGATAACAGAGATCCCCAAGGGTATAACCATCGACCACAAAAAAATCAGTTTTACTTTTTATTAAAGGAATGCAACCTTGAAAGCTGGGATGACCGGTTTTAGGGCAATAGGAAAAGAACAAAACCCATGTATCCAACATGCATAAACATCCTCATACAGTGAAAACACAAAGGACATAATCAGAAACAGACGCAGCTCTACCTTAGGGACAATGGTGTCCATCTGCAGCAAAACTTTTTAATGCTTGTTAAAATCTTTTTTTTCTTTCTTGTGCTAAGTATGGATGGCATATGTGCTGGCACTAGGCCCAACACCAGAACAGAAAATGTACAACAGAGCTGGAAGTAATCTGTGCTTACCCTTTGAGATCCCCATCAGCTTAGAGGAATTAGAGCCACCCCAAGAACATACAGACCATCACAACCCCTGTAAGAGCAGACCAAAGGAAGAAGAGAGAGAGAAAAAATTCTGGAGCATTATGTCACTCAGTTGCACCTGATCAATGCCACTACTTAAGCATCAGCAGGTCCCTCTCCTCTTTTTGATAGAGAGAACACCACTTTTTGTTTAGCCATTCACTTTATTTTGCTTCTGCAATCCAGTAATTATTTTCTATTATATAACTGGGATTAGTAGAATAGAACTTTAAAATGCAGAGTGTTTTTTTGTGTTGTGTGTATATGTGTGTACGTGTGTGTGTAATATGTGTATTTCCTGCTCTAGCCTTGCCACACAGTGTCTGATACTGCAGCACCAAGTCAGAGTAAACTCAGATGTAACATAGCTATTTAGTAGAATGATCAGTTAATACATAAAGCTGCAAATTCTCTGATGAATACCCCTACAAATTCTCCAGTTGCCTCAGAGTTGGCATTTATGTAATTATTCATTCTAGCCCATAATCTTTACTGAAAAAACACAACACCTATTTCTTAGATATATGCATTTCATATCTTAAAGTACAGTGTAGAAAGGAAGTCAAAACCAGACAGTAGTAGTCACAGTTTGTAGTCAGTCAATACCTAAAAGTAGCTGATAGGAATTTTTCCAGCAGCATCTGAAATCCGTGTGTTTTCTGGAATTTACACACTTTCAGATTGCAGGAAGGCATTTCCAGAGCCTTGATGACTGTAAGAGCTGGTATCTATTCCTGTTAAAATTGCTGAAATGTACTTATCTTTTTCTTCTGCATTATATCTAGCAGACAATAGGTTGGCTGATTCTTTGTTTAGCCTCTGAATAGTTCAGAAATTCTTCTGTTAAACTTGTGGAACTGTGGACAGACTCCGAAACACAGCTAAGGGAGCCTACAGAATCAAAGAGACAGGCAGCTACGGGGTGGGAGTAGGGGGAGAGTTTCTTCATTGAATAAGAGTGGGACAAAAGCATAACAGTGTTTTCTGATTCCATTTGCAGACTCAGGGACAAGACTTCTATCTCCAGTCTTGTGTTAGGCAGCCTAATTCTTTTTATGGTTTTAGTCGTAATAATCCAGTCCTGCAGATGATACACAAGCACTTCATTTTATACCTCACTATGATATGTGTATGGTAAAGTACCAACATAACTTGTTGTGGGCTCAAATTTGTTTGTGTAAAAAACTTCTTTATAGTGCGGGTGACCAAACACTGGAAAGAGTTGCCCAGAGAGGCTGTGGAGCCTCCATCATTGGTGATATTCAAAACGCAATTGGACACAGCCCTGAGCAACCTGCTCTAGTTGACCCTACTTCAGTAAGAGTATTGGTCTAGATAATCCCCGAACGTCCCTACCAACCTTACCTGTTCTGTGATTTTGTGTGTGATTAACAGGCCTGGTTTAATATGAATTCAAATACACTAGTTCAAACAGAGAAAGCATTGTACCTAGCACAACTAGAGGTATCTACAGAATGTCAATGAAACCTTGGCTACTAGCGGACTTGTGATTTTTTTCCCATTTGAAAAGATGCAATCTAATTTATATAGCGATGTGAACTTCACCACATAAACCTTGTAAAAGATTTGTCATGATATTACTGCGCAGTGCTCTCATGAAGACCTCAGCTTGCAATCAGAAGAGAAAGCTACAGCTGTTGAATCAGTAATTCTCAAAGAAGCTTATTCATTGACTTCAGTCCAGTGAGCAAGAATGAAACAATACATCCAACAAATCAGTGTTTGGATGTCATTCTAACAAGACAGAGGCAGTGAGCTGACAACTTCAGAAACAGCAGAGTAAACCTTGGAGAACCTCTTGGCTTAAAACCAAACATAACTAATCACAACAGCTGTGCAAATAAATTCAGAAGTCCTATTTTTCTTGACATCTCCCAGTAATCAAGAAATGTGTCAAAATGAGCCATCAGAACTGAGATGTGCTCACTGATATCAAACCAGCATTTCAGAATGACTGTCAGGTCTCTTATGCCAATAAGGCTGGAAAAGAAGCTGACATAAGGACAAACAGTTTTGTGCTTTGCCATAGCAAGACAGATTCTAGACAATAAACCAATTAACAGCTAAAAAATTAAAGTGTAAAATTGTAGAGTGTTTTTTTGTTTATTTTGGTTTTGGTTTTTGTTTTACCCCCCAAAATTATGAGCATCAGCCTCCCTCAACACAGGGAACACTTCTCCATTTTTACATTTTGAGCCATGATGTTTCTTTCCCCCTTAAAATTAGAATTTCTCTCTCACTTCCAAATTTTAGAAACAGGTATAGAATTTTTTTTTCTCTCTTTCTGCACAGTGAAATTTAATCTTCTAATTGGAACAAGAGGACTAGTTGCAGAAGGAGGTGAGAGTGCCTGATGGCAATTCAGAAGGCTCCAAACCTTCCTACCAGTAGGTGGAGCAAAAATGTCATTAATATTGAGACAAACTTTGAACTAGGATTCTGCCGTAACCCACAGGTGGTGTTCCTTCTCCGTTCTGTTTTTTAACTGCTCAATCCAAGGAAGACAGCCTAATGCCTCTTTTTTTTTAGCTCACTTTAAGAGTAAAGGGGGGATTGTCTCTGATGCAGCGTTCAGAGACACAACAAAGAAAAAATTGCTCTGCCAGTTCCTGCCCTCTTGCTCACTTGTCTTGTCTGAGTATGTGGGCAGAAGGACTGGGGATGTGGTTCAGCACAGCACTGCTGTGTATGTATATTCATAGACTTCTGTTTAGCTGGCGGTTTCCTTGCTTGTAGCCCTGAGCTCAGTCCAACAGACAATCTCTTTGTCCTTTAGCTCTTCCATGTACGTTGCTTCATTTCCCAGAACAAAGTTGTTTCATGCCACATCAGAGATAACAGGCACTCACTGAAAATAAACTCCTTTTCCTACATTGGTTTTATTTAGTCAGGGATGTGCTTATGCTCATGACAAAAACATGATACAAAATCATACATCTTTCAAATACACAGCCTTAAATCTGAAGTACCTCAAGTGTGCTAAAACGTTGATAGATTTTTCACTCAAGCAGTACTTAAGAAGCTATTAGACAGAGTACCTTATACATTAAAAGATCTTGAAAGCACCTTTCAACTTTGTTATGCTTCTGCAAGCTATGGATTAATGGGAATCAGCATGGGACTTGCTACACAGACAGGAATACCTACAGGAATTAACATTTAAACTGAAAACCTCACAATGAAAAGCCTTGTCATCTCGTGACAGAATCATGCCTGCTGTTTCCATCATTCACAACAAAGCACAGCTTTACATTAAATCACAGCTGAGCACCAGGATGCAAATATTCAAGATGGTCTTTGAAAAGGACATTGCAGCTCATCATCAGAGTATTGAACAAAAATGCAGTTAGAATTTTATTATCAATCGTTAGGAACTTCCTGCCTTTAAACCCAGGTAGCTCTAAACTCAAACATTTCCTGACCAACATTGACTCTTTTACACTGGGATCTTTAGCAAATGACATTATTGTGGTATTTTGTGTCAATTTGGGGTCAGTTTAGAAAGTGTTAATTGAGGAAAATTCACTGAATTTAATAGTGCTTTAGTTACTTCATCAGCTAATATTAATTTCATCTTATAACATGAAATACATTAATTCAATTTTGTTTCAATTGACTGGGCCTATTAACAAAAAAATACCTTTTCACATGGCAGTATTGTGAGGCTTTCTAAATAAAAGGAATTATACTGAAATTCTTTCAGAATTTTAAATAAATGGTGAAAGTTAAAGGATAGTGCTTCTCATTAGAAGAGCAATAAAGGTGGTGAAGGGTCTAGAAAACAAGTTCTACGAGGAGCAGCTGAGGGAACTGGGGTTGTTTAACATGGAGAAAAGGAGGCTGAGGGGAGACTTTAGCACTCTCTGCAACTACCTGGAAGGAGGTTGTAGTGAGGTGGGTGTCAGTCTCTTTTTCCAGGTAGCAAGTGATAGGACAAGAGGAAATAGCCTTATTTTGTGTCAGGGAGGTTTAGATTGGATATTAGGAAAAATTTCTTCACTGAAGGGTTTATCAAGCATTGGAACAGGCTTCCCAGGGAAGTGGTCAAGCCACCACCCCTGGAGGTATTTAAAAGACATGTAGATGTGGTGCTTAGGGACATAAGTTAGTGGTAGATTTGGTAGTGCTAGGTTAATGGTTGGACCTGATGATCTTAAAGGTCTTTTCCAACCTAAATGATTCTATGATTATGGAATTAGGGCACCTAAGACTAAAAATCTGAGCTCCACTGAAGTACTATCCTAGCAAAATGCTAGAAATTTACACAATTTAGATAACCTTCAGTTTTTTAAATTTATTATTTGGAAGCAGTACAGGAGCTACTAGATTTTTAAACATGAACAAGTTGCAAAATGTTTAATACTTTATATATGTTAATACCATATAGAAAAAAGGTGGTCAACACCAACAGAGGCACCTAGGCAGAGTATACAAAGGTATATGTTCTGCAGTCTTTGCCAAAGCACTTCCTACCCTGATAAATTTTACCCTGTAAAATTACACACAGAAAAAGTGTCCCAGATCAGTCTTTTACTGGCACAACAACAACAACAACAAAAATCACTGAGAACTTTGCAAGCTCTCTCCTGTCAAGCCACATGTTTAAGATTCTAAACTTACATACACAGATTTCAAAACCTGGTTCTGTAAAGCTTTGTGATAGTTTCCAGAGCTATAAATGAGGATAGTAAAGGGCCCCCAGGCACACTGAGTTGAAATAAATTGTTAATGTAAGCATTTTGACTTGCAGTGGAGTGGAATGATGCTTCCATAATTTTAATAGCCATTTCATTCCTTATTTTATTTTCTTGTTTCTGTGTCTTGGAATTATATATCTTGCCAGCCTATTGCTCCCACTAGCTCAAAACAGCCGCTGACCATAATGCAACATCAGTCACCTATATTTGACAAAGCAGTGACATTTAGCTTTCCCTGTTCATAAGCAAGTAGAAAGACTTTAAGGGATCATCTAAATACATCCTATACTCAAACTAAAAGAAGCCTCATTTCAAGAGGTTAATAAAGGAAAAAGGAAAGTATGAAATACTGATAAATTCTTTTAGAATAGACGTACAGAGGGCATATTTCTTGCAAATGGCGGTCTCAATATTTCTTTAAAACCTGACTTGCAGTAAGTATCTAGAAGTACTTTATAGTAAAGGGATTCTTTTTCTAATAATTCTTCTTATATTTTCCATAGTTTTCAAAAGCAAAAATGGCCAAAATTTCTCTTCAAATTTAACTGTAAAAATATAAGTTATCGGTTTGCTAAATACAATCCTAATAAAACAGCTAGTTAATATATTTTACTACAGTTAAAATGGTTAATATATTCTATTAATTTTTAACTCTAAAGGGATTTTGTTATGAAGTTATAGAATTTAGCAACTCCAGACACCTTCTATGGCAAAACTAATAATCTTATTACTCCCTGTCATATGTGCCAAAAAATACCAGAATAATACAAAGAAGCCCCTCAACATTTGTAAGAGTAATTATGCCTTGAACTATAAAAGGAAGAACAGGTGCTTGTGGAAGCATGTGAAGGACAAGAAAGTCAGTGGAAAAAGCCAATGTCAATTTATCAAGGTGTGCGGGTTTTGTCTGGGATAGAGTTAATTTTCTTCACAGCAGCTAGTATGGGGCTATGTTTTAGATTTGTGCTGGAAACAATGTTGATGATACAGGGATGTTTCCTTTATTGCTGAGCAGTGCTTACACAGAGTCAAGGCCTTTTCTGCTTCTCACACCACCCCACCAGCAAGTAGGCTGGGGGTGCACAAGAAGTTGGGAGGGGACACGGCTGGGACAGCTGACCCCAACTGGCCAAAGGGATATTCCACACCATATGACATCATGCTCAGCCTATAAAGGTGGGGGAAGAAGAAGGAAGGGGGGGGACACGTTTGGAGTGATGGCATTTGTTTTCCCAAGTAACCGTTACACGTGATGGAGCCCTGCTTTCCTGGAGATGGCTGAACACCTGCCTGCCCATGGGAAGCAGTGAATGAATTCCTTGTTTTGCTTTGCTTGCATGCATGGCTTTTGCTTTCCCTATTAAACTGTCTTTATCTCAACCCCCGAGTTTTCTCACTATTACCCTTCCAATTCTCTCCCCCATCCCATTGTGGGGGGAGTGAGTGAGCAGCTGTGTGAGGCTTAGTTGCTGGCAGGGGTTAAACCACAACCACAAGGGTAAATCCCACTTGACTAATCTGGTTGCTTTCTATGAGGAAACAATTTGCTGAGAGCAGAGGATGTCATTTGCCTTGCTTTTAGCAAGCCTTTTGTCACGGTCTCCCATGACATCCTCCTCACTGACAACCTGGTAAGATCTGAACTGGACAGATGGGCCACAAGATGGGTGGGTATCTGTCTGAGTTGTCAAGCTCAGGGAGTGGTGGTTAATGGCTCAAAGTCAAACTGGCAGCTGGTCAGGAGTGGAGTTCCTCAGGGGCCGATAATGGATCTGATATTGCCCTGGGCTACAAAATGGCAGATGAGGAGGATACTTTAAACAGTCCAAGGGTATAAAAAGATTATTTATGTCTGTTCTCTCTCTCAAACAAGTTTTCAGCTAAAGAACTTTTGTAGGAATGAAAGTATAGCCATGGCAATACTGAGATTGTTACAATCTAGTAGCCTTATTTTTTTTTAGTTTGGTTTTCTTTGGGAACTCCTAAAGGCATAGCAAGCGCCAAATCTGTCATTAACCCACCCAAGCTTGGCTAAATCCACATGAACAGCAGGACAGGCATAGCATATAGTCATGCTAAAATTCTTTCTAAAAAAACTTTAGAGATCACAATTCCTTCTTATCACCCTCAAAGATTATTGACTTAAACTATTAGATCTGATTTCAGCAGGTCAGAAAATCATGCTCATCTATAATTTTAAAACAGTCCAAGGGAGTTGTTCGCATAATAGCAGCAGAGCTAGTGCTTAGAACTATTCAGTTTTATGCCATATTTCAGGGAATTGCCATAGAACAGTAAGACTGATTTCTAAAAATTATAATACACAACTGTAGCAATATTTTAACATTTGCATCTTCTCTTGTTCATCTCTATACATTTCTTTTTCATCAAGTGTAGTTAAACTTGGTGTAATCTCTCAATTCCATCACTGTAAAAAAAAAAATAATCAGCTGGAAAAGGCAGCAAAAACTTAATGACTTGTGCTTGCCTTAGCAGGTGACTGTGAGGATGTGTGATATCTAAATGAACTGTTTGCACTTAATGCTTGCTGCAAGCAGTTAATGTCTGTTCAAGCATCCCAGTATCATGTGTCAGTATGAGGGTAAATGTTACATTTCTAAGGTAGGTAAATGCTTGGTCTCTCTGACATTAATTACTAGTGGCTACTTTTACAGAAGGTTTTGCAGCCCTTTAGAAAGTAATTTGATAGCTTTATCTCATTTGTGCATACATGACCGAGCCCGACAGACAACAGATTACTCAATCTAAGTAAAACAGCTCCTAAATTTAGGAAAGTGTGATTTGAATTGAGACTTAGGGCTTCTGTCCATCAATATTTTCAATCCATTACAGGAATATCAATAGTTCACCAGCAGTGATTCAGAATCTCACTTCAGTTATTTGCTCTGTAGAGTTCTTGGATGGTCTACTTCTGCTTGTCTGTGGTTTTGAATATCTAATTTTAATGTCTCTAACAGTCATTTGTTATTCACTGTAAAAGGTTAGCACAACCTCTATTGAATTTAAAATTTGGTTGCCATGATTTTCTATAAAGGCAATTACTTCCTTTTTTCACTGCTTCTTGCTCTTTTCCACCTTATTCTTCTTGAAGTATATCAAAACTGAACTCTTGGCTCTGCTAACAGTAGTGAACATCCTCTTAATGATGTTCCTCTTAATGATCCTCTTCAGCCTTGTGTGGTTTTTTTGGGTTCCCCCCCAAAAAAAAAAAAATCAAAACCAACCAAAAAAACCCCAAAACCCAAACAAAACCAAACCCAAACTTTTTTAAGAGTCTAACCTGGCGAACCACACAAGCTCATGTTGCTGGAATTTACAGAAGAACATTTAGGAAGGATAGCTTGCTATTTCTTTGGAAGCGTGACTCCCTGGCCATGGAGGGAAAAAAGTCTCAATAGTTTCTATGTTGAAGCAACTGGACTGTTCTTTGTAGTGATTAGTACCATTTTTCTGTAACTCAGTAGAATTCCTTCAACATACTATCACAGCAACAAATGAGTCAGTACATCCTAAAATTTGATAATGTAAATGAACACTTCAGCCATTTTACTGATAAGGATGTTTTGGTTCTGAAATTAAGCAAATAGAGTCTGTGAAGGGGCATGTCTACGAGAGATACTTGGCAAGATGCTGTTTTGAAATATGAAGTACCATATTACCTTAAACTGTTTAATGTGTTGGAAATAATTTATCTGGCCCTTATTTGTTAAGATTGGCTGCATGTTTGGCCTTGCCTAGATGGTAGAAACATAGTTCATCTTTCAGATCTGGAAAGAAAAAAAAACAACCAACAACACCACACCCTTATACTGTAGTGTATATTTGCACCCTGAACACTGGAAGCCTGTCAGTATACTGAAGCACAATTTATTGCGTGAATATTTTACGTATTTCCTTTTAGCATTACAGCAGTTGTGAACCAAATACCTCAGGTACAGTACATGAACCTTCACCTCACTGGGACAGAGTATTATTGTGCCACGGTAAAGTAGCCATGGACAGCATTCTAACACATATGCCCAGGATTTATTAACATATCACTCAAAAATTACTTCAGTATATTCTATTTCTTTCAAATAGGAACCTATTGGATATGGTAAAGTTCTTGGTTTTTGTAGAACCCTGACAGCAAATCAGAATGCTAATTTATAAACCAACTAATATTAACCAAAACTATAACAACTGTAACTAATAGTTTGGTTTATAGCAATGTGAGTAACTTAATCTTTGTCTTTCTCAAGTTTCCAAACCAGTTTGATGGATTTAAAACTCAGTATTTAATACTTTGTTTGTAAAAGCCAATGTAGTTTTACAAAGCTATGAAGCTTGAAGAAATTAATTTTAAACAGATACTGTATAAAGAGACACTTTCTTGTAAGTAGTGAGCTTCTGGAAAGTGTTGCTGCAGGAAGCTATGGAGGCAGATATTATTGGCAGCTTCAAAATGAATTTGTAGTATCTATGATTAGATACTAAAGGGAAGAGGCAAGGAGGTATCCTCTAAAATTCCTTCATGCTCTTTCAGCATCCACAATATTGTAGTAGGGAAGAGATGACAGAAAATGGGCAGATGGTAAAAAATGGAACAGGTCCAAGATATGGCCAGGGACACAGAATTTATTCTAACAGCAGAGGTTGCTGCCCAGCACCAATGGAGAAGGGGATCTCAGCAAGGGATGTTTTTTGCTCACCTTGAATCTCTGTGAGAGACCAGAGCAGTGATAAGTTCTGGTTGTCCACACTCCATGTCATCTTCTCCCAGCTGCTTTTGCCCATCAGCTCTTTCTCACAGGACTGCAAAGATTCCACTCTCTCCTACACACTCTTCTGCTGGCAAGTCACCATGAAACTACTACCATGTTGTTCCTCAGACAATAGATCTGGAGAGATTTTTTAAAAATTGTATTTATTTATTTTTACACCAGGTATTACTTTAACAGGTGATTATTTAAGTGGGAATAGTCAGTGCATTTTCTGTTGGCACTCCTTTCCCAGGAAAAAGGAACACTGGTCACAGAATCACTGGTGGGCAACTCACCCACTTCCAAACTTGAACTCAGGCAATAACCTGTATAATATGAGCTAGGCCCTTTTCTAAAGTGTCAGATGCAACATGCAGGCCCAGCACTTACTTCCTTCACAAGATGATGTTCTCCACGCTATCAGCATGGGCTGACCTGGGCCCGTTGTTACTCCCTCAGAGAAAGTTTGGCAGATGAAGTCCAAGATGAGAGAAAGACAGCTGAGTAGAACAATACCACCTCTGAGCACTGGGAAGCCCTCCACTGAGTACCCACTTACACAGCTGCGGTTAGCAGTGGATTGCCACATACTCCAGGACACACTCAGTCTGGACATTGTCACTACCTGAGCCTAGTTTTTAGACAGCTGGTGCTCATTTTCTTGGGGAAGGAAGAGGATTTCTGTGATCTGGAAAAAAACCCCTCATATTCAGTATTGTGTGTGTGGTACGGCACATTGCCTCCCCCCCCCCATTTTACTTGTAGCTTCTTCTCAGTGCCCTACCAAAGCTGCAGAGTTCCCTTGCCAGATGCCTCCTGACCCTGTCCAGTCCAACTGTTCACAGCACTGTGGGAAAGCATCAAGGTGTAGGGGTAACGAATTATTCTTTCCAGTTGCTTAGCTTGTCATATCTTTGGAAAAAACACTTGGTTCTTCCTTGGCTACTTTTAGGCAGCAACACATGCTGCCAGGAGTGTTTCACTCAATATTTTCCATTGATGCTCTTCCTTATACTTTTAACCATTTAATGCCTTGGGTTTTTGTTGTTGTTGTTAGTGGTCCCTCATTGTAATTTTTCACCTTCATTCTTCTTTTCAGAAAGTGCTTTTTGGTTCTCTCAGGAGAGGTGAATCAATCCAGCTCTAGCAAAACCTAACACTAGTCATAATCAGATGCCCAGTTCCAAAATGGCACTGATATGCATCTGTTCTCTCATAACTCCCTCCAATATTTAGCCCTTTCTATAACAGAATTGCTTTCATGTAACTGGCATACAGCATTAATAATGTCCAGCTAATGTATAAATAGAATGGCAGAACCACAGAAGTCAGCATCGCCAGGGACAGCACTCATATATATGACAGCTTCTATTACCCAAAAATTACTTCAGTATAGTCTATTTCCTTCCTTGCAAATAGGAACCTATTGGGGGGAAAAAAGTTTTATTTCTGAGTCACAGTTGCATTTGACATCCAGTGGCACTTCTGCTTTCCTTTCTTTTAAGGAAATTTGAATCACACAAGGGTCAGTAGAAATTAAGCTATGAGTGTCTAAACCAAATGCAGTTATGATCAAAATACAGAGCATGAGTTCCTGATAGCAATCTGCATCAGGGCCAACCTCCAAAAGCAAACACTTTTCTGTAGTGCATACATATAACGAATTCAAACCTCTTAACATCTGACTATAAACACCACTTTTTAAATAAGCTTAGAGTTCCTTGACGTGATGATGCCTTATTTTGCAAACAGAAGTTTGAAGACAACCAAGAATAGTTATTAGATAACTTTCCCAGAAAAAAAAAAAAATTATACCTGCACATAGGCCTTTAACAATCTACTGCCTTATGATGGCACAGTGGTTTTCTAACTGTGCATGAAACTGTCTAGGTGTGACAGATCAACACGAGTTTGTAATGTGTAGTCTCAAGGCAGTTACTGCACCAAAAAAATTTAACTTTGGGTTAAGAACTTTCATTGTAAACCCACTGAAACCTAAAATATCCATGTTTGTAATTTTTCAGAACTTTCAGCAGTCAATATTGAACAGGACCTCCTTCCATCTCTGTCAATGAGAGCGTAACTTAAGTCATTGCTGATCAGCTGGTCCATGGAAATTAACATGCTGCAAAACAAAACACTTCAAGCTAATACCATTTACTTCTATGGTTAGAATTGAAGCACTATTCAAGTTACCTCTAGTCAGCTGGCAAGTATTAGATCACCAAACTATGACAATATGATTGCATGCTTCTCTGCATGAAAACTATGGGAATTTTGATGGCAATCACAGCAGGCAGAACATGTGTCCTCAGATATCCCTGTTACAGGAGGAAGGAAAATAAAGAAAATCCATCCCCTGCACCTTTTTAAGAGATTTGTACTCAGTATATAACCCACAACCACCTTTGAAAATGTCAGTTAAAACAGAGTAAAAAAAAAATTCAAATACAGGGAGTTAGTAAAGCCTACACAGAACAACCTCTTTCCACTTGCTTTTTAACCATAACATTTACTCATTTTCCTTCATCTACGTTAGTTTAAGTCTCTGCCTCCTTCCACAGGTGTTCAGATTTCTTCTACAGCTTTGCTATACAGGGAGCTATTTAGCCTTACTATGGCTCCAATCCTGTCTGTCCAATCCATTTATGTTTCTAGACAGGTTTCCAGTACCATAAATTTGAAATTTTACTCAGGCTAAAAGTTAACACTAAAACTCCAGAATGTCAAAATGTATTTTCTAGGAATTACTATTGTCAGCTAATTAACCCTGAAACTAAAAAACATTTAGTTCTAAGTGTTGGATCAAACATATACACTCAATATGACTATCTACGTGACTGAATATTCTAACATCATTGCGAAGAAAAGAAACATTGTTGAGAAAAAATACCAATTTTCCTAAGTAATTTATTTAAAATAAATTATCCATGGAGGTTTTTACCTCATTTTTCAGTAGTTCCTTGTATTACTGGGTAGGCCTGCTGGCAGCGGGCTGAAAGCTGGTAAGTAGTGCTGGTCCTGAATACCTGAACCCATGCAAAAGAAATTAATACTAAGATGCCTTAAATCAAACTTGTTTTCCAGCATCTGTATTCATATATTTAAGAACTCTGGGTAATCTGATTTCAGAAGAAAAACAAATCTTTTTAAGGTTTATGATTTGGCATGCCACCATCACACAATGAAGTGGAAGGGACTGAAATATTATAGTAGTTTGTCCAAACACTATTCATACATAAAGGACTTTTCTCCCCCTTCACCTCCCAACCCCCCCTTGTTTGGGAGCGTTGAAAGCAAACCCTCCCTAGGAAACCTGCTGCTCTGTTACTCACTGTTCAATAAGTTCTTTCATTTCTTTAAGCAAGTTATTTTCAGAGGTACTAACTGTCTTAAAAATGAAAGAAAACATACCCAAAAGGTATTTCTCCATCATGCAGAGAGGAATGTCACTTCTGGATTAGTTTTATTGCTCTTCAGAAAAAAACACACATCACCATCAACAACAAAAACCATGATGAGAAAGCAGCATGACAGCTAGAAGTTATTTGGACAGCAATGCCAAAGCTACTTACTGAAGGCTTCCCTGTGGAATTTTTTTATATTAGTTACATGCAAATTTATACAGCCACTGAAAGAAAATTGGCCCTACTGAAAGACAAGGTAAGAAATACAAGGCAAGAAATACAAGGCAGGTAAGTCCCTATGAAATCATGTGCAACAATATGGAACAGATCCCACCTCCATCTTTTACAGTTAATCTAGATGATGAACATTCCCTTACTCCTCAAAAGGTGGATCTGGAAATTCAAAGAGGAGCATAGTTATAATTTCAAGCTATTAGAGAATCCATTGAGACAGGTCAGTTCAGGTTGTCCTATTTAAACCAGTTATAAACTACTGTTAAGAAAACCAAGAATAGCTAGATTGATGGAACCTATTATGCAGTTTCTAGAAATAAACAGGTTAGACTTAACACTTGATAGTTCCCAAGGCAGCCATCCTTACACTCAGAGAACTCCAAGAAATGGCTGCTCACCAAGGGGCAGAGAAATTGAGATATTCCTCATGCACTGAAGGGCAAATTTGGAAGCCTTCACAGTACCACTTTCATAGCTCTGGGCTGACAGACAATTGGTCCCAACAGTCCTTCAAAACAACATGCATTAATCTGGCTTCACCATTTGTGTTACACTCCCCCGCCATAAAGGAGAAGGGCTGTTTTTAATATGCCTATATGAAAGCTTGGAGGCATAAGAATATCCAAATACTACTGCCTTTTTTTTTTTTTGCATGGACATTAGCAGATAGAGGACTTGATGAAAGCAGTTAAGCCTGCTTTATGAATGACAACAAGATTCCTGAATAGGAGGTAATATTCAAGATACAGGAACTTCAAAGATCTTTGCCTTTTTTGGGAAGCAAAATCTAGGAAATGGTCCAATCTAACACCACTATGAGAAGTCCTCATTGAAGCAATCATGAAAAGCAACAGAATGATTTTAAAACAGAAGCTTTGAAGACATGGTGGTGAATTTTTCCAAACTTCCTGAAGATAGAACAGGGGTGATGCATCAGAGGTAGTCTGATCAAGTCACCATTTAACCTTAGCATCTGCTCCCAGACCTGCAAAAAGCATAATTCTGCAAGCTCTGGGATTACCAAGACCTATTTTTCTACAGACACATACTCTAGTTTGACCATGCCCCAGCTTTCCCAGTAATAACTTATTTCTCCTACCTGCCTGGCTGCAACTGTCCGTGAAACCTCTGTTTCCACAGAAGTTCAACATTTGGAGACTGCTATCCTTCCATGTGATTTGGCAGAAGTGGCTTAAGAGCTGTGACAGTTAGAGACACAAATGAATAAATTTGTTTCTCCATGGAAATAGCTGAGAGTTCAGGAGAGACAAAGCTATTCAATGTTGTACAGAAGATAATGTAACAATTCATTACAGAAAGAGTGCTCTTTATAATAACCTAGTCCACATATTTTAATATTTATGGTTGGTATCCGATATGATCAGAAAATGTGACACTTGAGGACCAGTGACTGACTCTACCCTTTTCTAGATTATTTTTCTTCTGTTGAATCTGTCAGATTCTTGGAAGTGCTAGGATGGTTCATTGGATTATATTAATTTAATCCAAGAAACTCATACATCTGTGGCTACATTTGGTACCACTAAATAAGCCAAAAAGCTGTAGGAGCAGATACAGCTTGTTGCTGCTTTGAGAATTGTAACACCCACTAGTTTGTGAAGAGTGGTACCACCTTCCTGGCAGGTGATCAGGAAGGATAGATGCAAGCTTCACTGAGAATCTGTTCCTGCTGCAATCTAATATTTGCTAAATTTAAGTGAAAAAAAGAGAATCATGAACACTGGGAATTAAGGCATTATACAGTAGTTGTACATCTTAAGGATCACTTAATTTTAACTCACAGTTAAGAGTCTTACGGGGGGGGGGGAAGTATGAATATACTAAAAATATAATTATTTTCTTGATATAAGCTAAATTGACATGAACAAAATCTCTGTAAATATAGAGGGCTGGGAACATATAATGAGAACATATAATAAGAATGGAACATATAATAAGAATGGAAAGACTAGTATCAAACCTATAATAAGAAGATTAATTTAATATAATTTCCCCATTTCTTACCCTCTGTCACAAGAAAGGATTAATGTTGAGCCATTTTCTCCCCTCATTAGAATATTTGTCAAGAAAGTGAGATATCACAATTTTAAATGAGTCATTTATTGAAAAAGTCCTGAGCTATTCTACTTTAACCTCTTCATGCTGAAAATTTAATTGGCCAGCAATTCTATTCCTTCTTTTGTTTATAGCTCTACTAACCTACCAAGAATGTCTGGCATTTATCAAAACACAGCATTGCCAGGTCAAAGAGAAAATATGTTATGAATTATAATTCTACGTTAATCTTGTAAATATGATATAGTTTTAATAAGTAAGCATGTTTATAGTGAAATATGATCTGCTATACTTACAAAAGAAATTTCTTGGAATGAAATTGCAGAAATCTTTAGGAAATTAGAAGGAATATACATCTGAAAAATGTATCAATGTCCAGAAGTATTCAGACCAATAATTAGTTTTTAAAACTGTTGTGGTTTAGCCCCAGTCAGCAATTAAGTACCACACAGCCGCTCGCTCACATCCCCCCCCCCCCCGCCCCGTGGGATGGGGGAGAGAATCAGAAGGGTAAAAGTAAGAAAACTCATGGGCTGAGATAAGAACAGTTTAATAATTGGAACAAAATAATAACAACAACAATAAATTGTAATGAGAAGGAAAACAGCAAGAAAGGAACAAAACCTAGGAAAAAAAAATCCAGAAATTTATGTCACTATGTGTACAAGTGTCTTGTATGGTGAGGTTAAGACATTTGCCAGATGGGAAAGGAAAGCAACATTTGAAGTCCTGCATATTGGCCTTTTGTCTTAGAATACATAAGTGAAAAAGATAAATAAATTTACCCAACAATATTGTAGAACATAAAATCGTGTGGTGGGAATTGCACCAGTCTGAGCAAATATGTCGAATTCTCTGATTACATACATGCTCAGATTGCTTACTCTAGATTTATTTATCACTTAGAAAGTATCAAAATGAAGATTAGGTTAACTTGGCTTGCTTCCCCACCCCCATCTGTTACAATATTTTGTCTCCCACTGTACTTATGCATATCTACTCTTAGAAGTGTCAGTACTCATTTAATGTCAGTATTTAGTGTTCCATTGTTTATTGTAGGATATATAGCTTTGTATAATTTTTGTGAAGTCCAGTTTAGTAAGTTGCTTTGTTATTGATATTTCTATACAATGAATCATTAAATAACACACACAAAAAATTATGAAATAGTACCATTGAGACACAAAAAGCAAAAATAGTCCATTTTGGATGCCCAAACAGAGACTAATATGCTTTTTAATACCAGAATCATAACTGACTATTGAAGTAGACATTTCCTTGATAATGTTTCTGCTGACTTCATTTGCAGCTGCATTGCTCATACTGCTGCCAAAGAGATTTCATGAACTGAGGAACACAGCAACGTCCTTCAAAAATCTTTACATGAGCTGCTATACAAAAGGAAGGGAAGAATCCAGATCTCCATAGCAGCCTTTTTCTTAAAAACAAAACAGCCCACACACACACAAAAAATCCACACCAGACCCCACCCCCCAAAACTAACTTCCCCCCTCAAAACCCCCAACTCCCAAAAAACCTGAAACAACAAAACCAAAACCACACACCAAACAAAAAACCCAACCATAGGACATCTCTTCCAGCAGTCTTTAAATATGATCCCTAAACACCTTCTAGGTTGTCAAAGGATCCTACCTCAGTTTAGATTTCTTCACTAAAAACTTGATCCGAGTCAAGAGTGACTGTAGTGTAAATGACACTGATCAAGTCTCTGCACAAAAAGGAAAACATATAAAGTAATGCAACTTGAAATGATATGTTCATTGCACCTGAAGTAAAAGAGAAAATAAGGTACAGGCATTCTGACTTTTTTCTTCTCTTCCTGAAGACACAGGGTTCTTTTTTTAAAGAGCTTTATGGTTCTGAAAGACTATAAGCAAATCAGACTTGTGTGGAGCCTGCAAAGTTTGTAGGAGTTTCAAGACCCATACTGTTCAGGAATTCTGCCTGAAGAGTTGCCTGGATTGGCAATGTACTCACTGTACCCCAAATCTAGCTTTGTTACATGCTTCCTTTTCCTCTGCTGTCACTATGCTGCTATAAGCAAGTGGGTTTTACTTTTTCATTCACTGTATGCCAGGTTTATTAGTAATATAAAGATATAAGGCCAGTTCAAGTGGTTGAAGGAACAAATCCTTTTACCTCAGAAGACACCCTCAGACACTCAAAGCAGTTTAGTCCTGGAGTACCACTCTGCATTTACTTTTATCTTCATGAAAATACATCAGCTTTAAATTAAGATTTCAATATTACTTGTAAACATAGTATCAATGACTCAAGCAAATCTAGGTGATGTTTAATTGTGAGGCTTCTTGTCATGTTTCTGATTTGGTTAAAGAACGAACAGCAGTAAAGTAGACTATTCACCTAAATTAACCTCTGGTGCCTTACAAACAACAGAATCTCTCCCCTAATGATACCTTGATTATTTTATTTTTTATGAACAGGTGTATGCTGCTAATCAGTTGCAAGCAACACTTGTTAATGGATACTGCTCTAGATATTTTACAGATAATTCCTTACTTTATAATAGCTGCTATAAATGAAATATCAATTTTAAATAGGATATCATTTTGACAAGCATCTAAACTTCAGTTCAGCAGCGAAGAGAAACAAGATGATTGTGAGAGGATGCTAGTACACAAGAGGCTATGAAGATATTTCCTGCATAAGTTCAACCTGATGCCTCTCCTCGGTTATGCTGCTACAGCTGGCCTCTGTTTACAGCTTCAGGAGCAGGCATTCTGTTTGTAGCTGACAGAACATTGAACCTTTTTACCAAACATTCATACCTGCTTGTAATTCCAGCTGCTACATGTATGTATTTTGACTGTTGGATTCATAAATTATAAAGTTGTGCTATCAGGATTTGTGCTTTACTCTTAGAAGCAGCCCTTATTAGCTGAAAAATGAACTGGGTTCATTCAGCATGGGTTGAATACACTCCACAATTTTTTTACTGAATGCCTTTTAAAGGGTGCTCCTGATTAACAGAAAAAACTGGATTTCTGCTCTGATGTCATAAAAGTCTCTGAACTTGATGCAAGTTACACAGGATTCCTGTTTTGCAATGATTCTCATACATGGAATCCCTTGGCGGGGGGGGGAGGAAGCCACAGCCAAACACCTCAGCAAAATAAGGAGTTGGCAAAAGTACAATGCCTTCACTGTTTTTCACTCCTATAGAAAAAAATCAAGACTAATTATGTATTTTCAGAAACAAGTATTTTTCAAGCTGACTTCTTAAGAAGTTTCTTATTTTAAGTAATTTCTCATGCAGTTAGGAAGAATAAAGTTTGTTAATAAATTGATATTTAAATGTTGAGGTAAGTGATACCCCCTTTATTATATATATCTGTGCATCAGTTTTAACTTTAAAGCCTTGCCTCAGGCTTTGTTCCTTGCCTTCAGTACTGTTAATAAGAAAAAAGACAAAGTAAGCAATATGTCACTTGCAAAAGGGGATGAAAATAGAAGACCACTTTTCCCCAAATATTTATAAATCCTTATATTGGGGTTGGTGGACTGGAACGGTCATATGGCTGACTTATATAGAACAACTAATTGTAATTTTTCCCAACAAAGATATCCAGAGTTTACTAAGTAATAGCTAAGAAAACTTTGTTTCTTTTCTGCTGAGAACAGATAGAACTACATTTGTGT
Source organism: Ciconia boyciana (assembly GCF_034638445.1). Taxonomy (NCBI): domain Eukaryota; kingdom Metazoa; phylum Chordata; class Aves; order Ciconiiformes; family Ciconiidae; genus Ciconia; species Ciconia boyciana. The sequence continues at coordinate 81,411,849 of NC_132935.1, forward strand.
CCTTACAAAGGGACAAGTTGTCCTGCAGAAATCAATGATGATAGAGTTCTTCATGAACAAGAAAACTAATCACCTAGCTGTTGGGGTTTCTCTCGCATCATCATTTCCAGGTATGTAGTACCAATACTTCATTCTGAGTATTACTAACAGTAAGAACATTTGAAAAAAATAGACATGACAGAATTGTTAATTCATTTGAAGAGTGCACTTTTTGTGTATGAAATGCTCTGTTGCCAGACATTTTCCTATCAAAACTATCAAATGCATGAGATAATCAGACAGGGACTAGCCTAGCCTCTTATTATACTGGATAAGAGGATGCTACATTCTGAACTAAATATACCAGTGAAATAACATTAGCTATCTTCCTTTCACTGTGCCAAGGAGAAATCTGAATTTGTGACTCCATGCATAATAGTTTTCAATATACTGTGAAAAAAGTTACCTCAAATATCACAAGGGAGATAATTATTTTTCTAGAATTTTAGAATGTTTAGTTGGGTAGAGTGGTTGGTGTTTAGTGAGAAAATTAAATTCAGTGCAAAGTCTACTTGGATACTAACTTTTAGTTCCTGTATCCCACAGTCCTGCCTAAGGAGGCATGGGCCTTGCCACCCCACAATACTTGACAATTTGTGGAGAAGTGGGAGTGTGGAGCAGACAGTGAGGGAAGAAGTGGAGGAAAAAAAGAAAAAAAAAACAAAACAAACCACTGACAACAAAAAACACACTAGTCCTGAGTTGCTTTGTGAAGAGCAGAGGCACTAAAATAACTGAGCAATTAGGTATTGTCTTCTATCCTTTACCCTATATATTGACTTTTTTTTTCTGTTTAATAAAATACTGTTTGTCAAGCTAGTTTATTACCATTTATGAGTAAGAAGAACTGAGAACCAAGTTTAACACAGGGAGCGTTCTTTGGAATTTGCTGCTTCCCCCCTGCACTTCACCATTGTGCACAGGAGTTTTGCCACGTAAACCTTTTCCTTGAGTCCCCCAATTCCACAGCAGGTTGCAAAGAAACTACTGTGCTCTATATGCAATCACATAAGCCATAGATTTGCTCTACATTTAGAATTGTCGAGCTTTGAGTCTTTACACATGAGAGTGAATCTGACTTAAGAACCCAGCTCTAGGAAGGAGACATTGCCCTTTTATTGTTATTAAAGCTCTTTCATTATTTGAGAGGTTTTTATTTAGTCCCAGTTTTGACTGATTTGAACCTTTATCTCCAGTCTGAGTTCCCAGGCCACAAAGATACAGAATAGATTTATGCTTTAATTTGCCCCAGATGAGACTGTATCACTTCTTTGCTTAACCCCCCCAAAAAACAACCACTGTGTCGGGCAAATCATTACTATAGAAAGTTACAAACCAAAGAATCTAATATCTTGGACAAAAGAACCCAAGAACTTTGAACTGAAGAAAGTGAATTCCATCCTAAAATTGGATATGAAACTCCATTAAGATATCTGGATTCAGTTTTCTTGCCTAAATTAAGCATGTGAAGATCTGAAACCAGATCTTGCATTGCAAGTTAGCCCTCTGTTCACTAGGGTAGATGTAAGAAAGCAATTTCTAAAAGTTGTCAGGGGATTTGTTGGATTCAGAATCTACTGACTAATGTGGGCTTCACAGAGAATATAATCTGGAAAGTGTCTGTTATTACTCAAATTGGATTAAGGCACTATGCAGTTTAGCAAATGCTTATATGGGACATTTCAGTATAAGGACATGAATTATGTAATTATATATTTCTATGAATATACAAAATGGTTACGACAAATAGCTATCAGTAATGGGCTAGCTGACCTGGCAAAAGCAAGACTTCTGCTACTGGTTCAGTTCAGCTGTTGTGCCCTGCAGAGTTCCAGTTCAATAGGACCAAGGTAACCATTATTTCATTACATGGTAATAGATTAAGTAATAATTAGTAGATTAAGAACTTTGAGGATTGAGCACCATACAAGAACTGTCCGGTTTCTAAATTTGAGTTTCATTTCAGATTCTCTGCAGAAAAAACATCAGAACTTTTAAAAGTAGTTCCCCCCCCTGCATTTTCTTCATTCTGGTTTCGGGTTTTTTGCCCCCCCCCCCCCTTTTTTTTTTGATAACCAGCAGAATTATTTGCATAAGGATTTGTTTTTGGTAATCTTTTCAATAATCTGATATTATAAAATATTAAGAACATAGGAAATTTATGATACAATTCTACACATACTGTATGTCTGTTTAGCAGAGTAACCTTGCACAGTTTGTTACATGACTTTGAGAAACTGAATGCTTTCACTCAAGTGTCAAGACGTTTGCTAAAAATTATCAATAAGCAATATCTTCCATGGGCATATCTAGACTAGCCTGAAAGATTAACCAGACTCATTGACATATAATGATCTTTATCAGGTAATTTAACATACAAAGAGACTGCCTGATGGAATAACTAAGTCTCACCAGACTTTTCCTGGATGAGTAAGTTAAAACTGGCAGCATTCAAGATGTCTCTCCCTTTCTCCCCCCCTTTTTTTTTTTGTAATAAACCCAGTTATTCAAGCTGTTGCCTTGCATGAAAGATCATACATGAAAATGAAGATGCAGTATATACACAACTGAATTTTCTGATAACCTATAAAGCAAGACTTTAATCATATTGTTACAACATTGACTAGAAACAAAGGAGGTGACTTTTACTTACAGTTACTAGAATTTTTTCTGAAGTGTCTTGATGGCTCAGTCCTCTCAGAGAAAGCTTGAGAGTGCCCATTGTAAACTCTTTCAGATGAGGACTGTCTTGCTATGCCTGCTGAAACAGAGCCTTGATCAACATTTCAGCTTTTGTATGACAGTGTTTGTTTTCTGTACTATCTGATGTGCTAAGCTTTGCTAGTTCTTTTACAAGTTTTACAATATGCAAGGTAAGTTTCATTCCTCAATGAAGGAAAAATATTCTTACAAGTTATTTCATAACTCTATATTACCTGGCTTCACAACCATCCAAGACAGTCAGAAGCCAGACAGAAAACCAAAGCAGTTCCTCATTTATATAATTGAAAAGCTAGCTTCCAACAGCAACAAGCAACTGGGGACAGCAACAACTTCAGTGAGATCTGCTGTCAGCTGTCATTCATACAATTGTGCTTTGATGTAATTTTATCTTTGTGCTTCCTCCCACAAGAGATCCTTTGAAGTCTTGCTCAAGTCTACTTTTACTCATGTATGAAATATATCCCATTTTTATTCAAGCAAAGCCTTAAACAGCTGGCTATAATCAAGGCTAGTAGTCAAAGAAATGTGTTGGAGCTACAATACTTTCCAAGATGATGTCTCATGTCAAAGCATGACAACTACTTTTAAAGGAATGCTCTTGAAGCATTACCTGAAATCAAATTTTAACTGTGGAACTGTCAATTGAATAAACAAGATTAAAAAAAAAACAAACTTGTTAAATGTAAGTACTTCAAAGAAAGCTGATAAAGGTACAATTTAGATTTGTAATTTGTATTGAGGTCTCTGCTTTTCTTATAAATGCAGAGACTTAAATTTTCCATCTCAAAGCTACAGATACAGACCTGCTCACAACAGTCCCCAGGAAAAAACAGACCCTGAAATAGGTCACCACATACCATTTGAAATGTGCCAGAGAAAGCTGTCTAAAGGCAAAATACAAGTATTTCTGCCTTCTTTTGTTTTCCCATATATGAAGAAGTTTTATGAAATGTGGACAAGCTCAGAAAGTGACAGAATCTACATAGCTTTTTTTCTTCCTCAGAGAAAACAGGTTAAGAGAACAACTGAAAATGCATACCGCTAGTTATTACTGTGCAATATCTTGAAATATAACAAAGCACTGAAATTAAACTGGATTACAAAGAAACTTCTTTTGCCCTGGAATGTATCAGTGATCCTCTGACTCACAGAGGACAAGTAGACAAAACTGCAAAGCTTTAGGTTGGACTAGTTGCCAGGAGTAGTAAACGATACCATCTAAGTGACCTGAGCTACTTTGAAATACTGTGTTCAAAGTAAAGATTCTGATACAATAATAGAGTAGCACATAATCATGTAGTGGGCTGTGCATGGGACAAGAGAAGGATAAATGGTTTTAAGCTCAAATTCATGAACTTGCTAGCTAAAACACTTTTGAGTTTAGTATGAAGTTGATATATTGAAAATAAAATACACTATCATCTATATACATCTTTTCCTTTTTTAGATTATATTTATCTCAATTACCTCTTAAAAAGTGAAAGCCCATTAACATTAACTTCATTAAACTGAAACAAATGCTGAACACTAAACTGAAACAAGGATCACTAACAAAGAAGAGAAAAGGTTTATACAGATAACATGTATTTCTGTCTATCACCCAGTTAAAACACAGAAATACCATAAAGATAATACACGTATTATACTTAACTGTATGCCAAAACACTTCAGGTACAACTGTAATGTAGCACCAAACCATCTTCATCATCTCAATACCATTATGGTAGAAGTGATCTTCAGTATTTCAAGAGCAGCAAAGAACCAGTAAAAAAGACCAAATAGGAATCAGACCTTTTAAAGAAAAAGTATTTTTCTCCTAAGAGAGGAGAAGGGTGGGATATTGCCTAAGAACAGTCTTGTTTAGACCTTATTTACAATTCTGTGATTTAAAGTAGGAACTGTAATCTATATTTCCACTGGCCACCGTGAAGTTCAGAATCCAGTTGCATTCAACATTCACTGGACTACTTGTATTACATAGCTAAAGTATTTAAACAGCTTGCATTACCATGGATTATGAAAAACACAGATAAGCATACCATACTAAGAAAGCCAGGAATACAGAAACAGACATCTAAAGTAAACAGTAACATCCCATTAGTGGGCCTTGGGGCTTTTTGTATTCCAGGAATTTTTTTGCCTCTTCTGGTCCTTGATTAAGAAACCCTGCTAAAACTTGCCACTTCAAATTCCAGGGAGGAAGACAAAAATCACTTTCTGAATCACTTTTGGATCTGTACTAAGGAAACACTGCGTGTTCTTCCTCATAAGCACAGTGTAGCCTCTTATGGATTTCAATTTAAACAGTCAACATCCTAAAATATTAGTTTCACAGAGTAATAGAACAAGAAATGTTAAAAATAACCAGAAGAAAGAAAATACTACAGAAACACATAAACAGTACTTTAAAAATATTCATTTTTCAAAACACAGTGCCTAAACAAAGTGATCTGAGTATAGTAATCAAGGGGTTTCTAAAGACTCGGACATTTTCATAATACAAAACTAAGTGCATAATTCCTTGTGTGTAATAAACTATAAGAAATGAAAGTAATCATTAAAAAGCATACTACAAGTAAAAGCAGAAGTCAAGCAGAAGCAGCTGCCAACTGTGTTTCTCTAACAGAAACACTTAGCAATGTATTAAAATAAATTAGAAATTAAAGGAGAAACTGAAGAGCCTGACATGACCCTGATAGTCTATTAAAATAGAATGCTATTAAACATTACTAGGTGGAGGCACTTCATTCCAATATTCAGACAAAATAACCTATATTGGCAGCTTAAAAGGTCAAGTTCCATCGACACTAAAAGACTTCAGTAAGATTTTAAATAGCTAGAAGAACTATGTAATGATATGCAGACTCAACAATATATCCAAGTATAAAATTATGGGAATCTAACTAATCAGCTCTTAATACAATCCTTAAGAACTAACACAAAAAAGAAAGGAAAAAAAAAGAAAAGATGTTATCACAAATTCCTTATGAAGGGATGATACTCCTTTTAAAGCAGACACGAGTTTACTGCAGGAAGTGAAGGATATCACCCTCCTAAATAATTTTGCCAACTACAAGTAATTTTGTCAACTACAACTACAATTTTGCCAACTACCTGTGATAGGAGTGGCTCTGCCTCCACCTTGCCGATCTGCTGAAGTGAATCAGCTTTCAAGCAGAAGAGATAGAGAGGGGTTTGAATTTTAATTTCACTGGAAGATTAACTGCTGCTGCTTCAGTTTCAAGTCCAGCTTTGTATGAGAGACAGATTCCTGCTTCAATGTGTAAGCTCAAGTTTTCATCATGTAAATACTTCAGCAAAAGTCTGAATTCACAGAAACAGTTTCCATTAGCTGAACTACTCAAATAGAGATATATCCTTTTCCGTGTCAACAAGATAAAGTCTTGCATCATTACTTCTGCTATATTCCTCTTTAGATCTCCTCATATGGCTCCTGTAACCATGACAGGGTATGTTCAAATGACTGTCACCTGCTCCATTGAAATGACTAACCTTCTTTTATCAGACAAACACTTCAGACTGTTATGTTTTCCCTCTGCTTGTGCCACAGATATATGCTTGATTTGTTCTAATGTAAAATATTAGATGTAATTTTTTGGTGCACATACTGTACAGTAGGAAACAGTGGAAAAATATTTCTGAGAGCTGGACACTTTCCAACAAAACAGTCTGCTAAGTGATTTGAGTTTTTCTAACAAATACTTAAATGTACTTACATTCCACAGGATTAATACAAGTTTGGTGGTTTGTTTTTTTTTTTCTTTTATGTGCTTAGCACACCCATACTAATAGGGAGAAAGGGGAAAAACCTGCAAACCCCCTGTTTTGACATCAGAGTCTGGAAGAGTGAATCCCCCCCCCTGCTTTTGGACAGTGGAAAAAATGCCTAAGTTACGATGAGATTTTTCAGGATCATGGCAGATATAAAACCAGAAATACTTCTTGTTTGTAAAAATCTTGTTTTCTTTCTGTTAAAGTGTGAATAAAAAAAAGAAATTCTTTCTGCACATTTCACGGTATTTCTAAACTGCATTACTTACTCTACTTTTCTTTATGTCTTAAGCTGTACCATCTCACAATGTAACTTCTAAGTGAGAAACAGACATGCCACAGATTATTTTCTTTTCCCCTGGCGAGTGACATTACAATCCAGGAAATTAAGTGTCAGATTAAGTGTCAATTAGCATTGTCATGGTCCCGACTATACAGGTGTATTCATGCCTTTTCAGCTTTAAGACTTAAAATTCACATATCGGAAATCTGCTGATAGTTAGTGTGGCACACAAGATTTCAGACAAGAAACCTAACATTTCTCTGAAATGTGTGTGTATATATATATATTTTTATATATGTTTGTCAGACAGCATAATAAAGTGAACTACAGTTCATTTAAGAGTTATGTGCCAACTTATTTACTTTGGCCTAATTTATGAGATCTAATTACTGCAGAAAGTATTCAAAGCACCTGGTTCTATTGAAACACTGGCTGTTCATCCAGGTACAGAATCAAGGAAGACAACCATTTGTCCTTGAAGCAGATTCCTATTTGCATTTCATATATTTCTCTATTGGAAAGTATAGTCATCAAAATCCAATAATGGGAACAAGTGCCATAAAGACAGTCACAAAGTTGAAGCAAAAAATTGGTAGGGTAAGGATAGCAATGCAGGGACATTCAGACACACAATGCAGGGACATTCAGACACACACAGAAATCAGTGACAAGCTACAACTGTTAGAATTGATAGCTAAAATGGCTAATTAAAGCCTTGAGGCAAGTATAGGAAGGGTTTCAAAATAGTTTTTCAATATATTTTTTTCACCAAACAAGTTTTATAGAGCTATAGACTGTGAAATAGATTGCTTAGATAGCAACTATTATTTGAACATTGGAAAAGCAGTACATCTGTTAAAAATGGCTCCATTTTCTTATTTAGGTACCTAAATTAGTGTGCTTTAATAAAAGAGCATCCAAACACTTCCAGGGAAACAGGTGATTCCTAGAAACGATCATGCAAAGTTAATGAGAACATACTTTCATACCTGTTCCTCAGGTTAGAGACTGAACTGATCCAAGTTTACATAACTACTGAACTGCCAGAAAGTCCAATGTAAGTCATGGCATAAGTTCATATCAAACATCTGTACAGGGAGGAGATCAAACATCTGCAAAATGACTCTTATCTTTTCATCCAATTTCCTTAAACTAAAAGCCTGGCAATTGCAGAAGAATTCTATGGAAGTCTACAGAAAGAAAAATTGGTGCTTCATACTACTTTTAGCTAGACAGATTATGTACCAATAAAAAGAAAAAAAAACAGAGGATGAAGTGGTTGACAAAAAAGCAGAAGAGTGGTACCCAGAAATCTTCTTACCAGTTAGGGAGCAACAAGTGCAGGAATAACAGCTACACATGCAAATTTTGGCATGCTAATTTTGCTTGACACTTGAAACAGAGAACTCAGCCAGGTCAGAGTACTGGAGAAACCTGGCCTTTATTATTTAGTTTATTTGAAATTCTCCTCCATTTACCATTTGAAGACTTGATTCATCCACTGTTTGGAGTTAGAGCTGTCATACAGCACAGACATATAAAGTCAACAACATGGAAAGTTTCATCTGGTATACAAATGTTTGGGTCACTATGCACTATTTGATTATCATACTCCAATTCACTCTGGAGACTACTCTGAACACTCCTGAAGTGCAAGTTTACTTTAACTGTAGAGAAATACAGGGGCATTGAAGTTCTAGGGAGTCTGCTGTTGGTTCAGAAAGAGTGTACTAAATCAACACTGGGAGAAGCACAAGAAGGTACAGTTTGTATTACTCTTCATATTCAGTGTGTTTCCAAAGCAATTGTCTGTTTCATATTCCATGCATTTTCCAAGATACAATGTGATTCTTCCATATAAGCTCTACAGCTGTGGCCCTACTTTGCATTGGACAAATTTAACAGGACATAGCTGGCTGAAGAGCAAGGAGATTGTAGTTTGAAGACCTATACATCTTTTTAAGTGCAAGAAACCACAACCTACTTTGGAAGTTGTAAGCACCAACATTGTTTACCAACAGTCTTGATGTATTTGACAAACTCCTTTATCCTAGTTCTGTACAACCTAGAAATCGTTATGTGTGGATACATACTTTGAAGCAGATCTACTTGTGAGAGACCCTGCTCTGAAGGGAAGGAAAGCATAGCCATTGAGACTGGAATAAGAATCCCTATTGCCTATTTTCTATTTTGAAGATTTACACCTATGTTTTAAGTCTCCATTTACCTCAAAGTAAAAGTGTGGTATTGAACCAAAGCTTATACAAAACAGTCTACTAATTTTACAGTAGATTTTAACAGCAAAAGTATAAGTGCAAATGTTCAATATAACAAACAGAATAAAGACTAGTTATTGCTAGAGATTTCCACATAATTAAAGAATGTCTGTGGAAGGGACATATTACATATCTTGCAACTTGTTTTAAAGACAACCAACACCATTCATGACACAAAAGTAGACCAGCAAGAACACTTTAAATCCTTCTCACTGCTAATTAAGTTTCATGTTAGGTTATGGAGAAGAGAGAGTCCAAATCATCACTTGGATGTAAATGAAATTTACCCTTTTGCTTAAAGGCCCGTGCTTAAAGTAGCTTTGCACAGTTATATCGTTAGTATTATTTACAGTGTTATCAACCATTTCCAGTAAAGTTTGTACTCATAATTAAAGTTACACAATAGGAAACTGTATTATGTCTTTCAAATTACATCTTATTTTTTTGTGTCTTCACTTATGAAGTCTCAGCTCAGATGTGTTACAGTAATTCCTTTTTGGTGACATCAGAATTAACTACGTTACAGTTTAGGAAGTTACATACTTAAAATCTCCAAATACAGTGTGTAACAAGCACTTGTCATTGAAAGACACTCAGTTTTCTTAGTACTGAGGTTTTTCCAGTTGAGAGAACACTATCTATTTCCTTTCAAGGACATACCATCTATCTTTTGTTTCTTCTCTCAGATGTAAAATTACAAATCATTCTGACTGCCAATTAACTTGCCATACGAACATGATTTTCCTTTAAAATGCAAAGGAAGCTGTCTAGAACAGCAGGATTTCAGACACTATTGGGACCCAGTTGAATCAAATAGACTAAAGATGTCTTGAAATATGAAAACCGCATTATATTGAAGTTTGTCATAAGAAAAAATTTGAGCTGAGCATAGTTAAACTCAGTCTAAGAAATATTGCTTGTGGTCTGTGCCTCCCCTCCATTTATTGTCCTATTAGAGAAAGGAGAGTTTACAGCACCTCTCCCCAAAATCCATGCTATAAAGGGTTAACAAGGAGAATACAGTAGTGATAGCTTTCAAGACATATATTAGGAGACAATATCACAAGAATGGTGAAACACTTCAGAACTTTTCAACCCCTTTTCACACACTATACAATAGTTAGTTTTACCCAGAAAGTAATAGAGAATAGTCTGTGGATTCAATCTTCTCTAATTTGTTACCTTTCACCTAAGGAGGCAGCTACTTAATTTTTAGTAAGTACTACTTTAAGAAAAACTGGCATTAATATCTTAAACAACAGAATACGAAGTTTACATTAATATCCTACTGTCGTCCTAAGTGGCACTGACGGCTGCTCAGGCTGTTACACCAGGGTTTTTTTTAAGATTCCTTTCACCACCCACATAGCACTTTGCATTGGCTACAGCTCTTTCTTATTTTCAATCCTTAACTTGAGTTAAGTTTAAAGCACATCCTGGAAGATATCCTACTTACTGTAACACAAAAGAGTACGTCAAGTTCTAATGAAGATTACAGGACAAATAAGCCAGTGTCCCATAATTCAGAATTTGTGTTCCTCCCCTTCAAAAGGAAAACAGTTCCTGAGAGTATTCAACTGCAAAATTACAAAAAAAAAATTTAAAAATTACAAAAGAAAGTTTAAAAAAAAGCCCCACATGTCAGTTGGTGCAGACAGTCCTATATGTGGAGACAAGCATGTCATGCAGTCTTCCACTCTCACAATTCAAGTACAAGAAAGTGGATAACTGATTAGAAGTAGTGTCCTTTCCTCTCCTTTCCAAGAACTGAAAGAATTATTAACCTGTGATTTCCAGCACTGAGTTCTCACACACAAAGCACCTGCAACAGGTAAACATTAATGAATTTTAACCAATGGTATTCACTGATCAAGAGTTATACTACAGATAAGTTTATATTTTTACTTGATGTAACCATAGAGGCAAGTATCAGTTTCTTTAATGGGCTTTAACTGGCTAGGATGACTATGATTCCCTGGAAAAGAGGCAAGGCAGTTTTTGTGGTTAGAACAGACATCTCAAACACTGTCTACACTGTGAGTGCACACAACTACTTTTATAAAGCATTTCAGTTTTGGTTACCACATAAGAAAATGGTTTATTTTAAGAAATGAATGAAGGCTGCCTAGAGAAGGCAATAATCCTTTAAACAGAATCTTATAGGCAAGAGACTGAACTAAAGTGTAGTAGTGCTGAGATTTTAGATTGCCAGATGAGAAAGACTTCTTAAACTCTTAACTGCAGTTATGTGGAATGATTTTGGTTAACTCATCGTGTGCTGAAATACCTACTGAGACACTTCTGAAGATGCATTTTTACCATCTAAAAGGAATGTTATTATCCAGATATATTAATTTCCAAATAACGCATTCAATTAGAATAATCAGATTTGAAAAGTTGGACAAGCAAACTTACTCGGTTGATAAAAAGTTGGGGAAATCCTATGTTATCCTATTACTACACCACTAGAATTCTAGACAGAGGCACTGTCATAGGTTAGTTTTACAGGAACAATATCACTGTTGTATCCCCCACCCCTTTTTACCTGTAATTTCTATTAGTGAAAGGGATAAACAAGATTTTTAAGAGATGTTCAGACATTTCAAAGAAAATGGAAACATCGTTTTCCTTGAATATTTATGACCTTGTTCTTAAACTAAGATAAAAAAAATTCTTGCTTTAACTGCTAATTTAAGCCATAAAAAAATGCAGGTTTATGATAATTATCACGTCAGTGTCAGTTTTCAAAAATGAATCTACTATGCCCGATTCTTCTGGGCTCATTGATTGCTTAGGCAAGAAAGGATAAAACAAGAGAGAATACCAACTGCCTGCAGCTTTTGTTTTAAATTACTTCCTATTCTGCAGATTCAGCTGAGGGATTATCTAACTTAAGTTATAGTAGGATCAGTGAACCATTAAATCAGTAGCACAATGCCACCTTCCACCAAGTATTTGAATAAGAGAAGCAGAGAGGTAGTTGTATGTGGAAAGTAAAGTAGCAGCAAGCCAAAACTTGCCTATTTTTGTATTTCCTATTAGTAAATAGAAAATATTATGAAAAATTAAGAAACTAAAAATATTTAATGAAAATGTATAGGTGTCAAGGTCCACTGTTACACAATACACAGAAGAAAGTAGACATCTGATGATTGAAGGATAGGAAAAAGAAGAAGTTCACACACTGCATTTTGGGGAAAGTTGAAAGGCTGTGATAGGAAAACATACAAAAATGACCCCAAGCAAACTCCAGAATTGAGGAGTATCACCAAGAGTGTCACAGTCCTCCAAAGAAAGACCTCACAGCACTGATGCTTTATGATAACCCTCCCTACCCCAGACTGCGTCAACTAGGACTGAAAAGATTTAGGTTTTACACTAAATGAGAATTACAATTAAATAGATAGGTTAGCCTTTCAAAGAGCAAGATGAAATTACAGATTCAACTGACCAAATTACAAGGCAGTATAAAATTTACTGTTCTAACTGTGGCTATAATATATATTAACATATACATTATAATATTTATATAACAAAAATATTTTTAAAATACAAATTTTGCTAGGTTAGATTTAAGACTTGGAAGAGGAGATTTTCAAAATTCCTATTCCATAGCAACCAAGAACAAATTGTTTTCTGTTTAGCCAATAGAGGAAAAATTTTCAAGTTACAGAACACAATACCTTCATTCCTAACTATAGACAGTTAGGTATAATATAGAGTAGAAAAACATAGTGCTTTCAGAGAATCTCCCCCCTCCCCATGGTTGGTGTAGGTCTGTTTTTCAGTATAGGTCTGTTCTGCTTGGTACACACAATAAATCGATTAAGCTATAAGAATTAGTGCAAGTCAGAGGCAAGCAATACTTTAGTTCTCTATTTTGTTCAGCTTGGCTATAAAAAAACCCCTAGGCATTATGAGCTCTCATTGGCATGACTCAAGAGTTTTCGGTGTTACTTAGGTAAAACCTCATTTGAGGACAGAAGTTTACTAAAATAGTGTACATCAAATTAATAAGTATTTTAGAGTAAGCTACGAATCACATCTTCATAATTGGTTTTATGCAGTTTGTGAGCACTATACATTTTCTTAGAGTACAGAAAAGTTAATTACAATAGCATGCTCTATATGGTAAATAAATACAGAGTAATAAAAACACTAATCATCTGTGTATAGCATAATTCTTGTTTAATACAAAAGATTGTATGGAATTAAGCTCATAAGAACAATGAAGATGTAAGAAAATATTGTACACAGATTATAAGATGCGACCTGTTTGTTACACCATAAATTAAAAACAGGTTGATAACACTGATTCAAGTACAAGTTCACACAGTAAATAGTTACATGTTTATTTCATTGAAATTGTCATAAATCTTTATTTGGATGACTATGAGGTGGTATTTGGCTGCCAAAAGGATCTCACATCTTATTCATGCTGTATGTTGCTAGTCGTCTAATCTTGGAGATACTGAACACGAACTGAATTGCAACTCTATTTTTTTCACCAGTCTTTGAAATCTCCTTGCAAGCAAATTAGCATTGCTCTGGGCTTGTAATCAACAAATGTTTTTATGATTATCTACGTATCCACATTTATAACTTTAATTAGCTCTGGAAGCTGACTCAGCATTCCTAAATAAAGATATTCACAAAAGATATCTAGTTAAATACCTGATAAGCACCATATACATGAACTTTGTTTCATTTTACACAATACTTCCACCATTGCACAATACTTCTATCATATGAATCATTAATGAACTCCCAGGCCCCAATAACAAGCTGTAGAAAAGAATCTTTCTGCAATCCTAGTCTTAACTCAAAGGTCTACATGAGGACTCAACATCACATTTAGAAAGTGTCGGGGGGGGGGGGGGGGGGGGAGTTATTGGCAACATGTGGGCAATGAATTTCTCCTCCCAGTGAGGTGAGCTCTAAACAAAGGACTATCAGATGACAAACTTCTTGTTCTGCTCAGCAAAGAAGAATGTCCTACAGAACGTGGAGACCACTGCTCCTTTTTGAGAGCACCTATTAAATTTGCTGGATACCAATAAGAGAATTTACCAAAGACTAAGAAAGAAAAGGCAGACCAACAAATTTATGTCTTCAGACTGACTCTTTAACTGAAAAGGAGGTGTTGTGAAGATTTGTGTAATACTTAGCTTTGGTATCCTACCATAACATACCTCGAGAGTAGCTGTATGTCCTCATCTCTCTTGCCATTTCCAGTTCAGACAAAACAACACTCACTGCACTGATAAACTTGGCTGCCTTCTGGGGAAAGCTAAAGTATGCTTAACCTTACATTTTCAGTAAATTATTGTAATACTATCAAGAGCAGAAGAGACTTTAGTCTAGAATTTATTTATCCTTAGATATTGATCCCTGCTACTTGTAGCTGAGTATCTTGCAGTACAGATGTTTAACATGACTTGACTTACACAACTTCTTCCATGGAACTGTAAGCATCCACCCTGGTTCTACATGATTGCTTTCAGAAATAAATTTTAAACCAAGCTACTTCTGACTACTGTTTCCTTTAATCAGACCCTTGATGAACTAATAAATAAAATCAAAACAGAAGATCATATTGTTTCCTTAATTACCACACCTCCTTCCCTTCTCAGAAGAAGCCTGAGCACATTGTGCAGTTAGCACTTATACCTGTGGCTAAATGCTGTAGAAAACAACTGAAAGCAATTTAGCTAAAACCAAGAGAAACTAAATATAGAAGGCACTGGTGATCCTGTCTAAACTGACAATGTTTTTGGAGCAGTGAAGAGCCAGGCTCCATCTTAACGACTTACATGTGGCTACTGGCAGCTGCTGTGGGTCCTCCTGAAAGCCTTCTCTCCCTCAGGCTGAACAAGCTCAGCCCCTTAACCTCTCCTCATAGACCAAGTGCTCCAGCCCCCAAACATTTGCTCCAGCCCTGCTCCCCCCCAAACTCTTTCCAGGTTATACATATCAATAACATGATATCATTAATCATTCATAATATTATTCTTTTTTTATAAAGGTTATGATGAAATGCCAAAACGGGACACAATGGTCTGGACAGGGGGGTCTACTGAGTGTTGAGTAGAGGGGAATAATCACTTTCCCCATCTACCAGCTGTGCTCCCTTTAATACAGCACAGCATACCTTTGACCACCTTTGCTGATAGGGCACACCACTGTCTCATGTTCAGCCTGTGTTTGCGAAGGCACCAAGGTCCTTTCCAGAAGAGCAGCCCCACATTCGGTTCCCAGCTTACACCATTGCAGAGAGCTCTCCCTCCCCATGGGCTGCATTTTGCATTTGTCATGTTGAAATTCGTGAGGCTCTTAAAACTTATTCTAGCTATGAGCAGATTAAGATCATTAGCACTCTCATAAAACAGCATAAAGTAATTCCACTCCTGAATGCAGGCTTCTAACCCCTACCTACAAGATAAACAAGGTATTTCAGATATTTACTGCTGCTGTTAGCACTTACCCTTTCAGAACCAGTCACCTCTCAAATACTGCTATAAGACATAAAATGACATTATGAAGTCTTTTTAACAAGATAGAAAACAAGTAAACAGGGATTTAGTTTTGGCAACATATGCCAAACATTTGACTAGTTAATTCACAAGCTTGACAGAGGATTTGCAGATTGCCTCAAACACCACATGCTAGGTACCCTCAAGATTTCAGAAGTAACCCTTGAATATTATTAGGAATTACTTCTACCCTCAACTTCCCACAAGCCACACAACTCCACTATACTTACAAAAATGGCCAGTAACGTGGAGCAGCACTTCAATGGAAAGTTTTTGAATATGCACAGGTTAGCATCAAACAATGATAGATAGTGCCATGATTAAAAAAGAAGTAGTAAAACTATATCTATTGCTAGGACATCAACCAAGTCTTGCAACTTGGTGAGTCAGGGGTGGAAATAAGAGCCTTGGGTAGTGGGTCAGTACTTGCATCCTGCCTCGCTTTGCATTCCCAAGCAGCCACAAGATTACTTCTTAATGGCAGCTTGAGTGGAATCAAAGATGGAAATTATTCACTACCCAATGAGATCCAGAACACTGTATTACTCAATATCTCTAGCAACTAAGCTGTATTTCTTCAGCATTAGTTGCCAAAGCTAGTTGTGCAAAACCTGTCTCAAAGGAATAGATGCATGAACACCTGCATCTGTCACACTGATGGTGTTTATTTCAGATGGTTTGGTTTTTTAAAGAAAAAAAGAATGTTTCAAATAAAACAAAATGTTTCCAGAGAAACAAGCTTCTTAGCTCCCAGAAGTTTCTTTCTCACATTCCTTTTCTTTGAAGACACAGACATATTGACAAAGTATCCTCAGGAAAAAGACTCAGTCCTAAAGTGATGAAAGGTCGAATTCTTACCAGCACTATATAAAAACCATATGCCATCATATACTATGTATTTAGGAGCTGAAAATTAATATGCCATTTTGAAAACAAGTCATCCTAAACATTTTTATTCACAGGAATAAGGTTAAAATAGAGAACAGAAAGAAAAAAGTTTGGTTCAGAATTGAAGGTCACTTGCAACAAATTATACCTATCGAAGTACACCACAACTGGATCTTGCAACTGGCCAGGCTAAGTATCATCTTAATAGCCTTCTAAAAAAAAAAAACCCTTGTAAACAAAGTTATGCCACAACATAACAATATTAAAACAAACTAATAAGCCATGAAGTAGCATTATTTGAGGACCTGGTACAGTGTGGTGATTCACAAGTTTGCTTTCTTTCAAAGGCTTACTGAATTTGAGTAGAGAAAAATACTGTTAAGCAAAACTAAACATCACGGTCATTGTCACACTGATAAGTTTGAGCAAAATAAGGTAATTAAGCACCCAAATATACTATGATCAGGTGCTACATTTACAGATGATCCAAGATACTAGCACAGAGTTTTATTAATCAGACAGCATATACATACAGCAAAGATCACTGTTTCTGAGCTTCACTGTTTCTGGCATATCTTTAACTGTGACAGCTTACAGTTGTACAGTGAAAAGCAAACCTGATGGGTTTTGTAACTTCAGGATGTATCATTATGGTGATATTGCAGAAGCTGAGATGCTCTGGCTAAGTTTAACAATTGACTTCCTGCTCCTTTTGTAGTCTTGCATTATGAGAGACTCCTGAGCCATATAGGAGATCTTGCCAACCCATGGCCCAAAGGCAGTTTTGTTCCTGTGTTAAGATCAAATTACCTCCAGCAGCAAGAGCTGTGCTGCCTATAAGGCTGCTACATAGTTCATGTCCTTACCTTAATTATGGTGCTGCCAAAGCTAACTTTGTACAAAACCCACCTGCCACCCAACCCTCATCTTCTAGGGGAACAGAACAGCAACTGTTTCTGGTCTATGGCCTACTTTTAGCTCTTCCCCAGAGCTTTCTCAGCTGAAGAAAAGGAGATAATACTGAGAATTTATGAATGGAAAAACATGTGAAAAGAGAGAGTCATGTGGCATATAACATCTCTGATTTTTATTACTAAGCTTAAAAGTTTTTATTCTGTAGATGCACCATTTTCCAAATAAAAAGATTAACAAAGCTAATCCTTTCACAAAGGGTTCTTCCTGTCTTGATCTATAAACCATGTTTTTCACTTTCTGAGACACACAAAACATTCCCAGGAACTCTACTAAAACAAAGATTTACATTTCAACTGCACAACCTCTACTATCTTTGCAATGCTGACTCTTAGAAGACAGTAGTATAAGCCACTATTATTGTTACACTATTATTCTAATTCAGTATTAGCCACTATTATTCTTACTTGTATATTGGCAGTGCTTTATGGTAACTTTTAAAAGTATTTTTTACACACAAGAGCAAGACTCCCATCAATTTCCTTCCATATAAAACAAGGCTTCAGAATATGCACATTTGTAAACTTACATCAGTTAAGTTTTAGTGTGCTTTATTCATCCTCATTTGTACAAGATAATTTTATCTACTCAGGCCAAGCTTGCAGCACAATAGAAAGTTTAACTTATTTTCTGCCTTTGGTATGCATACTCTCCAACTTGAAAGTGGCTTTAACAGGTCATGAGTCATATTTTTTTCTGCTTCAATTTCATGAAGAGATTTTGCTTTTGCATAGTATTTAGGAAGTCACAGGTAGGTTTCCTATTTTAAAGTTCTTAAAACAAAGAGTTAGAGCAGATTTAAACAACCTTGAAGACCATTTCTTACAAAGCTTCATCCACTTCAGGACACTGTAAGGGCTTGTTATATTGCTAAGGTATACTCCCATTTCATATAGATTTTAGAGGATTAGCTTCTTCCTCAAGACCCTTTACCAACTGTCTCATCAGAAGAAAAAAAATCATAAGTTAGTTTCCAGTCAAACATTCATACCTTAGTTTATACAGATTCATTTAGCCACGGCCACATTTTCAAACAGCCCTGTCGGCTTCAGTGTCATAGGACAGTCAGGCATTCACATTCAAATATCTTTCAGTTGGACCTGGAGATATTTTTCCATGAAGATGGTGACTCACTGTTCTTCAGCTTCACTTTGAAAACTTGCATCACACCCCAAAGGAATAATCACCACCAGATTCAAATTCAGGCAAGCTCTCATTGCCTTAACACCACCTGTCATAGCTAAAGGAATGAGAGACTTCTGCTTGCTAAGAGAGCATTGGACTTTAAGGCAGACTTTGAAACTGAAGCAAAAAAGAAAATCTGCATGGGAAGTTTTCTCCATACATCCTCTGCTCAGCAAAAAAGACAAGCTAAGAAACAAGAGTTCCTTTCTCTTATGTGAACAGGTAAAATTGTGACTGCTGCTTTCATTTCTATGTGTTTCTTAATCCATTTACCAAAGAAGAAAAACAGCTGATTCATTTTCGTGCTGCTTTCTCTCCTGTAACAGACTTTTTTCCTCCAGTGTTCCTCCAGGGTTTTATCTTTCCAGTTATCCCTTCCTTCCTGAAGTAACAGGTACCAAGCTATACTTTCAAGCACTCACAGGTCTAGTCACCTCTTCAACTGGATCAGATATATTTTTTTAATATTGTGTGAAAGTGATTAATCGCATCCAAATTTCTTTCCACAAACTTTTTGAAGTAGTATAGAAATATGCTGTAGGTATCACTGAAGATAAAAACTGCCTAGCTGAACAGATTTTTAAACTTTATTAGAAGGCCTTAGTTTACATCGTGTCTCTGATTACATGAGGTTTCAAGTGTGAGTTAAGCAGTGCTTCACACACTCTAAAACTGTGCCCCTTTAAGTTGCAAAAATTTAGTGCACTTATGGTTTTTGAGGTATCAGAATGAACTTGCTTCCTGCCTTTGGAAAAAGAGAGCTATACATGTGCAGGCTTGTTTAGTGATCACCACACATGTAGCTTTACCTATGCCAGTTACTTCCAGAGCAGTAACCCAAAATGTTTCTATTCAGAGGAAAAGAATCAAAGCTATTTGGTTAAGTTTGTCCTTCCCATCCATATCCTTTCTCCACCTTTTGTATCACCAGCCAACTCATGTGGGAGGGCTCTCAAATCTCATAAGAGATCTTTCAGTAATGAAAGTCAACAAAACAGTAATTGCTCTTTCACTGTATGCAAATGGAGTTGATATTCAAACCCCACCATCTCAACAGTGGGAGTTTTGATACTGATTGTAAGCAAGAGTTGAATTGGGCACTTTTTCTTCTACCAAATTCTGTAGTATAGACATTTTGGAAATTTCAGTAATCCATACCTGGCAAGCATAAAAGCATCTAGGAGTCTGCATGTATAAACTTTAAACTAGAGAACTGGTAAATATCTCCTACATCCCAATACTTTAGGTCCATTTTGCCAAAATTCTAAACTTATGCAGGTTATGCTATTCAAAAATTGAAGCTACAGGTGACATGCTTAGCAAAGATGTAACATAGCTAGTTTCTAGAGGATATATTCTACCAGGTGGCTATAAAGCTCACTTTCACCATCCCTCTTTTCTTAATATGTATGTAAGAAGGATTACCTGCCAAAACCACAATTTCTTCTGAAAGCTGAGCAGTCTCTTGGCAGAATTATGCTGCCAGTAAGTTTGCTGTTGTTGAAGCTAATTTAAGTATCAGTACCACTAGTCTCATCCGTCTTGAAGGTAAACCTTACATGCACAAGGATTTCCCCCCCCCACCCACACCAGCAGAGCAAAATATGAAGTTACTGTAGATATGGTAGTTACTGTTTTACCTCATTAAAAGAATAACCAAGGGATTAAGCCCAGCCAGCATAGGTTTAAGAAAGGCAGGTCCTGCTTGACCAACCTGATCTCCTTCTATGACAAGGCGACCTGCCTAGTGGATGAGGGGAAGGCTGTGGATGTTGTCTACCTAGACTAAAGCCTTTGACACTGCCTCCCAGAGCATTCTCCTGGAGAAACTGGCTGCTCATGGCTTGAATGGGTGTACTCTTTGCTAGGTAAAGAACTGGCTGGATGTCCAGGCCCAAAGAGTGGTGGTGAATGGAGTTTACTCCAGTTGGCGGCCGGTCACAAGTGGTGTCCCCCAGGGCTCTGTGTTGGGCCCAGTTCTGTTTAATATCTTTATCAATGATCTGGACGAAGGGATTGAGTGCAACCCTCAGTAAGTTTGCAGACGACACCAAATTGGGCAAGAGTGTTAATCTGCTTGAGGGGAGGAAGGCTCTGCAGAGGGGTCCGGACAGGCTGGATCAGTTGGCTGGGGCCAACTGAATGAGGTTCAACAAGGCCCAGTGCAAGGCCCTGCACTTGGGCCACAATCACCCCATGCAATGCTACAGGCTTGGGGAAGAGTGGCTGGAAAGCTGCCCAGCAGAAAAGGACCTGGGGGTGTTGGTTGACAGCCGCCTGAATATGAGCCAGCAGTGTGCCCAGGTGGCCAAGAAAGCCAATGGCATCCTGGCTTGTATCAAAAATAGTGTGGCCAGCAGGACTAGGGAAGTGATTGTCCCCCTGTACTCAGCACTGGTGAGGCCGCACCTCAAATACTGTGTTCAGTTTTGGGACCCTCACTACAAGAGAGACATTGAGGTGCTGAAGCACGTCCAGAGAAGGGCAACGAAGCTGGTGAAGGGTCTAGAGCACAAGTCTTATGAGGAGTGGCTGAGGGAACTGGGGTTGTTTAATCTGGAGAAGAGGAGGCTGAGGGGAGACCTTATTGCTCTCTACAACTACCTGAAAGGAGGTTGTAGAGAGGTGGGGGTCGGTCTCTTCTCCCAGGTAACAAGTGATAGGATGAGAGGAAATGGCCTCAAGTTGTGCCAGGGGAGGTTTAGACTAGATACTAGGAAATTTTACTTCACTGAAAGGGTTCTCCAGCATTGGAACAGGCTGCCCAGGGAAGTGGTTGAGTCACCATCCCTGGAGGTATTTAAAAGACGTTTGGATGAGGTGCTTGGGGACATGGTGTAGTGGTGGTCTTGGTAGTGTTAGGTTTACAGTTGGACTTGATGATCTTAAAGGTCTTTTCCTACCTATACAATTCTGTGATTCTATGAATATTCAGTTCATGACTATCAGCAGTTACAGAAAAAAACCTTGTAAGAAAGTGAGTAAATTCAGATAGGGGCTTCATTTTTAGCCTGTGTAGGGTTCAAGTCAAAAGGAAGACTAGAAGAGTACGTAGATTTTTTTTTTTTTTGTGGCATGCAACTGGCAGAAAAACTCACTGATTTTAAGATCAAACTAACAATATGAATCCCCATCCAAAGAAACAATATCCTGTTACACACTCTTCATAGGGTATGTCTTTCATATTATACTCCATTTTGGAAACCCGTTGAAACCCATTTGGAAACATGAGTGCTATATACTATTTCACATCATAAGTGATTCTCTATTGGAACAACTGCCAACAAGAAGCTAGCAATAATGTCTGGTTTTCAACTTTCAGTGTTGAAAAAAGTTTTTCTTGTGGTTTTCCTTCAGAATTCCGCTCCCCCCCCCCCCCAGTAATATTTTTGGATAACTGTTGTTCTATGCAGCTAAGGTACCACACAGCTGTGTGCACAAAATTGTTACCACATTGGCACATGCATATAGAGAGGTACACATTACACAAACAGAGCTGTGGACACCTGGAATTTAAATATATGTAATTTGAAGATCTTCAATAACATATTTACTCGGTAGAACAGCAAGAACATAAAAAAAAAAATCAGAATTGTTGTAACAGTTTGGAGAGGCGAAGGTTGAAATAGATGTACCGAGATTTATACTTTAGTCAAAATACACTAGTTATCTTCAGAATTGCATTGATTTTCAGATCTTAGTGCACTAAATTTGAGTAATGCATGTAGTAAGAAATTAAACAATTTTATTTATAACTTCAACCTCTAGGTCATGTGTATGAGTGTTTAATCCAATAATGAAAAAAGTTGCTAGTCAAAATGTTGTATACCTCATGATCACTAAAAACACAAAATATGTTCTATATTCACAATCCCAAGGTATAATAATAGTAATAATGAATTATTTTCAGTGATATCAGAAAGTTTGAATACAGTGAATTCCATGCCTGAATAATCAAATATTCCTGCTCTTCTCTTTGACAGATTCCAGCATGATGCAAGTAAAGTTGATTTATTTCTGTCCCATGCATCAGCTTCAATAGGACATTAATATGTTAAATTATAACCCCACTCACCCTTCTACAAGCCCATTAATCAAGTTTCTTCCCCTTTCTTCCATATCAATGAAACAAAAATTAATTTAGAAGTCACCCTAAATCAGGTACAATATCCTACCAAATATCATGCTACACTTTGCTAAGTTATTTCTCTTTCCCTACTGTACATTTCTTATTAACTGGCAGTTTTATTGAGTAAATTTTTCATGTTAGAAAATACTTTCCTGAAGAAAACAAACCAACCATATTAGGGATTCCTTTTTCAGGTCTGTCACCTTTCTTGTACTTACCTGACACTAACTTTATACTTGTGTATGCTTTCTTAGCAACTGTGCATGGGATTTCTTCATCACCATCTTCTATTGTAGAAGTATTAACTTAAGTAAAAGCTAACAGTGATGAAGTTTCCTCTCTGAGATACTTTGCCTTTCATGCAGCTGCACTGAAGCTTCAGTTTAATAATTAGCAAACTAATTAGCTTGGACTCAACAGTTACAGAATGACCATTAACTTACAAAGTTGTCAATAAAAATAAGAGATACATACACAGACATAAACCCCTGACTTTGAACCTATCAACATCTCCCCACTGCTTTATAACAAACATTTAAATGTTAAGAAGACAAAGCAAAATTACTATTTTTCAGACACAGATGCTAAAGTATTTTGTAATTAATTTTTATAACTAGTTTAATATTAAGGTTAGGTAAATAAAACCACCAAAGAACTGAAAATGCATATGGACCAAACAAAAAAAACCCCACACCCAAAAAATTGCAGCCATAGCATTGTTTTCTGAACACATTAAAAACCCCATTCTGTTAAAGTGACTCCAATTGCCTGTATCTTCAGACTTAAATACAATTTAAAAAGTTCAAAAAACCAAAAGCTTGAGACAGAAGAAAGGTAAAATTATTGCTATGCACAAAACCGAGTCCATAACTTTCACAACCTTGTTCCCAATACTATAGAGCATCCTCAAAATCCACTGAGCGTGGATCTTGCTTTCACTAGTGGAAATCGGATACCCTTCAACTTGCACTGTAGTGTGCTTGTGACTGTTTCACACCTTCTGTGGAGCTTTTAGCATCTTGTTGGAATGGAAAACAGCTTAACTAGGAGAAATTATTCCTACCGATACATATTACAGATTAGCTCATTCATGTCTGAATCATAGCCTAATCAGTTCTCTGTATCTTATTAAACAGCAGATTAAAGAATGTAGTACATAATTCCTTTGCCTTTTGACTCCTTCCTTTTGTTACCCTAAGTTTATTGCAGCTGAGTCTATCAGCATAGCATCTGATACTGCTAGAAATACTATTTTATTCATAATAAAGATTTAAAATTTAGCTGCTTCTCCATCTAATGAGGCAGTTCACTTTTGACAGAGACCGTTGTGATTTACCAGCAATCTGAGGTAAATGAGAGAGCTGGAAAAGCAGGCAGTAGTCACAGCAGCAACAGTAATCAGATGTCATAAAAATCTTCCTACAACACATTACTTCACACATTCTCTTTCAGAAAGAGATCAGTGTTGCCCTCGCTATAATCTTTCTTGAACTATCGTCATCCTGTTATGTTCCTCCCCTCCATACCTCCATTGTTTTAAAAGGCGAGAAGGCATCATCATGGTGCTACCCTGCTATGGAAGTTCTTAAATGTTTTAAACATAAATTGGGATTAGACAGGAACCTCAAACCCAATTGTGTAAAGGCAGGTTATTGAGAAAGCCCTCTATTCACTACAACACTCGTTATCAATAAGTTCTTCACAAGAAACTACATAAAGTTTTAGAATATGTCAAACAGTAAAATGGAAGGGGTTTTTGTTGTTATTGAAGTTTTGATTATCCACACCATGAGGAGATAAACAGAGTTTAGGAGTTAAATAAGCAGGAGAATGGCTCCTCTCATTTATTTTTCTCCTCCATAATTTTTTTCACAATGTTTATCCAGCCCAGGTAAAGACCCATAAGACCTGCTTCCCCAAGCCTGTTCAAGGTGCAAGAGATATATTGCACAGAAACCCCATAACTGTAAGAGTTATTGTTTCCCAAAAGCCTCTTTTGCTCCCTCCCAACAGCCAAAGCCATCCCACAAGCATGTTTACCTGAGACTTTTGCAGCTGGACAGAAAGATAACATTCATCCATTTTTTTCTTCTCCTCCCCACCTTTCCCCCCAAACCAGAAGCCTCTCACCAGGAAAGGGATCCCTCAGAAGCACACAGGAGAAAAAAAAAAACAAACCAACCAACCAACAAAACCAGAAAGTGACACCATAAAGCCTCTGTTTTATCTTCCCTGTGGGATGCACAGCATTTCTTTCATACATAGACAATCTAAAGCACTTCAGCTATTTGTGTGTATAGTCACATACTTTAGCAAGTTAAAGACTCACTAAAAACAGACCTTCCCACCATTTTGCACTCCTTATCTATCACAATCAAAAAACATTTGACATAACATTGTATTAGGACCAGAGGACAACAGAACAGATGCATTTATCCCAAAGACAGAAACACACCAGAAGGGGCACCTTAAAAAGGCTGAAAGTCTCAAAATACCTTATAAGACATCAGACAAGACACCAATTCTTACTTAGAAAGTTATCTTTGTTTTTTCACTAGTTCAGACATACCTTGTACATCTTACATTAAAACAAACATCCAATCCCACACCCCTCCTTTCAGATGACTACACTCCCTGCTAGCCTAACCAGCTCCCTAAAGACTGCCTTACTTAAAGAAGCAGAGAGATGAAAATACTTTAGAACACCAAGTGATTTCTTTTAATAACCACACATCCCATGCCCCCATAGCAAAACATCATCATGTAAACAGAAAGCAAATAGGCAAAAAAACTCTCTAGATAAATTTGAAATACCCTTACAATGTCTGTGACATCTACTCTATTTTAGCTATTATAACAACTTTCCCTCTTTTCCAACATCAAAACACAACCCAGCAAAACAACACTCAACTCTTACCAGTCTTACTCCTCAATACCATCTGTCAGAAGAGGAACCCACAGCTTCTCCTCTTTGAGCTCTTCATATACCTTCAAAGCTCATAACCATGAGCTTCAAAGTTTTCCAGATACTTCCCTAACCTCTCACATCTAACCATCTGCAGCTGTTTCCCCAGCTGAAGGCTGATTGCCCCCACTGCCAGCCAGGGAGTGTAGTCTGTGTGCTACATCAAATTTTCCTATCAGGATCAGCTCGATCCTAATGAATTAGACTGCAATTATCATTAATTAGAGTTAGATCAAAATCTATTTTAAGCACTGCATCCATTTTTACTTGGGTATTTTTGGCATTCCTTTCATTTAAAATTGTAATGATGCTGTTCAGAATGTTTTCTGGTGTTGATGAATTGTAATTGTCCAGCCTTGAAATGTGCCCTTTACATAGCTATAAATTGAGTGTACTCCAGAACAAGTTCAGAGGCTTCCCAGGCAGTAGTCAGCATTTAAAAACAAAATCACTCTTAAATCCTGTAGTAAAAAATCATGCTTCATATTTGCTGTTTCCACTTATGCATATTTGTTTTATTTTTTGGCTTAAATCCAGACAGGTGACAGGTATGCTTACCAGGGGTATTTACAGTAGCTCTGGCAGCAGACTCTTCCCAGTGAGGCTGACAAGAAAAGCAAAAGCATTTCAGGCACAGTGGAGGTGTTAATACTCAGGACTCAGTTTCATGAGCTCCAAGAGCAAGCCTTCAAAAGTTTAAAAGACCTCCAGCAGGAGGACAGCTAATAGCAAAAACAGTAGGAGACCCAACTATTACCTTCTGTTCTCTCCCAAAGGCTCTGAAGAGATTCACATTTCATTGTTCCAGAGCAGGAAGAAAGAAGTGATAAAGATAAGGAAAAGCAAACTGGGAACTGCTTTCTTTGATGATTCTCATCTCAGGGAAATAGCAAAGACATGAAAAGCAAAATCCAATTATATATGACTAGCATGTTGTCATGGTTTAACCCCAGCCAGCAACTAAGCCCCACCCACTAAGCTCACTCACTCCCCTTCTGGTGGGATGGGGGACAGAATCAGAAGGGTAAAAGTGAGAAAACTCGTGGGTTGAGATAAAGGCAGTTTAATAGGGAAAGCAACAGCCATGCATGCAAACAAAGCAAAACAAGGAATTCATTCACTACTTCCCATGGGCAGGCAGGTGTTCAGCCATCTCCAGGAAAGCAGGGCTCCATCACACATAACGGTGACTTGGGAAGACAAACGCCATCACTCTGAATATACTCCCCCGCTTTCTTCTTCTTCCCCCAGCTGTATATGCTGAGCATGACGCCATATGGTATGGAATATCCCTTTGGTCAGCTGGGGTCAGCTGTCCCAGCCGTGTCCCCTCCCAGCTTCTTGTGCACCCCCAGCCTACTCGCTGGTGGGGTGGGGTGAGGAGCAGAAAAGGCCTTGACTCTGTGTAAGCACCGCTCAGCAGTAATGAAAACATCCCTGTGTTATCAACACTGTTTCCAGGACAAATCCAAAACACAGCCCCATGCTAGCTACTATGAAGAAAATTAACTCTATCCCAGCCAAAACAAGCACATGTGACAATCACGGCACAATAAACTGAGCAGGGAAAACAAGAACAAAAACCCTGATGTGAACAATTAGAAAGGTATGAATCAAATACAGCTTGTTTCTTTTTGTTTCATATAGTATCTATCACATAGATACTGTTCCACAACTATTTATATGAATGTATATAACACCTACAATGCACACTAGTACATCTAGAGATGAAAGATATACAGGTGGTTTAGACAGTAATTCTTGCATGTTTGTCTCGGGATACGTTAAAAATGTATACTTTGTTTATTTAGTTAAATTTTGCTTTTTTACTGAACGTTCCCATTCGGAGAATGCAGCATAAGACTGCCTATTGCTGGAAAACGTTCTCTAAATGGATCAAATAATATTTCCCCTTGGATTAATAAGTTATTCAAAATTTGACCATTATTCAATTACTAATTAAAAGAAAAGTTGCCCTGATTTTTGGAAATGTATATATTAATAAACATTTTCACTGAAGAGCTTGGACCAATGGTAATCAGGTGGTGGGTTATTCCTGAACTGTTTTAATAAAATTTTGGTTATTTTTTATTTATTATGTAATTTTTCTTGTAAATCACATAACACTGCTTCTGTTCCCTGAGCAGAAATGTTTAAAATGTGAGATTAAGGGCTAACAAATGCACAATAGAAAAAATATACACCAAAGATTTCTTATCTCTCTTTTCCACTTATAGGTACATTTTCACATCATGCAAATTCACTTTAAAGCATGAGATTTGAATCCACTGTTTATTTGTAGTAACCGTTCAGCACTTTTTGCTATTCTATATTTTTGTAAACATAAATTCTCAAATATGTATGGTACTTGCTATTTTTAAATCTAGCTGTCCATTTTCCCAGAAAGCCCTCAGGTTTGAGCTTTCAGGTTTTTTCATTTCTCACCAATATTGTTACTTTCTGCAAACAGCTGAAATTATATGGAATGGGACACCTTCTACTTTGCAGCACAATTTTGAAAATCTTGAGTGACATGAGCTATTGTTCAGCTACAGGACCAACTTTTTTTCATAGCGATAAGGGACAGATTGTAAAGGCACTGAAACAGCTAAGCTTGAAAATAGGATGCCTTGTGAGATTTTTCAAATGCATCTAGACTTATAACTTTTTGGAATTTACTTAGAAAACTCCATTTTTGCCTATTCCTGTTTTCATGCATGATCTTGAGCACATTATTCCGTGTCTCGCGTTCCCCCTCTCTAAAGTGAATACAATAATATAATAGTTCCATCTCAATTGGTAAGGTCAGGACAAAATCATTCATTGTGAAGTCGTCGGGCTAATTCATTAGCAGTGACTTTATCGGGCATATCTGCTATTGTGGAATGAGTGAGTCTGAGCAACATGCACAGAACAAGTATTTTACCATTTAATTGCATAAAATACTAATGGGAAAACTAGAACATTGAAGATGTGTTCACAGTACATCTTTGTGTCCTTGTCACGTATGAATAGTACATTTCTATGCATCCCTTCCTGAGGATGTTGGAGGCAGTCAAATGTATTTTAGCTTTACATGTTTCAAAATATTTACGTTGCTCTCATTTAAGAAGAGATAGTTGCATGTAAAGAACAAACCTCACTTAGTTTGTGCTTCAATTTAACTGCAGAAATAGCACAGTTAAATAGCCCAATGACGAGCTTATATTTTTTTCCCTTAATCCACAATAGCTCTTCCTTTCTGTTATAAAATGCCAGAAATTTTCAGTCATGAACACACTGTTTCTAGGGGAGCAATGTAAAACAGTTCAATCCATTTTCACACTATTGAGGTATGCATCTGAAGAAAACCTATAATAAAACCCAGTAGTTCTCACTTCTGCAGAAATAAGTGCATCTGTGATCACAGGTGTATACTAATCTATAAGTACAGTGAAGATCTTCAGTTACTCGTCATTTTTATCTACATGGGTGACAGAGAAGTGGCACTGCAATGCTGTATTTAAAGTCAAGGTGGCATGAAGAACTTTTTTACCTCCTCTTATCTCAAGACATCTTTTGAGATTCACTAGTTTTGAACCGGTTGCAAAAGAGATAACCAGTTGGCTTACAGAAACATAAAAAGGTCAACAAACAATTTCTTATCCCCCTCTGCATGTTATGCAACTCAGACCTATCATTCCTACAAAGAACTTATTCCTGCAGCTGTTTTGCAAAAAATGTTTAAAAAAAGAAAGCCACAAAAGAAAGCATTAAAATGTAATGCAGGTAGTGGAAATATCAGTGCAAAGAACAGAGGATTTGCTTAGAGCAGTTACAACACACATATGAAACTACAATCCCTCAAACTGTTATTGATTAAAAAATGACCAGCACAAAAGCAATAAAATCCATAAAATCATAGTATATACCTAAGTAAGGGTAGCAACATATGTCATAAGATAGGCTGTAGCATGTTTACCAGACTTTTGACACTGCATTTATTAAAATAATGAATGCTAATTGCATAAGGATTTTGAGGATCCAAGCCTTGCTCTTGAAAACTTAAAATAGCCCAAATTTTCAAAATAAAACCAAATAAAAATCTTCCTCTCTTTTTAGCACACAGCACAAACAAATCTCAGTGAATTTGTACTTTCAGATATTTCCAAAAGTGGACTTTTCTGAAGAAATCACTTGCATAATCTGTCTCAAAAAAATATGTTTCATACTTGTGTGA
Organism: Ciconia boyciana; assembly: GCF_034638445.1. Lineage (NCBI taxonomy): Eukaryota > Metazoa > Chordata > Aves > Ciconiiformes > Ciconiidae > Ciconia > Ciconia boyciana. The sequence goes on from NC_132935.1 coordinate 81,441,854, forward strand.
CCTAATGGGGATGAATTGCGTGAACAAAATCTGGTTCCTGTGAAAGTTTTGTGAGAAAGCATGCCACCCCCAGGCCACAGAGCCACCATTGCAGTGGGACGTGGCTGCTGTGGGAGATCCTGGACACCAAGATCAGCAGGTCACATTTAAAAGTACTAGCAGAAATACTTGAAATACTCTGAGAAATGTCTGCTTAAAATTTTCTTTCATCGGAAGCCTAATTATTCCACTGGTTGCTACTTCTCCCTTATCTCCAGTAACATAGTATATGCCTTTTAGAAGACCAGAGTAGAAGTAAGAGATCCTGAGCAGAAAGAAAGCAGGTTCAGTAGTGAGGCTGTAGTCTTGTATATGACCATAAACTCATGCCCATTTTTTTTTCTGAGCATGTGCTTCCAAATTACTTAATCATCCTACCATGAGGCTGATTCCTAAATGCTTTTGTCCTGACTATCGTAATCATGCTCAGATGGCAAGTCTTTAAAAAACCAGCCTGATTCTCATTGCATAGTTAATGCTTTTTCCTATATCCATTATTTTAGAAAGAAACTCATCAGACAAAATACATGACTATAAGCTAAATCAAGTCTCCATTTCATCCTAAAGTAAGCAGAACTAAAGAATATTATTCAATTGCATTGGACTAACTGGAAAATCACAACATATAATTGATATAGTTGTCTAAGTCCTGTCAAACCAGCATGCGTTTCAGACATTTGCATCTTGTTCAGAGAAACAGGAAAGATGCGGATTGCATTTAAGCTTACATTCAAACTTTGTTATTGCCCCAGACTAATAGCCTTATTAGGCTCTTTGTTTGAAAGCTTTATTATTTTCAAAGAAAATACTGTGGGCAAAGAAAGTTATTTGTTAAACAGAGAAAGGTAATTGGAAGCTTACTTTGCTCTGTCATTATAAAATCCTGGTTCTCCTCTGAAAAGAACAGAAACACATTTTTTTTTAATTAAAATTAAGAAGATAACTATTCTTAACTAAATAGTTGAAATATAATTTGTATGCAATCATATCAGTTTCTGTGCTGCAAAATATGTAATTTTGTGTTAAACTGAAAGAAAGTTCATTTCAATATTTCTTAATAGCATCCCTCCAATAGAAAGGCAATTGGCAGGTATTTAATCTAATTTAACTTTGAGAAAATAAAGTATAGGATTTCTTATATTGATAAAAAGTTAAAGTTAAATGACAGTAATTCAGTGTTTGATAGATACAGAGCTGGTACCAATAATTCGTATTATCTTTTTAAGAAATTGATTTGTTTGAAAATAGATGCAAATGTTAGGTATACTAATAATAATGAGAGATGAGGAGAATTCAAACAACTTCTTTACTGAGATTCTGCTTTCATTTGTGTTCTTGATCTAAACCAAGAATAAGCCAAGTAAAGTGAATTAAAATATTCTTCCTGACAGGAAAATAAGGAAGAACAAGATTTTCACCTTTTCCCTTACCCTATACAAGAAGTGGGCACTAGTTTTGGGGCTCAGTTTTGACAAGAGCTGAAAATTCTTCCCACCGTTCAACGAAGTGCGTAGTTGCGGTAGGTATGGACACACAGCTAACATTTTCAGTGGGATGTCTGGTACGCAGCATGGCCAGAAGCCCTCAGGCTGACCTTTACCGGAGCACTCAGCGTGCTGGATGAATGGACTGCAGGGCCAGCCTGCTCTGGGAGTCACTTGTTCCCTCTGATGCCACTCGTGGCTTCTCCATCACCGCCACACAGCTGCTGTGAAAGCACTGCGGGACTGACCACACCGCCAGTCTCAGCGCTGGATTCAGCGTGGTTTTTCTAACATCCTGGAGCAATGTTGGACTTACAAGGAGAACATGGCACAAGACCAGGAGGAAAAAATGGGTTAATGTGACTGAACTGACCAAAATTTATAGAGAGCTGCTGGCCAATGATTAGGGTGACACTTCAAGCATTTCTTATTCTGTAAAAGGTAGTTCTCCATTGCCTTGCCTTTGAGTCTTCTTTAAGCTCCTCACAGAGATCAAATAAAGTTTGTTTGTCAAATCCCTATGTACAAAAACGTGCTCCTATATTAGACCTAAAATTGAGAGTGTGCTAAGCTCTCTAAATCCTGTTAGAAAAATAAACCCCTAAATCTTCTCCACTGTCTCTAACGTCAAGCAACAGCATTTGCTATTCTCTTTGTGTTGTTACTTTCAAGCCTTGACTTGGATAAGTTCAATCTACTTAATAAATACTTTGTTATATGTCCATTCCATCTGAAAATGCACTCTTTCCTAAGTCTGGCATCTTCCATGAAAATTCATAAATACTGCTATATATTAGTACCTCTTAATTAATTTTTCTTTAATGTGGAAATCCACCTGTGCTTTTCTCTGTGTGGAACATGTTCTTTATCAAAATCTGAAAGTAACACTTACCTCAGTATATAATATTTCTTATGTACACTTATATATACTTAGATACTATATATAACTATATATTTATGTTAATATATACTTATATCTATATACTTATATCTATACTTACATATTTCTTATATATACCAGTTTCCCATTTCATACATATCACTGGTACACTCTTTGGAAATTTTAGCCTAGAATGGCCACATAAACTGAACTACAAATCAACAGCTGGGCATATTAAAACAGTGGGAAGTAAAAGGGCAAATATCTGGTTATTAAAGCACCAGTAACTGAGCTACTAAACTTCTGTTGTGTTGATCTAAAATAACTTGTGTTCAAAATATAGTCAAAAGTGCACAAACAGACACACCAGATTTTTCTAACTTTCTGCACAGTACTAAGAGCACATGTGCACACCATCACAGCTTGTGCACTATCAGCTCATTTGAAATCCTCCTTACCTCATACTAGAACCACCAGACTAAACCCATGTTTTTACTGCAGTGTAGGCATGTACTTCTGGGACTAAAGGTTTTTTCCTCTCGTGTTATGTTTCAAGAGCAAGCCAGACTGGTTCACAGATGGGATTTCTAGATACGGTGACACAGAAGCATATTGGCTGAGTTCACACTGAACTAGAACTGTCTGACCTGGGTGCTTCTTCAGCAAGTGGATTTTCTACATACTCTACAGTCTCTGCTAAGAAATCTAACCAGCATTTTCTACAATGTGAGAAAAGGACCAAGAAATCTACAAGGAAAAACAATCTGCAGAAAAAATTGTATCAATAAAAAACTGTAGCAAGGTTTGTGAGGAGAAACTGCATTGTGAACTTTTATATCCTTATAGTGCTACAACACTATTACTACTTTAAACTGTCCCATTTTTCAAACTGATGTAAGGAAGGAAAGGTGTGAGAACTGCAGAAGAAGATTTTATTTTTCCTTGTGGCAGAACCAGCATTGTTGTGGTCACATAGTAATGTCACTTGGAGGAATGGTAGAAGTATACTAATAAAAAACTTTAACAGGGGTTATTTCAGCACGGGGTGTTCACTATTGATATAACTGTCAACCAGTGCTAATTTTCTCCCTACCTTTCCTCACCAAAAGGAGGTTGTTTTTAAAAGCATGTTATTGATTTGTAAGCAATATAAACATGATTTTGCTCATAACTAAATGTTGAATCCTTGTGAAAAGTAAAGGATACATTATTCTAGTATAATAATATTGTTGGATAGACTAATTTTGCCACAACCTCATAGATTCCTAAACATTTAAAAAATTACAAGTGATGCTTTTGTTTAATTTGCATTTTCATGCTTTAAATGCTAATTTAAAGCATGAAAGCTAAATTTCAAACTTGGTTTGAAATAGATAGTTCTGCTTTAGCTTAAAGGTATTTTGCAGTCTTTATTCAATTTAGCAGCCAGAAACAGACAAACAACAATTTAAAACTTGACCAGGAGTAAAGCCTCCAGACTATGGGTTGAGAATTTCAGCCCTGTGGGTCTGCCAGTCTTTATAATTTATCAAAAGCCATTTTTAAGTTCTAGGGCAGTTTACAAATTGTGAGCTCTGTCTTCTTTAGAATTCCCAGTTCCTGTGTTGTTATTTTTTAATCACCATTAACAGTGCTTTGCCAGAATCTAAATTTCATTAAATAGCAATACCATGATGTCTGAATGATCATGAACTTTGCATTGCGCTGTTTACATGGAAAGGTAATTGTACACTAAGTTATTGTTCATTATTAAAATCTTTTTCTTTTTTTTTTCATTCTCTCTGCACTAAACAATAATATTTTGAAGACAAAGGCACAAGAAAATTTTATTAACTTTCCCAACTTGCAGCTACTCCTAACTGCTAGTGATGGAACTAATGTTCCATTCAAAATAAATTTAAAGGAGAAATAATAATAATTAAAAAATCACAGTATTTCAGACTAAAGGTAAAGTAACAACCTCAATTCTCCCTACATTATGACTGTTATGTTACAAGATGAGATTTAAAACCTGCTTTTCGAAGCGGTTCAAACACTGGTCTCATAGTGCAAAAAAGAATAAAGCCATGATTTTAAACAATATGTTTGTATTAAGCAGCAGACTTTAAAATAAAAATAATACAAGTATTGTGAGAATTTGAAGTTGAACTGCTTAGACGCTAGACTAATACTGGCATTATAAATCATGTAGACAGACTTAAAGTTTGGGCCATTTTTTCTAGATATGAAATCCAATATTCTCAGAAAAGACTACTGACTTTTGGATTTCCTATCTGAGTTCTCATCTGGGGGCATGATGTTTAAATAAGTGTGGTCATCCCTTCCTGAAAAACATCTCTTTAAGCCTGCCACAAACTGACACTATCATTAGTCACTTCTGAGCATTTTACTTAGGAAATACTGCAACCTTTTAAGAACCAGAGTTTTGTTAGAATTGCAGTTCTTCTTAGATTGACAATTGTTGATTGTTGATGGACAAAACATGATTAAAAAGAATGACGTGGCTTTGCAAAATCCAAACAATTAACAGAATCATTACAAAAGATCTCCTGAAATATAATTGTTTCAGGTAAGTATTTAAAAATAGAAATCTTGTATCTAGCAATTGCTGAAAAAGGAGACTATGACCCAACCTTCTCTGCTATTAGATTTTAAGAACTATAATAAAATTGATGCCATATACATGTACCATACACATAAAATATCTTCCAGAATTTTACAAGCTTCCAAATTCATAATGCTGTACCAGTGGTCCATGGGTAGCAATACAAATTCTCAATGAAGACAATTCAGTCCTCTAATTGTTCATGAAACAAAGTAATGAAGATAACATAAACAATAATAAAAAGCAAGGTGTATTTGTTGGCTAATATATGCCCATCTACGACTTAAACTATCATTGGTTACGATGGCCTGAGTAGGGACTAGATTTGGAACTGAAGCCACTCCCTCTTGCAAAACTCTACACTAAAGTGCATCCTGGAAGACGCCAGTTTCCAATGGATGCATTATTTTTTGTTTGATCTTTTTAATGAGGGTATAAAAAAAGAAATTTGTTTAAATATGTAAAGTTGAGCTCATTAATATCCTGAAAGAGGTGTGTGCTTATAATCTGGAGGTATTGCTGATGCTGTGAAGAATGCGATAATACTACAAGAATAATTAGACCCTGCTTCCTAGTAGAAAAAGAAATAAAATTCTTAGTACAAAATTTCAAAGTCATGGACTAATGGCATAATAATGAGGAGTTCTGCTATATAGAAGTACATCATTAGTTGAAGCGGATAGAAAATGAGAGAGATCTGAGTATATTTTTTTAGTCATAGGATCATTATAAGCAACAATGTAGGAAAAAACTAAGGGAAAAGTGATACTAAGATCTGTCAGACAAAGTATCTGCAGTAGAGAAAGGCAATAGATAAGTACAGAAGACACAGAGAACATCTCAGTATATTCTGTGTGGTTCTGATTATCTATGTTCAAAACCAAGTTAACTTGCAACAAGGGTAGTAATTGGCTGCTAGGAAGATCAGGGAAGGAGCATCTATTTTAAGGAAAAAAAATAAAAATCTTACCTAGTTCAGCATGAAAATGACCGAGAAAGATATTGAGTCTCTTTAAGTGTGTTTGGGAGTAACAAGAAGGGGGGGGGGGGGCAGGAATCATGTAACTATTCAAATGTGATAGGATGTGTTTTAAGAGCCTAGTGGAAATGATTAGAAATAGGTTGTCAGAGTCCAATACTCAATGTCTGGGCTCTTTTAGATATTCCACATGTGAAGAGTATAATATTTAATACCAAATTTACTTATTTGAAGTTATCTGATATTACATGGGATTTTGATTGAGCAGAATGATACACCAATGTACTTAAATCACAATATGAGTCCAAATCACACTTAGCAGAGTATAGCAGTGCTGTTATTGGTAACATAGGTTCGACAGAACATAAGAACAAAATTTTTTAACCTATGAGTGAGTGGAGTGCTAAAAAGATCATCTGAATGAAATAATAAAAGGAAAGAGTTTAAGATATTTCAAGATGCAGTTTGCCTGTTAGGGAAGGAATTTTATAACAGGACTGGAGTAATTTCAAAGGTGGAACATTAAGTCTGGGAGAAGAGTATCTAGAAGGAAAATTTACTGTAATCTCAAAGAGGTTGCAGGAAAATTCATTAGTGTTTCCTGATTGTTTATTTGCACCGTAATTTTAATGCAACAACTCTGTGCTTTAGGATTCTAGCTGATCAGCTGCAGAAGACAAGGGCTCCCCCACCAGTGCATAAGCTAGGAGTTTGTTTTCTCTCTTGTTATTTTTTGTTTATCTGTGTGATCTGTAACTGCAGTTCTGGAGTCTGTAACTCTCAGATCTGGAGTTTGTTACTTGTGTTAATGTGTTCTGCAGTCTTCAGTGAAGTCAGTGCATGTGAAATAACTATTCTACAGGCTGTTGGGACTACAGCTCTAGCTACCTGCAGCTGTGAGCCAGGGGCCCTACGAACCCTGCCTAAAAATCCTTTGGAGTATTAGAACAATACCCCAGTAGAATAGAATTTTTCTTATTTATTGAAACATTAAATTTTATGCAGAAAAAATATTAGTAGGCCTGTTTATATTATCTAAGTTCATACCTACAGAAATAGAAGTTTTTCCTGTCAATATACTGGAAAAAATTTTAGCTATTTTTAATTTTTTTACCTTAGTAATTGGATTTGCACTCAAGACAGTAGTTCACAAAGATGATAAAAGCAATTGAAAAAGATAATTGTGTGTGTCTAGATGGGAGGAAAAGAGGGAATTTTCCCACCAAATACTTGCATGTGGCTGATGATAGAGAGTCACAGAAGAGGGGGAATAGGAGAGAGTGCAAGTCAGCTTGCTGTGCTATCTTTAGGATCTTGATTCCACCTCATCATTCTTTCTGATCTATATTCATGGGTTTTTCAGAGACCTAGCAGTTACATGTCAGAATGACAGATCTCAACTTTGTTTCAGGATAAAGCATCAATCTGCTTGTGAGCACCATAGCCTGACCTGACAGAGTTCTAGCGATTCTGCAGGCCCTGTGATTCCTGTGCAGAGGGTAATTCTGAGCTCGGAGCGCAGTGATGGACAAGATATTCTATCAAAGTTGCTTCTCAGATTGCAAGCAAGAGCTGTCCCAGGAGTATCTGTTGAAGGTGTTGCCAGTCTATGTTTTTCTGAATGTTAACAGCACTTTTACAACTGATTTTATTCTTTTTTTTTTTTCTTTCTCTGCTGCCTAGTATATAACCTCTTGCCATTTATTCTATTTGCTTTTCTGAAGGCAACAACATAAGACAGGAGCAGGTGTATTCTTCTCCCCAGTATGAGCCTAAAAATACCTTTTCTTCTGTATAATATAAAGATTGCTTTCTGGTAGCCAGGACTTAAACATTTTAGTGTTTGCGTGTCAGGGCAGGGGAAGTAGACAAGAGCTAGCTGCATATTTCATGTTTCATCCCTCCTAAGGTACTGGGATTGCACATCATTAACTCCAGATGTACTCCATCACTCTCTGCAGTGAAATTCACTGAGACTAAAGCTAAACGCAAGAATTCAAGACCTTGAATTTTTATTACCCATATAATTCTGAGAATGTCCCATTCTTTTAAAGTACACTGAGTGCTGATTCAAAAAGAAAATAAATTATTCTAAAGATTAAGAGAACATTATACAGAAAACATCTGTGTCAGTGCAGGATATGCAGCACAGTTCTTAGTATTACTTTTAGTATTTATAGCACACCATCTCAGAAGACAGAAATTGAGGGATGATTTCAAAGGAAGGACTTCTAAAAACTGTGAGGTATTCATTGAATACATTCAAGAGTTACTGTAGTACTGAAGCAACACAATTTAAAATCAAATGTAATCCAATAAAGCACAAGTTTAGTGATGTTGTATAAAATAATTGCACAGAATATACATGCTTTTAACGAAAGGATGTAGTATTAAGCTGACAATACATAAAGAAAACATGACAACAAAATCCTGCTCCAGGAAAATGAATGCAAATTAGCATTATCAGCTTAACTTCATTTATTGAACAAAAATACATTTTTTTTATAATAGTCATTTTTTAGAGATACAATACCTGTTTTTCAATGTCAATGACAACATTGAGATTCAATATAGATTTATGTGACATATTGTATGTGTCCTAAACTAATTTGTTGCCAAATATTTAACTCTAAAATATTTACTGGTATATGGTAAATTCAAAGTAAAATATAATACTCAAATGCCAAATATGTCTTTTCTAGGCAGAAGATTTGTTTTCAGTTCTGACATAAAATAACTTACCTCAGGTTTCTCTCAAGCACTATTGTGACTTCTCTGGGAGTATCAAAACCAGGTTTTGTTTCACCCTTATTTAGGTGGGACGCTCAGAAGAAAATTTTATATATATGCCCATACAGCACTACTGGGATCACCTGCATCTATTGTTTTTTCACTATAGCCTCAGGACAAGCAGTGGTTAAAAGTGGAGAACTTTGAAGATGTGGCTAAAAGCACTATAGACATTTTATAGAAAACTCAGTTGCTTTCACAAAAACTTTTGCATGTTGCAACCCTTAGGTATCTTCATGCAAAACTGTTAACTGACAAAACTTCAGGTAGTTAGGTACTGTTGATTGAAGCCACCATTAATTACAATAGGGAAATGATTCAACCATTAAAGAGGGATCCAATAATTTGAAGACATGTTTCAGAGGTGACACTGTAGGGTAATTTACAATCAAGTCTGAACAACTTCATTTTACTTCTTCTCTAGTTATGTCATCTGCTGGAAACTCTGCTGGAGTATTTTAACATTAGAACTCCAATTATGATTCCTATGACATTCTTAAAGGTTCTCAGTTAAATGTTTACATGAGAAAGCTTAATGTCAAGTAAAACAAAACAAAAAAACCAAATGGAATATCCCACCACAAATGTTAAAGCTTTCTAGAATATGGAGCTTCAGAAAAAAGTTTAGAAAATGACCTGTCTTCACTTTGGTGGCTCAGAGAACAAACTGAAAATAAGGAAATGCAAAGCTTATGAAAACATACATACATATATATATATGTATGTATATATAACTATATATATATATACATATATATATATATATATATAGTTGACCCTGGCCAGCAGCTAAGCACCCCTCTAGCCACTTGGTGTCTCCTCACCCCAGGAGGGATAGGGGAGAGAATCAGAAAAGAAAAAGGAAGAAAACTTGTGAGTTGAGATAGAAATAGTTTAATAAGTGAAGAAAAGCTGTGCACAGAAGCAAAGCAAATTAATGAATTTATTCACTACTTCCCATCAGGAGACATCTACAAATGTTTCTGCTTCCTCCTCCTTTCCCTGAGCTTTTATTGCTGAGCATGACATTATATGGTATTGAATATCCCTTTGGTCAATTCTGGTCAGCTGTTCCTTCCCAACTTTTTGTGCAACCCCAGCCTATTCTCTGGGGTGGCGGGCAGAGTGGGAAAAAGAGGAAGCCTTGATGTTGTGCAAACTCTGCTCAGCAACAGCCAAAACACTGGTGTGTTATCAACACTGCTTTGGTTACAAATCCAAAACACAGCACCAAATGGGCTGCTACGAAGAGTATTAACTCCATTCTAGCCAGACCCATTACAATGTGTATATAGATTTATAATGGTACAGATACAGAAGTAGATGTAGACACAACAATTTTGTGCCAGGCTTTTCTGGCATTCTGCAGTTGGCCACTCTGATTATAAATATTAATAATTTTTAAATATCTATCATTCAGAAAACAAACTTTTTAATTCCAGCTAACAGAAGTGCTTTTTCTTTTTTCCAGTTTGGGGAATGAGGTTTCCTAAGACTTTTGTTGCCACTAGAATGTGCCACCTTGTGTTGGGACAAGTTTTCTGGTTTCATTACAAAAGCTGTGTAGAGTGCAGTTGGTTAAGTGGTCAGTTCTAATTATTGAACAGAGTATTAGATTTGCACAACTCTTTAAACTTCAGATAACTAAAATGTCTTATGTTCCTTCTTTAAAGTGCTCTTGAACTTAAAAACATTTTATTAGTTGGCAAATGAGGACTTGTTTGAGTAAGCGAGCTAATAATAACTTAAAGAGCCCATTCAAAAGGAAATAAATAATCAAATAATTAAATTAAATTAAATTACTAAATCATAAATCATTGTGATAGTGTAACTCAAGAATTCCCACCAACCGATGCATTGGAAATCTTATTCCACATACGTTACTCTGGAAGTAGTTAAATTTCTACAGACATCTGAAGTTCATCAGGTGATTATTGGGCTATGTTAGGTTAAAAATCACTCCATGAATTTCTAAGTTGTTAAGTAGTGACAAAAGTGGGGCTGCTCCTCAAGGGTCGGTGAGCTGGGAGCTGAGGGTGGCTGCGACGTGGATGGGCAATGCCCTCACCAATGGGCTCAGCCAGGGGAGCAGAGTTGGGATGAAAGCAATGCGTCCTGTTGGCAGGCCAAGGAGCATTGGGCAATGGTGGGGGATCAAGCCAGGACCAAGACTGAGGCAGGAAATCCAAACGATGAGCCAGAAACAGGGCTGGGGACCTGCGCTGCTGCAGCATCTCTGGGGCAGGGACTGAAGGCCCCAAGCTGAGCTGAAATGGGGTCCTGGGCAATGGTAGGGGGTGAAAGACCCCAGGGGAGGCTAGGCAGGGACAGAAAGGGCTAACAGTGCCCTCAGGGCCCTGACATAAAACTTCCAAATCCACATTTTAAAATATTTTTGAAAGTGTAACCTGATTTCCAATTAAGGAGTAAAAAACCCCAGTATTTTAAACTATTGTATGAAATCAGCCATACTTTTTCTAAGTAACTATTGGACAATATTTCTTTGTTGCTTGTCCAAAAATACAGTAACATTTCCTGAAGTTGTTAAACATTTTTCTGTATATGCTAAAACACTTAGTTGATATAAACCTATTAATATACAAATATATTTCAGAGATGTAATTATCTGACAGCTTCCTAGATGTATTACTTTTTCACCTTAGTTTTTCCCTCAGTATTCAGCTTTAGAATGAACTCAGAAAAATCAATAATTATTCTCTTCAATAATTTAATCCATTGGATCAAGACTTAGATTTTTTTATAAAAAATATTGATTTAAATGTAAGAAAAAATATTAGCAAGACAACTGTTATCTCAGGAAATATCAATCATTTTCCATCTCTAACATGTCTCATGCCAGCTTTTACATATTTAGCTATTTTGGAGGGGGAGGGGGAATAACAGGTGGTTGTGCATTCTGAAAGACTCACAAGGGATATGAAATATAAGATCATCAGGTATACAGCAAGAAATTTTCCCTGGAACAAAATAAACCTCTCTTTCTTTTAGCTCTTGCCAGGTATGACTGATGTGAATCAGGATAGATGCGTTAGCCATGGAGTTGAAAAATCATGAATGATATGTGGTAATTTTATCCAAAACTACTAAAGCTCCATTGAAGTGCTAAAGCATCAATTTTCTTCAAAGCTTCTCGAAACATTAGTATTAATCTGTGACTGTTCTGAAGCATTTAAAATGTGCTGAAGGTGGATAATGAGCAATATGCTTAGACTCAAGCATAACCAATTCAGTCAAAAAATTTTAGAGCTAGTGTTTTCAGAAATTAATGCTATCTGACAAAAGCTGGCTGTTAATATTTATGTATTATGTCTTATTATTCTGTGCTAGGAAAAAGGCAAAGCAAAACAAACTAAACCAAAAAACATTCAAAAATCACTCTTATTCACTAAGAATAAAATAACTTTTGTACTACTACTGAATAGTAGTATCTGAGGTGCCTAAATACTTCTGTGGATCTGAACCTATGCACCTAACTCCAAGCTCAGGAACACTTAATTAAATTATTCACAAGTATTCTAAGTCAGCTAAGGCTGACACTGTCACTCCAATGGGATCAAATCCACTTCACTTTTAGGTATGCTTTCATATTACTTTTAAAGGAAAAATTATGGTAAGTGACAATGCCTCAAAGTTTCAAATACTACTCCATACTGTTCAGAACAATGAAAGTTCAGCACCTGTATTGTTCATGGGAAAACAAAGGCACTCTTAAATGCTCTCTTTAATCTAGTATGGCACTAACAACTCTTAAGACCACCAACAAAGTTTAGTGTGGCATTAGAAGCTGGCTGCCAGTCATGGATCACTTCTTCCTGTTCTTGGCACAATCTTGTCATAAGGAAGTAAGAAGTCAGTATTTCCTACAATAAAGAATGTTTCAAAGGGCTGTGAAGTCATTCTCTAACCACTTAGCACTTCTTTAAATTAATTTTTACTCCATTTTTAAACTGCCAACATCATGTCAGTGCAAAGAATGATAACCACATTAAAGTTGTGTGCTATCTTAGACTCCCAGGAATCATTGCAATGAACAGCTTCTTAACGAATGACAGAAGATCCCAAATCTAGTTATCATCCTCACTAGTGATAGATGTCTGAAGTGTCCAAAGCAAGAGACAAAAGGGCAATGATAAGGTTTGATGTGTTGAGTCAGCTTTTCAGTCTCTCAGTTCTTGCCCAGTTCATACCTGTAGCATAACATTCCGTATGACCCTCAAAAAACTTTTGTTCAGACTGAGAGCCTGAACCTAGTAGAGTTTTGCAAATATAATTGCAGTGTGCTGACCAGAAGAATGATTCGAACTACTTGAATTTTTCATGTGCATTTCCTATTATAGTACTATGATATACTTGTTTGGTGCCTCAACTCCCTCATTCTTGCATATCACTTTGATACCCTTTACCTCACCCCTTTAAAATAATGTTGCACAGAAACATAGATTTTAATACACTGCATAGAAATTGTGGTTCTCTGTCGGGAGAATGGAGTTTGGTTGGGTCCTTTGCCTTCTCTTATCAATGGGATGCACTGTCATCATTACCTTCATGTAAGACCTAGACAAAACTAGTCAAAAAATGGAAGCTGTAACTAGAACTGTCACACACTTAAGTAACTTTAGAAACGTTTTAAAATGAATCCGCAGGATCATCATTATAAACCAAGCTGTTTATATATAAGTGAACACTGTAGTATTGTGTGGCACAAATGTCTGCTTGAGATGCTGTGTTGTTAAACCAGATGTCTTCTCTTCCCACAAAAAAGTATGTCATGTCCAATTTAGGCTAGAAGGGACCTCCGCAGATCATCTGGTACACCCTCTGCTCAAACCAGGCCTACCTTCAATGGCATATCCGATTGCTCAGGATGTTCTTCAGGTGAGTTTTGAGACCCTCCAGGAATGGAGTTTTTACAGCTTTCCAAGGCAACATTTTCCAGCAGTTAAGTGCTTCTTTCATTAAGAATTTTTGTCTTACATCCAGTTGGAAGTTTTCCTTGTTGCAGCTTGTGATTGTTGCCACTGTCTTATTAAGGTGAACTATGAAGAAGAGCCAGGCTCTGCCTTCATTATAACTTCTCTTTAGGTAGATGAGGATTGCAAACAGACCTTTCCTTAGCTTTCTCTTCTACAGGCTAAACAAATCCAGTTCCCTCAGTTTCTCCTGGTATGTCACATGCTCAAGTTACCAAGCCATTCAATGACCTTTCTCTGGACTATGCAGTTTGTTGATATCCTGTACACAGGGGCCAAAAGTGGTCATTGTATCCCATCTGTAGGCACACAAGGGCTGCAGATCTTTGATGTAAGCTGATAGTAAGTTATTCATAATGCTACTTGACTTTGTATCTTGCTAGTTAGCGTAGTACCTTACCTCCTTGTTTGCTACATAACTCCTCGGGAGCTTACATCCAGGCATCAGAACCTTTCTAGTGAAGAAATACTATTTTGATAGCAATCATACTAGTATCACCTAAGCAAAATCTCTGAAATATTGGTGATTGACTCTTTGCAGTAATAGTATTACAGCTGTGTATCATGTTCAAACTAAAGATTCCTTTATAAATAAAAATTAGTGCAGAGATGTTATGTGTGAATGATGCTGCCTGACAATGGAAATAATGAAAAAACATAATGACGGTGGTGCACAATCTTAGTGTAACAGCTGAAAGAGTAAGCTGCATTTGCATGAACAGCTGGAACTGGAAATATCAGCAGTGAAGCTGTTGTGTTTATTTTGTGTCCTCCAGTTTGTCAGGAAATTTGTTACTTTTTTTCAAGTGACTTCTCATGCAGATTGCATATTTTGTGTCAGGACTCCTCGATTATAATGACTTAATATTTAAATCTTTTTAAAAGAACTTGCCAGTGTCTCATCCCACTCGGTGTGTTGCGAGAGGGGTGAATCTTTTTGATTCCCCGATGGTTTGTGTACCGACAAAAGCCGATCTCTGCTCGACAGAGCTGCGTGGTTGGTAGAGTCACAACAATGACTCAGAGGAACAGCCTATCCCACTTCTGGTACCGACAAAGGCCGATCTCTGCTCGGCAGAGCCGCGTGGTCGGTAGAGTCACAACAATGACTCAGAAGAACAGGCTGGCCAGCAACTTTATTAACTGGCGAATTCCACAAACAGACAAACTTAATGAACTGGCTAACTTAATGAATGAACAGAGGCAATTTGGCAATGGAGCTATTTTCCAGGCAACCTGTTACAATTTATCCCAAACTTGCATATATTGGAAGAGTAGAGGGAGAGAGAAGCGAGAAAAGGAAAGGAGAAGAGAGGAGGAAAGAGAAAGAAAAAGCATTACCACCCTTGGATCCCACGATGACGATGACAGACGTGGCAATCCTCCAGTGGTGGGCGCGCACGTGGTTCCCTGGGGGGCATGTCTTTTATAAGCTAATCCCCACCTCCAGGTACGCCCTTTCAGGACTTACATGGTTCTTGTTCCAGAAAGTTCTCAATCTTCTGTGCAGGCGCTGGGGGAGGGGGATGGTCACGAGGGGTCTCTCGGGCGGTTGCAAGCCCCTTCCTCAGATCAACTCTGTGTGACCTCTGGCCATACATGGTAAGGTCCGTTGGAACCCGGAACCGCGCATCCTTTGACGTGCTCTCCACGTCCTGCACGTCCCGCTCTCGCTCTCCCCCACCCCGTGCTCGCTGACCTGCCATGGCCATGCAAATAGCACCTCAAGTCGCCACAATGTTTGAGACATTAACTCTTTCAGTCTCTCACAGCCAGTAATCTCATTCTGTTTGTGAATTCTTCCTTAGATCTTACCTTCTTTTTTTTTCCCCCCATTTGATCAAGAAACTTCTGACAGCAAAAACTTTTGACTTCAAAAGTTTGAAACTTTAAGGTGAGATATTGTATATATAACCTCCAGTAGCCATCTTTAATTTCTCATCCCTACAAGTCTTTGAACTTAGTAACGAAACAAAACAAAACAAAACAAACAAACCAACCCCCAAACTGACTTTCTTATCATATACAAATTAAATTTTTAGTTTGTTATATGGATCCTAATGGTATGTACTTTGAAGGACCTCATACTGGCCTATCTACCAAGCAGGGATTTTCCCTTCAAATACATCAACTGCTTGGAAGAGGTATGAACAACTTTTGGAAGTGACAATGTCTTTTGTGAAGCAATTGAATGGATGGAGTACACAATTAGGTAATATGAATAGAATGATCTTGCTTAGAGTTTGTAGGGTTGAGTGAAGAACTATGATTGCATTCAAGGCAACATCTCACACCAGTTCTAAAATAAATAATGTTTTTGTGCATTTAAAAGAGTACTTAGTCTCACTTGGGCACTGTCTGTCTTCCTTGCATTTTCATCTAGTTATAATGCTGCTCTTTCTTTACTCCCTATTTATACATTACTTCCATCAATCTTTTAAATTGCAAAACTCCTCAAAAAGTTTACAAAGATTAAAATTTTAGAAATGCCAATATCAACTGCTCTACATTCTCTGTGGATTTGCCTTCTTAATAGCAATTTAAATTGAGAAGAAACAATTACTCAGCCCAAAATCCTCACTTTTAGCTTTTTTCTTTTTAATGTTGTTCGATTGTCTTTTGAGAGTAGGGCCATCAGATATACCACTCTGCTACAAAATATTGATACAAATATGTGCTCTGTACCTCTTGTAATCATCGTGCTAAATGAAAAAAGACTAATGAGTTGTTTATGAAACTCCTTAAACCTGTAGGAGCTTTAAATAATGTTAATGATTTATATCTTTATATGGTAACATTACCTTCAATAACTTTACCACAGTTTTCTAAATTATTAAATTGGTAAAGTTATTAAAATTTAGAAAAATTAATTCTATAAATTGGACATGGTTCCACATTTGTACAGGTATTACTTATAATGGCTGTAGAGGTTTCTTTTTCCACAGACTTCACAGGCACATGTTGCATGTATGTGGTAAACCTGTTGAGCATTGTTTGTAGCACTAAAAAATCTCCTGTAGTCCATAATGATGGTACATTCTAAGACCCTTATTTTACTTGATGTCTAGTGGCAGATAATGCCCTCTAATTTAATGCCCTCCAAGTTAATCAAAAGATTAGTGCTCAGAGTTTTTCACTGATTTATTTTGTCAGAATAATTAACTCAATAAAACAATGTGTGTGTGAGTGTGTGTGTGGTGCACGCACATGTGCATTAGCACACGCATGTTCGTGTGCTGGGCAGGTTTTCAGAATGGAACTAGAAGTAAAACAAGGTTGCAAGCAAGAGCAAGGGTATAGCTTAGCTTGCTAGTGAGGGAAAACAAAATAAATAATTAGTTCCAAGTCTACAGGCCATTCAAATGGCACTGAAACAATAAATTTACGTTTGTCTCCTGAGAGGATTAAATGGTTTTGTAGGAATTTTGCTGTCATATTCATTCTCTCTCTAAATGATACTTAGGCAGTATTAAGCACAAAAGTATATTTCAAATATCTTACTGTTTTCTTTTTCCCTTCTCTTCTAGTTCCTACATGGGTTCAATGACAAGGGTTGTGCAGGGCCAACTAACAATCATTAGATGAGTCTAGTTTTTCAGAGCAGTTTCTAATGTTCCTGGGATTATAAACAATTAATTCAATACAACAGTGTGCACAAGTTGTTCATGACAGACAGGATGTGTAAGTGGTTAATGATAGTTTGTCATCATTCAATTACCAGTGGATATTTAATCCAGAAAGTAAAGTTAACAAGGAAACTATGGAGATGAAGATGAAAACAGTACCTAGACGTGTTCTGTGTACATATGTATCTATGCATGAAAGTGAATATAATGAAGTTGAATATCCCATGCTTAATACTATGTAATCTGGATTCTAAATTTACCTTTCTGTACATGAAAGTGTACAAATGAGAAAAAAAAAAACCAAAAACTGAGCATAACATTAATGCCAGAGCACCAGTTTAAGATGATAGAGCTCAAAGTACGGGCTTTTATATTTCATACTTCCATGAGAGATGGCAAGTATTACGTAAGTAACTCTTTTAAGACACTAGTTTACAGTCCTACAATGCTTTCCAATACCTTATTGTAAAGTAAAACCAATGCCTAATTTGAGATTTAGTTAATCTTTCCCCATTGAAGGATTCTTTTGTTTGTTTAGATTCTTTTGCTTGTTTGTCACAGAGTGATGAGTCCAAGCTGAAAATTATGAAGAAGCTGTCTGCAATCATTTCAATTTTTTATTTTTTTTAATACTGTTTTCTTGGCGGGGTATAGTTAGTATAGATTTTGTATACTGCTATGTATCTAAATATATCTCTGTATTGCAAAGTTTTGGCATGCTGTCTGTAGCATTATAGGGTAAAACCTAGTACTTCTTTTCTGTAAACAAATAGATATCTCAGTGGCCTTTTTGTTTGTTCAGTTGCTAGTGAATTTAACCTTCATGCAGCAATACTGCTCTTTTCAACCCGCTTGATGAAGTTTGGTGGGAGGAGAGGCTTGGTAACCTACAAAACTGCCTGAAGACTTATTAAGATGTTGAATTATGCAGACTCTATGGATCAAGCCATGAGAACTGAGATGGGGAATATATCAGCCTTACTGACAGACTATAGAAATAAGCTGAACAACGTAGCTTAGCTGCTTGGTGAATACACTGGTGTTTGTTTAGTTCAGGTTGGGATAGCTTCTTGTTTGGAGAAAACTTAACAGGGCTTTGAAGTGTTAAAGCTACTGAGATGCCTCAAAATTTCACACAGCCCCCATGCTGTCTTACTCCATGCCAGACAGCTTGTGAATGTTGGTCACAGGAGGCTTTTTCCATATTACCTGTGTTTCCATTCAAAATGAAAATCTAGCAACAGGAACTTTCAGACAGGATATTAAATGCTTTTTTTTTTTTTGTTGGTTTTTTTTTGTTCCCTAAGTGTTATATCCCATTCCTACTACTACTGAAGAATGCTTATACCTTTTGGGGATGCCCAGGTGTAACCCTCATCTACTCAGACAGTAATCAGCACCTGCTAGTGATTATCTAAATATTTAAATGAACAATCTGTTTATCACTTCTCCCTGTTAGGAAAACACTCTTTCATTTAGTAGGTATAGTTTGTCTTTCTTTTTATGCCTAAATTTGTTTTTTTTGTCAACATGCAAGTACATTAATATATATATACATTGTATGAACCTAAATTACTTTAATGGACATGGTTTATGCTTAGCTCTGGTTTACAGATTTACTAATCTGAAAGCACTTTGCAGTGGCAGAACATTTGAAGAGTGTGATTCTAACTTGCCTTACAAGAATACCAGAAGAAGTGCTAATGTGTTTTAATATTTTGAGTAGCTGCAGCCAAGATGTTTTTATCGGAAAGTGCTGCAGGCATCATTTTCACTGCTTTTCCACCTCCAAACTGAAAGAGTTTAAAGGTGGGGTTTTTAATCACCTCACCCTGGGATCTAGTTGGACCAAAAGTGTTGTTGGAGTCAGTGAGTCTAGTCCCCTGCTATTTCTAGGCATCATGTCACAATTTTGATAAATGTGTTTTAAGATGAACTGCAATACTGCTGGTCACATACTCTCCAAGAAACTGGTGTCCTGGAAGCATCATCAGTAATAAATCTAAAAGTATTAAATGCACAGCTGTAGGGAAGAAAAATAACCTGGGAGAAACAAACAAAAACCACTTCAGTCAGAAGGTACCGTGTGGCATGATCATTTTCTTAAATGTAACCACATTTGCTGTTTTGTCTTCTTTTCTTCCCCATCCTTGAACAGAAGAGTAAGCAAGCCCTGCCACTAATACGCTTACTCCAGTTCCACTGTTTACAGGCTTAGACTTTCTTTCCTATATCTAGCACTCTTGCCTACTTTGTGAAATGAGTAAGCGTATCAAGTAATCTTCTACCATTTCATAAAACATTCAAAGCAGTGACACTTCTAAGATTCAGACACCTCTCTGGTTGAGATGTTAAACAAAACACAGCCACAGAGCTGCCCATGAAAGACAGTGCCTGTGGTGCTGACTTAACTTTTCATGATACATTTCTAACTGGACGTTTCTCCTGTTGCTTTCAAATGATTTGGAATCACAAGCAACTATATTTTAGAGACAGAGAAGAGGAAGTGAAGTCTCTGCTTTCCTAATACCCAGCCCACTATTAAAAGAGAAAAAGAAGCAGCTGAGCTTTGAAAAATGATGTTCATAATGTAGTCACTCAGGAGCTGGTGGAAGGCCAGGACTTACACGAGTTGATAAGGGGGATTCAGACTGGAATGTGGACCATCTAATCAAAAATTATTGTCCTTGGGAGTGAAACACATCCTGGAGAAATATGTAAGCTAATTAAGATGTTTTGGGAACAATCTGAAACTACTAGTAGAAGTATGATAAGAAGTACCCTCGCATGAACTATCCTTATTATAATCACATATAAACCAAAAATCACACTCCTTGAGCTGGAGACCCCGGCCCAAGCAGAGACCCCTCACCTCTGGGCAAGTGGAGAATATTAAAGTAGTCCTGTAGCTTTAAGAGTAAGGCAATAAAATGTAGACCAATAGAAAAACTGCGTAATGTAATTACTTATGTATATGTATAACTAGACAGTATAAATACAGCATCTGTATGAACGAGCGGTGTGCTAGCTTTGTGGAGCTACCACCTAGCACCTGGTCTTGCACAAAACTTGAAATAAACTGATATCTTGGCTCTGTGTGCGTATTGGGTGTTGCACACCGAGTAATGAACTCCACTTGTGAGACAACAATAATCCTGCAAACCTTAACTCTCCTTACAAAATAGCGAAGTAATTGATAGCTATGAACTACAACAGTGCCGTTAACTAGTTGCACTAAAACTTGAGAAACTTTCTTTTTAAAATTATTCATTTTATTGTTTCAGGTTTCAGTAACACTAGTTTAAGACAAAGTATATTTTTTTGTTTCCTTTCAGCCTGTGGAGAAACATTGTAGAAAACCTTCTTTCTTGTAAGAATCACAGCTGCTGGCAGCCAGTTGCAATAAAATTAGTATTCTAGTTGAAATCTGGCAACTGGGAGTCCCTTGACAGTGTTTTCCAGCTACAGACTTTGTAGCTTGTCCTCTCATGCAGAGAGAGAAGAAACATTACTCTCACTTTCAAATAGCTGCTGTGTTAAAAGCCAGAAGTATTTCACCCAGCACTGAAATGTAGCAGAGTCCATTGTTCTTACTGAGATGCCTCTTGCTGAACCTCCATTAAAGTACCTGGGATTGTGCAGGCTGCAGGATCTGGCATGGTGTCCTGGTTTCAGCTGAGATAGAGTTAATTTTCTTTATAGTAGCTGGTATGTGGCTATGTTTTGGATTTGTGCTGAAAACAGTGTTGATAATACAGAGATGTTTTAGTTGTTGCTGCACTAGTCAAGGACTTGTCAGCTTCCCGTGCTCTGCCAGGTGCACAAGAAGCTGGGAGGGGACACAGCCAGGATAGTTGACCCAAACTGACCAAAGGGCTATTCCATACCACATGACGTCATGCTCAGTATATAAAGCTGGGGAAGAAGAAGGAAGGGGGGACATTTGGAGTGATGGCGTTTGTCTTCCCAAGTAACCATTACGCATCATAGAGCCCTGCTTTCCTGGAGATGGCTGAACACCTGCCTGCCCATGGGAAGTAGTGAATGAATTCCTTGCTTTGCTTTGCTTGCGTGCGCAGCTTTTGTTTTACCTATTAAACTGTTTTTATCTCAACCCTCGAGTTTTCTTACTTTTGCTCTTCCGATTCTCTCCCCCATCCCACCAGGGGGGAGTGAGCAAGCGGCTGCATGGTGCTTAGCTGCCGGCTGGGGCTAAACCACGACACATGGATAGGTTACCTGGAAGTATGAAGGCCACTATGCTTAAATCGGTGTTACAGCTACTACTGGATGTGTACAACTAATTAAAAACAAAGAAAAACAAAAACAGTGGGGATTGTAAAGCACTTGAAAAGCCTTTTGAATCCCTTTAAGTTTAGAATTTGATTGCTAAGTCCATGAAACAGAGTTTTATACACTTGCTGTGTTAACTTCTATGCAGATCTAATTAATTCTTCAAAGCGAACTATTATTTGATGGAAAAAAAGTATAATGATCTCACTAAAGTAAGTGGAAGCATTATTCTATTACCCATTCACTTATTGTCACTTCAAGTGTGTGTAGTATCCTGTGAAGGGCTAAAGTTTTGAATTTTTTTTCTCTGATTTGATTTTTCAAAATGACATACATATGCCATTACTTTTCCTCTTTCTTCCCTGAGATTCTATTTATTTATTTTACTTTGTCAAAATGACAAGAATACACTAGCGCGGGGAGAGGTGAAGCCTTCCATCCATCGGTTTGCTTTCTGGAGAGTAATCTGCTCTGATTTCCTTTATGACAAGAGCTCATCTCCCAGTAGTCTAGAAATATACTTGTTAATTACTTTACCTACACTGATGGATGGTAGCTGGCTAAGTCAGTTGATGGTACAAATTAATCTGACAATTGTCTTCAAATCCATACTGGTTTTGAAAAGTAGTTCATTTGGAGACTATGCAAGGTCAACTCCAATGTAGTACAAAGCTCTTCCCGTGACCAAAGCCAATTACCAAAACTTAAATATGACAAAATAGAAAATAATAAGCTACCACTTTGAGTATCTGCTGTTTTTCTGAAAGAAAGATGATGAAAATACAGGATGAAAACAGGCATAAGAAAAAAAAATATTTTTAAGAGAGAAAATCACTCTGTTTTGTGTATGCTGGTTTGTCCATCAGGTACTTCACATGTTCCATGTAGATTAGACTCCTGGAGGACAACAGAGTGCATGTGTTGTGCTCCTGGGCATTCAGAAATCTTTGACACATAGATAAATACTTTCTGCCTTGCCCAAATTTGAGGCTGAAGAAGACAGCATCAGAAACTCAATTGTTTAGTATGCAAAATTCAAGCCTTGTGTGTTCTCTGAATTACTGAGGCTCCCTATGTGTAAGTCTAGAACTCCTGTGCTCAGGAGATTTCAACATGTTCCTAACTACTTATAAGGATAAAGCCTGCAGTACAGTTATTTAGTGTTGAAGGAAATACATAAACCCAGGCCTCTTAAACAATACTTTTTGTGATGTTAAATGGTTTTTCTGTTCTAAGTTCTTGAGAAATGGTCAAACCTATAATTTCTTACAAACCTTTGAAGTATAACAGCAAAAGAATTCCTGGAAGAGCTGAGAGTTTGAAATATAAATAATGCAATGCAGATTTAAAATTGGGCTTTATGGTTCTGAATCAGTATTGTTAAAGCTGTACAAAATGTCAGGGTTTTTTTTTTCACATCATTCTGTAGAATATCTAAAAGATTAAAGATGTTGCAAAATAAGTTTCCAAATTAAGTAGTCAAATGAACACGTGACAGAAAAAGTCCTAATGACTTAAGCTTAGCAATCATATGAAATCCAGTAAAGACAATAGATCAGATGTTATTAAAAGTAATGTTATAATGCTAAATACTTTATTCCAATGGGAAACTATTTGGGTAACTCTGAAGTTATGACTACTGAAGAAGCTAGTGATATCCTTGGCACTTTCTGAATTCTTTTGATGCTGGTAAACTGTATATGTACAGCATGTGTGAGCAAACCCAGGGTGCCAGCACAAAGTACGTTAAAAGTCCTTAACCCTGAGTCTCACATTGACAGCTGCTGGCATGGCTAGAGATGCCCAATCAGTCAGATAGGCTGGTACTCAGGTGTCCTGGTTTCAGCTGAGATGGAGTTAATTTTCTTTATAGTGGCTGGTATGGGGCTATGTTTTGGATTTGTGCTGAAAACAGTGTTGATAATACAGAGATGTTTTAGTTGTTGCTGCACTAGTCAAGGACTTCTCAGCTTCCCATGCTCTGCCAGGTGCACAAGAAGTTGGGAGGGGACACAGCTGGGACAGCTGACCCCAACTGACCAAAGGGCTATTCCATACCACATGATGTCATGCTCAGTATATAAAGCTGGGGAAGAAGAAGGAAGTGGGGATGTTTGGAGTGATGGTGTTTGTCTTCCCAAGTAACTGTTATGCATGATAGAGCCCTGCTTTCCTGGAGATGGCTGAACACCTGCCTGCCCATGGGAAGTAGTGAATGAATTCCTTGCTTTGCTTTGCTTGTGTGCGTGGCTTTTGCTTTCCCTATTAAACTGTTTTTATCTCAACCCTTGAGTTTTCTTACTTTTGCTCTTCCGATTCTCTCTCCCATCTCACTGGGGGGGGAGTGAGCGAGTGGCTGCGTGGTGCTTAGTTGCCAGCTGGGGCTAAACCACAACATCAGGATAGTAATAGTGATGTTGGAAATTGTAAGACACAGTTCATTTTAATAAACCAAATTCTTGAAAAGTCAGTAAATTGCAACTGGGGTTGATTCCTGACTAAGGGGATCACTTAGGAGTTTTTCTATCAGGCCCAGAGATTGTTAGCTTAATAAGTGTACAGTTTGTAAAATAATTTGTCTGCTGGTTAGAAACCCACACAGGAATCAGTACTCTCTCAGGGTCTTTGAGTATGTCTGGCTTAAGAATAAATTTTACTTGGCTGTATATATCCTCTGTCAAGCTCGGGGATTCCCATGTAATTTTTCATGGTTTGTTGAAGTTCTTTAACCCTAGTAGATGATTTTACTGTTTTTTCTTAAAGTGTTTAACCCTGTTCATAACAAGCAAGCAGCATTTTCTCTTTCTACCATAGTGTAGTTATATATTTCTATATATTTTCTGTGTGTATACACACACACACACATATTTAGTCTCTCTATACATGGTATATATGCATTGTATATATATACAATGACCTGAATTTCAGTAAGACAGGCAGAAAGAAAGAGGGAAGGTAGCTGAGCCTGGGGGGTTGAGAAGGTGATATTATTTTATACACACACACACACACACATATATAGCCCTGTTGAGCTTGTGCTACTGAAAGAGCAAGTACTGGGGAAAAAAAAAAAGGGACACGAAAGGTAACTCAAGAAACCATCTTTTAGGAAGTCATTCAAGAAAAAAAAATATATAACTAACAATGGATACAAAGATCTACTCTGTTATCCATTACAGGTTAAGAGAAAGGAAGGAGCAGCATATTCAAATAAAATATTTGTACTTGGTATCAGCCTTAAAGAAAAAATATATTACAATATTTCACAGTAAATAACTTCATTTAAAATGTTTTGGGCTAATATTAGACCTCATACAAGCATGCATGGCCTCTAAAAAAATAGTATTAGAGAAAAAATCCTGGGTTGGAGGCTGTTATGGAAGGCTGCTATATGCTATTTCAAGTTTCACTGCGGCTCACAATAAGCTACCCAGTTTCATAGCATTTCTCAGTATCTCCATAATTCCTTACCCATAAAGATCTCAATTAAAATTCATTTATGAATCTCTACAAGAATTACTTTAGGCTAAGAATATTTCTTATACGCAAAGAAGAATATGGTTAATTGCATCCCTCCCTCACCCCCATACTTTTAAATCAATTCAAGTAATGTGTACTTTTCAAAAGCAAGCATCTCTTACTGCACCACATGTTGTTCCATTGCTTTGGTGCCAGTGGTAGGTGACCAGCACTTTACAAAGCACTGTGTCTGTAATACAGTTGTGTTATTCACACAATTGCTTTTAATGAGCTGGCTCCGAGCCAATGGTATCAGTATCTCTGTTTGTGCTAGCTCTGTGGTGTACACAATGACATAATTGTTTCTTGACTAATAAGCTATAATGTGAACCACATGGACTGTGGAAATCCAATTTACAAGCTAAGTGGTCGTTTTGACCATGAATTTAAGATGCCACCACACAGAAACCAAAGATCTGAACTACACGGTAGTGACATGCTCTCCACCAGTAAAAAGCGTGAGCTGCTGACAAATGGAAGTGCTTCTGGGAGACCATTACAGAAGAACAATATAGGATTAATACTGTATGTCTCCTTAGCACAGAAGCCATTTATCAGTGACTGTGACAAGATAAACTCAAATTTTATGACTGTTTGCATGCTGTTCAGGCCAGATGAATAAGTTAAGCAAAATAAAGAAAACAGCTGTTTTAAAATGTGAAACATATCATGAAATACTGAATTGCTTTCAGTGTTACTCCTAAGTATACTCAATTTAAGTCTGCTAAATTATTGGAGACTTTTAGATTGTATGAGCTTTTTTCCAGCTTCATGAAGAACATAAAAGTGAAGATGCAGTTGGATATTTAAGATGCACAATTTTTATTTTTTTTTTAGACACTTGGAGTTTTTGTTTCACTTAACAGTATAGAAGAACTACCTTTTCTTGTACTGCCTTTTAAAAGATGGCTAAACATGTAAGAGTATATCTTTCCAAGCACCTCCAGGCAAAATGGGAAGTGTAACTCAACAAGATTTTACACACTGAATGTCATCACTGCTCAAGTGAATCAAAAGTTAAGTAGTTTTTTTTTACTAGGCAATATCGTGTTTTACAAGAGATTAGCACTGACTATTAAAAAACGTGCGCTAATTGCATTTTCTGCAAATTGCAGATTTGTTAACTTCGGAAGAAATATTAACAATATTTAATTAAAACACTGATACATTTTTAACATTTTTAAGTTTGGTTTTTTTTAAGAAGATAGTGTAGTCAAAGGTATTATGTTGCTTTTGCAGCTAGTTCTTTTGCTTGGCAAACAGGAAAAAAGTCAGGTTGCCTGCCCGTTGTGGATGTCCAACATGAAACTAAAGAACAAACGCTGGAGATTGTGTGACTTTCTGGACCTAAAAATGTGATGAATCTTAACCAGTAAGTATGCTGCCTAACAGCCTGCACAGAATCTTTCTGCAGTTTCTAACAAGGGAGACAGGGGAGAGATGGCCCCTTGTGTTGCGCAGTTTCTTGCCAAATTAACTGTACTTGTACTGAGAGATGGTACAGACTGGCATACTCTGCAGAGTTTACCTATCAGACTGCACACAAAGGAAAAACTTTTTTGGGGTTGGTCTCTCCAGAGAGGTGTGAGAGATAGAAACTGAGTTTCCTATCACAGGAGAACTTCAGTAAGTCTTCATTTCTATTTCCAAATGAAAAATCCGGTTTGTTTGTTTTATTTTGAAGGGAGAGGGAGAAAAACACAGTGAGTTAACAGTCTGGGGCATCATTTTTGTGTGTCACGCTCTTTGAGTAGAATATATTTTTCAGTGGCTAGAGACCTCACAATACTTTGCTGCTTCTCCTGCAGTAGAAGGTCTTTGATAGTAGTATCATTCAACAGGATTTTGCTACATACAGAAAAATTGAAGCATAAGGAAGCCCATCCAAATTCTTATTCTGACATTTTTAACAAATCTTGGTTGAAAATTTTTTTCAGTAATGTTGACTTTTTTCTTTTTTAAATGATGTAACTATGTGGAAATGCTTTGGTTTGTTCTATAAGCTGCTATAGTTATCCTAGCACTAATAAGTGGAATGTTACCTGGAGATTCAACACTGTAAATCTCCTTACCTGTACTGTAAATCTCTGACCTAACTCTGCTTCTTGTTAGTTTCCTGATACAGAGCTGATATGGCAGATTTTTGTTTTAAACTCTTTGTCACCATCATTCTGAGATCATTCTGAGATCATAGCAATTATTCTGCTATAACAACTATTAAGTCAGAATAAATATTTAATTGAAGACACACACAACATGAGTCCTTAATGTAGTTCCATGAAGAAGTCACGGTGTGGCAAAAGACTGTTGCATGCTTCAGTTAAAACACAGGTTTATGGGTCAGTGAAGAAAACAGTTGACAATAGGAATTACAAAAGTATTCTAGGGAATATTTTTAAAAAAGGTGTTTTTTAGTGGGTGGCTTTTGGGAACAGATTACTGTTCTGAAAGATCTCATCTTCTTTATCTAGGAGTCCAAACAGACAGCTATTGACCCGTTTTTTCTGTTTTTCACTCATATAAGTTGCTAGCTTTTGATTTACCTGAAAAAGATGATGATAATGAAAAAAAGCAACAATAATGCTCACAGCAGCAGACTTAGGTCAGGTCTTCAGCTTCTCACATCAAGCAGGTAACAGAATACAGAATGGTTAAGATTGGCAGGGACCTCTGGAGGACATCTGGTCAAAACCCCCTGCTCAAGTAGAGTCACTTAGAGCAGGCTGCCCAGGACTACGTCCAGATGGCTTTTGAATATCTCCAAGGAGGGAGACTCCACAACCTCTCTGGGCAACCTTGTGCCAGTGCTCAATCGCCAACAAAGTGTTTCCCAATGTTCAGAGGGAACCTCCTGTGCTTCAGTTTGTACCC
This sequence comes from Ciconia boyciana, assembly GCF_034638445.1. NCBI lineage: Eukaryota > Metazoa > Chordata > Aves > Ciconiiformes > Ciconiidae > Ciconia > Ciconia boyciana. Next base: position 81,469,931 of record NC_132935.1, read on the forward strand.
ATTGCCTCTGGTCCTGTCCCTGAGCACTGCTGAAAAGAGCCTGGCTCTGTCCTCTTTGCACCCTCCCTTCAGGTATTTGTACATACTGATGATATCCCCCTGAGACATCTCTTCTCCAGAGCCCCAGCTCTCTCAGCCTTTCTTCATAGGAGAGGTGTTCCAGTCCTTTAATCATCTTTGCGGCCCTTCATTGGACTCTTGCTAGTATGTTCATGTCCGTCTTGTACTGGGGAGCCCAAACCTGGACACAGAACTCCAGAGACAGAACTGTCTGAGGATGCTGTTAGCCTTCATTTTCTGCAAGGGCACATTGCTGGCTTATGTTCAACTTTGTGTCCACTAGGACCGCCAGCTCCTTTTCTGCAAAGCTGCTTTGCTGCCAGTCAGCCCTCAGCATGTACTGGTGCATGGGATTGTTCCTCCCCAGGTACAGGCCTTTGCCCTTACCCTTGTTGAACTTCATGAGGTTCCTGTTAGCCCATTTCTCCAGCCTGTCGAGGTCCCTCTGGATGGCAGCACGACTCACTGGCATATCAACACCTCCTCCTAGTTTTGTGTCGTCTGCAGATTTGCTGAGGATACACTCTGCCCCATCATCCATATCATTAATGAAGTGTTGAACAGGTTTGAACCCGGTACTGACACCAGGGTTACACTGTTAGTTACTGGTCTCCAACTAGACTTTGAGCCACTTATCACCATCCTCTGGGCCCTGCAGTTCACCCAGTTTTCAATCTACCTCACTGTCTGCGCATCCAGCCGATACTTCATCAACTTATCTAGGCAGAAGGTAGAAAATGCCTAGTTCTCTCCTCTCATCTGCCAAGCCAGTCATTTCATTGTAGAAGTTTATTAAGTTGGTCATGCATTGTCTCTGGGTCCTTGGATTTCTGAAGGCTGGTCTTATTTATCAAACATATATAAAATTATCCATGTTCCTTTTCCAGGTTAAGTAAAAGTGGCTCATCCACCTAGGTAAAGACCAGTGATTAATGTCTTTTGGCAGGATAGATAACGCATCATGATTCCAAGCTTGTAACATCCCTACAAACTATCAATACCCTAACACAAGCTTTTGTCACCCTTGGCAGCTTTTGGCACCATTTTTGTCACCATTGGCACTCCTGGGGGGGGGTCCGGCTCCCACCTTAGATAGATAGAAAGAATCAGCTTATTAACAATTCATTAAATGATACAATTACAATTCAATAATTCATTAAGATCTTACAATAGTCCGTGATTGACTAACAAATATATGCACAATGTCCACTGAAAAAAATAGAGCCTAATTCAATAAATGATGAGCAACTTTATCCTGTCGGGAAGAGGAGAGTCCCAATTCTGTTAACAGCTTGTAATTGCCTTGATACCATTTCCCACATGCCCCTAACGGAAATCTCATACATTTGATAATATTGGTATTCATCAGTTCTTGAATTTGACCTTTTAGGTGTTGATATTTCTTAACTTTCTCTGCCGCTGCGTAAGGCTGGTCTTACTACTAAAGACTGAGGTGAAGAAGGTATTTGGTACCTCAGATTTTTTTTATGTCCTGGGTCACCAGGGCTCCTGACCCATTCAGCAACTGGCCCACAGTTTCCCTAGTCTTCCTTTTGCTACTTATGTACTTATAGAAGCCCTTCTTGTTGCCTTTGACATCCCTCACCACATTCAACTCCAGGTGGGTGTTTGCTTTCCTAACTGTGTCTCTCCATGCTCTGACAGTGTCTCTATAGTCCATACCTGTCGTTGCTTCTACCTCCTGTATACTTCCTTTTAATGTTCGAATTTTGCCAGGAGCTCCTTGCTTATTCATGCAGGCCTCCTGGCATTTTTTACCTTTCCTCATTGGAATGGACTGCTCATGAGCCTGTAGGAGCTGATCCTTCAATTTTACCCAGTTTCCTTGGACCCCTCTTCCCTCCAGGGCCTTATCCCACAGGACACTTTCAAGCACATCCCTGAAGAGGCCAGAGTCTGCTCTCCTTAAGTCCAGGGTTGTGATCTTGCTTTTTGCCCTCCTCTTTCTTATCAGGATCCTGAACTCTACCATCTCATGGAAACTGCAGCCAAGGCTGCTTTCAACCTTCACATCCCCAACCAGACCACCTTTGTTTATAAGCTGAGATCTTTCAGAACAGAGATCTGCTCCAAAAAAGTCAGCATCTCCTCTGGCTGGCAAACCAGAATATGCTGGGTTTTCCTCTGTGTCCTCTGAACCATATATATTGTTAATGTATATAACTCTGTGTACATTTTAATCTCTGGCACATGTTCCACTTGTATGATATCAAGTCCTGCATAAAAATTGTTTTGTTACTCAGAGGCTTACTTCTCATTATGGATATGGGTTTTTTGTTGTATGAATTTTACAGGGTGATGTGTCTGAGGCACAACAGAAAGTGAAGAGAGAGTGGAAGGAACACAAAATTATAATGGCTGCTCTACCTGTAGAAGTAACAAAGTACCAAATTCAAGGATATGGACAACCTGGTCTATTTCTGGTTTATACTTTTCCCCCAGTGAGAAATATTGTTGGTATGATAGGGATGCCGAAAACACCATCCTTTGGGTTTTGTTGTTTTGTTTTGCTTTTTTCTAAAAAGAGTATTAATCAGAAATCTTCTATATGCGTACAGAATGAAATGTATATCAAGGTGTGTCTGTGGTGACCTAACTATTCTCCGCATAGTGTTTGATACTGGGCTATTTTATCATCCCGTCATCCTGTTTCCTGAGAGTCTTCTGAAGTGTTGCACCCTTGGTGTCTTTCTTTCACATGGGCCCAAATTATTGAGTATTCACGTGTATCTGTGAAGCATTTTGTTTTATCTTGTGTTTGATATGGGCAAGAAGTAAGAAAAGTGTAGAATTCCTGCGGTCCTCCAGATTTCCTGTGCCTTAAGACTGTGTGTTCAGGAACAAGGCTTACGTCTACTTCCTCTCCTTCATCCTCATGTAGAATGGAAACCAACCTCAATTGGTTATCAACCTACTTCCAGAATACATAACGTAATAAATGTTTACCTTCAAACAAAAATCAAGTGCCAAGAAGTCATAAAACAAACCATCAGAGCTCAGTTTCCACTATTTTGTAGTTGAAAAAAAACCAAAGAAACAACAAACCCCACAAAACCCAACCTTCATTTTAATGTAACACCTTTGAAGACTGGACATTCAATAGTCAGCTTGCAAACTATAAAGACATGTCTGCCTGAAGGACTGAAAAGATCTTTTATAAGGCTATGAAGGGAGGAGGTTTCCTCATGAAAGGTGCCAAGAGAGCTGTCCAAGCAGATCACCTGGATGAACTACTTGAAAGAACCTGCTAAGCATATGAACTCTCTTTAAATCCAGTCTTGATTTGAAGACATCAAGGCAAAACAACAACATACTTAGGAAGAGTGTTGAGTGTCTTACTTCGATTGCTGAGCTTGTAAGATTCACTGACTGAATCTCACTATAACTGTGTTATCTAAATAGTAAATTTATCTACTGGATGTATTTTTGTGTAGGTAAAAAAATCAAGAGTTATGATCAAATGAGCTTTTTCTATTTTGATTTAACTCTTAATTTCTTCATGTGAGAAGGTCATGTTTGTGAGTTTACTGTATAGAGCAAACTTGCTGTTCATGTGCTACTCCTTTTCACTTCTATTCATTGCTTACGCTGCACCGTAACTTTGTATGTTTCTATCTAGTATAGAAGTTCACTTCCACGAGCAGTGACTATGTTCTGTTACCTAAATACCTTCTAAACAAAATATATCTGCTATTTCTCTGATGTGCAATATTAAAGATAGAGGTGGATTTCCATATATGGGGCAATGGAATGAATCCACAGGAATTCATGAGACTGCTATATTACTGTTATTCAGTTGGAAATTGCTAACTTTGACAAAGCATTACAAAGTTCCTTTTGCTACAAAAAAATAAAGAGTTCTTCACTGGAGACATTTTAATTCATACTGAGTTTCCTAGTCAGCAACAATGATTGTGATTCTAATTATAATCAGTTATATCAGTTATTAGTGTGTAACATATTTGTAAATTGACCTATCAAAGGTAAAATTTTCACTGATAAATCACTGATGGGTATTTTTTTTGGATGATAAATTAAGGCTTTTATGTATGAAAGAAAAACCTTCAAATGTCTAAATCTTAACTGATGAAATCTAGCCTTAATATGTCTGTTTATACTTGATTTCTCTCATCCTGCTTAATATCTCAATATGCTTTCAGTGCACAACATGACAGATGCTCTTAGACGATGGTTCTCTTTGTGATCAATAAAGAGGAATTATAAGCATGCAAGTCCCTGTAAATGAAAGCTGGTTCAAGTTTCATGCTAAATGCTTTAAGTAATACATTACTTCCTGAAGAACCTAATAGGATAAATTAGTCTCTAAAGGGACCATACAAGGAAACTCTATGAAAGGGCCAGTTCTCACAAGGCTGAGAGAAACGCTGATGCAAGAGGTTTTGTGGGTATATGCTACCATTAAAATAGCTGGACATGACTCCAGCCGTCTCCAAGAGGCCAACAGTTCAATATGGTGTCTTTTCCAAGTCATAGAAGAGCTATTTCTAGTTTGAAGATCATTAAATGCCTCAGTTGGCTTCTAGATTAGTTATTCCTTAGTTTAGTCTTAAACCTAACTGTGTTCTAATTTTACACACAATTAGTTTGCAATAATGTGAAACGTTGATTTTATTTTCTTTAAGGATCAAGGACCGGAACATCTGCTGAACAGAATTTTCTTCTTTTTAATGCCATAACTGATGGAGAAAAAACTGCTATCCATCTTGGAAATATTAGAAATAAACTTTCAAGTACTTGCCCCCTGGAGAGTTTTTAAAAGCCTGGTCTTGCAAATCTGTCAGCCTCATAGCTCTGTCTTTGTCTCTGCTTCTTGTTCCTACTCTAATCTCCTGTTGCAGTGGGAGCTGCTTCTTTCTCTCTCTCTTCCTCTTTCTCTTTCTCCTTCTCTAGTCACTGCTTTCCAGAAACTTATCCCAGATGTGTTTGCTTAATGCCTCATATAGAAATTGCTGTTCCTTCCCTGTAGAGAAGTCTGTATGATCCAAGGAATCAGACAGACAGTTCTCTCTGTTGGCTAGCCATAAATTTTTAACAAAACAGAACATATAATAGATGCATCATAAGTGATAAACAGACAAACAAGAATGCATCAGCATTAATATCTAATAAGGATGCCTTTAAGAAGCATGAGAAACCCTAATGAGAAAAAACTTGCCTGCTAGAAAGAAGGCCACTCAGCTTTGTAGGAAATAGGACTTACACAGTTAGTCCTTATTATAGAATCTCTGCATGGGTGAGTATACTACTTCTGCATGAAATGCATATTGGTTTGACAACCTAGGCTAAAACAAATTATGTTGTCTGCGTCATTGTTAATTCTTAGAACAAAATGATCTACCTGCAAAGCCCCATGTAATATGGCTGTTGCTCAGTTAGCAATGGACCATATTTATTCTTATGTCATTTTTAGTATAAAAATTATTGGGGTTATTAGGTGCCTCCTCTGTTAACAGATCAGAAGCCTGTGCAATCAGTTTATTCTTTATATGGGTCAGCATTTTTACACCTGATTTTATTCCTACAAGGATAAAAATTACGTGGACTGTGTAATTGTATAGGGCTTCAAACACCTCATCACAATTAATGGGATGTGACATATTACCTTGACAAGCAGGTTGTTTGTCTCATCATCTTCTGCAAACTCGCCCATCACTTTTCTTTCTAGTTAACATTTCAGCTGTTAGGAGTAGCACAATTGAGGCTTCTCCATGCGTGCTCTCACCCAAATGTACAGATTCTCCCTTGACAATATCTATTGGATATCTTCATGTTTTGTCTTCCCTAACTCCATCTCAGTTCCTGTATGTGAATTTGTGTTTCTTTAGACCTGACGTGAGGTCTATGTGCTTGCAGACTGGCAATTCCTCTTTGGTGTTCCTATCTGAAATTTTTATTTTGCAGCCTTCTTTTCCTTAAGGTGCTTGAAAAACAACTTCTTCTGAGAATCCCCTTCTGCATGTGCTTGTTTTTGTGACTTCCTAACATTCATTATTCTCATGTCAGTTTATTTCTCTGCAAATGACCTGACCAAGACTCTTTTTCAGAAATTCATAGACAATTAAGGCCAAAGTTTATGCCTCCTTTCACTGTCATTTTTGTTTGTCCTTTATTCCCTACCTGTCCATTCCCTAATACTTCCTTCTCTGAGGCAGCATACATCTCCTGTTACTTGTTATCTGTTGCTCTTGAAAAAGATTTTGCCCAAAAGCATGAGTTTCAAGATCTGTTTGGTTTTTTGTGAAATCGTATTGTATCTCTGGGTTGAATGTATATATATAAGCTAGAATCTGCAGTAGCTGGCATAAAAGACGGTTTATATTTGATAAAAAACCAAAAAGTCCCTGAATTCTACCTTTAACCCACATCCCTGGGATCAATGTGAGATTATCAAGGTCTGGTGGGGATGTTTCTTCAGGATCTTATCCCATGTACTTATAGGAGTAATCAAAGCAAAAGGCTGGAAGGCATTTCTCCCAAAACAGGCACCCTGAGAAATATCTCCTTGCCTAAGCTATGCAGCTGTCAAACTTCAGAATGTGGTAAGGATAGCTGAAACCTTGTTTTCTCTTAAATCTTTTGCACCAACTATTACTGTGATAGCTGTGCTCCACATTGACAAAGGAAAGAAAAAAGTCTAAGAAGAATATATTATATTGCTTTATGCCTGCCCTCACTAGTACCACAGAAACAGAAGTTGTCACAGTGCTTTTCGCATTCTGCCATGGTACAAAGTTCCTTTGTACAAGTCCTGTTCAATGAAATATTTTCCAAAGATTTGAGGAATTTGATCTAGGTAACAGCTAGAATTGCCTCAGATTTGTTGTTAAGATGGAACCAGGAAGAAATGCATATTCCACTTCAAGATTTCACATTCCCATCAACTTTTATTTTGTCCCTCAGAACTTCCTCTAGATAATCTGAAAGAGTCCTGTCATGGAAAGTCATCCCTAGACAGTGTTCAGGCTAATTCTTCAACTATGATGCCAGCTGTATCTCTCCTGCCTCCAATTATCTAACAGATATAAACTCAAGTAGCAGTTGATTTGTCTTTGGGACCCGCAAGGTCTGTGTAGATGTATTATCAATAGCAAGAATGATGAATGTGTCCATGAGGCTTCTTCAGCCTTAATTTCTAGCACTGATACTCAAATTTTGAGTGAATATTTAAGAAAGAGGTTTTCATAGAGTCAACGTCTCACATTTTACTGGCCTGAAGAGCTGTATCTTTACTGCTGGACTGAAAATATATTCATACTGCATTATAGTCAGCTGAAAACTGAAGAATAAAGATCTTGATATGTATGCCCTCACTTAGATCTCAGGGGCAGGTCTATAAAAAAGAAAATACACTGTCTAAGGATGGACTTTTTTGATGGGCTAAGAAAAAAAGTATTCTTTAAAAATCTATGTGTAGAGCTCAGCATAACATGAATCCATCTTAGCCATTTTATTACACTATATGTTGCCTTTTCTTTTTTTTTTAATAACTTAGTCTCCTCATTTATTATGCAGGAAGCCTTTGCAGGGTGAGGAACTGTTTATAAAAGTGTAACCCATGGGTGCAATTCCACTACCTGGGTCAGCACCACAGGCTCTCTGTGGGAATGCAAATCACTAAATGGGGTTTGATTTTTTTGTTTTCAACCAAAAGTTGTTTTACACTCCAGGGGATGTACTGTGATGCTACTTGTAGTTTTTAATTTCTTTTAATGTTTATATGGTAGAGATTCTACCTAGGTTTGAATGTCTAGGCTATTCTGTCAAACTGAACTTTGCTGTACTGACTTGACCTTTTTTAGATTTCTGCTGTTACTCCCAGGTTCATGCAATTGTAAAGAAGAACAGAGATGGTTGTCCAAATCACAGAATACTGAAAAGGTCAAAGTAGCAATGCAGGCTTCACTGTTTCTCCACGTATAAGGTGCTGAAACTGTATCCACGTAATTCTCATGACTAGACTTGAAATAAGCCTGGAAAATGGTCTATGTGAACTCTTGGTTTTGATGGTGAGAGTGATGAAAATGCTAAATGTTAAGAATGCTGTTATTCTGAAGAGGGTCTTAAGATTTTGATCAAAAATTTTAACTCCTGACATTCCAAAATAAGGTTATAAGCAATGTTTCAGTATAGACATTTTGGTCTTTCATATAGGTTTCCCACAGCTGAACCATGCAATACATGTTTCCCAGGTGATGGTTATGTCTTGCAGTCTGTATTGTGTAAGACCCATCAAAAGGATATTATTCTTTTTCAATCTACCATGCTACCATAGAATTAGAATGTGTGGGTTTGGTTTTTGATTTTTCTTTTTTTCTGTATTACAACAAGCTTTCTCATCCTAAGAAAACTTTATTAAAAAAATTCAATACTCCAGAAAACTTTATTAAAAAAATTCAATACTCCTGCAGCCTTATGTGTGAGTATTGACTAGTATACAGCAAATAGAGTCATTATTTTACACATTTGGCACTCCATTTTACACTCCTGGTAACACAATTGTTACCACCACTAAAGCAAGCTAAAACTGTCTCTGGCCAAGATAGACCTCATCAAGTCCTGCAACTTTGCACTGTGAGGTCAGTACGAAGCCTGTGACCTTTTTCTAGGAATAGGAAAAGTTGTACCTGTGGGCTACAGTAAATATTAATGGATTTTTTTTTTAAGAAACAAAAGATGCATAATTCCATCTGAACTTTCACCAGAAGAAAAATAAGGACTTATCTGCTGTGAAATTAGCCTTAATAAGTAGGAAGATAGTTCCCCTTTCAAACCCCAGGATAGTGTCTCTCTTTACACAGTATATGTGTGTGGCTACAACGTGGATCTCCTCTGATGTTCTAATTTGGTGACAAGAGAACCATAGTTAATTAGAAAACTGAGCAATACTTTTTCTATGCCTGGTGGAGGGACAGAAACATGAGATAAAGTTTTGGCTTCAGCTATCTCAAAACTGCCTTTAGGACTATTACTCTAAAGCCTTGCTTTCTACTGAAGGTCAGAGCCAGATTAACGAAATGAATTAACAGCACCCACCACTTTTCCCAGCAGCCAGGCTTTTAAGAAAGTCTCTCTTTGCCTTTTCTCTCTTTTCTTTGCCTTTCTTGTTGCCTTATTTTTAGCTGTAGAGTAGGTACTAACTGTCATTCATTCAATCTGAGGTTAAAATTTTTCTTTGATCAAGGAAGACTGTAGAGTTTTATGATTCTAAATAATTTTAAGGAGTTTTTTGTTCAGTAGTTGAACCAAATATTATATGTCTGTAGTCAACCAAAATTTACTTGCCAGCAATTTCCACTAAGAAATATTAGCAACAGATGCACATTAAAAATATTGATGAAGTCTTTAATCTTGAAGATAGAACAAAATCTAGTGGCACAAATCACTAAAGCATTAATGGAGTATGGTTCTATTGATTTTTACCCAACCCTGTCTTTTTCTCACATTTTTGGTTGGATCTGCCAAATTGGGATTTCAGAGCCAAAGATGAGAAGTCAAGTCTTCCATACTGAAGGATATTCCAAACAGAATTTGGCTTATCTTTATCACTGTTTAAAATGGGGGTTTTGCTTGGGCAGAAGCTTCTTTTAATATATTGATAGATTTCTATTCTTTTTGCTGTTCTGGAGAAGGTTAGTGAATCTGTCAAGACCAGTCTCCACATTGTCATGGTGTGGGGATTTTTTTCTTTTCCTGCTTAATGAAAGTCACTGGTGGTCACTCAATGTTCACAGTCTAAGTTCAGTTGCTGCAAGCTGAAGAAGCTTGAAGAAACTAAATACAGGGAAAAAAAGAGCATAGGTAAGTTTAAAAAACCTCTTTCTTAATATAGAAACAGTTGGATACTTCATAGAGTATTGCTAATCATATATGAATTTCAAAATGTTTGGAAGGTCTCATGTTCTTGTGAACCAAAAAAGAGAAGAGACTTATACAAGGAATATATCATTCAATTCTGTGCAAGTGAAACCTGAATAGCTGAAGTTTCCATTAAAACATTTTTGGCACTTAGACTTTTAAAGTCTAATTATATTTTTTTGAAGCTGAAATATCTGGTGAAATGAACAAAAGAACAACAGGCAAAAAAAATCAAGCTATTGTTTCATTTTGACCAGAAAAAGTGCTAAACTAGTTAGTCATATGGATATGACATTTTTGCCCCACCATACAAATACACAAGGTAATGTGTAAAACAATATTTTGAGAGTGAGCATAGATGTTTTCAACATTAAAAATAAGAGTTAATTGGTGCCAAAAAGGAATACTCAGAAAACTGTAATTACATTAAGATTATAGGCAGGATAAATACTTAGGGTTTTTTTTTTCCCTTTGAAAAAGCAGTAAAGGAAGGTGTTTTTTTTATACAGAGAGGCAGAAATTTTATTTTTGTGGATACATGGATTACAAAATCAAAAGAAAAAAAAACATGACAAAGCACTTCAGTCTCAATTATTTTTATGGAAGGATGACTTGGATATATCCAAGGCTTTCTCTTGAGGCTTACTAATACAGGTCCCTTTCCCCCAACATTCTGCCAGTGCATGGTATGACTTACCCCAGGAATACTTGATCTCAGCTGCCATCTTGATCTTAGCATTCATGTATATATAAAAGAGCTACAATATTATTGGTATAAATGAGACTTGGTGGAATGAGTCCCACAATTGGAGTGCTGGGATGGAGGGCTATAGGCTGTTCAGGAGGGATAGGCAGGGCAGGCGATGTAGAGGTGTCGCACTATATGTAAGGGAGACGTTTGATTGTACAGCCCTTACAGTTAGTGATGATGTGGTTGAGAGCCTCTGTGTGAGGATTAGGGGGATGGAAAACAAAGGATATGTGGTAGTGGGTGTCTACTACTGATCGCCCAGCCAGGATGTAAGCACTGATGAGTTATTCTATAGGCAATTAAGAGAAATTTCAGGATCAGTAGCCCTTGTCTTTATGGGAGATTTCAACTTCCCAGACATCAGCTGGGAATATCACACTGCTGTGACAAGCAGGTCTTTGAAATTCTTGAAGTTTGTAGGAGATAACTTCTTGTCACATGTACTCAGTGAGCCAACTAGGAAAGATGCCCTCCTAGACTTGCTATTTGTGAATAGAGAAGGACTTGTGGGGGATGTGATGTAAGTGGCTGTCTTGGCCACAGTGATCATGAAATGGTTCAGTTTAAAATTTTCATTGTAAGGAGAAAAAAGGACAGCAGAGTTGCTACCCTGGACTTCAGGAGAGCAAACTTTAAGCTATTCAGGGAGCTATTTAGCAGAGTGCCCTGGAAATCTGCTTTTGAGGGCTTAGGAGTCCCCGACTGCTGGTCAGTCTTTAAAAACCACATTTTAGAAACACAGGAGCAGGCAATTCCACTGTGTCCTAAGTCAAGCAAGTGGGACAGAAGACCACCTTGGCTGAACAGGGAACTCCTCATGGAGCTCAAGAGGAAAAAGAAATTGTATAATCTCTGGAAGCGAGGTCAGGCTTTGCAGGAAGAGTACAGAGCTGTGGTTTGTATATGCAGGGAGAAGACATGGAAGGCCAAAGCTGAATTAGACTTGAAACTGGCCAGTGTTGTTTCAGATAACAAGAGGGGCTTTTTTAAGTACGTTAATAGCAAGAGGAGGTCTAAAGAAAACGTTGGACAGATACTTGTTGAAGATGGTCATCTGACTAATAGGGATGAAGAAAAAGTGGAGGCATTCAATGCTTTTCTTGCCTCAGTCTTTAATAATACTGATAGACCTTGGGCTGCCCAGTCCCCTGAGTCAGAGGACCATGAGTGTGGGAACAGTGACTTTCCATTTGCGGACGCTGAAATTGTAAGGGGCCAGCTGTATCATCTGAATGTTCCTAAGTCCATGGGGCCTGATGGGATTCATCCCAGAGTACTGAAGGAGCTCGTGGATGTTATGGCAGGACCCCTCTCGATCACCTACCAAAGGTCCTGGGAGTCTGGGGAGGTCCTTGTTGACTGGAAGCTAGCCAATGTTATTCCAATCTACAAAAAGGGTGTGAGGGAAGACCCAGAGAACTACAGACCTGTTAGTCTAACCTCATTTCCTGGAAAAATTATGGAGAGGATCATACTAGGTACTACTGAAAGGCATTTAAAGAATAATGCAATCATCAGGCACAGTCAACATGGGTTCACGAAGGGAAAGTCCTGTTTAACTAATTTGATATCCTTCTATGATAAGTTTACCTACCTAGTGGATGAAGGGAAGGCGGTGGATGTAGTTTTTCTGGATTTTAGTAAGGCTTTTGATACTGTCCCTCACAGCATCCTTCTGGACAAGTTGTCCAACTGTGGGATGAGTGGGTTTATGGTGCACTGGGTGAAGAACTGGCTGAAGGGCAGAGCTCAAGGGGTTGTAGCAAATGGGTTTACATCTGGCTGATGACTGGTCACCAGCAGTGTTCCTCAGGGTTCAATTCTAGGGCCAGTCCTGTTCAATATATTTATCAACAATCCAGATGCATTAGCAAGTTTGCTGATGATACCAAACTGGAAGGTGCTGTTGACTCTTTTGAGGGAAAGGAGGCCTTGCAGAGGGATCTAGATATATGGGAGCATTGGACTATGATTAATGGGATGAAATTTAACAGGTCCAACTTCTGGATTCTGCACCTAGGATGGCGTAACACCAGGCACAAATATAAATTGGGAGAGGAGTGGCTGGAGAGCAGCTCTGCAGAAAGGGATCTGGAGGTGCTGGTTGACAGCAGGCTCACTATGAGTCAGCAGTGTGCCTTGGCAGCCAAGAGGGCAAACTGCATCCTGGGGTGCATCAAACAGTATAACCAGCCGGTCAAAAGAGATGATTATCTCACTGTATTCAGCATTAGTGCGGCCTCACCTTGAGTACTGTGTGCAGTTCTGGGTCCCACAATTTAAGAAGGATGTGAAGGTCCTTGAATATGTCCAGAGGAGGCCAACAAAGCTGGTGAAAGGGCTGGAAGGAATGTTCTATGAGGAGCGGCTAAGGATTTTGGGCTTGTCTAGTTTGGAGAAACAGAGGCTGAGGAGCGACCTCATTGCTCTCTACAGCTCCCAGAGGAGGGGAAGTGGAGAGGGAGCTGGTGATCTCTTCTCCCTGGTATCCAGTGATAGGACGTGTAGGAATGGTTCAAAGCTGTGCCAGGGAGGTTTAGACTGGACATTAGGAAGCATTTCTTTACCAAGAGGGTGGTCAAACACTGGAACAGGCTTCCTAGAGAGGTGGTCAATGCTCCAAGCCTGTCAGTGTTTAAGAGGCATTTGGACAATGCCCTTAACAAGATGCTTTAACTTGGCCAGCCCTGAATTGGTCAGGCAGGTGGACTAGATGATCGTTGTAGGTCCCTTCCAACTGAAATAGTCTATTTTATTATGTTCCATTCTGTTCTGTTCTATTCTATTCTATTCTATTCTGTTCTAAAAAAAAAACCTCAGAAAAATTATTTTAGCTGTTTTGGTTTCCCAGGGATATTTTCATACTTCATTGATGTCTACGTTAGCTGAATAGGCACAGGATGCTTTCTTTTTTAACAATCAGTATTATCCACAGAATTGTAGGGAAAGGAAAATCTATTGTTAGTGTAAGTGTTGGATCTTCTTAGCTCTTAGCAACAACATGGAGGAGGGACAGCTAAAAGTATTCTTGTCTTCTCTTATGATGGTGTAATTACATTAACTCTTAATTGCTTTACACCTATTGTCTCCTGATTGTGAAATCGAGCATGTTTATATGTGCTGTAATGAAGCTATTCTAAAATTACACTAATAAGAAATACTGTTTTTAAAATATCTGAGTGGAGATTCAAGTACTCAATGTTCAGGCAGTGTAGTGATTTGGTTTCCCAAAGAAAACATGACTAATTGTCTTGTGTATATACCTTACTGTAATATTCAACTGTTTTTCACAAAAGATCCATGCTTCTATTAGTGGAAAGGATAGATCTCCTTAGAAAATGAACTTGAAGCGTGCTTTAAAAGTAACTCTCTTTTTCACAAACTTTGCACCTTTTGTTGCAAAAATCACAAGGTGAAGGAAACAATCCCTGGTCAACTGTGTTTTATTATAGCTGTTCCTGTAGTAGCTGATGGATTCCTTAGGGGAACTGCTTTCTGTATGTCTCTATAAAATCTCATGTTTATGTTCTGGTTGCATTCATTCAGAGATACATATTGGTTCTTGGTCTCTGCTTTGTGTGGATTTTTCTGGAGTGAGGAAAGTTTTGTGAGATCTTATGTTCAAATTTTGTGGAAGCTGGAGAAGTTTCAGGAGATAAGTGTTTTTCAGGTTTGTGCTAGAACAGGTGACTTGCACTGTGAGGGAAAAGGAATTGGTTGAGAAATGCATTTTCTACATTTGTTCTTTTTGGAAAGGGTTCCTGAAAGTACAGGATGACTTCCTGTACTTCAGCCATGGTTGGAATTTTTAATATACATGAAAGGTAAGGGTAACAACTCAGCAAAATTACTTCTGCCTACAACTTTTCTTTTCTAGATATGTGGGCTATACTAAGGCTCATATCTTGAAGGTATTAGAAGCTTCTCTTGCTTCTTGATTTTCAATAGAAACACTTACTTTCCTGTAATTCTTGTCCTTAATTCTGTTTGTATCACAGAAGTTCCAAACTAGTCTGTCCTTTGTCTCTTACTTCTGAGTCTGTTCTACATCTCCCTTAATCCCCAAGAAGAAGAAGGAAAATCTTTATTATCTGATTTTTATTTATTTTCCTAAATAGTATAATTAGAATGATGTTGTGGAAGAATTAACTAAGTAAAATTACGAAGACACTGAGACAATCCAAGGAAACAAACAAACAAAAACTTTCAAGATATTTCTAGATGGATTAGCATTTTGGTTGTGACAGTTTTTCATGGTGAAATGAAAAAAACTTAACTTTAATTAGAGATAGTTATTTTCAAACTATGCCACTGAGACTGTCAGAGCAATATATATTGGGATTTCTGAGACAAAGTTGGGAAAGAGAATATTTAATAAGATTGAATGGGAATATCTTTTTTTCTTCAAGTTAATTCAACATAATAATTTTGTTGGACTTGGAATTATCTCCATTTTGGTTTGACCTGACTGAACTTTTTCAGTTAGCTACAGAACTAGATAGGGAATTATTATCAAGTAAAGCCTTGCTCAACTGAAAAACGTCCTTTTCTTTAAGCCCCTCTTGGAAACCCTTCACTGGAAATATGTCTCATTTCTTCTGTTGTAATATTTCCTGTCTTGTTTCTTCTATTGTAATATCTTCTGATTCTCTCAGTTAAGTGAGGTGCTGCTTTATCAGTATGTAATTTGCCTTCTGTACCTGAACTCTTTTAGGTATAGAATACATCTCTAGTTGTAAAACACTGTACAAATTTATGATGCTTTATAAATTATTAATAGCAATAATACAGCTGAGTAAATAGAGATGACTTTTTTGAGGTTGGAAAATGCTGCTGCTTTATTAGAGAACAAAATTAAAAATAAACATTCTGGTGTAACTGCACTGACTTTGGAGACAGTTTGCATGAAGGTCACCAATGTTTGTCTGTCTTGCCATTTTGAAGAACACTTCGCTTCATTCTCATTCTCTTTATGCTTATTTCAACATGGTCATCTGTTCTGCTATCCTCTTTCCAAGCTTTGTATAAACAGAACTTTCATTCCTGGCAGATCATTTTAAGATCTGGTTTTAAAGTAAAGTAGGGAGAAATAGGAGTAAAGGAGAAGGGAAAAAACATTGGAAACAAGGTTGGAATGAAGTCCCTGTATTATAGTAGTCATTACTAAGTCACAAAGTTTTTTTCTTTTACAGCAACCCTCCCTTTCTCTGTAAGGGTCCAGCACACCTGCTTACTAGTTTCTGCCTCTTTAAGCCTCTGGTGATAATTCTTGGAGGGATCTAAGGTTAGAAGATAGCTGGCTACAAAAGCCAGCTCATAAAATCATAGAATCATTTAGGTTGGAAAACACCTTTAAGATCATCAAGTCCAACCATTAACCTAGCACTGCCAAGTCCACCACTAAACCATGTCCCTAAGCAACACATCTACATGACTTTTAAATACCTCCAGGGATGGTGACTCAACCACTTCCCTGGGAAGCCTGTTCCAGTGCTTGACAACGCTTTTGGTGAAGAAATTTTTCCTAATATCCAACCAAAACCTCTTCTGGTGCAACCTGAGGCCATTTCCTCTCGTCCTATCACTAGTTACTTGGGAAAAGAGACCGACGCCCACCTCGCTACAACCTACTTTCAGGTAGTTGTAGAGAGCAATAAGGTCTCCCCTCAGCCTCCTTTTCTCCAGGCTAAACAACCCCAGTTCCCTCAGCTGCTCCTCATAAGACTTGTGCTCTAGACCCTTCACCAGCTTCGTTGCCCTTCTCTGGACACGCTCCAGCACCTCAATGTCTCTCTTGTAGCGAGGGTCCCGAAACTGAACACAGTATTCGAGGTGCAGTCTCACCAGTGCCAAGTAGAGGGGCACAATCACTTCCCTCCTCCTGCTGGCCACACTATTTTTGATACAAGCCAGGATGCTATTGACCTTCTTGGCCACCTGGGCACACTGCCGGCTCATATTCAGCCGGCTATTGACCAATACCCCCAGGTCCTTTTCCACTGGGCAGCTTTCCAGCCACTCTTCCCCAAGCCTGTAGTGTTGCATGGGGTTGTTGTGACCCAAGTGCAGGACCCAGCACTTGGCCTTGTTGAACCTCATACAATTGGCCTTGGCCCATCGATCCAGCCTGTCCAGGTCCCTCTGCAGAGCCTTCCTACCCTCCAGCAGATCAACACTCCCACCCAACTTGGCAAACTTACTAAGGGCGCACTTGACCCCCTTGTCCAGATCATTGATAAGGATATTAAACAGGACTGGCCCCAACACAGAGCCCTGGGGAACACCACTTGTGACCAGCTGCCAACTAGATTTAACTCCATTCACCACAACTCTTTGGGCCTGGCCATCCAGCCAGTTTTTTACCCAGCAAAGAGTAAAGTTATCCAAGCAATGAGCAGCCAGTTCATCTAGGTGACAAGGTGAAAAATAGCAATTGTTGAAAAGTGCATCATGAAGGAAGTTAACATAAAGGAACAGGAACACATTTTGGATTTATGTTTTTTCCAAGCATGTTACTAAAAGTTTTGTGTGTGCTATTCCAAGGTCTGTGCAGACAGTAGAGAAAAGATTGGTGGATCCCTTAGTGTACTGGGAAGTCAAATGATTACGGACCAATGATTAAACTAAATGACTACCTAGGCAGAAATGTGTGGGCAAGTGAGTGATGATTTTTCTCATTTCCTTGTAATTAAGACATCTGATACTATATGTGGTTGTTTCAGTAATAACTGCTCAGCATTTCATTCATATAAGCCTCATATTACAGAGGAAAACTGTTCCAGCAGTCACTCAGGTCAGAATCTCTTGAAAATGTAGTGTGTTGTTTTTGCTTTTATTTGTTTCTCAGCTAAACTTAAGCATGCAAAGTTAACAGAAATGTCACATGCTTGAAACCAAGCTATTAGCTTCATCTGCTATATCAATTCAGTTATTCTCTCAGATGGCTTGTGCTGCTACAGGGACCTGCTGATGTCCTTTGGTAACACTTTTGTTCTGATTTGCAACAAATATACCTGTGGATATAGTCTGTCCCCGAACCAGATGGACACTTTACCTACCTAAAACAGACTTGGCAAAATAAATAGGTCTGTCCTTATCTCCCTTGCCTTAAGAGGAGCCATTTAGGTAAAATTATGTTGTGTGACTGCATTTAACAGATGAACATTGAAATCAAAGACTTATGAGGTTGCTTCCAAACCTTTCTTATTCAGTGTTTTTGAAATGTTGCTACATCTGTTCTGTAACATAAGGGTTTACAATGATGATTTTATACAGCAGTAGGATACCCTCCATTATATCACTATTTATGTCTGTGCTGAGAGGCCAGCTGTGGTAGCAAGGCTGCATACTAATCTTTCAAATCTGGTTTCTTACCAGTGCCTTTACAGAGGCACTAGACTACACCTAGTGCTATAAGCCTGTTCCTCACGGAAGAGAATCCTATTTTCACAAAACTGGTGGAGAAACAGTTGACTTGCTCAGTGCATGGGACATATAAGCAAGTGTATGCTTTTTCTCCAACCCTGTAAATGTTCTCATCTTCAAATTGAGCTGATGTTTGAACTGATGGAAATAGTGGAATAGTGGAAATAGTTTAATCTTTTGATAAGATCAGTTACTAGTTGGCTATTATGTGAGACAGGATAACCTCTGTGCTTGTAAATGCTGTGAAAACTCCTGGTTGGGTAGTTTAATATTGCCTCTAAAATTAGTCTTTTGATTTTATTTAGTCACTCTTAATTTCATTCTGCTTTGATATCTTATTTTTTTACTGACTTCTGTCAGGAAGATATTTGAATTATGAGACAATACTGCTTTTTTTTCTCTCTTATAACCTCTGTGAGTATATTCTTGGTCTATTTGCTCACTTCAGTCTTGGATAACTTGATTAGTCCATGTAACTGCTCTGTGAGTAATGATACTAAAAGCAATTGGGAAGCATTTTGCCACTTCAATTAAATAAGTGCTTTTTGACTGTCATACAAAAACCTAGCCAAAGGTGTCTGGCTGAACAGTTTTTAAACTAATTAAAGGTGAATAAGGTTGCTAAATGATGCTTTTTTTTTTAAAAAAAAAAGGAATATCCAGGGAGCAAGACACCAAAAAGCCCAGCAATCAGCAAAATAATAGAAGATATGGTAAAGAACAGAATTGGTAGGCATAAGTAAGCATAACTTCCTAGGGAAATGTCAGCATTGCTTGGATAAAGAGAAGCCCTGTCTTGCCAGGGTATTAGAACTCTCAAAAGAACTCAATAAACACATGGGAAATTATGAATATATGCATCTATTTACCTGAATTTCCCCAAGCCATATTTGTTTGTCAGATTCCTCTAGCAAGGCACTTAAAGAATATATGCAATCATTCTTTAAGAGGGAAAATCTTGGCATAACTAAAAAGTAGCTTAAAACAGAGGACAGGGATAAATATCCTTAAAGTAAAAGGAGGTTTTCCTGCATATTGCACAGGAACTTTGTCTGGAGCTGTGACGGTCAACATATTAAGACATTATTAGAAAAAGGAGAGACTACTGAGGTGATTTTGTTAACAACATTATGTTAATTAAGGTGGTGAAGACAGGGGTTAATGGCTAAGAATTACAAAAGACCTTAAGAGACCGGGTGACTGGACAGTAAAATGGCAAGTGATGTTTCGTGTAGCTAAATGTCAAGTGGTGCACATGGCAGGGAAAACATTCCTAGTTCATGTATAAAATTATTTTCTGTGATTTGATCATTATCACTCAAGAGTGAGCTCTTGGGGTATAATAGAAAGGCCTGTTATCATACAAAGATAATAATCAGCAGCAATTAAAAAAGCAAAGTGTATGTTTGAAGTTATTGGGAAATGAATATAGAATAAAACTAAATAACATTATTACACTACTGTATAAATCCAAATTTTGAACGCACCTTAAACACAGTGGATAGTTTTGTTTCCCTGAGTAAAAACAGATCTAGAGGACTGGAGAGAACGCAAGGATTCAACAAAGACAGTCAAAGCTACAGAACGGCTCTCACAGTAGGAATGATGGAGTAAGCAAGGACTTCTGATAGCATTTCTCAAATAGCGTTTCTGTCCATAGTAACATAGAGATAGAGCAGGTTGAACAGATAAGCAGTTTACAATTGTTTCAACTGGATGTATAGGTATATGGGTCTAGATGGTGTGGAGTTAATTTTCTTCATAGCACCCTCTGTGGTGCTGTGGTTTAGATTTGTGACTAAACCAGCGTTGATAACACAACTGTGTTTTGGCTATTGTTGAACAGTGCTTGCACAGCATTGAGGCCTTTTCTGTTTCTCACGCTGCCTCCCAGAGAGTAGGCTAGGGGTGGGCGAGACATTAGGACGGGGCACAGCCAGGACAGCTGACCCCAACTGACCAAAGGAATATTCCATACTATGTTACATCCTGTTCAGCAATAAAACGCGAGTGGAGTCTTTCCAAAGTAGCCGTTGCTCAGACTGTCTAGGCATAATTCTGCTGGTCAGCGGTGGTGAGTGATTACATTTGCATCATTTGGGGTGTTTTTTCCTTTTTTTTTTCCCTTCGCTTAATAAACTGTCTTTACTTTCACCCACAAGTTTTTCTTGCTTTTGCCCTTCCAATTCTCTCCCTCATCCTGCTGTGGGAGAAAGTGAGCGAGCAGCTTGGTCAGTGCTTAGTTGCTGTCTGGGGTCAAAGCACCACAGCATATATATATATATATACACACTTACAGATATATATATTTATGTAAATAATTATCAGTTGCAGAATTAGAGTTCTATGTGATGGGAGTGTTAAACAATAAATCAATCATCAGGATCTGTTTCATACTTCAAAAGACATTTAGATTGGCTTTGATCAGTAATAGTACCAGCCAATGGTTAGTTCTTACTCATTATCACTCATTATCATTACATTTTCAAACAATTGGCCCTTCCCAGTTATACCCCATATCAGCTGTGAACGTGCAGTACCTTAGAGCTGGTGCTGTGTAGTTTAGCACTGATGACTGTGGTCCTTGAAGGTCTTAATGATCAGGCTTGAGAGCTCTTCAGCAAGGGAAGCCTGAAATGAAGTGAACATCTTTCTTCCCCATCCTTTCTCATTCATTGTTGATTTTTTTATAGTCCTCTCCCCTTCCACAAAAATAAGGGGGTGATCTCATCTGCTCCTCACACAGACTACCTTAATTTTAAGACAAAGACTTGTTGTGTGTCCATCAGATATCTTTCCTACTACTTCTACAGGATTATTGCTGTTTCACAAGATGTATTTCCTGGCTGTTCTACATCCTTTGTTCTTACCTTGCAAATTTTGCTACTCACACATGTTCTGCTCTACCCTGTTTGTGAAATTATACCACAGTCTCCATTTATCCCTTTGTGATTATGTATTATTTATATACTTCTGCTTAACTTTTTTACAAAATGTTATACAATGTCACTGGTTAACCTATTTTAGTGTGCTTATTTATGTCTTCAAAGAAAGCAAATATTAGTTATATCCTGCTTAGTATACTTTGAATTTATGGGTGCAACAAGCTTCTACATGTGCTATACAACTATCTGTCTCCTGAATTCCTGAACTAGCACATTGTCCTGAACACACAATGAGGCTGTTAAATCTTAATTAATTACTCATACAAGGTGGAAAGCTAATCCACAAGTAAGACAGAAGAAGCCCCAAAGGGAGAGAATAAAGAGTTGATTCAATCCTTACCACCTGTGATGGCTCAGGATATTCAGCAGTGAGATGCCTGAGAACAGAAATTTCCTCTTTCATCTTTCATAGTGCTGGATGGAAACTACAGCTTCTGGTGAAAAATTAAACTACAATTATTTTGTAATTTGAATGTGCAAGAGGCTTGATAAGTGTTGAGAGAATTAGCTCATAGCAGCTGTGAGTGTAAGGCCCTGTTCCACCATCTTTTATTTCCTTTGTTTATCATTTGAAAGGCTGAAGGAATTAAATGTTTTTTTCCTGTACAAGATCCTGTATTACATCTCTGGATAATCCTTGTATTCTCAGCAAAATTTGATATCAAGCTTAATGGGACATAGTAATAGGATCAGAAATTCAATCTATTTCTAAATGCTTGTCCACAAGGTGCATAGACTAATGCACTTCCCAAGACCTTTGCTAAAAATAAAATAGATACTGACCTCAAAAGAAGTAAACTGTGTCTATCCCTAGAGGAATTCCTGGAGGAAAAAACACATTTGTCATGAAGTTACATAATAACAAGTTTAGATTTTCTGAGTTACCGGGTGTGAATCAATAGCTTATGTTTCTCCCCGTACTCTTGATGAGCGGGCTATAGAGGACAATTACCATTTAATGCCATTTAATGGAGAATTACTCTTTTTTCATGTCAGACTTCTTATGGAAAAGAAAAAAAATGTTATTACCATGACTGTCCTCCAAGAAAGTGTATTTAAAAATAGATGAGCAAATAAGACAGCCCTTACTTGTCACGGAAAGAGGACTGAGACTTCAACCAAGCTGCAAAACTCATGATATCATTGAAAGGATGAGGTGATCTATCATGAAATAAGCAGTGAGCTAAACTGTATCTAATGTTTACATTAATAATTTTTAATGAAATTGTTAACTGGCCACATTTCCTCCAGTTTCTCAAGGAGTTTTCTCTCACCAAAGTTTTGCAGTTTAGAAGCATGGTAAACACAATCTATCTATGTTATTTCAAACATGAACCTTGTTTAACATTTGTTTAAACTGTTCACACAAGTCACTGAGCTGGTGTTTGGAGTTGAACAAGTCATGCAGTGAAACAGTGAATTGATATTGGGATCTTTATGATTAGAACAGAAAATGCTGATGGAATTTACATAAAAATTACTTAAATATAAATTGGGGATCATTTGACTTATACTGTTGGACTTTTGTTAACTTTTTTGAGTGGATATTTAAAGATCATGTCTTATAAAATTCTACAGCAATAACAAGGACTAGAAGAGCTGTGGTAAAAGGTGTTGGATGTGACATGCTCATAAGAACATGATTTTAAGTACAAGGATGTTCTCTGAATTAATGAGATCAAAACCAGATTGCATTGTAATGTACTGATTAAAAAAGGAAAATAGCAGATCCCATGTTTAGCAACTGTTATTAAGTTCAATCATTTCAAAACAGCTAATATGTTACAGCTGAGACAACTTACTGATTAATTTTTACTCATCAAATAAATCAAATTTGCTTATTTTGATTGTTCTGTAATCAGAATTATTATAAAATGGTAAAAGCTTTCCATTACATTTCACATCAGCTCCTGCCAGCTAGTTTTCTGTGCAACTGTGAATAATTGCATGCTTAGGTGTTCAAGGGGGTTGGCTATACACAGAAGCCCAGAATGGATTTCAGGTTAAGAATTATAAACTGGGGTTAAATGTGAGATACACCCACAGAGCTGATGATTCTATCACTTTCTTTAATCACCATTTAATTTTTCTTTAGATAGCTCACTGAATCTGGGATACAGAGGCAGAACATTCTGTACCTCTTTAATGGACGGAGCGTGGGAAATGGGACAGACGATGAGTGTCTTCTAAAACATAGCTGTAGCAAACAGGGAGTTAAGAAAAGTTTAACTAGATTCAGTCGGTTGCCCACATCTTCTGAAAATTACATGTCAGCATAGTTCCGGAGGCACTTCTGTTCCTTACCTCAACTACCACGTCCAAAACTGGAAATTTTTTGTGAAGCAATAGGATGTCATTCCTCAAGATATCTACCTGTGTCCTAAGTCAGGAGTATAAATTGTCTGAGTGCAAGAGATTAGCTTTAGTACTCTTGGTTAACCAAAAAGAACTTAAGACATTTCCACCCTTGATGCTCCCATTGAATAATTTATGGCCTCCCATGCTGGGTGAGATTACTTATTAGACAACAGGGTTTCTTGTGGTTGTGTTAATTCTCCATTCATCAACTCAGCTGGATGAGAAATCACTGTCTCCCCTTTTTTAAGATTGTAGGGAAAAGGTAAATTCAATCTTAGGAACTACTAGGAAGGAAGAGAGAATGAAACTGAGAAAACTATTATGCTACTGTATCGACTCAAAGTCTGCCCGCACTTACAATATTATGTGCAGTCTGGTTCCTGCATCTAAAAACTTTAAATCAAATTCATAAAGGTTCTCAAAAGGCCAGCAAGGGTGATTAAATGTATACAATGGTTTACTATATGAAAACATTTCTAAATAAACTCAGATTTTTTAGCCTGGAAGTCTTTAAAGGGAGATAAAAGTGACTTATTGAAGAAGAAAAGGTATTAGCTCTTCACTCTCTATTCCAATAAAAGAATGAGGTAAAATCAAAAGAACCTATCAGGTTCTGATAGAAGTAACAGGTACAAACAGGTTACTTCTGTTCTAGAAGTAACAGGTACAAACCAAATAAAATAAGTTAACCTGTAATTAAGCAGTAGAATTCCTTGCTACCACTGTTGTGGATAATGTTTACTTACATGGGCTTGAAAAGACTTTGGACAAATTCATGGCAAAGAAATCCATAGAGAGTCTTTTACCTAGAAATTCATGGTGACTGTTAAATACTTGAGGCTAAGCTGAAAGTTGTTGGAGACAGTAAGCACATTGCACAAAGTATATTTATGTGCTTCCTTTGTTCTTTTACCCTCTCATAAGTATCTGCTTTTGGCATAGTTGAAAATGGGATGCAAGCCATGCTGGCCTGTGGTATAACGCAGTATAATGGTTCTTAGGTTCAGAAGATAGTTCAGAAGAGAGATATGGATTATAACGACAGGTTCCTCTTCAGACATAAGCAAGTATTCTTTTCCAAAACAGAAGCACATCTGAACAACAGGGTTTCTGCTAGCTTTTAACATTGTGGAATTCTCTTGTGTGAGAGGGAATGAAAAAGAGGTCAAATAGGGAAGCTTCAGGAAAAGAAAGATTAGCCAAAAAATGGAAAAACAGAAGAGAGCATTTATGTCTGGGTTTCAGTTTCTGGAAATTCTAGAAGCTGCTGCGTGGAAATAATATATTGTTTTTATATCACATAAATGCAGTGTTATCACATAAATGTTTTTATATCACCTAAATGCAGTGTTCAGGAGGACAGGACTATAGGAAATACTTATTAATAATTACTTTACTGAATAATTTTCACCTAATGGTGAACCTGCTGATTCCTTAACATTGACTAACTGACTGAATCACAGAAGCATACACCATGAGAATCTGGATCAGTTTACAGACTAATGTGTCTTCAAAACAGAAGTGTTAAAAATTTTTGATTTATAGCCCTTCCTTGTCTTGGGAGAATCTTGTACATAAATATTGAAATTGACCTTCTAAAGTACTTTGCAAACATGATTCATCTAAATTATTTATGAGATAAGTAATTAAGGACCAGGAATTTTTTTTCTGAAGAATAAACCAGCTCAATCTCTAAATTCTACCTTAAAGAAAACCACATTTCAGTGCCTGACAGAACAATTTACAAGTGTTCTCCAGTGCCACATCCAAATTTTCAGCTTCAGATTTTAAAGAATAGCAATGGGGTTTGTTTAGCTCTTGTAATCAACCAGTGATATTTACTTTTGTTTAATATTTTAAATTTATGAAGACCAGCTCCATCCTCAAAGAATCACATTTTAAAATCATAATTTAAATTCTCATTTGAAGGTAATTCGTAATTCCACTTATGAAAGCATTGGAGTACAGTCTAATTTCTTCCCAGTCATAAGGCCAAGCAAGCAACTCTAAGTCAAAATTGCAATTACAAAACCATATCTCCATTTTCATTCACACAGAAAGTCACTTGGTAGCACACTGGTTTTTCTTGTGCTAATTTTTTGTAAGCAACAGAATAATGAAAAGAGTTGAGTAAGTAGAAGAGATTGTAGGATTGTATTCTTTAAAATATTTTGCTAAAAGCATACACTGCTTATATGTTTAGGCTATATTTGACTTATCAGTATTGAGAGTTTCCATAATTTTGGAAGTCTTATTTCAAATTCATTTGAAAGATTAGGATAAGAATTTACTTTACTTTCTTTAGATATAAGACGTTAATTTTCTAGGCCTCAAAAATTTTGCAGTTGTTTGTTTGCTGGAGTGATGAAGCTATCCCCTAACACACTGGTATGCTATCATTGGACAGTGGACTAGGACTGCCTGCTCAGCCCTTGAGCACTTACATGTTAACACAGGACTCTTTCTTTGATCTTCACAGCAATAGCAGAAAAAGACACTGGTGAGCATCTCAGAAACAGCACCTGGACAGAAAGAAAGGTGTGGGAGAAAACACATGCTTTTACTTTCCTTCAAACATCGAAAACTCCCAAGCATCATTCACTTCTACACATCCAAACTGCCTAACAAGCCCTTAGCTGTTACAGAGTTCTTTCCACTTGACATCAGGGAGCCTTTCACAGCCAGCCACAGAAGAGAGAAATTCTTGGCTAGCACTATAAACCACACTCAGTGCAGAAGACACTGTTTCTCATTCCATTGTCCTAGCTGCCTCCTTCCCTAGACATCTTCCTTTCTTTAAGAGGTTAATAAAATTGCTGATATGCTTAAATACAGAGAAGAAAACTTCAAGCAGAACTTACAGCCAGCTATTTGGCTTCAGAGTGGTTCCTTTGTTCTCTTTGGGAAAACCAAATTTCAAGATATTTCATGCAGCCCTGTAGGGCCAAATTCCCTTCTGAGAAGCACCTGTCATCTAGTCTCGCCTTCTTTGAAAGAAGCATTGATTTTCCTTGGAACATCCCTTACTATCTGAGTATAAAATCATCTGTGTAGGTTTCTGCAATCCCTACTTTTGACAAGAGAATCACTTCAGCCAGTAGTTTGTCCCTTCCGCGCCCCCTCCCATCCCCCACAGTGTTAACATTTTTTGTTAAACAGTTTCCAAACTGACTCATACAGATGTGTTAAAAATGTTCCTCACTGTTCTGTGGGCTTTGGTTAAGCTAACAATATCCATTTACAGAATGTAAATGTGCCTATTCTGGAAGACAATATGTAGCATCACCTTGGAGTATATGTGAATGTCTATATACCTAATTTTAGTATTTGAATTTCTTCTGTAACAGCTCCCAAATTTTCACTGTGTGTACACAGATGGGAATAAAGAATTAAAATCATTAGAAGCAAGGACAAACAAGTGTGTAGATGGCAGTATGTAAGATGTGATTGGTGGCGTGATGCTATGCCTCCTTGTTTTATTAAAAAATTGATATGAAACTCTACCACATTTTTTCTAAGAGCAATTATCAGAGCAGTCATGCTTTTAATGTGTGTCATTCACTCTAGTGAAGATAATGTATTTCTGAGCTCAGTCAGGTTACTTGAGCCCTACCTTAAATTGTTCGTTTTTTTGTTTCCTATCAAAATACTGTTTCCCAGTCTGAAGCCTAGAAAAATAGTACCCTTTCCTTAGAAAATTGCATACATTAACTTTTTGCTATGACAACTTTTCTGAGAAGTGTACTTTCCTTCATGCCCAAGTAATTACATCTTTTCTATTAATCAAATAGCTTCGTCCTATTCCCAGGGTGAAATGTGTCAAGAAAAAGGTTCTGAACTTGTTTTCATTCTCATCCCTTACATATTTACAAAGGAAAAACATTTAGTTGTTTTCTTAATCTCTTGGAAACATAAAAAAGAACAGTCATCAAATTTAAAAGTTGGATTTCTTCAGCTTTCTTTTCAAATACTAGGGAGCCTTTTCTTTAATTCACTGTTCATTATCCATCAAGTGTTTTCATTAAGGCAACAGATTTAAAACTTTGTTATCAATGGAGAAGATAAAATTTCAAAGTAATTTTGTTTTACAGGATGAAGGGAAACAATATTTTTTTAAATGTAAATATCTAAAAAGTCCATAGAGGAGATATTGTGGAAAGGTATAATTTTGGCCTTTTCTGACAGTTTTTCTCATAAAAGAGCTTAAAGATCTTTGTTTAGCTACTCTTAAGTATGTGAATGTAACCCTGGTTTACAATTGAAGACTCACAGGAGTGCTGCAATCTGATTTTAAAGGCTAAAAAATTATTTTTATCAGTGCTTATTTCTTCTTTTTCTTTAACTTACATATTACTAAACTTATATATTACTAAAAAAAAAAAAAACCCAAGGAAAAAAAAAGAGATAAAGTACTCCCAAAACAACCCAAATAAATTGTGTCAGATATTAGGTATGGGTAGAAAATAAGTAATCACAAATTGCTTGCAGTATAGCAAGTTGTAATGCTACTTTGAAGTCACAAGTTGAAGATTGACAAAGCTGATGTAAAACTCAAATTTATTTGAAATGTTCCAAGTAGATCATTCATCTTGAATATGTCTGTGTTTGCTCTTAGCAATCTCTTCAGTACACAGCTATTATTAAGCTGAAAAGTAATGCATCCCTATGCATACTAATACGCTTTTCTTTATCTCTTTGAAAATAATTGGATGTTGCTTTGATGTTGTTGGTAGATATTTGTGTTCAGGAAATGCTTTACTGCTGGTTATTCATCAGAGTGCATAGATGAGAATGGCTAAGTGTGCAGATACTTTTTACTCAAACATTTAAAATAGAATTAAAATAGAAAACCATTGACGCCAAAGATAAGTCAAGGCACATTTAACTAAGTTGCCAGATGAAAATCACTACTATATGAAAATCACATACTATAAAATACATTTTTTTAGTGATTCTACTTCTTTAATATATAGAAATCCAACATAAGATTAAACTATGCCAATTTCCAGTGAAATTTTTATGCTTATTTGCGTTAATGGATAACAATAGGAAACATGCATCCATACACCTGGGAACTTCAGGAACAGACTAGCAGACATAATTGAAAGAAGGTCACAGACAACCAAAGACATTCTCCTGCATAAGAAATAACCTTAGAAACAAAGATTCTATAACCGATGAAACTATGTAAAGTTTAAATGTCTTTCTTAAAGAATTAGTAATTTCTGTTGAAAAATTATTTTCAATCTGACATTATTTTGCATAAGAAAGATTGTCTGAAATGTAGGAAGTTGCCTTTCCTTACAGTTGCTTTAAAATTAATGTAATAATGATTATAGCAAATATTTTCTTATTGGTAGTGATGCTACTGTAAGTTATTTCCCATGGAAATTTCTTTGTGTGAGACAACAGTTACCACCTGTAATAACAAAATAGCTGTGTCCTCTACAGAACAGTTCAGAAGGAACTGGTAAGAACTGCTAAATTCTTGAATATTGGTACTGTGTCAACATTTTCATGTTTTTCAGAAATATTTAAAAAAAAAAAAAAATCTGGTTAGTTCCTTCAACCTCTCACTTTTTTTTTTCTTTTTCCATACCAGGTACGAAACTAAAGTATTTAGAGGACAACTTAATGTCATAACATGTTTTTACAGAAATTAAGTAATCCACCTAGGAGGCAAGCACCTAAAATCAAGAGAAAAATCCCAAGTGATGTAAATTCCTAGTTATTACAGTAGAAGGAGAAAGGACAGCAGTGTCATAATTGTACAAAGTAGTAATCTTGGAATTCAATGACTGACCCTACTTTCCTCCAGAGAAAAAAAAAGAAAGAAAAGCCCCAAACAACAAAAGCAAACAAACCCACCAAAAACCCAAACCCTTAAGAATCCATCTGGAGGTAAGGAGGTCTTACTAAGAGTTTGAAGCATGCAGTACTTCCAGCATAACAATTTTGCTTTTACTGTATGCTTAAATCTGCGGTTGGATAGAGTAGACCTGGAACAGCCTCACATAGTGATACCAGGATACCTGATTCATCCATGTTGGTGTTCTCCTTTTAGCCAGGGAAAGCACCCCTCAGCTTCCTGACCTTGGTAGTAGGTTTGACTCTCATGGTATGGTCTCTTTGGTTTATTGTCCTGATGTAACCTGTGGTAATCAAGCAGCACTAGGCTAGCAGTCTCCAGAAAGCCCCAATTACATAATATTCATACCTCCAGCTCCTCTGTGAAGGTCAGCTGTGTCTCACATAACTGCCACTGATCAGCACTGTGAGTTTGACATGTGTTCTGGAGCTCCTTTCCAACCTCCAATAGGTGTGCTCTTGGGGGAGCTTCTAGGAGCTTCTTGGGAGTCTGTTTGCCCTATTTATTCAATTAGGAGGAAAATATTTGGTGCTGAGAGCATGGCATCCACAGTAGCTGTGTTTCACAGGGGTATAAAGGACTTGCTCTAGTCTCATCCCACAGGCTGAGTGTCTACTAACAATTGCAATGCACTTCTGAAGCACATCTTCAGGTTTAGTTTCATTTAAAAAGAATCCAGGTCATGTTCTTGAAGATCATGCTCTTTGATGTGAAGCCAAATACAGTAAGTGGGGATAATCTGGAGATTCACTTTGCTTTTTGATCTGAACTGAAATGCTCATATAGATGAACTCCAAGATGTCCATTGATAATTTGTCCTTAATTGTTATCTCACAGGCAGCAGCCCTCATGCTGGAAAAACATGACACATTACTCCAGATTTCTTGGAACAAAAGTAGACATTGAGGAATGGGACACTAAGGGAAGGAGAAAAAGTTTGGATTTCTGAGTACTGATGTACTTTTTCCCATTTTTCCTCAAGTGCTAGGAATTTCCACAAACAGGTCAGTAGCTGAGTTCAGTATTATGAAATATATTAACTTACTTCCATGAGCTAACTTTGGTTATGAACACTTTCAAATGATGTGAGAAAAATAAGCTTGTAGATTTGTGTCTTCAGCTTTGAGCCCTGAGAATTACAATATCCCTGCATTCCTACAAGGATGGACTTCCATACTCTTGCGGCAGGTAAGACCACCTGGCTTCTGAAAAACTGAGATCTGGATCCTGAGTAAACATATTTAGACACTGATCAAAGTCATTCTAGGTAATATTTCTATATATTACTTCTACACATGAAAGTTACTTTAAATTCTCTTCCTTCAGTGATGGAAGTTGCAATACTCATAAGTGCTTTAAAGCTGTGTCAAAATACAAAGGTTGAAATTTCTGATAAATCCTCCCTCTCTCATGAGCAAAAAAGTTACTGTTCCTTCATGTTTAATTAGACAATAAGAAAAGAAAGGAACCAATGGAAAATAAGAGTTATGTTGGAAAGGTAGGGAAAAAGTCTGGGAATGGGAAAGAACATTTCCTTGGCACACCAATTTAGAAGAAGTGTGGAACAAAAATGTGCTTCTGCTTTATTTATTTTCAGGTTCATAAATTTTCTTTCAATTCTTTGCCTTTATGTTGGTTTAATGCCAAATAAAATGTTACTGATGTATATAAATAAGAATACATGAAATGGGGAAAAAAACTCATAATTAGACTCATAGGATGGCTGAATTTCGAATATGTGCTGAGGAGAAAAAAGAAGCAATTCTTAAAACCAGTAGCAGTGAATATGAAATCAAATACAATAATCATTAATTACTAATTTGCCATACTTGCTGTTGAATTTTACAGTAAAAAATAGCTGAAACTCATTAAAGGAACTCTTCATTCAACACTGTTTTGGTCTGTCTTTCAAACCACATTTGTGAAAGAGGAAGTCACTTTTATTGTGGGATTGGGTGCAATTGGTTGATATCGTATCCTTGAGCGATTTTCCTTATAACTCATTTTCTCTTTTTGATATGGTGTGTGCCTTGCTAAAAGACATTTTCCCTTCTCCTGTGTTTTTTTTTTTTCTTTTTACAATGTAAATACATGGATTCCTACATTTTTTGGGATGTAGGGTACCTGTGTTTCTTTGCTTTTTGTTCAATAAGTTTATATCTTAATTTGTTTTACTTAGTTATGAAACTGTGATTGAGTTACAAATTATGCATATTCAAGATTTGATTTACAACAGTTAGCTACACAGCCAAAAGCTGGTATTGTATTATATTTTTATCTTTTAATCACATTTTTTTCTGACTTACTGGGAAAAAATCTGCCTTTTCCACCTTTATTAAATGGCCAGAATGAAGTGGTTGTGTCTTGGGGAGAAATTGAGGATATTTCAGTATAGTTTTGTAATGCAGATCAACAGTTGAGATTTTTCCAACGAGACTAAGAAGAAGAATACTGAATCAAAAGCAAAAGTCACAGAGTAACTTTGTTGTAGGAGACTGGGTGGGATCCAGGAAAAGTAGGGACTGGAAAAATTCCAACACACTCATTAAGTATAGACCAATGGTAAAGGACTTAAAAATATTTGTTGTCCTTCCATAAACTAGAAATAAAACTTGGTGAAAATGTATACATTAACTTTAGAACAATCTTTTTGTTGTTGTTGCTGACTCTCCAATATTGCCTTCAATCTTCATTAGACTTCTGACTTTTACACTTCACAACAATACGTGCTTAAAGTTTTGCCTATTTTCACTGAATTTGATATGTATAAAACCAGTCTTGTGTTGTTATAAAATTATATAATTGTGATAACCAGAAGATATGGACCACTTTTCTTTCATCAAGTACACCTTTTTAACAAATCTGTGATTAGTAAATGCTCCTAGCATAAATATCCCACTCAAACTAGTTTAACTACAAAACTGGGTATTGTTTTACCAGTGTAGAAGTCACTGTGGTATAAACCCTGCTAGAACTCAAACCTAGAGTACTTTTGAGATTAAAATGGTAAATAAAGGTTTGCAAGGAAGCAGAAAATGATTACGTTTAGTTCATGCACTGAATCCATATCTTCAGGGAACCAAACTTCTGCCAGTTGGTTTGGAGAGTGGTTCTGTGTACAGCAAGGGCAACACAGACAAATCTGCAGGACAGTTAATCCACCCCTGCTTCCTTTCAGTAGAGCATTAGGGCTCAGGCACATTTTCTCAGCCTCAGTATGAAAAACTGAACAGTTGGCATAATAGCTAGGTTGGAAATTGCCCAGTAAATGATCCATAATTTGGTTACATACTCCATGAACGGTGGGTGTACCTACGGATTATGCCTCTCCATATGTCAAAAGAGCCGAAAATCTGTGAACTCAGTCTCTTGATAAAGATTATATAGCGAGTGTCTTGTTAAGTAAATATCAGTTACTATTTTGTTTCTGAGATGAGTGTCTGTGCATATGTAATGGTTTTATGAGCCTCCTGGGGAGAAAAACTATTGACAAAGCAATGAGAATGCTCTAAGCAACCTGTTTCATTTATACATGTGTATCAGTCCTGGATTATAGGCAATCAAACAACAGATATTTTATGTGTATCTCAATCCAATGGAATTCGGAGATCCTATAAATATTCCTCCCAGAATTCAATGTGCAGCATAAAGTCCCTTGCTCTTCTGATAAGTCACCTACTTCCAACTTAATTCCAAATTGAAAAGAAACAGAAGTTTGTCACAAAGTGCTTTCATTCATGCACATCCTACCTACTGAGTGTCTGCAATGCTTCAGATTGCATTTGGGAATGCAAGGTACTTACATTTAGAAGAAATACAAAAAGGGATGTAGAAGTGATAATGTAATACTAAAATCGTTATTGAATTGCCATTCCTGAAATTTTTGTGTGTCTGTGTCTGTGTGTCTGTGTTAACTTTCTTATCTGACATGTTCCTCTGTACTATGTGGTACCTCAAAATCTGTTTTTGTGACTAGCTGCTGAAACTTGGAAATTATAGAAATTAAGATTGCTACAGAACCAAAACATCTCTGCTTCCAATCGCCATCTTTCTTTGAAGTGATAATTCCAAAATTTAACTTATTCTTCCCTTTCTCTTTTAAGAAAAAAAGTATTTGGACTCCAGGTGTACGTTAAATAATTGGTCTGGAATTTAAAATGGAAGCCTGTTGTGTTACAAGATATAAAATGTACCTATTAACTTCAAGCAGGTATTTAAATTGGTCTTGGAACAGTCAAGTGTGTTGCAGTACTGTTTGGGCTGCTCCAGAATTAATCTCTCACTAATGTTTTCAACAGGTCTAGAATATTGCAGAAAGACATCTTAATGAATTCCTTGAAGCAACTTAGAGCAAGTTTGTAATTGCCTGAACAATTTATTGACAACTGCTGTGAGCAAAATGTGTAAGCAACCCTGAAACTGCTTGCAGCTTCCCAAGGGACCAAGCAGGCTTTGAACTAACTTCAGCCTAAAAAATGACACTGCATAAGGATTTTTATACCCTACAGTTATACATTGTGAACTAGATTCTTAAGTAAGTTCTGTGGACAAAAATTTAATATGTCAAAATGAAGGTATCCATAATGAAAAATAGCAATTTCTATTCCATGAGGACAAATTAACCACTTTTACTCAACCTAAAATGTAAAACAGGGTCATTTTAAGTATGCAGAAATATTTTTGTACTTGTTTGTTGTCAAGAAAATTCAAGGAAAATATAGAAAATTTCAATGAAATATAAAAATAATTCCAAATACACTTGGCAAGTTAATTCACATAGTAGATATCCATGTGTTGGTAGGAGAAAAAAAATCTTGACAGTTACATAGAGACATCATTTCTCATGTCACCAGATTTTACGTAAACTTCTCAGAAAAATGTGTTTTCCTGTTGTTTGATTCCCACACATTGAGCATTACTTACCACTTGGACCAGTTTATCTTTTAGTTTGGTATATTTACTGTAAGTTTTGAGTAGTCAGGCTCTTTGAATATCTGTTGCTTGTCTTCAATTTAAGTGGCTGCAGGAATATACTCAGAGTAACTCCTCACTTTATTATGTGCTGAACTTGTGATACTGCATTTGGTAGATCAAAGGGCTCTTGCTTGCAAAATTCTCCAAGCTGAGTTTAAGAGAAGATTCATAACAGTTTGCACTTCAATGGAGATAAAAACTTCCACTTTTTTTTTTTTAATTTTTTTTCCCCCATCTGAGTTAGGTTCCCTATGCCATAGGCATTGAAATTGTCCTGCTTGTCATTTTATGTCTTTAAAAGTAGCTGTGAAGAAAACTATAACTAATGGTATCTAGGTTTATATTGTTCCTTACTGACACAAAAGCGTTTAAGTGGCTTACTGCTGATAGCAAGGAGTTTGTCCTTAACAACTTCCTATACCAATTTCACATGCTTGCTTCCCAACATTGAAAAAGCAAACATTGGAATATAAATTAATTTCTATCACTATTAGATAGATGCTATAGACCTAAATTATGATGTAGATTTGATCAATGATTTTCAGAGGAGAACACAAATTAAGAAGGAAATAACATAAATTAGATAGGAAGCTTATAAGAATTTAATTTTATTGAAAGACCATTTATTTTGTTTTTAGGGTGGGATTTAATTGTGATTTGGTCTGCAGACAGGTTTGACACTGCAGTAGTCTTAAAGAAAAAAAAACATTTACAGTGTAGGTACTCATATGTGCTTTCTTATTGCCTGCTGTGTAAAAAAGCTGAAGTGTCTCTTTTACTTCTATAGATGATCATTATCTTTGAACAGATTGCATTGACGCTCTGCCATGTCCTGTATAGGATTAGTTCTGTTCACTCTGTCTTTCAACAGGCTTGTTTTTGAGAGATTTTGTCCTTCCATGTTACAAGATTTTACAGTTTCTGGAATCCATGTCTTTGTCCTAGTCAATACCATTTGTTACAACCTACAGTGAAAAAATAAATGTCTCTTAAAACATAGTGTAAAAAAAGACATGAAAATTATATGACCCTTCTGTAAAATTTAATCTATTTTGTTATTTTCATCTTTTAATTCTTCGAGTATTATCACAAGGGTTCAGTATAACAGAAACTGGAACGGAACAACTATAAAAGGAAAGAAGTGGAAATCAAAATAATCACTAGCTAAGAGGATGAATGTCTGATTTAGACATTAAAGAAAGCTTGATTGTTGCTTTTGGTGGTGTTTGCAATAACTCAGTACTGGATGATAGTATTGGCAGGCAGCACTGTTTATAGAAATTAAAAGTACTAGTTTAGGCCAGCAATGTTCCAGGATGTTTAAAGGATTCAGCCACCAGTATTGAGTACAATCTAGCAGGAGCTGGGAAGCAAACTGCAATAGATTCCTCAGAAGTGTTCCACCATGAAAATCCAAATATTGATTAGAATAATAGATTTGTAATCAATAGTGTCTTCCAGTGAAGACATTGTTCACTGGAAGTGAAAATCATCGTCTGTACTTGGAACTGAGCAGATTTTTCTCTCAAAGTGTCAAACAGGCAAAAGAACTCTCCCCAACCAATCTCACTGATATAAAGTGTATGTCACAGTCTATAAGAACTAGGCTTCCTCTTAATCCCTACTGACTATAGAATCCCAGCTTCAGGGCATTTCTTATTTACAGGTGCATCTCCAATGAAAAGTCAGTTTTGATTAAGCATATATATTTTTAAAAAACCCACTGAGTAGGTTGTTTGTTTGTTTGCTTTTGAGGATGACGGAGTGAGCTGTGTGTCAGAAGGAAAGTCTTCTGTTATCTCTTTTTCTTCCTTTGTGACCCTAGTAAAAAGCAATTGTAATTTTTTAAAATTTTTCTTATCAGAAATTGGGAGAAGAAAAGGTTTGATTCTCACCTTGTCATGGTTTAACCCCAGCTGGCAACTAAGCACCACGCAGCTGTTTGCTCACTCTCCCCAGTGGGATGGGGAAGAGAATCGGAAGAGTAAAAGTGAGAAAACTCGGGGGTAGAGACAAAGACAGTTTAATAGGGAAAGCAAAAGCTGCGCACGCAAGCAAAGCAAAACAAGGAATTCATTCACTGCTTCCCATGGGCAGGCAGGTGTTCAGCCATCTCCAGGAAAGCAGGGCTCCATCACGCGTAACAGTTACTGGGGAAGACAAACGCCATCACTCCAAATGTCCCCCCTTCCTTCTTCTTCCCCCAGCTGTATATGCTGAACATGATGTCCTATGGTATGGAATAGCCCTTTGGCCAGTTTGGATCAACTATCTTGGCTGTGCCCCCCTCCCAACTTCCCGTGCGCCTGGCAGAATATGGGAAGCTGAAAAGTCTTTGACTAGTTCAAACATTACTTAGCAACAACTAAAATGTCAGTGTGTTATCAACACTGTTTTCAGCACAAATCCAAAGCATAGCCCCATACTAGCTACTATAAAGAAAATTAACTCTATCCCAGACAAAACCAGCACACCTAGTTAAAAAGTTATTTCTTTTGAAGTTACAAAACCATCTCCAAAAAAACCCCAAACCAAATCCCAAACAAAAAACTAACCCACAAATAATATATATATAAAAATTAAAAATATATATTTATATAAAATATATGTGCAAATAGAAACTAGATAGGAACATGGATCGGTGTTTTTAGTGCAGGTTTTGAGGTAGCAAATTTACACTGTAGAGTGTAACCCTGAAACACAGTCATTGTTAGCGTATAATCTTGTAGACAACAAATCCATCAACATATGGACATTTATGTTCGTGAAAATTAAAGTGTTCACTTACAAACAGTAAAAATTTTGGTTGTTAATAGTGATCTAAGGAAGAAGAAATTTAATGGATCAAGTATGTACAATTGCAAGTGTTCCCTCACTTTCTTCTGCTCATTTTCTACAGTGTGATTTCATCCAACTGCAGTTCGTCTAATCTTCATGACATAAAAAGTCTATTCAAGCAATAAACTAATGTTTGCGGGTCATCCATATTTCTGTGTGATTCCTACCACACAGTAGTTATGGAGGAAATTATGATGATTTAGATAGCTTGTTTTAAGCTGCTTTTTGGTTCTATTTACTTTTAGTTAAGACATAAGAGAAATATCCGACAGAATAAGATAAAGGTTTAAACCTGTAGATATGAAGGAATTTAGTAAGATGCATAAGATGTGTATGTAATAGATTTTTTAATTCATGCTTATTATTAGTTACTCCATCAAGGCAATTGAAATGCAATTAAGTAAAAATGGTATGAGGAAGATTGTGTGTTCCATCTTTTGGACCACACTGTTTAAATACAGAAATCGATATTAGGTTAAAAAATTGTATTCTCAACCCTATTTCAGACTTGAATTTTCAGCCATAAAACCTTTCTGTTGTCATCAAATGTAAACTGCAAAATTCAAAGTTCAATAGATAATGAATTGCTTGAGCAAATATTTTTGTTCTGAGGAGAAAATATTGATATTTATAAATAAAAGTTTGCTTCTTGCAAATTTTTCAGACTTACTGCTGATCACTGATATTTTTTTTTTCTGAACACGTTTCTGTCTTTTGAAGTGGGGCAGCTTTTCAGCCATTTGAGTGCTACTGAGACATATGACCTACAGCAAGTGCCAATCCAGCTTGGGCTACTGTGGATATAAGTAGCCCAAACTGGATTTATAGCCCTTTTAGTTGCTTGGTTCGTATTCAGATAATTTGACATCTATAACTACGATTTTTAGGTGAAACAGAAGGGGGGAACCATTGATAACTTTTGTTAAGGATAAAATAAACTGGAATAAACCAGGAAAATCTTGGTAGCTTTTCTCAAGGATAAAATAAAACAGAATCAAAAGATATTTGTAATGTTGGGAAGAGCCTGGATTCTTAATGCACCTTATTGCAATTCTGGTTAGTAAGTCAGGATTCCTAATTTGAAATTTCCAGTCAATAAGATTAAAATGCTATTTGCCTGATGTCTGTTATAATATTTCTTACGTTTAATGAAATGCTGCAGTAGAATGTTAGAGATGTGTTAATGTGATGGAGCTGGTAACATAAGAAGATGATTCAATTATTCCCTGACTACTGTTTGCAATATGTGTGTGAGGATAGCATGGAATATTGTCTGTAAAGAATGAATTTGCCTCAAATTGAACTGTCTGTGTCAAAACCAACAATAGATCAAAACTAAGAATTTGCATCTTGCATTAATACCTGAAATTTCAGTAATAACTTCATCCTTCTTTGGGAGCAGATACAGAAAGGTGCGTGGAAGGAAAATATTGCATCATTGTTTTATAAAAGCAGCACAGAAGCATAAAATGAAGTGAGGAAGAAGCTCAGA
Source organism: Ciconia boyciana (assembly GCF_034638445.1). Taxonomy (NCBI): domain Eukaryota; kingdom Metazoa; phylum Chordata; class Aves; order Ciconiiformes; family Ciconiidae; genus Ciconia; species Ciconia boyciana. The sequence continues at coordinate 81,508,540 of NC_132935.1, forward strand.
GGACATATCAGACTGCATTCTGAAGCTGCCCTTTGTTAAAGAAGTATTGAGATGTTCACAACTGGAATGATCCTGACTGGAACACCATTGCACATGGAGGAGCTGGTGACCCACATAACTGTCAACCTGAGTAGGAGCAGGCCTGTGCTGTGCTGCACATGCAGCTTGGGTATTCAGGCCTGTGCATTTGACAGTAGAAATGATGAATAGAGTTGTTTCATTTGAAGAAAAATCCTATAATAACTTGAATGACCAAAACAGGGTAACTCTTCATGGATAGGATCTTCGTAAGTGTGCTGCACCATGAGCGGAGGCTCATTTGGTGCTGCACAACTTAGGGTTCCCAGCATCTGAAGGGACACAAGATTACTTTTACTATCCTCTCTTTCTTTATAGTGTTAATAATAAATAATAAATGCTAATAAATGGCATTTTGAATGATACTTTATAGAGTCTCAGTGCCTTTCTTACTGGGATCATAATAAATCAGTACCTCCTGGTGCAAAACAATGATTCACTATATTTAACATGAAGTACTAAAGTAGAAAGCAATCAGGTTCATAATTAAGTATTTTTGATAGCTACTTGGTATTTTGTAAAGGAGAAAAATTCTGGTGGAATTCACCAAAGACATGTCTTTTTTCTACTAAGGGGGTAAAACATTACTATGGAAAACCCCAATAAATTATATATGTGCACTGGCTAAATAACTGTAGAAAAGAATACATTCCTATAAATTTGAGTGGGCAACTTTCAATGTGTCTATTCACAAAAAAACCCCTCATTGTTTTGGCCATTTTATTCATCTTTTATTTAGTTTATCTGTAGGGGTTTTATGTTTTGTTCTGTTCTGTTTTGTTTTTTTTTCATTCCAGTGAGATGGTTGGTGTTGGCATAATTCTTTTCTTTCTTTGCCAACTCACACAAAACTATTATTTATAGTTATTATATATAAAGGTGCGTGCATACTTACACATTATAGCTATTATTTAGCTAAATGCCTGAGACATCTGACAGTTCCTGGAAAGCCATAAACCTTCTGTTGTAATTATTCAATAATTATATATCTTTGCATGCTCTGTTGTTCCAGCACCTGTAAACAAACAAGGTTGAATTTTCAATCAAATTTTAAATTGGTGGTGTATTTACCTGATAATCACAGTCAAAAGGGACCATAATGGAACAAGCTGCAGTACTAAAAATAAGACAGAAACTTATGCTTAGTTTTTGGTGGAGGATTTTTCAAATGTTTTTTGTTGATTTTTCTAGAAGACTCTAGTATCTGCATTAAAACATTAATTTCTTTTTTACAATAGAACAGTCAAAACTTACCCATTAACTTCTTTATTTATTTTTTTAAAAAATAAGATTGGTTATTCAAGCTAATAACAATTTTTTGAGAGTGACTTTAAAAGCATTCACTAAATAAAGGCATATAAATTAATCTAAATTAATTGAATTTCATGAATACTTTTCACAGTCTGAAGGCTTACCAGTGTTATGAGAAACCGTTCTCTCACCTCACCTCAGGTAGCTATTGGCAGCTTTGAAATTAAACTCATTTAAAATAACCAGACTAGAGACTCAGAATTTGAACATTATTGCAGAAGCAAGGTGAACATATATCCGACTTTAAAACCATCACGTGACATCTGAAATCAGATGTCATGTGATTTCTCAAATACATCAATGCTTATTCCAGTAATTGTTGAAATTTGTTTTAAAGGCAGTACATTTGACTTCCGTAGCTGCAACAAAGTTCAAAGGAATATGCACTGTTTGCAGACTTCTGGTAATATTTCACTTTAGATTTAATTTTTTTAAAAGGCTACCCAAATATACATTAGCTTGTAAACATCCCACAGAAGAACAGCAGCAGGTGTTATGCTACTGAAGAATCACTTTTCTAGCTTAATAAGTGTTTTCCTGTGTGGGTTGCATTGGAAAACACTTCATAGAGTCTGTACGTAGGTTGGATCTGAACACAGAACAGGTTGAAGCAAAACCCTTTAACTAGCAACGTGCAACCTTTCATCCCCTGACCAAAATCCTGGTTCATAACTCCTAACCTTTAAAATGCATCTTTTTACATAGGATTCAACATACCTTTATTTCACTGGATGGGATCAGTATTGGTTAGGACTGTCTATATCACCTGAGCCATCACTAAGATATTGGCAGTAGTTGCTTTTTAACCTCTGACACCAGTATCATTTACTTTACCTTAATGATTTAGCGGTACAGGACCTAGTATCAGACAGACTTAAAATCACAGACATACACATTGCTCTTTTAGCTCTGATTTTCATGGTTAATGTTTGAAAGTCAAACTTTATAACTTTGAAAACAATAGAGTTCACTAGGGATGACTGTACATTTCCTCTTATCTAAAAATTTGCTTGCTGGTGAACCCATGCAATGTATGGTTTTTTTGCTGTTTGAGATATAGCTTCTGTCATGAAAGACTGACATCTTCTGCTAGCTAAATTTGTGATAACAATGATTAACTCTTGATTTCATCCTTCTTGTAAAACATCACTCAAAGAAATATTGTTTACCAATTACAAATGATTGTTTGCTGCATGCATCTATTTTCTATACTTTCTCCTCTCCCTCAGACTTCTTTGAAGCTGATGCACTTGCAGAAGCCCAGTGTTGCAAGAGCAGGCATCTGTTTTCCCTCATTCATATGTGTGTATTCGAAGGACTCATTTTTTTCTAGGAGAACTAGGACACATTTGTATTCTGAACCTCAAAGATTTCTTGATATGCACCAGGCCACTAGGAAATGTCCAGTATGATTGCCCGTGTACAGGATGAAGGAATTAGTGCGTATCTGCATACGTGCATAATGTCAGGATTTTTTTTGACTCATACATAATCTCTGCTTAAGCTATAATGATATCATTCAGTAAAAAAACAACTTTACTGCAGAAAACCCATATGGAGTATTTTCTTTCCATTATGGAAAATCTCAACATTTGTAGCAATCGTTCAAGTCTATTGCTGTTGGACATCTACCCTGATTTTATAGACCCAGATGATTCTAAAGTTTTCTGGATATTTATTTATTCTGACATGCACCAAACTAGAAATCCTTTTCATCTTAGTCTATATAATTTTTCTTTTCATTTATTCTTTTATAATGGCATACTACAACTTTTCCTTCTTGTTATCCACAGAAAGAAGAATTAACTGTTTTGTTTACTGAATCTATTCTGGTTACAGATAGGATTGAAACTATCTTTTTTTGAATCTAAAAATGTCAGTGCTACTAAAGAAGTGTCTTTGATTCATGCCTTTACTCTGAGACTGAGAGGTGTTAAAAATATTATTAATCATATAGGTTTTGAGGCTCTCCAGGGTGCAACTAGATTTTAACCTGCAATTTGATATTTGTTTGTACTAAATGAATTCTACAGCTTATATCGAGTTGTAGTTTTCCTTTAAAAATAAAATCTATATTTGAGGGGCTAAGGCTAATGTGACAGTTTCCAGCATTTACTTTGTCATATTAGAAGTTCAAACAGAACAGTAGAAGACCTCTTGAAATCTAATCCAGTTTGGTTCATTTATTGTTTTGAAGGCTCAAAGAGGTCATTAAAAATCAACATGGGTGCTGGGCACTTTTTCATATATACAAACTTTTCCCATTGTATAATAAGTGTACCTCAAGGGCCTTCCCATATTGTAGTAAAAGTACTTTCTGACAAATCCAGTCAAATTGCCTCTGTGAGCCAGATGTCTCTGGTCCTGCCTTCATCAGCAAAAACAGTGTAGTATTTTAGTTACTGCTGCTGCTGCTGCTAACATCAGCATTCACAGAGGAGGAAGAGAGGCATTTGTATGAGAGAAGAGTACATTTCCGAAGTCATGCAATGCCATTAGAAAGTGCACTAAAGTTCAGTTGAATTCCCTGGAAGGGCAATCCTATAGTATTATCTGCTGTTCCTGTTAATCTCTGAGGAACCAAAGATTGGCACACCTTTGAAAGTTGAATTATTCAGAATTACACTTGGTAAAGATAAATATACTAATAGCAGTACTGGAAAAATCATTCCCTGACAATAGCAATAATCTGAATTAATCTCATGATCCCATCCAATAATGGGAAGATTATGATGATGTTGAGAACATTGTCAAACTCAGTGAGCGTTAGCTTACTTTGCTGATTCCCTGAAAGAGTCTTACTCTTTCTCAACTTGCTAGTGAAATTGCTGAAATCAAAATTACTTCTGATTTTTGACATGAATGCCACTGTTTTTTTTCTTCACTGTAGCTGCAGAATACATGAATCATGCAGTATTAGAAAAATATAAATTATAATGCAGCCAATTATAATAATTCCTCTGTTAAAAATGAGAAGTAAATGGGATTCAATTATGTATGTATGATTGCGTGTACAGATGAGGAATTTAAGGAAAAAACGCACTTTCTGATAGGGGAAAAAAAAGTAGACCTGACACATCCAGGGATGAATACTGTCAAGCTGCTCACTTGGCCTGTTTGGAAAGGGGCCATACTTTGGAATTGGAAGGCTCGAGTTGTATTTTGTCAAATAACTGAAAACTCAGAAGCTATTTCTAAAGAATAAGCTGGATCTATCCTTGAAATTATAAAACCTTGACATAACAATTTCTGATTTAGACTGCCAGGTCTTTCCTCTCTCTTGGTTAGTCATTGGTTTTGTTCTTATTTTTTAAGTTCGTGCTGTTGCAAAGCTTTATGTCAACACTAAGTGGTGTGTGTAGCGTTGGCAGTTGAAAAGTCAAAAAAACAAAACTCCATAGATTTTTTTTTCTTAAAATAGTATTAATCCTCAACCATCTCGTTGCATGGCAGATGGTCATAAATCCAGCCAACATTTGGTCACAGATCACCTTGTCCAAAACTGCAAAACAAGCATTATTTTTACGTAAAAGGTATTGCTTCATTTTTACACTCATAGTTGGTGCCTACAGAAATGTGAGCAAAATGATGAAGAAAATTATTCTGTCCAGCCTGCCAGATTTTTGTGGCATCTTCATTCTCTTGTTCTCTCCTTCTAAGCAGATTCTCACACCTGTTACCAGACTGTTATGCTTGTCAAAAACAATAAAAGCAAATGGTTTTAATTGTTAAGAACAGTCCTGAAGGCAGGACCATTAGGGAATCCTACTCATCATCCAGCTGGTCATATAAAACCTATTTGCTCCTGCAGTCTGTGAGCAAGAGGTTCTTTTGCATCCAGTATTTGAAAGTTGCTTTTTAATTTTGGCCTTGCTTTTTGGACTACAAATGTCTGTCATACTTCAAGTGCTAGATTTACTACCTGACAGTGAGAAGATTTTTAATTCTATTACAAGATTACTGGAAAAACAATGAAACTCATGCTATGTCAGTTTGCTCTTTTAGTTTCTCTGCATCCATAATTTTGACTGGCATGTAGAATAAAAAATTTTCCTCAAAAGCATAAAACAAAATTGTAACATCTTTTGGCAAAAATATTAACATCTCTAAATGCATTTGGTGAAACCAAAATAATTTCAAGATTATGAATGTGGGTTTTAAAACTTTTTAAACCCCAGAAAATATCAGTAAAGAAGACCAGTCATTGGTACTCTGTAAAAATATATTTCAAAAGTGAATGTTATAGTATTCCTACCTATTTTAAAATAATGGCAAGTACATGGTTTTCTTGCTTACATGTAAAGGAAAACTGGTAGGTGAGGAAGGGATTGCTGATATATATATGAGAAAAGTACTTCATACAATCTGAGTAGCTAAATGTTCATATTGCATTTTAAATTTTTGCCTAAAATACTTTTGAAATAAAATACTCTAAATAGTTTATCATTGGCTAGGAGAAAGCATTTTTAATTGTCTCTTCTTCCCATCCCTCCTTTTAGTAATTTTTTGCCTAGTACTTTCCAAAAGTTAAAAACAGAATGTGTGGAAGATCCTTAAATGAGTCATTCTCTAATGTAGCAAGGAGGTAACTTATGCACAGGGTTTTTTCCCACTGACAAAAACTAAGCATCCACAGACATATAAAGTTCTGTTAGATGCACTGGCCAGCTTCCACAAAGTGAATGCATTAGATATATTTAACACTCCAAGTGGAAGTGCTATATACTGGAAAATGCTCCAGGCAACATCTGGTATGATACCTATGCTAAGTAACTTCTGCAGACTACTATAAAACCCAGGAGAGAGCTGATGTTGCTTCTCACTTTCTGCTACTGCTTATTATAACTATAACCTAAGAATATGCATGACAGAGACTGAAAAGACTTCTGAATACAGTAAAACCTGGGCTGCTTCAGCTGGTTCATAGTGAGTTGCACTCCCAATTGACTTAATAGAATTTGTTGTCTTTGCTTTCATGAGGGAGAATCCTACTTATGAGATATGTGTAAAGGTATGACTTTTTGGGCAGCTGTTTAAGTGATTGCTTAAATACTATATCTAGTAGAGGAATGAAATTGTGCCACCATTCTTAGGGACCTGTACAGGCTGGAGGAGTGGGCCAAGAGGAACTTTAAAAAGTTCAACAGGGACACAGGCGAAGTCCTGCCACAGGCAGGAAGCACCCTGTGCAGCTGTACAGGCTGGTGCCTGCCTGGCTGCAGGCAGTGCTGTGGGAAGGGACCTGGAGCCTTTGTAGATGTACACTGAGTGTGAGCCAGCAGTATGCCCTAGCAGCAGAGGCAGCCAACAGTGCCCTGGGAGGTATTAACAGGGGCACAGCCAGGACTTTGAGGGGAGGGATTATCCCCTTATACCCAGCACATCTAGCATACCACATCCAATTTTGAGCCTCCAAATACACAAAAGACATCAACAGGTCCCTGATCTGGTCCCTGACAACAATGATCCCTAATCATCCTAGGTCTCTAGGGTGGTCAGGGACTGGGGCATGTGCCCTATGAGGACAGGCTGAGGAACTAGGGCTTGTTTGGCCTGGAGAAGAGATGACTTTAAGGGGACCTAATAGCAGTGTGCCAGGACCTACAAAGGCCTCTCAAGAAGACAGAGCCAGGCACTTCATAGCAGTGTATGATGGGAGGATGAGAGACATTTAACACAGTAAGGTCTGACTGGATTGAGGAGAAACTTTTCACCACTAGGAAACTCAAGTATTGACCAGAGACAGGATGCCCAGCACAGTTGTGCTGTCTCTTGCCCTGAAGGTTTTCAAGCCCTGATTGATTCAAGCCATCTGTAACTTGATCAGACCTGACCTCCTGTGAATAAGAGGTTGGACTAAAGCCTTTCTGAGATGCCTTCCATTCAGAATTATCCTAGGAAAATTCAAAACCTTTTGCGAAGCATTGAAGGTTCCACAGTCCTAGACTATTTCCAGAAGTGAGAAGCTCTGGACATCAGGAAGTTCTCTGTCACAAATGTCACCTCTCCAACAGAAGCCAGTGATTCTGCTCCCGCTACTCATGCTGACTACTTGTAAGTGTTCTGAGTACTTCCACTGAAATTTGTATGGTTACCGTCAGAATAAGATATAACCAGTGAGAAAGAATGGCAGAACTAAGCTGTCAGTGTTAGCTAAGCCTTGAGGGGCTTATAACTTCCTCTTTAGTTGTGAATTAAATGGCAAAGACTTAAAAAGCAATAGCACATATTAACAAAGCAAACTAATTTGCTTACTTTAAATTTTAATGATATCTAATATTTGGCAGGCTCTTTGGCCAAAAAAGAGAAGAATGTTGATTCTAGTGTTTTTTCCTTATTCAGAAACTGATCTGCGGTACAGAAGTACAGCTAAACTGAACAATAGCTAAATTGTAATTATAACAAGTAGACCTTTTCTTATTTAACAAATGTTTTCTATCATTATATGATTTGATATATAGCTAATAAAGTTAAATTATGCTAGAGACATACAAAATTCACCCAGAGATTCTCCCATATTAATATGCATCATAATTTAACTTACAATACACATTCACCAGAGTAGAATTCTACTGATTAATATTTGCCATGTAAACTGCAATATGCTGGTGAAGAATGAATCTTACTGATTGACTATATGAATGGAGTAAATAAGAGTCCCACCTAATAACTCGTCAAACTGATAAGTAATCGTGTAGATAATTTACAAGTGAAAATTAATGTCTGCTACAATAAAAATGTGTCCAACAGGAAAGAGAAAAGACTGCTCAGTGTACAGTCATTCTTCTGGTTTTTTTCTTCTTTTTTACCAGGAGTAAGGATATCAGGTTCTTTGTTTAATTCTCACATTGTACAATAAACAGTTGGGTTTTTTGTAAGGCCTGTGTTATAATGAACTACATTTAAGTTATAGTGAAATCCTGTGGGACACTTTTAAATTCCAAGTGTAGATTGCATGAAATATTAAGTTCAAAACATAGTTGATTTATGTGATAAAATCCACTCAGACAGTCTAAAAATTTAAATTCAATCTGCAAATGCTTAGAAGGACAGGATCACAGCATTACAATACTAGCCTTAGCTGTTGTGATCCCAACACATTAGAACTATTCAGGAGACTATATAGAACTACTTAGGTAATTTATAATGTCTGGTATTCAGTTTTGTGCTATAATTAAAAGATATCAGTGTAAAGGCTCCCTAAAAAAAAGATGATTTATTTCCACTGTTTTTGTTGTGGTGTGTAGTGCTGTGAATGCAGCCGTGAAGATGATGGTGTAGTCTCTCTCTCTCCCTCCTGTGTGACAGGCTATATGCTGTATTGGCTTTTAGTAAGTGAGGATATGAGCTTTTCCATCCCCCTGCAGCCTCCACACTAGTAAATCTGTACCTGTCTGTATAAAGGAAATGAGATTGGTACTGTCTCATCTGAATTCCAAAAATAAGTTTAAAAAAATTGCTTATTTCTTAGGTTTTCTTAGTCTAACCTAAATATTAAAGCATGTTTGCTATAGTTAAGACTGTAGTTTGATCATATGCCTTCCACATGATGAACCCTGTGATTCCCGTGAAATGTATAAATGCTTTAAGCAGAGGAAGAATATTGTCAACAATGTTTGCTGCATTATCTCTTCAAATGCAGTGGATACTCCTTTTGATACAGCCATCTGGACTGGGAGGGATATTTATCCCCATGCGCTAGACTGAGAACACTGGTGCTGTCTCTGCGATGAATATCTCCCTAAAATCTACAAAGGCCCCTTTGCCCGTGAGAAAGATCACCCATTCACATTTTTAATTCTTTCGCATGTAGGATTCCAAGTGCTTATAACTTGCTCCTATATCAGAAAGGGAACTGATTTCATGTCATATTATCACTACACTATCACTCTTTATGATCTCACATAGTTTATAGTTGAGGAGTGCCGCATCTGGAGCGGGTGATTTCACAGGGGAAAATTGTTCAATTCACATAGTTTAAATTGAATCAAGACTGAAGAGGTTTATTGCCACGTAATTAATTGGTAATCAGTGAACTATACATTGAAGGTCAGTATCATAATTACAACAGATAAACCACTGTCCTAGACACTTATAAAATGTCTGCATATACGTACAAATTTCTAAACAACCTTCTCTAACTAATCCTTAAGAGTTCTGTGAACACACAGAGACACAATTACATGCACACCCACCCCCTCTCAGAGGATGCGTGGGTCCAAAGCACACATTCTAGCTCCCCACACCACCTCCTGCAGCCCTCCAATGCACACATACAGTAAGAGAGCACCCCACGAGATGATATACATACAACCGAGGTGTGGGTCCCTCTCTGCTGCACTCTGGCACGCTCGTGCCTCTGACAGGAGGCAACTCGGTCAGACATTGACGGATGCCAGCAGGGTGACTTCTGGCAATATCAAAACAGATTTTCATTGCTGCTCTGTTACCCTTTCCTTTGTCTCCCCCGTTGCAACTTTTTATACTCCTTTTATACTTCTCAAGTTGAGTCTTTGTTTCAAAAGGCTTTTGATATTCCCCTGGTTACTGTTTATCCAATGTTTGTTGTTTTCTTCCTGTTTAGTGTCACTAGGTTTGGGAAAAATGCCCTGCGAGAAAGTTTTGGGTGGTCCACTCAACCACACACTTGGCACACAGGTTCCTATCTTACCAACGGCTGTTGCCCAGGCCATATAGCACAGAGCAAGGACTGTGCAGGTTAATCTCTTGTGACTTGTTTGTCACAATAGTCCTGTGTCCTAGTCGAGGCACACCTGCCAGAAGTTTGCTACCCCTGCTGTAAGCTCTTAATATAAGTCTTTAGTTGTATGCTCTGTTGTCAATTGCATCACAACCCTACTGTGGGCAGGCTTGCAGAAGTGTAAGAATGGTGACATTGGTTCAGACCAATGGTTTATGTGATCGGCAACAGTTGCCAACAGCAGATGCTTAAGGAAGAATATCAGTACAGGGCAAAGGTAGTAATTCTTCTTGAAAATCCTCTCCCAGCCTCCAACATTTGTGGCTCAGAGACATCCTAAGCCATAAATAACATCTTTTAATCTGACGTCCCTCAGTTGATTTCTCTTTCATGACTGTCTTTAGCCCCCATGAACTCACATTCACTTTTATCGTGTACAGCTTCCTGTGGCAAGGTGCTCCACGGCTTAATGACATGTTAAGAATCATCTCCTTTTGTGGCATTCTTGTATTGCACAAGACAGTGAACTGATATGCACCCCTGTCCAAGCAAATCACAATTTTGTAGTCTGTATCATGGACATCCTCAGTCAACTGTTTTCCAGGCTGAAGAATCCTAGTCCATTTATCACTTTTTAAATTTTTCTAATTGTCCTTCTCTGACCCTTTTCAGTTCTGTTCTATTCTTTTTGAGGTAGGGCACCAGAAAAGCACAAAGTATGCATAAGGCATGACTGATGTGGAAGAAATTCCCAGGTTCTGGCTCCAGGTTCCTGATTCCTAATTGTTCTACACAGCAAGCTAAGCACATGCTTGCTCTTGGAAGAGTTCAATATTACTTGGCCATTGCTCTTATTTTCTTTATGATTACTGTTCCATTACTTGCGATGCAGCAAAGAGTTCCTGTAGCTAGGAGTCTCCTTGTGATGGAAAAATCATAAGCTAGCATGAGCCATGTACTCTGTATCCTTTCTTCGATTAAATACATTGCTTACCTCAATAATATATCTTATTTGCGTATGTTTAATAAAGCTATCCTAAAAAATGTAATTTATAAGAAGTTTAGTGGATTAGCTGAGTAATTAAAGATTGGGGGAAATACACATTTTAAAATGTTAGCTTCACAGTATCTGTTGTTTAAAAAAAATAAATACAGGTGGATTTCAGTTGAGCAAACGCTGTTGCAGAAATATTGCAGATTTTCAACATAAAATAAAATAACTGTGGTCAGCAAGCTCAACAGGTGTCAATCTGATGCTAGAATGGCATCTGAGAGCTCAGGAAATTGTTTTGTGGTATGAACTTTTGCATAAGTTTTCAGGCAAGTAGTTTTAGAAGATGAGTTCAAGTGATCATTTTGATCATTTTCTATCATTTGGAATGTACATGAATGAACAGATATGTTTCAGAAGACCATTTTTATCTGGAGTACTTCTTATATGCTATCATGTTTTTTTCTTCTTTTTACATGAAACTGAAGCTATTAAAGCTTTGCATACTAATGAATGCTGAATAGAGGTCTGCCTTCTTCGTATACAATAATCGTTAAATTGTTAGTAAGCACCATTCATTCTTAGTCACTGTCAAACTTTTGGCTTTTGGATGAATTTGGCATTTTGCCTTGTCTTTTTTCATGTGGAATACTGGGAAATCAGACTCAATACTTACAAGTGGCCACAGAAGTCCCTCTCTTTCTAAGCAGTCCTTTCAGGACTGGTGCATCACTACTAGAAAATATTAAGAATTCTAGGTGGCTACCGGTATTTTATGTGGGGTACTCAATAGAAGTTTTCCATCATAAATGGAAAACAAACATGTCCTTCCCACATCTATATATTTTTCAGTTCAGTTCCTTTCCCTTTTTCTTTCTCCATTGTAAATGGAAAACAAATATTTCTTTCCCACATATATATTTTTTCTAGTTCAGTTATTTCCCTTGTTTCTCTCTCCAGAATCTGTACACATTTTTTAAATTATTTACCACACCTCTAAATTCACTCACCATACCTCTAAATTTTAAAATTGTCCAGTTTTAGAAGATACTTTTTCATCTTAAAAGAGTTTAGTTGTCAATAGTTCAAGAAATGGAAGCTGCCTGACAAAAACTTTTATTTCTCATGGAACCTTTACTTAGTGTTGCATCCATCCTATAAGCAAAATAATTCCTTTGAGCAAATTAATAAGCCAGGGAGTATTGCTACTTATAATCTCTGTTCTTTTCTCTGGCACTTTAGGATTCGTTGTCACAGGTCTTCAAAGTATTCTGGTATTTGGTAAGTTTAAGGGAGCTTACAAAAAAAAATGGCTAAACCATCTGTCTTTTTTTAAAAAAAAACATAGAAAATGATGCAAGGTGTTCTGGTGGATGCGTGGGCATATGTACAAGGAATGGGGCAGAGCATCAAAACTTCCGTGACAGAGAAAAAGACAATACTAGCTCAAGAGAGCCTTGGGAAAGCATTTCTACCTTCCAGTAGCTCAGTAGGCTGCTGAGGGCAGACAGGGAAGTTTTAGACTCCTACAGACCTAGTCATGATTCATGTACAGGTATCCTATCTAAATGCCAGTGGCACGCAGGCATCTTGGCCTAGATCTGGCAATGCAGTATTACTGAAGCCATACTACCAGAAAGATAAGTTGCAGGGGTAAAACTGGTGGAAACACTGGCGCTAGTGAGTCACAGTGAGATTTTGCAGAACTGCTCTGGCTTTCACTGTGGCAATAAAACCATATTTGTGATTAACCTTGTGAAGCCTTTTCCCACAAAATGCTTTCTTAGAAAGTGTTTGTTGGAAAGTTCCCTTTGTTAGTTTTCTAGTGCTATTATTAAAACGGTAAAAAATGCTCTACAATTCTCTATGTCAAAATGAAACATCGATCCAGCCTAAGTTGACGATCTCATTCCAGTTAGTATTTTGGTGTCTGTTTCCTGTGAATTCCTTTCACAGCTGGGACTGATGGGAGGAAGAGATTCCTATTAATTTTTTATGCTTCCTGTATTACTTATTCATACAGTCTAGATCTCATTATGACTTTTCACAATTTTAATTTGTAGCAGATCTTTCTTAAAATTATTAACATTACAGCAATTATCCTATTTATCCTATCCTGTAAATTATATAAAGATATCAATGCATGTGTATTGGTGTGATCTTATGGCTATGGATGCTTGTTCATGTTAAATCTTACCTGAATCTTGTAATTTTTATATGGTCCTCAGAAGGATATACTAAATTTAAAATTTGCCTGTATGTGATGCTAATTTGGAGGAGAGAAAGCAGATTTGAAAAACTGGTGTTGTTTGACTGTTTTTTCCCCTGAAAAACTTGAGGGGGACTTTGTGCAAAGCACTTTGCTACATTCTCCAATCAATTGACCTAAACTGAATGATTGCTTTAGATCTTCAGTTTGTCATTTTAACATACGCTTATGGTCCATAACTAAATTATCAAAACCCATTCCTAGGCAGGACTTTAAGCAGTGTGAAATTAACATGATGGAAAGAGCTAGACATTCTAGATCAAACTGCCCTTATTTGTCTTTTATAAATTGTGATCCCAAGAAATATTGCTCTACATGTCTTGATTTATGCAGTATGTATTCTGTATGTGTGAAGAGGTTTTTAGTAGAATCAGTTAAACCTTTAGGCCAGAAGTTCTGTGGCCCTTGGATTCCATGGTTTTACTTTGTATTTCTAGAATACTGTTTTTCTGACAGTCAATGACTTATCATGAGGAATTGTGCTGCTGTTTAGTAATGTTACATACAAGTGCTTGCTTTTCTTCTTGTAGTTCCTGCTATGTGGCTCAGGCTGTGGAAGGTTGTTTGCAATGGATCTCCTGTTCCAGGCCCCTCCTCTTTTCTAGCATCATGCAGAGAAGACATGTAGGGATAGGAAACATGTAGACGTTCCCATTAGACATGTCAAAGAGCAAAGAAAGTCATCTTTATTTTTAGGTCTTATAATAATAGTAATAGTAACAATAATATTAACAACAATAATAGTAATAATAATTAAAATTATAATAATGCACATTCATTAGATTAATTCTTTTTGTGGCTTACACTACATTACAATCGATATTTTAGTATTGTTGTAATTCTTTAAATCCAAAAAGCAACTCATTCTGGATCCATTAGGATGAGTTTGCTTAGGAATCTGACTTCGTTTTTGCTACAAACCAGTTGAAATTACAAATAATGGTTTTTGCTGACTTTTTTTTAAGTTAGGTGAGCACATCAGAATCATAATATATATATTCTATAATATAGGGAGATTCTTAATGTCTGAATTGTCTCCAAGACATTGAGATAAATATGGTAGTCCGCTTGCTTACAATAAAAATTGAGAAAATAGAACTGAAACTTGAGACCAGATCCAGTTATTTCCTATCTGAGATTTTAGTCCTAATTAGTGTCTAATGGTTACAGTTTGACCCTGTGTAGGGGTTAAGAAATTTACCTCCACATTTGATTTATGAATGTAGGTTAGAAAAAAGATTTTTAGAAGAAAAGTTTATCATTCTAAAAATGCAAATACCCTCAGCTACTTGTTAGCAATACCTTACAAAGCAAACAAATAAATAAACAAATAAACTCAACATGTTATACATTACTATAGAGAATATTAATAATTTTGGCTACAGGCATTAAAAATTAGGAGGATAGAAATTTACCTGGGGAAAATAGCTTAAGGGCTATGATGGACTTGGAACTTTCAACAGTGTAACTAATGAATTATCCAATTTTACCCCAGACTGAAGCGCATATCTTCACTGCTCAAAACTAATCAGGAAATGCTGATTCCCTTTATCATCAAGGACAGTAATGAATGGCGAGTTTAAGATATGAAATGGGGATCAGACAGGGCAGAAATATTACTCTTAAAACCTGTTACACAGTAATAGCTGCATGTTTTGTGCCACATGTTGATTTAGTTTTACATTAAATAATTTTACAACATGTTAATTATGTCCTATGTGAAGTGGGATAGGGAAGGAATGCTGTCACCCCACTTACTTTGACAAAACTAAGACTGTGGCACATTACCTCTGTACAATGGCTGTGATAGAAGGTGGTAAGATCTCCAAGTATCACAATATAAGTACAGGATGAAAGCTTAAAGGATTTCTTATTTTTCCTATTTGACAGGTCACTAAATGCACACCAACTTTGGACAATGCAAGAAAATAATTGATTTATACATTAGGTACAGTTAGTACACTTGGAAGACAATACATCTTCAAGTAGTAGCTTATATACAATTACAAGGAGAAATTTGTGCAGGGAAGTTGTGGTTTGTTGATGTGGTCTGGCTGCCAGATGCCCACCCAGCTGCTCTCTCACTCCCCTCACTTACCAGAACAGCAGGAGAAAAAAGGATGAAAAAGCTCATGGGTCAAGGTAAAGACAGGGAGATCACTAACCAATTACTGTCACAGACTTGACTTGGGGAAAATTAGTGTAACTTATTGCCAATTAGAAATAGAGTTGGAGGGTGCAAAACAAAGAGAAAACCTAACACACCTTCTCCCACCCATCCCCTTTCTTCCCAGGCTCAGCTTCACCCCTTCACTCCCAACTCCTCTACCTCCTCCCCTCCCTGAGCGGTGCAGGGGATGGGGAACGGGGGGCTGCGGTCGGCCTATACAGCTCCTCTATGCTGCTCCTTCCTCCTCACATTTTTCCCTCCAGTGTGGGGCCTTCCCACGGGCTACAGGGAAACACCTGCCCTGCCAGGGTCTCCCCGGGGGCATCTCTGCCGGGGCGCCTGGAGCAGCTCCTGCCCTCCTCCTGCTCTCGCCTCAGGGCTCGCAGGGCTGTTTCTCACCCTGTTTCCCTCAGCCCCGGCTGCCATTTCTTACCCAGTTTCTTACCCATTTCTTATCCATCTTTTGCCCTTGCTTTCCCTGAGGCTCCTGCCCGTGGCTGAGGGGCTCAGCCGGGCCCTGCAGTGGGGCCGTTGGAGCCAGCTGGAACCGGCTGTGTCCGGCACAGGGCAGCCCCGGCTGCTCCTCACAGGGGCCGCCCTGGCTGTCAGCACCTGGGCACCTGAATCCAATATGTAAGTATACGCAAAGGAAAACTAATGTTTTCTTGGAAGTCTATAAAGCTAGTCATCAGCTAAAATTTGGAGAGCCACTTCTTTGTGGGAAGTAGCAGGCTTTATATTAGATTTAAATAGCATACACCTAGTTGGCAACTCACCTTTTTAAAAAATGTCTTAAACTGATTTTCATAGAGTTATTTTCCCTAGACAACGAATAGGATGGACTGTAGTAATGGCTTACCAGTTGTCAAGCTATTGCCTGTGAATCTCTAATGACCTGTGGAGCGTTTGCTACCAGCATTCAGAAGAGTGCCTGCAGCTGCAGCCCTCTCCCTACAGCAGTCCAGTTGCACTGAAGAAAGAGTCCAGGGAGCTGTAAAAGGCAGGAAAAAGGAGAGAGTACCGGCTGCCTTCGAAGGAGGAGAGAAGGAATTAGGAGGAAAGACTAGAAGAAAACCCCACAACAACACTCTCAACAACAAATAAAACCGAACCAGGATGAGGACAACATGGTGAGGTGCAGGAAAGGAAAATAGCCATAGGGTGTCAAAGTGAACGAAGAGCAGAGAGGGGAGGGAGAGAGCAGGAGGGCAAAAAGCTTTATACAGACTTTGAAAGAAATATCTAAATATAGGCACATACTTACAGTACTTTCCTAGCATTACTTCTCAATGTAAGCAGTGGGTGCCTTTGTCTAAGGGCACGTTGCAGTTGCAAACAGGAAGGGATGTGTCCCACCAGGGAATGGCTTTTCTAAGATCTGATGTGACTTCTGGAAACATCCACTAGCATTTGGAAATTGACCTGTGTATTTCAAGCATTAAAATAATGGAAAAAGTTGGTCCTTGTAATTGGGAAATAAATGTCATATAATCCTAATTATCTGCAAAGCATGGAAGTTTTTAAATTGTAAGCTGTTAATCCTTCAGGGATGTTTGCCACCAAGCTAGAGAATCATAGAGTCATAGAATCATTTAGACCTTTGGAAAATACCTTTAAGATTATCGAGTCCAACCATAAACCTAACACTGCCAAGTCCACCACTAAACCATCTCCCTAAGTGCCACATTTACATGTCTTTTAAATACCTCCAGTATCATTTAGTGTTACTCATCCAATGGGCAGCAAGTCGAAGCACAGAGGCAGGGTACTTTTCCAAAGAGTACAGAGCAAATCTCATGTCACCTGTCTGAACCCTGCACCACAGGAAGGCCGAGCAGTTTGACATTGTGAGAAAGGGGCTCATCTGAGTTGTGCTGAAGGCACAACTGAAGGTACTTCAGACAACGCAGCACAAGCACTGTTGAGAAAAATCATAGACTTTAAGCATTAAATGTATTTTCTTTAAATAACCTGGAAAGAACACATTGTACTTGACTACACGGGAGTACAGAAAGATGCTGAAGTGCATGTGTAACCCACTGTAGTGTACATATGTGGTTTTGAAAATATTGTTTGTTATATATGGCTTTTTTATTCCTTTAAAAATGTACTTTATTTAAACTTAAAGTACTTTCGAATGTTACTTCAATAAGATTTCTAAAATACAAGGGATTTTGGTAAAAGAACTGTTTTTGAGAAGGCAGTTTCACAGAATGATATTACAGAGAAATCTAGTATGATTGGCTCGTTTATAGATTAGGTCATTTTGAATGTCTTTGATAAGCTTGCTCTTGTGTACAGCCACAAAATGAATTTCCTGCATCTACAAATCCTGTTAACAGGGTATTGATTACATATTTTGCCTTCTAAATTTTGCTTTTCTTAGCTGTAAATAACAATGTTGGTTTTAATCATGTCTCCAAATGAAGGATGGGGAAAACAAAACAATGTCCAACAAAATCAAAGAAAATTTCCACCAGTCAAGTGCCTCCGGCTTAAGTGACAAAACAAGAAATCAATGGGCTGAAATATTTAATCTATCTTGTGTGTTTGCATTTTCTGTTAATTATATTACAAGGGAAAAACATGTCTCAATCTTTCCTTCATTTTCTATGTGTTATTACAAGCTAGTGACAACAGTGATACCTGTAGCAAGAATATATTAGGAGAAAAATGGTACATTTATCTTTGGTTCTGTGGCTTGATATTTAATTTAAATAATACTGGAGCATGTGTGCTAGGCTCTGTTAATGATTCCCTGATAAAACTGAGAATTTGGCTATTCCATTCTATAATTAGATACAGATGTGAATGCTCTGTTGGCCACAAATTGCAAACTTGTGTAGCTGCCAACCACTCATTTGCTTGCAATCAGTTTTGAGCCTTTAAGAGAGAGTACGTGGTGCTAAATGCAGCCCATTGGCAGCTGGTTCACAAGGAATACTGTGTGAACAGGCTTGGGAAAGTTGTGTTTTGCAGTAGCAATGGGCCTCATACTGTCAGTTTTCTTTGTGAGTTGAAGATTCAAAATTGTAACTCCAGGGAAGCAGAACAGCCTCAGTTACTGTCACCTTCCAAAGAAGACAGACTTCATTAATGGCTGCCTGTGAAGAAAATGCATCAAAACCAGCAGACTACAGATGTATTTAATTTGTTCTTTTGTATATGGGGGATAGAGGCTGAAATTAGAAGCCTCAGTATATACAGAGTCTCTCAAGTCTATGCTCATTTCAAGAAATTAATGTTAAACTTAATTTGAAGAGCAGTGATAGGCTCCAACCACTTTTCTTAAAATGGTTATGTATTGACACCAGGTGTTTAATTCATTTTATCTGTAATAAATTTCTAATTTTACATAACTACAAACAGTTGCAGTGACTAATCAGGGCCACCTATGTAATATAGCTGGATGTAGAGGTGGTTTTTTTTTTTTCCAGTGCAACAAGATTTAGTGTTTTTGCAAAATTATTCAGAGCAAAACCTGACTTACTGTGGTACATGTTGAGGTAGTGGGACAAAGGGGCTCCACCTGGCTGTTAGCCTGGGGGAGCTCTGCAAATTTTGCGTTCTGGAATTTATAGTCCTCAATATACATATACATTCATCCCATGATCTGCGTAAATGCAATGGTCAGTTGTATCTCTGCGGCTACTATTTAGACTGAGCTTAGACTGATGAATAGAGCTGATCATCCCTGAGTCCCATCTCATAAGAGTGGTTTCCATACCTGTTTAATGGTAGCTTGTAATTCATTTTATAGTAGCATACTTTTCTGGGCAGCAAAGCTGACTTTTATTATATAAATACAAGAATTCTGAGTTAGGTGCTCCTCACAAAATCTCTGCTCCCTGTTGATGAGAACCTTATTCCTTCCTACAGCCAGGATAACAAATATTCCTAGACTTTAACTGACAATAACTAAAAATTTTCACATGTACAAATTAATGATGCAATTTCAGCTTGGACATTCATTCTGTTTAGGTCTTTTGGTACTACAATGGTAAAAATGGAAGTCTGCATGAAATGAATTCCTGACATATTGAAATGCTTTCATAGGCACTGTGTAAGCTAACATCTGTTCCTTCCACACTGCCCTCTCCACATTTTCCAAGAGAGATCAGAAAAAGTAACTACATCAGTATGCCTATCACAGAACTGTAGCTGAATTTAAAAAAAAAAAAAAAAAAAAGAGAAAGATGAGAAAGACGTTTTATTTTCTGCTATATAAGAAGCAATGGTGAGAAAGGCTAGAACCCAGCACAGCATCAGCAGAGCTCCACGGGTAATAGCTTTGCTGACTATAGCAAATGATGTCCACTTGGTCCTTGAGCAACACCAAGAGAATTTCAGGGACAAGGAATAAGCTTCTACTGCAAACATCAAAAGCCCATATTCTGAATGGACTAACAGCTGCAAACACTACGTTTAGTGGTGCTTTCTTAACTTTTGTTCTAATTATTTTTTCAGTAAAAGTCTTTATAGCTTGTTTTCTCTGCAATCTGAAAAAAAGCTATGAATTCCTGTTAAATGCTGTTCAGAAAGTCACGTCGCTGCTGGTAGCTCATTAGAGGAAGGGAGCTACTCTGTTACCATCCATTGGTGGACCAAAGGAAATGGCATCCATATGTTACCTCTGTGTTTGTTTCTCCTGTCCCATCATTTCCAAGAAGTATGAATATTTAGCTATTTAAGTGAAAGTATGATTTATGGAAGTTAATATTGGTTTTAATATCTTGCAGCACTGGGAAATGTTGGCAAGAAATAAAGAAATGAAATCTTCCGGGTCAGGCAGCAATTCTGTTTTCTGCAACAAAACTGTTTTTTTCTTTTCTTTTTTTTCCCCTTTTAATAGAGCAGTTATTAAATATTAAATGTTGACATTGTTTTTGCAAAACAAAGACTCGGTCCCAAATTTTCATTTTACCTTGTGAAAGCCCTGAAAGCATGTTAGGGACTCATGCGCTTTCTTGCTCCCAATTTGTTCCACTGTACTCAGTTTGTTCTTTTACAAACCCAGATGGCTAGACATGGATGGATTGAGACTAATCCCAAGACTGATGGAAGGGTGTTTTTCAAGAGGGAAGATATTTTCAGGGAAAGGAAGTAATTGCACCCAGTCATCACTAATCTTACATGAAAACTCTTATGGTATGGGACACTGGCTTGGTCAAAACTTTGAGTTTGGTCTGTTTAGACAGTTTCGTAAGGCTAGTTAGTACCCTTAAAAGACTGGAAAAGCTTTTAAAGTCAAAAGCCAGGGGTTTTTTTGGAACAGAAATACAAACAGGCAACTTTTTAGAAACGGAAATCAAAATGACAACTAGCTAGAAGTACATAAATAATAAATGATTTGTAAATAAAATGTCCCCTATCACTGTGTAATTGAGGGACAGGTCTTCTCTTTCAGGTTTGCACTCTAGGTAGCCAAGACCTTCCAGCTACTGCAAACTCTGCAGTCTCCTCTGTCTCCAAGGAAAGTCTTTCCCTACCATCACCCATAAGGCCTGACTGTGTGTCTACCATGTGCTGCACTTTAATTTCCAAGCTTTCTTCTGTGCTGCAGGCTCACTGCTTCCTGGCCTCTCACTCACTCTCTGTTGTGTATCTCATCTCCTCTGCAATTTTGAAATGTATCTTGCCTGTGCACGTTCAATTCATTAGAGTATGCAATGCACTCTCCAGACCTAAACTCATTACTCACTTTTTAAAGAATCATGATATAGTTACATAAACAAGTAAAACACATGCCATCTTTAACATATCACTGAGCTGTTAAATATTGTTGGGTAGAAGGGAATGGAACAGGAAAGAAGGGGAAATAAAGGACCATGACAGTAACACAGCCACATAGTCCTTTTCTGAAGGGAAGCTGCCGTGCAACTCCTTCACGCTATCATGTCTCACAATACCTCTTGATTTTGGTGGGGTTTTTCTGGGTAGGGAGGGGAGTATGTCTTAGGACCTTCTTAGAAACCTCTTCTCAAGGCTATAAATCTTATCTGGAAGGAGGAAAATATTTAAAGAGATAAGGGCCTCAATCATGTCCCACTTTAGGACATATGTTTCCCAGGAGGTATACCAGAGGTGGCACAAGGTCTGAATATATTTTTTACATGTCTTGTTTTTTTTTTTTCCTTTTTGAGATACTCACCTGTATATGGGTATGATTACAGTAGACTGCTAAAATTAGCTCAATGTTTAATTATTTTGACACAGTGATAGACATGATAAAATGCTCCCTGGTGCCTCAAGCAGATAGTTGCCAGAAGATATTAGATTTGACTGTGCCCTTCACAACTAGGAGTCACATTTATGTCTGCACAAAATTGTTTGTGACAGACTGAAGTGAATGGTTATAGGTGTCAGAAGACTGGATGTGCAAAATCTCAGTAAATGTAACTAGTAACTTAAAATGTAAGAAAGAGCTAGGGGGGTTTCCTTAAAGTTTTCTGTAAATTGCCTTTAAAAGATCTAGGTTTTAATCCCTTGCAAATACTTGTTTCCCAAAATTCTATCACTTGAACTAAAAATTATTTCCCTAAAGCTACGATATATTTTGTTTCTGAGAGCTAAATATATGTGAAGAAGAGAGTGAGCAAAAATCCACATTCTTAAATTCTTTTAATTGTAACAATTTATATTTTTTTCAAGGACTTTCACATTCAGAGACACATCATCAACTTTAGAGGAAAAGCCTGAAATTTATCAGAGGTCATCCTGTTGGTAATACAGGTTCTGGTTTCGTATTTGATCGTGGAAAATGATGCTCATTGGAATTTGTTGCTCTGACAATTATATTTTTTGTTCACTCTACTTCTACTTTTCATGCCCTAGCCAATCATGTGTGCGATGAGCTAGTTTTATCCTGAGATCAGTTCTTTCAGTAAAGCCATCTATGTTGCTGGGCTTGTAAATGAGAAAGATAATTCCTTCTGAAAACCTGAAAGCAGACTGGAGGACTAACGTGGCTTCAGGCAAAATGTTATGTGCAGTACTTGTGCTTTAAATGAAGAAAGGACTACAAAATGAGTGCTGTGTAAACGTTGTCCCAATACATTTTATCCTGGCCACCTCTTTACCATTAGGGAATTTGGAATCTCCTTTCATATGGTGGAGGACATTTTCTATAACCTTGCAGAGGTATTATAAAGATGAATGCATTTTATAATGAGGAATTCTGATACAATGATGAAAAATCTCATATCTGTTTTCGACTTTTAAAAATTTATTTGTAATTTTTTAAATAGGTATATTGCTTATGGTTTTGTGTTTACTGTAACTGCAACTTTTGTAGAAATCAGGCTTAAGCCCTCAAATGAGTACATTTGACCTGAGTAATATTTGATGATTTAGTGGCCTTGAATTTTATCATTTGGTTTTGCTTTAATGTGATGGTTGCATAAATTTTGCATCACTCCAAGGGACTGAAAAGAAAAAGTTTTTTAAAAAACATTTTTATGTTTTAAAACACTGATAGGTTAGTTTTCACTCCAGAATATTTTCCTCACCCTTATCGACAACCAGAACTTTGACCTGCATCCTCCCTTTACAATTACGCACAAGATATGCTCAAGAAAGACAACCATGTGAACACATTTTTGAAGATTAGAATAGTAGTCTTGGGAAACACATGCAAAAATTTATATGGAGTTAAATTATTACCTTAAAAAAAGGAGTCGTCGTGTTTGTCCAAATGAACACTTGTAAATTAAAAAAAAAAACAGGCAAATTTTGATGTACCACTTCACCGCTTTTTATTGTTGAACAATGTTCAAAATGGAGTGGGACTTTGAATAGGAGATTAAATGTCATCTAGTTTAATTTCATGCATAGAACATCTACAGTTACTTCCCTCTGTTCATTGATGATTACAATTCCAATGTTCTTTTATGGCAAACAGTATTTACAGCTGTTCGTGTGAAGAAGTTCACAAGTTAAGTTATAGAAATAGATTACCTCATAGGGAGAAGATCCGTGTGAGTGTTTTGGAACATAGACGTCAACTTCAGCTAAACTATCACTGACACTGACAAGAAATGGAAGGTTGTGACATCAATATGGCTGGGGGTTTCTTTTTAGTATTGCTGCTGTTAAGTTCAGATTTCTCTAAACTGTAATGTTCTGTAGTCTAATAATAAGGGAAACCAAATTATTTACCTGTATGTCAAACATAACCCCCTAAACCCAAGTAAAACCTTTCTGTCATTATGAATGTTGCAGCGGAGGGGCATCTGGACATACAAGAACAGCGGGCCACTTGCTGCTGTTCATCTTGCAAAGGTGTTGGGCAATGCCAGGAAAATTATTTTTTTATGGTAAAAGTTGAATTCAGTGTGCTATTTTAAAAGAAAGAACATTACATATCAGTGCCATAAACAAGGTACTGAAGTAAGAGGGCCATGTACATGAGAGGAAGTGATTAGGGCATGTGTGGAAATCAGGGTCAGCCTCTTTACTTGCAAAGACTAGCTGTTGTGGGCAAACCATTTAATTTGCTCATCCTGCATCTGGAACTTCATAGAAATAATTCTAGACAAATCCCTGTGAATCCAATCATATTAAAGAGTTCAAACAATACAAGGTAAAGAGCGAATTTGAAGAGAATTAATCTGGAAGTAAGTATAGGCCAGTATATAATAAAGAGTAATGACTTATTTATTTATTTATTGACCTTGGTGTTTCTGAAGAGTCTGCATTTTGCTTCATCACACGGAGTGTTATATGTATTTTAAAAGTGTGAGTGCCTGAGAGAAGGGAGGCAGATCTTAGATAGAACTTTAGTAGTGAAACAACTGCAAATTTGCAAATGAAAAACTGTTAACAAATCCTTTTATAGCTAAATGTTCATCTCCTTCTTGAAATTAGCTGTGGAAATCATTCTATGAACACCAAAAGTGTGGAATATGAGTCACCATCTGGTTGAGTGAATTGCCAGCATACATATCCTATAGTCTCCAGGGATAAGATTTGGTTCTCTGGCATGTCCTTCAATGCCCACAAGAATTATAGAGTACGTTTTTAAAAACCTTTCCTTAAAATAAATAATTAATTCAAATAAATATGGCATGTCACTGCAGTATGAAATTTGATCTGCCACCCAGGTTTACTGGTTGGTTCTGACAGGGGATGACATTAGGCAAGAAAATTCCTTTTTTCATAGTTCAGTTTGCACAGGTATGAAATAGGAAATAATAATGCTCAATTTCCCTTATAAGCTATTTTGAAATCTCTTGGTAGATCACTGGATAAAGGTATACAGGAGAATAGCCTTCTTCATTGTGAAATCCTTTTCCATTTCTCAAAAACCTTTCCTTTCTTTGCATTAATCAAGACACTAATGCTCTGAAAATATGTGCAAGAATGTAATTCAATTCTTTGTTGTACTGCAGAAATCTGAGATGATGAATTAAGGCAGCTCAGAGGCACTTTCACTTTTCAGTCTTCACATTCCCTTAATGTAGGTTCTTCCTGAGTAATTTCCATACCATGCAGATTGTTAAACATACTGAGGCTTTGCTTGCAGTTACCTAGATTTCCATCAGAAAGTCTTGCCAATGATGCAGGTGTAGATAACTACATCAATGTGTAAAAATAATCATATAAACTAAAATTCCTTCACAAATCATCCTCCAAATAAATGTTATCCCATTATTTTCTTGTGGAAAAAGAAACAAAAGTTAGGCCAATTCTCATTACAACATTGTAATTCATTAGCTTTTGATTAATGAAACTTGTTTCTTATAATCTTCAGTATCCAGTAGATCGGATAATCTTTTACAGTATTATGTAATGGTGTTTTTTCAGTAAAACCCAGTTCATATAAGTATGCAAAGTTGGAACCAGTAGTTCAGTCAGTTATTCTGGTAAATGGAGAATTAGCAATGCTAAAGTTAGGTTCCCTTCAGAATATTTCAAATTTAGCCTACCATCCCACTCAGAATATTTGAAGTTTATTCCGTTGGGGTATTGTGTGTTTGCTATGCATGCTTCCACTTCAGAAACTTAAAGAAGAATAGTCTTGCCCAAGTATAAGTACACATTCTGTCCTGCCATACATGGTCGTTTTATTTTAAAGGAAAATCAAGGTATATGTTATTGTTCTGAACTTTAAGGCAAGTCAGCCCTTCCATCTTTTTTTTTTTTTTTTAATTTGATAACTATATGAATTTTACTCTATCTAGTTGTTTTGCTTTTATGTAGCTAGCAAATCAGCAAACCACTTCAGTTTTAGTTAACATTTCTGATATTACTTGATAAAAAAAAGCTACATTTACAAAACTGTACTTAGTTAATTTATTCTGCATTGATATTAGTTGTACAGAATGTCTAGAATCGTAAATCTGTTCTTTAAATATGATTCAGATAGAGGTTACAAATGTTACTGCTGCTACGTTTTTTTAAAAAGTTGCTGGAAATGAGGTTTTTTTGCTTGTTTTGCTGAAATTTGAACTGAGCTACAAGGCAGTTTATAGCTGTTCAGTATACATGTGTGCATACAAATATGTGACTGACAGACTGCTAGTTGGCATGCATGGGACTCAGAAATATGACCTTTCTCTTTCTTTTTTTTTTTTTTTCCTTACTTGATAAAATTTGGTACTCTGTTATCTATAAAGGCCAATGTTGCTGAGTGGAAAAAGATTGTAAACATCCATGTTCCTTGTCTACAACAAGCAATGGGAAGGCTTTTGTCATGCCATCTCCAGGGTTTCTATAGAAAGATCAAGGAAAACATGGCCTTATAGCAGCTGCCATTTTGTTGGAATATTTGTCTCTTCCCTGTCTGAAGGGTGAAGAAATACTTTTACATAGGACTAGAAGGGAAGTCCTGATTTTTTTTTTAATGTTTGTTTTTTGCTGACTGCAGCCTCAAATGTCTCAGAAACTTGGCAAGAATAACTTTTAAATCAGTTAGGCCTGGGTTACTCCTGTTTCTTTCGAAAAGCTGTTTAATGATTTCTCTTTGCTGACAGCTGGAAGCCATTTTCTAATGTACAGTTTGAATGTATCCTTGTCTGTCTTGATTCTATTGGTCTGGTTACAAACAGTGTATTTCAGTTCAAAAATCCCTTTTCTTTCATTTGTTTTTAAACCCACTAATTAGTATAGAGAAACAACACTCTCTCTCATCCCTTACTCTTCTGATCTTCTCTGGGCCACTAGAGAACCTGTCTAATTTCGTTGCCCTTCTCTGTACTTGTGTGTATTTATTTTCATCTTTTCTGTTCTGTGTGTAATCTCATTTTGTACAGAAATAAATTTCCTGGTAAATCAAGGGACTATACTTTTAGTTTTCATGGTAATATCACCTTATCATCCGGATTCTGCATGATGAAAACATGGACTCATTATTCCGTTTTCTTTTACATCCCATGTCATACCCGAAGTTACTTAATATCTAAGCATGGATGTGTCCAATTTCAGTTCCTTTATTCTAATTATCAAGCTGTTCCTGCATGATAATCCATTGCCTGTCATACTGATGATGTCTCCTAGCTTTTTTAACAGATGTCATCAGGAAGCTCCTACTTTTATGACCAAATAGTTAATGAAAACATTAATTACAACAAAGTCAATAGCTGAAAAATAACTTTCCACTTGCCAAACAGGTTGTCCATAAGCTCTTATTGTTTCCTGTTAATCAGTTACTCCTTCATCATAAATACTTTGGCTAATATTTACAGGGTGCTTTTTCAAGTGTTTTACTGAAGTGCAATGATCTCTTCTATGTCCCTTGTATTGATAAGGCATGAATTTCTCTGTATTTTTATCAAAGAAGAATGTTACTATGAGTCAGTGACTGCTGATGTCTACTTTTATCATTTACATTGCCCTGAGATGTGTTCCTTGAAAGGTCTTTCTTGTTTAATTGCCATTGTCTCTCTATGGCTGTCACACTTCTCAAAGACAGTGTGTTCTATCCAGTTGGAAATTTTTTTAATGCAATTCAAAGTGACAGCTTCTGCCAGACCTGGAAAATTTTTAGTGAACAGAAATTTCACACTCAGAAAAATTCCTATTTGTTTTGTCATGCTTTTAAAAATTATTTTAATAAGTCTTAGTCTTACTAACGTCCTTCCTATTAATCTAGAGAATTGAGCAAGTCTGTATTACTCTAGTGTTTTGATACAGCTTTTCTGTAAACAAGCAGACAGCTGGTGAAGTTCTCACCAACTTGAAAATTTTTAATGTGTTTTTTTTTTTTTTTTTATCTGCAGTAGTGAAAAGGTTCCACCAGCCAAGGAAATATAGACACTGAAAGATAATTGGCACTTATTCAAGCAGTAACACGCTGCACATTTATGAAATAGTAATTCAGTTCCTATGTGGACGATGTATTTGGCTTCATTGCATGCTTTGTTGGTAAAAAATTGTAACAGCAGTCAGTTGTTACACAGTGCAGACCTCCACAAATACCCTTGGAGAGACAAATACCCTGGGGAGAAAGCAATACTCCCCAAGAGAAAATCTTGGCCAAGTAACTAACCTAAATTTATAAAGGGTAAGGCTACTGGATAGTGTGAAAATATCACTGGGTAGTAACGTCATTCCCAGGTCTTTTAAACAGTGAACACTGCAACCCATGTGCACCAGAAGATGTCTAGCACATGTTTTCTGCACCTCTTGGATTCTGCCATAAGTGTTGCTTGCAAGCTGGCTAATGGTACATGTGATACCCTTTAGCAAAACATGATTAACTCTTCTCCAGACACTACCAAGAAATCTGTTGTTCACTGTTAAATCCACTACAGAGAAAAATTTATGCCACTATACAAGAAATGGGTTGGTTTTCATTATTTTTTGCTTCTTGACTGGTTGCAAGTTGCCAAGAATGGCATGCTCCCAGACATTCTGTGGTAATATCTGCCCATTTTGTTGGGTGAATGTGGCACCCAAAGGCTCTTGAGGGATGGGCTACTATTTGCCACTTCCCATTCAGGTGTGTGAATCACTAGGGTTTTGCTCTGGATTTAGGTCAGCTGTTAGTGTGAATGTAACACAGTGCTAGGCCAGCAGTAGAAGTAATGCGGCATAGAGATCTGCCAAGGTTGTGTCCTTTAAAATAAAGATATTGAAACTAGTTGAAATTGCAGATACTTAGTTCACTGACAATATCTAACCTTTCTTCTAAAAGAGAGGTGAGTACCTGTGAAAAAAACTTGTAATATGGTTTTTATTGTGTGTAATACTTGCTTACTTCCTGTGGAAGTAATTCAGATTAAGATATAAACTGGAGTTCTATACAGATTAGGTTTGGATTTAATTTTTAGCTACAGATAAATAATTATTCCTCCTCAGGAATCATTTACAATGCACTCCTGGGTGTTCTGTCTTATAAATATAAGATTTACAATTTAAGGAACTGTTTACAATACATTGGTATAGATACTAAAAATAAAGTTACTTATTCGCTCAGCTCAGTTCTGTCACCTTTTGTTTCCTAATGCCTAAATTACACCCTCTCATCTTATCTGTTGTGAAGTCATATTTTGCAATAGAGTTTGTCTCCTCTGTCTAGTAAAATAAAAATAGTTCAGGAATTCTTCATTAAACATGAATTATATGCCACATGCATTATACATAAAAGAAGGTTAAATCCAATGAGCATGAACAAGAAATGACAAAGAAGGGTAATACAAGCAGAAGAGTTCCAGGAGGAAAACCAAAAAGAAAACTAAAAGACAAAGGGAAAAGCCAGGATACATAGATGAAAACTTGGAATCAAGAATTTTTTCTCATTTGCAACATCCATTCCCCAAACCAGACAAAATTTCAAGTGTTAGAAAACTGTTAGGTGAAGTTATCCTCTACATATGGAACACTGCACAGAATGAGAAGCAGCACACAGATACTGAGCTGACTGAAGGAGTAACAGACTGACAAGTTAAATTCTGAAGTTTAATAAAAAAATTGTCTATAAGGTTATATTTGTATTAAAGTATTTAAATCTTAAAAGTGATTTTTCTCCTAGCAAACAGAACTTACATGAACCTCTTTTTCACTCAGCATTTTCTAAAATCTACTGAAAAAATGAGTACTTGATCTACTTGTCTCTTCTCAGAGTTTGTCGTCTTTCTGTTATTTTAATGAACAGAGAAGAAAGAGAAATTTGATAATTTCAATCAGATTTTTCTAAGAGTACATTTAAAATAGTGAGATAAGTAGTAGATGAAGCTGTAGCAAGAGTGTATTTTCAGACAGCTATATTTAATATATCCAAAACTGACTGTCCTTACGTTTTGATCATAGAATCATAGAATCATTTAGGTTGGAAAAGACCTTTAAGATCAAATCCAACCATAAACCTAGCACTGCCAAGTCCACCACTAAACCATGTCCCTAAGCAACACATCTACATGACTTTTAAATACCTCCAGGGATGGTGACTCAACCACTTCCCTGGGAAGCCTGTTCCAGTGCTTGACAACCGTTTCGGTGAAGAAATTTTTCCTAACATCCAATCTAAACCTCCTCTGGCACAACTTGAGGCCATTTCCTCTCGTCCTATCACTTGTTACTTGGGAGAAGACACCGACCCCCACCTCGCTACAACCTACTTTCAGGTAGTTGTAGAGAGTGTTAAGGTCTCCCCTCAGCCTCCTTTTCTCCAGGCTAAACAACCCCAGTTCCCTCAGCTGCTCCTCATAAGACTTCTGCTCTAGACCCTTCACCAGCTTTGTTGCCTTTCTCTGGACACACTCTGGCACCTCAGTGTCTTTCTTGTAGTGAGGGGCCCAAAACTGAACACAGTATTCGAGGTGCGGCTTTACCATTGCCAAGTACAGGGGCACGATCACTTCCCTAGTCCTGCTAGCCACACTATTCCTGATACAAGCCAGGATGCCATTGGCCTTCTTGGCCACCTGGGCACACTGCTGGCTCATATTCATCCAGCTGTTGACCAACACTCCCAGGTCCTTTTCTGCCAGGCAGCTTTCCAGCCACTCTTCCCCAAGCCTGTAGCGTTGCATGGGGTTGTTGTGGCCCAAGTGCAGGACCCGGCACTTGGCCTTATTGAACCTCATACAATTGGCCTTGGCCCATCGATCCAGCCTGTCCAGACCCTTCTGTAGAGCCTTCCTACTCTCCAGGTCAACACTCCTGCCCAACCTGGTGTTGTCTGCAAACTTACTGAGGGTGCACTTGGCCCCCTTGTCCAGATCACTGATAAAGACATTAAACAGAACTGGCCCCAACACAGAGCCCTGGGGAACACCACTTGTGACCAGCCACCTACTGGATTTAACTCCGTTCACCACCACTCTTTGGACGCAGCCATCCAGACAGTTTTCTACCCAGCCAGCAAAGCATACACCCATCCAAGCCATGAGCACCCAGTTTCTCCAGGAGAATGCTGTGGGAAACAGTGTCAAAGGCTTTACTGAAGTCTACGTAGACAGCATCCACAGCCTTTCCCTCATCCACTAAGCAGGTCACCTTGTCCTAGAAAGAGATCAGGGCAGTCAAGCAGGACCTGCCTTTGATAAACCCATGCTGACTGGGCCTGATCACCTGGCTGTCTGGTATGTGCCGTGTGATGACACTCAAGATGGTTTGCGCCATAAACTTCCTCAGCACCAAGGTCAGGCTGACAGGTCCGTAGTTCCCCCAATCCTCCTTCCAGCCCTTCTTGTAAATGGTCGTCACATTTGCTAACCTTCAGTCAACTGGGACCTCCCCAGTTAGCCAGGACTGCTGGTAAAGGATTTAAAGTGGCTTGGTGAGCACTCCCACCAGCTCCCTTAGTACTCTTGGGTGCATTCCACGCAGCCCCATAGACTTGTTTGTGTCTAAGTGATGCAGCAGGTCGCTAACCATTTCCTCTTGGATTATGGGGGCTTCACTCTGCTCCCCATCCCTGTGTTCCAGCTCAGGGGGCTGGGTACCTGGAGAACAACTGGTCTTACTGTTAAAGACTGAGGCAAAGAAGGCATTAAGTACCTCAGCTTTTTCCTCATCCTTTGTCACTATGTTTCCTCCCACGTCCAATAAGGGATGGAGATTTTCCTTAGCCGTCCTTTTGTTGCTAATGTATTTATAGAAACATTTTTTATTGTCTTTTACAGCAGTAGCCATATTAATCTCTAGTTGGGCTTTGGCCCTTCTGATTTTCCCCCTGCATAACCTCATGACATCCTTGTTCATTCTGAGTTCATAGTAGTAATATCATAAAAGAAACTGCTCTATTCAGAAGAAATTATTTAAACAATGGACAAGGCATTGTTAGTAAAGAAATGGCTTTGACATGACTGCTATAATGCCAGTCATAATGGCTCAGTAGTACCTCTAGGAAGCAGATACATGCACAAGATGATGAGTTGGGGTTTGGTAGATTATGAGTTAACTTGAAAGCTTATCTTCTTAAACCATTTTTGAACTAGGAGAACGTACAACCCTAACTACCCTAACTACTTCTCATGATGGTAGATTCTAATCCAGCAAAATATTTTGAGATTAGGAACAGCCCATTTTCAAAGGACATTGTATTGCTAAAGAAAAATTAAATGTATTTCACAAATGGAGCCTGGAAGAGCATTATCTTTCGTGCTT
Source organism: Ciconia boyciana (assembly GCF_034638445.1). Lineage (NCBI taxonomy): Eukaryota > Metazoa > Chordata > Aves > Ciconiiformes > Ciconiidae > Ciconia > Ciconia boyciana. The sequence continues at coordinate 81,540,611 of NC_132935.1, forward strand.
GGAAAGGATTGCAACAGAGAATGTAGATGCTATTAACTTCTGCTTAATTGCAGAAGAGAATATAAGGGAGTTTCCTTCTCATCAAACATCTTTGAGGAATGCTGATTTAGTCACAGTATTATACAGTCATTAGTTCAACTCGGGGCATTATGAACCGGCTGAACAGACAATAGGCAGCCTTTTCTGGGCTGTGCCAGAATACATGAAGAATTTTGAGCAGAAAAGTGCTTTTATAAATATGTAGTGCTTAAACTGAGAATGCCTAGGCATTTCATCATGACAACAAAGTATTTATGCGTTTTACTTCCCTGTCTCCTTCATACTTTTCAATGTTCCTTCTTTTTACTGAATAAAATTGATTGTGCTGCCAGAGAAGAAATCACCAGTCCCAGTGGAAAGGTGTAGGAGTAGAGATGTGAGTACTTAATTACCTTTTAACATCCACACATGTTCATGATTAGAACAATAAACAGATGTAAATGTCCTTTCCTATACTTCAAAAGGTTGTAGATGACTAACAGAGGGAAGAAGCAAAAGACCTATGCTATCTGAATTGACAGAGATACTTTTGAAGAAAAATGTCCTTCGGCTAGCCCTTCCCTCTGACACCACAGTTCCATAGTTCTGTCTGACACCACAGAAGATCAGTCATAGCCTGAATATTAGGACTGTCTTTTCAACCTGGTTCTCTGCTAGTTTCTTTGTATAACTAAACATAGTATTTAAACTGTTTAGTGGGAACAAGTTTTGGAAAAAAAACTTCTATATATATTGTGAGAATAATTCTAATACTTGAGAAGGGAAGTACTCTGCTGGGAAATGTTGTCTAGAGAGCCAGAAAATAAATAGAAATATCCTGTCTTATTCATAAACCTAGACTTTCCAGAGTAGGCCTCTACATACAAGCTAGACTGCAGAAATAATATGCTTAGAAGATAGAGAAAGGCAGAATTAAACAGTCTATAGAATATATAAAGAGGCTGGACAGGATAGGAAAAGTTTAGAGACTAGAAAAGGTACAAGTTAGTAACACAAAATTGGTAAAGAATAGTGAAGGAAAACCATTACAAAGAATAATGTCTGAGAAGGAGAATGTAGATCAGAGGCAAAGCAAGCTACTTGGCCAACTTCCTTTTTCTTTTTTTAAGCCTTTTTGCTCTGTTCTAAAGCAAAAGACATACTTAGTATTCAGAATGTTAAAAAAAAAAAAAAAAGAGTAAAAATAGTTCAATGGAGCCAATGTAGAAAAGGTGAGCTGGGAACACTCTGTTTTTTGGTTTCTTCAACTACCCCATTTCCCTTTTTATTTTTATCCGTTGCATGAGTTATTTGGGGCTTTTTTGTACTTTGTTGACTAGTACATTGACTATACGAAGGGAAATGTTATGGGAACTAAGTCTGAGAGATAATAGAAGAGGAATGTCTGTCCAGTAAAAGTAGAAAACTAAACATAGCAGTTGTTTTCACAGTTTAATTTCATTCATGTTTGATCTGGAACCTTATGTTAAACAATATTTGTCTTGGAACACGTCTTATGCAATGCATCTGAATTATCTTACTTGGTATATCCTCCCCTAATTAATATCTTTTCCATGTGTGCAGGATATTAACATTGGCAAATGTCTAACAGTCTAACAAGGGACCTGTTAAACCGCGTTTAAGAATGTTCTGTTTCTACAGCAACTTTGGGACAATGTGACGTATTTTGGATATTAAAATCTATTAGTATGCTTTGGGGACACAAATTTCAAGTATCAGCTAAGCTTTGTATGAATGGAAGCATAGCTTTATGACTAGGCAACAATTTAAGGTGATTGTTATTTTGATTGAGATAGAGTGTTGTCCACACTTATTAACTGTAGTCAGGCTATCACAGTATAAAGGTCTTTTCATTTAGAACACCACATTCTTAATTTTTAAGCACAAAGTTAAACCATTGCTGAATCAAATTCTCATTGTATCTAAAATTTTTTGAATTTTCAGAAACTCACTATATCTGAAATATACTGACCAACTTAGTACCACAACTGTTAAAGAAAAAAATCTAACAAAGGGATGGGAAAGTACCTGTGTGTGATCTAGCTGAAGTGAACATAGAAGCAATCTTCAATCAAGACAGTGACAGGAATAGATTAGTAAATGAACTTTTATGGCTCTGCTTGAATGATATGGAGGAGTTGGTACCCATAATGGGAAGGACCCATCTTCCCCTGTTCCTACAAAAAAAACCCCAAAGAATAATAAAGTATAGGTTACAGGGTTATTTTACTAGGAAATAAAAGGAAAGAAAAAAAGATAAGTTTATTTATTGGGATTACAGGAAGAGTCTAATCTTTAGTTTTGTTAGGTTTACATTTGCTAAGTCATTCAAGGAGTGGCTTATATCAAAAAAGTCTGAAAATAAGTTAAGGTGTTGATAGAGAAGCTAATGATGCGTATCAAAGTCTCTTGAGAGTTATTCGCTTAGAAACAACATCTGAAAGGATCTGCTTTGAATTTGACAGGTGTGTAAAAGTGAGCGGTGAAGGAGGAACCATGCAATACAATGATGCAAGAAGATCTATCCAAAAGACACCTGAGGAAAAAGTGGAGAACTAAGCACATGTCCTGGTTTCAGCTGAGATAGAATTAATTTTCTTTATAGTGGCTGGTGTGGGGCTATGTTTTGGATTTGTGCTGAAAACAGTGTTGATAATACAGAGATGTTTTAGTTGTTGCTGCACTTTTCAGCTTCCCATGCTCTGCCAGATGCAGAAGAAGCTGGGAGGGGACACAGCCAGGATAGTTGATCCAAACTGACCAAAGGGCTATTCCATACCACATGATGTCATGCTCAGTATATAAAGCTGGGGAAGAAGGAGGAAGTGGGGGACACTTGGAGTGATGGTGTTTGTCTTCCCAAGTAACCATTACGCATGATGGAGCCCTGTTTTCCTGGAGATGGCTGAACACCTGTCTGCCCATGGGAAGTGGTGAATGAATTCCTTGCTTTGCTTTGCTTGCGTGCACGGCTTTTGCTTTACCTATTAAACTGTCTTTATCTCAACCCTTGAGTTTTCTCACTTTTGCTCTTCCGATTCTCTCCCCCATCCCACCAGGGGGGACTGAGCGAGTGGCTGCGTGGTGCTTAGTTCCCGGCTGGGGAACTGTATATCTGTTCTGTGTTGGTAGTAAGGCAAGACAGAAATAGTTTTCAGTGATGTTTAAGGAATGAGCAAGTTTCAGAAGGAGAATCATTGAAGACAACACTAAGACTTGGCCAGCAAGAAATGACTGGACCCTGTGGGCAGAGCATTCACACTCTGTAGCAAAAAGAGCATCCCTGTGGAGCTGGAGTGCAAAACTATGGGGAACTCTAAAGTTCACTTTTTCGAAGGTAACTCAATTCAGATAAGATTTGATATTGAGAATATCTAAAAAGAACTTTTAAATAAATGTTATCCCCAGTGGTAGTAAGTCTATACCTGTGCTACAGCTTCAGTGCTATTCACATTCATTCTAGTGCTCTTAAATATTAAACTGCAAAGCAGAAATAACACAGATGCAGAGGATGTTTTACATTCCAGTGTAAACTCAGTCACTATGGAAACTACTTGAGCAACATTAGAAAGTCCTAGTTGCAATTATGTTAATACCAATTCAGAGGGGACATTACATGTTCAATCTCTTCCTATTAAATATAGTTGCAATACTATTAGAATCTGTGTGCCTGTAAGAGGAGTTGGATTTGTTGATTCATATGAATTGCATCATAGCATCAATTAAGGTTCAGAAGCAGATCCTGTTGCTGGTTTGTTGGTTTCTTTTTGTATATTCACGCTCTTACGATTCATGCATAATCTAAAAGGTCAGAAATTTCTGGTAAAGCCACTGCAGTGTGTTAAATACATCTGAACTGGAGAAGAACTGCAAATGTAATGTGAAAGCTTTAGACAAAAATCCACTGTGACTCAAGAGGCTGATATAATTTCAAGTAATTGTATTAATTTAACTGTGCCATGTTCTGGGCATTAAATTCAGGACACTTCAGATCTTGTACCACCGTATTTGGTTTAAAATTTTGTTCATTTATTACAAAATATTTCATTAAATGAATTCCTGGGAATTCATACTTAGCTTTTGGCTCCCAATTACCGTAATTTTAAAAACACTTTTTTTTTAATGTCGTCAGTTTCAAATTTTTCAGTCTTAGAGAGCTGAATTCTAATTTTTGTCCCTTGATGTAGTGAATAAAAGTCTTTCTTTCTCCTTTACATTTGGGTAATGTTTAGTTCTTAATATGGTAATAAAGAGCAGGGGAGAAAGAAGTGAGTGAAATAAGATTAATTATTAAAATATTCTGACCTTAAAGAGACTTTACTTTTTGAAAAATCTGTTCTGGGAAAACCAGTTGGCTATGCTTAAAAATCTAGCATTCATGAATGCTATGTTCAGGAAAAAAAACCCCACTTCTTAACAGGGAAAAAAATGGGACACCTATGAAGCCAATTGCATCTAGAATATTGTAAAAGAGTCCCCAAACTGTTCATTATTTCCTTTCCCTCCTTCCCCATATCTGTTCTGGTTCTAGCTAACATGATTAGTAATGACTGAGAACACTGTTACTTAAATATTTGTAGGGATTTTCTGGAAAAAATGCAGAGTATTTATATGAATTACTATTATGTATAAAATTTAAATTTCCTATTATATTTTAATTATTTTAAACTTTCAGTTATATCTCCAGGGTAAACAGAAGTTATTATCCTTCACGTAACAAAGCTTAGTAAAATTTTCAGGAGTACTGCAATAGAACAGAGTTCTCTGGAATGCTATTCCAAAATAATAAGGTAGAAAAAGCTCAGTGAGACTTCAGTAGTTGCTTTCTGCTGGGTGATATGGAAGACCTGTACTAATAATAGATTTTTTTGTCTCTGATGATTAAAGTATACATTTAAAAACTAGGGAATCCAAATGTCTCAGCCTGTAAAATTAGAAATATAAAGCTAAAATTTTCATCAGACTTGGAACAAACAGCAGGGTTCAAAAACAGTCTTTAGCAGTGTATATTTCACTTTAGGAAAAGCAAGCAGAATAAAATAGTTTATTAAAGTGAAAGGCACTTATCAAATACTTTTCAGTAGTACAGAAGTGTTTTCAGAACAGTCGGCCCCTTCATCATAGCCATTCCATAATTATCCTTGCCTTTATGCCAAAAATTCTGTGCTTTTGACAAATACTTTTCCTTACCATACGGTTGACTTGTAGTCCCATGATTACACAAAAAAGATCTGGAAAATGAGAGTAACAAAACTCTTCCTGCCTCAAGAATGTTATATAATGTAACTACACTGACACTAAATTTGGCTTTGCTACTGAGAAGCACAGCCAAAGTGCCTAGTGGCACATAGTGCCATCACAACAAATATAAGACAAAGTGGATGACTTCAGTGCCTGTTTAATAAATGTTTAAAAAATGACTTATTGTGCCACAGATAGTGGTTTTCCTGTAATGCACCCAAAAATGACTTTTGAAATGCACAAGTGCCTCATCTTTCTTTCAGTCCCTGGATCACACTAAGCATATTGTCATACTGGTTGTTTTCTAACTAGTCTGATATTTTCAAAAGAAATATTTAATTGTTCTGTGCTTGAGTTGTTTGCTCACTAAACGCATCTCAGCTTCACCATCTGGTGGAATTTTTCTCCTTAAATCTTAAAATAACTTTCAGACTGATGTGCCGCTGGCCCTAACTGACCTCCTTAAACATGGGAAAACAATGCTGAACCTAAGATGAGAGGAGCTAATAGATCTTTTCAAATATTTCCTTGAAAATAGAAAGGAACGGACTCAAATGAACAGAAACAGCACTCTTCCACAGCTTACTGATTCGGTCTTGTTAGCTTACTCCTTGATATGTTGAAATGCTCAGTTACTTATATTAGAATCTATGCTGAGTGTAAGTTATGATCCTTTGTGTGATAGCTAAACTTTCTTCTAGTACTTGCTTGTGAAGCTGAGGATTTTAATTCAATGTCTACCTTTTACTTATAGTTCCACAGTCTATCCTTTAGTTTATTTTTATAATTCCATCTCCGCATTCCTTGTCCACACTTGCATTCTTCAAGTGTCGGGAAGGTATAAGTAAACAAGTGCATCTGAACTTGTAGTTGTTCAAGGTGCTCTTTGTTAAATGTTTATAGGTATATATAGCATGGTTACAAGGTAAATGGCATATGGGATCCATGTGGGGTGGAGTCTAGTTCTCCTTTCCTTTGGCAGTCTTTGGGGACTGACTTTTTAAGCAGGCATGACTTAATTTGTCTCTTCCAGGCAGGTTCCTTCACCAGGAACTGCTGAAAATTTCTTTTCTCTTTTCCCAGGCTTTCTGTTTGTGTGAATTCTCTGTTTATATGTCCCCATCTAAATGTTCTATCTGGAAATTTTTCATTCCCCAAGAGCCTTCCTAAGAGAGGAGATAAATGGCTTATCTACTTACTTTTAAATAAATGCCTAGTTCGTGTACAGTAGAGACAAAGGGGAGAATTTGGATTTGTCAAGTGTGTGAGGACTAAAACAAACCTTGTCAGTTCTTACATAATGTTCTCATAAAACTTGTGCAGTGAATGGGCTGAACTACCAAGTTCTGGCATCATTATTAGAAATCTTTGTGAAAGACAACTTCTCTACAGAAACTTTCATAACACCTACAAAAGCATTCATAACACTGTCATTTGAATTAAAAAGTTTTCAGCACTTTGCAATATCAGTAAAATAATCAACAAATCACCTCAACTTGACAATGGTCAAAATAATGCTGTGGTGTCTGGCTAAATACTCTAGGTCCTTCAGATTCTAATTTTATTACGTTTGACATCAGATAGAAACCTTACATAAAATTTCATCTAGTAACGCAATGAAAGGAATGGCAAATGCTCTGCAAAAAGTACTTCTCAGGATAAATCAGTTTGTTTTCAGCTTAAGTTTGGTTGTTGTTTGCTTGCATTTAGCTCTGGAACCCATTGTTTGAATGGTGTATTGCAGCACTTTGCCTCTGAAAATTTGTATAATTTTTAGTAGATATGCCTAATTTAACATTATGTATTCCATTTTGCTTTTAAATGTAATAGCAGAGAGAGGTTGACTGAGGTTCACCTCAGTTCTCTTGGTCTAAGCTCAGATTTGTAAATACATAGTATCTACATGAATCCAGATGAGAACTGACATATTCTATTACAGCATATAACAAACATTTTCTGAATTCAAATATGAGGATATCTTCCATTCATCCCATGTTCTTACTACCAGATTCCCAGAAATAATGCTTTTTTAGCTCCCTTCTAGGATTAATGGGTGATGGGGCAATTATAAAATATCTTTTCAGTTTTTTGAAGGTTGAAGGAAATAAAACATCAAGGATGCAGACTAGACCTGTAAAGTGTGACAGCTCATATGGCCTATGCAAGCCAATTTTTTTGTTCTGCTGCCCAAAAAGAGACAGTAGCTGTTTGCCATCTCCTAGAGTTGAGAGGGAGCAGTCAGCACATATGTACCTCCTGGTTGTAGCTATCAAATAGTACTTGTGCTCTTTTGCTAACAAGACCAATTTATGGAAAGTCTGTGGACAGAGAGGTACTAGAGAGAGCACTATACTGTCCAGCACTGATAAGCTGAAGGTTTTAGTGGACCCCCAAATCACTTGAGCTGAGACCCTTCATCAGGATCACAGACCATCAAAAAGAGGAGAATTACCAAATATGGAAATCTTACATCTCTTGTGACACTGCCTTTTTGTATAGAATGTTTCAACATTCTAGGAATGTTGAAACATTCCAAGAACATTCCATGGCATGTTCTTCCTTAAAGAGAGCTTGGCCAGCTTTACAAGACCAGAGTGTGAGCTCATGGGACCATCTCTTAAAGCTTTGTGCTGCCACTGGAGCTAGATAAGTCATGAGGCATTGTACCCTGCTGGCAGTCTGGAGACTCATGGGCGTTAAAGACTGAATGCGCCTTCTCTTCTTAGAAGTCAGAAAGGCAGTCAGAGCAGATCTAGATGCTACCTACTCAAATATCAAGTTCTTAAGAGCTCTACCAGCTTATACTAATTTCATTTTTCTGTCTCCTATGCCCTATTAATATTGCATAGGAATAGAGTGTGATATATACTCCAGATTCCTGTATTGTAACTTTTATTTCCAGTATAAATTTGATTCTCCAACTATGCTTACATTTTGTTTGTAATACCCAAGTTTTGAAACATACAAATCAACTTATTCTAGCTCTATGCTGCTTGATTTGTTAGTGAACTGCAGTTGTTGCATGCTTGAATTAGCTAATAGAAAAAAATGATTTAGTACAGTTAGTCTCACCAGTACCACCTGCCAATGCCTCTCCTGCAGCACAAATCAGATATGCTAAATGGGCAAGCAAGAGATTTCTCACTGCATGCATAACCCTACAGCAGTGCATTCCTAATAAAACTGCTGACCAGTGTCATGTGGCATGAATGGCAGATAAATTGGTAGTGGTTTACAAGCCTATTGTGTGCTGTTTTCTGAAAACTGGCTGTAAAACAGCAACACTCTGCTTTGGAATTCTTTCATATGGACCCTGTACATCTGTGGGGGTTTCTGTTCTGCACAAGAAGTGAAGAGGCAGGCAAACAGTCTCTGGAACACTGATGCTGGGTCATCAGCTGCTCATCTGAGTGAGGAAATAAAAAGGCAGGATGCTTTAAAGTGACAAGAAATAGCTTTTGACAATCCACTGTTGTGGAACACCAAAAATCTGTCATTCATATGACTCCTATAAACTGACCCAAAAAGCTAGTTAAATGTTCAAATGAGCCTTGAGTGTTATATTGCTGGTCTTGGGACACATTTGTGCTTTCACTACATACTCTTGAAGTACAAGACAAATAGATGGAAGCAGTGTCTACCCTTCTTGAAAACAGATTGCCACCTTGTATTAAAGGCCCTTCTGTTATAAAATGTTGCCCCATTGCTTTATAGCATTACAGATTGCCCATCATTTTTTAAAAGATCATTTGAACTAGTCATTATCCTCTTTGGACTCAGAAATGGCAATAATTTTCTATTGTTTCCCTGCGATAGTGAATACTGAATGAGATGGTGGTATCTTTTAATTCTGTTGTATTTTGCAGTATTCTATTTTAAAGTTTGAAGTACTGGAGACAAGTGCTTTTTCAGGATACTAAACTCACTAGCAAAAAGCAGGAAGGTGAGATTGCTTACAGTGCATTTGTTGGCATAGCCATTAAATGACTGTGGTACTGTGAAGGAAGTAAGAGAATTCACCTGCATTAATTGTAATTTAGTTTGCCTTTACTTCATATTATTGAACAACATATAAAGGGTTAGAAATACATTTTAGTAATACATTTAACTGAAATTCAACTTTTTTTTGACAGTAAAAAAAGGAGGGAGAACATGGCCTTAATTTGAAAATAGACTGTGACAGAATTCACAGGTTCCCTATTGCTATGTAATCAGTCGTGTCATTCCTGCCTACTTTGTACTTGTCTCTTCTCCTTGTCATTCACATATGGTAAATGGAAACTGCACAATTTGGGGTGTTATAAACCGATTCTATTTCATTTTATTTTTCTGCTTCTCCAAATTTTTACTTTTCCAATGGAAAATGATCCTCCCTTGTACTGTATTACCATTTGCAGCTGAAGAATTCCCTGGTGCAAGAATGAGTAGGCAGCTGCTAATACCTGTGCTGTTCTTAAACAGCCATGGGTACACTCAGGGAAGAAAATTTACCTTCCAAATCATTTTGCATATTTCTTTTCCCACCTCTTTAACAGTTCACTGCTTCACATCTAGCCGATGTCTCTGCAGAAAGCTTTTGAAAGTATTTTAAACTGTGAAGTGCTTTCAGTAATATTGAAACCTTGGAACGTCCTGGACTGTAGCTTTGTCAGATTAGAAACTGAAAATGCCATCATGCTGTTAAAGCATTTCATTATATTTGAATTGTTATAGCTTTTGAATGAAAGTCACAGTGTTACCTATAAAGGTGTGTATCTATCTTGTGAGAGATGGCAACTCTTATTGTCATTGTCTGATTCTATTTCTTTTAACTTGCTCGTGTTAGCTGCAGATCATAAGCTTATGACAAACAAAAAAATGAAAAATAAATTAATACCATGAGGTGCATTTCAGGAATCCCTGATGGAGCATAGCAAAACCATTCAGAATACATTATTTTTCTTTTTTCTCCCATGACTGAGTGCTCATGACTGTAAAGGTCAAAGGATTTGCAAAACTCGAAAGTAAAAAATCCTGTATTCAGTTGCAAGACTTTGCCATGTTTAGTAATCTTATGAGTTAGTGAATTCATACCATTGTTGAAGCAATTCTAGTTTTTATGTAAAAAAAATGCTGGTACTAAATTCTTGTGTTAGAGAATTAGGTTTGTTCAACTGCTTGGGATAAAAAGACACATTTTTTCCTTTAGGACTGTGTATGTCTGACTCTGCTGAATGATTGTGATTTAAAATCCCCAATGAGTTTATTTTCAGTAAATAACTTCAGACTCCTTGCAGATACTGATTCCTCAGTTAAAAATATTTTATCTTTCACTTAAGTCTGATGATGGTTTATACATGCAAAGTAAAATGAGCAACAATTCAATTATTATTTTGTATTTTTTATGTCTTTATGTCAAAACTGAGATCCACAAGTGTATCTTGAAAGTGTTTGTGAAAATTGCATGTCTACCTAATCGGGACAGTATAGAATTGCACCTGAAATGATAAAACAACTTTGAAAACAGCCTCAGGCACTGTGTATTGCAGTCACCTAATTCTGGAGGATTGTGTACACAGGACATAAGGTGCTATGTACTACTATTTTTTGACATCTTTGAACAGAAACATGGCAGGACATGCTCTATACCAGGAAAATAAATAGTATGCCCACACTGATTCAGACTAACAATGAAAGTACATGAGACATGAATGTAGCGATACTTCCCTTTTTATCATCTCCCAGTTTCCAGCAAGTTGTGAATAAGGTACTTCATAAATCAGATGTCATCTCTTTGTATTTAATAGGCAAAGATAGTGGGGTTTTTTTTCACCATTAATTTTCTTGTTTCTGAATCCATGTACATTTTTGTCATCATCTACATCTGTGGTACTGTCTAGTTACATATTGAATGAAGAAGTACACTTTTTATTTTAAACTTGTCTCCTGTTAGTTTGTCTTGATGACCTCTTTTTTTTTATACTATGAGAGACAATCAGTAATCATCCACTCTTCAGGTTATTGTCCTGCCCCTGATGATTTTATAATCAATTGCATTTCCTTTGTCATCTTTTTACTTGGTAAGTACCCTTGTCCCTTTAGTAGCTGGTCACAGAAAGACATTATGGACCTTTGTCCTTGTTGACCTTTCCTGCACTTGTTCTTTTCCTACTGTAACTCTTGAGAATGGAAAGTTTTAAAGAGTGTTATTGAAATATTTTGGTTTGGTTTAGTTTGGTTTCCTTATCAATAAATCTTAATATTCAATACATTTTTTACTCTTTTTCACTGTAAGTGTGAGATAGAAATGTGATAGTTTAAACTTTACAAGGCAAATGAACAAGAAGATAATTTATGATCGTGTGCATCTTATTTGATGTGTGTTAGTCACAGACTTGAGTTGTTATCCAGGATTTATATTATGTTGGGTAGGAATTAATATGAGGAATTTACAAGAAGCATATGAACAGAGCTTTTGAATTAGTGCAAACAGCACACAGGAATATTTATGCTACATTCCTCACTGTTTCCTCACTGTTATGTATCAATCAGTTTGCTAAATGCTTGTGGTTGGTCAGTGCACAGTTTTTGCCATTTACTTTTCCAGGCAGGAATAGCACACAGCTAGACTGAAATGTATATTCATAGCAGTGAATAACTGCAGATGTTAAGATCCACCCAAAAACCAAGACTGTTTTAAGAGCTGCAGATAAAATGGGCCAAATTACTCTGATAGAGCAATGTTTCTGATGCTAAGCCTGAGGGCTAGTATGATGGTCAGATATAAAGGTTTTTATAGAAGCTTGACTACAAACCCTATTACGTTTGGGAAAAATCGTTGTTAGGTACACCAATTTCTTATGGGTTTGAGTTTTTTGGGATAGCTATATATCAATGAACCTTTTCTTAAAGGTGGGGTTTGGAGTTTGTTTTGTGTTTTGTTTTTTTTTTTTCCCTGAAGAATTTACCTTTAAATTTTGCTCAAGCACAAGGGTGGTTTGGGCTCTCTGGGAGATTTGCATTTCACCTTCAGCCTGAGTTGAGCATCTGTCATTTGGCAAAGAGGAGCACCTCCCTTGGAAACTCTCATAGCTCTGGAGAAGACTGGTGTTGAAAGAGAGGATTTTACATGTTGATTTTTTTTTTCTCTGATTGATGGTACTTTTTTCAATATTCAAAACTTGGCTTCAAGAAGGAAGAAAATGTATTTTATATTTATTTTCTCCCCAACTTCGTAACAGCTTCAAAATGGCCTTATTGTTGATGCTGATATCCAGTCCAAATAAACTGAAAATAAAATGAAAGCTCAATTTACAGGAGGCAACACAAAGTCTGTTACAGTACCATTCAAAATTTAGGAAAAGATAGCTCAAAATCAAAGTCAAACATAGAGTTTTCTGTTGTATCTTCTCCTGAGCATGCTAGACAGAAGAAAGTTGTGTGAGACTGGTAAGCACAGCAAAATGAGTATCTTACACATGCTATTGCTGGAGTGTGAAACAAAAGGATCAGAAATTTTTCCTCCTACTCATCTGTTAGCTAACTGGCACAGAAGCAGCAATGTTGTAGTTGGACAGAGAGTTCAGTACTTTAAAAAAGCTCAGTAGATTATAAAATCCCTTAGTAGTTTCCATGGAATACATTTTTGCCTCTCTATTTCTGAAGTGTAAGATGCATGTAGACAGACTTTGTCTTATTTCTACTCCTGCCTTCTGCTCAGCTGTCAATTTTTGTTGTCATTCTACACTCTCACAATTAATTTATATATATAGATACACAAATTATATTTATATATATTTGTATGCATAGATATTTAAAGTTCAACACCATTAACTCTGCAATATTTGTCTAAGCTATTAAGATTCAGAAATCCTAGCCTACAAAATGTATTAGTTTGCTAGGGAATGTTTACAACTCATGTCCAAATCAGTTCTTCCTTAAAAGTCATCACAGTAAAGTAACAAGCTTTGAATATTTCAAAACTAGGACAACTCACTCTAGATTAACTTGTCCTTCAATTGGTCTTAACATCACTCATATTTATTTATTTTTTTTAATGAACCTGAAATTGAGAATTGCAAGTACTAAAAGACATACAGGCAGATTGGAAGGATTTGTGTTCATACTATTTCATTATTTCTAAGACAGAGATATATTCACTCATGTAAAATAACTATTTCTAAGTATGATGAAGTGAACGCTACAATTTTTAAAACTGTACTATGTCCTTGAAAACTTTCTGTAAGTAAATTCATTGTCTGCAATTAATAACATACATTTCAGAAATAGAATGTGGGTTGGTTTTTTTAAAATTATCTGTATCTAGTTCATTTAGAAAAAACATTCAAACTATCAAGGAACTGTTTTAACCTTATCCTATGTAAAAAAAGAAGTTTTGAAATCTCTAGCTTTTCAGAGTAATCTGATTTTAGTACACAGTGGTAGAGATTACAAGGAGCCATTTAAGCATAAAAATCAGATGTAACAATTTCCAGGTTCCATCTTTCTCTGATCTTGAGTAGTTTGTAAACTCAGTACTTAAATTCTCCCTTTATCATTTGCCAGGCTGGACCAAATTGTCTTTTTTGGTTTTGAGCTCATTTGTTCTTCCCTGATTCTGTGGCATCTCTTGCAGAAGTAAAGGATGCTTTAAACTGCATAAAGGTAAACCACTTCAAATGAGTGAGGCAGACCACTAAAATAATGAAGAATGGTGCATTAAAGGAAATGCACTGTTAGGTTAAGAGTACACAGTGTCATCATTTTCACATACATAAATATCTTCAATTCAGAATCTTCTTAAAAAGGAGAAAAATTTACTAAAAGTAGTCAGTGTTGGATTGACTAGATTATCTTGTTGGATGATTATACAGATGATACCAAACCACCTGTACAGGCAGGTGAATAAGAAATTCTGTCTTCTGTAAAGTGAAAACTCTCCAGTATAGGAGAAAGCACTGAAACATCCAGCTCAGAGGCTAAGTTCTTTTAGCTAATAGAGCATGAAATTATCTCAGTGTGAAGGAAAAAAGATTGTTCTCTATTTTCTGAGGTAGAGTTCTTAACTTTTGGTTAATTTTTTTGATTCTTAAACTGAGCTACCCTAAATAATAAAAACTTCAATTTAAATGTATGTGTTTACTTCATATGAATGTATTCCCAGTTGCAACATTTCTAAAGGCTGCATTAGAGACTTTAATGTTTAAACACTTTCCACATAATTAATGTGCATGCACACACACACGTAAATTTATAAAGCCATACCCTTTATCATGGCCTCTACTTTTTCTTTAAGAAAATACTAAGGTTTGTGGCATAGTTAATTGGAGGGAAGAGTAATAATTTGAATCCTGATGGATACCAGCCTGTAAACAGTTTGAATGGCTTAAATATTATATTTGTATTGTAGTGTTACAAAATACCTAGAAAAGTAACTACTGGAAGAATTAAGCTTTTTGCATAAACTGAAAAATATTCAGTTTGCCAATGTTTTCCACAGAGCAATTTTTAGGACTGAAAAATGAACTGCAGCTATCCTTCCATCATCTTATTTGCAATAAGGATATATTAAACAATGAAAAAAAGAAAAGAATATTGCAGAGGGAAGAAAGAGGGAGATAAGTTAAAACTATTTCTTGGATGCTTTTTATTGATTTACTTTTCTTAGATATGATGTATTTGGACAAGTTAAAAGGATTTATAGCATTTCTTGCCACCCTTGTTAGCACAGAATTCTTATGATGGTCACTTTGATTTTGACACTAAAAGGATGTTATTATTATGATGATGAGAGGTTACTGAGACAAGGGAAACAATGTTTTTATGTAAAAGAGAAGAAGTCTATTTGACGATGAGGAATGAAAATGTCTATTATCTGTTTATCTAATTGCTTTGTTTCATCTTCCTTTTTTCAGGGTATGAGGGAGGGCAGGATACCATTAGCCTCTCTTTTTAAACCAGGAATTCTCAGAGAATTCACAATATCAGTGCTCATAATTCTAATCAGAGTAATCAACCTGGAGAATTTCCCATGGATAGGACAATCTTAAATTTATCATCTCTTGAGTGATATCCATTGGGCATGTCTGTATGGCTCACTGTCTGTATTCTTATTTAAGACCAGATTATTCCATCCTTAGTGTCAGCGACTGCACCCCAGTTTGTTGCTTTTACTTAAGTATGTCCTATCTCTTGATCTGAAAGGTTTTTGATAGGAATAGAGACAGAATCTGTTTGATAATTTGCAAACTGCTTGGGTCACAGAAATTCCTTCCAGGAATCCCTTCAGTGCTAGTCACATCTATGGCAGTACCTAAATAATAGTAGAGCAGACTGAATAGAAAAATAGCTTAGTCTAATACAAAAATTCTTTTGCTAGGAATTTGGTAGCCCTCAATGAGCAATATCAGAACACAGTTGTCTAAGCCTAAGAGGAAATTTTCATGAGAGAATGCAATTCTCCAGTTAGACTCTGGCTACCAAACCATTTAATGAAAAGTACCTCACAAGCCTCAGTGCCTCACAGGTTTGAGATATCCACTTACACTTAGTAGAAAAGATAATGACCAACAGTACGCTGCTTTCTTCTTCTCCCTTTGTAATAGGATAAGGACAGACTGAGAGGAGGTTTTTCACTAAGTCGTCATGAGGAACAAAGAAATAAACCAAAAACGTAGGAGAGAAGTACAGTTTTAAACCAAGAGGGTCTTCCTCACAATCCTTTTTATCTAGACAAGAAGAGATTTTCTGGAGATAAGATTTCTGAGAAAACAGACTATTGCATGAAATGACCTGGTTATCTATTCTTGTTTCATCACCTGTTTTAAATGGAACAAGAAGTTTTTATCATCTTTATCAAAACAGTCTCCTAGGTTTAGCTTTTGGGCTATGATAAATTGAGCAACACAGCCTAATTCCAGAGAGAGTTTTCTTGGAGAGAAGCAGCACAACCACTGGAGTCCTCTAGACAGGATGCGTTCTTCCTCCAACTGTAGCTGGGGCAAGGGCTACACCTCGGTGCTTTCTCTTTGCCTCTCAGAAAGTACAGAAAGGGTCTGAGAGGTTTTTCTGTAGTTCCCTGTTTAACAAGTTTATACAGTATCTAAGCATGATCAGCCTATGCAAGTCTATGGGTAACCACATTTTGTTTTTTGCAAAATGCACACAAGAAAAATCTTATAAAATATGAATAGGTTTTTAGTATTCACTGCCCCTCTGCTAAATGCAGTCTTTTTAGATTGTAAAAGGATCTATTTTTTCCCCACCATCCCATTTCATTTGTCTCTCTACTTCTTTTCTTAATATGGCATCATATTTCTTCCAGTTTCTGTAGTCTCATTAGTACTACTAATTTCTGAGATGGACTGCCCTCTTCATCTTTTCTGCACTACGAAATTTTGAAATTTCGACTTATTAACCATTGCTGCTGGCTGTACCTAATTCACGAGAATCAAACTACTTTCTGCTGCTTTTTGTCACCTTCCTTCTCCATTCTGTCTTGACAGGTAAAGAACTTTTCATATTTACTCTCCTAACTTGTCAGTGCTGAACACTTTCTTACTCTTAATGTACTCTTCTACTGAAGACGACAAGCTGGCATGTAATTTGCATGAATTGCTTTCAAGATCTGCTTCTAAACATGACAGTCTGCTGAGCTGCTGTCACAGGTAGAGTATTAATACTTCTTCCCATTAAAGGCCCAAACTGTGGAGGAAGCACATAGAGGAGCGATGGGTCAGACTCTAGTGGTGAAGCTGCTTCCCTTACACTTCAACAAAGCAGAATGCTTTGGCAAAGCTATTGCCATGACTATGTTAATGGAAAATAAATGTTCAAAACAAGCAAATAATCTTTTTTTCCCAAATGTGCTGTCATCTCAGAGAATAATGAAATAGAAAACAGACTTCCTAGAAGGGATAACTTTCTGGATATCAGGATGCCTCTGAACTCAAGTGCTGCTTGTGAGATGCAGCCTCCAAAGCCAGTTATTGTGTCTGAGGTAATAGTGACTCACCAAAAGTCAATTTTGACTACCAGTTCTACAAAAGAATAAGCATCCATTGCGTAGCAGTAGACAATTCAATTAAATATATGATTTTGCTTCTTTCTGTCATGGTAAAGTCTGTAGTTGAATCAAGGATGTTGTGTCAAGTATGGCAGATAGAGATTTTTTTTTTTACCTAATTATGAGCTAGTCTAAAGGTTTTTTTCACAACATATCCCTTCAGTGAAGAAGGAGGCTCCCAACAGCTTTGGCAGGAAGAAGATGGTTTAAAATTTTTGTACTCAGAAACCACCTTCTCTGCCTTTTGCTTCTGTCAGGGTGGTGATGACTAACTCAAGCCTACATTTTGTTTCATTCTGGTTCACTGAGCACAGATACACACATGATTTCACTGTCAGCAAGTTTGGGTTAAGCAGGTAACTGCCATACTGTGTTCATCACAAGATACTGTTCCCTATGTTCTGCTGGTTTAACCATTCCGTTACTGTGATCTTATCAAGTCCTTAATCCAAGTTCAGAAAAAATATTTTTAAAAAATGTTTCTTTTTTTCACCTAGTACTACTATATCTATCTTGTGGTAATCCTTTCATCTGCAGATTCAAAACATGTTTACATTCCCCAAGGTGTTTTACTCAAGCCTCTTTTAAAAATAAAGAACTCTTTTTGTCTGTCTCTTCTTTGAAATGCACAAAATTTTCTCAGTTTTCTTTGAGTAGCAAACTTTTAGGAGTCGCTGAATCTGCTGGGCTCCATGACCCAGCTGGATCCTGTCCACCCTAGCCTGACAGCTGGAAGACTGCTGCCTTTCTGTGCCATCACATCCAGGCAGCAGTGAAGCTGAGCATGTGTAAGACCCCCAGAGCGGCTGGCTCAAATTCAGTATAACAGTTCCTTGACACCCTTCCAGGTCTCACCTCCCCTAGTCTTCACCACACATCACACTCAGTCCCTCCTACTCCCTTCAGCGAGGTGATGGGCAGTGCAGGGGATCAGAGCATCATGATTTCTTTCTTCCTTCTTACTCATTTTCCCCAGCTCAAGGATGGGTTTCTCCACTCCATTGTCTCTTTGGGGAAGTACCAATCTTGCTGCCCTCTGACACGCAAATCATGTGGTCTAAGGATAGATGAGGTGGTTAGAATGGCTTTTTGTTCCTAAAATGTTGTGGACTTGTTCTGAAATTTAATTCATATCATGCCTCACTTAACATATAGATAAAAATGATGATCTGTGTAATTAATTTTCTAGCTATGTAACTTACATAAATGAGAAACATATTGTTTGCTCGTTCAAGAAACATATCCTGGCAGGTAAGACAGGGAATGTTCCAAAACTTCTTAAGTGAGTATAAGATTTATAGAAAAATTATGGGATGGGACTTCCGAGGAGCAGCTAGCTTGGATTCTAAGTGATAGCACCAGTGTGTAAGAGCAAAATTAATTACATTATAGAGCAGAGCAGCAGTAAAGGAGCAGAAAGCAGACAAAGCAGAATTTCATACAGAAAGGACTGCAGACAGAGAAATCGTAAAAACGTATAAATGCGAAATTATCCCTACAAACAATCCACTACTGGTAGCTCTACTAAGCAGGGGAAGCAGTAAGCCTGATGGTAATTTCTATTGCAGATGAATTCAGCTAGAAATTCCTACCTTGTTCTCTATACTAAATAATGTATTTTGAAAAAACTTTATTTTCTTTAGTAAAGATCCTTGTACTGTCTTTTCAACTCTTTATGGGTCAGACCATCCAGAGGACAGCTATATATGGAGATAAGTACTAATGCAGAAAAGGAAAAATTTGGCCTTTCTTTCCTGTCATAGTTTTTTCTTTCTATACAAAGTGTGTTTTGTTGACAATGACTGTCCTTAAATTTGTTTCTACAGTTCACTGTTTGTACATATTCCTCTGGGGACAGGTACTGAAATGAACACTTAATGTTTATCTTTGCTATAATTATCATCAAGCTACCTGATAGAAGAGTTACTCTCACTTTCTTGGGGTTGACTTCTTCTCTGGATAGTGTTCTTCTTGAAAGATTTCTTTTCCTTCTGAAATTACATAGATTTTAGTTCTTCTGGGGACTAGCTAAACTGCATCCTGCTTTTGGTTTCATGAACATATTTTTAGTATGGTTGCTTATTAATTTGTAGTATGTTGTACTTAAATTATGACTGTTCATTACATACAGCCATTATATTTTGAAAACAATAAATGTGTCTTTTAAGTCGTCTTTTCTTTTCCGATTTTTGTTTGAAATAATTATCTCCCTTCACTGGACTCATCAGTCTCCGCTTCTAATGTCTATTCTAATCCTGCTTCTTTTCATGATGTCTAAATTATTTTGATATTTTATGAACATACAGTATTTCAGGATCTTGAACAGAATGCTGATGTGGACCATTGATGACAGTTTGAAAAATGGTGAAAAAGGCATCAATTCATTAAATTGGATTACAGACCAAAGCTAAAAGTTCGATTTAAATGTAACAGAGTTCACTACATTATTCAAACATCAGGAGTTTCTGTGTTAGCATTACTGATGATATTTAAGTGCAGGGGCTAGATAGATTTTTCTTATTGGGAAGTAGTTAAGGAAGATAGGGTAGTTCTCCACCTAGTTACCTAGCAGGCTCTATTTCCATTGCTTCCCCCAAATCCCCAGTCAGATCTGCACCTCAAAATTTTCATTTATTTTTGCTTTGGTGATGTTTGCAGGTATAGCTCTATTATGGTGACACCTACACAATTAGTTTTCATAGGGCTTTTTACACCCATTAAGCACCTTGACATCCACTGCCTGGAGATATCATCACCTTTAAAAAATAATTACACTTATATACAGGAAACAGAGTGTACAGGATGAAATAATACCACGTACTAGACCAACTATTACATTGTAAAAAACATTTTAGTTTTCAGGTTCAGTCATGTGCCATCAGGGTTCTCAGACAATCACAACTATCCATAAGACTGCACATAAAGATACCACTCCATGCACACATCAATTAATGTATACATAATTAAAATACCATTCCAGCCATATGGAGAGAAAGACATGTAGGAGATAGCACATGGGATCAATTTGCTCTTCTATCAATTTAATCAGATAGTTTGTCTACTCTAAATGAGAATTGATGCAAAGTGTATGGGCAGAAGATTTGCTTGGATTAGTCTTTAGATAGCATGACTGTGTGACTCCTAGTTTCCCTACCTGTTATCTGTGAGGCTCTTTATTAAAGAAGCACGCAAGCCCTAAGACTTGTTTAGAGGCAAACCAAGGGAAGATCTGATTTCTCACTTGGACAATCCAGAGCTGATGTACTTCTGTCTGTTATCAACAGGTTTTTTATGATTTTGAGAGCAGGGAGAGATCAGCTTGCTTTGAATAGCTGCTCTTGTGAGACAATAAAAGAAAGGAAAAAAAAAAAGCTGTATTGGGGAAGAGGTTCTCATCATAGATTACTGCACTAGTGGAGCAGATATAATGACAGGGCAACATTCAGTAAAAGCATTTTGAGAATAATCAGTCAGAGGAATATTAGAGATGCCTGAAACTGCTGTGAATTCTGTTATCAAGGTCAGAACAGTGCCTTTTCATTTTATAAAACACATATCTTAGTAATAAGACACCATTAAAATTTCTGTTTTGAGATGGTAGTTGTTATGAAGAAATTAGTTAATTTCTTCAAGTCTGACATGTAAAGCCTGGTAAGAAGCTGTTTAAATGTGAATTCCAGGGAGGTACATACAGATTTCCTAGTGGTAAAAACAGGTTACACTATTATGTTGAAACAAATGTATATACTGATCAATGAAATGAAATGACATTTCTTTATACTGCACAACAGTTACATCAACTAACAGTTGCAAAATTCTTAAACCGTAAGTAGCAGAGAATATATGAAGTAACATATTCATTTTCTGGGAGAAGAGAGATCTAATTCAGTTGATGAATTGACAAGCTCTAGAAAGGGATACGTGCAACCATCCTTAATTTTTTTACAATGATCAGAAAGTGGCAAAGTGGAAACTATCAAAACTCAGCCTTGTAAAAATCAGTAATTATTAGAAACTGCTCATGAGGCTTGCTTTGATTTGTTTCCTAATGATAATATAGTTGTATTCCAGTACTGATGGGACAAAAAAGGTTTTGGAAGATGTCCAGAAGCTTAATTTTACATGCATTCTTATTTAAATAATTACAATAACTTAGGTCTGCTGTATTTACCATAGTTCTCAAAGACAAAGCAAAAAAAAAGCATGAATGTGCAGGAATAAGATAGCTAGATTTTTGAACCACAGATGACAGTTGGCTCAGAAATGGTTCAAATTTGGTGTTCATCTCAATCTTTCATTCTAAATATGACTATTATGAAGAAGCTTAAATACTGGTATTTATTTGTATTTTTAGTCCAACTCCTGCTTACACCAAAACAGAGATCCTAAAACTACTCAAAAGTTTAATATGCTAACATCTTCTCCATCTTGCATGCTTTTACTACCCAAGGTTGTGCAGTGGTATTCCAGAGTTCTTGTGTAGCCTGTAGTCTTACTGTAGGTCCTTTTAGATATGATGCACAAAGTGGAGAAATTGACCCTTCTGCCACTGCTATGCAAATCCCCCTCATTGCAAGCAGGGCAGATTCTCCCCCTGGTATTTGAATTTAAGTTCCTTGGCCTCTGGGTAGTACTCTGGGCTTATTTTGTAGTGCTGTGATTTCTTCACACCAGGGTCCTAAGGCTGACAGTCACAGCTCAGACTGCCCCCTTTAGATATGTTTGTGTAGAAAAAAAATCAGGGAGGTCTACACTGTGCAGTGTCTGTAGCCATGCAGTGCAACGCACTTGTTCCACACACATCTTTTTCACAGACATCCCAAGATGACAGCTTGCAGAGCAGGTGTGATGGCAACTCATTCTTTTGCAGACCATGTCCCAGGAGGACTGCATAAATAGAATGACTTTCAAAGTACTGGCAGGTGTCCCTTATGTTGATGGGCATGACAATGCCATGGGACAGAGCTAGTGAGAGTTGCACATCTACAGCAATCTGCTGACAAGACTAGGAATGGGAGAGAAATTAGATAAATGTGTGCAAGGGTGGAGAGAAGCTGGGTTACATATTCTGTGAGAGAGATGTTGTGTTATTGGCATTTCTCTGAGAGGTCTTTCTTGCTAGCTTTGAGCATGAGCAAATGGAGAATTCCCTGCAACTGAAGGTGCTCCCCTGGACAAGAGAATCCCTTTTGAGAGCAGCCAGCAGAATTTCATTCTTGTTTGCTCTGTGCCTGAGGTATGTCATGTTGCTGGCAATTGACATCATGGCATGCTATTGAGTCTTGTTGGATGATTAGGAGCTGCTGCTCTGCCTATGCAAGTATCGGGACTGCCTGCTGCTGTAGAAATGCACCCTTACCTCCTATATTGAGTAGATGAATATTAGACCTCCTGTGAACAAAATGTTCTAGTAGAAATCTGGCTGACAAACAGTGGTGGAGATCCTTGCCCATGCCAGGCCATCCTGCTTCTGCCTTCAGATTTCAGATTTTCAGATTTTCCTACACAGATGGTGTCCATTTTACACTGAAGACTGCCTGGAACTTCCCCCGTCTCCATCTGACATGCCAGCCACAAGGTTGTTCTGGAAAACTGTGGCCTGGGTGCCGGAATGAGAAATAGGTATTGAATGTGTGTGATTTTTTTTTTGGCACGGAGGGAAGCATAAGTATTAACTCTCATGGGAGCTGAGACTGATGCTACAGTAGTGTGTTGTCATGTAATCCTAATGAACTGTGTTTCAGTTACAGAAATTGTTTCCAAAGACTGCATGTGAGGGCTGGGAGTTGTAATCCCAGTATCCCTGCAAATTAATGTATGGCATCAATTTTGAGAGCGGTGCATGTCCTTTTTCATGTAGGAAAGCATATATACATGCAAAGTCATACCTAATTGTCATAAACATTCCGTACTGAGACCTGCAACTCTCTTCTTTATGAAGATACGCCCTGCTATTTGCTGATAACAATTGCCATGCAGAAGTATTTCAGCACTAATGCCAGACTGCTCTTTCAAACAGACATAAGAGCCTATTTGGTGAAGGGCTCCCTTTTCACTGCAATGCCTGTTTCCTCTGCAGCAACAGCTATCTAGTCTCACACAGCATGCTTTCCATGGGAATATTCTTTCCATCTCTTCCATAAGTCTCTCTCTCTCTTCCTTCCAAAAATGTGAAGAAAGCATCATAGTCACCAGAGCTGGACTGCTCTTTGATGGAGAGACGAGCTGATGGTTCTAGAGATGACTGTGAAGTGAAGAGAAATGTTGACCTCTGTGAAGAGAATCCCTCCTCTCTATAGTCACTCATGCTCAGAGAAGGGTATTATTTCTGTGCTCCTACCTCTCTCTGGCTTCACAGAAGTCCCAGTTTCAAACCCACACTTAAACAACTAAAATTTACTGCCCAAACATATTTTAACTGGCAACAAATTGTATTAATTTTCCTCAAGTCAAGTCTGTTTTGCCAAAGACGGTAATTGGTAAGTGATCTCTGTGTCTTTATCTCAACCCATGAGCTTTTTCATCCTATTTTTCTCCATCTGTCCCGTTGAGGAGGAGGAATGAGAGAGTGGTTGGATGGGAGTTTGGGCCTTAGCCAAGGTCAACCCACCACAATGCTAAATTCAGGTTTATTAAAAATCTAGTTGCATATTCTTCTAGTGACATATGTATAGATTAACATGAAACACCTAGTCTCGGGGCCTTCCTAAGTATAACATAAGCCATATGAATTGTTCCTGTAACAGCAAAATCTCCCCTTGGCTTCCACATATGACTGACACATTTCAAGTTACTTAAAAAGGAGGGGCTTTGGGAATGGAAAGAGCTCAGAACAAAATTCCTTGTCAACAAAGAAATTAATTCAGTGCAGGATGAGGAAGTGCTTTGGAAAGATGGATGCCAGCTATACAATTTGTTCCAGTGGTAGGTAGCTCTTGACTGGTATTTTCCCAGTAGCAAGTATCAAGGTTGTTGGAAGAACACCTGTATATCCCATGTGTGACTAGTATTCCACAGAGGTCTTGCACATAATGTACACACAGAGATCACAGCATGCATGTTCAGCAAGATGCATGCCTGTAAATGCTGTACACTTGGTTTTCTAAAGCATGAGGTTTACTGCAGAGATGCAATGCGTCCAAATACATTGTCAGAGACAGTTGGTTTAGAGAGTAGGAGTCTTTTTAATCTGCTCAGGGAAATTAAGTTCCTTTCTTGGTTGAAAAGAGGCAGCTTAAGCAGCTAGTAGACCCTATTATTTGAATTCTACTTGATGCGGTCACATCCGTGCATATTAAGAAATTTTGCAGGAGCTCATGATGAACTGTACTTAGAAATCACCTTAGTATGTCCAAGACAAACAAATAGAAAATAAAACTCTAACTTATTCCAGAAAGCCATATTATGATGTTTGGTGAAATCACCTTCTGAAGAAAACAAACGCAAAACTCAACCAAACAAAAAACACAAACCAAACCAAAGGACTTACTTTCTCGTTGAGTTCTTTTGAAAAATGATGAAATTTATCTTAGACTTTTGGCTCTGATGCTCTATCAGAAGACTATTTTGAAACTTCTCTCCTTGCTGTATCCAATAAAAAGTCAACTCTTCCTCAGGCTTTATTTTACTGTGCCAAAGTGGTTGGACCAAAAAAAGGCTAAGCTTCTCCAGAATATATTTTTTAGAGATTTTGTAGGCTCATGAGGGTTTTCCCTGCCTGTTCTTGGTGTGAACATACATAGTCTGGGGTAATAAACAGATTAATCAATATAGCTGATGGTTTCCAATCATACTAGGCTGCAAGGAGAGCTTGCTTACATATGCCTGTGAAATACCACACAGACACATAGTCATTCTTGCTATAACTAACTCTTTCTTCTTCTCATCATCCTAATAGGTCTCTTTTACATCTGTTGCACATCCAATTCTTCTTTCCTGAAGCCTGTGTAATTACAGAGTTCTCATTCTAACAATTTCTTTGAACATCAAGACTACTTACGTGTTTTGCGTTATCAGTTTGTTTATGCAGAAGGCATGCCTCAGAGAGAGATTTTAAAGCCTGAACCTCAACAACCTAGATGAATAAATAAGTCTTAAAAAATCTGACTTCTGAGAATTATATTAAGTCCCAGGAAAACAGGTAGCAGATACAATAATATCAGCATATGATAGCATCTTTCTTCACCTTTCTCTTGCTTTTGCCCTATAAAAATACTGGCATTCTGCTTCTTGCTTTTGCCTGGTAAACTAAAGTTAATGTATAAGACTATTGGAAAGTAAGCTGTGCTTCATGTTTATAACAAACACTTTTCTTATTGGACTGATAATGCTAAACTTTTGTAAATCTCTGTTGCAACTTCTTTTCTTTTAATTAGCTTAATTTAATAAATAAGAACTCAGTTGCATAATCAACTTTACTCCATCCTTTACACCACAGCTGTTAAGAACAAGGAGGAAAAAAGCTGTAATTCACTACAGCATTCAATATTTATTTTCCAAATACAGCCCAGGAATGTCAGCACTATTGGGATTGAGCTGAAAGGTTATTCAAGATGGCTTACCACACTGACCTTTATTTATGACTGGAGTAAACAAGTCAGTGAGGGTATACACTATTCAGATTTTTATTCCTTCTTTCTTCTCACTCTGTAATTGTGACTGTCCATAAGAAATTTCCTTGAGAGAGTGATTGTCTTATAATAAGCACTAATTAGCTGTTGAACTGATTCTAGCATATGGTGCAGCAGAACTTCCCCAAAACTAGTTTGAATGGAATGGTGCCATCTGTCTGAGTTGAGTTCAGCTAACAATCTGTCAGATTTTGTTGTTTTAACCTCTTTGATAATTAAAGAGAAATTGGCATGGTCTGCTAAGAAAATGGAACCTCCCAAATAACTACTGGACCTTCACTTGCTGTGAAATCAAGGGTCCTAGTGAATTGTAAACAGCCTTTAGATTTAATATTAGTAAAAAGAAACTTTATGGAGAGGACCATTTTCTCTCTCATCCTTGAAACTGGAATTCTTATGTAAAGGACACTAGGACTACTTAAGATCTGTTGATTTCTGTGTTCTAGAACATTGCCTAAAGCTGTAAATTCAATTTAATTTCATCTTCTTTATTTTAAGTACCTTATCATTTATATTAGCGGTAGCTAACTGTTGGAGAGAAATATGACAATTGAAACTTAAAATTCAAAAATACGTAAAATATTTGCCTATCAGCAAACAAAACATGTAGAACAGACTTAGTTTTCTACCTTACTAATATCTATCAAAGATTTTCAACATCAGACATCATATAAGTTCTTTCTTTCCTGTTTGTATCAGAAGAAATGGGGTAGGCCTAAACCTCAATGAGATTCAACTGAATTGCGTTACTTCAGAATGAAAATAACAAGCTTGTGTTTCTCTGAACAACTTTAGACCAATGCCATTACCCATCACAGTATTTTATGCTCTACATTATGCACACTGAACTGATTAAAAATATAAAAATATGCAATTTAGCTTATTAAAGCAGCTACTGAAGAAAAGAAAGACTTTTTACTTTAGCAGGGTAGGGGTAGATAATTCTTCCACAGGAAATAAAGAAATGAGAACAATAAACTGGAAATGACAATTCATTGATGATATTTTTTCCTGCAAATTAAAAGCAGCTTCAGTAATACATGTTTATGTTCCTGGAGCAGCTAGTGCATGTTTTTAAATAGTTTATTAAAGGTGGCCATTTTTAAAATAGTATCTGCAGATAAGAAGCTCACCCTCAGATAACATGTCTTTCCATCTCCTTGAAGCATACTTCTTAGCAAGGAGCAGTTATACGGTGCTGTGGTGGTTTTGGCTGGGATAGATTTAATTTCCTTCATAGTAGTTAGTATAGGGCTATGTTTTGGATTTGTGCTAAAAACAATGTTGATAACACAGGGATGTTTTCGTTACTGCTGAGCAGTGCTTACACAGAGTCAAGGCCTTTTCTGCTTCTCAGACCGCCCCACCAGCGAGTAGGCTGGGGGTGCACAAGAAGAGGGGAGGGGACACGGCTGGGACAGCTGACCCCAGCTGACCAAAGGGCTATTCCATACCATATGACGTCATGCTCAGCATATACAGCTGGGGGAAGAAGAAGGAAGGGGGGACGTTTGGAGTGACAGTGTTTGTCTTCCTAAGTAACCATTATGTGTGATGGAGCCCTGCTTTCCTGGGGATAGCTGAACACCTGCCTGCCCATGGGAAGCAGTGAATGAATTCCTTGTTTTGCTTTGTTTGCATGCATGGCTTTTGCTTTGCATATTAAACTGTCTTTATCTCAATCCATGAGTTTTCTCACTTTTACCCTTCCAATTCTTTCCCCCATCTCACCAGGGGTGAGTGAGCAAGCAGCTGTGTGGTGCTTAGTTGCCGGCTGGAGTTAAACCACAACAGGTTTTCATAATCCCAGATAACCCTTCTTCTTGAGACAGAACTAGCTGCCTTGATCTGTCACTTTCTTTCCCATCAGAGCATGATGCTCATTCAGTATAAAGAGATATTGTAAATGCAGTCATCTTAAAACC
Organism: Ciconia boyciana; assembly: GCF_034638445.1. Taxonomy (NCBI): domain Eukaryota; kingdom Metazoa; phylum Chordata; class Aves; order Ciconiiformes; family Ciconiidae; genus Ciconia; species Ciconia boyciana. Next base: position 81,568,489 of record NC_132935.1, read on the forward strand.
CGTAAGATTATAAAGCCATTAGTCTCAAACTTCCAGCAAATTCTGAAAGAATTCGTTCTGGAAGAACAAAGTCAATATAAATCATGCAGAGACCAGAGAGGAGAATGTCATCCTTAGTTGCCTCAGATCTCATTCCCATGCATATGTGATGAGGTACAAAGGCAGAGTGACTTGACCACGGTGCTGACCAGGCAGGCAGCTGAACACTGAGATATCTTCACTCTTGCAAGGACATCTCCTTCACACACATCAAAGGTCTGGTTCTCAAGTCTTGTGTAGTGAACATTTTCAAGCTACAGAGAATTGATGAACCTCTGAATCCTTCCTAGATTTTTATGTCAAATAGTATAATGAGAACAGGTCTATCCGCATTCTTCTTATTTAGTCTCTGGTCATCACCCTAATATTTCAACTGTTGTAGTTTAGATGTGTCTTACCTCTTATCTCATCCTTCTAGGCTGAAGTAAACAGTGATTCTAACCATCAATCTACCAAGAGTAGTTTTAGACTACTCTTTCATGATTTCTTTCAAATAGATTTTTTCAGCTGAATTAGTGTGCTCCCATTCTAGAAAGTGTAAGTAACCATAATTAATTTAGTCTCCCTGTTTCCCAGCACTGGTAAGAGTACAATTGCACAATTGAAATTTTATTTTTTGTGCCAAAACCAAAAAAAAGACCAAACCAAGCCCCAGGGCTGTAGCCATTAATTTTCATCCTTTCATAAAATTCCATTAAACAGAGTGTAGAATTGGCAGCATTAAACTAATAGTATAATTCTTCTAAGCACAAATAGTTTTACGACTAAATGAGATTTATAAGAAATTTTTGAGTTAACAACTGGTTAGTCTGATTTCTTCTCAATACCGTAAAATACTTGAAAGAAGAGGAAGTTCTTCTTATTTACAGCTAGTAAAATATTCAAGTCCAAAGTCCATGAAAGTAGGAAACTGTTTTCATAACCTGATTTATTTAAAGTAAAATCTGCTAAAATACTGATTTCTGTCAAATATATCAAATAGCTGGCTACAATTTACATTAGCAGTTTAAAAAAATACATAAGCCTTCTCTTAGAGAAACAGAGTATACAAAGAAAAGATGAAGAGTAAGAAAATAGGAGAAAACAACAAACAGTAAAATAGTGTTATCCTCTTTAGATTAATGAAAAATATGTTGGTGACCTAGTTACATCGAGAAATTTAATTAGAGGTTAGATGTGTTCAATATTATTTTGTTAAATTTGTCTAAAATAAGAGTAACAGAAAAGGAATGGGAATTTTCAAAGTAAAGGCTGAATATTTCCCCCACCCCAAAAATTGAAAACTAAGATTAAATAGGTCTTTGCTACTTCATTGTATAACCTGCAGGTGTTATGCTAATCCTCAAATTTGTTTGGAATCTTCTCCCACACCATTTTTAGACAGCATTAGTGAAAATGACGATGCAGCTTTTACAAAACTCAGTTCAAAACTGTGACAGATCTTAAACGGGATACTACTAAACCATTTAAGTCTACAGAAAACAACCTTTAATCTTCACTATTGGAAAACACTCTAATCTCAAACACTGCCTTGAATGCTGGATCATATTATGCAATGTAGAACAAGAGCTCTCATACTTGAATGCCTCAGTGAATCCCCCAGCTTAACAAAGAGCCTGAGAATTAATAGGTTATCTCCATCTTTATTTGAGAACTTTTAATATTGCCTCAAGTCACATTTTGAGATATGAATTGCTCCCTCTTTTCAACTATTGACTGAATTATTGTAACTGAAACGGTGCAAAACCCAACTGTCTCAAGCATAATTTCTGTCTGAACTTCATTCCTTTGAGTGTATTGCATTATTTGTATAGTTCCATCCGTGTAGTAACGACATTGATAGATACTGCCCTCTACTGATGACAGGACATTGAACAAGTTTGAACCCCTGCCTAGAAAACCAAAACTTAATTTATTTTGACCAGACAGAATACAGATAATTCAAGAATATGTGATCAGGGAACTTGTGTGTTAGACATCATCACAATTTAAAAAAAAAAAAAAAAAAAAAGGAGAGGGGTGGGGGCTTGGAAAAAAAGCATTATTTAAAGTGGTCTGAGAAATTCTTTAACTGAAAATCTATTATCTGAAGAAAGATATTTTCAGTTTTGAGGTAAGCTAAACCTTATCTGCACTCCAGCTGGTTTGGAATTATAAAATACTCCTCAGAATTATGAATCTGAAGAATGCTGAACTACTGATCAGTGCAGGGCAGTTGGCAAATGGAAGGTACTTCAGTAGTGTTTTCTTCTTCTTTTCTAAACAGTGATCAGCAAGAAGTTCCAGTTAATGGTTTTCTTTCAGATTCTGAAAATAGCTGCTAAAACCATAAAGCAAGTTTTAAATTCAGTATAGATGCACATCCATGTTCCAAAGGGTTTCTTTGTGGTGGTAAATAACTTTCTGAGGCAAAGTGAGAAATAGTGTTAGTTCTTCAGAGTTTTGTTTGTTTGCACAAGGTAGCTGCTGCATATCTCATCAATTATTAGAAATCACTACACTTTGTTGAACCTTGTAGAGAACTGTGTAAGAAGACTCCTCTGTAAACCACTCATGTTTCTTTTACAGGAATATGACCAAATAGATTAATTCTCATTTAGCACTTAAGCTAAGTGCCACCTTTGAGATCTGTCATGGTTCTCTTGAACCTCTTCAAACAAATACCTTTTCTTAAATTCTTTTTTTTTTCCCTCTTTTTTTCTTTTCTTTTTTTTTAACTGGAGAGAAATCACTTTATAGGCCACTGTTAAATTAATTTAGCTATGAGATATTAAAGAAGTATAATGCACATATTTAAGCAATTAATATATGCATGTCTTTCCTTTAAAATGAACATTCCTGTAGAATTGACTTTGGTTTTGTTTAGTTACATATCCATAAACTGCAATTCTACTTCACATAAAAGTTCTCAAATAAACCCTCTCAGTTAAAACCAAACACAGTCTAGTTCAGTGAAAGCAATAAAACTAAGCATGCAAGAATCAAATCTAATTGATTTTTGGTCACTAATGAACCTTAACATGAAATAATTTCCTCCTTATTCCCATGAGCACAATTCCTACATGAGAACAGGCTTTTTCTGGTTTTGCAATGTTACATATATATAATGAAAATAATGAAACAAACTCCATTCAAATTTCCCTACATGCATTTTGATTAAGTCCAAACTGAAGTTCAAGAGAGGGAAAAAAAATAAAAATCAGGATTTATTGACAATAAACTCCCAGCATAATACCTTAGCAAAGGAGACTCAAATATTCTGGCTTAGCAGATGCTAAAACAGAGTTAATATCAAAATGAGCCATAAAAAAGGAAGACTAATACAGAAGGTGTGGGGGGGGTTTTATTACCTCCAAAAGATTTTCCTTTTTTTAATTCAGTGTTTATTATGTGACATTAGTGAAAGGTGGTTTTTAATTTGGTTTATAAACCTGATATTATGTTTATTTTCTTTAAATTAGCTAATACTTAAATAAATATTACATGGAATTAACAAAAAAGAATAGTAGCTTGGAGAATATGAGCTATAGTAACTCGTATTCTAGACTGACCAAACCAATTTATAAAACAACATAGAGCATACTCAGTAAACTAACATAGGTCAAATACTGCCAACTCATATACACATTGTCTCATTTTGGTATGTGAAGCTGAGGCTGGATCCATCTGTTGATGAGCCTCAAATACAGAAGAGAGCTCTTCCTCTAGCACTCATCAAACAGGCAGCAAATCCTGATTTTTCTGTCCTTCTTTATGAAAAATTTGTACTATCAGCATTTCCTATATAATTTTCAGTGCCCTTTTAGATATTTGGATTTTAATACTATGTAATGGTTCTTGCTTTAATTCAGTGCAAGCATATTGTTCTGATGTTAATATATTGTAGTGTTATTATTCCTGCCATCTTCTACTATTCATATTTTTAGGCCTTAAAGAAGCACTCCCATCCCAACCCTCAAAGGTCAGTGATATGATGTTGAAACTTTTACTAAATACTCACTGGAAATCTCGTTATAATTGATTGGCTAGTTGCACCAAAAAAAAAAAAATCAGTTTAAAACTAGTTGATGAGTGATAATGACATCGGTTTAAGTTGCAATGAACACAGCTTCAACCAATCTTAAAGACAAATTTTGATATTCTATGTCTGCTACAGCTAAATTCTTAGCTTGTGACCAGCAGCTTCTAAATATTTTATCCAGGTCATATTTATGCATAAATTCCTTAAGGATTTTGGTTTCCTAGGATGCCCCCACAAACCAAAAAGAATAATTATGGAGACTAGATAATTAGAGGATCTATAGCTCTCACATAGGAAGATGTTTGCTAATGTATTTTAAGTGTTTATCACCTCTAGACAGAAGACTGTTGCCTCTGCTGATGTTTTTTCATCTTCTAACATTATTGTTATCAGTTCTGAGTTGGGTTTTATCTGCCTGTCCTTTCTTCACACTGAGCATCTCAAAAAAGGCCACAGAACTTTTAAAGTAAAAAAGCATGACTTTCTTGGAATCTAAACTAAAATACCTAAGATTTAAATAGAGAAAGCTCAAAGTGACTAGGTCACATGGAATACAGGTAATATAAAGTTTATAAACAACTCTTCCAGTGTGCCCTTGTATTCAGGCTGTCAGTGGTCTCTGGCTTACTGTGCTGCAGCAAACTCTATACAAGCTACCCAAAGTGCAGAGGTAACTACTCTACACTGGTTCTCAGTTGTTTTTTCTGTGATTTTCAGGCTCCCTTCTTCTATTTGACTCCTCCTGAGCTGTGTCCAAACTTCCTCTTAAGCTTCCTCAGCCACACCTGGGAAAAAGAGCAATCACTCACCTCTAGAGGAATCCTCTAAAATATTTACTATAGCCAACAAATCTAGAAACAAATAAAGCAAACGTCCACCATAGTTCTCCTAATCCATTCCCCACTGACTTAAATGAGCCTTCATAATTTCTCTTCTAGGTCCACTCCTCTTGGACTACACTCATCTGTTATGCCTAAAATCAAGTTTCCAGCTTACAATCACTACCTTACTATTCAAAGCTCAGGTTTGTTTATTGCTGTGGCATCTTCATTCCCTTTTTTCCAATTATCAGTGTTTTCTGTTGACTGGACATTAATGTGAGTGGCCAGTTTTTTTAGTTCAGGATTTTTCTTTAGGGTGATGATTGTGGGTCACTATTTTTGCCATTTCTAGGTGGCAAATTAGTCATGAGCCAGAAGATTGCCCAGAGTTTCAGGCTAATCAAAACAATAATGAGAGACACCTCCCTTCCCCCATCTTCCTGCCCCAAAACCAAAGATTGAGCAAAGCTGCCAAAAGTGTAAAAAACAATAGCTTTCTCTGGTACCACTACACCAGATTAACCACCCACAAGTTACTTGGAAGTTGAGCAAAAAAGGAGATGCATTTCCATTCTCATTCTTTCCTTCAAGACACAGCTACTTGCCATACAGTTATTCGTATATAATAGAATTTTATATTTAAATATTATATATTTATAAATCAATATCAAACATATACTCTCTCTATAGAATAATATATCTGTTAATATATATAAAGAGAATAATAGAACAGAGCATCTCTCAGATCTGAGTGGTTTAATCACCATGGGTCTTCAATGGGCTGTTTCAGAGCCAGAGCAGCAACAAGAAAGAGGGAGAGGGACGTGGTGTGGGAGATTTCAGGCTCAGTTATGGGGGTCTCGGGCCCAAAGAGTAAGGGAGCACAGACCACCACTGACAAGACCCAGAGGGGTTTTCTCAGTAGCCTGGGGATGAGTAAAGCATCAGTGCTGTAGGGAGATCAGAGCCTAGAGCAAGGCTGGTCAGTTGGGACGGATCATAGGGGAAAGCCCCTGCACGGCCACAGACCAGGCTCCACCGTGCTCAGCTCAGGGCTCAAGACAGGCCAAGTGAGCTGTCAGGGAGCAGCAGGAACAGGGCTACTCCTTAAGGGATGGGAGCTGAGAGGAGTCAGCAAGATGGCCCAGAAATGACAGTCAGGAGTCAGAAGATGGCCCAGAAATGACAGACACATTCAACCTAGACACAATATCATCAAGCAGGTTTGTGATGAGGAGGCAGGTCCAAAGTCCAGCTGGGAAGTCAGCCTGAAGGCCAGGATCAGGTCCAGATACTGCCAGTCAGGTCCATGGTGACAAGGCAGGTTGAGGTCAAGCCAGGAAGGCAATCTATTGGTCAGGACCAACATGGTCTATGGCCTGGCCCAAGCACAACAGAACTGCAGACCAGCACTCTTTAGGCAGGAACTGAACGCAAGGACTGAGCTTTAATGTTGCACCTGAACCTATGGGCAAGAGTCGTGCAGGTATGTCCCAGGTGAGGCTGGTCATACCCATTAAGGCTTGTTGGTGCACTTGGAGCCCTGAAAAACTCTTGGTAAAACCTTGTAAGTACATTTTGCTCTTCAGATCAGAAGGTTTTTTCCTGTTCATTTTGGAGTCTTTGGGACGTACGCTCTTTAAATGTCTGTTTTCCTTTATTGATTACCTAAAGAAATATCATGGCTTCCCATTTTTGTCCTGAAAACAAATTTCTGATGGACATTGGGGATTATGTTGATTTTGGTTAGAGGGTAATTTGTATGAAAAAATAGAAAAATTAAAACAGTAAAGATTTTTTTTATCATTGGTCAAAATTACTATATTGATGACACTCCAAAAGAAATTATTTTCTTTTTTTTTTTTTTTTCTTTTTTTTCCCCCCTTTTTTTATTTGAATAGCACTATATCCTGCATTCTCTGATGCACTGGAGAGTTCTCAGTTTCTTGCCAAAGGCTGGAAGCTCTGCGTGGTGTACAGAATTAGGTCGATGCCAGGTTATCACTTCAAGCCCCTTGGCTTTTTAGTGGAGCAATGATATTACAGGTGCTTGTGTAACAGTTGAGAGATGGACTTCCTTCTTTTTGAGTTTCCACTGTATTGGGAGAGCTTTTGTCTTTCTGTATAGTTTCTGTAATGGTGTGGCTGAGTGTTAGTGAAGATTTACATTACTATAACTGAGATCTGAAAAAGAGACAAAAGGACAGCTTATATCCCTGGGAAGACAGGATCTGGACGGACCTCGGTGGTTATAAGAAAGAAGAACGTTCGTAAAAACCACAATACTTCTAGATAGATAAAATGTCAGTTCTTTGGGGCAGAAAGAAAAAAATCTAATTTAATTCTTATCAGTTACATCGGAGATAAACTTCTACCAAGACTCATCTGCACAAATATATTGAAGAATACTTCCTTAACCTTTTTGTAGTAATAACAAGGGAAAATAACTATTCCCTAGCTTTGCTCTTATAAGTGAAGGGGAAAAAAAAAATTTCAACGCAAACAAAGCCACAAGCTGAATAAGGAAAATCAATTCCACATACATAGAGTAATCTTTGACTTGCCATTAGATGGTATTTATAAGTGCTTAAAGACTCAAATGGGATGATCGAAAAGAGATGATAAAATTATTTTTTTTATTTATCAAATGTAGGAGCAGAAAAGAAATATGAGACGTATAGGTATAGATTAGCCATTCTTTAAAGCATTGTCCCTGTTCAGTTGACATATTTTTCAATGAGAGAAAAAAGTTTTAAACAAGAGAAGGTCTGAAGTGTTGTTTTCTGTTTTTATCTCATCAAATTTTAGTCTATTCTGAATGGCTTCTTATTTTTGAAGTTGATGATCTGTTTATACCACATATCTGTACTTTCTTCTTAAAAAGGGAATTGGTAGAAATAAGAAGTGATGCCAGTAAGAGCAAGAAGACCTGTGAATTTTATTTAATAACAAACCACATATGTTCACTTTCTTAAATGGTGCAGCTGGAGAAAAGACATTCACAATTCTTTGTACCTTTCAAATGTGGAGTAGGCCCCCAGGTATAAACAATTGTCAGGCAATTTTATTTCCAATGAAAATTGGAACTGTTTCTGAAAACAAATAGAGACTTTGTCATACAGTCAGGACTGAAAGTAGGAATCTGATGAAAGAAAGAAATCTGGGGTTGTTTGCTCTTTTCCTTTTAAGTTAAATAAAAGCCATTGTTTGCCTGGAAATATTTTAATGGGAGAAAATACAGCAAATTATGTATTTAAGACAGTCTACCATACCTCCACCAGTAAAAAAAAGTCTTTGAAACTTCATTCAAGAGAGAAGAGGTGATCAGAAATTAAAAACATTATCATGATAGTCATGATCCCCTTTCCACTTTTTATCGTTATAGTATAAGCATTTGTTAACTGGCAATTTGTTCTTTGACTCTACAATAGCCTTGTTTTACCTGTGATGACTGTTGCTATATCCTGTATCAGGCATTATCTTTATGAAATTATTTCCTTGTTATTCTTCTTAAACTGCATCTAAGACATAATAAACAGCACATGCATGAAAATTCTTATAGTACACTGATCTGAACTACCACTGATCAAGGCAACAAGTTGTGCTTCTTCTTACTGCTTAAATGGACAGAATTTTTTCCCATGTGAGGCTAGAATGGAATTGTCAGAAAGGAAAAAAGTATGGAGAGGTGCTTGAAATGATGATGTTTAATAGCATTAAACCTTATTTTGAAACAAAAAGACAGAGTCCACAAGTTGGCTTTAGCTATTCTCAATAGTTAATTGTGTTTAAAATGCACTGTATATGTACTCGGGTGGTACAAACTTAAACTTCTAGTCACTGGTTCTCACTAACATTTTTTTCATACAGTAGTGCATTACCATAAGCACAGTAGGAGGAGCTTAATTGAAAGCTGTTAATCCTAGCTGAAAAACATATCTATATGTATGCACATGCATTACATAATGGATATGGATAGTCTAGAAGCTACTTAATGATTATTTTCACAATTAATTAAATGGCATACAGTAATGTATATGGTATACAACATTTATTTTCTCAGGAAAATAGTTCCAGAGTCCATTAGTCTATAAGTCAAAGTACGGATTTTTCCACCTTCAGCACCTAGCTCATGCTTTTATAGCACAATTTTAAAAATGTCTTAACCTTGTACCTTGCCAGGATTCCACTTGAATCTTTTTTCATGAGCAGTCCTTTATCATTTCCAATTTTTGTGTCTTGCACCATTTTTTATGATCTTTTTCTTTTGCTAGGTATAAGATATGCAGGTTTTCATTATGTATTTTTTTCCATGGGACTTTGTTTATGGAACAGCTTACATCTCCCTTACCCATCCTATTTGCATTCTTTTGCTTTATCCCACTTTTTACATTCTTTAACCTCACTACTTCTGCCATGTTCCCTTCAGAGAATAATTCCCCAAAGAGTTATTGAGCCTGCCTGCTACTTTGAAAGACAATGCTGTGTTTAGAAAACACAAGCTTTGTTTCCATGGCTGCTTGTAGAAGACTGTTATTTGGAGCACATGAAAATTACCAAATTAACACAACAGTGCTAAAAAGATATGTTTATTCTAAATGACCATTAAAAGGAGTTAAAGTTTGGCTCAAATCCATGTAGTTTCTGTTCTTTATTTAAATGGCAGAAGTTGAAATATTTTAGATCTATTAAAAAAATCTGTTTGTAGAATTTACTGTCTTTTTAAAGAAATCAGGGTTGTGAAGCAGAAAGGAATAAAGTTCTTTGGAAAAGAGTCTCAATATAGTCTAAAACTGCAAATCACCAGAGTGTTTAAATTAATACAGGCATGATATTGTCACAACTGCATTATAGGAAGAGAAAGGTTGGCTTCATGTTAGCCTTGGCAACCGTGTAATTCAGCTGAGAGTAGATTTGCTTATGAAGGCTAGAAAAAACTTTAAAGCATACCTCCATATACTAATTTTTCTTTAAATTTAGATTTCTTTTAAACCCCACAATGTGTAACACCAATTTGGAGAGCAAAGATATTTTTCTTCATGAATTTTTTTTCTAAATTTGAGAGGTCATTAATTTGCCTTTTTTGATTTAGTGCAACAACATTTCCATTTTTCATGAATGCTTTTGTTTCCTACCATACAGGAAATGGAAAGGGCTTTAGGGTTTCTTATTTTAGCTCATTTATTATAGATTCCTATATTTGCCAAAAGAGAAGCACAGATTATTCTGAAAGGCATTCTGAAAGGTGAGTGAGCATAGGCTAATCATCCCCCCTTCATGAAAACAGCTCATTCTGACCTTTAATATTGACTGACTTTACCTGCAAATGTTGAAGGTCAAGGGCCTCCTGGAAAAATATATATATATATTGTTCCAATTCAGCTTTTCTGTAAGATTATTCTCTTTAATCTCATGTCATATCACTTTTTTTGTTTCCCCTGCCCTTGATCATGCCCACTCTCTCTTCTTTACTCTAGTCCTGGAACCTTTCCTTCTCTTCCCTCCTTCTTGACCTGCTGCCAGACATGGTACTTACATTACACTGCATTGCAAATACTTAAGCGTTACTGGTTTTGACAACCAAAATATCATTTCCCCTCCCTTTACTTATTTTATAGATTCCCACAGGCTTGCATTTATAAAAAATCAAGTTCTGGTATAACTTTGGTTTTTACAAGCTTGTGGCCTGAAGGAACAGGTATACTTGAAATGTTGTAGTTCATCTCTTGTGTCATTGCCAAGTATTACTAAATGTTAACAGTCTAACTGCAGTGCCTAGAAAGTAGTTGAGTAAGTCTGTCGGAATAGAAACTCAAGCTTCCAAGTAGAAGTTAAGTCTTTTAGTCTCTAAACAATTAATTTGTACTTTAGGAATCCTTGGAGGAGATATGTAACAGATATTATTGAGTCCTATCATTCTTGGGAAACAGATTATTTCAACATCCTGATAAAATCATGGCAATAACATATCCATTTCTTTTGTTAGATATTCTATTTTCTCCTTTGTACACTGTGGGACAGATTACATGATCTCCCGACTCCATCCCACTCCTATCTCTAAGGAAATTTCCAGATATCTGTTTTGGGACTTTCAGAAATGAGGTGCCATTCCAAACCTATTTCTTTTTCAGATGACTGATGTCATACTCAGCAATCCAAGAAATCCTCGCTGTACAGTGGACAGCAATTCCACTAAGCTAATTTGCTAAATATTCCTTCCCTCTGGCCCTGCTTTCCATATTTCTGATATCACTTGCTAAGGGACTTTGCCACAAAGCACTCTCTCTTAGACTCTACTTGAACTTTATCACCCAACTGAATTCAAACTTATCCTGCGTAAACTGTAGCCCTTATGTCTTTTTTTTTTTTTTCTATAAGACAGGAGGCCTGAAGATAATTGCTATTTCACTGAATCTTCACCCATTTATATCTGTCTAATTCTCCTTGGTTTTCTATTGAATCCATCAGTATAAAATCCATCCCTGTGGCATCCATCTTTTTAACATTACTTGCCAGTTCAGCACCTGCTTAGTCTGTTCATGTTCACATCAAATTCCCCTTCTGTGATAATGCCAAGTGTTTTACATCCTTCATTTTCTATTCAGTTTTGGTGTAGTTGAAAACCTCATTTTTTATTAGTTAGCCATTTCTCCTCTTGTTGGAAAAGCTTTCACCGTTGCCCTTTAATGAAGCATTTTTCAAGGGAAAATTGACACTTCAATCCTACCTGAAAAATTATCTCAGATACTCAGCAGACCAATCTGTGGACAATAGAACAAAAAGTCAAGTTAGCTAGTGGTAACAAGCATATTTTAAAATTAGGAGTTTTCAGGTGATGTAGGGGGAAACAATGGAAAAAAAATAAGGTGAGGAGGAGGACAAAGAAGCTGCCAGCATCTTAAGTTCCTGAATTGGCAAGAAGTAAATCATATGAGCTGAGCCCACATGATATGTCCTGACAACACCTCCCTGATGTCAGGGAAACATCTCCGAAGTCTTGGCCTGATTCTGAAACATAACAGGCAAAAACTACTACAGTGAGGTATAGGACTTGCTGAATGGCATAATGCCATTTACAACATTTTTCCTGATGTCCTGCTGTGATCAATATCTAATGCTTCTGAGGAAGTGAAAGAAACATATATTGTTTATTTCACCAGTTATGAATGGGGAGAGGGTGGACTTCTGCCTTTTGCTGGCAACCACTGAATCCATGAATCAAAAGGATTGATTTCTGTGTCTTCTCTTCAACAAATACCATTAACAACAGCATGAGCAATTTCTGTATCTATGGCTTTCCAGATGAATCTAATTTATTAGACTTTGGGTTGTCCCTTGCTATTTACTTTTTATTAGCTTAATAAACAGTGTACAGTATCTTCTGAAAGACTCTCAAAGTCCAATACTGGTCACATTTAATATGATCTCTTAATCCACCACATGGCAGCCTAACCTGATACCCTTGAACAGAAGTGCTAATCATGTTTTCAGCAGGAAGTACCATGTAGTAAGTTACTGGTACTCTAAGGTACCGTTAGGGTATCTAACTTGTAAGGTACTTACTTGTAGGTACTTACTTGTACCTAACTTATAAGGTACTTACTACTGTAGTAATGTCACTGAAATCGGGAATAAACCTCTTAACACCAATGTAGCATTAAGAAGCAGGCATTCACTTTATTGCAGTGCTGGATGCACGGGGGATCCTTCTGCCTAACATGCATACCAGTTTACACAGATCTAGGTCCATTTATACAGTATATCTTTCCATATGCATAGGTTTTCATACTACTAGGCGGGACTATGTTAATTGGTAGCTTACATAATGATGATTTAGCATAACGCATGTTCAGTTTTTCACGTGGAGGTCTTTTGGTGGTCGTAGACCCCAAAACTATGCTTTTCAGGTCATGAATTCAGGGTCATTCTTCCTTTTAAGGCTTAATTTTCTCCATGGTTAAATATCACATGCTGGTTTTACCAGGATATTCTTGGGTTTTCTTTTGTTTCTTCTTGGTTGACGCTTTGAACTTTATTCTTTACATGTTCCTCACTTATTTCGCAACAGTAAGCCTAGCTCAGGGAAGACAGAGTGACTAGAAACAACTGCACACTTAAGGAAGGAAAGTGAATAACTTATCCACACTGACCTTGAAGTTATACCTTTTTCTTGTGATATATTAATTGAATGAGAAATTACTACATAGTGAGAGTAATGGGTTCCAGGTTTGGCCCAAAATGTGAAAATCTACTCCTGTTTCTTAAACTCATCCTTTCTAGAACAGTAGATCCGTTACTGTCTCAGTTTTACATATCTGTCTCTCCAAATACATTCTACTTAGGTGCTTTCCCTAGCCTAGCTACCAGTTATTAGGGTATGTATTGTTAGGATGATGGTCTTCACTCTATTTTAAAACTTCATGTCTGCAAAAATACCTGACAAACTTGTGTGCAAATCATAGAAACATAGAATCATTTAGGTTGGAAAAGACCTTTAAGATCAAGTCCAAACGTTAACCTAGCACTGCCAAGTCCACCACTAAACCATGTCCCTAAGCAACACATCTACATGACTTTTAAATACCTCCAGGGATGGTGACTCAACCACTTCCCTGGGAAGCCTGTTCCAGTGCTTGACAACCCTTTCGGTGAAAAAAATTTTCCTAACATCCAATCTAAACCTCCTCTGGCACAACTTGAGGCCATTTCCTTTTGTCCTATCACTTGGGAAAAGAGACCGACACCCACCTTGCTACAACCTCCTTTCAGGTAGTTGTAGAGAGTGTTAAGGTCTCCTCTCAGCCTCCTTTTCTCCAGGCTAAACAACCCCAGTTCCCTCAGCTGCTCCTCATAAGACTTCTGCTCTAGACCCTTCACCAGCTTTGTTGCCCTTCTTTGGACACGCTCCAGCACCTCAATGTCTCTCTTGTAGTGAGGGTCCCAAAACTGAATACAGTATTCGAGATGCAGCCTCGCCAGTGCCAAGTACAGGGGGACAATCACTTCCCTCCTCCTGCTGGCGACACTATTTCTGATACAAGCCAGGATGCTATTGGCCTTCTTGGCCACCTGGGCACACTGCCGGCTCATATTCAGCTGGCTGTTGACCAACACTCCCAGGTCCTTTTCTGCCAGGCAGCTTTCCAGCCACTCTTCCCCAAGCCTGTAGCGTTGCATGGGGTTATTGTGGCCCAAATGCAGGACCCAACACTTGGCCTTGTTGAACCTCATACAATTGGCCTTGGCCCATTGATCCAGCCTGTCCAGACCCTTCTGTAGAGCCTTCCTACTCTCCAGCAGATCAACACTCCTGCCCAACCTGGTGTTGCCTGCAAACTTACTGAGGGTGTACTTGACCCCCTTGTCCAGATCATTGATAAAGACATTAAACAGAACTGGCCCCAAAACTGAGCCCTGGGGAACACCACTTGTGACCAGCCACCTACTGGATTTAACTCCATTCACCACCACTCTTTGGACCCAGCCATCCAGACAGTTTTCTACCCAGCCAGCAAAGCATACACCCATCCAAGCCATGAGCACCCAGTTTCTCCAGGAGAATGCTGTGGGAAACCATGTCAAAGGCTTTACTGAAGTCTATGTAGACAGCATCCACAGCCTTTCCCTCATCCACTAAGCAGGTCACCTTGTCCTAGAAAGAGATCAGGGCAGTCAAGCAGGACCTGCCTTTGATAAACCCATGCTGACTGGGCCTGATCACCTGGTTGTCCTGTACGTGCTGCGTGATGGCACTCAAGATGATCTGCGCCATAAACTTCCTCAGCACCAAGGTCAGACTGACAGGCCCGTACTTCCCCCGATCCTCCTTCCAGCCCTTCTTGTAGATGGGCGTCACATTTGCTAACCTTCAGTCAACTGGGACATCCCCGGTTAGCCAGGACTGCTGGTAAAGGATTTAAAGTGGCTTGGTGAGCACTCCCACTAGCTCCCTTAGTACTCTTGGGTGCATTCCACCCAGCCCCATAGACTTGTTTGTGTCTAAGTGGTGTAGCAGGTCGCTAATCATTTCCTCTTGGATTATGGGGGCTTCACTCTGCTCCCCATCCCTGTGTTCCAGCTCAGGGGGCTGGGTACCTGGAGAACAACTGGTCTTACTGTTAAAGACTGAGGCAAAGAAGGCATTAAGTACCTCAGCTTTTTCCTCATCCTTTGTCACTATGTTTCCTCCCACGTCCAATAAGGGATGGAGATTCTCCTTAGCCATCCTTTTGTTGTTAATGTATTTATAGAAACATTTTTTATTGTCTTTTACAGCAGTAGCCATATTAATTTCTAGTTGGTCTTTGGTCCTTCTAATTTTCTCCCTGCTTAACCTCACAACATCTTTGTAGTCCTCCTGAGTTGCCTGCCCCTTCTTCCAAAGGTCATAAACTCTCCTTTTTTTCCTGAGTTCCAACCAAAGCTCTCTGTTCAGCCAGGCCAGTTGTCTTCCCCACTGGCTCGTCTTTTGGCACATGGGGATGGCCTGCTCCTGTGCCTTTAAGATTTTCTTCTTGAAGAATGCCCAGCCTTCCTGGACTCCTTTGCCCTTCAGGACTGCCTCCCAAGGGACTCTGTCAGCCAGGCCTCTAAACAGGCCAAAGTCTGCCCTCCAGAAGTCCAAGGTAGCAATTCTGCTGACCCCCCTCCTTACTTCTCCAAGAATCAAAAACTCTATCATTTTGTGATCACTCTGCCCAAGACGGCCTCCAACCAGCACATGGCTCACAAGTCCTTCTCTTTTCATGAACAAGAGGTCCAGCGGAGCACCTTCCCTAGTTGGCTCCCTCACCAGCTGTGTCAGGAAGTTATTTTCCACACACTCCAGGAACCTCCTAGTTTCCTGTTTCCTCTGTGCTGTGTTGTATTTCCAGCAAACATCTGGTCTGATGATAATAAGTATATTTATACAGTTTTCTCTTTAACCAGTGAAACTACAGTGACCCATCTGTTAGAAAGAAAAAAGAGACATTTTTAGAGTATTAAGGTTGTTGATAGGATTACTTTTGGTGTAGTTAGCTGCAAGAGGAAGTAAATCAAAATAACACGCACAATAATAACAATAGTAAGGGCTGATATTATTTTTGTACCACAGCAAAAGTGTCTGTTAAGAGCCAACACAATTCAATATTCTAATATGCATTAGCCATATAAGAGCTAAAATGTGACACGAAAACAAAAGTGTGAGGCTGACAAATGTATAAAAGACATCTTTGAGGAAGTGATTTGATATGCTTCTCTAAAGGTAATTTTGATACCTCTGCACTCCAGAGTGGATGCTACACATAAGAATAAAGAAGATATTTCTTCACACAATGAGTAGTTCAGAAGTGGAACTTCCTGCTGCAAGATTATAAGTATGCTAAGGTTGGCATGCAAAAGATTCTGAAATAAAAAGACTGGAGGACTAGTCTGGCAAAGCATCATTAGGTGTTTGCTTTGTTGTAACAGTTGTCTCAAGGCATCTGCTATCAGCCATAGTTCCCCCACTGAGGGGGAAGAACAGGACAGGTATTAACATCACCAGTATGCCTACGTGCTAAAGGGGATAAGAAAAGTCCTCACTTGCTCAGTCTATCTCACATATGCTTTCCTTTGCCTCTTGGGCAGTGGTCTTCAACAGTAGGCAGAAAATCAACTTTTTATTTTATAGATTTATATTTATAATATCTATATTTATAATATCTAAAATATTTTAGAAGCCATCCCTATAGCTAAGAATGTTACTGCTCAACACAAGATTTGCATATGTATTTCGGGGCAGATGTTCTGGAAGCTGCCTATTTAGGACACATAATAGCAATTTTAATGGCTATATAACTACTGGTCTTTTTTTTTTTTTAAGTCTCTGATTACTTGTATAGGCCATTTCACACTTAGAAATCAAAGACTACTCAAAGAAAATGAACAGACTAAGATGTTTTCAGAAACGGTTGAGCAGGCTTTCTTCCTGTAATGTATGTGAAATGAGCAAAATTATAAAATGTCAGGTAAGTAGCTACAGCTGTGAGTTAAAACAGTATTGCAAAACTAGGCTATCCTTCCAAGGAAACACAGTATAATTACACCTACTGTCTTTCATTATTCAGTTGGTAACCTACTGGCACATTTTTCCTACTATATGTGAGATGATCAAGGTTACAGAAAGCTATTGCTTTCTATTTCTAGAGAAATAGTAAACTTTCCTAGCCCTTAGTAATTTACCTAATTAAATCTCAAAGACTTCTTTTTTTTTCCTCCACAAAAATTCCTTTTGAGGTAAAGGAATTTTCTAATCCAGGGAGACATATTTGATAGTCTTAGAAAAATGAAACGGTCTACCACTTGAAAAATAGTTCTCCACAATTTTTTGAGACAGGATCTTTCCAGGACAAATTTTGTGATAGAAAAACATCTTTTGCTATGTGCTGGCTTAGAGCACAGATAGAGTAAAAAGTAGTTCTATTCCTTCTGACTCAGTCAGGGTTTATGATGCAGCTCTGATTTTCTCAAGAAAATTTTACTGTTTATTTTATTACAGTTGAGGGGATTCTAAAGAAAACAAATAACAACAGCTGATTTTTCTGTCAAGAAGAATTTAAATGGAAATATTTCTTAATGTTGGAAAAGTTTCCTGAAGAATGTCTAGCAGGAAAATTTTGATTCCTCTGACTTTTGTCAATGCCTGAATTACTCTCTCATTGTATGCTTAGTTAAAAAAAAATGCACAGAGATTATTTAGCCCTGTTTGTTGAGATATGTTTTCAAGTTTGAATAACAATCCAGTTCCCAATAGAGTCAATAGGAAGAATCATGAGCATGTAACTTCCATTGAAATCCATTTTTAGATGCTAGAGATCATGTCTGTATCTTTCTCAGGAGTCACAGATCATAAATATTTATGACTCACTGAAGAGAGTGGGAAGGAGGGTGAGTTAAAATATCAGTATACTGAAGAAGTTGCCTAACTTAGAAAAGAAGCCTTGAAACTAGAAGTAGCAAACTTGTAAATTGTTTGCCAATACGTTTCAATCTATATCCCTAAAATATCAGGAAGAACGCTAGTAATATCTTTCCCAGCCTGGACCTTCAAAGACACCAGTTTTGTCATGGAAGGTTCCCTTTAAAGGCTGCAATCTGAAGTCTGTCTTGTGGAGAACAGGCAGATGTCCACAAGCTTTTGTTGTTTAGTTTTCACTGTTTCCAAGTTCAACACGAAGTTTGAAAGATAATTTATTACAAGAAATTATGACAATATGATCTTGCCCTTGCTATAAACAAAAGTTAGTGTGAGGACATGTCATTGGATTGCTGAGAGGGGCTGAAGTCTCAGAACCTCTTTGTGTTGGAGCTGCCTTATGGAGACAGAGTTAAGTACTTTAACCTTAGTATGCTGATTCTGCAAACCTTCCCTTGGAGACACACTGTACTACAGCACCCTCTATCCCACAGGACATTTCAACATTTTCTTAGGCCAGATAGCTAGGGAAATACTCTCACTTTCCAACCCCATAGGACAAATGAAAACCTGTCATTTCCAAGAGGCAGCTGGCAGCTCTAAGCAATTATTCAGAATACAAAGTAATTACCTGTCATAACCACCACAATGCATACTGATCACATGGCTTGTGTTTGGTAAATGTAAAATAATGTATACCTACAAGCAGCTCTTTCAAGAAGGGTGTTTTAGAACTTGGAGAAAAGCAGGACTGGGTAAAGAATTACGGGATCATATAAGGGCTTAAAAAATTAACTTTTTTTTTTTTTTTTTCTCAAAACAAAGGTAGTAAAACTAACTTAAGAGAAACAAGAATACCAGGTCAGTGTGAGATTGTTAAGCTGAACTTTTAAAGTGATCCAAATGATAGGCTGTATCAGGAAAAAGCTTTGCACTCACACACCCCCACATATACGCATCCACAGTAACTGAGAACTGCTCTATACATCTTTCCAGTGAGGTGGCATTGTTGAATCTGGGGAAACTGCAACACTTGCTGCAACCAGTCTCAGAGTCAGGCTCTGGACAGTGGCTTGGCACATATGTGTAGTTGCTCCACCTTGGGCAATTTGCTTCTACATGGTGTCAGATGGCCAGGTAACAATGTTGCACCCATTTCTACTACTGGCGGCTTTTATAGGCAGATGTCAACACAGGCTGCCAATCAAATCAGTCAATGATGATATCACAGTATACCTTTCCAAAATTTTAAGGTATTGTTCTCTTGCCACTTGTTGATCTGTGGCCAGTATCTAGGCTCACCACACTCAGTTCTTGCTTTTGTTGCCCTATTGGACCTGGCTTATTATACCCAGGGTTTTGTGTATATTGTCCTCTCAGCTGCAGCTCATTATACTCTGTTATCAAACTCATGACAAAGGCAAGTTCCCATGACAGGAGCTCTCTTACCTATTGTATGTCTTCTGTAATTCTTGGAAAATAGGGATATTCCAAAAGTCTGCTGTAGTTCCAATATTTAGAAAATGAGAAAAGAATTCTACTCAAAAAACTGTATCTCAGTTAGCCTGGGTTGGTTCTTAATGAAAATGAGACTTAATGTGACTGATCTTCTGGCATCAATCATCGGTTCAACCTATCTAAAATTTTTTGAAGTCTATAGCTGAAAGTCCTTTGAGACCAATCGATTTATCTTAATACTTGCTGTTTATCAAGGCAAACAGAAACCCAGATCTGAATGTGTATGCAGAGAGGTAATAGGGATGTTGGATGTTTCAAAAAGAAACAAATTACTTGCTGCCACTTGTTGAACAAAGGGAGTTAACTAAACAAGTGAATCTTCATTTACATTTCTGAGGAAAAATAAAAAATCAAGTTAATGGTAAAACAGGAGAAAGGGTCACCCTAGTCAAGCAACATCCTGGAATGCCTTGACTGGAAGGTGAGTGGGCTATTTTTGCCACTAGAGATTTTGCCCTAATGACAAATTGTATATTAGGGATGGACATATTGCTAATACTCAATTTTAAAGCAGCTCCAAGATAGAATCAGCTTTGTGATGGCCACAAGTGTTTAGATTGCTTTTGTTAATGTGGCAAAGAGATGCAAAGTAGTTGAAGAGTAGGAGCTTGCCTGTTCAACATAAAACAAGAAATTGTTTATGAGGTGACATATGTTAGAAGCTCTGAAGCAGGATATCTCTTAACAGAAAGGGATGGACATGATCAAAGTCCGTACTCCATCAAAGTTAGGGAAAAACTCTATGAGTGCAATGCAAAAGAGGAAAAAGCTGGAAATGTGTGGTTTTATTTATAGTGTATGGCTTTAGAAGCCTTTTAAGGTAAGGACTATGTCAAATCTGGCGGTTGTTTTTAATGGCCAGGTTTTTTCCACTTCCTACCCCTTTCCAATTTTTCTTTATTTTAAGACCTTGACTTGATATCTATGAGTGGAAGTGACTGATGAGCTTACGACTGCTGCTTTCATGTCAGACACAGTCAGTAAATTGGTGATTTAGTTACCCAAGTTACTTGGTAGCTTCTTTGGTTTTGCAAAGAAAAACTAGCCTTTTTTTCTTGAGAAGACCATGCAAAAAGAGTGGTAGATAATAATCAGCCATCTAAGCAATTATATGAAGTAATTGCTGGTGTAGCTTGATTGCTGGTGACTGGTGAGACAATATATTATGAATGAGATAAAATACTGTTGCAGAATTACCTGAATCATAATTAAAAAATGTAAGAAAATACATTTCCAACTCAGTCATATGCAGTGTAGTACAGTGGGAACCAAGAATGTAAGTAGCCTTCTATCATTTATATCTCAAAAGACAATGACAAATTGGTGAGGATGTCAGAGATAGCTTCCTCAACATGAAAACCTAATAGATAATTATGAAAAAAAGGGCAAACTTTTTTCTTGATTCTTTGAAAAGGCAGATATAAAACTGATCTTATCTCTGTAAATGGCATTGTCAAAACCTTGATGAAATTGTCTCTCTGGTCTTTTTATTTGCTTTTAAAGAATAATTTAGAAATGTCAAAATGGTTTAAAAGAAAGCACACCTCAATGGCACAGAGGCTGTAAAACAAGTCTTAAAAAAGAGAGTAGGAGAATTATATGTTCCCTAAATAAACAGATGGAAAAGACACCCAGTAAAAGCATGATAATTTCCAAGAGCTAGAAGTTGGAATTTACACAACTACAGCCTTAAAAGAAAGACTTTTTTATTTATTTTGAGTACCCCTAATCTCTGTTTCTGCCACTGGCTGTTGTCAATGCTTCATGTACTGTTGTGTCTCCAGAAACTCCTGGCCCACTACGGGCAAACAGGATTCAGATGCTTACATTGTTTGTTGTTGTTCCTGTCTTTTCAAAGAACCACAGCCACTTATCGTTTTGCCAGCACAAAGGTTGGCTTGGTGCTGAATTTGATCTTAAAGCTGTGGTGTTTGTTTTTGCGCGGTAAAGCAGTAGGAAACAACTCTAATGCTCATCAGGCAATGATGCAGTGAAGTCAGCCATCTAGAAACTTCAATCCAAGAATTCAAACTACAGCTCTGCTCTTTATCTACTGTCTTACTTCCTCATGCACTTTACTGTGCCCCTTCCTACTGCACATCATTTTCTATATCTGCCAAGAAAGTATTAATAATTAACTATAACCATATGCTAAGTATGGAACTCAGCTCCTGTTAATAGTTGTGGTATATGTTCAGTTCATACTGTGTGTCCTTTAAAAGATGTTTTGGGACATTTCAAAGTCTGCATGTCACCATCAGTTATAGATGTTCTCATTAGTCTTTTGAAGTACAAACATCTTGCTCATTAGTTGTTTATCTTGCTACTTAGCAGTCATATACTCAAGCTCTTATTTCTTCATTTGCAGAGCTGTAATAATCAGGCATCATATTTTTAGGCCTGTTTAGCATTGCCTTTGCCTACAGTTAGGAGGATAGTTCGATATTAGAACAACATTTTAACACTGGTGTGCATCTGTTAGAAGATTTACATGTTCACTAGATGGAGCTTGACTCTCCCCTTGTAAGACTGCCTTAGACTCCAGAAATGAGCCTTTATTCACCTAGATGAAAGAATTGTAATTGCTCCAATAAGAGCAAAATAACTTCAGTGTGAGACATAGGGAGCCCCTACTAAAAATACCCCAAAACTCAATGTTTTCCTGAATCTCCTGGAAAGTAGGACCTGGGGGCTCAAATTACGTTTCACAGAGGAAGAATTTGAACCTAGGCTCTCTATGTGCTAGCTTGTTTTTCTAATTACTTGACTAGTAGCATGTGGAAAAGGGGCCATACTTTCATCTGATGGGCTGACCTGGATCACCCATTTTAATCAAGGCTGGTGTTGCCTACAAGTGAATTCTGAGGAGGTAATTATCACCTTTTATTAGATTTTTCTAACTGGTCAGTTTAGACTGTCCTCTGCTTACTGTATTGTTTTTCTGTGTGCTTGAGTGAATCCTGCTCTTTTGTGAACTACATCATTGATAGCTGTGGCAGCGAGAACATACACCCCGTAGCAAGCATTTAAAATTCAGGCATTCAAACATGTCTGTCTCTCTTGTGTAGTCCTTAGCCTTGGTTTCCTGCCAATAAAACACCACAGTTTGATTTCATGGAAACTATGTCAATTAAAGTTTGGAGGCCCGACAGAGACTAACTAGATGAAACTTAAGGACATTAGGTGACAGGTGAACAGACTAAATACTCCAGTGTCTGGAGCAAACTAAAGGTCATATGCAATGTGTCACACAAAGAGAATGTTCTGAAAGGTTTTGTTCTCTGTCTTGGAACATAACAAGATATTCAGTGACACTAAAAATGAACAACCACAACTACTACTTTACAAAACATCAATTTTTCAGGAAAGCACTGAGCCCAAGAATTTTGATTAAAAAATGGATAGATGATAAAATAGTTGTGTGATGTTTTGGGGGGTGGATACCACACAGCACTTTGTACTGAAGCAACTCTCTATTAGAACTGTCAGGGTCCTGCGTGCACTAACAGGCCTTAATGGCCCTGACCAGCCTCAGCTGGGATCTTCACCGATTGGAGACCCCACCACTGGGGTCTCGTACCCAGGGGTTGAAGAGTCCCACTTCAGCTCAACATTGGGCCTTCAGTCCCTGCCTGAGACATGTTATCAGAATGCTAGTTTCCAGTCCAGCCACAGCCTATACTTGCCCCTGCCTATGGACCCCATTGATACAGGCCCTGACCTGTGGATTCCTTTTGCTTTTTCTGAAAGCATGTATTACCGATTGATAGCAACAGCAAAACAGTGTCACCTAAAGCTAGCACTCTGGAAAGATCAGAAAGGTCTCTTTGTCCCACAGTTCTTGAGTTCTCAAAGAGACGATGGATTTCCCTGGAAGAAGATATGGAAGACACGTTTCAGCTAATGTGGTTTAGACTGGAAGTCTAACCAAAGACCCACTACCTTGCCTTTTATAAAACTTGTAGAGACATACTGATCACTGTAGGATCTCACTGTTTACAAATTATTTTTTTTAATGATGGATTTTATCCTGATTGTTCGATTGCAAAGAATCTGATAGATTTAAAACTGCACAGTAGATTTTGGGAGACCTGGAAGATTAAGCTGGAAGGATGGAATGGGAGAAAGAAGAAAAAGAAAAATGTAGGATGGAGCTTATTTAAATGAAGAAAGAGAAGTGAAAACACAAGAGGCTTTACATTCTGGTGAGTCAGGAGGCACAATTTACACAGACCAGCATTCTTGAAAACAAAACCAACTCCTAGGAAAAACCCTGCCATGGGAGAGAGTATTTGCAATCGGTGAATCTCCTAGTACAGTTTCAAGTTACTCTAGCCTTGCTTGTTATAGTGCCACAGAAAAATAATGAAATCCCCCTGTAGACTGATTGTCACTACATCTCATGCCTGGAGCCATTTACATTCTTTAATCCTATTAGTTTTGTGTTTTTATTTTTTTAATTATTATTTTTTGTGAAAATGAAGGTACTTAAATTACAGAAAAAGGAGATGTTATCATTCTCTTTCAGAAAATTTCTCATTTGTAGCTTCTTGTGAAGCTGTAATTTGTAGATTTATTACCGTTTACAGTTGAAATCCATTTATAAATTCCCATTAGAGACTCCTCTATAAAATATTCTATACAAGACACAATTCACAGTATACTTTGTATAGTTCCCAAATATACAATAAAATGTTGTCAAAAATTTGAAGTGCATTTTTACCCCAGATTTTCAGGAAGAACAGTGGAGAGTAGTAAATTTGATTATGTCCTCTTTGATATATTTGGTACATACTATTTAAGTTTCCTACAGTTCCTACAATTTGCTCCAAACTATCATTGCATTAAACAACCAAAAACTAAGAAAGAGAGCCCTCATATTTCCCAAGTGCCTCTATCTAATGCGGTAATGTAAAGTACTTCCTAAAATACATTAAAAAATAAGCTTTTAATAAATCTTTTGGGTATAAAGTAATCAAATTAACTTACTCATTTTAACAACAACTTTTCATATCCCTTTGCATAACAAACCAATTATGTCTTTCATTCTAAGTTATAGAATTGAATCTTTGACCACTGAAGTTCTTAAAATTAGTTTGTCTAATCGAACTTTTAAAATACAGATGAAGGAAGTGATGAGGTAATAGTTTTATTTCTTGAAGCTCTAACATGTCACAATGTGATTTGAGATAATAACTGGAACTGAGGATAAACTGAAGTTATTGTCCATATGGCAGTTCTGCAAAATCTTGGCTATAAACAACATTATTAAAATATTTCAATGGCAAAAACTTGAGCTGTATCTGTTTCCCATTAGTTAGCTGCTCCCAAGAAAAAATACCCAAATACCATTTTAGTTTATTAGCTTATTTACAAATGTATTGCATACATTAAAAATAACTGTGCTGAGGGTTACTGATTCACAAAACTACCTTTCCCCTCCACTTCCTAAAGCAAAGATTCTAAATAGTGATTCAAAAGTTTTAACAATGTTGACATAGTTATAAAAGCTGTTCTCTCTCATCTTAAGCTAATTTGTTAGGCAAAGAATTTCAAAATACTAAATATGAATTATTTATAATTTGTTATTTACAGCATCTCCACCATCAGAAATACTTCTACTGTTTTCTTGCACTCTGGGTAAGGTAGAAGATTTGCAGGGCAAGACCACACTTTCCTTATGAGCCACCAGGCATGTGAAAATCAGAATGGCTTCTCCATTGTAGACTGAGGTGGGTAGGGAGGTAAAAGCAGTCCTTTGGGAGCCTGCAGCAACAGTCAGACTTGAGCCCAAAGCACGTCAGCACGTTTGATGCAGAGAGCATGTTCAAAGTGAAGCCTTTGAGTTGATGGAAAGGAGAAAATTTTGCTATATACACCTCAAAGACTACTGAAAGGTCATTCACCTCAAGAGGTTGGGCCATTACAGTATGAATGTAGGAGATAAAGTATTTTTTTCCCCATGCAAAAGTAACCTTTCATTTAATTTCTCTCACAGAACAGTGCTGAGTTTTCCCTATTGGCAGATTTATCCAGTTCTAATTTGTGTGTGTGTTCCAGTAAAACAAGTGGCATTAAAGGCTCAAAAATTCTAATGTCTGTTGGTATATTAACTTCTGAAAAGTAGCAGGCAGCAGTTCTACCTCAAAGTTTTGACTGACTTGTGATATCATTGATCAAATACAGTACAAACCTAGGTCCAAAGTGTATGGAACTGACCATAGTAGCTAAGAATTTATAAAGCCTTAAGATATTAATCCTCTGAACAGCATATCACAGGCAAAGAGATACCATGATAATGTTTCTCAGATATGAACTAAGTAAAAGAAAGATGGCAATGTTTTCACAAGTAAAAGCAACTTGGGCCAGTTGCTCAAAGGCAGAATCTAGGGATGTAAATTGTCAGATCATGGTAGGGTATGCAAGGAAATTAGATGTGTAATTTTATAATATGCTCATGCAAGCTTTTAGAATATCTGTCTCTTCAGTGTCTAACAGTATATGCACACATCAAAAGTGGATCTGTGAGAGTGCAATGAAACAACAGAGATGAAAATTTTAGCGAAGTATAGTGGGAGTCATTTTAGCTCCTACTGTCAATGAGAAAGCATATTGAAGGTCCTTCAAAAGATTTTTGGTTTACTAGTATGAGCAGCAGTTTTGCCACTTTACTGCTAGTGACTTCTTTCAGTCACTACAGTCATATACTAACATTTCCCTTTGATTTATAGACAAATCCCACATGAAATACAGTCCCACTGTATTTCAGAGACATGTAGGAGCCAAGTAATCTTGAAAACAGAGTACGTTATACACATCTGAAATTTTTATTTATCTCCCTCCTTCCCCCACAAGCTGGAGAGGAAACCTGGAAATTAAACTTAAGTGTAAGCTCTAACTACTAAATTGGGCTAGCCTCTTACTCAGGACCATAAAGCCAGATAACGTTCTGCTGAATTCACTACTTTTGCAGGCTGGGTTTTGCTTTCTCTGAATTTAACTAAAAAAATCCCACAGAATAAAAATCTAGAGCATTTTAGTAGCGGCAAAATGCTAAGGTATATACAATCTTTTTAAATTTTCATGTGTTGACTCACTTTGCATATGGAAAGTGTCTTTTCATAGGTTCCCACAACAGACACATGTTTGTTAGTGTTACTTATTTGTAATCATTGTGTTCTTGGTCAAACACATGTTAATACTTTTCTCTTGCCTGCCTGCCTGAATATTTTCTAACATTTACAGATCACTTACCACATTTAGAGACTATTCTGTTGCAAGTATTGCAAGAAATTTAGTCTTCCTCTGATGTGTTCCTCCTTAATTCTTTCACTACAGTGTCATTTCATTCTTGGTTTTCAACCTTTTCAGAATAAAGACTATGTGATTTTTTTACATATTGTGTGACATGGAAAATAAATGATGGGATAATTAAAAAAAAAAAACAACCAACACTAAAGAAACATTTTTCACTGAAGTGGTCAACCTGCCACTAGAAAATATGATAACGTAAGAATCTTACTTTCACTCTATCTCTTTTTTTTAAAGCCACTGTGTTCAGGGCTCTTCTTATTTTTATTGTTATGGTAAAATATCTTTTTTTTTTACATGTAAACAATTATTTGTCCATATATGTGCTAGCAACATTGTATTAACTGCATTTTCATTTAAGATGTTAATGAATGGTACAAAAGCTTCCCTTTTCTCCTAAGGATTCATTTTACGTATGGTCAGAATCACAAGAACAAAAGAAGAGTGGAAGATTCATGCATAATTTTCTCTTCATTAGCAATATTTAAAGCTTACCAAGCCCCTTTCTTGTAAGTTTTAATTTGCTTTAATTTTATTTTTTTTTAAGATCTTCTGTCCTAGATCTATGTAAAAACTGTAAAATATATATATATATATGTTTCTTGCCTCATAAGGAAATACTGTCCGCTTTCTTAGAGACCTGGCTGTTCCCTTGCCATTGCTGTGGTTTCCCCCCTTCTAATGGCAAACAGCTTTGATTCAGGGACAGACCTGATACGGCAGGTTTTTTGCTCGAATTGTAAGGAGACAAAATGAATACTTATGGCTGAATGCTGCATTGTGGATAGGTTTTACACACGGTATATAGCTTACAAAGCTGAAATGCTATGGTTTGGGGTCATAAGAGATGACCTATCAAAACTAGGAGCTGAGTTATGTAAAAACTAATTAGGATGAAGGATAATATCCTGTTCTTAGGTCCAGGCTTTGAGCTGAGATTCATAGCTGAGGGTGGGAGGGAGGGGGAAAGAATATGCATTATATTGGTAAGTGTCTGGATTTCCCAGAATGTCTTGTAAGTAAATTTCAATGGAGCTGAAAACAATTACCACAGTAAGACTTCTTGTTTTAGTATTTCTTCTCCTTGCTGAAGTTTTTGATCTAGAACATTGTAATATGCAAATTAGTATTTTGCAATGAGATGAGCTATGATAACGAAATAGAAATAAGTTGATGTTTTTGTGTTGGAGTGTCTTATAGAGGCCTCAAGCCGTATCAAAGATTAATAAGTTACCAGCATGCTGTGCTTTTGCTCCTTCCTATTTAGTTCACTTTTGTCCTTGGAATTCCATTTCTCTTTTTGGTTTTGTTGTTGTTGTTGTGCTCTATAATATCTGACTTAAATTCAACTATCAGCCTAGTTATGTACACTTGTGCTCTGGCCTTTCTGACCTCCATGAAACAGTGAAGAGAATCAATTCTTTCCTTCCTTGTACTGCCTATCTATTTCTTAGCACTGCAATATAATTTATTCTCCTGAAGTGCACACATTTATTAATATGACTTAATTCTGTATGGATGGCTTAAATTGTTTTTCTTACATAAGGCATGTTTGCCTTTTTTAATACAGGAAAGCAAGGATCATGTTTCATGGTTAGACATATGTTTCATTGTTAGCAGGAGAAAAACACTAATGCAACTCAAGTTATGTAGGCCACATGAAGCAAATGAGAGGATGCATCTTTTAAGCACTAAAGTTAGTAGAAGATTATGAAACCTCTGATTAGAAGTACATTAATAGTCAGGTAACTACTGAACTGCAGAAAGCATAAGATGATAGATCAGCATTTTGGGTTATCTAAAAAAAAAAGTGAGTTTGGCAATAATTATTTGTACAATGATATTTTGACTGGTAGGAAAAAAATTATATCCACATTTGTGTATTTCTGTTATTGATCTCAGGAACAGAGAAGTGTTTATATGAAGGTATTGCTTTCCATGGCAATGTCTGTGCCCAGTTCACACAACAGAAAAAGTTCTTCCTGATAACTAGAACAAACACATATTTTTTATTTTTTTCATTTGAATTGTGACGATTCTAAATTTGTATTACTATATAACCTCTGCATTTGAGATGTCTTACTGGTTTTGCCAACTACCAATGTTCTATTCCATTTTTTCTGTAAGAAACATATATAAATAACGGTGCTTAAATGCTTAACTAGTTGCAGAGACCAAGCTGGAGACTTTTACTGGGAAATATCAGAGCATGAACTATGACTTAGAGGATACTATATTAAGAATGACGTAAAAATCAGGGTAAGAATGCCAAAGACAGCCAAAGAATGCTGTAATTTACCTTGCCAAAGGTTTGTGTCAAAGATATAAGACAGTGAAAGAACAACCAAAATGTAGGTTCATGTTTCATTCATATTAGAAGGGGCTTTTCAGTGAAATAGAAATTAATGTTTCAGAATTTCAGAATATCATCTGGAAACACAGATAAGATCATAGAAATGTGGTTGGATATTAGATATAGTAAAAATTGGATAGGTAACTCTTACTTTATACTGAATGTATGAGTTTAAACAATTTAAAAATTGTAAGTAGATATAAAAGAATTACAGAAATCCTTTCATGAACAGAACACCCATGCATGTGTACCTGTGCATACATGAACACATGCTCTCTGTGTCTCACAATGGTTTATCAACCTACTTATCTAAAAATTTAATGATGAACAGAACAATTTGCTGGTGATTGAAATATTTTCAAATTTAACTTTCCCAAATGAGATTAAAAGTCTAAAACTGAAAAAAAAAACCATTTTGTTAAGGAGAAGGGAGCCATGGTTATAATGCAATGGATTGGCAAATTGCTCAGGAGTTGGGAAATGGGGCTAGGAAAGAAATTAATATGATTTTGGAAGCTATCTGTTTTCTACTGGAACTTGGTAGAAATTAGTTCACAAGGTATTTGGAAGGCTGCCAAAAAAATCCCAAACTTTTATTGGAGTTTTTCCCCCGATTTGCAAGACATAGTTACAATGCCCAAGTAAAACAAACATATAGGTCATTTAGGGAAAAAACAAACAAACAACTTTACAGCAGTTAACAGACAGAATGATGCAATTATGGAATCTAAATATCTTAAACTTTACATATTTTCATAAGTGTTCCATTTGCTTTGATGTAAACACTTTCATTTAAGTATGATCCTTGGATTAAAGTTTCATGTGAGTTTATAATTTTATACATTACAAAAACCAGGTGACAGAAAATGAAAAGCACTAAAAAACCAAAGTATTTGAAAGGCACTTGGAAGATAACACATAAATAATAGTCAGCATGGGTCCATCAGGAACAGTTTTTGTCAAACCAGTCTAAGTCTTTTTTTGATGACATAACAGGCTTTGTAGTTAGAAGAGAACTAACGGTTGTCCAGTCTTCAGTACAACTTTTGATATTCAACTAACAAGTTCATAAGCAATTTAAGGAAACAATGTCTTGAGGAAAACTACAGTGCAAGTAGAGACCTCCTTGGAAAACCATATTGAAAGATTTACTGGAGTTTCAGAAAAATGGAAGGATTCATGGGTTGGTTCTTAGTCTGGTAATGATAGGTGATTTCATAAATAATCTGACCAATAGAAAAGAGAGTACAGGCCTAATTTCAGATTATGTCAAACTTCAGGATAGTTCATATGGGCTGAAACACAAGGTTAGAATTCCACAATCTCGACAAAAACAGAGATAAGGGTTGAAAAAAAAATCCAGCTCTCTCTCTCCCCCTCCCCCGCCCCCCCCCCCCGCTTATTTTATTTAGGACAGCTACAAAATGTGAATGTAGGAATGTTCAACTGTAGTCAGACCACAAAGTAAGTGAATGACTAAGTAGGAGTTCTGCAGAAAGGTTTCAGAGGGTTTAGAAGTGGTCATAAGCTAAATATGAATCAAAACCACCATAATGCTTAAAAAATAGTAAGCCTCATATTTTGTTGCATGAATAGGAGCATAGGCTGCAATATGTATAATATTATCCTTCAGCTGTACTCAACATCAGTAAAGTTTCTCCTGGAGTAATATCACACTGTTTAGTGACAAAGTTCAGAAAGAGGGGAACTGATATGGAGAGAATCTCCAGAATGAGAAAGGGAAGACTGAATTCATCTGGGCGTTTTTAGCAAAGTTTTGCCAAGAATAAGGGAGTAGTCTTTTTTCTTTTCTCCTTTTTTTCTTTTTTTTCTTTTTTTTTCATTTTCTGTGATGTATAGAACAATAAAAAAATGGACTTAAATTGAAGCCGGGATGTCAGGTTAGACACTAGAGAAATTTTTCTATCACTAAGGATAGCAAGAAATGTAATAGATTGCCTGGGGAGGCTGTGAATTTCTCTGTCATTAAAGGCCTTTAGAACAGATGGTGAATATCTGACAGAAGTGATGTAGCAATGCCCAATTCTCTCTTGGGACAGAAGGATAAATTAAATGACCCCTTAACATGCTCTCAGCTTCCCCTGCCCTCTTTTTCTTTTCAAGTCTAGAATACTTTACAGTACATTAGAATTTCCTATGCACTTTCATTACTGAAACTATGTTCTGTATGGAGAGAAGCAAGGTACAATCTCTACATTTCTTGCCAGTATCCCATTGCCATAGAGCATTCTCCTCTCCCTGAAGACTAAGAAGGAGGCATTTATTTTCCTAAAAGGTATTGGATAGACTAAAGGATGGATGTGTGCCTATGTCAGTTCAATTAACACTTCTCTGGCACACAACTTTTGGCACATTGAGCCCAGGGAAGGGAAGAATGCATGCTAAATTTTGAAAAGCATGCCATAAGTAAGCCCTTCAAAGTCTGTGGTGTTTCAGAAAGTGTATCAGTATTATTATATTCCAGCATACGGTACTTGTAGGTACTAGAGTTATTTCAGCTGGTCCTCCAAAGTGAAGAGTGTTTGCCTGCCTTTTTTCCCAGGAGTTGCTTTCTGTCCTATTCTTATTAAGTCAAACAATGCAGGAAAGAACAAGTGAGTCTCCAAATACCAGAGCAATACCCAGTTAAACAGAAATTCAGCAAATGTATTCAGGTTGAAAAATGGATTTTGAAGTAAAGGTAAGCTTTGGAGACAGAAGAGTATATTTTGTATTAATAGACACTGACTGAACATTTTTAAGCATCTTATATTTCTTCCTCTATGTCTGATGAACTGTATTCAGATTTTTCTAGTGAATATACTCCTTTCCTGGTACTTAACTCAAAATCTGCAAATAAAATTTGTTGATATGTTGCTTTTCAAGGGAGACTGTGTAAAACATGAAGTTTGTCAAATCTTCTTATTTTTTTTCTTGTCTTAGGGTAGAGAAATTTCAAACTGCAATGTAGTAATGTTCCAGTACTTTACTCTTCACTGTTTCAGTAGGCAGGGGAAAAGAAAAAGGAATTTTCTAGGTAAAGTTGGTTGTAGCTTCCAGTAAGCAAACGCAGGAATTGGACTAAACCTTCTTATGATTAGAAAGCCTCAGAGACCATGTGTGTTTCTGAATGCTACCTCCATTCTCCTTTTGAAGTTTTTCTATTCATAAATAATTAACTTGTCACTCAAGACTATTCAAATTAGATATAGAGCAGCTTTTCTCTTTTTTTTTTCCCCTAAATAGCTTATAGTTTTTCTTCTTTTACCACTAATGAAGTATTTTACTAATGGTTTAGTATTTCTGAGTCCTAAATTGTCTTAAAGCCATCAATAGGAACACAAAATATGCTATTTAGTTTTCAGTATAAAGAAAAATAAGTATTATTTGGCTCTACATAATCAGAAGCCCACTATAATTCCACTGGGAAAAAAATGCAGCTTATTTTGAATAGCAAAGAAGAAGTTTGTTCCAGAGCTTGCTTTGTTCTGTAAGGGGAAATATATCCAGCCTGTTACTGCAGACACTCTTTAACACTGTTGTATTTGTAAATTTCAATTTAATTTTCTACATAGAACCACAGATGGAGTCATGTTATATGGATCATGATCACCAAGGGTCAGGTAAAAAGAATACTGAAACATTTTGTTCTGCTGTCCTGCATTACTGGTTATTGGCATCTTCTCTCTGTCCCAAAATTCAGTGAGCGTATAGGGGTTTTGTAGAATACAGAGAATAAACTGTTACTGAAACACTATTACTTATTTTTTTTAAGGGAAAATCTAACCAGAGCCTAACAGAATAAAATATCAGGTAATTAGGAAGCAGAAAATGCAAATGTCAGAGGATTTGTGTAAAGCAGTAATATACATTGTTGTTGTTAGAAAAAGGAAGTGTGATCTTTCTACATAACATAAAAAATTGTATTTTCAAATACTTGCATCTAAGTGCCACTGTTAGAGAGATCAGTCTGAAGAATATCATACTTATCCTATTATATAGACCATATTTGCATCAAATATATATGCTTATAAAAATCCCATCACAAGAGTAAGAAAACAAATGATCCATATCTGTAACAAATATTAAGAAAGAATATCTATTTATAGGTAGGGTCTTAATCAAGTGACTAATTATCCAAGTAAAATACATGTCTGTGGCTATAAGGACTGAGGGTAGAACACAGCGTGGAAGAGATTAGTGATTGTAGTATGGCAAATTGTATGGGACTTGTCAACCCACTTGCTGGTAGACAATGAAAGATGGAAAGCCATTTATTGTGTCAGTTGCTAGATAAAGGTTTGTGCCATGGGAATCTCCCCATCCCTTCCTGAAATGAATGCAGACAGGGGTGGGAAAAGTGTTTTTGCTGTGGCCTTATCTCCTCCTCTTGTGGCTTCTATATTGGCCTTGTGGGCTTTCTGGCAGGAATTTTTAGTTCTTAGGACCTTGGCAAATTGTTCTCACAACTTTATTTTAAGTTTTGATCAGCCTTGTTTTAACCTTTCAGCTACCAGAAAATGTAGCTGCTTTCCTGGAACTTAGAATAACAGTTGTACAAGTATTTACGTCCTTGTCTACCTTAAGCCTGTTTGCATTTTCATTGTAGCTATACTATTGCTACATTGTAATTATCAGTCCAAATACTCTTAAAATACACAAAGGACTCCGTACTGCCAAGGTTCCAATTACAGCAGTGAAATCTCAGCGATCAAGCTTTCTTCAGTTCATGCAAGCACTCTCTATCAGTTCTGACAGGCCTGTGTGAAATGTACCCTGAGAAATCCCAGACTGATGAATTTGCCAGGTTTGATCTTCTGTTATTGTTGCAAATACAGCATGGAGACAAATCTGTCTAACTCTTCACTGCAATGTACCTTACCCACGGCATTAGATTAAATTAACCATACCACTAACTAAATAATTTTTCAAAGGGTTTAGTACTACGGTGAGGCCATGGTGAACTAGTATTATGCTATGTTTGTGTACAAAATTAATTAATATGCTTGACCTTGTTTATCTAAATGTGGTTTTTGGCCTGAATTTGCATTTCTCATATGGAATAAAATGTAAAAAATACATAAATATGGTAAATCTCATAAGTAATGTATTGGGTGTGACTTTTTAAAGTTTTGATTTCCTAGTCCCTTTTTCCTTTTAGCCTCAATTTTAAATTGGATTACATAACCCTAGTGGTGCAGACTGAAAGATTATTTCTGTCTTGTCTGCATCTTCTTAATTGCTGACACAAAATACAGCAAATATCAGCTTCTCAGTCTTAATCTTTCTTGGAGAGACAGTATCTTGCAATCGAAGTAGATTTACAAAGCTGGGCACTGGGGGATTTCCAGTGACTGTCCAGTTTTGAGCTCCTGCCACTGGAAATGTGAAGGAAATGTATCAATAAACTTTTGAATTTTATGGTTTCCTGCTTTCAGTACAACCGTATGTCTGGTTTAGGGCCCCTTTTCTCCAGTCTTTCCTATTGTAATCTAGACAGGTGGCTATCCCCATTTAGCCTAGAGTAAGTTTTATATTAAAGTACCAAGCAGAAACAAGATGACTTCTGTACATCGTACACAGTGCAATGTCATCTGACTTTCTGAGCACAGGTAACTTTTTCCAGTGGCAAGTCTCGCGAAAGGAATTTGCAGGACTTTTTTTGAGAGCATATACTTTCAATTCAACATATAACAAGTAAAGAAGCATTTGAGCTAATTGCTTTGGGTCAGATGCTCAGCGGGTTTAGAGGCATTAAGGTATTTAATTAAATAAAACTATGTCAGTTTGCAGAAGTTAAAAAGTTTTCACTCTGCTGAAAAAATATGTTATGCCGGGGACAAAAAAAGCTTACAGACAGATGACTATTTTGGACACTTGTTTATTGCTCACATACAGCTACTGCAGTAAACAAGCTTAGCTGCTGTGGTGGATTGACCCTGGCTGGATGCCAGGTGCCCACCAAAGCTTCTCTATCGCTCCCTCTCCTAAGCTGGACAGGGGAGAGAAAATATAATGAAAGGCTCGTGGGTCAAGATAAGGACAGGGAGATCACTTAGCAATTGCAATTACAGTCACAGGCAAAACAAACTCGACTTGGGGAAATTACTTTACTACCAATCAAATCAGAGTAGGATAATGAGAAATAAAACCTAAATCTTAAAGCACCTTCCCCCCACCCTTCCCTTCTTCTCAGGCTCAGCTTCACTCCTGATTTTCTCTACCTCCTCCCCCTGAGCTGCACTGGGGGACAAGTAATGGGGGTCCTGCCAGGAGCCTGCTCCAGCGCGGGATCTCCACAGGGTCACAGCCTCCTTTGGGCATCCCCCTGCTCCAGTGTGGGGTCCTGCATGGGCTGCAGGTGGATATCTGCTCCACCGTTAACCTCCCTGGGCTGCAGGGGACAGCCTGCCTCACCATGGTCTTCACCACGGGCTGCAGGGGAATCTCTGCTCCGGCACCTGGAGCACCTCCTCCCCCTCCTTCTTCACTGACCTTGGTGTCTGCAGGGTTGTTTCTCTCGCATATTCTCACTCCTCTCTTCTGACTGCTGCTGGTGTTGCACTGGTTTTCCCCCCCCCCCTTCTTAAATACATTATCACAGAGGTGCTACCACCATCGCTGATGGGCTCGGCCTTGCAGTGGGTCTGTATTGGAGCCGGCTGGCATTGGCTCTATCGGACACAGAGGAAGCTTGTGACAGCTTCTCACAGAAGCCACCCCTGTAGCCCTCCTGCTACCAAAACCTTGCCACACAAACCCAATACAGCTGCAGTATATGAAGAGGGTGTTGCACTCTGCTGAAGGCAGACTGCATTTCCTCCTGACCCATGAGAAGCATTGGTATTTGGGAGTGCAGTTCAAAAGAGGGGATCTTTGAACAAAGGGGACATTAGCTTTCTTCTCTGGGTTACTAAGTTACACTTTCCTGTGTTACATGATGCCAGTGGAGGCCCCTGACAGCACAACCCTCGTAATCATACCGGGGTTGCATACACCTTGGTATATTTTATTTAACTAATGTACTGTATTTAAAATGCTAAGAAAGAAAAAAAGAGGTAACTGAAGAAAGGAAAGCAGAGAGCATCAATGGTTTTGCCTTAGTTTTCCAAGAAACTAAAGGAGCAGAAGAATGAGTTAGAGAGCTGCTATAACAGAGCAAAAGAATTATGTAGCAGCTGGGTAAAGAGAAAACAGATCTGGGAATGTGAGGGTTTCTTTTGGGTAGGGAAGAAGAAGTATATGCATTGAGAAGAAACTAAACCAAAACTGGACTATTTTACTAATCTTTAACTGGAATAATCTGAGCCTCAGTATATGCTATTAATGTTTAGTCAGCTATTAGCAATAGAATGGGGGGATCTTGATAAACTGTAAGTAAGAACAGGAAACTGAAAACACACTGTAAATACCTTTCCTCATAGAAGGCTCAGGCAGCTATGTGTATTGTGATACATATGCATATGCATCAATATTTATATGTATATGTAGATATTTGACATTTTGGAGTTGTTTCTATTGAATATTTACAAATAGCCAGATTCAGCATATTGAGCAGCTGCTAAATTGCTGGTAGAATAGATGCAGTTACTGGTAATTTAAAAAAAATAACACCAGAAAATTTTCAGTACAAAGAGTTACTGCAATTATTTTAAAAAATCAGATTTTTTTTCAGTACAAAGTGCCTTCCCTATGTTCTTAGAAGGTGGGTTTACTAATTATGGACGTAGAAGTCTAACCTTGTCGTGGTTTAACCCCAGCCAGCAATTAAGCCACTCACTTACTCGCCCCCCAGTGGGATGTGGGAGAATTGGAAGGGTAAAAGTGAGAAAACTCATGGACTGAGATAAAGACAGTTTAATAAGGAAAGCAAAAGCTGTGCACACAAGCAAAGCAAAACAACAAATTCATTCACTGCTTCCCATGGGCAGGCAGGTGTTCAGCCATCTCCAGGAAAGCAGGGCTCCATCACATGTAACAGTTACTTGGGAAGACAAATGCCATCACTCTCAACGTGCCCCCTTTCCTTCTTCTTCCCCCAGCTGTATATGCTGAGCGTGATGCCATAGGGTACAGAATATCCCTTTGGTCAGTTGGAGTCAGCTGTCCCAGCCGTGTCCCCTCCCAGCTCCTTGTGCACCCCCAGCCTACTCGCTGGTGGGGTGGGGTGAGGAGCAGAAAAGGCCTTGACTCTGTGTGAGCACTGCTCAGCAGTAACGAAAACATCCCTGTATTACCAACACTGTTTCCAGCACAAATCCAGAACATAGCCCCATACTAGCTACTATGAAGAAAATTAACTCTATCCCAGCCAAAACCAGCACAAGCCTTAAGAATAATTTGTTTGGAAAATATTAGGAGTATAGAAGCACTTCTAGTATGAGAAATACAACTTAAATGGTATGCATTCTGTTACATAATATTCTCCCCATGCTTTAAAATGAAAACCCCTTGATTTCATATGTTAAAGTTCAACATAAGCTTAACCAATATTAGCACGTCTTTCTTGTTTCGTTTCTCTGAATCTCTAAATTTCAATATTGTGCTGTCATATTCTGCTTCCTGAATTTAAAACTGAAGTATTTCAACAGAGATAGAAACTATGAAGATTATCCACATTACTCTCTGGCTGATAGCTCTGCCACACTTTGAAAGAGCTGAATTCCCAGTGTGCCAGTTGTCACTCCAGTCGGCAGCAGAGGCATTTATTTCTCTACTCAGGCTGTAGCACATTTTAATGATTCCGAAATAGAAGAAGACATGCAAAACTAATTTTGCATTCCATGCCCTTAAGCAAGCCTATTATCCATGTTGTGAAAACAGCAAGTTAGCATTTTTGTTGTAATTATTTGAGCTGATTACGTATTATGTTTCTACTCAGAGGCATTTTCTTGCAAAGCAGTTTATGCAATTACTAGCTGAGAAAAGGCAAAGCAGCACTCCAGAGGCATCTGCCTTAAGATAGCCTCATGCCAGTTTCCCCTTGACAGAGTTGACATGCTTTATCATTGAAAAAAACACACAATGTGCCTATTGTATGGCACAGATAAGAGTGATACAGGACTGTCTGTGAGAGAACATATTTTCTTTTTTTAACACTAAACTGATGATTATAATAATTCTTAAACTGTGTATGTTTATGCTGAGCAGGACTATGACACTAATGTCATCCAGAGATTTAAAAGGTACTGTTTTCATTAACCAGTCTGTTCCCAACAGTAAGGACCACTGTTTCAGTAATCCACATTTCCACACGTATATATTTTGATGAAAGAAAAATGTCATTTTCATAAATAAATGCTTCTGCAACTATTAGGAAGAGGTGAAGCCTACTGCAAAGCTAGTATTTCCTTTTTCAATTAGGTCAGTTGTAAGACTTTTATCCTTCCTTTTCTTCATACTGGTCTAAGTATGAGCTGGCTTGCTGAAAAATGCAACAGCTGCACTACTGTGAAAAGGCCTGCAATTCCAATGTCTGAGGACACTGTAGCAAGTGCTCCTCAGACACTTGCTGGGACCACTTATTGGGACCTGGAGCACAGGGATGGGGACATCTGGTTTCCTTTCTTCTTCAAGGATGAGGAGGGCTTGCTCACTCTGCAGAAGGCAAAAGCCCCCATCACTGTCATAAGAGAAGGACAAGAGGAGGATTCAGCTATATGGGTCCACACAAGGAACCAGCCCAGCTGTGTATCTGGGGGAGCAGGACAGGACAATCAGGTGGCAGCTGCAGAGCCCCAGCAGCTGCAGCGTTACCACCCACCCGGGTAGAGCACAAACAATGAATGGGGGAAGAAGTGATTGTGTGACTGCTGAACTACTAGAATGGCAGATTCACAGGGATGGGTATAACCAAGAGTGAAAAGCAGCAGTTAGGAGCACAGGCAGGGCATGCTGCCATAGAGGGGCTAATTTAGCGTGGGGGAAACCTGTGGGATATACAGATGTTGGGAGCAAGGGCTCAGTACCCACAAAGACAAGACCACAAAAACAGCAGGACCAGAGCCAATGGCAGGTCTCCAAAGAGGATATGTGCCTACTGAGAGAAAGAACAGTAGAAGTGGTGTATGGCCTCAGCTTTGACCCCAGTGCAGACTGTCAATCAGTTATAGAATAAACATGAGGGAAATTAGTGAGAAAAGTACCCATGGTTAGGAACTGGTGTTTAAAGTGCCCAAGCCCCTGGACTGATAGTAGAGGAGGTCATTCAAGTGATCTGCCAAATGAGTGAAGCCTTACCTGATGACAAAGGAGGGGTCAATATACAATGCAACCCAACAAAGGACTCAAAAATTTCAAAGGACTGAACAATGCAACACAAAAAAGGAACTAAAGATGGCCAAAAAGTTGACCTGATCAGGGGGACACTTTGGAGGTGGCTCGTGAGGGATTCAAAAGGAATGAATGGAAAAGTGGCATGAATGCTTGACCACCAAATTAGCAGCCCACATCTAGGAGTTAGGTGAACACGTGAAGGAGTAGTGGAAAGCAGATCCAGCTGCCAAAGAAAGCTGGAGGTGAACCTCTCCATCACGGAATCATTACCACCAACAGCTTAGTGACTCCCTGGAAGGATGGTGTTCCCACTCCACCTGGGAGGAGGAGGGGAACAACCATAATTGTTGGATAGTTTGGTTGATTATGGTTGCCTGGCACACCTGACTCTATCAAGCATGAAGCCCTCATAGACACCAGTGCCCGGTGCACCCTATTGCTCTTGAACCAAATGGAAGGGATGCCTGTTGTCAGCGCTGGAATGACTGTGTGT
This sequence comes from Ciconia boyciana, assembly GCF_034638445.1. NCBI lineage: Eukaryota > Metazoa > Chordata > Aves > Ciconiiformes > Ciconiidae > Ciconia > Ciconia boyciana. The sequence goes on from NC_132935.1 coordinate 81,608,257, forward strand.
GTTAGTTAGGTAGTGGTCATGCATGGACAAATTAGTCTTGATGACGATCAGTGGGAACACATACCCATTGTGGCAGGCTCAGAACACCCAAGATATTTAGGACTAGGATGCCTGAGGGGTGGGTACCGCAGAGAATCATGGGGATATGAGTGCGCATTTGGCATTGCTGCTGGAGAGGAGTGCCTTTTATTACCTATCTCTCAGGGCTGCCTGAAGAGTCAAGATGTGGCAGCTCTTTTGAAGGTCCCCCAACAGCATGTATTGATGACAACAAAGTGCTTCAGATGTCAATCAGAAGCACTGTCAAGTCAGTTGGGATGCTAGAACCCCCATTCAAATGCAGAAGCATTGTCTTAAGGAGTAAGGGGCTGTAACATGAGCCCATTCCCCCTACAACAGTCCAGTGTGTTCCAAGAGAAAGACAAATGAGGAGTGCTGGCTGAGGATAGATTATCAAATCCTGAAATTAAGTGATCCTACCTTTGGCTTCTGCTGTCCCAGACATGGTCCAGCTGCAGTACCAACTGGAAGCAAAACAAGCAAAATTATATTGCCACCATTAACATGGCAAGTGTAGTCTTCTCCATTCCCATAGCAGAGTAGTATAAACCACAGTTTTCTTTCAACTGATTCACCTGGAACCCATTACTCGCAAGGTGGAAACATAGTCTCTGCATTGGTCTTGGAGTCAGAAGACCCTAGCAAAGCAAAGTGCCCCAGAACACCTGCAATACACCAATGAGATCATTTTCTGCAGACAAACAGGAAAAGAACAACAAACCAAGCCCCATGACCAAAACAGAGCTGCTGAAGCACTACCCTATGATGAAATCTCATCTGATGACACAAAATACTCCCATTCACTGATGGCTCCTGCAAACTCCAGAGTGGACAAATGCTTTGGAAAGCAATATAGTGGAGTCCCCTCTCTGGTTGCGTGGCTAAATTGAGTGAATCAGGAGAAATCAGTCAGTTTGCAGAAGCCAGAGCTATGCACTTACTCCTAAAGTGACTAAATGGAAAAAGTGGCCCACAGATTATATCCAAGGTACTGGTTACTGGACAGTAGCCAGTGTGTTGTGGGAGTAGACAAAACAGTGGAAAAAACACAGATGGAAACATTGAGATAGACCCATCTGTACAGAAGAAGTACAGCCACCCACGAAATGCAACCAAGTCTTGTTGTTAGTCAAGTGAACAGACACTTTACAAGCAACCAAGCCTCAGGAGTTATATATATATATAGGGGTGCAATTGTAATAAATACAGCATTAACTCCAGTAATCTGGCTCTCAAAAGAAGGGGTAGAGTTTGTGAGAGGTATACATTGTGTTTATAATATTAACCCAAGTGTCTGGGCCTCAGGGATGAAGCGTAGAGTTTATAATTAATGTAAAGATTTGGAAAGTAATTCATGGAACTAATCAGTATGAACAACCCACTTAGCCTCCACATTGTCAACTCAATCTCAAACCACAGCAAGGATACTGAAAAAACCTATAAACAAAAATTTCCCATAATTGGTATTAAAAATGTAATTGATATTAGGAGAATATGCACTGAAACAGTCTTCAAAATCCATAAATAAAATACTGAATATTACAGTTTAAAATCAGTGAAGGGGTCAAAAAATGAATAAGTAATTGCTTCTTCATTAGCTGGTGATCTTCATATGTAGAACAGCTGGCCTTGAAAACAATTACAAAGTGATTTTTTCTGTTCTGGCACAGTTTTTGCATGTGATATTCTCTCCTGATAGACTTTTTGAAAATAAATTGTGTTAGCAAGGTCCACCTCTTATTAGACAGCCTGGAGGAAAAAAGGTAATGGAGTCCAATTAATAATGAAAAGCCCTGTTTGGTTCTAAAATATTATCAGAAAATAACATGTTCTGGTCTGTCATCAGTGAGTGAAGTTTGTAGTGAAACTGATTCTTATGACATGTAATAACTTTCAATTTTTTCTTAAATTACTTATTTCGGGGAAAAATGTACACAAAATTGTTTTTCCTTGCATTATTGTAAAATTAAGAGTATAGATTACTATCATTGTCCAAGATCAGACAGGAGTGAAAAGAAAACTTAATAGTGTATTGAATGTCCAACAATGTTTTTAATACATTAAACTTTTGTTTGTAGAGTAATTAAATGGTTTGATGCTTCAGATTAAAAAACAATGAATTTACTTTTTTGGTTCTCTAAATATCTTTTTATTAGAAGTACCAAGTACAGTTTTGAAAATATATCTTACATAGCAATATATATAAATGAAAATACTTCTCAGCATACAATTGCATTTCTTAAATCAACATATGCCATCTAATAATGTAGCTAGACAAGATTTTTGAAGATAACTATTGACTCAGATTATGTCACTATTTGGACTCTTAGCTGACTGCCTTTAAGAAGATTTGCCTTCAAAGAGTATTTGATTATTGCTTTCTGAAAATGGACCTGTTTCATATATTTCCACTTAATTTGGACATACATGACTTGGGGTACCTAAAAATTGCACATTGCTTCTGAGCTCTTGTATGTTGAGATAGATGAGTTACCAAATGATGAAGGGAGGAAGGGAGAGAGAGACGGTGATAAAAACAGACAAGAAAATAAAGAATTAGTCTTTAAAATAATTTTTTAAGACAAAGAGGATTTATTCAGATCTACTGCTGAAAAGGATCCAATGATGTGAGTGAGTGTGCTGGTTTTGGCTGAAATAGAGTTAATTTTCTTCATAGTAGCTAGTATGGGGCTATGTTTTGGATTTGTGCTAAAAACAGTGTTGATAATACAGGGATGTTTTCATTACTGCTGAGCAGTGCTCACACAGAGTCAAGGCCTTTTCTGCTTCTCACATCACCCCACCAGTGAGTAGGCTGGGGGTGCACCAGAAGTTTGGAGGGGACACAGCTGAGACAGCTGACCTCAAATGACCAAAGGGATATTCCACACCATATGGCGTCATGCTCAGCATACACAGCTGGGGGAAGAAGAAGGAAGGGGGGCATGTTCAGAGTGATGGCATTTGTCTCCCGAAGTGACTGTTACATGTGATGGAGCCCTGCTTTCCTGGAGATGGCTGAACACCTGCCTGCCCATGGGAAGTAGCGCATGAATTTGTTGTTTTGCTTTGCTTGTGTGCGCAGCTTTTGCTTTCCCTATTAAACTGTCTTTGTCTCAGTCCATGAGTTTTCTCACTTTTCCTCTTCCAATTCTCTCCCCCATCCCACCGGGGCAGGGGGAGTGAGTGAGCAGCTGTGTGGTGTTTAGTTGCTGGCTGGGGTTAAACCATGACAGTGAGTGAATTTTAGAATAGATTTTAAAAACAGTTATAAAGTTTCCCTTGACTGAGAGTGCTGAGACAATGAGGAATTAAAGAGAATAGGTAATAGTGTGTACTATGATTCATGTCAGCTGATCATGTAACCTCTCATTGGTTAGCCCACAAATAGTAATGAACTACAAGGTAACTGATATGGAAGAGGCAGTTTGTGCTGTGAAGGGCTGAAGAGCATTAGGATTCCAAGACTGTACTGAAGCTACAAAAACAGATGTGAGACTAAATTGTATACTGTGTATAGGTTAATTATAGCAGACATGAAAATGTCCTACATGAAAATGAGAGCTGGGCAAGTGAATAAGGATCGGAAGTTTGTGAACCGGGATACTAGAGCATGTGGATTATTTTACATTAGTTAAAAGGTGATGTCCAATTTCCTCTAAACAGAATAAGAAGAACCAGCATTGTTCATGTTCTCAGGACACCTCTTTATGTAAGGATGTATCTTTATGTCAAAATGTGTCTTGAAGAGAAGTTTTAGAAGCCAATTAATGGTTTTGCTCCTAAATGAAAAAGAGTACCAAAAAAAATTGAGAACATTTCTCTGATGTAACATACTTTGCTTTTTAGATGTTTAGCTGTTCTGCTGTTGTTCTGTAATTAATTGTGCATCATATCTCATCTTGAGAGAAGAGCGTGGTTAGAAGTAAATCGGGTGAAACATTTTTGCCTAAAACTACAGATTCTGTATTTCTATTATGGTATTCTATATTTGAATACTAGCAATAAGTGTAACTTGTTAAATCATTATGAGACTTTTCCTTCCTCCAAGACTACAAAATGACAGAAGGAAAAAAGCAACTGATAAGAAGCAGAAATTGAAACATTTCATCCCACTATCTAGGTTTCTATTCTGATTGAAAGAATATTTCTTTAAAATTTTCTAACCACAATTTTAATAATATAAAAAAGCTAAGAAAATTATATCCCTATGTTCAACTAAAAAATGGACACTACTTCAACCCCCAAATGATTCTGGGGCTAGCATAATAAAAGAAAGACTAGCATAAGGCCAGTTGCCTTAAAAACTTTCTGTGCATTGAGAGAGAGGTTTCAAATTGCTCAGAACAATCTGTCATTCTGTATCCCTCTGTCTTGGACAATGAGTTGGGAGACAACTTGTTTTTATGCATGCCTCCTCATCATTTTAATTTCAACTGCCAAAAAAACTCCCAAACTGTTAGCTATTTTCTTAATTGTTTATGAAAACATTGTGGACACAGAGGATCCGATGCTGATTTGGAGCAAGCATTTTAACTCTTAAGTAATCACAATTAACTCTTTTTTTCTCCTTTATTGTCAAAAATATTCAGATCCAAAAATCACCCTTTCCATTTGAAGTTATGTGTGATGATTGTCACTTTTCTTTTTGAGAGGGAAAAGTGCAAAAATCTCCACAATTTTCTACTGCTTGGCTTTCATATCTTTCAGTTGAAGATTTTCCTGTAGAACGTATGCTGCCTATTTCCTGCATCTCCAAGGACGTAATGCCTTTATTTTTTTCAGAATTAAAGCAGCTAAGCAAAAAGACCTTTCAAAAACCCCCTCACATCAAAACTAAAAGCACCAGCATTCATTTTCAGTGAAAAAGTAATTCCAGTAAGGATAGAGCATTTAATGATATAAGGTTTAATTATAAATAAATAAAAGTTTAGACGATGCCTAATTAGTACTATCTTCATTAGATTGTATTCAATCTGTGCAATGCTAAATCCTGTAGCAACTTTCTTGGACTCTTAAGGAACATCTGCATTGGAAAGAGGATCAAGAGCACATCTTCAAAAACTTTGGGGGTTTTTGTTTTCATTTTTTTTTGACACACCTCAGTGAAATTAATTACTTACTAAATACCTAGTTCAGAATAGAAAAAAAATTAAATTCTGTTTGGCTTCTTCTGCCCATACTGAATGTATGAGGTCGTCTTCATAGCTCTCCTATAAGAAAGAACCTAAAGAAAAATCACTGGAGTACAATATTCAGAACCTGTGTCTGGCAGCACATAATTTACCAGTCACTGTGTATTTTTCTCTAGACCAAGTTCAATATTATTTATAAAGCTTATGGAAATATATAAGTAATCAAGTAAGCTTTGACCAATAGGGAAAATATTCATCAAACCAAAACAAAAACCTTATAATAGCCAGATAGCTATATAATGTGGTTTTTTTTAAAATAATATATTACACTTGCTGATCGCTGTCTCATAGAGCAAGGATGATATTCTGGGCTAAGCAAGTTAACAGAGCAAAGGAACGCCTCTCTCAGTAGATAAAAATGAGTGGAAATTTGAACAGAGAGATCAGTATTGCGTGGAGGCATACCTGAGTAGAAGCAAAAAGGCCAGACAGAATAGAGAGCCTAAATACATGAAAGGAAGAAGTAGATATGGCAATATGTTCACTCAAGTGTGTTTGCCTTAGCTACAAGAGAATAATGGAACAACTGAAATAAAAGGTTGGCTTAATTATTTTGAGCAGTTGCCACTCTACAAGAAGAATGCAAAATCTGGTGACTCAGGCTTTTCTATGTCATTTTATTTCATCTGTGTGATGGCTTTTATGTTGCCAGGTGAACTCGACAGGCTGGCATTTTTTTGCATGTGTAAAATAAAGTGAAAGCCTGTGTTTACTGCAAGCCTCCATTTTTAGATGTTATTTTATTCCTTCAAGAAAAAAATGGCTGATACTTCACTTGTTTCATTACTTTTAGTAGCGTGAAAATTGTAATTAAGTACGGTATTGCAGCAATCAAAGAGAGCACTAAAACAACACAGACAGATAGAAGTTAATAAGGTTTTATGTCACTTAATCCAGAAGACAGCTCAACAGCTCACTGCTTTGCCAAGCAGCAAAAATGTAGCTTGCTTTTATTTGAAAGTACTCTACTAATTGGAAGGAATAGGAATTGATCTCATGTAACATAGACTTTGTTGATTCCTGTGCACCACATTAATTACATACAGATTAATTTACAATTCAGCTCAATTTTTTGCATGTTTGTTTGTACTAAGAGACAAAAGTATGGTACGTAAAAATATTAATATATTTGGATCAGATGGTGAAAGAGGAATTCCTGAGCTCAGAATTCAGTTTCTGTTATCTGATCCCATTTTTGTCTTGGTTTAAATAGCGGATGTAGTAAATAATATGTTGTAATCAGATAACAAAAACAAATAATGAGCGTTGAATTGCTAATTGTAGAGGAGCAAAGCTGAAGTACAGCTAAAGAGATGGCATAACCTGTCCTTTTGTCAGATAAACTTTAGTCATTCTGCCATTCAAGAAGATAATATCAGATATACAAGACAATTATAAAGTTTCTACTTTTGAAGATGTGGGCATTTATGAAGGAAGAAAGAAAGGAAAAAATCCCCAACAACTGTGAAGATATGTTATGTTGATGCTTTCTGTATCAGTAGGAAAATTGAGTATAAGAACTACAAAAAGGACTTTGGAGATTTTTACTATATTTTAAATTATTTTTAGTTTGAATCCTAGCTGCTTTTTTGTAGTCTGTCTGCTTGTACTTAACATTCATAGTTCCAGTTGTGTGGCTACTCATTTGGCATTGTTCCATTCTCTGGATAATGTACTGTTGCTACAGTCAAGAAGAACTGAGTGCATTGTTAAATTTCCAGCAGAAAAAAGACACTGAAATTTGCTCTTGATGTTGTTTCTTTCGCTTATTGGAACACTAGATCTCATTTAGGACATCAGTTTGAGGAGCATTGAAGGTGCTTAGTTTTTTTATACTGGAACATTTTTTGGAGCAGAACTTTCTCCCAGAGGAGGTGCAAGTAGATCAAGTCACTAATTAAGACAGACTCATATTTAGGAGAAAATTTCCTTTAGACAGAGAGACTTGTTGGAAGGGTTTGTATTTGAGTTCATAAAACTGAACCAGTACAACAGCAAATATGCACCCAAAATGTGTTCTGTTAAAAAGGAGGAATGGTGAACTACCGTCCTTCAGCTGCATGTGAATTTGTATGCTGCTAGTTCTGCAGTCATGTGTCAGAATGTCTGTCTCAGCTCAATTCATCCACTTTATATTAAGTATTTTAAGGCCTTTGAAATGTAAAATCTTCCTTAGAAAAGAAATAAGATTCTCTTATTTCTCTTCTCTTGTAAAATTTCAAGACAAAAAGAAACATTACATAATTGTATACCAAATAGAACAAACATTGAATCTGGCAAGTTTGGAGCAACACAAAAGATTATTATAGTTCCATGACTGATTTCAGAGAAATCCACAGTCAAACTCAGTGCAGGTAGTCTCCAGGTTATGATGGTATTTAATCAGTTTACAAAAGGAAACAGGTGAAATAGCGGCTAGTTCTGCATTATAAAAGTTACCATCTGTGACAATTTGGTATCATGGTCTCATGCCTTTTCCACTGAATTCCCAGAGAAGTAACGGAAATACAAATACTGAAATGTAATTACTGTAATTGGAAAGATGTTGGTAATCACTGTCTGCCTACCTGTGCACTTGTATTCTAAATGGCCATTTTTATATCTGTACTACCTTTATAGAATTCATGTAACACATTAGAGAAAAAAAAAACAAAAACAACAACCCCCCCAAAAAACGCCCCCTACTCCCACCAAAAAGACAAAGCTATTGAAATATTGTAAGACCTTGATAAGGGGAAGAAAGCAAAAAATGGAGAATGCAGAAGCTGAGATATCATTTATGTCAAATTTTACACTACATGGGACTCTTCTTCATGTTAACTGATTTATTTACTTAGTGATTTTTTAAATCCCTTTTAACTTAATTATGTCTGGGAGAAAATATAAAAGACCTATGAAAATAGTTTCATATTACTCAAATGAGAAACTGAATTGTCAGCCTTGAAACACAGGAAAACTAACCAATAACTGATGTGATATAAATGTATTTATTTATTTTTTATTTAATTTAGTGACATTTAACCTTAGACCAGCAAGTAGTCCTGTTCTTAAAGATGACTTTTCTTTCAGGACTAAATGGCTTAAGTTTAAAGTTACAGCTAAATTATCTCGGTGTAATTTTGATGTCTTTATTGGACTTGCACTAGCCTGCTGATTTTTTGATTCAGTAAATCCTGTGGAGCTGATGCTATGAAATTATAGAGTCTGTTACAGTTTGCACATTAATATATACTGTTCGTGAGATACTGTTGCCAAAGTCTTTGTATCAATCAGGTGAGAGCAGATGGAAAATTTCCCCTGTGGTTCTATAACTTTGCTTTTATCTCCAATAATTCTATATTAAAAAAACCACCTTAAAATTTTGGTTTTACTCTGCCTGCTAAATATTCGTCTAAGTCATAAATCATCAAATTGTTAGAAAGTGTTTGAAAGGTACGTGGTCTGTTTGTATTTGAAGAAAAGAAAAAAGCTATTTATGTGATCACTTGCAGGGTGGTTTAGCAAATTGGTCATCAGATTGATGGACATTGATTACTGAAGATGTCCTTATGAATACCTGCCTTAGAGCCACACTAGTGTGGGGAATGGGAAGCAAGCATACGCCTAGGCTGACTGCAGTCTCAATGTTGCATTGGAGCAACTGGCATACAGTGATCCAGTTCTCCACCTGTGTGTGTCAGGGGTGCGGAGGGCAGGGCACATGATTGTCTTAGTGTTTATGGTATAGCCTAGTCCAATACATAATAACCACAAGACAGAACAGGTGACTTACAGCATTCTTTAGATACATAAACATACACATACTTGACTGCACTGTGCAGATTCTTTTCTACACATTGGACTTGCACTTGGTGCTCTTGCCCATTCTGGAAAATTTATGCCTTATTATTTTCAATTTCTTTCCAGTATGTAGTTCTCAATACAATAATGATGCTTCCTTTTTCCTATAATGTATTTTTGCATAATTACAGTGAAATTATTTTTCATCCCTGCAGCAACAACAGCTGTTTTGTGATCTTTCAAGCCTACACATCTTTGAAGAATATAACCGTAGCTGAGAAATTGTCTCTGGTGAGATTCAGAGCAGAGGTATTGTTTTTCCCTTGGTATTCGTATTAGTGTGCATATTTTTATCTGCATTGAAATAAGTCAGGAATAGTCATCAAACTGTTAATCTGAACAGGTTCTTTATGGTTCTTTAATCATGGACATTTCTGACTAATAAGTAACTTAGCTAAGGAAGGCATGATTAACAGTTCAAACAATTGTGGAACAAGAAACTTTCTTAATATTTTTAATGTCTTTGCTAGCAAAGAACAGTTTCATTGCCATAATTTCCCTTTTCTTGTTTTTCTTCTGAGGACAGGAAGTTTTGTAAATCTGCATGGTTACATTTTCATTATTTGGGCAGCAAATATAAAGATGGAAGAACCTTTAATGGTATTTGATTGTATTTGCACTGAAATACAAACTTTTAGGGATCTGATAAGGCTTTTCCTGTTACTGAAAACAATAAATAATTAGTGTAAATGGGGAGAGGTGTGGAAAAAAAAGAAAAAAATATGTGAAAATAAAATGTCAGATAAGGAATTCATAAATTAGAGGACATTCTGTAAAAATAAGAAAGAGACAAACTGTTATAAGGAAGCTAATTGGTCTAAAAAATTAATTATCAGGAAAAGAAACGTAAACAAAAAGCATGGGTGAATACTTATCCATAAGCATGTTTCATTGAAAGCAAGTAGACAGACTGAGAAGTGGAAAAGTATAAAAGTAAAAACTGAGATAAATCAAAAAGGAAGTCATTTTAGTTTGGCTAAAACTTCTGATGTGGTTAGCAGTTACAGAGGAATATTCTTACTTTAGAGCAGAAGTTTTACAGTGATAGTGCTGCCAAACGGTTCATTTCTTTTGAAGAAAATGCACCTTTTCTTCAGTCTCTAAGACTTTTGCATAGGAGTTTACTTCAATGAAAAATAAAACTTCTTGAAGTTTATAAAAAGATAAATGTTTCAAGCATCTCTTTGCTTGATAATAGAAGAAGCCACGTGCACTACAGAGTACGGACATGAAATGACAGATTTAAGTAGTACGATATGTTATATGGCCACAAATCAAATCTCTGATAGATACAATTAAAAAACACCCAAAAGGAAAAAGGAATGTGGAAGGTTATTATCTGCAACTAAAGTCCCAGCACTAGGAAACTGAAGAATAGTGCTTAAAAGGTCAAACTTTGTCCCTATAAAGAAGCTCAAATATTTTAGGGTAGTTGGAGATCATTTAAAGGGAAGATAAAACTTTGATTTGAAGAACTCATATATGACCCACCTGATATTATTCTAAAAAAATAGCCTTTGGAAGTCAAAGAGAATAGCTTCTTAGAACTGGAAATTACAGCTAAAAAAAATGAGTATCATGCACAGCAAAATTGGTGGGTAATTGGTGGGTAACAAATTGTTCATTGGAATGTTGCTATAAAGATTTCCAGAGCTTTTAGGAGTTAAGCACAGTCAGAAATTAGCAACAATTTGGTTAAGAGCTTGTAATTAATGCTTGGTTTGCCCTACCAATATCTACATATTGAAGCCTTATATATCTATTTCAGAATCAACATATTTAAATTCTCATACAGGCTGTCCCAAGAGGTATGTCTTTAAATGTCCACATCTTTGTTCTTCATTCTGCTTTCCTTGGAATACAATACCTTTCCTGTTTCCTTTGTTATACTTTCCTTCTCCAAGTTTCTTTTTCTTAACCCACTTCCAAAAGCAGCATGTCAAGTGAATTTTCTTTCAAAAGTATATGGAAATTGAACAAAGATGAAAACATCTCTTGTAATGATGTAAAAATTTTATAGCACGTCTCGTAAATGTACTTTTATTCATATATATTTTTCCATAAAAGTCTTTTTTTTGTCCTGTAGATTCAGTGACATATTATCTTCTGAACCTCATCTGCATATAAAGACTGCTGTTTGATCTTAGTACAACACTCAGGGTTTGGGGGCCATTGATTGTCTTTCACTGCCGCATTTTTCAGACCATTGCTACAACCCCTAATATGATGACAACCTGTCATATGGTGACAACCCCTGTAGGGCAGAGACAATACTGTTACCAGCCAGAGATGATGTTGCATTTCATCTCAACCAGGCTTCTTGTTGCCCCTAGAACAATGCAGCTGCAAAATTAAGTTTACACATGTCAGTTCTTCTAGGCCCTATTACTGAATATTTCTTTAGTAATTTGTGTATAACACCACTGTAAAGAATGTATCTGTGACTTTTCTCGGAATTTGATGCGAACTGGAATACTTGATGATCAGGAGCAGACTCTGCCACAGATATTAACATAAGAAAATTGTGTAAACATTGATGGAAGTATCCTATCACTTTTTTCTTGGCATGGTAAGTCAGGGTCTGACTATTCAGAGGTTATTTTATTAGCTTATGTATAAGCTGCTTTTCTCAAGGAAACCACTCTTTCAGATGCTCTGAGTAAATGGATTTAAAAATGAAAATTATGTGTATGGACATCAGGATTTGATGCAGTTCTGAGGCAAATACATTTGGAACCTCTAGGTACCTGTGCAAGCTTAAAAAAAGCTTAAAAATGTATTGGACCATTAATTTAAATGGAAAGAAGTATAGATCTATTTCATACTGTATTCAAAAAGACAAGGTGAGAAGTACAAAAGTCTGTGTCCTTTATTGTTGGAAAAAATATGTTGGTCAAGGACGACAACATTATTTGTTACATATTCATTATTATTCTTTGTTTACGTAATTAGTATATTTGCATGAAGATCATTGAATAATTTCTTAATCACTCCATCCCTTTCATATTTCAAAACTGCCAGCCTTGGCTTCTCACCATATTGTAAATTACTAACTCAAGCAGAAAGAATGTTAGTAAGACCATATACTAACATTTTCCACGTTTTCTGATGTTATCAACCAGGTAAGACATGACAAAGGGTCTGTGCAGGCCAGTAAAGAAGTAAATACAACTTGTGAGGTGGCGCACTCAAGACATAAAATGTTAGAACCATGTATCATTGTGTGGTAGGCAGCAAATAGTTATGTCATGAACCAAAAAAAATGAGCATATAGAATTATAGTCACAGATACAGCCAGCTTTCTAGATATGAGGTAAATTCTAGCAATAGCATTGAAAAAATATTACCCAAGGAATTATCTTTCTTCATTTATGTTCCTTCCAAGTGTGCTATGAATTTGGGATGCTAATGTACATTAACTAAAACATTTCCTGCCCTATCTCATCTCCCAAGTCAAACCCAAAATATTTGGCCAAAGGTTTTTAAGGATTTATTTTTGATCTTTTCAAAGTGAGTGTTTCAATGTCAATAGCCAAAATGTCTTCCTACAATTATGAAGAACTATATGAAGAAGAAAATTCTGTAAGGGAAGCTTTAGCTGATATATTGAAATTCCCATGTCATCACAGTCATTGGTAGGGGTTTTTTTTTTCAGTGCATACACCTCATTTTACATACTTTTCTATTTAGCACATTTGTATAAATACTTGTATATGTGTAGTCATTTCATCACTGAGTTGCACAAGGCTGCTCATGTTAAGTGTGGTTAACTGTTTATACAATAAGGTACCTCTTTTTTCCAGTGGTTGCTGTAAAGTTCTAAAATTCATGATGTATCATATATTTACTTCTAAAATAAAAGGCATAACGAAATCTGGCCCTTTAGATCCAGGATCACTTTTCAGCAAGGTATTTAGTTTACTGTGACTACAGTACATTAGCAAGTAGAACAGCATAGTAGGAGCAGATCTGTATAGTGAAACAATTGATAGAGGACTTGGTGTTTGCACCGTACATGCTTGTGTGAGGATGGGATGAAGGTGTGTTAATGTCAGACTTGCTCTGGTCTCACACCCAGGACTGAATGTTCATAAGTGATTGAAGAACATTATGTGGGCTCCTGGGGCACATTTTTCAATTTATTTTCATCTGGAATGAATCCAGTTTGTGTAGTCTGCAGCTACTCTGTGATATAAATCAAAGCATGGTAAGTGGCGACAATTAGGAGTTTCACTTCAAAAGCACATTCCAGATGTAAATTTACAACACTAATGTACACATACCCTGTTTCAACTACAGAGTATGACTAAAGCCCACTAAACAAAATGGAACTGGCGGGGAGGCAGGGGGAAGGATTAAAAGGCATATCTACTCTGAGGATACGAAGTATCCCAATCCATTTCCGTGCAAGCCACCCATGGAGCTAGACATCTGGTGTAGAAGTGTTCAAAAATACTTTGTGTCTGTCTTCAGGTGTCCCTTCTAAATGGATTAATGAAAGCCGAAGACAGCTAAGACCAAAAAGCTTTTGCCCCAGTGCCTGTAAGTTATACCCAAGTTCCAAACACTCATCCAGTGGGAACACGGAGATGTTAGTTCTACAGCTTTGTTCTGAAATATTTCAAAAATTTTGCATAACTTATTATCTTCACATCATGAAGACACATAGAAGGTTTTCAGACAATATGGGTAATTATTGCTCAATCTTATGCTTTTTTGGTTATTGTTTCTGCAATAGCTATTTCTTTGCTTGCTACAATATTACCTTTCCTCCAACACTTGATCAAAAGAAGGTCTTCTATAGTTTTAGCCATGGGAAATTATTAACTTGGTTATCAATGAGGATCTGGGCTCTGCTTACGGTTCTCTTGCCTACTGCATGAACAGCAATTTTTCACTTTCAGTGTGCATCATGTATATTTAACTACTTCATGTACTTCATTCAATCAGCTTTCAAAAATTCAATCAGATTTTGTCTCATCACACTTACTGTGATGACAGAAGGTGGCAAGAGAATACATGAAAAAAGCACAAAAAAATAGCCAACTCCTGTTATATCATATTGAAATTTAAAGATCATGTTTCACACTGCTTTTTTACCGTTTTCTTTTATAGTACATGGTATCTCATTTGGCTGTTTTGTGCCACTTTGATGTGTCCATGATATATATTTTTGAGTGTAACTATCTTCATGATATGCTAAAGTTTCCAAGTAAATGGGATGGATACCTGATTTATTGGTAGGCAAGTGTAACTTTTCTTCTTCTTCAAGTAAATGTAAAGAGAGATTTAAATCCAATCGTCATTCTAACTATTTCTTTGCAACCCAACTGTCCTAATAAATTAAAATCTAAAGGAGCAGTCATGCAAGTTTTAACTCAATGCATTTGATTTTCTGCACTTAAATGATTAATTAACTTCCAGTTATATTCTGCTTAGTGAAGATATATTTGAAAAACAACCTGTGTTCAAAGAACTGTTGGCATGGTACTTTATTCTCATTTAAAATCCAAATTATAGCTCATTAGGGATCTCATATTCTGGGGGGAATGCCCATCATTGGTTTTGTTAATGATTCTCTAATGCTGTAATTCTGTATGAGTACATGCATTAATTTACATGTAAAACTACCAGTATGATTAAACTAGATTTGCTCTAATGTCACAACCTCTAGAAACTAAATTTAGATGAAGACAGAAAGAATCCTGTCTTTAATATGTAAAAAGATTAAAATCTTAAATGACACTAGCCTTGAACTGAAATGCTTTTACTCAAAATCTGAAGGACAAAAACTAATTCATCTATTACTTATTACTTTGAAAGCTTCCTATGGCTAATATAACAGGTAATATATCAATTACTACAAGACATATTTTTCAGCTACTGATTTTAATAATTATTTTACCTAGGTAAGGGGTTTGGGCTTTCTTTTAAAAAAAGCTTTTGTTAATGATTACTGAGGACAGCTCTGATTGATTATATTTTTAAGCTCATTTTGTGACTCAGAATTCAAGCTGGTAAAAAACAGTGTAATTCATTTTATCTTAGGATGTTTTAGATGTAAAAGTCAGCCTAGTTTTTGCATAAATGACAATCCTTTGGAAGTGTTGGTGTTGTATGAAAGTGCTAATGAAAAAAAAAGATGACTTAGACATTTAAAAAAATCAGGGGATCTGATGCTTGTGACATTTTTGTTAAAAGAACAAGGATACAGAATTAAACATTTCACTATTGCCCTACACCTTTGACACTTATTTACTGCTGTACAGGAAGGTTGTGAATTCCTAATAATTCTGATTTGTTTTATATGATGCCCACTTTAATGCTTTCCTTTTAGAGCTTTAAGTAAGAAACAAGTCATCAGAGAATTAGAGGTGTTTGGTCATTACTGTTCTATAGTAGGGGATTTTTTGTTTTTATGTCACACAAAGGTGAAAGATACACTATTTTACCCTTAGGTCTGTCTAATATATCATATGACTTACAAGCAAAAGCATAGTGGTTGTCATGAGATTTCATATTAGAAAACTGTATGTTACTATTTTAAATAAGATTAGTCTTATGTGCAGCTCTCAAAACAATTTTATTAAAGCACTGGTCTTAGAGTGGAATATTAGTTTAAAAAATGGTGTATGCATCCATCAATAATGTCATTTTAAAAGTGCAGTTCTTGTGTAATGTTCTGTAGGGTGGCCGCCCCGTTCAGATATGCTACAAGTATATCTTTTGTCACAGAACTAAAGGGCGGGATAAATTAGCTGTATTCTAACATGACTTAACTAATTTAGTTGGATATCTCTATACAGGGCTTAAATGTACAAAAAGCATATTTTAAAGCAATGAGCTATGCACTGATCTGCAAGCCGAGAACTGTACTACTTGTTCCTTTCTGTTCTCCAGTAACATTTTGACCTGATTCTATAATTACCAACACAGATAGGAGACAGACAGAAGCCATCCAGTATTAGAGGTAGTATGTTAAACAGGAAAGATGTAGCAGTGTCCAGTGGCTGTGAACTAAATTGGTGGAAATTAAAATTAACATAAAGCAGTTTTTTAATTCTGAGGGAAATTTACCATTCAGAACTATATAAATAGTGAATCCTCTGAATCAGATGAGAAACATTTCTAAACCATTATGTTTTTTAACTATAAATTGCTATGCTAGACTGAGGAATATGCTGCATGACTTCTCTAGCTTTATGGAGGAGTTCTAAGTCTCAATTCCCAGGACTCAGTTCTAAGTCTTATCTTTGTATGGCTATTGAATTTGTCTAACATTATAGTAACAGGTTACAGATTTGCCAAAGGGAAAGACTTTGACTTCTATATGACTTATTAATATATTCCTTTCGGGAGCAAGATTACTATGAACATATTTAATGACAAAATATATTCGGTAATACAATGTATTTTTATTTTTTATGCATTTATATGCATTTATATTTTTAATACAATGTCTTTTGATATGTGTAATCAAAAGACAGCTCTAAGTCTCTGTGCACTGTAAATTTATTTCAGACAAAACTGAATGCAAAATCGAATGTTTCAGGATATCACAAGGTTTTCCAAGGATCCTTTAGTGTGATGTTCACTTGAATTCATGGTTAAAATTCAAATTACCGATACTGAATCATAAAATCCAACCAGCAAAGGATCCTTGCTAACAGTCTATTGCTTTTCTTTTGCAACTGTAACATTTGCATTTGTTCTACGTGGTACAAGAGTAATAATGACTGGACATGCTGCGGTGAATTCTCAACCAAAAGCCCTCAACTTTGGGTTTTACTTTATTAAAAAGGTTTAAACAAGGCAAAGTCTACCTGCCTTCAGAGCACAGGACATGGGAAAATTGTTCAGACTTTTTCAAAGGTGCAAATCTCTGAATTATCTACTTATTTTTAATCCTTTTGAAAGAAAACTCTTTTGAACCTGTTCTTTTTCCCCTGAATGATAATCATGTACCTGGCACATACTGTCTCTGACATATGCACTCGCAGCTGTTTTAAAATACTAAATCCTTTAGCTATGTTTCCTTTTATATATAAAGAGGTATAATTTGTGCAAATGCAATTTAATAAGCAGCCCAATTATAATTTACAAATTTGGAAATACACTATATTTTGTTTCTGTTTCAATTAAGTAGTTGTATAATCATTCTATAAACAGAATTAGTTAACAGAGAGGGAACCGAAAATGCAAACAGGAATTAAATCATTCACTAAGCTGTTCAGCAAAGTGAAAGGCACTGCATGGTCTCTTTTGGTATTTCAATCAACATGTTCTTGTTTATGTCCTGATTCAGCAATATTTTATGTGTCTGAGCAATTCTCAGGGCCTTGAGGGCACCGCCAGCCCTGACCGTCCTCCCATGGGTTCCCCTCACCTGCCCACTGCCCAGGACCCCATGTCAGCCCCCCGGGGCTGTCAGCCCCTGCTCCAGCGATGCCGCAGCAGGGCTGATCTCCAGCTCCCTACAGGCCCACCCATGGGCCCACGTCCTGGCCTGGCCTTGGTATGTCCCCGTCCCCAAGGAGGTGCCCAGTGCTGGGGCTGGGGCTGCTCCCATACCCTGCCCTGCTCCTGGTTGGGGTGGTGGGACAGGCCCTGGCTGCCAGGCCCTGCCCTGATGGGCCCAGGGGAGCCCCTGATGGGCCATCACCCAGGTCACTGCCAGCCCCTGTGGTGCCCTGCAGCTTGTAGCATGGGTTGTTGGTTGTCATCCAGCACTCCACTGGCAAAATTACCCCGTATGTTCCTAGTCAAATTAAGAAGAGGTCCCAGCTACAGCACAGCAAACGTAAGAGGAAATGATCCGGAACATGATGGCAAGGGGCGTCAGCCGTGTGAAGTGCAGACTAGCAAGAGGGACAGCATGATTTGAGTGCCTGGAATATTGTAGAAAGTTCAAGCTGTACTCCAAGCTGTTGTAAAACTGGAGAGTTCTGTTACGGTGATGAAACTCGGGAAAGACAAGGCCTATGAGGGTGGCTGTGGACATTCTCTGACATTGTTTCTGGGCTGGAGCTAGCTTACGTCCCACCAGCTCATAAAAGTGTAGAAAGACCTTATGTCTGCCTGCATAATATGCCCCTGTGCCTCACCTGAGTATTTGGTGTGGTTTTCTCCTCTTAAATTCTAATATGTATCCTGTAAGGGGACTGTGAGTCTGCCAGAGCTTTCAAGTTGATCAAATTAGGTCTCTTCCTTTACATGAGTTCCCAAGTAAGACCAAAAAGCTTTATAGTAAAACTAAATTAAACTAAACCAAACCGAACTAAACTAAACTAAACTAACATAAAATCATTATAACAATATGCATCTATTTTTAAATAGAGAGAATGCTAGGCAAAGTGTTTTAACAAAATAAAATAGGTTTATATCCATCTTGCCTCTTGGTCAGTCCTGACTTGGTCAGGCAGTTGGACTAGATGGTCGTTGTAGGTCCCTTCCAACTGAAATAGTCTAGTCCTATTCTATTCTATTCTATTCTATTCTATTCTATTCTATTCTATTCTACGTAAACTTTAAGTAAAACAGATTTTCAGAACTTTAAGATTCTCTGGAAATACGGGCTCAACCTACAAAAAAAAAATTAGTCTATTCATTTCTCAAGTGTATCATATCCTGCATACTTCTTTCCTTTAAAATACTCTTTAAAAAAAACCCAGAAACTTGTAATATTCTACAGTTACATTTCAATCTGACTGTTTTCTTTGCATCTTTTAATGTATGATTGTAATAGTGCTTTTCAGATTCTTCACTTCCAATAATTTATTCCTGTAACTTGGCTACAGTTACTTTTTTTAAAACCTGTAGTTTCAATGGTTTTCACATATTGCTACAAATGATTTGTAATATTGTCTTTTTGGATGTAGAAAGTTTAAGTAATAGAGCCTGTAGCAAATAAAACAATTTAATAGAAAGGTGGGGGAAAAAACAAAAACAAAAACAAGGAATAAGTAGACTCCAACTGGTAATCTAGCAGTTAAGTATAGAATGAGAAATGATGCATTGCATTATGTTCAAGTAGCCTTATTGAAGTAAATTGGATTATTCCCCTCAGTAAAGCAAAACAGGATTTGGTCCTTTTATATATAAAATGCTTTGGTCTAATTTGGGATAAAAACTCTATTTACTGGCATAGATGAAGCAGGAGGAGGTGAATACTGTTGACCTTTTCCATACCTTTCTGCATTTTATATGGAAGGACTGCAAAATAATTCAGCAGGTTATAATTACGATGAAATGGGACTATGTTAAAGAAATGTCTCTAAAGCTGCCACTAAACTGTATTTGTAAAAATTAATTAAATCCACATTTATTAATGTTGCTGATTATCAGGTCACAAATATAAATAATATGAATAAATATATTTGACTTCTTCAAGGTGTGCTTAAAAATACAACTTTCTTTCATTAACTTTAGAGTTGA
Organism: Ciconia boyciana; assembly: GCF_034638445.1. Taxonomy (NCBI): domain Eukaryota; kingdom Metazoa; phylum Chordata; class Aves; order Ciconiiformes; family Ciconiidae; genus Ciconia; species Ciconia boyciana. The sequence goes on from NC_132935.1 coordinate 81,627,786, forward strand.
TTGAACAATGCACTTGAATATATGTTTAAGGTGAAGTTGAGTTTGCTGAGTTGAAGGCTTTGGTATAAACAAGATTATCATAAGAAAAGTAAGTGACTAGATCAAGGTCCTCATTCTTTGCCTATTCAGATCAAAGGCAAAATTAAATATAGTGGAAGAAGAATTTGTGCCTAATAACAGACTACGTACAGCAATGTTCCTTGAAGTTTTGTGAGATGTTATGCACTTTTGGAAAGAATTTTGCCAATTTGAACACTTTTCACCAAATTCACTTTTCTAAGAAGGGCTTTCTAAGCTTTTTGTATCTCTTGTCAAAATTTTTTCCATTTGGATGTGGTGATCTATTCTGTTTTGCATTGTATAAAATTCAGAGAATTGTGTCCTTCTCCTTTTTCCCATGATATGAATGGTTACATATCATAGTTGCTAATTCTAATCCTGAGTTGACTCCCCAGGCAATACTTCTGTTGACATTTTAGACATTGCTAAATGTAGTTCATGTTTTTTATAACTTTGTGACTAAATTGAGGGGCTCTCAGGCTAAAATGTCTCAGAAAGCACAAGATAATGTTTAAGATTTTGCAGATTGGTTAAGCTTTGCAGGTAGATTTCATATTTTTTATTAGACCAACTACTGTCCTTAATAATATGGACAAACTTTAGGCACACAGCCTTTCTTCATGTTTGAAATAAATGCAACAGTTTTCAAATTAAATACAAGTTGAGAATAAGTTGCTCAAAGTTTAGTTAGAAACATACCAGTTATACCATCTTTGAAGGTAAACTGTTATTAACTGTGAAGCAGAGAGCCTGTTAATGTTGAGGAGAGGGAAATGAGAGTGAGGAAAGAAAGGAAAAAGAGACAGAAATAATGCTTCTTAGATAGCTAATGTACTTATGCAGAGGAAAGAAAAACATGTGAGCAGCCCAGAAGAATTAGAGAGTGAAGAAATAGATAATGTAGTTTAAAAACAGTATTGCTGTTGAGGCAATAGTTGAGGCATTCAGTGTGGTTTCCAGCCTTTTCTTTGGGAGATGTTTGTCTTGCCCTCCCTTGAGGATTTGGGTGGAGTGATTAGGTGTATCATGATCCATTTTGTGAGAAATGGATGCTCCCTGGATGATGACTACTTTATCTTTTATTGATTGTCAGCGTGCAGTCAGTCTTGTGAACAGTCATTTTTTAGTTTTACCTACATAGGTACCTATGAGGATATTTTGTGCACAGAGTGAAGCATATTGCACTCCTGGAAAATGCAAGTATAAATTCAGGAATGTTGAGGGTTCTGGTCTAAAGGTATTTAATGTACCTGCATGGAGATGATGGTAAAGATTTAAATTTTGTTGTTAGGCATGTGTCAGTGCAACAATTAGTGTAATTTGGACCATGGGGAATTTGCTACTGAGGTTGTAGCTGGGTTTGAGTTGGGGTAGGGTGACACTTTTCAAAGGCTGAGATGAGTAGTTTCAAAAAGACTTTTTTAAAATTAAGATCTCTCATCCAGGATGAAGCTGCTTTCAGTAACGGCATTCAGGCAAGATGTAATGTGAACACCTGAAGTGAGTAATCAGCAAGGATTTTCTTTTCACATAGAGGTAATTCTTTACATAGAGTTCAAGTGGCTCTTTCAACAATGTGATCTCTTTTGTTAGAGGACTGCCCTTATTAAATAACAATCCTCTTGAGGTGGCTGAAGTGAGCATTCGGAGTGTACTCTAAACCTCAGATCAAATGCTGGATGGTGTGGTCATGTTACAGCTTTTGGGGTGTGTTTTGGAAAGTAGACTTTTGTATAAAATAGACCTATTAATTGGTTAATATTCTATGGTTTTGTTTATAAGTTATTATTTTTGCAAATTATTTTGCAAATCGGCAAATTAATGCTGATGTAAGAATATTGCAAAGACAGTCTGAAGAGGTGATGATTACCAAATTGCTGCCACAACTTGAAAAGAAATTCATGCTTTAAGTCAAGATGATGAAGTTGTCTACATTTCTGAGGTATAACATGGGCTTGGTTGGAGTTATTAAGAAATTCCTCTTCAGGGTGGTTTGTAAAATAATGCCATATTGTGGAGCCATTTTAGCATCCACAGGTATTCCCATAGATATTTCTGTAGTTTGGGGGAAGTGCTGGTTAAAGAAATAAGTTGTGAGTGACAATGGAGTACATAATGTTGGCAACAGCTTTAAAAGAGTACTCTGAATGCTGGTCTTGGTTTTTTAAATTACTCAAAGCAGGTTGGGTGTCATCATTGTATTGAGTATTAGTATGCAAGCTAGTGGCTTCAAGGGCAGCCAGCAAAGAACTGCTGTGTGGCAACATTTTATCCTGTAGTCTCCAAACGAAGCAAGTTATAGTCATCTTTTGGATATCAAGGTTTAAAGAATTGTTTTAGTGAAACTTGTCAATTCTTTGGTAGGATTCTCTGGATGGGTATCATACACCTTTGCTTATAGATCTCAGGAAAACTTAACAAGGGAAAAAAAATAAATCCCAGACAGGTGCATTATGCAGTACAGTATCCCTGAGAATTGATTTTGAGCCTCAAGTGAAAGATGAGTGTAGAGTCTTCCTTGAGTTTCTTATAGTAGACGATGTCAAACAGTTATCTCTTTACCTTATTGATAAAATCCTTGGATATTAAAATAACAATAATTCCTCTTTTTTTCTACTGGCTTTAGCACCATTTTGTGCTTGGATCTCAAGGAACTTATAGCGCTCCCCTAAAAGAAAGAGATTGTTACAATAGGGTTTTGGGGTTGGTTTTTTGTTTGGTTTTTGGTGTTATTTTTTTCTGAACTGTTGATCAGGATTTATTTTCTGGAAGTGGAAAATAGTGACCCAAAGTAAGACTTCATCCACCACAGGGTGCCTCAACTATTCCTGTTGTGGTTTTGGGGTTTTTTTTAAATTTATCTTCTCACTGAGATTCAGAAGATTGAGTGGTGTTGAAAATGGCTTCATATTCATTATATCCAATGAGCAAGCACTTTATGTTGGTATAGTCCAGTTTATATCCTGGATCTCTACGTTTTTTGCATCCATTCTCTGCACTTTTAACAGATATTCACAGAAGTTGCACTTTCAAACAGGAGCTAGATTCCCATGAAAAAGGGGTTATCTGGAGCGGCATTTTCTGAAAGCCCTCAAATTTAAGAATTCATGTATTTCAAAGTAGTTACAAACTTTCCATTTGTCAGGCCATCTGAAAAAAAAACATTTTTCCCCTCATAGATGAGAAACTAAGGGTTAATCGAGCTAAGATAAATAATTGTCTAGACTAGATTTTTTTCTCCCCAGTGTTACTAAACTGGGAAAAAAGTTTTCTTCTTAGTTTCTCTTAAGTAACAGAACTATAGTTCTTGGGATCTTTTGATAGACTTTTATATAAATTTTGTAGAAATCCAAATAAACTATAAATATAAGAAAATAATGAACGCAAGAGTTTTCCTTTTGCTTCTAGCATTATTTTACAGGACTGTTCCACTGTTCTGCTGCTAGACCTGCTTTGTCAGTCTCAACTTCCTATTTATATAGGAAGTTGAGACTTCCTAACTTCATATTTAACTGTCACCAAAATTCATTTATCTCAGATTAAAGTTTATTTGGTATTTTCAGCCCTCGTAACCTTAATTAATCAATTCAAGGGATATCATTGTGACAGGGTGCCAACATGATACTTCACTCAAATTAAATGCTAGTTGTTAATTATTTTAAAATGTCATGCTACCAAAATATTACTTAAAGTAACTGTTTAGCATGTGCAAAAAATACTTATGAAAATTCTTTGGTACATGCACATGTTCACAAGTGTAGTATGTGGGATAATTTCTGGAATTTGTTATACTGTTCCATGCTGGTAATCTTTCATAGCTATCATAAGGAACTTATATGCATAGTAATCTTTGCTCTGCAATATAAATGCTTTTTTTAACTGTTTGAAAGAAACAGATCTTAAAAAAAATTCCAAATCAACTAAGACCAAATTTCAAGAATACAATGCAAGATTAACCTTTCTGATTTGTATTACTGCCTCTCTGATTTTCTGTAATTGTGTAGATCTCGGTGGTTAAAGTTGATTGTATTCAGGCTCTAACTGCTTAGCACTGTATAACATATACCTTTACACAACTTTCTCTGAAGTCTGTTGGAGCTACTTATACCTACTTTTCCCTGTGATAATCCTAAGGTTTCTACTTGACAATAGAAAGGTATTGCTGCAGCAAAAAATTAATAAAAAATTAGAAAGAAAGCTTCTTTTTAATTTGTATTATTCATCGTAGAATATTTCAATAAGCCAGTATAGTGCAGTCATACTAATGTCAGCTCAGTATCTAACTTGCAAAAGAGAAAAACAAAGCAAACATACTTCTTATGGACTGCATTAATGCTACCTCAGCTTTTCCTTAAATGTAAGGAAATAATTCTGCCTCCCACTAGGCGATAGTGGAAGGGGAAAAAAAAAAAAGGAAATTATCTATCTGGAGTTCCGGGTGAAATTTAAAGTAAGACATCTGGATTTAACAAACAAACAAAAGAAGATCACAAGTATGGAGGCAATCTCTTGAGATGCCAAAATTCTCTTTTAAAGCAGGTTGGAGTCATTGTGAATACTGTTTCATGCTATTTAATTTCACAGCTTTGGAGAATGTAACGCTGGTCTACTGTATTTGGTGCCTATTTTGTAGAATTTTTACCCTGCATTCATATCTTACTATAGCGTTTACTATACCTCAAGCACTTACGCTCATTTATGATGGATCAGACAAAATGTAAAATCATTTTCTCGGACAAACATCTGTGGCATAAACACTTTCCAAAATATGGACAAATTTTCATAGTTTGTACAGGTTGAATGTTATCAGGGACTATTCTTAGTAAAAATGGACAGAAGTGGGGGGTTTTTGGCCTATACAAAAATAGCTTGAAGCAAGACCAAAAGCTTTTGACCTTCAAATTAAAACAAATAGATCTATGGCAAGAAGTCTAATGCTCTATGTGTTGAACTGCATTTCAAAAGATCTAGGTTTCATTGTGAATTCTGTTCCTAAGAGTTTGTATAAATTAAGGCAACTTGCTTAATTAGTCTATACTTTCCTCCCCTAAATGAACATAGTTTTGTACATTTTATAACAGTGGATATATTTTCTAATGCATGTCAGGTGTTCTGATTGTACTCTGGGGAACAGGGAAGAAAAAATCTATAAATAAGCAGTTAAATGTAATTTGTTAGTCGATTCAAGCTGTTCATCAGAAATGGGGGCTACAAAACCACTAAATTCTTTTTTATGCTTTAATTACTTAGTTGCAAGTTGAGATATGATAATAATTGAATAACAATGGTGTAAAGCATAATTAAGATGACACGAATTAGACATCTAATGTATTGTTATTTGAACAAGATGCTGTAGCTGGATCCATTTTATCTTCAGGAAAAGGAAGATATCTGATATTATTAATGCACATAAGTAACCAAAATATGACAAATTTGTCTTTAAAATCTACAAGTGGCTTTGGCATAAACAGGAGATTTTGGCCAATAACTCACACGCTATTCTGGATTATAATCTCAGTTTATGAGGATGAAAATGTTTGTTTGTTTGTTTGATCTGAAAGACCCTAATTTCTTAATATATTTTCCTTAAATCATGTTCTAAAAGTTAATGGTAGTTAAAAAATACATTATTTCAGAAACCATGTTTTCTCTAGTCATTCTAAATCTTGATCTCTTTGCAATGATTTTAATAGCTTAGTTAACTTTAAAGATATAGGTAATAGTTTTATACATAGGTCATTAATGTGGATGCCGTGGTGTCTATGCATATAGATAATTTACCAATGCATATAAGGAGAGAAAAATATTTTTGGCTTTTGTTAATACATCCATATCAGATGAACTTGATTTCTCAACAGTGTTCCAGCTATTTTCAAACAAAAGAACCGAGATAAGTTATGCAATTTAACTAAGATTTATAACAGAAAATTTCTATGAGAGCTAACACTGTAACTACAAATTTTTTTTTTTCATTTCACCAGGCACAAATAAAAAATGACAAAGTGTTTGCAACCCACACATGCAGGACTGATCTTTCTAGCAGACTCCTTAACTCTTTAACAAAATAAGCACCCATGCAGAGCTGAAGTTTAAAATTGCCTCCCTCCTATTTTTGTTCTTTTTCATGTGATGTTTCATAGTCTTGGAAAAAGGCAATATAAAGTGCAAAAGTTCTCTTAGACTGCTCTTCTAAAATAAAATATAAGGCCATTTGAAAGCAAAGCAAAAAAATTCCCTCCATTCTTTAATAAACTTTACCTGTACTCAGTATCTAGTCAGTAAAAGTTAAGTCTGTATAACCTCCAGACCGTCACCATCAGTTACTCTGTAACCCTTGTGGCAGGTGTTGTCAGGGAAATGCATTCCGCCATACTCATGCTGTATAATTTTTGCAGCCTAGATTAAGAATAAACATCAGAAAGGGCTAATTAGAGTCATAGATACTTCCTTGAGGGCAAGCACCGAGGAAAAACTGAGATGATAGCCTTTCTTGTAGAGAGGGACCTTTGCTCACCTTGCCATCTTTGTTCTGTGCTTTATCTTTTATAAGTAAGCTAAGGGCAATTAGTGAAATGCCCATGATAGAGGGGATTAAGGATCCTTCAAAAGCAAGACTGTATTTAGAAAGAAAAGACTTATCAGAACTGAATTTTACCGCTCTTATGTAAGCTCCTACTTAGGTATTAACTAGTCCAGGAAAAGGGTTCATCTGAATGAGAAATCAAAACTCAGATCAGTGGCTGTGAAATAAAGTTTTGTCTCCAATCATTCATCAGTTGCTTTAGAAAGTGACTGTGTAATGTAGGCCATGAAAAAGAATGGAAAAAAAAATCCATATAGATATCGTATAGCATTAATTATTGTAAGGGTATTCTTTATTACCCTTGAGTTTCAGGAAGTCTCTAAATTGGAGAGACATGGATTTGACAGATGGATCACTTGGTGGATAAGGAATTGGCTGGATGGTCACATTGAAAGAGTTGCAGTCAATGGCTTGATGTCCAAATGGAGGTCAGTGACGAGTGGTGTTCCTCAGGGGTCAGTACTGGGACCAGTGCTGTTAAACATCTTTCTTGGAGACATGGACAGTGGGATTGAGTGCACCCTCAGCAAGTTTGCTGTTGACACCAAGCTGTGTGGTGCGGTCAACACGCTGGAGGGAAGGGATGCCATCCAGAGGGACCTTGACAGGCTTGAGAGGTGGGACTGTGCAAACCTCATGAAGTTCAACAAGGCCAAGTGCAAGGTCCTGCACATGGGTCGGGGCAATCCCAAGCACAAATACAGGCTGGGCGGAAAATGGATTGAGAGCAGCCCTGAGAAGGACTTTGGGGTGTTGGTTGATGAGAAGCTCAACATGACCCAGCAATGTGGGCTTGCAGCCCAGAAAGCCAACTGTATCCTGGGCTGCATCAAAAGAAGCATGACCAGCATTCATTCTAATTGCCTGTAATGCAAGATCAAATTGTTTAAAGCCCCGGTCTGTAAGTAGTCTTATCCATAGTCATGCAGATAATTATACATACTTTAATGTTTGTTACCTAATCTTTGGCATAGCTCTGATTACCAATGTTCAAGGAAAATTAATACAAATAGTAGTTGGGATACAGACGGACTGACTATTAGGATGCTAAAGGATTTACAGGCTAGCTTACAAAAAGATGTATTGGCTTAATTTACAAAATGCAGTGTGTAAAATGATATGTTTGGTTTCCATGGTACCATCAAGAGGCTAAGCACTGGGGAAGGAAAAGTAATTAACATATTACCAAAAAACTGGTTTTGAACACTTTCCAAATTGGTGACTTTTTTCATTACTGTCTTTGCGAGCATTTGTAGGTGTGGTGTTGATAAGTGGGATTGTAAGTGTTGTTGACTATACTTAACTTCTGTTAGTATAAACAAGAAGAAATTAAACACAATGGAAATCAGGGATCCCTACAGAATGCATACAATGATGTTATTTTTTGCTTTCTTAATGTTATTAAACTACAATCTGAACAAAATTTGTTGAAGAAGTAGAAAATTCACATGTGTAAGTTTTTTTGTAATGCAAGAAATAGAGCATTCTTGAAGTTTGGCTTTCATGATAATACCAATTTTAATCAGCTACCAGCAGTATTTCTGAAATTAATGTAGAGCTACCTGGCAGAACCTGAGGGAACAATGTGTCTCGCATGACTATATAGTTTATAAAATCTTTGTACTATTACTCAATTTTTCCATCATATAGTCGTCTTTGGAGTTACAGTCCATTCTTTCAAAAGGCATTCATGCAAAAAACATAACAACAAGTATCTAAGATGACGATAGACCAGTAGAATGAAAAATGAGTCTAATTCTTCACTGAGAGACTTTTTACAGAAAGTATCTTATATGCAACATATTGCTCTGTAAAATTGTTGGTTTGAAACTTTCATTTTCACTTTAATGTCTGGTGGACATGTAATACAAAAGTCACTTCACTGAATCCTAACTAAGTAGTAATTGTTTTTCATTCTAATAAAGACTAATCAAAATCAGGTCCCATTCTGCTAGGCCTAAAAATATAGAAGTGGAAGATTCAGATTCCAGCTCAAAAAAGCTTCACCTCAAAATAAATAAGGCACAGATAATACAATGAAGGGGAACTCATAGAAGAAGTATCATTAGTTACATGTTTTGGAGTTAAGAGTTAGTGATAAAGAGATCAGCTAAGAAAGGGAAAGGAAAGAAAATAAGGAGTAAAGCTCCTCAGATCTCCATAAAGGGGGTTTGAACAATTAGCCTGTAGCACATGACAGAAATCTGGGTTATAGAGACAGAAAGTCTTATGATTGAATGTCCGATGATTGAATGTCCACTCATACTTGCTGGATTCTGTCTTCTCCTGCTGGAAGTCATTTCTGGCTTCTTCCTGACTGCATTTCTCTTTTCAGACTGCACACCAACATGTGAAGAGGCATGTTCTGGACCTTAGGCTTTCCCTAAATTATATAGGAGGCATCACATCTGAATAGGTCTATTATTCATTATTGATGCTGGATACTCAAGAGATATGAGGGACATCAGGTTTAGAACCCTAGCTGAGAGGGTAAGAGTTCAAGATGGACTATTAATACGTGCAGAAAGCAGAAATTAAAACAGGAAAACAATTTGCAAGCTAACCGGTTAGGAAACTAAGCAACAGTTACTACAGCTTGAAGACTTATAATTGTATCAAGAACAGTAACAGCTAGTACTGAGGTATCAGAAGGTAGTTATTTGGAAGTGTGTTTAGTGATGTCCCAGCAATTTTGATTAGAATAATTTTAATAACTCTAAGTAATTAATAAGGACAAAACATTAAGCTGAGTCCACTTAATTATAATGAAATCAGTCTGTATGTGCAAGCCCTAGCGCGAGAAGTGCATCTAGTCAACTCTGTTCTCATTCACTGATGATGAGCTCAAATTCGTGTTTCCATTTAGTGTTTTCTCTTTGCCATGGCACATTTCAGAAAATTAATTAAAGGACTGGAAGAAATGTAAACAAATGCATTTATTTTAAACACAGAATTAAAAAGAAACAAGCCATTAGAATCAGATGCTATGCTTATTACAATTGCCCATCTATTTTGTCATTCTTATTAGATGCGAAGAAGCAATGACACATGGCCACTTCAGAGGCTTGTGGAAAGGTTGAATGCTAGAGGTAAAGCAGGTAGAGCTAGAGGAAAACAAAGTTAAGGCAAGGAAGTCTGAGTGGCTTAGGAAGAGACACAACATGAAGGATGATGCAAGCAAAAGCTAGGATTTAAAAACCACCACCAGAAGAAGAGCAGCTGAGTGACAGTGAAACAAAATTAACTGGATAAATAGAAAAGTAGCCATTTAATGCTAAGTGGTTCCGATCAAAAGTAGTGTCAGTGAATGAAAAGTAAAAACATGATGCATACACAAAACAACTTTGTGTTTTCATTTTATACCGAAGCTTCGTATGCTTAATTCTTTCACATCCTTAGAAGCCTGCTTTTATAAGTAGGAAATAAGATGTGCTCTTAGAAAAGATAAGGAAATGAAGTGGCTGATATACTGATGCTGGCATGCATGTGACCAGTTCCAAAATAAGTTCTTTAACAGAGAGAAGATTAAAAGAAAAGCCTTTTTGTTATCAGATGTTAGGATGAACTGTTTATATGAAGCTCCTCATTTTAAATAGTAGAACCTTCACAGGTGGTTAAAATGACCAGCAAAAGCAAAGCAGACATGGAAGATAAAGAACTGCTTAAGAAATACATTTCTACAATAAATTAAAATGTTTTACAAATATTCATGAAAGGTACCAAGCTTTTTAGGAAATCATGTCTATATTCTTGTCTAAAACTACAGATTTGCTGACAGAAGTGACACAGTTATGTTGTTAAGTTACTCCAGAATGAAATAATGTGCCAATATAAAGAACTACTTACCTCTAAAGAAATATTATTAAACCTTTTTCTCCAGGTCACTCTATTGCATGTTAAAGAACTCCTTTAATTATGGAGTCAGCTTTGGGATTTATCTAATACCAGAAATGAAAATTTCTTGTTTAATCAGTTTATATAACAAATTATCAAGTCGATAGGATGATGAAAGAACTGTCACAATCTGATTGTGACAATGAGTTCCATCATCCATCCAGCTGTGACATCATCAGTCATCGTGGGAGTTGTATAACAGTAATAAACAATGAGTGATCTTGTCACATTGCCTCTGCAGTGAAGCAAAAAGTAAAAGATGGGATCCTGTGCTAATGTCTCGGAATGTGAGGAGGTTGGAGGCTGCTGTTGGCTGGGGGAGCCTGTCTGTTGACAGTATCTGGCTATGAGTGTCTTTGCAGCCATGGTTATTGTAAAAGATTTTCTTACAACCTTTATAAGTCCGCTTTCCTCTGCTTCAAAAGGGCACGGGAGGGCAGAACAGTCATGACATGGAAGCAAGACAGAGGAAGAGATTGTGAGAGAGAGTTAATTGATATTTATGCCTGCCTATTGCTCATCACAAAAGCTCTCCTTAAGAATGGACTCTGCTTTGAATCATTAGTTTTATTAAATCCAAATGTATTTTCTTCAGGATAACTTAGTAATACAGCAAGAAAACCATGTGTAAACTCTGCCTTCAGATCCATTCAGAGGGTTGCTGACAGTCCTAATGTAACCGAAATCGGGAATCAAACTCCTTAACACCAATGTAGTATTGAGAAGCAGGCATTCTTTATTACAGCGCCGGATGCACGGGGGATCGTTCCACCTAGCGTGCATACCGCAGGTTACATCAGCCGAAACTTATATTGTCCAGTTACATACATATGCATCAAATTTCCTGGAATGATAATGCATATTCATTCTATTTCCTGGAACTAATTATCATATTTGCGTGGTCATTACGCATGCGTCCTTGAGCTCCGAGGGGCTTCCGTGGGGGTCTCTGGTGGTCCTTGGTGGTCGTACAGGTGTGTCCTTTAGTTGACCCCTTCTTCTGGACATGCGCAATCCCACCTTGCTTATGTAACTTGCTCCCCTTCTTCATGGTGCATGGTCCCTAACAATGATTTGGCACCCTTAACACAAACCAGTTATTCTAACCACCCTCAACTCTTTGTCAAGATGGGCTGGGGCTGTACTGGGAACATAGCAGCATGTCCATACTACTCCTTGTCCAATTGTCTTTGGGCATAGTAGCATATCCATAGCCATAGGTGTACAAACACAATATTAAAGCATTGTCTACCCTACTCCTATCTCTATGTTGCTCAGTTACAAAAAAACAAACTAATAATTTTGGTTACATCTGGTTACACTAACGTTATACAGTCCTTTGAATTTTAGTTTGCCCAAACTTCCAGTGGGAACTCGACTCGCCTATGTGCATAAATCCATGGAACAGGCAGATTTTACTCTTGGTGCCATGCACTGAGATTGCTTTGGCCTTATTGAGAACTGGTGGTCTTTCTCTTTTCTCTTTTCTAATATTCTGTAGCTCAAGAGACAATTTTATGTCTATACCTTCATTTCCCTAGGGATTTCTTCAGTGGCTATTTCTTGGCAGGCTCTTTGAAGACAGAGAGTACCTTTAGCCATTGATTCATCTGGATATTGGAATGCCACTACAGAAACTTTTGTGGCTTTGGTTTTTTTTTTTGCTTTACAGTACCACCAACACAGTAAGGTCTGTTAGAAACCACAGAAATATCAAAAATACTGCAGCAACTAATGTTCAGGAAAACACACACAAATGAAATATACGTCAAGAAACCCACTAACACAAATAAATTGCTTAAAAATAATGGAAAAGTTCACTATTATGGCTTCTATCAGGGGCATAAATCAGGCCAACATACTGTTTGGAGTAAACAAGCACTCAAATTATACAATGGAACATATGTATGATAAGATAAAATATATATACAGCCCAGGGAAACATTTTTGTTAGGCCATAATAGATACTGAGAATTCAGATACAACATTCACTGAAGAAGTGTTTTTACACATTGAAAATATATAATTCATAGTAACACAAATGTTGGATGCTTTTGTATTTATGGTAGTAACTGAAATATAAATATAGCACTGCCCACACAGTGTCTGGCATAGCATATGCATCTACTGTATATAGTGTGGAAGTTAATGTTATGGGTGTGGAAAAGGCTGTAATATTTCATTGGCTTGTTTGGCTATAAATCCAGTGGCAGCATTTATTTTGAAGAAAAGTGTTCTTCAGAGCAAGTCACAGACTGTATAGATTTCACCCATCATGTGCCTGACATTCGAAAATAACTCTGCAACTGTTGCCAGAAAACATTTATTTGGCTTGTAAATCCTATTTGTTAAAAAATATGTTGGTAGGACCTATAACGCTGGTTTATTGCCCAATGGTTTGCTTTCCAATAATGTCACAGGATCTGGAACGATTAGCTTGTAGGCTAGTCCTGTCTTGGGAACAAACTAGGTTATTCAATGGGATGGGGAAATAAGGCTTCAGCCATGAAGGAAAATAAATTCTTCAGTCATGGCCTACTGAGACTGACTGGTTTCTTAACATTCTGGAAAAGAGGACGTGGAAATTGCCTTCTTTCTTAGATGATTAGCACATTGATAGTACCAGATACAAATCATGTTTGTTCTTCTAAAAACCACGTAGAAAAGTGGAGGAGCCTGGAGTCCTCTGAAATGTCAGCCCTTCTATATCTCACTTTCTGGGGAAAGAAAGAGAGGAAGTTTGTGACTGAATGCATAATTGTTGTGACAAGAAAGAAAACACGGGAGGAAAGGATACTGAGGGGTTAGCAGACTTTTCCTTTCTTGAAAAGCTTTATCTAGAAGGTAGAAACCAGATCTTTGAGTACTTGGAGCTACTCTTTCAGGCATGAATTTGTATCCACTGTTGTAAAAGCACAACAGATTTGGTTTTTTGTCATTTGTAGTAGATAACAAGCCAATATAAATGAGAATCCTCCTTCCCCCACCTTTTTTTTTTTTAGTATTTCTCCATCCTTGATGCTGATTATCTGACCACTTTGGAAAGGGAGTCCTGACTCCTACCGTAGGTTTGTACAATATATATAAAATATCTTCCTCAGTGTTACAGGAGGTAGTACTGGCAGGAAGACAATTCTGATGTGATAGAGGAAACCGGTACACTGAGTGCACCAGATTAAGAGTTTATTATAAACTAGCATAGTTTGCTAGCCTTTTTAAAAAATATGTTTTCCTGAGGAGAACTTAATTATTTGGGTGTTATTTTGGATTACGCTGACTTTCTTAAGATATTTTTAAGTAATTGAAATGAAAAGTATGACATAGTATTTAATCTTTCTTCTATTTATATATACACAAGTGGTTTTCCCCCATTGATTTAACAGAAAAGTTAGTATAGATGTAAACAGAGACTCTTTCAATCATTCCACAAGGGAAGATTTCAACATCATGAATATATCATATCTTTACTGTAAATCAGATTGAAAAGAAAATATGTCTTCTATTCCATACCTTCCTATATCTATTTACTTCTTTTTCTGTCATAGTATAGAAAGATCCAGAGGAAGAAAAGGAGTAAAAGAACGAGTTTTAGTCAAACTTCCACCAATCAAGAAATGTACTTTGCAAAAACTCAACCTTTCTACATACTGCATAACACTAGTTAACAGGAATAGTCCGTTAACAATGAATTGCAGGTATTGCTTTCAGGAAAAACTGTGTCAGAAGACAGTTACAGGCACCTTTTTTTTTCTTGCTAAGGGAAAATCTTTGGGATCACTTACTATAAGAAGGAAGTCTAAAATGGAACAAATACAAATCAACAAATGTAAAAGATGTTTAAACTGGTCTACTGTTTCACGGAGAAATTGATTTTGTAATCAGATTTTTTTTTCTTGAAGCCTGACATTACTGAAGAGTAACAGTTCACTTATAGCTTAACCTTTCAGTTCTTAAAATTTGCTAAGGATTTTTAGTATTGAGACTAGTATCTTGCATATCATTCTGCTAGAGTGTTATGTGGGCATGTAAGAATACTCTGGTTTGTGTGCCATTATGATGGATTATTTGATAAGCTGCTCAGATATGATGGAGAGTCTACCGTAAGAATACTTAGCTAGGAAGGCTAGCAAGGAAGTATGGTTAGCTACTACGTATAGGCATACTAGGAAGTATGAACTTTCAAACTTCTTTTGAGTTTCTTTGTGACTACCAACTTTTCTAGCAGAAGGGACGTGCAAGTATAAAATACTAGTAGCATTTCTTCAAAACACAGCCTTTTACTTTATTGACAATAAAATAGGACTATGGGGTTTTTGTCAGATTAGTCACCTGCAGACTGTTAAAAAGTATTGCTTATAAGCTTGTAAGCTTATGCTTACATACATGTCTTCTAATTCCTTTTCCCATTATATCTGGATTATCTGAGAGAATTGGATTATTTGATTATTATTGAACTGCTCTGGTATGAACTTTCAGCTTGTCCAAGTCTGGTAGATAAATTGGTTTACTGCATCTTCTAGAGTAAAATTCTGCTTCCTTATAGCTGTGTTGCTGTGGTTCCATGTGACAAAATCTTTTTCAATTATTATGTAAATTATCTCATTTTAAAATATATGTACTGGATATGAATTATAAGAAATTAAATAGCTAAGTTTTCAAGTGAGAGTTTGATGGTGAATGATTATCACCTCTTTAAGAGAACTAAGATGTAATTCCATCTGTCAGGAATTCCAGTTCACAGCAAATTTATAGAAGTTTTTTTAGATCAAACAAAAAAAATGTATCAATAATTGGAAGAAGATAGGATTTCAAACCTGAGGCTTTTTCCTAAGAACTAATGAGTGATGCAAATAGAAAATTGAATTTTCAGGTGAATTTAGACTTCAAAGAGATGCTTGAGTTCAGTAAGATATTATCATACTGCCCCCTTAGTCTGACTCATTGTTGCTGAAAGCTGTTGTCATTGGTAGGGGTTCCCTAAGTGTTTGCATGTATATGTGGGTTGTAGGGGTTTTGTGTTGTTTTTTGAAGGCCCTGAAGTAGTTTGCAGTGAGTCAGGATAGGTAAAACAGTTATATTAAAGCCCTGATAGGACCAGACAACAAAAGTAGGAAAGAATTCTCTAGCTCTAACCAGAGCTAGGAAAAGAAAATGAAATCTTCTAAAAGGTGTAGTCAGTGTTGCACTTTTAGGGATTTTTTAAAAGACATAGGCAAAAACTTAAAAAGAAGAAAAAATCCAAAACTTTCCCTTACAACAACAACTACTGTCAGATTTAACTACTTTGGGTGAACTGATAAATCTGTGTGGTGTCAGTGAAAAATTACTGAAGTATGTAGCCATAATAATTGCAAATTAAGTAATATTAGCCCACTTCCACACTCAGATCTAATACAAATGGTTGAAATATTTTAAATACAATACGATAATTGACATATGCCTAAATGAAGTCTGAATTTAGCACCACGTAAATGGCAATATGGTCCCGGTACTGCAGTCTAAGTCATTCACAGCTACATATGAAGCAACATAACTTTGTTCTTTTTGACTTACTGTCACACTTTTAGCAAAAGCCTTGTTTTTAAATTTCCTCTAAAAGTATGTAACTTTTAAAGCTCTTGGTTTTAGGAAGGACTTTGCACTTTAACACAAAATTTCAGGCTTAGTTCTTCACTAGTGTGACTCAACTGATACGCAGGCTGAAGTTTGTTTTTTCTGCACTGGAAGCATTGGCAGTTTAATTTAATGCTTAAAGTATTCTTGAAGCACCTGTAGGGTACTCTGAATGTAGCTATTTTCAAGTTGGTTTTATTAGTATACATGAGGAGGAACTTTGCCTTCCTTATCTTCTTGGGTAAAAAATTAGAGCCTATAGGTGTTTGCCATACCGAAGATATTCTGCTGCTCCCTTTGAGCAAGTCTGAACTTTGAGGGTGATGGGCATTAACTAAAAGCAGAGCTGTTGAAGAAGTCCATGAATGTTGGAAGTACTAGGTCTGGATTACAGGGTACTCCTGTACAAATGCATCACTATTCCTTTAAAACACCTTGTATGAAACTACCTTTCCTTACAAGACAGTTTCTTCTTAATTTTCTTTGTGTGCATTCCTTGCACACAAAGCAAGGGTTTTTTAAATGAAAACTTGTCTGAATCTTTTTATTCCTAATTAATAGAGAAATAAAAATTAGCACATTCAATTTTGTAGAAAAATGTGGAATGTTTTATAATTAATTCATATTTTTCCTGACTGTGATCCCCCATGTTGAGGGTCAATGGATATTGCATAGTATTGCAGTTGGAGTATTGCATTGATTTCTACACCTTCTTGTTATTTTTATTTTTCTTAAGTGACTTGCTAGTCAGTGACTTGCTAGTCAGTGACATTAAGTGACTTGCTAGTCAGTGACAAGCTCAATGTTACCACTGGAATTTTTCTATTTAAAAAAAAAGGTAGTTAATTAAAAATTAACATTTATTAGGAAACTCTTTAAAAATGAAGACAGTCCCTGTTCTCACTGGAAATAGGAAGAATTCAAGGGGAAAATTTGAGTTTCTGTGACATAGTGCTAGCAACAGAATGTGAATTTGAGAATACAGCACTATTTATCAAATAAGAAATGCAGAGAATATTTTTGTCTATGGCAGAGGGAGTTTGTAGTACTAAATCAAGCCTTACTGTGATGGCTCCCATACAATTCAATTATATTTTATAAAATGAGTTTATGTGGACTTAGTGAACAATACTTACATCCAGAAGTCAAAAGGAGGTGTTCTTTCTCCAGTTATGGTTGCTTTCCTAGATCCAAGAAAAGTTATTGAAGATTGAGTTGGAAGACTCCCTTAACAAAGGAGAATCTGAATGGCATATCTATTCTTATTCTGTTTTTCCCAGTGCTACTCTTTATCCCAAGACAAGTTTATCTTCCAGAGAAGCAAAAATGACTAGGGTATCACAGTGAATTTTTATCATTCATGATGTTTCTCCATGGCTCTGATGTGAAATTTGAATGAAGTAGAAAATCTTAGAAGGCATATCTGATATCCTGTTGGGAATGCCAAACCCTGACTTGTAGGAAGGCCTGATGCTAAAAATTACATAAGGCCCTTCTTGTCCTTCACACATAAAAAGTCATGTTGTGAAAGAAATAAGAACAACTCCTCCAATGATTAAGCAGGCTTAGATGGTATTTTATGGACCTTTCCTTTTACTGTACACTTCTGAAATTCCCAGTGTTCTTCATTTATTAAGTTTTTCCTATAACACTAAGGGTAAGTACTTTCTGATTTTGCTTTTCTTTTTTAATTTTTTTTCCCTCAAAGGTCTTCTTTTTTTCAGTCAGTCCTGATACTTGAATAGGTATTACTCCTTAAATTCATATCACATTCTTAATTCCTAGTAAGGCAGGTTTTCTGCCACTGGTATATAAGAATATTTGATTGTGTTATTTTTTCTATCTAATAGGTTATATAAAAGTGCATTTCTCCTACCCAATTCAAGTTACTTAACTGAAGGTTCTTTGTCCACTCTTTCTATAATAATATATTTGGGATTGTATCCAACTCTTTCATAAAGTGCCCTCATCATGGAAAGTCAGGGCACTTTAAAACTTGAAAGAAGAAAACTTTGTAGTACTCAAAAAGGGGTGGTTAAACTCTATTCATTGTGCTGTTAGGGAAGTGAGACGCCAGCACTTTGATATGTAGTGATGAACATTATGTTCTGATCTGAATGGTGTTCTAAAGCCATCCCAATTGCTACTTTAATACAGGACAATTTTGTAAGAAAAAGAGGAGGAGAAGGTGCACATAAAAATGTGGGGAAAATCAAAGAAATGATGCCCCAGAGAATGTGTTAGGGTGAACTTCACCTATAGGCACTTGTCCAGTGCAAAAAAGCTATGAACTGCATAACATTTCAAAGCAAGTCTTAAGCAAGACTTAAATGATTTTTAACTATTTGGCCCATTGCCTAAGGGTGAATTCCATCCTTGCACACACACTGCAAATCTAGCTGTTCATTTGTGTCTGCAAGAAGCATTTCGAGACCTTATATTCATTATATAGTGCAGTAAGGCACAGATGGATGCATAATTGAAAGCTCTCATTCCTGAAATGCAAAAGAAGTTTTAAAAGCATGGTTTCAAATCCTCACCACAGTGTATCCAAAGTGACTCTGATCACTATCTGAATCAGTATGATTTTAACAGGATATGCAAATAAGATGGGCACATCATCTTTGCTGCAGGTGTGTTTTCTTGGTATTTATGGAATTTTATCAGTATGATGTTGTTTGTGTTCTGTGTCATGTTTCTATGTGAATTCTTTGTAGTGTATGCACCTTGAACGTAATTGCTCCAGTTTGCTTTTCTGGAGCACCATTTCTTTTTCCCTTGTCTGTTTATATCAATTCAGATGTTGAATACCCACAGGCAAGGAGCCAGACTTCCTACACGATTATAACATGGTATTATACAGATTAGTTCTGTCACAAATACTGTGCATTTTCTATGTATGTTACTGGGAAGGTTTTCAAAAAGCTGAAAAACTATGTTTAGAGAGTTGGTTGGAAGAAGGATACTTATTTTCAAAGGTAATAAAGACCATAGATTGTTATGGAATCGAATTTATCTGAGTAGTAATTGAATACAGCTGATAGCAGGATTTTGCCAACATTTACCAAAGTGCCTTATCTTTACATGTAACTTTGTAGATGTGCAGCAAAAGTCTTTGGCGGCTTATATTTTGGCACAGCACCTGTCCTCTCTGGTTTCAGCAGCTTGCAAGATCCAGTCCTTAGTTAGATATAATAATAACAAATTTTTGAAAGTGAATCCATGTATATAGTCTAATAGCCTATATGCTCGTGTCCTACTGTATGAGTCAGGAAGTTTTCGCTTTATGCTATAGTCCCTTATAGTCCCTTAAGCTGAAAACTCAGCTTCTGGAGATCCATACTCAAGTAAGAGAGAAAGCCTTCCACTGAGCTTGACTCTTCCAAAGAACCCAAATGCCCTTGGGAATATCAGCTCCAGGATTCTTGGCAAAAGACATTTTCCTCTTCACCTTCTCCAGATATCACCAGTAATAAAGAGACTTCCTAACACTCCGCAGGTGTCTTTCAGTCTTTCAGCTGTTGAAGCTTACCCTGAAATCCTCTCTGGTGCTACAATACCTTGTTAAGTTTTAGATGATGTTCTGCAATATCAGAGCCTTGCACCTCTCCACCAGCACCAGTTCATCAAGCAGCAGCTTTGGCTGCCTCAGCTTCATTTTCACTGAGCACCACCTTGATATTAATCTAGTCTTCAGGTTCACAGCAGCAAACTTGTTTGGAGCCATCATCTGCTATCAAGCCATCCCTTCCTGAAGCCAGTGAGAGATCTCAGATGCTTAGATATAGGTATTTCATCATCAATTTCCACCACCGGGTGTGTGAACTAAACAATCAAGTTTGCCATTGATAGAGGTTCTCCCCTGATTCCCTTCATTGCCCATCTGCACCAGTTTTCTTGATGTAATGAGAAGAAGATGAAGGTGATGTTGAATAATCTCTCTTGCTTAAAAATGGTCACTAATTTTATCTCGTTTGCCTCTGCTGCCTCCAGACTTCCTTCTTCTGATATGTCTTAGAAGTTAAAAACCCTGTAGACCAGAGGGCTGCTGCAGGAAAATGTCAAAGGTTTTCAAGTGGCAATTTCCTCCTGCCTAACTAGGAAGAGAGATAAAATGCTGAATTTGTGCAAAATAAATGTCTGCATTTGTGTGTTCTGACACACATCTTTCCAACAGTGCAAGAAAAGAACTGGTATACACCTCTTATATTTAATGATACACATTTTCATGAAGCTATTGAAGTGTTGCACCCTGCTTATATTCTCCAGGACACATTTGCGGTGCTGAAGGCCTCTCTCTGGGATGCTGAACCAAGGGTCCTTTACCAAATAGACCAGGTTTTTGGAGAGGCATATTCCTGGTCTCTTCTTCCCCATGTACTTTGACTCAGACTATCTTGAAATCTCTCTTGGAGAAGAATGCTGCTTTTAGCAGACAGACAGACATTCTTCACTGGGACAGCTGTGCAAGATTTCCATTGTGCACATCTGCTGGGCACAGTTGACCTGAGTCCTAGTCACACCTCCATCTACAGACACTGTGATGTCTGTAAAACACCCAGAGCTGGGACAACTTTTTTTTGTGATATTGTATGTCCTTTCTAGGTATAGCTAGTTTGCTAACTGTTTAGTGTCACTTACTGTAAGAATTGTATATATGGACACTCTTCAAGAAAGGGAGGTATTTCAACTGTAACCAGGGATTTTCTAGTTGAGTAGTCCACTTATACCCTTGCTTTCCATCTGCTTTTGATCTCTCTCTTTTTGGAGACAACTTTTTATTGAGAGAAACGGAAATAATAGCAACAAATGTGCTCCCCTTCATATACTATGCATTGAACAGCGGGAAGGTTTGACACCAGAGTGCATACACTTTATAAACTGCAAACAAATCTCTCTAGTTTCACATAATCCATTTCACATAAATCCATTTAGACTGGATTTAAGAAAGAAACTTTTTACAATGAGGGTGGTGAGGCACTGGAACAGGTTGCCCAGAGAGGTAGTGGAGGCCCCATCCCTGGAAACATTCAAGGTCAGGTTGGATGGGGCTCTGAGCAACCTGATCTAGTTAAAGATGTCCCTGCTCTTGCAGGGAGGGTGGACTAGGTGACCTGTAAAGGTCCCCTCCAATCCAAAGCATTCTATGATTAACCAGAAGAATACTCACTGTGTGCATATGTGTGTTGATTACACATCCTGAAGAACATACCCTAGCTAGAAGAAACTTGGTCATCAAACTAAATGAGAATGTCTGCTGAGGCCACGAATGTGCTATGTTTTACTCTGTAGTTAACTAAAGTAAAACAGTGCTTTGCAACCTGATCTGTTTTGCCCACTTACCGTAGGGACAGCTTGCACTGGACAAGTGTCAGCACATAAACATTTATATGCATTACATGAAAAAAAACTAGTTAACTACTGAGCAAATGTGAATATCTAATAGTTTCTTGTAGGGAACAATGGTGTATTTTAGCATTAAACTGTGCAGTGGTAATGTTGACTGAACCTCTGAAGCAATAACTACTCTTTAAAAATTCATGAAATTGACTCCTGAATACCTAACATAGAGTTATATTTTACTTCATCACTATGGTAGCTTGAAAACTATTTTCTTTATGCTAGGCTGAAAATTATTATTTTGAGTGGTGCAAAGCTTTCCATGAAATATTTATTCACCTTTTTGCGGGAGGGCAAGTTAAGGTCTGAATTTCGGTTTCCATCATTCTTCTGAAGTTTCCAACACACTTCTCTTGTTTCTGCTTTCAACCTTACTATTTCTCTTCTGTTTAATGCTTCTGTTTCTTAAAGCTAGTAGGGAAGAACTGGTTTTGTAATGAAAGACAGTTAGACTCCAAAAGTATCTCTAATCTAATTCTCTACCTTTTAAGCAATAAGGCAAGCAATAAATGTGCAGGGTTTTTTATAAAGAAAAATTGACAAAATATAAATTCCTTACTGTTGATGGCCAGTTTAAAAGCAGCAGATGAACATAAGTTTATGCAACAAAACAAACAGGAAATGAAAGAATCAAAAAATCTTGTAATAAGCAAAATATTGGGATCACAAAGAAATTAAGTTTCATGGATACTATGGTTACAATTATTGACATATACTTTTTGGTTATATTCAGGGGAAGTGAGTAACCAGTTTATATTGTAGTATATGGAGCTAGATTAACAATCCTACAAAATAAAAATGTGTCTGTTTTATACATGCAGAAAAGATTCATAAGAGTAATAACATGGTGGGGGGGTGCTTTTCTGAGGTTTGACATCTTGGCATCATCTCAGGCACCATCTCAGAAATTTAAACTAATTTAATAATAAACTTACAATTATACTCTTTTCAGCGGAGAATGGAAAAAACTCTTAACTGTGTAAATGGCCCTCTATTAGTAAAGCAACAGATAGTAAAACTGCATTTGAGAAGCTTAATCAATGAAAGTCTTTAAAAAAATAATATAAATCTAGGCATATCTGATGCAAATCTAGTCATAATCTTGATGAGGAAAAAAGTAAAATATATTTTGTAAGACCTGCTTTAAAAAAAAAAAAGAAAAAATAATGTTTAAACAAGGCGAGATATAAACAGGATAGCCCAATAAAAAGAAACAGGTGCTTTACCAAAATAAAATCCAAGGCGAGGATAACAAGCCCTCCATCAAGTCCTAGCTTGGAGTAGATCAAGGCCTAGCTGACTGTACAGCTGCGCCAGGTGATGATCCTTCCACCAAGAGAGGTCTTGAGGGGAACTCATACATGTGTTCTATTCTGTGGTAAACCTGCTCCTGGTGTAACACATAGAAGAACATAAACCTGTGATGTGTAAGGGACCTCCAACTCATCTTTAAAGCCCCTTTTTTTTTAATTGGAGAAGATTATGAAGAAAGCAATTAAACTTTCTTAATGACTGTGCACGTTTATCCAGGAGTGACTGCTGGAGCTATTAGGATGGAATGAGACATAAACACCTGTCAAGAAGAGAAGTATTAATATATTAGTCACATATATTTTTGTATATATTCATGAAATAAGCGATACTTCTCTTGGCCTTTTTTTTTTTTGATTTGGCAAATAAAGCTAGGCAATAAATTGTAATGTTTCTAAAGTTAGGAGTGAATGAATTGGAGTCTCTTCTCAAACACTTAACACTTAGATGATCTGACATGGAATGTGACTCAATACAATTGGTATTAATAGACAGCAGAGGACTAGCAGACACAAGAAAGTTTCTGTTTTCTACTTGAGTAGAAACAAACATGACAATGGCATCTTGTTAGAAGATTAATATAGGCCTCCAAAACCGTGTTTATAGTGTAATCGTGTGTGTACACTGAGTGCACAGAACAAACAGCACATTCTTGGTGAAGAGATGAAACTGACTTTATATTTGTGACACTGAACAATTGGCAATAGTCATACTGTGAAATAAAATGTCTCAAATCAGTCTTTGGAAATGTTTGAGGGGTGATGTTCAACTGGTGAAGGTGAATATCAAGAAACCAGTCCAATCTGTGTATGTCTTCATACTGAGGGAAGGTAATAAGCGGTTTTATCTGCAGATTAGTCCAAAGGATTAATTCTGACCCAGCAATCTTTCATCAGTGGCTCCTATTTCAAGCAAAGGATTGCTGGGATTGGGAACTTAAGTGGAAGTTTCAGCTGGCCTCGCATAAAAACTTAGCACCCTTGAATTGTACTCAATTGTCCAATGGTGAGATACTGAGATATTTAATCCTTTACATAACAGTTACGGACATATTAATTACCATATATGCTTTCTGCTCTATTTTGAGGGTTACCTAGATAGTTTTCCCCTTATCTCCTCCCTACTCCTTTTGGTGTCTGACCCAAAATAGGCATAATGTTGTTGTGAAAATGAGGAGCATCAAAAATATTTTTGCAGGGACTAAAGTTTATATTAATCCTGAAGTAAAACTTTACTTCCCATTTGAGGTACTTTTAAGTTTACTTACACATTTCACAAAACTCTGGAAGCAAGGAAGGATAGATGGTTGATTTAACTGTTATTTTAACAAGTACCCTGGTAGCTAAGTCTGTTACTGAAGAGCTATAGGAAACCCAAACTCTTTATTTCCCTGTCTGAGCAGATTTCAGTATATACTGTCTAGACTCGTGGAGGTTGTCTTGAAGGAAGTGCCTCATTTTTTTTTTCTGTTGAAGCTGTTACATCTTTCACGAGTATTTGGATTTTAAGCCAAAAGAAGAAAATGAAAGTCACAGAATCACAGAATCACAGAATCGTATAGGTTGGAAAAGACCTTTAAGATCATCGAGTCCATCCATAAAGTCATCCTATAATCTGATGATTTGGGACTCATTTACAATTTTCAAGTTTTCAAACTTGTCTCAGTGTAATTCTGTACTCTTAAGAGACCAGAAAAAGGATACAAAATTAGGTGCATCTTTCTCGGACAATAAGGCTTTGCTTTGCATAAACTCTTTTTTGATAGCTAGTGTCAATCTCCCTCTTCATCAGATAGTAAAAAATAACTTCGATTTCACAAGTAATTTTGGGTAGACTGTGGCAAAAATTTCTGTCCAGTAATGATTCACAAACCTAGCCTGTTGTTAAGGTGCCATAGGTTAGGCATAGGAAAGTTAAAATATTTATAAGCATGTCATTTTATTTCCCAAATTCTTCATTTGTGGTAGGAGAAAAAATTCTGGATCTAACTTCTAACTTTTCTTTCAGTTTAGAGAAGCTATATATATGAAATATATATACACACACACATATATAATGTGTATACACATATGTGTGTATATAAAAATCTTGTGTGTATGTGTGTGTGTGTATAAAAATTGATAAATCTTTGTGGATTTCCTGGTAAGTCAGTGCCAGCTCATTAGCACATGCAATATTACTGATTCATTCATATCCTTAGTCATTGGTCAGTTTCTGAATAGACATATAATCACCTGCCTGGTAATTGACTGATGACTCATCTCTTCTTAAACCCCTGTCTGCAAAAGTATTTCCATTTTTCAGGATTAGGAAGCAAATTCTCACAAGAACTAAGAATCATCACAGAGATTCCAGTTAATTTCTTATCTTCAGGAGCATAAACTTTTATTTTAAAAAATGAAAGTAGCAAAACCGAAGTCATAAATCCTTACCAAAATTCAACTTTCCAAGCAGTTCAGATTGCATCTTGTATTTAAGTGTCAGTCATATTCCTCAATGCAGTGTTTGAAGATGCTTGAACAGTACAGAGATCAGTGCAATAACAGAGATTTTAGAAAAACACTGTGATTTTACTTTAAATGAGATGCAGATTTGGTATGTTTTACATGACCTATCCTGTTGTGGTTTTTTGGAAACAGTGTATTTTAGACAAATAAAAATATTTAACTTAGGAAAGAAAGTGTTTTCTCCTATCTATACATTACAAAAGGAAAAAGGAAAAATATTTACTCTAAGCAATATCTGAGAGATCTATTTTTGCCTAAAATTCTTCTTAAATTCTCTTCAGAAATATTACACATATAATGTTTAAGAGATGCTTTTCTAGTTGCTTCACTTCTGAAAGGATATGCCTTTTAATTTCAGATGTTGTGTTCTCTTTCCCTAAAGGTATTTAAGTATGTTCTCATCTCCAACTTTTTTCAGATAGAGTAAGTGTGCTTTAAAAAAAAAAAAAAGGCAAATTGCTAGATGGCTTGTTCTTAAATAGGCCTGAGCTGGCTTGGGCGGCAAGAGGGCTGCTCCTTGGTGGCTCTTTTAGCAGTTGTTTTGAAGAGCTGCTGCTTCTTCCTCTTCTCCGCCAGATGACTCCCATTCCTTTCAAGCATTAACTCTCCAGTCCTGTCTACCAGTGCCCCAGTGGCTTTTTGTTGTTTGTAATTACTGCTCTAAGCATGATTGCAATGATTATCCTTTTTTAAAGATGGAGTTTCATGACTAATTGAAACCGTTCTAAAACCTTGTTACTTTCATGAGAGGCAGTTGCTTTATTGCAGCAGCTCTGGGGCTTTTACTGCCATAGTGAATCCTACAGGCTCGTTGTTCTGACTAAGGAATAACCCTACCAGAAAAGAAATAAACCAGGGACAGCTTTCAGGTGAACCACTAAAACCATCCAAGCCTTCATGCAACTTGTTCTTGCATTTATCTGTAAATGACAAAAGGAAAAAACATGTGCTAAAAAGCTCTTTTATGATTCAAAATATTCTCAGGTCTACATTAGCACTGCAATTGCAATTTTAAAAACAAAATATAAACAGGAAAAAATCTACATCTCTTAAGTAGAGATTTGATTTGTAATTTAACTTTTCTGTATACTCAGTTACATTTGAGATACCTAAAATAGTAATTAATAGCTTAGAAAATGTTCCTCTAATAAACAAAATATTTAATTTAAAACTAAATTCTCTTATGGATCTTTTATTTCTACTCACTAACGTTAAGTCTTTAGTAATACAGAATAATACTTGGAACTGCTCTTCAAGGTGTACACTAATTTATGGCTCAGATTTTTAAAATAAATATATTTTGAAATCCCTCTGAGAGCTTTTTGAGGAAATATTTTGTTTTCCATGAAAAAAATTAAATCCCACATAACCAACATTTTTCAGACGAGGTTTTTCTGACACTCTGACAAAAAGCAAGCATGTAGTAATTTGTAAATATAGAACTTCTTTCTATTCTTATATTTGGAAAAAAATGTTTTCCAGAGAAGTGTTGAGAACCTGAGTCATTTCTAAATTTTGTTCTTCACGAAGCATAATTTTCATTTGTTTTTACATTTACCAAAATAAAATGTTATTGTACTTAAATTCATCTAATCATAGTCTGATCTCATCTGGCAAGGAATTCCATATGGTCTCAAAGGAAACATTTTCTAGATGCAGGCACATTAGGAAAGCATTTTAATTATGTGTCTGAGATCACTCATTCTCCCAGTATAGTATAATAAATCTGATTTACTCAAATCTACAGTTAGCAAATGCCACTGTCATTACACAAGAAATATGGTGACTACATTTCTGCTTCAAGCCTAGGCAGTGTTTTAAAAAATTCAGTATCTCATTTTGCTTCTCCTTAATATCTCTTCCTAAGCAAGCAGCTGATAAGTCAACATAAGAATTCATCTTGCTCTATGTATCTGTACATCAGGTTAGAGGGATGTTGAGAATCATACAGAGGTTAGAGGAGAAGTCTTCATGTTCGAAAGATCATTAATGCCTGCTCAAAATTCTGAATCTGTCCTGTGAGCTCTGCATAGGTGTGCTTTTTACTAGTAGTCATACATAATGCCCTTCTTGGCATTATTACAAGGGTCTGTTTGCAGGGATAGTTTCTGTCCATGCATCTGTTTGTGAGAAAAGACAATATTTGGATACGTTTTTTTTTTATGAAATGTATTTAGGATCCTACCATGGGACTCCATCCTATCAAAGAGTTGCAATTGCCACTGGGGTCTAATTTAGATCTAGCTTGAAGTCTGAGTGACTGTGGTTTGTGGCTCCTGAAGAGTTAATTAGAGAACACCAGAACTATTCTCCTCTCTTATTTAGATAACAAATTGACAACTTTATAAATTCATGAGCTGAAATTGCTCTGCACAAATGCACAATATCCTGTTTTTCATTCAGCACTGTTTCAATTTTCCAGTGCCCTGTCTGACTTTGCTCATAGGTTGGAAAGTAGTGTGATGCATCATTTATGCTGCCTTCCACCTTTATTGACTGATGGCCTCCTTTGCTGTCAATCATTTCATTGCATTTTGTCAAAAATAATGTGAAAAATTTAGTTACTGATATGACTGAAGTGCATTCACCTGTAAACAAGTGCTTGAGACAGAAAACAGAAAGAATGGTTAGCTAAGGTCATTTCAGTTATAAGAAAGACCTAAATGGAAGTCAAATGCTAGTATCTAATTGATAAAGTGACAAATATAGTTTCCTTGTTTGATTGGAAGAGAAAAGCACATTATCAACTGTTATTAAGAAGGTTTGTTGGTTTTTTTTTGAGAGAGGTTCACTTTGATAGCATGTGATCTACAGCTCTATGCAAAAGGCACTCATGTAAGGTTGTTACATGACCTGACCACAGAACAGCTTAATTGCCTATCTCTTGCTTAAATCCAGAAGTGCTATATTCAAACACCAACTAGTCCATAGCAGATACATGTCAGAGAGCAGCAAGTTCAAGGCTGCTCCTCAAGGGAAGAACCAGGAGCTGAGTGACCACAGCATGGTGTCCTTACTGAGCAGGGCACAGTCCTGCAGCACCTGAGCTAGGTGTGCACAGCTAAGTGCTGGTAACAGCCCCAGATAAGGGGAATGATTCAGGGGCCATCCAGGGATTTCAGTCAGGAGCAGCAGGAGACTCTTCGGGAGAAAAGGCTACAATGTGGGTCCAATGTTCATCAAAAAGGCAGGGCCAGAAACAGGACTGGAGATGGCACACCCACAATATAGGTCAGGCCAGGTCTCGGAGCCCAGACCCAAGCTTAAATGGAGCACCTGGGCCCACGGGCAGAAGGTGTGAGTGGAGACTCCACAGAAGGCTGGTCAGGCCCTCAGGGCCATGAAGGCCTGGTTCATGCAATCAGGGCCCTGGGAATAAATGTATGATGTCAAAGGAAAGTTTAATCAGGCTTCTCCCTGTGGTACAGTGTAAGGCTGTACTGAGACAGCTGTTTTGTACAAGGATGCACTATATAGCTGTCAAAGGTCAATGATTAGGCCTACACAGGAATATCTGAGGATATCATTTTCAAGTTGTATGCTTTTAACTACTATGTTTGACTATTGCTGCATTGTGGTTTAAACTTTGATGACTCTTCAGTAGCGTACAGCTTTATAAACTGTGGAGTATAATGGATCAAGTGTGTTCCATCAAGCATATCAAGTATTTATAGAAGTCCTGGTTGCCTTTGACATCTCTTGCCAGATTCAACTCCAGGTGGAGTTCCTAACCATGTTTCTGCATGCTCAGACAGCATGGGCAATCCCAAACACTTCATGGAGCCCCAGCCTGAGCTTAAATGGAGCCCCTAGTGAGAGGGAGCATGTACGTGGGGTCATAGGTGAGGCTGGTCAGGACCATTAAGGCCTGTTACTGCCCTCAGGACCCTGATAAAGACATCAGAGGATACGTCACTGAAGTTAGAATTCACCTTTTTTTAAACCTTAATATTTAATTATTTAGATTCCAATACTACAGTCCTCAGGAAGATAAACCTGCTGTGAAAGTTAATGGTAATTGTACTAGTATCAGATCTGGAGAATCATTGCCAGAGACTTTTGAGAAAGGCAGTTTGTACATTGAGAACTAAAACAATTCAAACTTTCTCATTTCATTAAATGTTTTAAGTGTTTTATAGCATTCAAATGACCAAGAGTGAAAGTTAAATTTTAAATCATTAAGTCTAATATCACTGCATGATAAGAATGATAAAAAGGTAGAAGTGGGAATGTCAGTATTTGGTTTTCTTTGGTAAAAGCTGGTTATAGGCAATATCAAAATATTATAGCAATCCAAATGAGGTATTAGCACATGACCCCCAATTTTTATATCCACAATTATTAATAAAAGTAAGGAGCTTTGATGTGAAATGGCCCATCCCTGTGCCCTCTGCACTTACAGCCTCTCACAGTGAAGTTGATCTTTGTTGAACCCTCATAAATTTTCAAAGAGCATATATGTGGGGTACAAATTCTTTTTTCCTTTCCTGAGGAAAAGGGGCCACCAGTAGGTTTTGAAAGCACATAAAATCTCTTACATTGCATGTGAAATAAATTAATTCACAAAATATTCCACCTCCACACGCTGCCTATATTTTAAAGTGTGAGTCATTTCAGTTATACAACAAAAAATGTTGTAAAATTGTTCATACCTTAACAACGCATTATCTTTTCTCAAAAAAAGGGGAAAAAAAAAGAAAAAAAAAAGAAAGAAAACTGTTACAATCTCTTATCTTCACCATTCTCCAAACAAATCCAGCTGAACTTCTCAGAAGTACACACATTCAAATATACAAAACCAGAAAAAACTTGGGGGGAAAAAAAGTCTATTAAGTAAGAAAAAGGAAGGGGCACCAGGAGAAAAAGCTTTAGAAAAAGGGGTCAGATGTGTAGGAGAAAAAGAAGCATAAATTTCTTTTGAAGAATTCAACATTGGATACTTCATGATTTCAAATTATGAAATCACTCTCTTAATCTTTCCTCATTTTTGACTGCTATTTCCTGATTTACCCTCAAAGAAACTGTGATTTGACAGATGCTTTAAAGAAATTGAAGTTTCTACCAGTTTGTAGTCCAATGTGGATTTATGTAAAATTTTTCAGAAAAGCTTCATAATTAGATGACTTCAGAAATGGTCATATTTTTGTCAAAAATCTGTTTGGGTAATGTGTAGTGCAGTCCTATAGCTGGGAAGGGTCAGATGCAACCTAAGCATCTTTTAACCCCACTCGCCTGAAGATGAGAGAGGCATAGGAAGCCAACAGCAGACTAAAATTCCTAAAATTCAGTAACAAACCTAGCCCCTTTTACATCCACTGAGTCACACCGATATCCAGTTTCTGTAGAGCATAGTTGACAGATAAGAAAATGAGGATACAGAAAACTAATGAATAAAAGAGGAGATAATATTTTCCTCCCATGAACTGAGTAATGATATTTCATCTCTCTGAAAAAAAGACTCATGAGTGGGATATCAAAACACAGGCTTTTGATTTCAACAAAGCAAACAGTTTGTAAAGCAAAGGCAGATGCTATTGATCTGATTCTAGCTTGTCTGTGTGTTTGTTCATTCTTAAAGTGAGTCACGAGATACAGCTATGCATGCTCTTATACAAGAGGTATCATGGAGAGATTTTTCAGAATCCCTTCGGAAGACTGATAGCTTGCCCTTGTGCTGCTGAGGTCTAAGAGCTCAGCTGTCATTAGAGCACTTTTCTCACCCTTCCTTAAAGATAACGAAAAGCAGGTACAGGAACACAGTCAAGATGTTGGTATGATTCTTGGAGACTTGTAGAAGAATATATTATAGAGAATCTGCTATTCCAGCTTAATGTAAGGTTTATGGTGAAAAAGTGGCAGACTGGAATAACAGGAGCATATAGGCTCCTACAATGCAAAACTGGCTAGGCTTATGTCTCCTCAGCAAGAGTTCCTGGTGGTGCATGCAGAGTGAGGAAGTTGGTGATATTGTCAGGTTACAACAGGCCTCCATTTTTCCTGTGTCTCTGCTGAGAGGACTGGTTTTATGCCTTATTCTTCTGTATTTTCATAATCAATCATAATCTCTTTCTACTTTTCAACAGTAATCATACCACTATAGATTTCGCTCCATTAGGCAGCCCTTCTCATTACATTTCCCTGTAGATGTGCTGGGCTTTCATGTTGAAATGGTATCTGCCATCATCTATGCTAAGATGCCAACAAAATAGAGGGGGGGATCACAAGGAGGTCACTTTTTAAAAAGACACAAAATCCAAACTTCCAATCATTCCTAGCACCTGAGACTGACTTTAGATTAGATGATCATGCAGAAAACAAAACCCTGTCATTTTCCAGCTTAAACACTCATGAGTATGCTGCTGAAGGGCTATTTCAGAAAACAACAGCACGACGCAAGCAACTAAATATGAGTGATGTCTCTATGTCAGACAAAGAAATATGAAGAAGAAGAGGTGAGACAGCAAGACATCAGAACCATCTGTTCCTTTTATTTTGAGTAAAATGAAGTTTCTGTGGAAAAAAGGTGTCCTGGGGGCTTCCTCAGACAGCTAAGCCACGTCTTTCAAACAGGTAAAAAAATGGGTTATACTGTAAAAAGGCATCATTTAGGCAAGCACAGGAAAGACTACTCGGTGAACAAGCACACCTGAGGTCCTTACAAGTAACAGAGACCTTGTGTTAACAAATGGCAAAGGTAGAATTTGGTTACAGCTAACTGGTGACAAAGACGTGCTATCGCAATATTCAGTATGCATCCAAACAAATAAACTATGTATTATTAGATGAGAACTGAGGCTGCACAGGCTTAAAAGCTTATCACTGTTGCTGACTATAGCATTTTTTCCCTTTACTGGGTGATAATTATCATGTCTGCTTCTCTTCCACAGACTGACTATTTTTCACTTGTTTCCACTGCCAGACTGTAGTTCTTTTACCAAGCGAAAACAGTAATGAGAAGGGCATGTTCACTATTCCAGCTTTTGTCATGTTGTCGTATAATAACTATTGGTCCTTGGGCTACTGGAAAGGGATAGACAGAACAGTTAAAAAATAGAGTCCCAGAAATTATGGAAAATCTACATGTTACCTCACATTTCCATATAAGCTTACAATAAAATGAAGAAACAGAATTTCAGTATTTCACATGTAACGGTGTGCTGCTTTAGTTTGACAGAAAATGGACACTATCTTTATATTTTACTATACCTACCCATAGAAAGCAAATATACTTTTTGTAGGAAAGCACCTGTGTTTATATCACTATCCTTCAATTTACCTTCAAATGACTTCCCTATCATTGTTCTAAAAATTGTTTTTCCTCTTAATGCCTGATTTCCCAATCTGTAAAATGGGAATAGCACTATTCTACAATGCAGGTTTTTTATGTCAAATACTCAAATAAAAAGGCAGTATAGGTGATATAATTATCTTATATAGGAAAATTTTGATGAGGAAAAAGAAATATAAATATGTGTAGTTTGGAAACATAACTGCCTGCGCACAGCATCTGGAAAAAACATCAACATGAACCCAGAAAAAAGTAGTTTAGGTGATATATTCAGCTATAACTATGACTAATAAGATGAGGTTTTAAAAACGAGCACTTGAGGTGAATATCAATAAAAGCTTTCTGAGAATGAGATTGGAGTGTGGCTTACTTTCAAATGACACCAATGGAGAGGCATCTTGTTAGAGAACTGAATTAAAAACCACTGAAAATACATTGTAAATCGTAGTGTTACATTTTTTTGATTGGACAGCAACTGCAAAATCTCTAATTCTAATTGCTCTGTTTTTTCTTTTTGTCTCTTTCTCAGAAAATGAATTAAAAAACCCCAAACAGATGAGATTTCTAGTAACTATTTCCATCCATTACTGTGACAGAATGTGATTAAAAAAAAGACCAAGAGTATTCTCTACTCGAAATACATTTTGAAATTTTTGGGTGTTTCAATCATAATAAGGCAGGCCTTTTGCTTTAACATAATATTTTAAGATACTATTGGGTTTTATGAAGTCATGAGTGTTATGTGAAATGATCTGAGACTTTCACTGAAATCTTCTCCCTGGAAATCTTCAGCAATCCAATCAGCATTTTAATCCTAATGATATATAATGTTGTGGTTTTTTGTTTTACTTAACAGGTTACAATAAATAACACGGAGCTGTTATTTAATTACTCTTCAGTGAAACCATTTATGTTTTACAAAAATAAGGGGAAAGCATCTATAATAAACAAACTCAAATCTTATAGCTACAATCCTAATTTATATAGTAGCCTTTATATGAGTTTCCCAGGGTTCTTCACAGACAAATCATACAGAATTACAGGAATGAAAAGTAATCCATCTCAAAGAAAGCCATTTTGAAAAGACATGTTATCATTGTGCTTGTAAAAATGTTCCAAAAATGAACACAGTGAATATTTGCTGGAAGCAAGCAGTACATCCAGGATGCCAGCAGAGAAATCCTGTTTCAAATCATTATTTTCTTTATTCAGTGAATGAATCACAGAGTACACAAAATGAGATAAAAATAAATCATAAACATTACTGAAAACAAAATAATAGTGATAATAAAATATTAAAATATTACAAGTAAAATATGGCCTAGTGTGAAAATCATGGGTTCTCTTTTATCTTCTTAACAGCTCTGGAAAGTATGTTATCTAGCTTCACCTAACTGCAGCTTAATTTGTGGCAGTAGACAAATATGCTTTTGTTTTAAACCTCAGGTTTAAAGGTATGTGAGTCCTGCTTCCAAAAAGAAGATACAGTGTGGATACTGTGTATTTCATGAAACATGGTAAACTGACTATCCTACCTATATTCAAATTAAAATTTAAATTCTATATTTTCCATTGTATTAGAGTCTTCAAATTTGAGTTTGACTAAAATATAGATGTATTAATAAAAGATAAAAAGTTCATGGCATATTACAAAAGTGATTAAGATTTCTGGGAAAATACTTGGGTGCCCCCTGCAATGTCTATGTTGCTGTAGAGCTGAATAACTTATTCTTATTTTAGTCTATTGTGTGAAGAGTTTGTATTAAAAAATAGTCATAGTTAGGATGAAACTCTGAAAACCGTGTATGAATTTAGGGGACAGTTAAAGGTTAGTTAATTTTCTTAAGCTAATTGTTAAATCAGACATGCATACTCACATTAGGAATCAACTTCTCATCCTTTTAGAAAGAAATAGAGGTGGTGTTCTCCAGCAGGAAGGTGGAGGGGAGGGACCATTTTACTGTGTCCAGTATCATATGAATGTATATGTTCTCCATGGGCAAGTAGATGTGTATATACTGTAGGTAAGTTGTAACTCTAACAGAAAAAAAAACCAACTTATCTTCTGAGGCTAGGGTGGTTGAACTGAATGACCTCAGAGTCTAGAGAGAATGTTCAAGAGCTTTTTCAGATACTTAATCAGTCTCTTCTTCAAGCCAGCAAACCCAGTACTGCTGAGGAACAGCACAGATGCACAGAGAGGTTCATAGTTTCACTTCAGATTGGCATAGAGGGACTGAGATCAAAGAAGCCCCCTCAGCTGTGGGCTAGGGGGGAAGGCATCAGGTGAGCCAAGGGCAAAGGATCCCAGTCAGGAGTCTGCCTTGCTGAAAGTTGCTCATCTGCCATCCTGCACCAAGGAAATGCCTCTTTAAGTAGAGGCTCTACTGGAAGCAACAGGCAGATTGCAGTGGTGGGCAATTGCTACCAGAAAAATAGCAAGCTGACTTTGTGACTGCAGAGAGAATTTCATGGTGACTTGCTTGCCAAGTGCACAAATGTGTCAGACCTTGTGCGATGTCTCTACCAACTGCTAGGAAACAACAGAGGGGGTCTGTAGCTGGTTTGCATGGGGATAAAAATAGCAGAGTGAAAGGCAGGAGATAGATGGGGGGGAGGAGTGGAATTTAGGCTTTTAAGAATGTTTTAAGAATACCAAATCCATTAAACTAGTGTTGTTTGCAGTGCTCTCAGTAATTCCTGTGGGACCAAAGAAGGAGGAAGAGAGGCAAACTTTTAATGCCAGCTTGAGAAGCCAGCAGTAAGGATTCAGATGCATCGAAAGCTGGGGATACTTCTAGCATAATGGATGTCATGCAGGAGAGATGTACTTCATCTGAATGATAAGTGGACCAAGCTGCTAGCACTTAATGCCAAGGAGGTTGAGACTCAACTTTTCTTTGAAAGAATAGGAGAAAGCTAACAAGTACAGAACAGCACAGAGCTGAAGATGACATATGTATTATGGATGACGTTATGGAAATTTTGTTAGTCTCTGTGAAGGCTAGCGCACAGGATGGTGTTAGTCTAACACAGAGTATGACTTAAACAGGATGCAGAGAAGAAAACCAAACCTGTACACTAACAATAGAAAGTCTAAATTGTCAGATTAAAGAACACGAATATCGAAATAGCAGACATACCAGAAACTTGGTGGAAAGAGGACAATCTGCTAGGCATCTTTCAGTGGAATAAAATTAACAATGACAATAACAAAATGAACAGTGACAATTTGCCAGGATCAAATGATATGGACCTGAGAGTTCTCATCCTCTTACTTAAAATTCTCCTGGTGCTTGAAGTACTTGGCAGATATGAAGGTGCCTTTTAAATTGATCCCAGGTGAGATTCCAAGAAATACAGGGTCCATAAGCCTGATATCTCAGCAGGGAAAATTAGTAGAACCTATAAAGCATATATTAATAACAACATGGATAAACCTGACCATATACCGGGCAAGAGTCACCGTGGGTTCTTGAAGCGAAATCCTGCCTCATAAACTTACTGGAGTTATTTGAAAGTTCAGCACATGGGTAAGGGTATTCTGCCTGATATATCCTACGTGGACTCCCACAAGGTTTCTGGCACAATTTGTCAACCGAAGCTTTAAAGAACCTAAGCAGTTACAGCATAAGGGATAAAGTCCCTCATTTTATTTCATCATTTGGTTAAATGATGAAACAGAGGGTAGGAATAAATACTTTTTGCAGTGAATTCCACACAGATCTGTGCTGGGACTTATGCAGTTCAAGATATTCATAGATGACCTGGAACAGCAAGTGATTAGTCAAATGGCAAAGTTACTGCCGATAACAAGTTATTCAAGGCAGTAAAAATGAAGGCAGACTATGAAGAATTGCAGAAGGACCTTAGGAAGTGGAAATGAGTTGCCAATAAAATGGCAGATGAAATTCAGTATAGATAAATGTCAACCCATGCATATGGGAATGAGCAGGCCTATATTCACATACAACATAATGGGCCCTGAGCTGGCCATTATTACTCAGGAAAAAAATCTTGGGTTATAATAAATGGCTCTATGAAAACATCAGCTCAATAGTGGTTAAAAAAGCAAAGCGAAGCTAAGAATTGTTAAAAAAAAGGAATAAAGAATAAAACAGGGAACATCATATCTCATTGCATAATTCTCTGGCGTCACCTCTCTCTCCTCCATTTGAAACAGAATCTATGAAAACTGGAAAAGGTTCAGAGAATGAGAACAAGGATTATCAAAGTTATGGAACCGCTTCTTTGTATGAAAGAATGAAATAAGATAAGACTGTCAGGCTTGGAAAAAAATGATGAAAGAAAGAGGTTAAGAAAGAGCTCTTTATAAAAGAGTGCCTGGGAGAGGTTGGATAAGGATTGATAATCCATTGTAAATATAAAATTGTCCAAAATAAAAGAAGGAATAAATCAAGTTAGTAGGAGTCAGGTTTGAAACAATTTTAGGGAAGCAGTTCTTCACACAGCAGCTGTAGGCTGGTGGAACTGCTCCAAAGGATGTTGGAAACACTAGAATGAACGTGGGCTGAAGGAGAGGCTGGGAGAACTCATGGAAGAGGAGTCCAAAGACATCTACTAAATGCATATATACCATCTCTACCTCCAGAACTGAAAATCATTGGAAAGAATATTAGGGGGAAGTGTCAAAGACACTTCTCAATTTTGTATTCTTCCCTAAATTTCCATTTATGACATGTTTTATTTTGGAAACAATAGAAACAGGCATTTAATGTGACTCAGGATGGCCTTTACTATATATATCCATTGTTCTTGATTCCTCCAATGACAGGCACTGCTTACATCTATACTGGTAAATAAAAAAAAGATCAAGGGTAGAAACCAAGAGGCATAGCCTCACTGTTTATAGATTCGTTACAACTTCACTCTGATACTTATGTGACCCTAAAGCCACAATAATTTTGTATGAATTTTTCCTTTTCTATTCAAAGCTACTGGCAGTTTTTTATAGCCTGTCCAAATCTCATTTTCACAGAGTGAATTGAAAAGATGTTTGTATGCCCTCATTTATGAGGCAAGTACATTGAAGAGTGCTTTATTGTGTGAAGCCTGGTGAGGATAGCACTGGCAGAGTGCAGGAGGTGGAGACAGCCACACCTGGTGCAATGTTGACCATTCTGCCTGTTAGAGTCAGTCCCAAGAATGCATAATACGGCACCATTCTTAGATGTCATTTCAGACACTCACAGCCAAGAAGTGTAGCAGCACACACTGCGGACAGCAGCAGCCTGGTGCTTGAGCAGCAGCCCTCTCAGTACAGAGACAGACAATGTGCGGTCTAACAGAATCAGACAGTGGTGGGCACACTGCCTTTTCCTGAAACTGAGCCTATAATTAAGACTGATAAATGGTGCCTGACCCAGAAGGGATTTGGGCCATCCCAATAAGGAATTTGATCACTCAGATAATTTTGCTGTGTATTATTTTTTCACAAGCAGAGCCCATGTTATGTCCGTGGAGAGAAACATAGGCTTCTCCTATACCCATTGATCCTGGAGAGCTGCTTAATACAAGATTTATATTCCCACGTTAGCGATAGCAACATTAATCTTCATAGGTATGGACTGTATACATAGCAAGAATAATAATTACAAAAAAGCATTCCTCCTCATACCTGCTATCCATCTTATCTCTTCGTTCATAAGCCACCACTCATTATTCAAGGCTGCTAAATCGAAATGTTCTGAAGGTCAAAATGCCTCTGGTACCTCTACTTTTTGGGGGGACAAATCACTGCTTTCACCAGTATGTTTTATGCCTCTCATACTACTATTACTGGTCTTTTCCATTCCATGTCAGATGTGTTTGAACACTTTTTAATAGTACCACATCTTGTTTTCCTAATACTAACAAACCAGACTGTCTCTAGTTTCAGGCTAAGTGGTGCTTTATTCTTGCACAGAGAGAAAGGATCCAGATACACGTGATTTAAACCAAATATTTTTATGTTTTGTCAGCACTGTGTTCTTGGAAAGCAGACACCAAATGCTTGCAAAGATTTTAGTGAAGAGATGCAATATTTCCTTCTCCTCTTTACTGATACACTTGGTACTTGAGTACTTCACAGTAACCTCTGGCTTCTGCTTCCCTCAATGGCTGCATTTTTCAGGATTTGAGACTTCTTCTCAGGCATGTATCATTCTTGTTAAACTTGGCAAAACAATTTTCTTCAATAGAAAGGGCACTGTTCCCTAGATTGTAACCAACAGATATTATAGGTGTTTATAAAGGCATTGTTTCTTCTTTAAGAAACAGCTTATAGTCTGTTGTTAGTTATAGATTAGTAACAGTTAGTTACAGTCTCCAGAAAAGTAGCACATGGGATCTGTAGAAATTTTTACTTTCTTTTTTTTGCTTCCTTAAAGCTGAGAATGTTCTGCAGGATGATCACAGTTCTGCTCCACAGCTAGAAATGCTAAGCTAAATCTACTTCATAATCTTTTTCTGATTAGGACTCAGTGGAAGATCCATATAATAATTCAGTTGAATTAGTGTACTTCACTGATTAAAGATTTCTGTCTAGAAAATAATTTTCCTCCAAAGTTATTATATTGATGTGACTAACAAAATAGCTTGATTAATACTGTAACAATGTGTACCAAAGAAATATATAATGATTTGCTACTTATGGCAAGCTAAGAGAATAATTTATTAACAATACATGCTGATGAATCATTATCTAGTTAATTTGTTTAAAAATTGTTAATTTATTTGGCTTTTTGATCTTTTTCATTGACCAAACTAGGGGGAGGGGGGGGAAGAAAACCTTTTCATAAGTCTCTAATTCATTTGATATTGTTTTTATACTAATCACCATGAAAACATTTAACATTCTTGTAGGCATATAATAATATAATGTCTTGCACTTCTATGGGAATCCCTCAATATTTTATCATTAATCTCAGTGTCATTGAAACACAATAATAATTTTAAAAAGACATTAAAAGGTAGGGCTTTGAGTGAACAAAAGAACTCACATAAGGCCTAGTTTGAGTCTAAAAGGGGCTGATCATTTCAAGGGCTAAGGCACTGTGAACCTACACTATTGCTTAGAGTTTCCAAGAAAGCAAATCACTTCAAGTTATTATATTTTCATAAGTATAGATTTCTGGCTAAGAACAGTCACACAGGTATTTGGGTGGTTTGGGTTTTTTTTTCCCCAAAAGAATCCAAAACACATGCAAATGCTTTTGTACACCTACATCCAGTTTCCATACAGATCAGACAGCTGATCTGACTTTAGCACTAAGAGCAAAACAAGGAAGGTAAAGACCACATGCAGTAGGAAAAAAAAGCCACTTGCCTTTTGAGCAGCAATCCACATTCGGATTGTGCAATCTGATCTCAAAACTGCATGACCATAAAACTACAGAAGATTTTTGATCTGAATGGGATCCTGGATTCAGTTCAGTCCTGGAGCATACACCTACGTCTCTCTTAATCATGTATAATTTAAAGTTTTGTTTGCTGAATACTTAGTGAATGCAGCATGGTTTTTGTACAAACAGAACCTAACCCTCTATAGTGTTTCCATATTTTTCATTGTTACTGGTAAATATTTTCAGTGGACGAGGTATGCTGCACTTTGACTTATTTCATGACTGAAGTGCCTAAGCATGGGTGCCTCTACAGCCGTTAGAGACAAAGAATGGTCCATAACATGATGATAAAGCAGATGATACAAATATCTCTGTGGCACTGCAATTCTAAATTCATGACATGACAGGTGACAACAAAATTACTGGTGCCTACTGATGTTAAAACATAATGAAATCACTGTTACTGATCTTGTACCCTGCTCCTTTGTGCGTCATGTCCAAATTGTTACCACCTTTTCCATCTATCTGTGCAGCATCCTCTGCCTCCCTCTCTGTTTTTTTTCCATAACAGCCTCAGAGGTGTCTGCACAGCCACCCCTCTGGTGCTGCACAGCAGCACTCTCTAATGAAGAAAGAGCATTATTTTTCTTCCTCCCAGTAGTGACTTTTCTTCTCCCAAGAAAATTGTTGAAATGTAACATAGCAGCAAAATGTGGAAGATAGTTTGGGAAACCTTCTAGTGTGCCAAGTTGCACTGCAGTACTTTCCATGTGAGTTTAAAGCAGAAGGTCAAACTCACATTTTCATCATATCCAAGTCCTCCATAAATCTCAGTGCCTCATTACTCAAAAACTGCAGTAATATTGCAGGATTATTTTTGGTATCAATTTTTTAGAAGATGTAAGTGGTTTTTTTAATGTGCCCCTAGGGTCCACTGAATAGGTGGGATATGGTAAGTTGCATGTTTGAAAGTGAGTGTGAAAATGCTCCTTTAAATAATGCAGAAACAAAGTGAATGCTGGATCAGAATTTGTACTTTGGATAATTATAGATCAGATGCACTACTACCCATATTTTGTTTTTATCTGCCCAAGTTATGTTACAGAAAACCTGTCTGACTGAGGTAAAATGATGAAGTATATTGCAGAATCATA
Organism: Ciconia boyciana; assembly: GCF_034638445.1. Lineage (NCBI taxonomy): Eukaryota > Metazoa > Chordata > Aves > Ciconiiformes > Ciconiidae > Ciconia > Ciconia boyciana. Next base: position 81,668,939 of record NC_132935.1, read on the forward strand.
TTTCTGTTATTGCTGTTTCTTACTTGGTAGAAATCCTAAAAGAAAGAGTTATGTCCTTTGAGTCGTATAGAAAAAAGTTGTAATTTATTATATACATCTAGCTCATAGTGAAATGACAAAAAAACCACCCGAAAACAAACCATGTCAGATTTGAAACAGAACTCAGATGAAACCTGTGGAGCTTTAACGATATCTGCTGAAGTAGCTGAAGAATTAATCTAGCAATGTGTAACAAAATAAAGGAGTATTTTTCTTCCACTAACAAGAAAACTAAAAAGTCTTGCTACAATAGTCTCAAGACAGCTAATTTTTTGACTAGTTCAAAAATAATTTACAATGAATAATTTGCTGTTTCAAAGACTGCATGTGTGAACGTCAAAACATCCACTAATAATAATCTTGGTTGTGTTAAAGGCATGCAAACATTGTTTATCTTTACTAGCATATGAATAATTCATAAGTGATCAAGAACTTTTCAAAAATCAGTTTATGGATCACAGATTTCTTTTAAATACTTTCAAAAATGTTTGCATTCTATACAGATTGCCTCTGTGTTCTGCAAACTGCTCTTCCAAAGCTTAAAGGTGTTCTGAAGGACCCCTCATAAAGCATGTGAAATGACAGTGAAACCCTGATATGAAATTATGGCCTTCACTAAACTTTTTATGCTTCACTTGTGCTCAGATTTCAGAGGATTTACATAGAACAAAATCTCCCATGCATCAAGTTCATTTCAATTTTGAAGGTTTACTGCTGCCTGAAATTCATGACTATAACCAGATGCTTCCCACTTCTCTCAACACTGCAGCTGAGGTGTCTAGCTACTAGAAGCAGCCAAAACCCAAGGTTAGTAATTCACATGAAAGTTGGGGACTTTATCTTTGTCTTGGTTTCAATTTGAATCAAACCAAAAGCAGAAATTTTTCAACATTTTCTGTAAACCAGGTGAATATAGTCAGGTGAACAGAATTTCAACTAGTCACTGAAATTAAAACAGTTTTAGCAAATAAATAATCAAGCAGTTTTTAGCAGTCTAAAAGCTAAAAACAGTAGTAAATGTGAATTTCCCTGAGTAGATGTGAAGTTATCTGGCATATTGGGCTCTGGAGTAACAGGATGACAGTCCAGACCAATAGACCTGGGGAAATAATTTTATGTCAAGCTTTGTAGCAACTGGTATGTAAGGTCCCATCGTTTTGGCAAGAGACTCAAATAAATTATTCCCATCCTCACCAATCCTATGACAAGAGAATCTCCCACAGATGCAGTACATTACTGCAGCCTATGTCCCATTTTGTAATTCCTTGTGGTTGCTGGTGAGTAGAAATGAGGTTTGGCCTTGATCTGCATCCCACTGCAACTGAGACATAAATTAGTGCTAAAAAAAGCACACTGAACAGCTAGTGAGCTTTGTGACCTAACAACCGGTTTTATGTCTAAAAACTTCAGAAGATTCCTGTCTCGTCCCACTCGGTGGGTTGCGAGATGGGTGAATCCTTTTGATTCCCCCATGGTTTGTGTACCGACAAAAGCCGATCTCCGCTCGACAGAGCCACGTGGTTGGTAGAGTCACGACAATGACTCAGAGGAACAGTCTATCCCACTTCTGGTACCGACAAAGGCTGATCTCTGCTCGGCAGAGCCGCGTGGTCGGTAGAGTCACAACAATGACTCGGAAGAACAGGCTGGCCAGCAACTTTATTAACTGGTGAATTCCACAAACGGACAAACTTAACGAACTGGCGAGCTTAATGAACGAACAGAGGCAATTTGGCAATGGAGCTATTTTCCAGGCAACCCGTCACAATTTATCCCAAACTTGCATATATTGGAAGAGTAGAGGGAGAGAGAAACGAGAAAAGGAAAGGAGAAGAGAGGAGGAAAGAGAAAGAAAAAGTATCACCACCCTTGGATCCCGTGATGACGATGACAGACGTGGCAATCTTTCAGTGGTGGGCACGTGCACGGTTCCCTGAGGGGGGGTATGTCTTTTATAAGCTAATCCCCGCCTCCAGGTGCGCCCTTCAGGACTTACATGGTTCTTGTTCTAGAAAGTTCTCCATCTTCTGCACAGGTGCTGGGGGAGGGGGGTGGTCGTAAGGGGTCTCTCGGGCGGTTGCAAGCCCCTTCCTCAGATCAACTCTGTGTCATCTCTGGCCATACATGGTAAGGTCCGTTGGAACCCGGAACCGTGCATCCTCCGACGCGCTCTCCACATCCTGCACGTCCTGCTCCCGCTCTCCCTCACCCCGTGCTCGCCGACCTGCCACGGCCATGCGAATAGTGCCTCAAGTTGCCACAATGTTTGAGACATTAACTCTTTCAGTCTCTCACAATTCCCTCTCACAACATGGTCTAATACATTGCTTCATGTAGCAGGAAGGAATGTGCTTGAGAGATCCGCAGGAGAAGCCTGGAAACTAAGAGATGTGACTTCGTGAGTTTCAAAGGCCCCTGGAGTTGCAGATTCTGCAGCCAGTGGGTACTGCACATAGCATTTGTATCTCGGACACATGAATCCTGAAATCCTAGTGACTGGTTTCAAACTAGAGAGCTCTGTAGGGCAAAACACTTCAAACCTGAAGGATTTTGATTTAAAAAAAAGCTTTCAAAAAATTCTGATGTGTTTGGAGACACAAATGCAGAAGGTTGCTCACCAGCTCCAGCTGTGCTCCAGTCTTACGGGTGATAAACTTGGAAGGGATGGTGCTCTGGAAGATGTGTTGCCATTTTAGCATGCAACTCTACCATGTTAACATGTTGTGGAGGAGTGGAATTATTTTCACAGACAAGCCCTGTGTTACTTATCTACACAGTAGTGGGGCAGGTTCATGTCCTCCTAGCTCCAGAGAGAACGAAGGGGAAGACCCTTACCCCTCCTGTTACTTATATTCAGAAAATTTCCCATCAGTTCTATTTGCTTTTCATGTGTTTTATCCCTGAACATTGTGTGAAATAGATGGGAAAATGGACAAAATTATTTTTCTCAGTGTGCAGTTTTAAAATTAATTTAAGAATTCATTACAGTTGTACACAAGTATGTTACTTAGCTGTATAATTACTACTACAGTGTTAGTTTAGGACAAGTTAATGTGGATAATATTGCTCAATATGAATTTTTTATTTTTCAGATTAGTGCCTATTGCTAAGAACTATCCATAACTTTTCTCATGTTAATAAATTAGAGAGAAATGGTGTTAGAGCAGTACTGGAATTCCTAAGTAGTTTCTCAGAGAGCATTTTTTTCCTTATTTCTTTTTTTGGGGGCATGAAGTGAAAAAGAAATTTAATGGTTTTTAACATGATTACAAGTGACCTCTCACTCAACTTTAATCATTACTATAGCTGTTAACAACATAAAGCGACAATTCTGCTTCAGATGACCATTACAATTGTATACAGTCACCTTTTTTTTAATATCAGACGTGATCCAAGAGCTAATAACTGCAAGAGCAGTGGCTCTTGAATCTTACTCTTCAACACTTTGGCACAATATCATAAATCTTTTTTTTTTTCCTCTAAGGAGCAATCTATTCAGTGACATGAGCTGGGTGAGATTTGAAGAGAAAAAGCTATAAAAAGTATCTTGTATGCAGAGGAAGAGTTAGAGCTTGCTGTGATTCTTTACAGTAAATAGTAGGAAAGCACTGTTGCTCTCACTTCATGTCATATTATATGTAGTAGATAAGGAATGAGAAAATAAGAAATGGCAAGGCAAGGAACTGATTGCAGCAGAAGTTTGAATTCTGAAAATGTATACTTTTTCAATGTGGCATAAATTAAAGCATTTTATTGCTACCATATGGTCCTTTTTTTTTTTTTACCTCTTTCTGTCATTGTCCATGCTCTTTGACTTCTTCAGGTCCTAGATCTAACAGAATATCTCCCATATTGTTGTATACAAACCTCTAGACTTTTTAACTACCATTTATTACTGTTCTTTGGGTCCTCCAAATGATTTAGGTATTCATTTATCTGTCTAGGTGCCTAAGCCTAAAAGTTGGATTGACAGAAACTCTGTTCAGCTGATGCCTGGCCTGGAGAGGTTAAAAGTGTCTCACCACTTAAACATGAATTCACTACCATGACTAGAAATTCTTCTTACCCGAGAGGTCTGACACCTTTTCTTGAACCACAAATGGTGTGTTTTGCATTATCTGCTTTCACTCAGTAGCTCAGTGGTTGGAACATTTGTGCAAAATAAAAATATTTGGTGGCACAGAGGAATGCAGGTTTCCATGTTTGTCAGAGGAGTGCTTTCACCATTAGGCTGTGTGGCATGACCATTTTTTCCCCATTTCTGTGTCCCAGTCACTAGTTATGCCATCTTCAGCACGAGTACTGAGAGAGCGTTGAGCACATAATTCAGGATAATAGTAAAGCTTGTAGTTAAGTCGCTCTCTCAGAAGGTGAGAAGAGGATAGGAGGACACATAACTGCGTCCATCAAGCTGTAAAATTAAAAGAAGACTCATTACTTTTTGTCAGAAAAGATTGACTCTCCTGAGTTCTTAAAGAAGAGGCTTTGGTACCTAAGTAGGGTGATCAGAGCCACAGAACTGAAGTTGAAGATAGATTGTTCCTGCAATTTGAGGCCCTGTTTGCCCATGGTTGATCTATGTCAGGGCCCTGAGTGTGCAAATAGGCATCAGTTGCTTTGTGTCAGAGAGTACTGGGCTCTGACAACCTGATCATTATGTCCCAACAAGAAATCAGTGTCTTATTAACACAGTTAAAAAATTCATGTCCTGCTAATCAAGTAGAAAGGTTCACTTCAAATATCCATAGTTTTACCTTTCTTGTTGTCCTGGTTTCCGCTGAGATAGAGTTAATTTTCTTTATAGTGGCTGGTGTGGGGCTATGTTTTGGATTTGTGCTGAAAACAGTGTTGATAACACACTGATGTTTTAGTTGTTGCTGCACTAGTCAAGGACTTGTCAGCTCCCCATGCTCTGCCAGGTGCACAAGAAGCTGGGAGGGGACACAGCCAGGATAGTTGATCCAAACTGCCCAAAGGGCTATTCCATACCACATGACATCATGCTCAGTATATAAAGCTGGGGAAGAAGAAGGAAGGGGGGGACATTTGGAGTGATGGCGTTTGTCTTCCCAAGTAACCATTACGCATGATGGAGCCCTGCTTTCCTGGAGATGGCTGAGCACCTGCCTGCCCATGGGAAGTAGTGAACGAATTCCTTGCTTTGCTTTGTTTGCGTGCGCGGCTTTTGCTTTACCTATTAAACTGTTTTTATCTCAACCCTCGAGTTTTCTCACTTTTGCTCTTCTGATTCTCTCCCCCATCCCACCAGGGGGGACTGAGCGAGCGGCTGCGTGGTGCTTAGTTCCCAGCTGGGGCTAAACCACGACAGTCCTTTTTGGCGCCCAACGTGGGGCTTGAAGGGTTTGAGATAATGACAGATTTGATTGGAATGTGCCGGATGATAGAATTTATAGCTGTTATTGCTGTTTAGCTATTAGTCAGCAGGCTTCTGTGCTTGCCATAGGCTTGCTTGCCTTACTGTATGTTAGAGTCTAGGGCTCGTTAGTGGCTGCTTTTTGCTTTCACTGCTTGCCGTGCTGCTGTACTGCTGATCATCTTACTGTGCTGTGCCTGGGAACATTTTGATAACAGCAATGGCCTTGCGTCTGGGCTGGCAGATGGCCAGGGCATCGCTGCTGTTTCTGTGCTGCTGTACTGGACAGGCTGGAACTCCAGTGTGAACTCGAGTTGAAGGGACTGTGACCTATGGATGAATCCACGTGGGAGCAGGACACCCCAAATAAGGCGTCTATTTTTGAAAGTCTTCATCTTTTTTTCTGTTTCAGAAGCATGTCCTTGTAAGTTATACCAAAAGGTAAGGAGGAATTACCTTCTGCATGCACAGAACCCTGCCAGGACAGAATAAGTTTTGTCCCCTTCCAAAAAGTATCCACCTGGAGTTCCAGATTAAGCACTCTGTACATCTCCTTTTCTGGCCAGTGTTAAACCTGGGGGGGTGCATGAGGCATGGCAAGGTGTTATCTGAGATAGTAAGAATATTATTGTACTGGTTTTGGTTGAGATAGAGTTAATTTTCTTCATGGTAGCTTGCATGGTGCCATGTTTTGGACTAGTGATGAAAAAAGTGTGAAAACACACCAAAGTTTTAGCCATTGCTGAGCAGTGCTTACACAGAGTCAAGGCCTTTTCTGGTCCTCACCCCAGCCCACCAGCGAGTAGGATGGGGGGTGCACAAGAAGTTGGGAGGGGACACAGCTGGGACAGCTGACCCCAACTGACCAAAGGGATATTCCACACCATATGGCGTCATGCTCAGCATATACAGCTGGGGGAAGAAGGAGGAAGGGGGAGATATTCACAGTTACGGCGTTTGTCTTCCCAAGTAGCCATTATGTGTGATGGAGCCCTGCTTTCCTGGAGATGGCTGAACACCTGCCTGCCCATGGGAAGTAGTGAATGAATTCCTTGGTTTGCTTTGCAGGCATGTGCAGCTTTTGCTTTCCCTATTAAACTGTCTTTATCTCAACCCACGATTTTTTTCACTTTTACCATTCCGATTCTCCCCCTCATCCCAGTGGGTGGGGGGTGAGAAAGCAGCTGTGTGGTGCTTAGCTACCTATGGGGTTAAACCATGACAATTATTAAAAAATTTCTAATGTAATTTATTTTTGTCGGCTAGTGAGAAGGAATACTTGTCCTGAAATTAATGCAGGAGTTACAAACTGAATTAACCTTTACAGAATGCACACTTCATCAGGAAGTATTTAACACAAAATTAAAATCAGCTTTATTCTAAACCCAACAATTTGTATTTTTCAGCCTACTCTATTTAACTATAAATTGTCTCTGAAATATATGGATTTCTGAGAAAAGCAATGCCCTTCCCTCACTGGTGCATATTGAAAGTGAATTAGAGCAAATATTTTATAGCAGCGAATGTTTCAATTAGCACTTTATATTTTTAACTGGTTTGTCAATTTACCTTATTGTATTTTTCATTTGTAGTCAATGTTCAATTGATTTCTATTCCCATTTATTTTACTTAAAAAAGCCCGTGTTCCTACAGCATGTTGACATGGTTTCTTCTCCCTGCATCTAGCCGAAAGACACTGAGAGCAAGGCAGTCAACCTTATGAATGTTTTGTCCAACTGGAATTTAAGCATTGTTTCAGGAATTGATTTTATAGTGAATTTTGTGTTGGTTGCAACAGCCTCTTTTAAGGGAAACATTCTGTTGTTTTATATAAAACATATATATATATTAGCATAAATTCCAGACACTTATGTTGCCTAAGATTACACCATACTAATTCATAGTCCACAATTGTGTTAAGTAGCAGTGGTTTTGTAAGTATTCACATAAATGTATGTAAGTTACTAGTAAAGCCAAGTGTTTTACTGTGAATCTACAATTATTACACTTACTGGATATTAGAATCTAAAAATTACTAAGCATATGCTTGCTATATCAAAAAAATGTGTTAGGGCAGCTCATTTTTCTGACCCTCTGTTAGAAATCTGTGCTATTTTATGATTATTTTTCTGTTTCCTCTGTGCAACAAGGGATATGCATATCCACAAAGTTGAAATAGGACAAAAAAAGGTAAATAAAATAAAAAGGAAATATGTCATTATAATGTTCAGTCCCAGTCATGTGATGTCTTAGAGGAGCTCTTAAAAAGAAGGCAGGGGAAACAGAGAGCACTGAGAATTGAAGAACAGGGTCAGCACGTTGTCAGAGATTTTAAAGATTCCTTTTCCTCCTGCCTGAGTTACTTTAATCAGCGAACTATATGCCAGTATCATTATTAGGTAGTATCAGCAGGGCTCACAGCTATACAGAAGCTGAAGTAGGTAAAGCTACTAGCTTAGGCTGGGATTTGGCATCCTCAAAAAATAGCTGATTCTGTCACCAGCAAGATATTCACCTTTGTACCTTTGCTGGATCATGTGGCTAAGTCTGTGACAACTGGTGCAGAATCTTGTTCAGCAAGTGAAGTGAGCTCTGCAACACTGAAACAGGTTTGATTTCACCTCCAATCCATCTGGCTAAGCCAAATGGTGAAACAGTGCAAGACTGCATTCCCCATATCCCTGTACACACAGATTTTCCATGTGGCTGTGCCTACTACCTCAGCACCAGTGTTACATGCAGCTCCTGAGGTTCACTCACATTTATTGACTTTTGTGGTGGGTTTGACCTTGGCTGGATGCCAGGTGCCCACCAAAGCCACTCTATCAATTCTTCTTCTCAGCTGGACAGGGGAGAGAAGATATAACACAGGGCTCGTGGGTTGAGATAAGGACAGGGAGAGATCCCTCACCAGTTACTATCATGGGCAAAACAGACTTGACTCAGGGAAATTAACTTAATTTTTTGATGATCAAATCAGAGTAAGATAATGAGAAATAAAAACTAAATCTTAAAACACCTTCCTCCCACCCCTCCCTTCTTCTCAGGCTCAACTTCACTCCCGATTTCTCTATCTCCTCCCCTGCAGTGGTGCAGGGGGACGGGGAATGGGGGTTGTGGTCAGCTCATCACACGTTGTCTCTGCTGCTCCTTCCTCCTCGGGGGAGGACTCCTCACACTCTTCCCCTGCTCCAGCGTGGGGTCCCTCCCACAGGATACAGTCCTCCACAAACTCCAATGTGAGTCCTTCCCATGGACTACAGTTCTTCACGAACTGCTCCAGCTTGGGTCCCTTCCACGGGGTGCAGTCCTTCAGGAACAGACTGCTCCAGCGTGGGTCCCCCACGGGGTCACAAGTCCTGCCAGTAAACCTGTTCCAGCGTGGGCTCCTCTCTCCACGGGTCCACAGGTCCTGCCAGGAGCCTGCTCCAGTGTGGGCTTCCCATGGGTTCACAGCCTCCTTCAGGCATCCACCTGCTCCAGCATGGGGTCCCCCATGGGCTGGGTATCTACTCCACCGTGGACCTCCACAGGCTGCAGGGGGACAGCCTGCCTCACCATGGTCTTCACCATGGGCTGCAGGGGAATCTCTGCTCCGGCACCTGGAGCACCTCCTCCCCCTCCTTCTTCACTGACCTTGGTGTCTGCAGAGTTGTTCCTCTCGCATATTCTCACTCCTCTCTATGGCTGCTGTGTCGCAGCAGGGGTTTTTTCTTCCCCCCATTCTTAAATATGTTATCACAGAGGCACTACCACCATCGCTGATTGGCTCAGCCTTGGTCAGCAGCTCTATTGGACATAGGGGAAGCTTCTAGCAGCTTCTGGCAGAAGCCACCCCTGTAGCCCCCATCCCCACTGCTATCAAAACCTTGCCATGTAAACCCAATATAACTTTATACCTGACATCCAGCTTGCCATTGACTCATGTTATCACCTGTTCTCCCAGCAGGAAGAGCAGCACTGGAGTGTTCTCTGTTCCCAAATTTCTGCCACCTCATAGCTGCATTTCTTTCATCATCATCTTGGTCAGAGCAGCAGGGGTCCTTTCCTGTATTGAGTTCAACCCTGTCCAGTGCCAGAGGGCAAGAACACATCTTTTCTTTTAGCTGCTTATAATGATATGTAACCATACAGCAAAACCATCAGCCAGACATGATGCAGCATCATCTGCTTCACCATCTCTGGCTGACAGCACCTGCTTTTTCTTAAAGGTCATGTGGTGCATCAGTCCAGTCTCCCTCTTCCTCTCTTTAGTCTGTTAGGTATAGGGATCAGAAATCCTTCAGCCAAGTTAAAGGGCCTTTGCCCACATGATGCACTATCGGCAATCAGTGCAGTTCTCTTAGCTTGAGTTTTTTGGGTCATCTTAAAATCCTTTAAGGACAGGTTGTCCATGGTTGATGCATCCTCCTTCTGGACTTGAAAAGGAGCTGAACAGAGTTACATGAATAGGGTATTTCAAAACCCTTATCAGGGTCTCTAGTCTGCCTCAACTGTGATAGCTGATAGATGTATAATCTGTGTGTAGAATCTAACACTAGCTATTGGTAAGTAATGTTTCTTTCCAGATTTACTGCATCTTGGAAATTATATTCTGCTATTTATCTTACATTTCTTGAAGGCTCAGGCTTGCTTGCCACGCATGGTTTGGATATATTCATAGGGGTCTGCTTTCCCTGAACTTGGATATATACATATCCTGCCTAGAAACACAATAAAAGGAACTATTTAAACTCCTTTTGACATAAGTCTGTGCTAGTGCACCACAGGAGCTACAAAATAAAATTTAAAAATTTATTATGCCTTTATATTCAAACACTAACACAACAGCACAGCACTAGGGTGTAATGCAGAAGACGGATTACTTAAAGGAATTCATAGACATTACTACTAAAGTGCACTATTTGACATTACTTGTTAAGCTGTATTTGAGTAAGGTGCTTTTTAGCAATATAACTGAATTCACAGTAAATGAATAATTCTGTCTTTAATTCTGCTGTAACTTTCTGTTTCTAAGCATCCATATTGCTGCCTTGCCTAGACATATTGCTCAGGTAATGCCATAGTCTGATAATAAGAAGCTCAGGTCCTAAGGTCATTGAAGTCAGTGGAAGCTATAGACAGACTAACACCAACATTGCATACAAAGTATTGCTGTGTGACAATCACATATTTTGTTGAAATGTAAGTAGAAATTCAAAACTCCAGCTAGTATCTACTCATGCTGATATTGCAAGCGTCTTGACAGTAGAGATGTGAAATAGCACCCATAAATATCTGGTCAGGGAAATATAAAAGAAAAATAGTATTCTTTTCTGGGAATTGATAATTTCTCAGGTAAAACATCAGGAAATGTTTCTTTTCTTCTGCATAAAAGAAGTTTCCCATTAAAAAAAGAACTAACTCAGAAAACAAAAATAATAATGCCCATGTCTATATCTTGGTATTAAGCAGCCTGCTTGAGTGCTTGTGTCTGCACACAGAGGAGGGTGGAAATAAAAGAAAGAGGAAGTGGGTAACACCTTTGACAGCAGCACCAGATTAAAGTGACTGTAAAAATGACTCAGTTAGGAATATGTTGTCAACCAATGGTTTTTTTCCTCCTAATTTTCCCTTTTGATTCAAAAGTACACTCATGGAAACATATTTTTCTTTATGCTTCTTTCTTTTTATGAATCTGAATTACTAGCATCAGTCTTGTAGAACTTACTGAGCTGATGTAGCAGTCCTGTAACTACCAGCTAGTTTTATAAAGGAATGAATTTTGTCACCGTGGTAGTTAATTTACCAGTCTAATAAGGGAAGTCTATGTGCAGTGGGTTAAGACATTACTGCTGTTAGCTGTTTGCCTTGCCACTCTGTCAGAGTTACTGAGACGCGTACTTGAGCCACGGCCTCTGCAGATCCCAGCATGTGGTCTTGGTGCAGCAGCACAAGCTGCGCCAGGGGGACTGGGCTGCCTGGGGCCGGCACACGAGTCCCTCTCTGCTGACTGGTGGGAGGCTGTAATCACTGGCAGAGCAGCAAGGAGAAAAATTTGTGCTTGCAGTGCCTGAAATTGTCGCTGCCCATGAAAATGTTAGATTCATCATATATAAGGTGCTAAAAAAAGGCTTCCTATTTACTGCAGTGTACTTTAAATCAGGTGTTGTACAAAAAATATGCTACAATGAGGTAAGGCTTTGATCTGTTCCTTCTAGAAAATAAAAAAACCAAAACAAAACAAACCATTGTATGGTGAAGCATAATTCAGTTCAGTCATAACATATTACATCCATAAAGGAGTTAGTCACAGTAATGCTGATTACTATGTGCTTGACTTTTAGGCAACCTGCCACCCACTGGTCTCCTTTACATGTGTTTAAGACTGTACTATAAAGCTGCAGATTACTTCTCTTAAATAGAGATGTCTCAGTTTTACCCTCCATCAGGATCTAAGTATCCCACCCCCCAGGGTTCCCAGGTATAGATTATCCCTCTCTTTGGAGAGAGGAGCTGGTGTCTTATCTGGACGTAAGGGGAGAGCCTGGTATCATCTCAGCCAATAGATGACCAGCTAAATGCACTTGCTCACGCATACCTCCTGTGCCCAAAGCACAGTGAACCCACAATCTTTCTAGCTCAGGGTAGTACAGTACCTATAAATACATTCCAAAATGAAATTATTTGTTACTTTTCTGCAAGCTGTCCCACTTTGAGTAATTAAATGTTAAGCTAGACAGAGATAGAGAGAAAATGGTTATATTTTAGGGCTCAGTTGTAAAATAGGTGATTTTAGTTCTTTAAAGGCAAAAGAGAGGTTTTCAGGGGGAGGTTGTTTGGGTCTTTTGGTTTTGCTTGGATTTCTGGGGTTTTTTTTCTTTATTTGGGTCTCCCAAAACGCTGTCCAGGCTGGAACCTTTGAGTAAAAGAAGATGGTGGCATTACACTATTAGGAGTTTTTTAGGACCTGATAAATCTTCTGAATTAAGCCCTACAGGGAAGATAAGGAGGGTATTGACTGGCAGGGAGAGAAAAGTGGTGGAGCAGATGACACACATAACAGATGTTAGGTACACACAATACCTCATAGTCTTGTGTAGCACTAAAGATGTTACTAATAGCACTAAGCACCATAATAAATATCATAAATGTCTGTGCTGTTATATTATATGTTGAAACATATGTTGAAAGCAGTTGCCTGGGTCCTGCCTCCTCCAAACTTGTGGGACTTAAAACAAGTATGGTGGACAAGTGGAGCTATTTGTAAAGGTGCTCATATTTCCTCCAATTTCCAGCAGAGTGATCAGATTTTTGTTCAGAAATACTAAACGAAGAGATGCTGGAAGTGAGGACTTTGAAAATAGAGTGCATACTGAGGCTCTGGTGTCTTGAAAATATAGTTTTGGGTATCAGACACTGAAAGCAGAAAAAATGCAAAAAACATATATGTTGAAACAAGCAAAATCTAGGGTATTTTTTCTTACCACTTGCTACTCCATGTAGCTGTGAATACTTGGCATTTTCCAAGGAATCATTATTCATTGTATTTCTACATTTTCTTTTCAGGGGTAAGAGAGAAATGTGCATATTGTATCTGCTCTGTCTAAATACACCACACTGTTTCCTCTCGTTTTCAATGCATGTCACTGAAATTTCCTGCTTCCTGTTATCACCTTTTTCCATTTGAAATGTAGATGTAATTTGATATAACTTTTTCCTGCATAAATTTGCTTTTGTATTAAGGTATACAGATCATTCTATGATGTACATAGAACAATATTTCATATGGATTTTTTAAACATCCATTTCATGACCCTGTTTCTAAGCTTTTCCATTTCCTTGTGACATAGTCAGCCATGATCTCAGCCTTTGCTGTACATGAACTATATCACCGAAGCTGAGAACCATGCTGAGAATTTGACAGAGTGGGAAGAGTAAAAGGCTGAGCTATATGTCTGAAGCATGCTTAACCCAGTGGAAACATCAGCAATAATCACTATTAGGTGCACTCTTCTCACACCTCTGGCAGCTGGTGGAGTTCTGTTCTATTGCTGGAACTCCTTCTAGAGTTCTTCATAACCAAGGCCTTCACCTTCCATCACCATCACCTTCAACTTCACCATGAGCTTCCTCCTAGCCCCCACTTCCCCACCAAAAGAAAACAGTATACGAAAACTACCTCTCAATTCTAACTGGAATAAGGTGGGGGATTTCTTTTGGGTTTTTTTTTACTTTTCTTTTTTTATTAGGAAGATCTTTAAATGAATCTCAGAGATACTGTGTGAGCATGTCTGCGACACAAAAATAGGTTAGACGCTTAAAATATGATGTTAACTAGATCTGGATAGGGTAAATGTTTGATTGCACTTACATACAATGGGGGTAGTCATGCTGGTTGATAGAGGACTTCTCCGTTGTTTAAGTCAGATGAAGCTGTTGCAATATCTGAAAATGTTGAGTTCTTCAAATTCCATTAACAGTTATGTGTCTAATGGGAAGCAAAATCAATAGCTTTTTCACAGAAGGCATTCACTGTAGAACTAAAATGAATTACTGAAAATATAATAATTACAGACAATCTTATTTGTGTTCTAGACAGCTACTTAGAAAGATCAAGATATAGGTCAACACTGCTTTCTTGTTCCTGCATTTATTTTAAAGACTCTGGCTGGAACTTGCAGATATATGTGATACATTTTAGCTAGTAGTATCTATACCTTATTCTGCATTGTATCTTAACTGTATATAACTTTTGGCATTTCCCCTCCCTTCCTCTCTCTCTCCTTCCTTCCTTCCTCCTTTCCTACCTTCTTAATTTCCTCCCTTCCTCACTGCCTTCCCTCTTCCCTTCCTCCCCTTCCTCCGCTCTCCCTCCCTTTGCCCCTTCCCTCATTCATTCCTTCTTTTCTCTTCATTCTTCCCATAGAGGATTTTTCATATACTTTCCCACAGAGCTTTCATTTAATATACCCATTCTATGCATTGTATAGATTTGCTTGGCCAATAAATGGTCTTTCTGTTCTTCTGTTAGTGGGGATGGGGGGAGGAAGAAGTGAGTGCCTTTCCCTGTGCCTGCTCAGTTGGAGAATACTGAACGGGAAAGGACTTTAGATTGCTTTTGCCATTAGCAGTAATTGCATATGTAAATAAAAGCTCACTGAAAATATTCAACTTGCTAGGTATTAAGTAGGTTGTACATTGACCTCCAGCTACTATCTTTAGATCTACATGTATCGGTAATCAATCACAAAGAATCCCAGATACAAGCACTTCTCCAGAAAGGAGAGGAGATAATGACTTGCCTGTAAAATTTATTTAGCAGGCCTAACCACCTCAGTAAATTTATGTTTCCTTCAGAGGTATTGTCAGTTTCGGTCGTATAATTTGAGACATCTCAGATATATATTCTACATATTTTTTTTTTCTGCTACAATGCCAATAAATGGCTAGTGTTTAATAATTAGGTACTTGCTCTTAACATGAGTGAAGGAAAGATAAAGGTGAAGTGGACAGAGACTTCTGACATGAGATTTAAATCTGAAAATCATCCTTGCTTGGAGGTATGAAGGAAGTGCTTTTCCTTTTCATTTCTTTTTAGCATAAATTCAGGAGTTCTGGATGAGGTTCATTCGCAGAAAAAGTCTTGACTTCAGGAATAGGAGGAAATTTAAACTCTAGTTTTGAGTAGTAGGGTCTTTTTTTCAGCTGGTCCTGATAGCTTCCAAAACTTTGATCTGATACTTGATATAGACTGAAACTTAAATATTATTGTAAACAACACATGAACAATCAACATGACAAGAAGCAGAAAATTAAACAAATATGTTTAGCTTTTATATAGATTTTAACACCTCACCCTCAGTCCATTTGATGGACACTGAAAGGAGCAATGCCCTCTTTATTTGTTGCTGTTCTGAAAGAGAAATACCAAAATGTCTACTGTATTAATTGTGTAATTCCTGCTGTTTCATTGACTTTCCCTTTTCCAGCATGCTTCTGGATACTGCTTTAGCACATTGAGCCACTGCTACCACAGGTGGTTTTTTACATTCTAAATTAGTTTTCTGCATTATTTACCTCACATTCCCTAATGGGTGTGGTGAGGTTAGAGGAGCAGTAGACATCATGTTGTCAAGAGCAGAGTAGCATGCCTGCACCCCACAGTGTATGCTGAAGCAGGAGCTACATAGCTACTACCCCATCACTTGAGTCAGCTGCGTCCTTCCCTGAGGTGCATTGCTATGAGGCCGTGCTCTAGCACAACATGCAAACTTCAGCTCTGTCATCAAGCTAGGTAATAAGACATGAATTACTGAAGAGCAGAAGGCAATGGACAGAACAATTATTGCAGAATTGCTGGGTTATATAGCTAGCCTTTCCACTAACTTTTTATAGACTTTTTTAGAAGCCACTTTATCACTACTGCCCTAAGTTTATTTATCTACAAAATAAGTTTAATGATTCTTTAAATCAGTACCATGAGATAAGTCTCCATGTTATTTTCAAACTGTTTTCATTATTGATTACTTTACATAAATGACAGCAGTGACAATTTTTTTTTAACACCCTAATTCTGTGGAGTATGTAGTTGGTTTTCCCTGTATTGTGTGTGTATTTATTTTTAGTTGAATTTAATTTGTTTGTGAGACATGACGCTAAAATAATAACTGCAGAGGTCTACACAAGGAAAAACAGTAGTATTTTACAAGCTGGCAAATGATTTATGGGAATTTGAGCATTTAATCTAATTGCCTACCAGATGTTCTTATGGTTACTTAATATATTTAATCTAGTCAAAAATTGGCATCATGATATTCTGTAATTTTTTGTAATGTAAATAAAAATATTTAGTATAATTTTTGTCTGTTATAGAGACAAGCAACATTTCATACACTATCAATTAAAATGATACTTTATAAAGTAAATAATAAAAATCAAAGAAGCTAAGACCAACAAATAAAATCACCATAATTAAACCTTCCCCTGAAGTTTTGATAGATTAGCAATTTTCAATATTTTTTAAACTACCATCACAAATAAACAAAGATGGGACACAATGAGCTCGTACAGTGGCAGTTTTGAGCTTAGCATTTTGGAAAAACTTGAGTTTCAAAGGGTTTTGGCTCAAAGTCAAAGACAAGCTTTTCTGAGTTGTTGTAGCTCAGACAGTTGTTTCTAAACATTAAAGGGTTTGCAAGAACTGTAAAATCAAAATATCTCATTAATCTTTGCAAGTTTATATAAATTTTTCAGGAGGTTTTTTTCCCTAGTGTCAACCAAATTTTTGTATAATATTATTGTACAGATATAAAGTTTCTATGTTTAGCACAACTCTCTCTTCATGTAAGACAATAAATTAATGCTAATGAACAGGAAAAACTCTCAATCGTTTAACCTTGCTTCAAATGTCAGGGGTTTCAGCAACAAACTTTTCAGAAAATAAGTGCAGACTCTGTGAGAAGACTTGGCTTCACTGAAATGAGAAGTAATTCTAAATTATCCTAGATGATCTCTGATTAAGTGTACTTTCAAGTGATCTCTTGCTTACCTGTGATTCAGGTCGGAGTTATTCATTAGTAAATATATACTACAAATCAGTATATTAAAACTACATATAAAATGTAATGTTAAAAGTTTCCTATAAAATATGCTGATAGAAAGGTTCTACATATTGTTATTAATAATAATCATATTTTAAATCATGTTTTGACTGTTTAGGTTTTTTAATAGCCTTTCGTGGGCAACTGCTCAGGAGTTAATTTTAATTCTAAAATCATATGCTGTATTTTATGTAACTATAAATGCGTCTTTACATTCACTATTATTATTGTCCTGTTTTAGTTGTACTGTTAAGAATCATAAATAATGCCTTTTATCTTCATGGTGATGCTTGCAGACTGTATTTAATAAATATAAAACTCTTTTAAACACAGATAGGCATCTGATGCTAGGTTTTGTGGAGCCATATCTCCCACTGATTTAAACTACAAGTAAAGAAATGCCTATTATATAATTGTTGTATTGAATGACTGCTAAATTTACACAAAAAAAGTATTTTTGAAGTTAACAAGATTATTTTGTGCTGTCAAATTTGTTACTAACCAGTTGCTTTTAAAGAAAAAGGAGAATGTGACCAAATACATGACTAAAAGTCAAATAAACATCCCAGGCTGTGCACAAAAATACATCTAAAAGGCAGAGAATTCATTTATCTTCCCAAGACAAGACAAACTGTTTAAGTGTTCCCAAGACGTAGGAAAATCCTTCTTTTTTTTTTTTTATATATTGCCTCTAAGAAAATTCTTACTAGAAAACCCTGGTATTTTACATGCACTGATTTCTGTTTGAGGAACTCAGCTTTTGATTTCATTTTCTTGCCAGAGAGGGGAGAAAAGAGATGTTCATTTATATTCAACAGGAAACATTAATGCATAAATTTTGCTCTCACTGTCGGTTTCAAATGTCAGTGCAGCTGCACTTAATGCAAACTTACATTTACACCCTAGGAATTCTGTATTAGCAGATCCGTCTGAAGATTCCAGTACTGCAAAATTGCTACTTTGGTAAGTTTTTATAGAAGTAGTTACCTGCAGCATTATCATTAAAAGTATAGCAAACATTTACATAAGAAACAACTAGTTTTATTAATTGTTGACATATAGCATAGAAATTGTCTTTCTAGACTCAGTTTGGCTTTAAAAGACTAGATTGTCTTTTTAAAAGAAAAAGTCTAACATTAATGTTTTCCTACATGTATAACTGGGTTTACAATGAAGACTTCCATGGGAATTGAAGCATGTAATTTAGTCTCCTTGATATGTGCATATTCAAAGACTAGCAGTCATTTTTGCATGTAAGTTTTAACTCCAGGCTCAGTTTAGAGACAGTTTAGATCTATTATAGTGCCTATGTAAGACATTTGCTTCTAAGCACACATCAGAGAGTATCCCACTTCTACAGGCTGTTGGTAGTGTTTCTGCTTCCCTGGCAGTCTTATTCAGTCCCAACACATCATGACCAAATGAACTACTACTGGCAAGATACCTTTGTGTATTTTAATAGCACTAAACTGACTCCATGGTGATCTATTGGCAATAGAACCAGTAGGGACAAGATTGCAAAAAGTATCTTTTTATGTTTTGAGCATGAAAAAACTTATTTTCATTGACGGTATTCTAGAGGCAGATACATTTCTCACTGTAATGTCTATGAAAGTTGGGAATGCACTTTTATATCCAGAATATGTATTTTAGGTATAAAAACCAGACTGAAAATCATATTTTTCACACATGTTCTTGAAAAGATTCATTAAAATTAAGTTTTTTCCTCTTGGTAAAATGGATTATAGCCTGATTATGTGAGAATATTTACAGATAATGCCATATCAGTTTTACTGACATTTTTAAAACATCTTATCCAAAAGGTTAATTATATTCTAAGAGCTTTTTAATATTTCTGCCACTTTTTGTTGTTTTTGAACAGAATCCTACTTGAAATAATCTCCGTAAAACTGTGGAACCATCACAGAATAAAGAACTTTATTATTTTGAATGAAATCTAAGTTATGATGTAATTTATTGTGTGAACATTATTTGCACACTTCCAAATTTGGAGAAGAACCTGCATAGCCCTTCTTCTTGGTGAAGCAGATAAATTTACTTTTATTTACATTTGTTAAGTACAGGTACTCCTGCAGAGATCTACATCAACAGTCTGTCTTGATAATTGCAAATCTCATATATTTTTTTGTCAGCACAACAGTGTGTTTCCTCCACTGTCAGGATATGGATCTGAGACATACTCAGATAAAAGAAAATTATCCCAGAAATATTTTCTTTCTTGTAGATGAGGAAGGCGAAGCACAAAGTTTAAATGACAAGGATGTGAGTAGGAAGAAGAGCGAGCAAAATCAATGTGTTCCAGGGGAGAAAGTAGGAACTACAGGTTCAAACCACATTTTTTTTCTGATTTTGTCTCTGATGTGACTCTGAAGAAACCATTTAGAGTTCAATTTTTAGAATCGCACTTTAAATTTTGGTGTTCACATTGAGATGGTAAGGCTGCTCACAGTTTTTGAAAATAAGGCATTCTGTGTTTCAACAGCAGTGCCACCTTGAAGTATGAAATCCTTTGAAAGTATTCTGGTTATTTTGATGCATTAGGATTACTGCAATTTACTTTTTTAAAAAAATAATGACTTGACACTTCTCTTTAGTGCTAAATAACTACTGAATTTCAAATAAAACTTTCTGGTAATGCTTCAGTGCTTTTTCCAATAGGAAAAGGCAAGGAAGGCATGTTTCTATATGATGAGAAATATATATCAAATCAGAATACAAGAATGTGAGTGTAAATTTTGCACATCTCTGTGTGTGTGTGTATGTATCAATGCACAAAACTGCCTGGAGGGCATTTGTCCCAAATGGATCACGTTAAAGACAGTGAAACCAGCATTCAATAGTAACTTGGAAATTACAAAGAAACTTTCAAAAAAAGGAAAGAGTCAGAAAGAGACAGAAAAGAAGTATAAAAATTTGTAGCAGGGAAAAGAGTCCTCAGAGTGGAAACAGCAGTGGTCAACATTGGTATGACACTGCCAGAAGACACCCCACCCCACTTTGCCTTAGCCAGAGAGAGACGGCTTCCCATCGGATGCCACGAGCAGCCTCATGGACTGTACTCTGCTACACACCTTTCTCACTCCCTTCTTCATCTCCACTGCTTCATGGCCACTGCCACCAAGGCTGCCATTGACTATCACATCCCCAACGAGTTCTTCCTTGATAGGTGTCATGAAATTATCCCTGACACTCTCAGTCTTCTTGAGTGTTTACGTCCCACCACGTATTCCTTCTAGGAGATGTCAGAAAGGTTAAAATACCCTAGAAGAATCAGAGTTTATAAGTGATCCCTGACAGAAACACCAATGAAGAGAAGGAAAAACAAACAAGAAAATAACTGGCTTCTTTTAAAGAGGTAATGACTAAAATTCCTTCAGACTCACTTCCTGATCTGAACAGTTACCTATTTACTACTCCATCAAATCTCCAGTATTTGGAGCAGAGATTTGGGCATTGGTTTCTGAGAATGCTGTGGCAAAATACCTAAATCTTCCCTTCTTTTTTAACTAGCTTTCTTCTGAGATCCCATAGCAAAAGTCACAGCACTCTCATAGACACTTCAACCAATACATGTTATGCTCTCACCCTTTAAAGGCAAACTCTATGATGGCTCCACAGAGGTTGTACAGGCAGGGCTTGCTGGAGGCGATGGATATTAAAACTGTGAACAGGTTGTCTGGGCATCTCCAGGCATAACAAACTGGCTTGCTGAAAAAGCAGTCAGTTCTGAGACTGTGAGCATAATATAGGAAAAGACTAAACTGAAGTTTAGCAGAAAAGCTTTAACAGAGTAAGAGAGACTGTTCTTGAGGCAGAATAGGAACAGAAGGGACAACTAGGAATTGGTCTGAGGAGAAGTGTAAAAGTTATTTTGCTACTGAAGTTTACTTGTGGCATATATCTTAAGTCTCATCCCCTTTTGTTATCATTCGTATATCCAGTACTTGGAAACCGTTGTCCACTGTCACCACATAGGCTGATTTTTTTTTGAAGATTTTTGCTGCCTGACATTTTAGTTGGAGTGACTCCTCACTGTGCTAGATAATCCAGGGTGATGACTCTTGAGAAATGAGAAAAATCTAATTATTCTACTTGGCAAGTAGTGAAAAGCTTAGTTCCTAGAGGAAATGAAAGTAAGACAAATAGGGACTGATTTGTTAAAAACAAGACTGTGAGAGGACTTGAACGCTACTGGGAGCAGAATGAGAGCATTTGGGGACAAAAAGATTAGTAAACTTTTCCAAATGTTCTCCTAATGTTCTCAAAGCCACCATTCCTAACTATCTTCTTCCTCAGTATCAGGACAACAAGGCAGCTGAAACTGTAAAAGTAAAATTCAGGTGGATCTACCTTAAATGGAAGACCCTTTATATTTTCTTCTTCCCTAGACAAAAGGGAGTCTTTCCTGCTCCTGCTGGTTCAGATTCTCTGGAGTGCCAATTACCTTTTAATAGTAAGCACTAAGCCTGGAAAACTGGGGGTCTCCAAACATTGTAGTATCCATTCGCTTCAGTAAGAATAAGAATCAAACTTGTATTGTGCCTTTTCTCTCTTCCAAACTACACTAATTTCTCGCTTTCCTCAAACTGCATTGCTTTGACCTGCTACAGGTGCAGAAGACAGCTCAGTCTATATCCCCCAAAGGAAAAAAATCTCTCTGCAAGGATTTCCAGTCTTTCTAAATCTACCCTGGAGATGGACTTTACCTGCCATGTTTATTGTTAATATTTTTGAAGTAGAAACTGAGACATTCTGAGAAGGAATCATAAGTTACTTAGGCAATTAGATGACTTTTTGCAAAATTAGCTTGCATTGGTGAGTGCTTTGAATACATAAGGACTCTTCATGTGACTTCACCTAGTGAGAGAGGAAAGAAACTTTTGAGGCACAGAAAAACAACCTGGGGAGGGTGGAAAATGCAGAAAGGCAGAATGTCAAATATTTGAGAAATAAATGAGAAAAGAAAACAATGGATACTCTTTCACAGAATGTCTGTGACCAAAGGAAGTAGACACCATGGTTTTTATTTAGACTCTTATTTGCCCTATGAGAAAAGGCATCCTTCAGTCTGTGGGGGGTCTGAACCCATGGCAGTTCCTGAGGTACTCCTGCAGTCTGTCTTCAGAATGATTTAGCTGATGTTCACACGTCAGGGAAGGGGGAAAGGCACTGTTTGGTTAGTGAACTATGTCCCTTCTGACTGTCTACAAACATAGTACCTCTGAAGTATTTCTGAATTTGTTTGTTGTCTGCAGTATACCACCTATGAGCATAGCCTTGATGCAGCTGTGGAGAAGTTGCTGTGGTTTGTTAGGGTTGCTCTCAGGAGAAGGAATAGGCCAGGGCCAGAAATCAAATGCCTCGCTACATCTATTCATGTGTATCCAGTTAGCAAAAAAGAGATGCTTAACTAGTCTTTCACAGAAAGCATGTAATAGATGAACTTGAACTGGGCGGAAATTATTCTTAATAATAAGAAATTATTTTTATTAGAGAGAGAGAGATTAAGAGGAAGGAGATTGAGAAATATTCCTCAAACACATCTGTGTTAGTGACTTCTTGATTCAGCCTAACCTACTGGGAGCTAGAATAAGGTGTTAGCACAGTTATTAATTGAGACTGTAGATATTGTCAAGATATTGTGCAATGTTGATTGTTTTTAACTGTAAGTAAAATTTTTATGTTTGAAAGTGCATTTTAAGAAGGAAAATGTAAATCTAAAGAACTAATGGAAAAATTTATATAGATATTTACATTTTAACACCATACCCTACAATGACTACAAAACATTCTTCTTCATCTTCATCTCATTTATGCTGTGAAAGACCTGTTGCTTAAATCAACATGAAAACTCTCTGCCCTTAGAGATGCATATTGATGAATATAATAGCCCTATTTCTTCAAAAGGTAAGAAACATGCTATTGTGCTGCATTTTAATGGTGTGAAATATGAAGTGTTCAACCTGGAATTGATTACTGTGGATTGGATTTAGATATCCTGGAGAGAAGGTGATCTGAAAGTTAGATTAATTAAATGGACCCACGGTTTGTCCCCAATGTTTCATTTTTATATTAAATTGGTTTTCTCCTGTCTTCTTTAGAATTTTACTTTGGCACTGTTTCTACACATTGAAAAATGATGATATAAAAAAGGCGTGCTGTTTATTTTTCCTTTGTCCCACCTTAATTCTTTTACTGAAAACAGTTACAGTGAATGTAGAGATATCTAATAACTGGAAGACTTGGTAAATTCACAGTATTTCCCAATCAGTAGAGCACTGGTTGTGGACTACAGATGCCTTTGTTCTATTTCTAGTTTTACAACTGGTCTGCCACTTAATCCTAGCCATGCTCTTTCACTTGTCTGTTCTTCTGCCTTTGAAGTGGGAAAAGTGACACTGAGAATTTTTGTAAAATGTTGTGGGATATACTGATAAAAAGAAATATGGTAGAGTTAGGCAGTATTTTTAAATGTAATGCCATCAGCACCTAGCCTGCACAACTAAAACCTCTCTGTTCCATCTTTGCTGCTGCAAGATTAGCTAAGGAATTATCAGCACAATAGGAGCCTGGTTCTGTGTTGCCCAGTACTCATCCAGAGAGTTGTTAACAATCAAAGAATCAGAAAATAAGTGCTCAAATTTTCTTCATATTTTTACCCTTTATTTTATACTTTTCCCCTGAGATACTAAGAAAGCATTGTAAAACACTTTAAAAGCCACATTTTTCAAACCATTCTCCCTAATAGACCAAACAATAGTCTTTTATATAGAAGCTTTGACCCTAAAAAAAGCAGTGCTTATTACAGAACCAACAAGCTACATTGGGAATAATTTTTAACTCATGGTAGCCTTAGGAAGTTCTATATAACATGAACCTACACGATTTCCAGTTGGAAACCATTCAGAGTCAAATTAACTAACACATTTATTACAGGCTTCATTAATCCAACACTTAAATTAATTTAATTTATGCAAAGAGCATCTTGGTTTAGACCATACCAGGAGGATGATAGTGACTCTTAAGATTTACATAGTCTAGCAATTTCCAGTATAAAAATCCTTTGTATAATGCTCATGTCACCAGTCCTTGTAGGGGAGTATCGGTACTGAGACTGAGGTAATCTCCAGGAAACATGACTTTCCTTTGTTTTGCTTAGTTATAACTCCTCAAATGCTCAACCAAAATGCTGTGCCCCTCATGGTTGGTTTAAAGATATGGTCAGCTTTTCAAAGTGACAGAACAATAAATGTGCTAAGAACCCAGCTCATTCTTTGATTTATTGCCTACAACTTCTGGCTTGTCTCCCTCCCTCTGTTCTGAAGAGGAAACAGAAGACTGAAGAGACGTAAAGAATAGATATAACTCAGCCTCCTGGTCCATCCTCTTTCTCAGTGAGAGTAGTCCAATGAACTCAGTTCCTGGGAGCAGAGTAGAAACAGGACAGGACAGTTCCAATATTGAGCAGGTAGACTGGCTTTACTGCCCAAAAAGTGACCTCTCCTATAACTAGTTAAGTTAATTATTATTGCTGCTTCACATGCCACAACTGTGAAGGTTTAATATGAGGGTTTTACTGGGGAAGTGTTGTGTGTTGGAAAGTGATCAAGTCTGTACCAAAAAAAAACACCCAGTACCCTGCTATAAGTAGTCTAAGTTCAGAAAACAGAAGTATTGTTAAAAATTCCACTGGAATTTAACCTGTGAAATTTTAACTCAGCCATTTTGATCCTTAAAGTCATAGAATAATTTAGGGTCAGAGGGATCTCTGGGTGAAAATCTAGTACAACCCTCTGCTCAAAGCAAGGCCAACTTTGAAGTTAGATCAGGTTGCTTAGGGCTTTGTTCAGTCAAGTTGAATATCTCCAAGGTGGAGAGTCCACACCCTGCTTGGGCAAACTTTTTCAGTGTTTTACCACCTTTGTGATTTTTTTTTTCAGCTTTAATATCTATACGGAGAATATATAATATTCATAATTCCAAATAACTTAGATTTCCCTTTCTGCAGCTTCTATGTGTTGCATCACTATGCACCTCTATGAAACCTGGACGTGCCTTCTTTATAGCTACCCATTACCTGAAAAAAGCAGTTATAATAGTCCTTAGATCAGTTAGAGGAGGTAAGATGCTAAAGCGCCATTAGCCCTTTCTTCTCCCGGCCGAACAAAACCAGTTCGCTTAGTCTCTCCTCATACATCTAGTGCTCTAGTGCCATAATCATCTTGGTGACCCTCCACTGAACTTACTTCAGTGTATCAATACCTTTTTTTATACTGGGGAGGCCAAAATGGGGTATGATACACCAGACTTGCACCTTCAGAAACTAAAGACCTAAAGCCTTGAACTAATTGCAAGAGCAAAAGTACATTTTGAGCTCATACTTGGCAACTTAGGCTGCTGCTTTGAAAAGGAGAACTTAAAATGTAAGAATATGCATAACAATATGCATAATAATATTAATGCATAGTAATAATAATGTGCAAGCACAAATTAAAATGTGCATGAAACCTTTTCTTTAATGCCTCCCAGCAACTTTTATGGAATAAAGACAAGTAAGAACAGATGCTTGCTAGCAGTCCTTATCAGACTTGACATTAGATGTACACAAACCAGATTACACGGTCCAGCTGCAAGTTATTATTTTTGTGTTTTCTGTTCTGAGTTTTTCCTTAACCATCATGTTCCATATTTTGCCAAGCTACAATATAGGAACAAAGGGCATATGTGCTGAGCTGCAAAATAGGAAGAGTAATGCTGAGAAAATTTGTGGATTGAGATAAAAACAGTTTAATACAGAAAAAAAAAAGGGGGTGGGGCAACAAAGGAAAAAAAAAGCCAAAGAGAAAAGCAAGTCATGAAAAAAAAACCCCAAACAGTTACTCACCATCAGCTGATCGAGACCCAGACAGTCCCCAAGAAATGGCAGCCCCAGCCATATTTCCTAGTTATTTGCCCTAGAGGAAACAAACAACTCAAAGAGTTGTCTGAAAAAAACAGTAAAGAAGTGAACAGGAGAGAAAGAACCTAACATAAAATATAAATGCAAGGAATTTATATTCTTATCTTCCCCTTTACTTATTGTTATCATACTCCTTTGGACAGACAGGCAAGCCCTCTTTCCTCTCTTTTGCCGATAATATAGGCTATGGAAAGATTGTCTTTGTATCTCCCCAAGTAAATTTCCAACACGAGACTATAAGGACATAGCAACAACTGAGAGCAAAGTAGTTGACATGGCAACAGCAAATAGCCAGAAGACCTTATGCAGTCTCTCAAGATGGAAAAGGTTGATTTTCTTAAGAGGGGGCAAAAAAAAGAAAGGAAAAAATATCTCAAACTTTAGATACACAATTGCATTCTAATAGTGTAATAATTGAATTGCCTCATGGCCTGTTTTAGAACTGGCAGTGAAATTATAATGAAGAGTAGTGTTGGCATTGTAAATGAGAAATTATTTACTTAGAGGGCTATGTTCATTACTATTGTTTGCTGCTGACCTTGTGTGCTGGTTTTGGCTGGGATAGAGTTAATTTTCTTCATAGTAGCTAGTATGGAGCTACATTTTGAATTTGTGCTGAAAACAGTGTTGATAATATAGACATGTTTCCGTTATTGTTAAGCAGTGCTTACATAGAGTTAAGTTCTTTTCTGCTTCTCACACCGTCCCACCAGAGAGTAGGCTGGGGTTGCACAAGAAGTTGGGAGGGGACACGGCTGGGACAGCTGACCCCAGCTGACCAAAGGGCTATTCCATACCGTATGACGTCATGCTCAGCATATACAGCTGGGGAAGAAGAAGGGAGGGGGGGACATTCAGAGTGATGGTGTTTGTCTTCCCAAGTAACCACTACGTGTGATGGAGCCCTGCTTTCCTGGGGATGGCTGAACACCTGTCTGCCAATGGGAAGTAGTGAACGAATTCCTTCTTTTGCTTCGCTTGTGCACGGCTTTTGCTTTCCCTATTAAACTGTTCTTATCTCAACCCACGAGTTTTCTTACTTTACTCTTCCAATTCTCTCCCCCATCCCAATGGGGAGGAGTGAGTGAGCGGCTGTGTGGTGCCTAGTTGCTGGCTGGGGCTGTGGTCACGACACCTTGGTATGTGAGATATTAGATTTGCCTTAACCTCTAAGGACATATTGAAAGGATATGACAGGTGAAGATATTAGTTTTCTGTGCAGCCTCAAAACAGCACTTATTGGACCTTTCTGTATTGTGCACTTTTTATTCAGTAATGCATTAAGGATTAAACAAATATCTTGCAAATATGAAAAAATGCTGTTTAATTCCTTTCCTGTCTGAATGTAAAATATGAAAGTCTACACCTGAAAAATGTATACGAATTTTACTGTATTAAAACAAACTCTTTTTTTACCATAAGTAATATAGTAATCTAAACACACTT
This sequence comes from Ciconia boyciana, assembly GCF_034638445.1. Taxonomy (NCBI): domain Eukaryota; kingdom Metazoa; phylum Chordata; class Aves; order Ciconiiformes; family Ciconiidae; genus Ciconia; species Ciconia boyciana. The sequence continues at coordinate 81,696,360 of NC_132935.1, forward strand.
AGAATGCACTCAACTTTTATCTGTTTTATCAAATGTTCATTACAGGGCCCATGTACATGGATTATAGTGGAACCATTACTGAAAATTAGTTTTAACTTCATACAATGTCTCCCTTTCTATTTAATTAATCTACAAATTAAAATACAGCAGAAATAATATTTTAATATCTTCAATGAAATCATTACCTACTCCAGGTTCTGATGCTCACATTGTGTAGTACCTTGCTTTTAGCTTGATCCAAAACCCACTGAAAGCAGTGGGATACCATGGAGCAAGTGTTTACTAAATAGTTCTATTGATTCTTGAAACGTCGAAGTGAAAATTATATCTTAGCCAAACTTCTGAGATTTAAATAACATTATGGTGTGTAACAAGACTGCAAGTGCTGTACTAATGTGTTTCTCTTCTTGTCTTTGTAGTACCAACATATTTTAGTCATATTTTTAAATTTTTGGATGAAATTAAGTACTTGTCTGTTGTTGTACTACCTTTTTCTTCTCAAGGGAATACTTTTTAATTGTTCCTAGCCCTAGATTCCTTTTTCTTCTAACCTGGGGCTGTTGGAGTTTACACCCCCATTATTTATGAAGTAAGTCTGCCATTATGGCTAACTACATTATAAAATTGGCTTTGAGAAACCAAAGGCACACTTTAGAACAGATTGGAATATCAAAAGAAGTGTGTTACACAAAATATGGCAGATAACTTTTTTTCATTTTTGTAATATAGTGAATAAATATTGAAAATTTCAAACAAATTGAATAAAACGATTTCAGGAAGACTAGGGACTCATAAATTTTCTACTGCTGTCACTACTATATACTTTGTCCATTTCCTTTTGCTACTGACAAGACTGATTTTTGGACAGATATTGGGAAGGAGAGCCAGTAGGTCCTGAAAAGAATATCAACTCCTGGCTATAAAATGCAAATTCATTTTGAGTGAGAAATACCACAAATGAGGAGAGACTGTCCTCACTGGACAATGGTCTGCTACAGTTCAGCAGAGAGGTTTTCCATTTCCATGTATAGGTGAACTCTGTTTTGCCCATTTCTTTGAATGTTGGTAGGAATGGGAGCTTCTGAATATTGTGGGATAATAGCTGGAGGTGACTTAGAAATTAAACTTATATTCACACTTTTAGGTAAGATACAGCATTGAAGAAGATTCCCGGGTGGAATGCGGCTGACATGCAAGGCCATTCCATGGAAGTTCCCTAGGCCTGTAACCTTAGATGTCGGTGATGCCAGGGGAGCTTGGTGTACTGACTCTAAGAAGGTACTGTTCGGAGGGTGGAGCAGGGTGGAGATGCCACGGCCAGGCTCTGCAATTAAATGGGAACTCAAAGGTATTGTGTGTGACCGGTAAACTGCACATTCACCATCCTGGGCCAACAGTCTGTCATGTTTCTGACAAAATGCTGTCCTTTGATGAACTTTGCTCATTATAATATCATTATAATACCAAAACACACCTCCATCCCAAAAGCTACCCACCTCCAAGGTGCGACCACCCCTCACTGAGCTTGCACTTTGAATTTTTCCTAGCCTATACCTTTAAAAGCGAAGCGAGAAAACTTTACACCAATCCTAAACAAAGATGTATGACTAGAGTCACTCAAGCTCCACCCAAAAGGTGAAAGATAGTATAAAATGGCTTAAGAGAAAGAGAATGTTAGGGAAGACACCATCGCGTACCTCTGGGATCAGTCGACGGGCTGAGCCTCTCTTCCCCCCCATCGGGACGCCTTTGAGTAAGAGTCAAACACTTGGTTATTCCAAGTGCCTCCCCGGGAAACTTAGAAATCTCTATAGAGTCGCTTTATTATCTTTTAACACGTTTGTAGCCGGCAGTGTTACTCATATTCTTGATATTTGCACGTGCTTTGCAGACAGTAAATTTATCACCGGTAATCCAAAGTATCTGTGTATCTGTTGCTCTAATAAACTGCACTCTTTATTAATGTGGCCGTGATAGTTCATGCAACACAACTAGACTGGGGGTGCAGCACATTTAAATTAACGCTGTCACCTTTACTCTGATGAATGGCTGCATATACAGTCCTTAGAAAATAACTATTGACCAAGTCTGAGACTAGGAGTGGACTTAGCCGCCCCTAGACTCCTCTCTGAGAAGGAGTTTAGAAAGCAAGGGGGTCCTGTCTGAACCTCGTGACTCAACAGGAGGCTTCCCCCCCCCCTCAGCCACTCCTCAGACTCCTACACGACAGTAACTCTTAACGCAACAAATATGTAGGACCTGTACCTTCACAAAAATTATTTTTGTGGCACAGATAGCAATGGAGATTCTGAAAATCAAACTCAGCTTGTGTATGTAGTTGCATTTCTAAATTTATTGGACAAATCTTTACCTGAAATCTGATAGTGCTTTTGTATTTCTTGAACTGGAGTGTCTATATGCATAAGGATAGTTATGTATGTATATATAATTGTGTATGTATATGAATTGCATATATCATTTGACATTTCTATTCATTGTTCTACTACTTAGTGCATAAAACTAAGTTGCATTTGGAAAGTGAACAACTACTGACTGCAAATTCTTCCTCCACATCAGTATAAACCATGCTTGACTAAAAGCAGAAATTTGTTTTATCTGTAGGTTTCTCCTCTTCTCTTCTCTTCTCTTCTCTTCTCTTCTCTTCTCTTCTCTTCTCTTCTCTTCTCTTCTCTTCTCTTCTCTTCTCTTCTCTTCTCTTCTCTTCTCTTCTCTTCTCTTCTCTTCTCTTCTCTTCTCTTCTCTTCTCTTCTCTTCTCTTCTCTTCTCTTCTCTTCTCTTCTCTTCTCTTCTCTTCTCTCTTCTCCCTTCCCCTCCCTCCCTCCCCTCCCCTCCCTCTCCTCTCCTCTCCTCTCCTCTCCTCTCCTCTCCTCTCCTCTCCTCTCCTCTCCTCCGCCTTCTCCTCCTCTCCCCTCTCCTCTTCTTCCCTCCTCTTGTTGTTGATAAATCAATGCATCATTCTTCCCTAAGATGTTTATCTAATTTCTAATACAGATATTTTGAATTTCAACCATAAGATAAAGTAAGTCTGTGCAGTTCATTTAGATCTGATATCTAAATAGAAAATATATTAAAAATATGTTTTTAGAAATGGCATAAATAATTCTCAGTATGTTTTAATGTTAGTAATGAACTTGGTACAAAATGAGGCAAAAATTACTAAAAGTAAGACTTGAAAAGAAACATCTGTCTGCTGTGTTGTTCCTTTGGTCCTGTTTGGTCCTCCAATGACATGCTGTGATGCAGGAAATTTCTAATTCATCATGAGAGTATCAGTGATTCATTCGTTCTTTAGAAACTTCTTAAAAGAAACTACTGTCTTATGAGTTTGGCTAGCTATAACTCTTACCTGAAAGACGATGTCTAACATCTGAGCTTAATGCTGCTGCTTTTTACTTCTTACTACGGATTAAAGGATCAGCTCCACTCAGCTTCAGTTACAGCAGCTGCTGGCACCTGAAGTCTAGGAGATACTGCTGGCATAAAAAAGATCTCACGGTAGCCCACTATTTATAAAATTAAGTAGAAGAAATAATAATTCTCTATCTTCACAACTGTTTATTATCTAGGATTTGTAAAAAGTGCACACAAATATGAAGGTCTTAATATCTATTTCATGGTCTCTGGAGAACAAGTTGATTCTTACCAGGGTTATAATTGTACATCAGTCTGCAACCAGGGAAAATGGCACTTTTGTGCAACATCTTCATTCCTGTGCAACATAGTCCATTTCAAAGTCCTCCCTGTGAGGAGATACATATGAACCTGTTGTAACTGTGTGAGTACCCAATATCTATAAGGTCCATCCTGAAGACCGTGAAATTCTGTGTGCTTCCATGACAACAGGAAACAAATTAAACCAGACTGTGTATCACTTTACATAATCCCAATTGCAACTGAAAACAAGAGTGCAAAGTAATTCCGTGGAAGAAGAAAGTCTTACAAGAACTTGATAGGCCACCACGATGATAAGATACCACTTTCCAATTTAATAAAAAGGCTTTAAGCCTCACTTTCTGGCTGGTCCCTTACAAACCACGGCTCTGGCATCACCTGTGAGACCTATTTCTTTCCTGTCTCTTCAAGACAACTTCACTCCTTTCCTCTCAGAAGAAGACTCAGTCAGAGTGAAACTGTTTATGACTCAAATGAATTAGGTTCTCTAGATCATCATTAACAAAGTTAAAGAAGGAGCATATGACAGCTGCAGACAAAGCCTGTGTTTTTCAGTGTGCCTGGCCACTAACTGGTGCAGAGACTGGACTGCTCAAAAAGTTGGCCTTCTGTAGACTTCTCTTTTTCTTTCTTTTGATTTTATTTGGAATGCTTTATATGTTAGGCGTAGTGTACTTGCAAAAATATTTTCTTAGGACTCAGGAAGAATGAAAGCAGTCAGTGAAATGTACACAGAACACAGTGTACAGGCTGAAGTGACCAGTGCAGTGCTTTGGCTTGCCATTACCCATGGAGAAAGGAAACAGGTTGTGTATAAACTTCTTCTCTGTGCTCCCCTTGTTTAGTAAGACAAACAAGCAATTGACTTTCACCTCTAACATGCTGATTTGCATTTGATTTAAGTGACTTCCTGTGAACACCATAACTGAATCCCTCTGGTATCTTTCTGTATGCGTGTGTGTATGCAGCAGCCTTTGGCAGAATAAAAAGTTTTAGCTCAGTAGTTTTCCTGCTGGGTTGTATGGCATGTTTCCAGATGATTTACCACACAGCTTCCTGTACTGTGATGAGGCATCATCTGTTAGTCTTCAAGCAATTGTACTTCCTGCTGGTTGCAACTTCCTACTGGGTTTTTTGACCAACAAAATTGAGAAGCCTCCAAAAATCCCCATATGTGTTGTCTGACTGTTATTGCTTTATATCAGATTAAGTTTTCTATGATTTATGAGTTTTGTAGGTAGACTCAAAATGGTAGATGGGCTACCTGAGGAGTGAACAGCACCAACCTACAAAATAGTTTGGCAGTATTAGAACAGAGAGGAAGTAGACCAAGAAGAGATATTTGATCATAATAAATGCAGATTTATTCACAGTGGCAGAATAAATAAAACCCAAGATTTGAAATCTACAATTCAGAATGAGGTAATGCCTCTAAGGAGCAATCGCAAATACAGCATTAAAGTGCCTCATTGACTCTGTGTAATGACCTAATATTGAATTTGCTAAAGATTAAGCTTCCACAAAATATCTGGGGAGATAAATGGAAGCATAAAGGTTTCTGACTGGAGTATTCCTGTGTATGTACCAATTCAGCAAAACACTGAATGTTGTTTACCTTTATGCATAGTTTCTCTGAATGAACGTCTCAGCCCCTGATGAACTAGAAGTGATTGTTTCTGAGCAGATGAGTTCATTTTGGTCTTTTGGAGTATATTCATAAGGAAATAGTGTGAAAGACAATCCTAATTTTGAGAGATTATCTACACCAACATCTTCATTTGAATGACATACTAGGGATTTTCAACAGTTCCTTAAATTACTTGAATGAGACTCACATAGCATAGAGTGGAGGCCTCAAATAATATACAACATGATAAATACTTAAATTGAATAAAATTCAGGTTGCCTTTTTTTTTTTTTTTTTACTTGGGGAGGCGGAACATGAATCCCATGGTAGAGAACTTGTTGCATGAGGAGTATACACACAGAGACTGAGAGGCACAGCAATCTTGTTTTGAACAAAACAGTCCTTTAAATAAATACATTCAGAAAACCACTTACAAATTATTCTTTAAATATGGTAGACTACCTTTAAATATGGTAGACAAACCATTAACTTAGTATGACATGATTTTATAGTTTTTTGTGGGTTTGGCACTACTACAAGCTAGATATTCAAAATCTCTAGTAACTTCAGCTAACTGTTACTTTGAGTGAATTTTACTATTTAATTTATGATAACTTTTATTTATTTTATGCTTTTCCACACTACTGGAGACTTATTCTTTGCTTTGCTCAGGATGGCATTATTCATATTTTGAAAACCAAACAGTATAAGAAATATTGAACTGACTAAGAAAGAGTGGTCACTACTTCATAGTGGGAGGGAACTGGAACGATCAATAAGTCTGCACTCTATTATTCCATTTATTTTAGGTAGGCATGGTTAACTAATGAGGGATTTGGATGAAGGAAAATGGAGAATAAAAAGATTGCTTTATTCTAAAGGGCAATATGAAAGCAACCCTAAAACAGAGAAGTATTTTAAAAAGAAAAGAAAGTTGAAAGCTCAACCAGCATGAGGGATTGGAAATAGATCAAAGAAGGAAAAATAAAAATGTTTGAATGGAAATTAGCTGCATTCATAGCAAAGAAAACTGGTTGATTTTTAGGCAAGACATATAAAAAGGTATCAGAAGAAAGTAGTCTGGGTCAAGGTGCAAAGAGGTGACTGTATTAGACCTATTGTTTACAATAGGAATGGATGGCAGTAGGCCATGAGCACATTAGCAAAAGAGCATCACTGGAAACAGGTAAAACTACGGAGTAGGTTGCACATTACTATGATTATCTGCAGACGTTTTCACTTCATAAAGCTGTTGTTATAATGTACTATGTAATAATATCTCTACCGTAAACTCTTTGACTGGGACTGTAATACACAGTTATTTCTCTAAGTTTGTGACATTTAGTGTTTACCTCTCTGTTCCCTTACTAGTTTTTTGCTAATGTTTTGTGCTTTCCACCTGTTTTTCACTTCTATATATGATGAACATTACTACAAATCATAACATCTGTTATTAGTTTTAGCATGCTTCCTCTTCCCAAGACACTTTTCTCAAGGCTGGTTAATTGCCCTTTCTCATTACTTCTGGAAAAGCATTTGGCTATCTGGAGTTGCATATGAACACTATTATATAATCCAGCATCGGTTTAGTATCTTTGCTGAGATCTGCTTTTCAAAGATTTCCATCTTTATTTATAAGGTGACAAAAAGGAAAGCTATTTATTCAGCTTCCTCTTGTTATTTTTCTAATGCTTAATTAATTCATGAAGTGATGATTTTGACTTTACAATAAGGGTAGCATTAAAATACCTGAAACTCTAGCAGCTGCTTCAGCTAATTTAAATTCCACTATTATCTGTCCGGAGGAAAGTTCATTACTACCCTAGCAGAGACAAAACAGATGCAACAGCATAATGCACCCCTGTTCAATGCCATTTCTGTCCAGCTATTTTATTTCCTGACTTAGGATACGATACACAGGAACTGTTGAACTGTATGTTGTCAGCAAATATTAACAAGAGCACAGCTGGTTTATTATAGAGCCATAAAGCTAAATTCCTAGGAAAAATATGTCATCTATATTTCATCAATATCACAAGCAATCAAAAACTAATCATATCTAAAGGAACAGAATGCAGTTTTATTCAATGTCTACAGATCATTAATTCACACAATCCTCCTCAATTTACAAAATCCTGAAATATTTTTTGAAGGTCTAAGGTACTCAGCTACTTAGCAGTAAACCATTCAATAGGAGGAAACTGAAAATGACAGGTTGGTGTATGTCTGTACCTGCCATTTAGTATTAAGGGATTTTTAACAGTTTATGATGTTTTGCACTATGTTAAAGTCATTGGAATGACTGGATGTGCAGTAACTTTGAAACTCAGGGTACTTCCTAAGATTTCTTAAGTGCATGAGATTTCTAGCCCTGTTTTTTTGAAATCACAGTCTTTGAGTTTGGGCTTTTGTTTTGGAGGTTTTTGGGGGGATGGGGTTTGTTTTCTTTTGAAGCAGCTCATGTATACCTTGAACTACTGAATGGATGCATTGAAACAAAATATTATATTATTGCTTAAACATTGCTTATATCTACCTGTACCTACGTAATGAAGAGAACCTGATAATAGGCAATAGCCAAAATGACAGCCAGTTCTCTCCATCTTGTACTTGAAACCAGCTTGTATTTGCAAAGAAACACTGTGTCCATTCATAATGAAAAAAACCCCAACCTGATGAAATAGTGAGCTGTATTTGGAAAAATTGTATTTAACCATTAGTTCATGTCAACTGGTAACAACAGGAGGAGTTGTGGAATACTTGATATTCAGAACGCAGCATCAGTTTGATCTTCAGACATGTACACACAGTGGTACTGAAATATAAAAAGGTATTCCTTCAAGAAGCCTTTTGACATACCTTTAAGGCAACATAATTCAATGTATTTGCTGACTTTTGAACTTTTTCCTTCAGTTATAGTTATTCACTTTGAGAAACAAAGTCAGTCACAGAGATGATGTGACATTGTTTAACAAAGTCCTTCTGACACTACTGCAAACATCCTTTCTTGCTTCCAAAACACTGCTTTGATTCTTAATTAACCTTTCCACAGGTATTGTGTCTGTATTCTTGTGAGCTTTGTGTAGCTTCAGTGTACCAACATGCAGTATTTGATTAGGGTGTCAACTTGTTCATTTCTCTCCTTTTCTGATGTATGTTAGTGAGCTGTTCACAGAATAACGATTCCATTGTGAAACACCCTACCAAAATACTAGAGATGCTTTTAAGGCAGAAAGTAACCATATTTATTGTGTAACCAGTGACATTCTCAACAAAATCATGACTACAAATATAAAAGGACCTTGCTTTCCAATTGGCTTTTTTCTTTACAACCTACATACTGCCTTTGGGGCTAAAATGAAGCAAGCTGTAAATGATGTATGAAATAAAACATGGAATTCTGGTAGAGAATGAGTTTTGGAGAAAAAAAACCTGATTATTAGCATCCTTTAAAAAAGAAAAAAAAAAGAAAAGAAAGGAACTTATTTCTAGGATTTATAATGTTATTAATAAAATGATGGTACTGAGGAATACAAATGAGAATTTAATAAGTAAATGACAAAGAGACTTAAAGCAACTACTAATGAAAAAATATTGGAATAGATGACTTATTTTAATAGAATCATCTATAATAGGTATCAAAATATAAATTACCCTACTAAGCATTATTATTCTTTATTATTTAGGTTACATTGTAAAAACAATCTTAGTGTGATGTAGATGTTATTAAAAAATGTATCTTCTATTGTTATACAGCAGGAGCATTGTTCTCTGCATTCTAGCAATGCCTTTGATATGCTGCTTTCAGAGGAATTTTAAAATTATTACAAATTATTACAAATTATAATAATTATTATCATAAGTTATTATTAATTAATAGTAAACAAAATATTATTAATTCTATATTATTACTATAATTAAAATTATTAGAAACTTCAAAATCATTTGCATGTTTAGAAAAATACAGCATTGTAAGACAGACACAGACGACCTTTGAGGCTATCCAGGATAGCTTGAAATCGACTGTTAAAATGGGGACTATAAAAGAATATGAGTGAAATACATGGGCAACACCTAACCTTTTTGGTAGTATAGACCTGCACTTACTGAGTTCTTTTAAATGGTTTTAAACAGGAACATACTGCTAGCTGCTCGCTGATGGTTTTGCTGGAGAACAAGTCAAATCTAGAAGGTCAGCATTTTGCATGTTCAAAATTCAGTCATTTTAAAGTATAAATACTGACTTAACTGTCTTAGCTTAGCCATGCTCCAATAGTGACCTTTACCTTTTTTGTCCTTAACAGTTGCTACCTGTAAAATAAGAATAATAATGATAACCATACTACATAAACATGTGGTAAAACTTACTTAGTACTTAAGCATTGTGAAGATGGGGCCTACTACCTAAAATGGAGCACTTACATAGACACTTTCCCACCCCAAGTGCAGAATATTGGTGCTGATGCATAAACAAGAACATCTTAGTCCAGTTCAGAAATTCAATTTTGATTTGAATCTCCTGATCATCTTAATGAGCTCCAAATGCTCATCAGCACTCAGAACATGAGACTAGAGCAAGTCTAATGTAAAAACCTCTGAAATGTGTTTATGGCAGATTTCCACACTTCAGTAACAACCATTTAACTCCGTAAGTTAGTACTGTCTGATGTCAGAGCTGTTTAATTTAAAACCAGACCAGTTAAATCTCCAGTAGCTTCATACCTCTGGACTGCAGTGTGGGCATAGGCTGGCACAGCTCTTGCTGTTACTGAAAGCACAGTGAGTAGCCAAGTGCGCACAGAAAGTTTCAATGATGGTGGTAGCCAAAAGGAACTTGAAGCAGATAGGAATCTTGTAGTTAGAGATGTTTTGGATGAACAAATTAATACAGGGGAAAATAGCACAGTTTGCCAAGACCCTTGGGAATCACGAGTGGCTGCTGCGTTCATCATTGCCCTCAATATGGAGTGTTTTTGGGACAGTACCATCCTTCAGCTGCCTAGCTCCAGGGGGGCTAGTTTCAGGGTATGTGGGTCTGGAAGAAAACTGCTACATCAGTGTGTGAGGTTTGGTTCTGGGGGCTTCACAGCTGGGCACTACAGAGCCAGGACTTGCAGCCTCAGCGCAGGTAACACCAGGCAGGGAGCAATGCATGACTTGCAGACTTGAAAGATTGAAAGATATTATTTTTCGCTTACCTTTACGGGAAATATTTGATAGTAGAAACCTATTCATTAACTCTTAATAAATACTTGAAGCAGTAGAATTTCTAGTGCCTAAACATGGTCATTAATTTATAGAAATGTGTTTGGATCAACTGAGCTTGGTGAACATAGTCTTTCGTGAGAGTTAAAGTGACTGTTAGTTGAAATGTTGTTGATTGCTATATAAAGATTGGCCAGCTAAATCTTTATTCCATACACCATCTACCATATGACGTATGTATATGTCAAACTCACATCTCACTGCTTTGGCAGGAGTAAGGTGAGATGTCAGATTCCTTTTCAGAAAAGCACACACACAGACTGTCATGCAAATTTTGTTTTCTCCCCTAAAGGATCTGATGCCCATTTTTTAAATAAATGGTATAGCTCGTGTATCATGCAGTATACTTAAAATTTTTTCTATCAAGTTAAACATAACATTTACAAACTTAAAAATAGTGACAAGAGGGTTGTATTAACTCCTCTTTGCAAGTATCACAAAATGTGTGTCAACACATCCGAAACTCAAAAATATCTTAAAAAGACACAGTTAAATCAGTTTCATTACCTCCTCTGCACATGTTAATTGAACAAATTAACATTATAAGATTTATTACCTAATTATACCATTAACTGAAAACTTGTGTCCCATTCTATACTCAAAGTAGTATCTTAAATTTATTTCTATTCCTGAAATAACAAAGCATTTAATTATCTAAGCTTCTCAATATTCTCATAATTTTCTGTATGTGTAATTAAAATTAATACAGGCAGGCAAAAGTATGATAAAATATTATTTGCAATATAATATACATACAATATCTCACAGTTATTCTTGGAGTGCCCAATAATGCCAATCGATGTCCGTTTGTGTCATATGGCATAATCTACCCCTTCAAGCATTTAAAAAATACAATAAATGTTCTAACTTTAATTCAAGTGTTGATGGGATAAATTGTTGTTTGCTGTCATTTGGAATACCACAAAACATCTGAAGCAATTCACCATGTCTGTATACAAATTTCTTGACTTAATTAACATATGGCAAGTTAGCAGATTTCAATTTAATGCTGTTTTGGCACATGATGCTAACTCATGGTTAAACAAAGTGGCTTGAGACAAGTTCACATACACGAAGATTTATTAACAGGGAAGTTATGTTCAAAGAAAATTGAAAGCAAGAAGCAGGGGAGAGAGGGAGAGGGGGAGTGGAGAGAGGGGGAGGGAGAGAGGGAGGGGGAGGCGGGAGATGCTGTTATTGCTGACTGGAGCATGCTTAAATCAAGGGCAGTTTCTGCACACTGTTTGGCTGTTAAGGTCTCTGAATGAATATTATTGTCATCCTAAACTAAACCAAAAGCTGCAAGCAAGGCTAGGAAAAAGGGGGAAGGAAGGAGTGACCAGTGGCAGTCACTGCCCATGAGATCTGTTGTAGCAACACTGTTGGGGTCTGCAGGTGCAAAGCCATGGGAATAACAGCACAAGAGCAATTGCATGGGAACAGTAAGGAAAAACACTGCCACTGAGACTCTAGAAAACACTCCCGTGGCAGCTTGGGTGAAGGGGTGTGGAGCTGCACCTGGAAAGCAGCCCACGGAGCTGCAGCTGGAAGACCCTTACAATACAAAAGGCCATGTGCAACACCTCTCAAGCTAGTGGGGATCAGTTGTTTATGGGGCTAAAGATGTTCTTGAAATAATTTAGCCTATCCTTGTCTTCGTGTGAGTCCTGGCTAATTTATAAGCATACACAGGGTACAATCATTTTTGGCAGTGACCTTGGCTCGGAAGCTGTGGAGGAGGAAGACAAGGGGCAGAGGCACTCGCCCTTCTCCTGCAGGGTCCCACCTCCTCAGCAGTGCCTGGTCTCCAGCCCCTCTCTTCTGGGAAAGTCGTTCTCATGGCTGTTACATCTAGGAAGCCTCAGCACTTGTGAGAAGGAAAGAGGTGACTGATTCTTCCATTACTTTCACTGATATACAGAATCAGTGATATACAAAATGATATACAAAATAAGGTATGATATACAAAATCAGATATCACAGAATACCTGATTTCACAAAAAATCATGTATATTAAAAAATGACATATATAAAAACCAGAGTAGGAATAAGTGGCTCAGCTACATAATCATATCATAGTTTTAAAAGTGGCAGTGTTTGGCAATGGATTTTAACTAGATTTCAGTTGTTTTCTGTTCTAAAGCAAAATTTTAGGGCAGCTTTCTGTAAAGGGCTACAGGAAACAAATTCATTTTAATGGTCTTCTGGGAAAAATGTGGAAAGACTGTGTTCAAGCATGACAGTATTCTGTTATTTTGGGCAATGATACATCCATAAAATAAAAATCATCAAAATGCTTGTGAGTCTATTTTCTTTAAAGTGCTTACATATTTTTTCAAAGAACAATAAATAAATATTTACAGTTACACAGATATCTGGAGAGAGCAGCAGTCCTGTTGTCTGATTTCTGACAAGTCATAAGAGAGATGATCGGGTGCATTTTCTATCTAGGTCACTGACATGAATGACTCAGTATTTCAGTAAATGAAAAAGCTGCTATACGGTGTTTGTCCAAGGGGATGTGAAATGGATTTTTAATGTTCAATTCATAGAAGAGAGTATTTCTTTCTGGAATCAAGCTGTATGTTAGAATGAAACCTTCTGCATGCCTAGAAAGAATATTTCGCTAGTGGGTATACTCTTACCTCATCACGTGAAGTGGAGGTGGGAGGAGAGAGGTGACTCTGGAAACTTCTCCCCACCACCAAAAGCTGTGGCTTTGTGGAGCTGCTCTTCTTGCTGCCAAAGGTTGACCATTGGCACAAAGCACTGCTCCTGTTTCCTCCCTTCCTCAAGCAATTGTAACCAAAGTGCGATGCAAAACCTGTGCCCAGCCTACTGCCATACTAGTGCCAACGCCCCAGCCCCTGGGCCTCCCTGCTGGAGCTGGTGAGGCTTATGGGGAAGGGTGGAAAAGGATGAACCTGAGGTTGCCGAGATCTAGACAAGGCTTTGGATTTTCTGGGCATTGTGTGGAGATTCTTTCTGGCCCAGGACTGCAGAGGTCCACAATTCATCTTTCCTTGTCATCAAAGGTGTGGGGCAGGTCAGGCTGACAGAGGTGCATCTGTTCAGCTGCAGCAGAGCACCAGCTTGAGCTGTAGGCTTATGCACCTTGGCCACCCTAATATTTACAATTTCAAATGTTGTTGCTCAGTGCTGATCTGGCAGAAAACAGCAGCTCAGATGTTCCCCAGTATGTAAGGGAACCTCAGGCCTCTGTTGGGCTTTTCTCTTTGTCATCTCAATGACGGATGAAAACACGTTGGGTGTATAATGAGGGCTGTTCCCAGGAATTCTTAACTTTGCTTTTATACCCTGTTGGACTGAGGATGAGCAGCATGTGGGAGAGCAGAGCCTGCTGCAAGGCTGCTTCAGGCAGAGGAGGAAATTGTGGTGACATTCATGTCCACGTTGCCCGCAGGGCTCAGGTTCCAGCAACCACCCCTTTGCCTACATCTGAACTTCTCTGCTCCAGGAACTCATTGGTTGCTTTGTCTTAGACAGTGAAATAAACTGTACGCATTGGAGAGTGCTGGGGTATCAGAGCAGAACAGCAGACAAAAGTATTCCCTCAAAAGAATTCAAATAGACCTCGTTATTTCACAATATAAGTCCTGATTCAAGGAAGCATCTTCTCGAAAGTGTTTAAGCAAAGTTGTAAAACCCATACATTGTCCTCCCATTCCCTGCTGCTTCTAAGTAGGTGATATTTCTCCTTCAAAGACTAAGAAGTAAGGCAAATAATTTATTTATGATTTATAAGCATTTAGCATCTACCATTACAGTAACAATGAAATGTGATGTGGAATTCACACCTAACAGAAAATTAGGAGGCATACATGGCACTTTTAATCCTCTCTACAGGTCATTTGCATTTAAAAATATTTATTGTGTCAGACACTTATACGTCAATATCTGGTTTTTGACAAGAGCAATTGGCTTTTTGGCGATGACATGTAAGCTGCTCTTCATTTTAAAGAAACTTCTTTTGCTTTGACATGGGGAGGTGGAAATTGTATCTTAACAAATACTGTTTGAAAGAAAATTGTTTCCCCTCCCCAAATCTTAATTCAAATTTTAATGCTTTTCTTTACACTTGTATACATTAATTAAAAAGCAACAGATATAACTCATCTCTCATAACTCGCTGAATGAGTATCAGGTAATGACATTTATCTGATTTCAATGCTTGTTGAGAATAGACCACTAGTTTTCATAGATTGTTGTTTAGGAATTGTCCAGTGAAACAAATTTCATTTTAAATTTAGGGATTACTATGCTCATGATGCTCTGTAGTTTGACTTCCTTTAAGATACAGAATATTAATCTGTGCAATAAATGTCAGACAACTTCTGCCGTAAGGATCCTCTGACTATCACAACTTTACAAGGTCAAATTCTTTCATTTAATGCATCTGACTTAATTTACATGTGAAATGTTTTGGCCTAGCTGTGACCCATTATTATAGCTGAGAATAGGAATAAAAATGAATACATTGTTTGGTACTTTTTAATAGCATCTTTCACACCATGAAGTGCTTAACAGTCTTTAATTCCCTAGCACTACTGACCTATTCTGAACAGCCTTAATCCCTATTTGCTCCTTTAGTCCTGTATTTGCTACATGCAGTTTTACCATTTACCATGTATTTACATATCCGTACTTAAATTTATCTGAAAAAAAATGGAGGTCATGCATCACAGAAAGTTTTTCTGTATTGTTTTTAATCATCAAGGGTTCTTTTCAAAGAAGACATACCTCAGAAGTGAATCTGTGTTTTTCAGTTTTAATGCTCTTCTGAAAACTGGTAGAAGTTGTGATGGCAGAAAGTATTTTCCATTGTGCCATTTTGCTTGTTATATAAGTTATTTCTGTTGGTATGTAAACCAATGTTTAGCATTTCAATTGTTACTGTCTAAAAGAAATGTTAATTCTTTGCCAATTATTTTAGTAGCAAGACACGTTTAAATAATATTGTTTATTCGTGATTGAAAATTAATATTGCAAAATAGAAAGTAATCCAGAACACAGTAATTGGGAACAGAGTCTCACTTCCCTCCTCTGCATCTTCATTGTTCAATTATGAAATGTGGCAATTGATTAAAAATTTTCTAATAGCTTTTTATCTTTACTTTTGGACTTTAAAGGAGTGAAATAATCCTTTGTCTACTTGTTCTTTGATTTTGAATATAAAAGATGTTTTATTTCCTTTATAGAATGTCACAAAAAGAAAGCAGATAATTATACCAAACAGTTATATGAATCCCAATAGAAAGAGTAAATCCGCTCTTGTGAAAGTATTCAATAAGTTCTTTAATTCACTGGAGATAGCAGGTTTTCATGTCTTTACGAGTTAAAGTTATACAAATGTCCAATTAGCATTATGAAATACTATTTTTCTTTTATTTTAAAAATAGTTTTTAAGGTTTTCTTGTCTGATAACAATGAATGAGATATTAATAGAAAAGCAATATAGTGTAGGTGAAAGAAAGCAAGTGATGTAAGATGTTAAAAACAGTGAAAAGAAAATAATCTTCAAAGACACGAAAAGGAGCTTTCTAGCAATGCCTCTCACAATGTAAATATTCAAAATAATGGGGAAGGTAAATGATGCTTCATTTTGGGAAATCTTTAGAGGCATTATTTTCCACTTGCTATGAATACATACTGAAAATATTACTCTGTGCTTGCACTGACTGAAACTTGCAGGAATCTGAGTTATGTTTCCCATGAATCTTGCTTTAGAACTTTTGCTGCATCACATCATCTTTTTATGAACTAGCTTTCTGTCTCTATACAGTCACAAAAGAGCTAATGTAGATGAGTGAAGATGTCTCTTAGAACTCAAGTTATTTTCAAGACTCAAAGCTCATGAGTAAAAATAACGTGTTTTAGAAATACCTCTGCTAAGCCATGTTTCCACTTGTATAGTATGGAATGGAGGGGAAGATTTTTACATAGCTGAAAAAGGATTGTTTAATACAACTAACAGGAACCTACAGGGAAAATGCCTTTCAAAGGAATCTACATGGAAACACAGGATTGCTGTGTGAATTTTTAGTGACATGTTTTGCAATGTATTTATGTTTTAGTCATTTTCTTCAGTTCTTTTCTGTGATTTGTGACAAGGAATTGATGATCAAGTTCATGCATATATCTGAGCCTTAGAACACACCTTTGACAGTTCAATGTCAATGATCATTCTGTGAATTTCATATTTTCATAATAGGGATAGAGACAAGAGAAGCAGTGGCTGACTTCAGAAATCCCTCTCCAGATTAACACTGAATATAAGCTTTGGGTAATTAATGAAAATAAACCTATACTTCAAAAGTATAAGGAAGAACTGAAGTTTAATTTTATATAATCTGTTATTTCCTGGAAAAGGAAGACCAGCTACTTCATGGTCCTAATTTAGTTCTTTAAAAACTTTAAATTTAGCTATTTCAGTAGTAAAATAGCAATTAGGCTCTTCAGCTCTTTTCCTGAAAAGAAAACAGAAGTGTCACTGTATAGTGATATGAGATAGAAGAGGAGAAAGAGCTGGAGTGGAGAGACATCGATATTAATGTTAGTAATATCAACATCTTATTTTGGTACTTTTACCTGAAGTATCTGGCAGCAAGTAAAATGGATGTTTTTAATCAGAAGTATGACAGATTTCCATTCATTTTCTGTACTTGCTGTCAAATTGTGAGAACAACATTTCTGTGGGATAAGTGACTTCTGTATGAGTATCTCATATAATCTGTTTACTTAAATGTTTTTGAATGAAGGGAAATAGTATCAAAGTTATTAAAGTTTTATAATATTTTATTCTTGAGATAATGACCATATAATTACAACAGTCAGTTATGTAATTGCATTTGTACTTGAGTTTAGATTGCATGTGAGTGGATCCAGTGATTCAATTTCTCCTGCATGATTATGCAGTGTCATAAAAATTCAAATAAATATGCTACAAAGCAAAATGTGAATAATGTAAGTTATTACAAAGAGAACTTGTTCAGTACAAAGTTGCTTAATCATCATATGTTTAGTTTATTACTGCACTTTTTCCTTTTATTACTCTCAAGAAATTAGAACAAACTTTATAGGCTTTTAAGCCTCTGATTTATTCTATTATGTAAACTACCCTACATTTCCATAGTCTGTAAATTTTCATTATTAAGCAGCTGATTCTTGGACTTAATAAGAATAATTTATTGAGAATATCTTCATCAGCCCTCCTGTTGATCATGCAATCATGTTGATCGTGTTCATCAGCATATTGCAAGAAGGCTGTACAGTAAAGAAAGATGATTAGAAAGTCACACTTTCATTAGACAAGTGGAAGAAGCTGTGGGGTATTCCGATATAAGCCACAGAAATTTCCCAGAATAAGTATTTATATTCTGTAGACAGCATTGGCAAAAATATCTATTTCTACATTAAACGAAAATATTTTCATTTGGAAGCAAGATTCAGACCCCAGTTCCTGAAGCGGAATGGTTTGTCGGAGACTCCATAAGCAAAAGTAAATACAGAGGTGAGTAGAGTTCTTGTCATGCTAAAAAAGCAGACAGGATTTTTGGAGATGGTGCTTTTGCACATGACAGCTAAAGTTTGAAGAAGACCAGTTTGGTTCAGATGTGCCAGTAAGAGGAAATACTTTTTCACATTCCCTTTCTCCTTCTCCAAGATGGACATAGGAAAAAAGACATTACAATTAAACAAAAACCTTACAAAACAAGAATGAACAGAAACAGAGTTTGAGGTTTCTATAAACTGATCAGAAAAAGGAATGCAAAATTCCTTTGTTCTTCAAATACTTTATCTAGAAACTGAGATAAGTGAAGTCTGTTCAGCATGTGAAAGATGTTTGACTGTTCTACCAAATCTCTACAGATTCTAAGTCTCTAACTGACTTGCCTTAATTTAGCTAGTTGCAAAAACTATCACATTCAAGTATATACATTTGTCACTGAGCTGACCAGACTTTTATCAAATGTTCTTCTGGTTGAGTATAACCATTATTCAGATGGAATTTTTATTGCATGTTATGATAGAAGTTTTAAAAATGTTAGTTAATACCGATAAGGAAACAAAATTCTTCCCATAAGAAGAATACTGGTAAGTGGTAAACTCATCCTCCTTATGCTAGAAAATGCTGGAAATAATTGCCTGTATGTTATTTATTTAAGTCTTTATCATCAGCATTTTAATATTTAAAATGTATTATCTCATGCTGGTTTTTCATATGTTAAATTTTGAGTGTTTGACTTTGCAATTTTGATTAATGTTATTTTAAGATGCTTGTTGGTGTGTTATTTCTCATGTTTTAGGAAAAGCTGTCTGACAAAAAGAAATTCCATGAATTGGCATCAAAATATCTAGTATCAAAGCCATGTGATTTTCTAGGAATATTCACCCTTGCTACTGTGCAAACTAAGTTGTTACCTGACTTTTGGACCAATGTTAAAGACACATAGGAAATTCTGATCATGGGAAAACTGTTCCGTTCATGTAGTTTAAACCAAATCAGGAGTGCAGTGTTTTATTGATTTCTTAATGATACGTAATTAACCTACAGTCAGCGGATCAGGATCAACATCAACATTGCAACAGAGAAACCGTGGTCCTAGGGACTTGCAAAGTGTTAATAAATACCTACAAATTGCTAAGCACACTTCTATAATTATTGTCAGAAAGTTCTAATCTCACGCATACACGGAGTGATGGCAAACCTCCCTACCCTCACAGGCAAGGGTTAGTTCTCCACTTCTGGGACTGTGGTTTTGTCACTTGCACACGCTTCCTGTGGGACACATGGATGCTCCCATTTGTGTCAACCTGTGCTATTCCCTACAACCCACATGTCCCGAAGAAAGCACCCCGGGAGGTCACACTCACGTTCCTGGCTTCAGAGATGCTGCCCTCCAGGCCATCTTGCCTAGGAAGCACCCTTACAATCAATTTACAGGCATTTGCTAGTAGCAGGCAGACAAGGCTCAGAACCCCCTTGCAACAGCACTTAACTTGAAAACCTAGAGCCTTAATGAGAACAAGTGAACAGGAGGAATGCCTGACCATGAAGCATGAAAATAAACAGTCTGGATTTCTAACATAAAGCTTACAAGAGCACACAGGGCTCTATGGCAGCTCAGAAGTGGGTATTTGGGCCATTTTTATGCTGGTGACAGCTGAGGAGGAGGATGGGGAATAAGGGCACTATGAAAGACATTGCAGTTCAGTTCACTTGTGAACATGATGTGGACCCATCAACGCAGTCTGCTTTTGAGAGAAACCCCTTCTTTCCTGGCCACTCAAGTTCTTGCATGCAGTCTGTCCCAAGATGGATAGTCCTCCTCCTCCTCTCCCACGCTGGACACTGCAGCACCTCTCAACCCCTTCCCTCCCTCATGCCGTGTCCTGCTGTAAGCTTTAGGCCTAGTGCAAGCTTTGAATTAGGCGGTTTTGCTGTGCTAGTTGCTAGGATATTGGGAAGGATTGCCTTATGGCATTTTGTTTTCCTTCTTTTTTAACTCTTTTTTTTTTATCGTAACCCTTTTAATCCCTTTCAAAGGGTATATGGGGTGGGGGCAAGGGCCATCGTCTGCAATGTTGCTACAAAAGCTTTCACTTACAACCAAATAAAATTAGGTTGCCCTTTCAGTATTCCTTTCATTTTCTTTCCATTTTTTGAAGTCCCTAGTTGTGTGCATAGAAATATGCATAGAGGTTTTGTTTATTTTTTTTCTTTATGCTTAAATGTTCCAGTCATTTTAGGAGGTACCTCCTGCCACTTTAGTGACTGTCACAGGCTGGGAAACACTGACTCACTTTTAACTGAAGTATCTGGCATCTGGGTAATTGGGAACGCTGATCTGAGGTTCAGCACTTGCTGGTTTTCCTGTCCAGAGCAGAGACTAGAGGGAAATGTTGTTTTCCTGCTGTAGCCTTGTAGAGAACAGGCCAGTGGAGAACATTGGGCTGTTTGGACTTTTTAGCACTGTGAGCTGAGAAAAGCTGGCATGGGGTCAGTATGGACAGAGCCACCTGAGATTTAAACTGCTAAGGTCCAGGAAGTCATTCAGGATGGTGATCTGCACTCTGCTTATAATTGAAGATTTGATTAATGACGATTGGGCTTTAATGAGGTCAGCAAAAGATGCAAAGGTCATCTCCTGGCAAGATTTCAGGTTTCTCCTTGGACTGCAACAGTAGAGAAAAAAAAGGCGTCACTTTTCACAGTAGGCGAACAAATTTTTTCCTACACTTAGTCTTAAAACTGCAAGCCATTTTGGCTGCACTTGGAAGCGTTACACAGCCTTATTTGCAGGCAGTGTTATCCACCACCTATAATCACATGTAGAGTGTCCTTTGTTCTATTCATTTTTTTCTGTCATATTAACACCTCTAATTGGCAAACCAAGCAATTTCCTAGCTTCAACTGTGTGAGCCAAGGAAGAAACATTGGTAGTGAACAACTTGTGACCCTCTACCAATAATTGGAAGTGTTGACATCAATTAAAGGTCAACATTTTAACCTTATGAAATCACCTGCAAAATTGTCAAAATGACTGAGCACTCAGTCATTTCAAAGGGTTGTTAGAAATAAAGGACTATAAAGGACCTCCTGCTTCAAAAAGCACAATCTCACGCTATATGAGAAAGATTCACCATAGAATTTCCTTGATTAATTTTGAGTTACTCTGAATATACTTATACATCTTTGTAGTGGCAGCATAAATGTAACCATATTTTTAAAAATACATTTAAATTAAAATATTAAAATGCTACATTGAAACAATGTTTGTTTTATTTTGATTCTAATATTCTGAGTCATTAAGGTAACTTGAAAAAGAAGAATTTAAAAAAGCCTGGATTTTTACTTTAGAGTTGTGTTGCTAAAGAAAAGTAGTTTTCCACATGCTGTATTCTACAATTCATTTATTCATCTTACATATAGAAGTATAAAACATAAATGTTTAAATATAATTTTTTAAAACATTGGCATTTTGCAAATGTCTGGGAAAATAAATTCCATTTTACCCTTTGTGGAAGAATTTGAAATATACACTCTCTTTAACAGACTTAATTTTTCAAATCTGCATACTTAACTTCCATTTGGGGTCATAGTATTGCAAGCTACTGCAGATAATACATAAAGATATATTTAAGAAGGGCCTTGTATTGTGATAATATTGTAATAAAAAGATTTTTTAAAAGGGAATAATACCATAAGAAAGGGAAATATTTGCACTTTTGCGTGATTGTTAGAAACATCTATCAGCATTAATTTAATCAATGGGACTAGTTGAAGTTTGTGAATGTGAAGAGAATACTTATTTCTCTTGCATCATTAGTATTTGAATGTTAAATTATTTCAGATGTGTGAAAATGGCTGAGGAAAAGGACATGAAGCATGGTGTGAAAACCTGGTATTGCGCCCTGATTGCATTCACAAGAAGAAACTAAATAGACTAATATTGTTGCAGTGCTTTTTCTCTGGGTTCAGAACTGCAAAATCAATTAAGTTTATTTGCCAGCATGCTCAAATCTACTTGACTATTGCAATGGATAGTAATTAAAGTATGGATCAACCAATTAGTTCTCATATGTAATTACAGAGTTTGAATCTTAATGAAAATCACAGGTAAAAGTACAGATACAGTTACTATGCCTTTTTACATGCCTTAAGATTATGGTTTACTGGCACAATGCTTATGAACTGTCTCTATAGACAACAGAACAGCCATCTTGGTCATATTATTTTCCAAGATTTTTTCAGATATCATGTAATAACTATTTGTTGACCACTTTTGTAAAATCCCATTCAATGTTTCCTATCTCAAAAAAAAAAAAACCACCACATTTTTATTTGTCACAGAAGGAACATGAAATCAGGAGTGCTCAGGAATGAGAGCTCAGTTCTGAATGGAACAATACTTCAACCCTTACTGCTTTCTTCTTGTAGGAGCACAATACAACGATAGCGGTACAATGCTATTCCCATTCCAAATGTACACAATACAAAGATATACCAAGATTACGAGCTACTATACTGGTGTGCCATTATAGGTTTCGTTCTGCCTTCTAGAATTAATGTCCATCAGTCATAAGGGTATTTGTTACTATGTGACCAATGACTTTACATGGGTCCACTGTCCCTCTCCTTCCTTATGTGACTAACTTTTTGTCCAGAATATTTAAGAGTACAACAGTAGTGGTAAATAAAACGGATAGACAGACAGGCAGACAGAGATATATTCAGCACTGAAAGTTAAGTGATACTAATTCTGTCTTTCTCACCTCAAATGTCTTGAAAGAACTTAATTCTCAGTTGTCTTCTGAACTCAGTCAAGTCAAATGGTAGAGGGTAATATTTTTCCTGCAATTATCCTTACGTGATGAATTAAAAGTTGTTAGAACTTTCTCTGCATTAAGAGTAAATATTTAGTCACACACCATGTGTATTTTCCTTCTGCATCAGACATGGAAATGGAGATAGACATCAGCAAAAAGATAAGTAAATTAGACATCCTGCAGGTGTTAGTTTTGGGGGATTTTTTCCATTTCTGTACATATCCACGTAATCCATTTTAATCATATAACTTGATCTATGTTTTAAAGGTTATATGTGAGTAAAAGAAAAATCATCCAGCCTATAGGTACATGCACAAAACTCCAGCAGTGGAAATGATTCTTCTTAAGAGATAAGAATAGGAGTTTCTATAAACAACTGCCAAGGCTGAGAATGGCATATTCTCTATATTCATGAGAATATAGCTAGAAAAAATTCAGAGGAAAAAATGCAGTCTTTACTAGCCTCCTAAATGTAGGTATAACTAGAGAATTTGGAATAAACAAACTGCAGCAGTTAAAAACATATATTGGTTAACTTGAGCATCTTGCTGTTATGGTGATTACTAAACACTTACTGCGATATT
Organism: Ciconia boyciana; assembly: GCF_034638445.1. Taxonomy (NCBI): domain Eukaryota; kingdom Metazoa; phylum Chordata; class Aves; order Ciconiiformes; family Ciconiidae; genus Ciconia; species Ciconia boyciana. Next base: position 81,719,880 of record NC_132935.1, read on the forward strand.
ACATCTGTTGAGTGTTTATCCACTCTTCTAAACAACCTTAAAATCTGAGCACAACAGAGAACTGATTTTAAGGTGCTGTCCTCAGTGTTACAAGTTTAAATCAGACAACTGTCACATGAATGTAGAGGTGCTTAGAGTTTTACTGTCACGTAGCTGATTGTTCACCAAATTACTGAACAACATGAGACAGCTATGGCAAATTAATAAGTTGCTCACTGATTTTAACTTACACACTTTCTTAGCTTTGGTATTGGTGGATATACCAAAAAAAGTACAATAGATGAGTGACTGCAACAAGGACTATGGTAACAGAAAGGCAGATTACTGTTAAGAGGAAAATATGTGTACAACACATCTTGGGAGTGTAATAGAATTTTATGTAGTAGACATACAAATGTCTAGCCACACTATAAGAAACTTGCTTTATTGCTACATTTAAAATTTGGAGGAAGAGAAATACTGGAGATGCTATTTCATTTATACTATGTAATAAATACGTTTCTAGCAAGGCATAAAAGACTGAAATGAAGCTAAAGTTTTAAAAGAAAACTGATTGTGGAGTGGTACACTTTGCACCTGAAAGAAAATATTAATAGAAAAGAAACTGCAATTAAAGACAGAAAGACCAAAAAAAACCCCAACAAACCACAGGTATGGTCTCAGAGCTTTAATTGCTGTAAAGGAGTATAGTTCAGCAGATTGTAATGGGACCCTGCTGATTTCTATCCAATAAAGATTTGCTACATAAAGTTAAGTACCAACTTGTCATAGAAAAAAGAAAAATGCTTGTCTGTTCCTATGGCTTGCCTTTACAGGCAGTCAATGCTGATACTGAGCTCTATCTGAAGTACAACAAATAAACGGTCTAATCAGCTCCTTTTAAAGAAAGTGAGAAGATAAAAATTGCTACTTTTTCAGAGTTATGTGTTTTTTGAAGCATATGCCTCTTGAATTTGAGAGTTTTAGCATGCCTCTATTCTTGAAGGGTACCAGTAAGGGCAAATACATTTTACATGGAGCAGCTGTTGCAGACAGTTTTCGATAATCAGTTTTTTGAGGGCACTTATCCCTGACATTTTTTTCTTTTTTTTTTTTTTGTAATTTCCAGTGCTTGTGGTTCTTTTCTAGGTGGTTTCAATACATAATTTTATTGATTCATAAATAAGGACCACTGAGAACAAACACATGGCCAGAGTAATGTCTGATACGTTCTCTTAAACAGTAGAGTTCTGCCCTTTTGAAACCGTGACACTTGTAACAGAGTAGCAAAGAGAAGCACAAGCACTACCTGCAATTCTTGTTTTTTTTAAACAGAAAGCTATTGGTTTTTTAGTTTTAACCTAAGATATTACAGATTCTTCTGTGTCCCAGTTAAAGGCCCAGTGTATGCAACACTCTGATGTAAAAAAGGGCTTGTATATACCTACCTGGTAGTTTTATTTTTAAGTATTTTACAGAGATACATCATTTCCCTTAACATGGCATGTTTTCTTGTCCTTTTCCTTCTCATTACTGAACGTGTCTCAACATATTATTTCGAATACTTACTGTCAATTTGAAAACGTGTATAACTCTATTTGTAAATCAACTAATAATGTTCTTCACATGTAAAGGAAAATTTAACTGAAATTCAAGGTTGAAGCTTAAAGGAAAACACAGATGAGCAGATTTCTTAAATCTATTCAGAACAGGTTATAAAAAGCAGGTCGGCTTACAAAAGGACCAGTTTGGATAGGAATGGACATAAAAGCTGATATATATTTAGAGTAGGAGAGATAAGTTAGATCTGAAGATAGAACATTAGCCTGTTTCCTAATACAAGATTCCTAAAGAAAATGCACCTGTTTTATAGCATCTCTATGCTATTCCTCACACAGACAGTCCAGGACTAGCTATTTTCAAGTTTCTATTTGAGATTAATCCCTAGAATTTCCCGTAACTCAATTCCACCACCCCACCCCACCCCCTCCCCCCCAAAAAAAGCTAATCAAATAACAGTGAATTCACTGACTGAAACACCTTCAGAACAAGAGTTATTTGGGAACTAACGCATGCCAATGAAAGTAGACCCTTCCTGTTTTTCCCAACCTTGTCATTATTATTTCCTGATAAGGGCTAATACTCACTTTTATGGCTAAAGAATGAATCACTTTCAGTCACTTTATTCATATTGCAGTAAAGAGGGAGCTCAGTTAATAAAAGAGTTTCTCCAAGGGTTTTCAATTTCATTCTTTCTTAAAGAATTGAACATCTTATACTTCAAAAAAAAAGTAATATCTTTGATTTGCAGATAGGAGAACACCAATCTACATTTGTTTTTTGCAAAATTGACAAAATGAGGTGTGTTTTGTAAATAAGAGAATTCAGCAAGTGAAAGAAAATGTAAAGCTAGGAAACAAATTTAATATGGAACCTGCAAGATCAAATGTGCTGGTTTTGACTGGGATAGCATTATGTTTTTCCATAGTAGCTTGTATGGGGCTACGTTTTGGAATTGTGCTGAAAACAGTGTTGATAATACAGGGATGTTTTCATTACTGCTGAGCAGTGCTTACACAGAGTCAAGACCTTTTCTGCTTCTCACCCCACCCCACCAGCGAGTAGGCTGGGGGTGCACAAGAAGCTGGGAGGGGACATGGCTGGGACAGCTGACCCCAACTGACCAAAGGGCTATTCCATACCGTATGATGTCATGCTCAGCATGTAAAGCTGAGGGAAGAAGAAGGAAGGGAGGGGACATTTGGAGTGATGGCGTTTGTCTTCCCAAGTACCCATTATGTGTGATGGAGCCCTGCTTTCCTGGAGATGGCTGGACACCTGTGTGCTGATGGGAAGTAGTGAATGAATTCCTTGTTTTACTTTGCTTGTGTGCACGGCTTTTGCTTTCCCTATTAAACTGTTCAACCCATGAGTTTTCGCACTTTTACCCTTCTGACTCTCTTCCCCATCCCACCGGAGGGAGAGTGAGTGAACAGCTGTGTGGGTCTTAGTTGCTGGCTGGGGTTAAACCACGACATCAAATGATGACTTATCTGCATCAAAATTGTTGCATTCTGCAGTATATGATCTCAGCAATTAGCTAAGAGCAAATGTTCATTCTCATCTTTTCTTCAACTAATGGACAGAGTTTTGCACCCAAAATTTAACAGTGGCAGTATCAGATGCAAATTATATTTAGTCAGGCTTCAAACCATAAGATTATGGTATACTTTTATATAAAGATGATATTCCTAATCTATTTCCATTGCTGTCAAGAAACAATCAAGCTGACAATCAAGGATTTGCCTTTCAACTTGTACAGGTAGCAGAAATATTCTTCTATTTGCATACTTTCCCTGGGGTATTAGAGGCCCCAGATACACCATTTTCATCCAAGACTTCATTTTCTCAACCGAGAGAGAAGATAACATTTCTCTGACAAAACATATTACATCAATTACTGATAAATCTGAGAAAACACTACTTAATTTGCTGTTACAATCAGCTGGCTTACATGAAAGACTAGGACTAATACCACAGTATAATAGTTCTTTCAGTAAGAGCCCTTCTGTTATTTTTGTTCTTGTGGTTGTTCCAGGGTTTTTTTCAACATTTCTTCGTAACAAAAAAAAATTAAAATTTATTTTCTGTGATGCATTTCATTTCTGCTCTCTTTCTAGCTGAACACAATAACCTGAGAAATGTCTGTAAACTATGAACTACTGTTAACTTCTTAGGAATTATAACTGTATCTTTATTAATTCATGAAAAAATAGTCCAAATCCTCAAATCCTCTAAATCCTCCTCTTTCTTTTTTTTTTTTTTTTTTTTTTTTTTTAAATGCTTGAACCCTGACTTTTGGATAAATTATTATGCTTGTAATGAGAAACACTTTTCTTCAGATACTAACAGCTTGAGTTCATATAGTTGCAGCTTTTTAGGTTAAACATTTTTAGAAGCATTTTTCAAATATACTTATTTTGCATTTAACTGCAAAGCAATTTGATGTGGTCTTGTTGCAGCACAATAGGATATTCTGATGGATGTACTTTTTATATCTTTTATCTTTTTTAACAAAAATATGTTTCTTTCAACTGAATTCAACATTGAGATCAAAATATAACTACTAGTTACTTTGTCTAGTCTTTTTCTCTACAAAATTTTAATTAATTTAGACTTGCACTTTTATACTAAACAAATAAATTAACAGATGTAAAATTTGGGAATTTGGGAGTAAAAAGCAAGCAAGATTCTTTCATTCTGCAGTAGAAGCAAGTAATCTGAAAGATAATACCATAATGCATATAGAAATGTATATATAATTTTAACAGTAATTTGGATATCTTTAAAAACATTTAAAAGTTCCTGCAATAAATTTTAGTATGTGCAGTTTACCATAGAAAAATGATCAGGCAGGTCTAGTAATCAGTGTTATCACAATTGAATAACCCTAAGCAGGTTTGAATAATGCAATTCTATGATGCTCTGTTTGGGTACAGTTCTCAGACTGTATTATGAATTAAAATTTTCCTCTTAATATGATAAAAATATACCACTAAATCTGTTAACCTTTAATAACAATAGTATCCATTTAAAATAATTCCCAGCAGAGATATTTCAAACCTGTATTTTTTGTGGACTTGAAGTCAATAAATCCTGATAGCAAGACTAGCAATTAACTTTAGTGAACCAAAAAATGTTTTCCACTGAGAACAAAGTATCTTTCCACGTTATTAACTAACATCACTATTTTTCCCAAATGATTAAAAAACAACAGAAGCCATGACATTCCATACATTTGCAAATGTCAGAGAATCTGAAGTGGTAATAAAAATGTGCAATTGGTAATCAAATCTATGACTATTTACAGATTTACCATAGACTTACTTACAGAAAATCAGGTCTTAACATTCTTACATTTGACTAAAAGAAAACCTGAAATTTAAAATTATATTTAGAAAGCTTTGTTTTGACACAATCACATAATTCTAGTTAATAAATTTCAGCATCAAAGCCGTTAGCTTCACACTTACATAATCAATTTTCAAAAGAAAATGTTTTCTTGGGATACTTAGAGAAGCATATTTTACTTTACTCAGGAAATGACGATATGAATCTGGTACTGTTAATCTGCCTGGTTCTTGCAATAATGGTTGTCACCAATTTGGGTGGTTCCACATTCAGACATTATTAGCCCTTAAACTATTGTGTACGTAAAGTCTGGGTGTTATTTTTAGCTTGAAACACTGATTTCCTTTTTTTTTTTCTGCAAACAGATAGTGCTTATTGCTACAGTGAAACAAGCAAGTAATTTAAGATACATACAAACAATAAAGCATTGTTTATTTTATAGCACTACAATAGCAAGTTGAATAAATTCATCCATGTAGGAAAAGGAATACCCCTTTTCACATTAAAATGTCAGCTGGCAAGTTCAAACCCACTGTGATATCTCAAAAAAATGCAAATTCTTTTGTTCTCCTTTTACAATGAATTGCAAAGAGCCTAATTAGATTTCTCAAAAATATTACTCTGCTTATCAAGTGTGGACATTGTTGTTGCTCTTATTTTCTTTATGTTGTCAATATGCAGCTTTTCTCTTTGCTAAGAGATTAAAGACGCTTTTCTGGAAACATCAACCTCAAAGACATATTTTATAGTGCTGACCATTTACAATTTGACTTCTTTTTTTATTCCAAATTTTATATATCTGCTGTTACAATCCAAGCAGTGGTTCAAAAGCTTGCTTCTCTATCATGAGATACAACTATAAAAGCAATATTCTGAGGTTAACATTAGAATGAAAACTTGTTATCAAACAACTTATTAAAAAATATGCAGGTTAAAATCGAGATCCCTCCAGGTCTTTTTTTCTATCCTTTTACATGAAATCTGTTATCACTTTGAAAACTAATGCACAGGTAATGTAGAAAGAACGTGAAAAAATATTGTGAAACCAGAGTCTAACATCTCTAAATGTAATCTGTGTTTCATAACAATATTTGCTGTTGTCAGGCATAAAGATATTCGCTCAAGGATTTCCACAAGGATCTAGAATTTTACGGTGGGAATAAACCAGGTAAACACATGAACCATTAGGAAAAAAAGCTAATCATATGCTTAATGTTTTCTAGAAGCAACAACTTGCATAAATCTGATTATAATGTAAAGCTGCTATTACCTTGATCAATATGACAATTGCCCAAGTCATTTCAATGAACAGAAGATTTAGCTGGCTGTAAGAGTATTCAGTCATAGCAATGTTGAAGCAAACAATAGTAAAGTTGCATTATATTTGAAATTCAGACATATACACTGGGGTCAATTTAATTCCTGTAATATATATAAAGTATGAAATATTTGAATAGAAGATTAAAAAAAATATATACCCGTCAGAAATAAATATATTATAAAAGAATAAATATGCAAATGAAAATGGTTTGCTATAGGAGATCTTGATGCAGTGGACAGTAGTACAGTAGAGTAAGAAACTAGAAGGATGTTGCAATACTTATGTGTAACTAAAGTTAAGCATATGATCACACTAAAAAGATTATGTTATCATCCTTCAGATTAGGAAAAGGAAACATTCTTCTACGTTGGGAGACACAAAAGAAGCAAAGTTTAGCAAAAGTGAATTTCATACTGGAGGAGACAGTCATGGATCACAAAAATGCACAAAAGGAAAACAATGGGATTTGAAAGGCTTCACAGAGCAGTTTGCTATTCATACTGATGAGCCTGAGCTGTTTCCATTTTTAGGACTCCACCTCCAGTGTGTACACACTGCACTGCTGTCACAGAAGTAAAGCTCTGTCTCCACCTGGAGTGGGAAACCAGAGAGCTCATCAGTCAGCTTTTTCAGAGTCCTTCCTCGTAAAATGTGCGAAGCAATTGTCTTAGAAAGAAGTACCTTGTTTTTCTTCAACTTTCTCCTGAGTATATTAACTGGGGTTTTTGCAAGTATGGACAGATACTTTTTGCATGGTTCTGTCTCTTGAGATTTGCTTGAGAATCATTTCATTTTACACCTCCCTAAAGCAGTGAGGTACTATTTTATTCAGGCTTTCACGCTATCTTCCCTGGAACTTCCCTGAATTTCTATTTATAATTCAGATTGTACAACAACTTTTTCTCAAACTCATAAATCCAGTTAGAAACAAACTAGTCTTCTACCAAGCAAAATGAAAAGAAGAAACAAAATCTTATGTTGTGTAATTACGCTCTGAGAAAATAGGAAGAACATAGTAAGCCTATGAAATGTGTTTAATTCTGCAACCAAAGTGCTTCCAGAATGAGAATATGAGGGTGTATTTAATATCAGCAGAATGCTTATAAATGCTTACTCACTATTAGAAAACCTTGAAATATTAAGTAATATATTTTGAGAGGAGATGAGTCCGAGTGAGGAGACCTAAATGCAAATTGTTTTCATTGTTCCTTAACCTATAGGGAAGAAAAGCTGTGTAACAAAATTTGCTTCGTGAAACTTGATATGTTATTTTAGTTGGGTTTTCGAGATTTTTTTTCTAATTTAAATTTATGTTTATGCAGGATTACAGTTGTTCAAATTAAAATACCCCTTTCTTTCTAAAGACTGGAAGACTTCTTAAAATATTATATTTCCATCTGTTTCCATGTAAATTGAAGCAGCATCTGCAGTAGTACTAAAACTGATGCTTGTAGTTTAAAATATGCCATCAGAAGCAAGAGACTGAGGCTACAGGGATAACAAAACATAACCTAGACAGCAATTCTGTCTTCATTTAAAATCCTAAAATATCCTCCTGCTTTTGAGGAGTATCTTATAAGCAAAATTAATTTGTGAACATCTGTTCACTACAGGACGGAAGATAAGTTTTCGTCAGAATATATTTCATTTTGATGTTTATTGTGTGTTATTTAGTACAAGCTGACTCTTTAAGAAATGTGTTGTACTACAGCATTAGTTTTAAGGTAGGATGTTTTATTTCTTTATACTATGTTATATAAATAAATGTAAACTATAATCTTACTCAAAATTAGTAGAATTAAAAATGTTGTGCTGTGCTTTTCAAAGACATCTAGCACTTAAAATACTGAGGGCTCTTTTAAATTCAGTTCTTCATCAAAGTACTCATAGGCGCACAAAAATCTAGTTAGTCTGAAAAATACTTGCTAGATGCATCCCTAGCCTTGGCCTGGTACTCTGCAGGATTTAGTTAGTTTAGGATTAGTTCTTGTGAAGAGAAATGTAATTTGTCTGATTGTCATAGATGCATAAAGACTTAAATGTTAGACAACTTTGATATAATACTACTAAATCTCAATTACCTTTGTAAAATGACACTGGAACTAAGGTAAAACTAATCAGGATATATTTTCTTAGGCCTGTCAGTGTGAACTAATGAGTTTGTGCAATGGCTTTGATTACTTCATCAGAAAAAGCCAGATAACTTAATAATCCATGGAAACAAATGGATTGCTCCAAAGTTTCCACAGAAATACAGTATTAATTCCTTTGTCACTAAGCAGTGTCGACAGATTCTTTTGAACGGGAGTCAGTACTGATATGAATGAAATCTAATTCACCTAGGTAAACTAATTTTGTTACTTTCTGAACACAGAGTGCCAGCATGAAATTAACCAGATAATTAACAAATTTAGCACTTTGCAGAATCATACGGCTTTCTAAGAGGATCTATTATTGCATTTGTCCAATTATTAGTACCTTCTTTACACAGTCAGGAACCTAACATGATTATACCAAAAGGACAGCCTCATTAGTCTCCTCAGGGAATTAATTAACCTGTTTTATCTAGGAAACTGTAATAATCTTCTTAACTTATGAGTTGCTGTGTTTAATATTGCCATGTAGGTCCAACAAATGTAATGAATGATTAAGTTTTGGAAAACCCAGTAACACATTTATCTTCTGTCTGAATGAAAAGAGAGACTTCAGAAAGTGGGAAAAAAAAAAAAAAAAAAAGATAGTTCCTTTCAAAGAGTGAGACATACAAAGGTATATAATTTCCTTCCCATATATTATTAAGAATTTCACAGAATTTTATTACTTAAGTCCAGCACTTATCACCTTCATAAGTCAGTAATCCAAATTCATGAAAAGATAACTGATTTAACCATGATTTAGAAGCTCTGGAGTGCAGCTAAAAAGCTAATCATTTTGCAACATCAATTTTGTGTTCTTCCTAGAATGTTTGACCTCACTGGGGGCAGAGCTTAGGTAGGAAATAAAGTGTGAACAAACAACCCCTGCGAAACTGTACTGTGGCTAGTGTTGCATAATGTAATATGCCTCTTTTCTTCTGGGCAAAATAAACTATGACAGGGCAGTCCATTATTCGAAAAAAGTCAGGGTAAGCTTATCAGAGGATAAGATGAAGAGTATGTCTTTAGGTGAGTGCAGTGTGGAAAAGTCCAACCTGTGAAACCTCAAACCAGAAACAGTATAGTCACATCAGCATAAAGATGCACCTTCTGGTATTTAGTACTAGTAGCCTCCTGCCAGGCCTATACTGTGTCACAGGCTTTGCTTGGCACCAGCTCAGATGTCACCATGCTGTGCTTCTCCATGTATGGTAAAGGTGGCACAACCTGCTCTGACTGGCAGCACAAATGCTGAAAGAGATGTGGATCAGAAATAAAACAGGGAAAGTAAGAACTGATCCAGAAGACTTTGTTGGCTTGTGAACAAATGGCTGTGGAGGGGAAAATGCATTTAGAGAAGAAATGGAAAACTTTCTACGTATGGGAGCAGCAAGCTTCACAGATATACTCCCAATTCAGAAAATCAAACTTTTGCTGAGAGCTCACTACAGCCAAGAGGTCTACTGGGACCTGTCACCTCTTTGACAACTGATAATGAGGATAGCATTATTAAGTCAGTTGGCATGCATAAGGCTCCAGAAGCCTTTGCTGGATTTATCAGCATCAGGTTCATGCTACATGGAGCTCTCACTGTCTCCTTCACAACAGTTTTATGAAATAATGAGGTTAGTTTCATTCTGATGCTTTCCCAGCAATTTTTGTTGATCCATTTCTGAAGGCATATAAAGGTGCAATGCAGCATAAATTTTCTATGACTGAATTGAAAGAGAAGAAATCTGACTCTTGGCTCAGACTAACACATTTGTTGTGTTAGTGACACAGTGACAATAAATGACAATATTTACAGGCAATTCATGTTCACCCATCAAAAAGCTCAATTCCTTTTCTTCAGGATATACTAGTATGGCATCATACAGGTAGGACGGTAAAACCTGATACTCTACCTGACAGTGTATAAATGCTTATAGTACGAGCAATTTGTGATGTAAAATGCTGCCGTTCTGAGGTTGTTTTTTTGGGTTTTTTTGGTTTTTTTGGTTTTTTTTAAGTTGTAATCACATAGCCCCGGCAAGTTTTTAACCAAATACAGGAAACCAAACATTCCAACTACTATTTTCTGCTATATGGGAAAATAATATCACTTAATCTTTAAACTGCATGAAAATCTTGTTTGAACTTACACTAAGAATTAAAATGGCCTTTAGGTTTATTTACATCTGAAGTCATTTAGTATGGACAAAATTCAGACCTCTTTAATTCTTCTTAAGAGCATCCATTCAGGAATAAATTGTTTAGCTAATCTACTTTAAATTCATACATCAACAATTTGAATTAAGAATCTTTACGCCCTCTAATTTTATATGCAAATATATTTTTTCTTTCATAAATTTAAAAACAAGCTAATGAACCACCACTCAATGACAGTATTTCATAAGCACAAGACTTTCATAACAGGTAGTTTTCTCCATTATGATACTCAAAAATTAATTCAAATTAACTGAAATTATTATTGTAGAGGATTAGTTAATCTGCACTAGGCTTTCCTCTGTAGACACCTTTTTTCATAACTAAAGTGGCCTTATTTTAGTTTAACCCAAATCACAAATTTTAAGTATACTGAGGTCATATTAATTCTACATGAAAAAAATATTATTCAGACATTAAATGTTGTTTAACAATCTACTTTAAAAGTTCATTCATATTTATTTACCTGAGTGTGTCTGTGTTTATCTTTAAGTTATAGGATAAAAATTGAAAAATCTACTTCTGAATAAAGTCACTGTATCTATCAAATACTAAGATTCTAAGATAACAATATATAAGCCTTTCCAAAATTTTTGAGATGTGTTATCAGTTTTGTTAACTTGCGTATCTTGATATCTTTTAACTCTAGTTAAATATATATACATTAATATTGTATTTCCACCAAACCTCATTTTTTCTTTTGTAAGAAAAAAAATCTTTTCATAACCCTAAAAACTTTAAGACAATGCCATTTCTTCAGTACAAATGAATGGTAATTTCTACAATAACTTTATATATGAGTAAATCTCAGGGACTTCTAGAACTGAGCAAAATATTAGCTATAAAATTACTTTAGCTGGGCTGAGTTCATCCTTAATGGTATTTTCAGGATTGCAGATATCTGAAAGAAATTATGTATTCAGTTTCATTTCTAGAGCTAGTGTGTTTTAGTGCTGGAGCCCCAAAGCTGAATTCTGATGCCCAAATTTGTCTGGATTTCTGGAGGTGAATTTTCACAAAAAGCAGAATCCAGCATTGAATGGGCCAAAGGTAGGAATTTACAAAGGGAGAAAGGAGCTCAAAACAGTGCCTGCAAGAAAAGCTCCATTAGCTGAAAACTTGTTGTGCCATCTCCATTAGACAGTTAATAAAAACAGTAAAGAAAATCCTGTGACTCTGAGCTCCTTGCTATTGGCTTTACATAGTGGCCTGAGGTAGCATTTACTCAGTCACAATCTTTTTCTGCAAAGAAAAATGCGTGCAATAACTGTCCTCCCAACAAGAAGAGTGATGACCTCGTCCAGGGTAGACTCATTTATTTGTCACAAAGACAGCAAAAATAGCACCAGCTACTTTGTCCTGTTGCGCAACGTAAAATTGTCTTTTTAGTCACAGTCAAGGAAATAACAACTGCAGCAGCAATGATAATCTCATTTAAATAGCATTTTATCTGAGTTATCTACTTAATGACATATCTAGATTATTTAGATAATGTTATCTACTTAAGCAAAAGAATAGTAATACGTGTAAAAAATAAAATATCAAACATTTAAAAATAATGTTTTTAAGAATAACTACAATTGAATTCAGTGTCTATCACTTCCAATACAAACTTAGGGGCAAAATTGGCAGAATTCAGCTCTGAGTAGCAGATTTGCAGGTAATACAGAAGGGGAAGCCTCACTTATACCTTTCCTAGTGAGGTCTCTGCCTCAGTGACTCATTCACACTGCTCTACACTGATGTTTTAATCTTTTACAACTCTGTTGGGAGGCTGTTTAGCATGAGAGTGGGTGCTGATGTGCACCACTTTTCCCTTTTGGATTCCCTTAAGACTAAGAAAAACTTACTGTTTCTTTGATCAATCTTGATTCATGTCCAAATGGCAGCCCTCTGTCATTCAGAAGTAATTCATTCATGTCACATCTTCATCTGCCCACTGACATTAATATCTGCACATTAACATTCAAGAAAACTAACCTAATAATAGCGCAGGCTTCATGTGTGTCACATCAGAAATTTGACAATTGCTAAATTCACTTACATAAAAATGCTTCTACTGCTGAAGTTTCACTCTTGTTTGCAGAGCGGAATGCCCACTATCAGAGTCTTGGCAGATGTTTTATTGTCTGTAATACACACAAAACCAGAAACAGATAGACAGCACCTCCTTTCTCTCTCTGGCTGCTGCCCAATGAGAACAAGGAAATGGACACGATCCAAGCTCATTCTTCAGGAGCAAGGAACATCCCGTGCATGAAACACAGCATCTCCAAAAAACAGTCAAATCACTTAAAGCTGCATGTCCTTAATACTTACAGGATAAAGTCTGAGTTGCAGCAGCAGGTGAAGAGCAGAAATTGTTGCAGGTGTTGGTTATGGTAAGACTAAAATCACTTCATGCAATTTTCAGTATAAGTCTATCAAAGTCAGAAAGGTCTTCCAAAGAAAAACCCAGTTAAAATAATATGAATTCCAGTTACTGCCCCCAGCAAACCCTTGGAACTTTTGGTAGGTCAATGTGCAGCGGCAAGTGATACACTCACTCAAAAGACTTCCGCTACATCTGTACTGATTCCCAGACATCACCGTAATTTCTTTTCAAGACTTCAATGTGAGAAGTTCCTGGATGTGCAGAAGATAATGCTGATAAAGTGATTCACTAACCTCCACTGTGAATAGCAAAGAAATTTTACAAAAAATATATCAGAGGTATTCCAATAGAAAATAAATCTTCACAGTGACGTAGGTTAAGCACAGGAAGGGGTTGCCAAGAAAGACTCTGAAACCTCTACCCAGGAGGATTTTCAAAGCTCAACTGTATGACACCTTGCACAATTGATATAACTCTGAAGCTAGCCCTGGTTTGAGCTGGGGGCTGGTAAAGATGACCTGCTGAGATCCTATTCAACTTATTTTTTTTTCTATGATTCCTATGGTCCACTTTTCTAGGGAAAAATACTGAACAGGTTTTAAAATAAAAGGAAGCAATAAATTGAAGAAAAGGTCAGTATGTGGAGAAGTAGGTATGTGTACAAAGCATAAATTTTAATTCTTTATTTCCAATGGAAATAGCCTGTTTTAATAGCAAAAAAACCCCATTGGTAATGGCTATATCTGAACAGAGAAGTTCAAATGGCTACAAACAGAAAAGAATTGCACGTACTGCAGCAAAAGTTGAAGTGGTGAGCATGAAACAGCAAGACTGTACTTCAGAAAAGGACTTCAGAAATACATTCCAATTCAATATATGAAGAAAGAAAGAAAGAAAGAAAATATATGTAGCTAAATAAATGCTTCTGCAATGGAGGAATGTGCACATGTTACAAACTGCTTGATAGAACTGTGCTTGTGACTGAAAACATAGAAATTTGAGTGAATGTATGTGATAAAAATATGATTCAACAGAATTAAGGTCAAAGGTAACACTTTGCTAAAAAAGATTAAATTTCACTGAAGTGAGTGAATAATGGAAAGAATACCATGAACTATGTCAAACTGGGAGAATTCTGAAGTTTCAATAAAATATGGTAGACGAAGAATTCTGTAAGGAAAAAAATGGCTCAGAGTTTCTGCTTTCTTTGTTCATCAAAGGTTTCCTTTCCACAAACATTTTGAAGACCATGTGTACATAGATAATACTTAAATGCAGAGAAAGAAAGAATGAGTAACAATATGACCAAGAACAAAGTCTAGCATATATCTGTAGCTAAAAAATTTTCTGTTTGCATCAACAACAACCAGTGCTTTTCTATATTTCACTTCCCAGAATTTCCAGTAAAAATCCAAAATCAAAAGAAAAGAACAGGGCTTAGGAAAATTAGAAGTAAGAGAAATGTTTTCTGTAATCTGCTCACTTACCAAGATTTTTGTAATTTCTTTCCTTCCTGTGATGGGTTAGATAATCTGCCCTTCTCCAAAATGGCCAGAGTATTTGCTGAAAGAACAGTACCAAACTCCTCTTCATCAGCTCACCAGGATGTTGAGCATCAACTGATAAAAGTGTCAGAGTTTGGGATCTTGGTATTGCATAACAAGACTTGTAGTCAAGCATCATTTCATCAGTTTTCATGGTAATGGTGCTATCATTTTCCAGCCAAAAGAAGCTTGTTTAAATAAATGCTCCTTGAATGGAGAAATTGGGAAATCTGCAAACTTGACCAGAGGAGGACCACACAGCCCTTACAAATTGTTTAGAAAATAAACAGAATAAAAGAAGAGATGGATATCAACATCAGTTGACACTGGTGTGGATGAATACCTGTCCTTGAAGCACTGGAAGTGAGTTAGCACTAATTCTAACTGCAGATTAAGACATTTCTCTGTCTCTCACTAGATGTAGCATTCACCTTTGTTTGAAGTATATATGTAATCCAGTCCTATCCCCCTCAGTATGCATCAGTACTTTCCCCCCTACACCCTGCTTCCCCAGGCTATCCAGAATTAGTTGAAGACAGAGGCTGAAAGGTGTTTAGGCCAATTTATTTTATGTGGCATGTGTTATTTAATTCAACTGATGTGTGCTCAGGGCAATGGCTGTGTTTCAGGTATCTTGATCTGTGCACGAATTAATACATTTTTATGTATGCTTAGCCTTGGTCTGCTGTTACAGCAAAAATTTATACTGTATGTGAAAAAGAAATTTTATCAATTGCATACACTTCTTAAATGTATATAGCCTTATTAAGAATTTATTACCAGCTGCAAGGTATTGGCAATAATCTCAAACATTCATTAGACGTTCATGAGCAAACAGTTTTAAGACATCGGTGGATTGCTAACAATTAGCAAGTTTGCAAGGGTTATGATTACAAGATTTTGAATAGGAATATTAAACTATTTCATGAGATCTATAATTACAGAGCTAAGGTAAACCTCTTACCTAAATGGTTTAGTATTACAATTTTTTAAAAAACTTGCACCCCGGTAGTAAGATTATCAAGTATTGCTTTTACTCAGAATGACCACCACATTGAGAAAATACTTAGGTGGTGTTCTGCTGTTTTGCAGTACTGTCCTCATTCATAATATGTACTAAACTTTGCACTGAATGTAAGGGGGGTGGGTTTTTATTTGGGGTTTTGGGGGTTGGGTGTTTTCTTTCTCTTACCGTACCTGGAATGCATACATATGTCAAGAGAGCTTTCTTTGTTTATTTATTATTCACCTTCAGAGTGCAGACAAGCAAAATTCATAATTTACACCCAGGGAACAAAGCACAGATATTTTAGGCTAGTGTTTGCAGAACAGGTATCTCCCATAACTAGTTGCCAGGAGGAACAGCTAGGCCTCGATATTTTGTTCTTTCTTTACTTATAGTATGTCTTATGCTCACCTGCTGCATCTTCAATTACAATTTTAGGCATTCAGCCAGTATAGCTGCATTTTACTCATATCATAAATCTGACCCAAACAGGACCATTAGCGACAGAAAAATTAGGAATAAATCCTGTTCTCCTGGACAGCACATGGCCCTTTGAATAACAGGAGGGTCCTTTCTTTCTCTAAAATCCCATGCTTTACATGATATGTACATTTCAATTTCAGCAAAGAAAGCAAGCAGGAGTCTTACACATTATACAGGCTTCTATTATCCTCAAAGTTGATCTAATTTATCCATTATAAATGAAGCAGAAGCCTGACAGAAAAACATGACATCTGATGGTCTAATTAATATAATCACTTCCTAATAACATGGTTTTGCAAGTTCAGAGTTTACTTTCATCATCCTTTGTGCAAATAAATTTGATAGATCAAATGTTGACATGAATCCACAGCAATGGTGACCTAACCAAAGCCTTTTTAGCAAGTCATGAATTTCCTGCTTGAAATCTAATCTTGGAGAAAAAAAAGCTGCATTTCTTTCCTCTCTTTCAGGACGTGAGCTGAAAGTAAAATGAAGCACACATACATAGAACTGTAGTCATCACTTTCAGCTGTCATTTTTCTCTACTTGGTGCTCTGCATTAAGTGAAAAACTACGGAATAGCCTCTCACAAAACAGAGGAACTCCATTATTATTAAAATTAAATAGTCTTCAATAGAAAGAGCTGTAGTAGAATTGCAGTAGGGTAATGTTGCAGACAGCCTTTCAAATTGGATTGGACACCAACTTTACATGTTACATGCATCTTGGATACCTACTCACCTTCTGAAACCTAGCTATGCTACATTTCCAACTCTGCCCAGGTTTAACCAAGCAAAGTATTGTGCAATATAAATACATTTCAGTAACTGATGCAACTGATGCAACTGAGGAAACATTTACTTTGTTATCCATGTATCCCTTTGGCTGTCCAAGCTCATCATCTTTACTCAAAAAGATCCACACAGTAATTCAAGCAGTAACTGTCATGAAATTACACTATAACCAAACTAATATTAAGTTTTTTATTCCAAGCAAGGAAATACATTTATTCTAGCTAACCCTTGCTTCTACTGATTATGTATTCATAAGATTTTGGCCATGTGCCTTATAAAATTATAATACTTGCATAACAAGATTTGCATTTAGTGAACACTGCCTGTCTTTGAGCTGTTATTATGGTAAGGCCCAAATTACTGTGCAATACACAGTGCCAGAGAGAGAACAGGCTGGTCAGACCACATTTTGTGAATGATGCCTCTTATTCTGAAAATCACTCCCTTCGTTTTTCACCTTTTTCCTTCTTCCAGGACTACAAATGAGTATAACAAGGCATGTGTTGGCAAACAGCTTCTTAAAATAGTTGTTATTAAGACCAGATTAACAGTGAGAGAAGGTAAGATAACAAGACTTTCTATAGTATACTCCCTTTCTATGAAACATATCCTAGAGCTTACTCTAGGTCACAGCTCTGCCTGCCCTCTTGGGACATATCCATTTGGAGTGCCCGTACTTTGCTGACCTCTGCAGTAGGCCACTGGTCTTCATCATCTTGACAATCAGATACACAGTGCTGTAGTCCAAAAATCTGTGAAGACAGTTGCTCACCTACAAGAATGCATTTCTCAAATTTTGACACTTCATGCTCATTCTTGTTCCTCAGTTTAGGTTTTCCATCCACTTCCTTGCCACAAGCAGTTAAATACAGATTCTCCAATTTTTCTCAAGTCTGAAATTTTGTGTATTTTCAGCCTTTCTCAAATCTTAGGTTTGTATGTTTTATACAAACTTTTAATGATATTATAAACTATATGTACATTCATCTAGTCCTTGGTCTCCACAGTAATGTCAGTTTCTGCTAGAAGCTACATGCAGCACTTTTGACTCCACATATAATGCATATCATAGCACAAAGAATGAGCCACTTTTTTGAGAAAGACTAAATTCAGATGTGTTTGGGCATTGCTTCTCTTTTTAACTATTGTCATATGAAAATGCAATACTAAATCTTTACTATCTTTACAGTGTGTGCATTCATTCACAAGAGCAGACATTTGCAAAGGATGCATTCATACTTTACTTGCATGAAGAAACCAGATTTTGTAGAGCACTGTGTGCTAATGTCTAGTTTTTGCTTAACTTTGGACACCAATACATGTACCTGCCTCTTGAGCACTGACCTATGCTACTTTATACTAAGAACCTGGATGGCAATAAAAAAATATTCCCACTAGATGTTTGTTGTGCATCTGTGAGGGTGATTGCCTTAGAGGCAGCCTGCAGGAAAATACGAACAGCCTCATTTATTCAAACAAAGAGCAGTTTACAACACAGATTTCTAATATGCTGATATTGTCAAATTTTTTTGTAATGAAATTCTGTTTTATCTTTATTTTTCTTTCTCAAATTGCTCTTTTTTTAACCTCAGCCACATACTCTGAATTTCCTGTTGTCATGCAGGTCTCATCTATACAACTTTTCTGCAATTACAACATGAAACCCTTCCCTTCATTCTGTCGGGCTTCAAAAGTTTGATTTGGACTTTTTGTTTTTTAAAAAACTCCCATCCCTCCACTTGTTTTTCTCTCAAGAGAAGAGCAAGGGAAAGACAAGAAGAATCTTTTTTACCTTTCTGTACTGTGCTTCTATCCAGTAGCATGACATTGCACTAACACTTTTGTTACCATATGCTCAATATTGATGGTATGTAAACTAAGGACATTAATTTCTAGATAACACAGGTATACATCTGTCCAGTGCTTGAGTACCTAAAGCAGAAAAGGAACATTAGTCCTAACAAGCAGGACAGAGTCAGACTAATAGGGAAGAATGATGGTTAAAAAACCTAAAAGTAAAAATTTTTAAGGAAACAACTGAAGAAACTGTAAGATTTCTTATGTAAGATTTTCGTAAAGTTTTTCGTAAACAGTAAGATTTTCTTTCGTAAGAGCGACAATCAAAGATGCTGATACACAAGCTGCCCTTTTCTTCAAACAGCTATTCTTGAGTATGACTAGACAAGTATTAGCAGTCTACAAGGCTGTCTTGCACAGAAAACACAATCAGAGAGACAAGAAAGCAGTTACTCTAGTTTTCAATAAAGGCAAATAATTCTGTTATTTATACAACATCTGACATTTCTGCAAGATGGGTTGCTTTTAGAATCCAATAGACTGGTGACCAGAACTAAACCTGAACACTTATAAATAAATAAACAAACCCCCCCCAAACCTAACAACCTAGCTTTAAATGTTTTATTTAATGTATTCTGTATTCCTATATATATAAAAAATATTAAAAAACCAAACAACATTATGGTATTTGCATTGCCTAAGTTCCCTAAGTTTATGAGCTAATAAAATGCCCACTGCCAGCCTTTTATCACAGAAATATTGGTCCTTAAACCTTTTTCATTCAAGGAATAACTTGGGATTTAGACTGAGACTTTGCTATGCGCTACATAATATTTAAAAGTAAAAAACTAGAAGAAAAACTTTTTACAGAAATCATTAGTGGAATGATCACTGAAAAACATAATATTGTATCTAAATCTCTGCACTTCAGACTAAAAAAACCAACATACGCTAAGCAGGATTTCTACTTGTTTCAAAATTGCACCAAGTGCTCATCACTCACATGTTACATTTCTTAATCTGTGATCTGGATATATATGAATCAATTGAGTCAGAGCACCCTACAGTTCTATTTCTCAGTCGCAAGATATAATTTCTCAAAGGAGGAAAGGAATTTTCCCAACATTATCATTTTCAGCTGTTTATATTTTTCTAGACATTTGACTGGGTTCCAGAGAAAGGTTGCTACAGTATACATATAAAGCATTAGTCAAAAGGTAGATGGTAGTCATGGTGAAGTCCTCTAGCACAGAAACTGAGACCATAATGCTTTTAGATTATTCAAACGATACTGTTGGTAGCACAAGTAAAATTTGTTTTCAAACTATTTGCATAAAAAGAAGGCGGCCATACTGTCACTCAGGTCTGCATATATAACACAACTTCAAAATATTTACTTTAACTCTTCTTCATTTAACATAAGTTTTATCCCAGTATAATAGTTAACGAAAGGGAAATAATGGACAAACTCTGTCAAATAAAGCAAGTTAGACAGTTGTTACTTACAATGACAATGTTGACTGCAAGTAAGTCAGACTTGTTTGCCTAGTCAAAAGCTAGATTTCAAACCATAAAAGCTACAGTATCCTGCAATTGAATTAAGAGAAATTATGTACTCAAGCAAAATGTAATTGACATGGATCACTTAGCAACAGAAAGCTACAGCGCTTCAATTTGCAGAGAGGAAAAGGACCTTGATTCCTGACACAAAAAGGCTGCTAAGGAGCTTTACTTACTTAGCCGTCAGGAGGCATGGAAGTCCTTGATAGTTCAAGTGATTTATTTTTTTTTCCCAGGTGTGCTAGTCAATTCACCTAGAAGATGCTTTCCTCTCCCACCTCCAATAATGGAAAGAACGCACACTGCTCTGAGAACAAAATCTACAGCCATGAAGTTTGAATACACAGGAGTGTCCAAGAGAGGCTTAGTACTTAACATGAGCATGCTGATGGTTCATGGCATGAGAAACTACTAGTAAACACAGAATGAAAAAAAAGTATATATGTCACAGCTCTGAATATATTTTGGCAGTATAAATGAGAAAATTTGGAATCTCCACTGTCTTATATCACTAAAAGCACAAGAAAATGTACTAATTACCTGTTGTTTAGAAGGAAAAGAATAACAACAAAAGTTTGAGAGGCTCATGAAATGCCAGTTTATCACCAGGAAGCCTTTACTGATTAACAGCAAGACTTTTGAATTCCTTGAATGTGCCTACACTAAGCAAGAGAAGGCAAGCGTAGATGGGATAGATAAATTACATATTCAAGTCTATTTTTTTCTCCCGTGTTGATTATTACTGGGGGGGGTATTTTGTTTTATTTTTATGCCTGCAGTTGTGATGGCAACCGATTTTTAAGTCCAGTGCTAGTGATCAGAGCTACCTGTTGATTGTATTGTAACATCCTGTTGTAACTGCAATGTTAGTGAGTTTGCCTTATTTATGAAGGAATTTGATACCTCCCTGATGGGTTACCAATGATAATCCATTAATACTGAATTTTGGAGCCACTTGTAATTCAGCCCATATGTCTAGGTTTTTAAAAGTGGTTTCTGGACCTAGGAAGGGTTCTTCTCCCCTTTGAAGCTGCAGGTATGTTAACGACAAATAGAAGTTTGGGAAAAGGGTAGTGATCAGTCACAGCTAGAAACCAAATGGAAAAGAGAGCTGTGAAGTATCAAGTGACAATAAAGTCTCTCACCTGATTAGAAGCTTCTCTAACACATGAGATTAATCAGTCATTAGAAGTAAGGTCAGAGGGGAATCTGTGCCCTAACTCATACCAATAGCAACTATTTTTAAAGATTCTTTTGCTTCTCTTTATAGTGTAGGGGTGTGGCTTGCTTCCTCCTAAGGGAACCTGGATATGGTAGACTTCAAGGTGTGACAGGTACGCTTCACACACACACCCCCCCAGAAAAGATGAGGGCTTTTGGCATGGTGATCACCGGCTTTTCGCTCTTTTTGTGCTCTGCCGTGCCCCCGGCATGTACGCACCTGGGCATGGGGAGCAGGAGAGGCGGGACCCCTTGGTCACCAGACGGGGCCCACAGCCAGTGAGGCACCTTGGCTCGGAGAAGCTTCTAGATCATGACTAATTATGACCACAGCTCAGATCCGACCCAGGGTATAAATGGGGCACCACCAGAGACCCCCTTTGAGTGTGGTCTTCTCGGAGCAGTGGGCCTATGTTCGGGACCTCTCCCCTTGGGTTGGAATGCCGCCTGAGGAAACTTCCCGGGACTGAGTGCCCTCGCGTCCTGTGGTGAGTGATTCCTTCTGGATGGATCCTTGAGTGAGCCCTCACACACACGCACACACACACCCAGGTGAGTGATTATATCTTCTGGGTACCCATGAAAGAGAGACAATTTCCCCCTTTGTGAGTGTGTGTGCGCACTTTGGATCATCATTCTTGTGTGTATCACTGAGTAGTGACAGTACCCTGACTGACACCTCAAACCTGTTATATGTTAAATGGAGTGTTGGAGTGTTGATTGGTTTCGGTTTACCGCTGTCTCTCATTGGTTTCTGTTGTGTGGGTTTGGCTGTTTTGTGAAATAAAGTTGTTTGAGCTTGTCCCTCATTTGAGTTAGTTTTAGTGGACCTCCGTGACACAAGGCCAAGGAGATTTTCTTCCCCAGTCTGTTTGCTGTGGTCTTTTTAGGTCCAGCCAGTGAGGCTGAGCATGTATTCTCAACAGGCACAAGCAAAATGCAGACAGCCATCCACAAAGTGAGCAGTGCCTTTGATGGCACCCGTGTAAGCACCAACAGCACTTACAGAGACATGAATGACACAGCCCAGTCCTGTTCCCCCTCTTCAGCTGTTCAGTTTACTAGCGGACACTCACACAACTTCACTCTTCATTTACAGTCACTCCTACATTTGCAGGTCCCAAGAACAGATGCATAGGTTGACCCAGAATCTGTGCCCAAACCCATGGCCCTGTTTAACCTTGGTCTTAGGTCTAATCAGGTCTAACCTTGGGTCTTTCAAGGTTCTGGTCTCCTCCCATTTGTCAACTAGTCCAGCTTGAAGTGTGTTAGTGAGGCACCTCCACACAGACAGCAAGGTCACACAGAAAAGAGTTAGGAATAGAGTTTAGGAAGGTAGGACAGACTACAGTGATCATGCACAGAGCTCAGGCAGACAAATGTAGTGACCAGCAAGGAAGTTAAAATGCGATTGTCTCCTTTTGTCCTCATTTCCATTTTCCCATGCTTGTTCTTCCTCCCACCCACCTGGATCCCTTCCTTTCCCTGCCTTTGGCTCCTCCCCTAAACATCACAGAATAAATTTTGAACATTACCATGTTGCCTCTGATCTATAACATCCCATGATAAGTTTAACATAAACCCACAAGCCTCCTCAAATATCTCATATATAAACTTCCTCCACTTATCAGTTACAAAATGTTGGTTGAGCATCTCCAAGGCTTTGAGTTGTTCCTTCAGTTGTGTTTCCTCAACCTGTGACCTGAGAGATCTGGTCTTTGGTCTCCCTTATCTCCTGTGCCTTAGTGTTTGTGTATCTAGGTGGGGTTTATTACTGTTTCTATCTCTAATCTTTTGTTTTCATGTTGAATACCCGTTAACCAGATATGCCCATAAACCAGATATGCCCACAAACCAGAGGTCCTTACATTCCAAGTATCTATATACCCCTTATATTCTGCATATCCACAGGCTTCCTAGAGTCATCTGAAAAATGTATTTAACAACACTAAGCACTAAGCAACCTTTGGTGAGTGCCTTGACACCTCAAACTGGGCATATAATCTTTAAGTAACTGTTCCAAGGTTTGTTGTCAGATGCTGTGAAGTTTTTTGTAGGCCTTTGTGAACTCAGCGTCTTTGATTTGAAGATCTACATGGCACACTGACTTACATTCCTATAATATTCTTTTCTACAGGTACCTTTTTGACTAGAACAATATTTTGTACAAGGGCATGAAACAAAGACACAGAGATACTACAAAGCAATAAGGTTTGCTTTAAACATGGGCAAGTAACTATGATACATGCCAAAAAGAGAGGGAAGTAGCTAAACCGAGATGTCTTTGGTTTGAATGCATAGAGGAAGACACTAATTAGGTCTCATTGAAACAGCCTCAGAACTATACAGCGGATTACAGGGCTATATTATCACCACTGCCATTGAAGACTCTCTGCAGGCCTGTAACTAGTCTTGTGTTTTACTGACACCGTACCACTTAGTACAGCGATTGTTGCAGTAGCACTTCATTAATCAGAAATTACCTGACTGAGAATATTCTCTCTTTCATATATGAATGCGACTAACCCAACCTCATGTCCAATTTATGAACAGGTAAAGGAGAGTTTTTAGCAACTAAACCTGAAATCTCTGATTCTCATCCCACTCCCAGAAAACTCTGATTCCCATCCTGTCCCCTTAGCTTCGTCTTTTACTTCCCCAGCTGAGCCCCACTAACCGAAATGACTGTGTGCTACTTTGCTATCTACAGTTTCCTAGCTATTGATTTCAGTCTCATGCTACTCAGTGCAATACTTCAGCCTCAGTATGTGTTGTGGAGGTGCACAAAGTCAAATTAGGCGGGTGATAAACTCAAAATAAACTTTATTTAAACCAAAATTGTTTAACAGAAAACCAACTAGAAATGAGGCTTATCAAAATCGTTCAACACTCTGACAACATCAGTAAACCACAGGTTCAGGATGATGTACAAGGAATGAATACTGCAACAGCCTGCTTTAGAAATGAGGATCCAAAATGTGCACGATCACTCACCTATTAGATGAGGGCTCTCAACCTCAAGGAGTTTCCTTGGGCGGCATCCCGATACAAGGGGAGAGTCCCCGAATGCAGACCTGATACTCTGAGAACTGACCCAACGTGCCCACCAGCAGGGCTCCTTTCATACCCTACTCGAATCTGACCTGTGGACAATCCTGATTGCCTGAGGGCCTCAACTTCTACTCCTCGACCAAGGTGTGTACTTGCCAGTCACATCCCCATAAAGGCGTGAAAGTAAGAGCACAAAAAGTAAGGACGCAGTAGTCCCAATGCCCCCAGCCTTTTATCAGGGTGGATGCACCTGCCACACAATCCCACCATGACCACAGCTACACCGTGACTAAACCATGACTTCCAGTTTTTTAATCCTTCCAGTTCCTTTTGAAGGGGCACGAAAGGGTTAATTGTGCTATCATGCGGAGGAGCGGTTACTCGCATGTCGCCCTGGCCCCTGTTTTTCCCTTCTAATAATTCCACCAGCTTCTGGATATGATTGGTGGATTGCCCATGCAACATTGCCTGGGGTACTCCCAGTGCTACTGCCTTTTGCCAAAGGTCGTTCCTTCCTGGATCGTAGGTTCGATCCGGTTTGGGAGGGTTCAGATTCCCAGGAGGAGGGCCGTCCAGAGTGAGGTTTGCGACTGGCTTGTCGGACCCTCCTATTCCCATCGGCACCACCACCCTCATCAGTCCATCCCATCTCATGCCTGTAATGATACTGTGTAATGTCTCCGCCCAAGTCAGCACATGCATGGACAGATTCTGAGGGTTTTGCTGATCGTGTTCTATGGCCCTCTGAATCCCTCCTCTGAGAGACTGAACATGTGTTTTTAAAGCATCCAGTAGCCCTTCTAATGAGAGGTCTAAGGTGGCTGGGGTCCACCAGTGCAGCCATCAGTACCCCGTGCTGCCCTCTTTCATACATTGCCTGGACAAAAGCAGCCTTTTGTACTCCTTCTGCTAGTTCCAACAATCCCTTCATCTTGATAACAACAGGCTCTCCTCTCTCTTTGGGATCCACACTCCCAGCCCAGTAAGACACTCGGGACATTATCAACTGGTTGCCTGCTGGCCCATCACTCAGAAACACTCCGGGGCCCCCAAATCCCCAAGCTTCATCGTCACGCAACAGTATCCAATCCCCCCCCGCTTAAAGAGACACACCACAAGTACTCAGTTTCCGTTTCTCCCAGTGGGCGTGAAAACCTAGCTTGTAATTCACTGAGCTCGGGTCCCATCCAGGGGCTGGTACAGACAGTGGTTCGGAGGTTCCCACCTCGCGGACCTGTGGACCTTTCTGTTTTAATAAGAGGTTGCACTTCCTTTTCCTCCAATTCTTCCGTATTCTCAGAACTAATTTCATCAAAGTCTCCCCAAATGTCCCCATCCCAAACCTCGGGACCTGTGCCAGCAATTAACTTTTGAATTTGGACAATACTGGAGGGCTCTTTCGCTTCTGCTAGCATGATCTCAGTTTTTTATGCTAAGACACCTGTATGCTCTGGTTCTCTTTCCAGTTCTCCTTTTAACCAATCAATTTCTAACTGTTTCTTTAAATTGTCTTTGGCTCGCCTTTCACACTCATTGTGATGACCTGGAGCTTGAATTCAACAGGCGCCTAGGATGGCACACATAGTCCCTTTACCTTTACCATCTCGATTACTTCCGCGGCATTGTTCTATTGTCTCTGTGACCGCTCTGTGTCGAACCACTTCTCCATCACCCGGTTTATACCTGGGGGAGAAGGAGTACATCTGTGCCTCCATAATAATTCCTCTATTGACATCATCCTGCTGACTACGACAATTTAATGTTGTGGAGGCACACAAAAGTCATATTAGGCAGGTGACTGATAAACTCAAAATAAACTTTATTTAAACCAAAATTGTTTAACAGAAAACCAACTAGAAATGGGGCTTATCAAAATCGTTCAACACTCTGACAACATCAGTAAACCACAGGTTCAGGATGATATATGAGGAATTAATACTGCACAGCCGGCTTTAGAAATGAGAATCCAAAATGTGCACAATCACTCACCTATAAGATGAGGGTTCTCAACCTCAAGGAGTTTCCTTGGGTGGCACCCAGACACAAGGGGAGAGTCCCCAAGTGCAGACCCACTGCTCCGAGGAGGACCGATCCAATTTGCCCTCCAGCGGGGCTCCATTCATACCCTACTCGAATCTGACCTGTGGTCAATTCTGATTGCCTGAGGGCCTCAACTTCTACTCCTCGCCCAAGGTGTGTACCTGCCGGCTGGCACACATCCCCATAAAGGGACAAAGTAAGGGTGCAAACAGTAAGGACGCAGCAGTCCTAATGTCCCCAGTCTTTTATGAGGGCAGGTGCACCTGCCACAGCATGAGAAAAGTCGCTTCAGCATTATGATGTCTTTCATTCCCAATACATGCCCAGCCCACCAAAACTATCCTGTGAGTGTCAGGATTTCAATTCATAGGATCCTGCAGCGCTCCAAAATGTTATTGTTACAGATTATACCTTGCTGCATTATACATAAGATAGCATGCAGTTGGAACACAGCCAAAAGCCATATATATCCATCAACAGCAAAGGCAAGATTGACGCCTAAACAGAGGATTTCTGTTCAGGTAACACTGAACCCAAATTTTGTCTGACCATGAACCAAAGAAGCCTTGGTTCTGGATTTGTCAATGCCTTATATGAGAGGATATCACTGAATAAGGTGCTGGCAAAATGGGCTAATCTGCAGGTGCCTTTAACCCTCTGTCCTCCAGCTATAATTATGGATCTATATACAACTTACTTCACAAAGGCCAGTGTATAAATTGAGTGCTAGCTATCTCCTGGTTATGCCAATTTATTCACAATCAGCTGCATGTTTTGCTATGTCTGCTTCAAGGGCACAGTCATCAGCATGTGTGATTACCTTAATGATTTTGTGGAGCACTGTAGTCCATTAGGGTAATTGGAAGCACATCCATATTCTAGCATGCATTCCTTTGCTAGCCAATATTCTTCAAAACATTTAAGAAGAAAAGAACAGTGTTGTACCCATCACACACCCTGATTCAATGATTGGAAGAGCCTCAGACACTGTACACTTTGACCTCAAATATCAGAGGGTGGAACAGACTTATTTTATCAGTTAATTTCTCTTGTGGAACTGTAAAACACTGAAGAAAATCTGTGCTATAAAAAACCCTTTTGTTTTGCAAATTACCCCAACATGGCTGCAAACTGGGAACCTTTATGCTAAAAAAATGTATTGGCAGCTATCAGAAGGGAGTAGCAGGAGGGGGTTGCTCAGTAAAGGGAGGCGAGCTGGCAGCTGGGGGTGACAGTGAGCCTGGCAGGGCAGCACCCTCATTGGCAATGGCACAGATTCATGGTACCCACAGAAGCTGAGCAGAGTGAGCCTGAGGATGGTAACGAAGTTCTGCTGAAGACCAATGGTCTCCAGAGAAGTCCATGGTGATGAGGTAGGTCTAAGACCAGCCAGGAAGTCAAGGTGCAGCAAGACACATGGCCAGGCACAGGCACAGCTGCAGCATTGCTCAGGCAGATGCCCCAATGGTGAGAGCCTGAGCTTAAAAGCATCACCAAAGTGAAGGGGACAAGTGCCTACCAAGGCTTTGGAAACCTCTTGCTCAGACAGCTCACTAACTCAAGGCCATACAGATGCCATATCAAATTTGGTCTGGGGACTAGGCAGCCACAACACCAGGATGTGGAAGAAGAGGGTATTCACTGCTCTGACAAGTATGGTCAAGAAAAATGTAGTGCCATTATATTCCCCATTGTCTCTCTGTTAAGCTAAACAGACTATGGCAATAGCTTAAAAACTATACTAGATTATTCATTTAAAATGTCTTCCTCATGCTCTTTGTCTTTTATAAACTACTTTTGCTATAGGGAGGAAGTGAGGACAAAGCCTTTCCATCACCCTGGTCTTTCCTTAGAACCCCTAAACTATCTGTTGAGCAACACCCGCTGTATCTGACTCAGATTCGGCAGGACACGGTATTTCCTCATCATTCCAGTGACTGTTTCCCTAACAGAAATGAGAAATGTAATAGCTTGGCTGGCTTCAGTTGACCACAAATGTTCTATCCAGCACTGCAAGACACTAGAAAGGGAGACCAGCAGCTATGGTTTCTCAATCGTTCCTTAGAACAGCACTACTAATAGTCAACATTAGCATGCAGTTAGCATAAAAACAAATAATCTTTATTACAGTACAGATCACTCCCTAAAGCTCGTACATATCACAAGATAGCAAGATGACAAAACATTTGCTTTCAGAACTGAATACTCTTCTTCTGCCATTGGAATCAATATTAATGTTGTCCCTTGACTAGGGATTCAGTCAACCTAAGAAGCTCCTCAAGCAGTAGTTTCCACTGTCTTTTTTATTACCTACACAGTATAAATCATCCAGAGTGGTCCAGGCAATCTGTTCACTCATATTGCTTGCAGCTCTATGACCTTTTCATAGCAACTACTTAGGCTGTTATGCTTAAAAATTTTGACATCACTGGACTGCATCCTTAGATTTCCCTCCAGCATTCAAATTGCACCTAATGACTTTCATGGGTTCACATTAAAGCTGTTATACAGCTGAAATCAACCATCAAGGAGTTAATTTAATTCAGCCTTTACAGTCTGACTAAACACTATATTTTTCCTGGGGTTTAAATTTGTGCCATGGTAGAAACCCCAATCCCACTTAAGCTTTATAAGCACTACCCATGATGAACAGAAATAGGGTGTAAATATTGTATCTAAATATACCTAGAATTCAAGCTACTCAGTCAAAGGACAAAAAAAAAAACAGCCAAGAATGAATTTAACATAGAAATTGTCATACCGTTAACCATCAGAGCACTCAGGTACCAGAACAGACTTCCAGGGTAAGTGGCAATAGCAAAATACCCCATTGGTTTTGAGAAGAACATCAATGAATTTATTAAAACAAACATATAAAACATGGTGACTACATAATAAGGACTGGACTTAATGGACAGGTTAAATTTTTGAGTCCTATCTGACTAAAATATCAAACAATATCATTCTGAATTTCTGACAATTGTACTGGAAGACTGAGTCTCAAGAAAAATGCCAGGCAAAGAGTGGGGGGATTGTCCTCTAAACATTTCTTCTGAGCGGCTAATGTTGATCCTTCCTCTTGCATGCATTGGAATATTTCTAACAGTCTCATTTTTAATTTTCTAAGGTATTAAAGAAATGGCTGAAAGTTGTAGCTCAATGTGAGAACAACTGTGAATTACCCTTCACTTAAATACTATCAAAAAGACACATTACTACACCACTACTGGCTTTAAAGTATGACAGCATCTCTGAAATAATGAAAATTTCAGGCCAGTTTCCTAACCCAGGCAGTACATGACAACATTCCTCCAAATCACCAATTGCTCAGATGAGATAACCAATGGGTACATTCTGATGAAATAGATCATAGATGAATAGAATAAATATATACAGTTTTACAAAACCTATATAAACAGCTCATTTCCACTTAGATATATCACCATGATTTATCTTCAGATTTCAGTTCCTCCATTGAACTTTCTGTTCCTTTTTCCAAAAATAGATGATGAAGTTCAAAAATTACACTCCTAAACAATGCGGTATTTTCCCCCTTAAGTAATACATGTAGCTATGCAGGTTCCATGGTAGTTTATTAAACTTCCAAAATCTTTAGTGTTTGCCTGCAGCTGGCAACAATTTTAAACGCTATCAATTTGTCAAAATATTTAATGTAGCCCATAAACATAGGAAGTCGTGGAAGTAGAATAGAACAGATCAAAGTAAGAAGAGTTTATCATTTCACACAAAAGCTAGTAAAAATTTGTAACCTAACATAGGATTAAAACAAAAAAAAAAAGGTAATAGAGCTACTTGTCATTAAGGCATTGGACCACAACTTTAAAATTTCATTTTGTGATCCTTTACCTCACCAGCTGAGTTAAGAATAGAAACCAAAACCATGGAGAAGGTCCTCTGCTATGCTGGTGAAGGGATAGCAAAGCCATCAAAACCTAGATATTTAAAACAATAATAATATTTTTAAAAATCAAAAGAAGATGGAACCTAAGTAGAGCATAAACTAAGATTTTGCAGTTTTAATTAGGGAGGGGAGGGTGGAGAGGGTCCTTGTTCACATTCCAGACATTCATGTCAAGCTCTTCTGAAAGAGCACTATATTTGCCAGATAAGTTCACCACTGCTCAGCTAGCACGAGGCTTATGGGAGCAATAGACTGCTGGAAGTTCATTATGTTGTCCACGGTGAAATGCTAACATCAGACAGCCATATGTTGCAATAAAAAGTTTGAGAGCCAACAAGTGCTGAACAAAACAGTGGGGACCCAGAGCTATATCACAGCATGCATGTCACCGGATTCTGAGACATCTTGCACCTGCAATCTTGAAAAACAGTACAGGACAGAATAATTACATAATTGAGCAAATCGCGTTATGCGAGACAGCTATAAAGGAGCCCCTCCTCTCCTTCCCGAAACCTAGTTTTCCCTTCCTTCCCTTGGGAAAATTTGGCATTATCTTTTACATAAAACTCCAACTGCTTTATGCAATATACAGCAACAAAACAAGTTTCTCCTCTCATCAGAATATATGGGCTTCAGCCAGTATCTAGCAAAGAGAAGATGAAAACTCCATTGCTAACTAAAGTATCTGAATTTACTGGAGCAGGACCAGCCACAGGGCAAAGTTTATAACCTATCCACAAGACAAAAGCTGCCTTTATAGCAAGCCCAGCTGCTCTCTATTAGTGGTATTACCTCTACCTAGCCCTAGTTTAATCACAAGGGTTCATAAAAGTTGTTCTTAAAAACAAATCATTAACACTTGACATAAACTACGAGGCTTATTTTTTTCAGAACATTTCCCAGAAGATATCAGGCAAAGCCCCATTCGTAATCTTCCTTTTAAATTGCAATGCCATATCAGTCCATTCAGCAAGCAATTAAGTCTAACACTTGATCAAAGTAAAAGAAAACACAATCTTGCTTCCTTTAGCTTAATTATTGAGAAAACATTTAAGTAAACAAACACGGATTTTAATTGCTTACAAAACAAGGAGAAAGGGACAAAAATCTCTGTGATTTATAGTTCACTAGAAGCTGATGTTTGAGGCGGATTTCTAAGGTTTCTTTTTTTGGAGCAGCACATAGCATTTTTGCCTGGGTAATGTACTGTTTGCCAAGTAATAACCTAGATCTTTGGCAAAATAAGGAAGTTAGAATAAGTGCTGAGATTGTTCAATAAAACGAAAATCTAATATCTAATGTCAAGCTTTAGCAAGTCTTTTTGTAATTAACTAAGAAAAAAAATAATGTTTATGTCTCTCTACTGAGGTTTTGGAAAGTTCTTTTCCTAAGCTGATGTACCAGTCATTGATTTCTGATTCAGGATAAAACCAGCATGTGCTCACTTACGTAGTCTGCATAGGCATCAAGGTCTGGACAACTGCCTACAGGATTTGATGTAATGATGTTCCCAGAACTATCATGTGTAACAACAGGGCTTTGGGAAAGTCTGAGCATCCAATTCCATATCCAAACCCCTTAAACAACAAAATTACTTTCTAGCTGTATTAGGATCTCTATCTCTTAAGCCAGAGTTTAACACATGGTAAAAGCTATACAAATATAGGAAATAATCACTGCTCTGAGAGCAGAGACAATAAAATTAACATAGATGTTATAAAAGGACCATTGGGACAGCAGCAGACAGAATAATACACTGTGATCTAATGTCACCAGCATAATACATGTGAATTTATATTTGTGCACATGGCAGAAAAGCTCATTACAATCTCTAAGCTTCTGCTTCAGGTATTTCCATGTAATCTATTGAGATACTATTCGAGTTCCTTTCCTCAACAGGTTTCAACAGGTGATCATCAGGTAATTTCATTCTCTCTGAAGTGCTGTATTTGTGTCTATTATCCTTTCCTGGCAATAAGTAGGATAAAATTAGTTTCTTTTTTAACTTTCAGTCTCTAAATATGGTTTATTAAAATTCACAGGTTTTTTGTATTGTTACTCTGTAGTTTCAAATGTTTTGGTTTTATTTTTCTTGCAGGATATTAGCCTCATCAGTTTGAATTTCCTATGTTGTAAACCGAGTTTTCGCATGAAAAGTGAGGCAGGCAAGATACAGTAAACACTACTAAAAGGATATTTTTCCATTTTGAAAACAAAACTCAAGTGATTTTGATTTAGCTGGGGAAGAAGATGTATCTTTTAGTTTATATGAAATGGAATTGCTACTACTATTCTGCTTATACTCTGATTAACTTCAGGAGATGTAACTTTTTAAATTTCACTGTTTAGGAAAATTCTTCATGTATCAACCCAGATCACTGCACTGATTGATCAATATTAAATTAAGGACTTCTGAGGACTGCAATACCAAAACATTAAGAAAAAATAAACATGATTTGTGGATTAATCAAAGGTAATTTATGCTGAAAGTTATTGTTGTCAACAAATGTCAAGAAAAAGGCTCTACACAGAGGTGCTGTTTCGCAGTAGCACCAAACCAATCTAGCAGGCAGCTGCTGTATGAAGTGGTGGTCCTGCCCCCTCACTGTCCCAGTCCCAGACCCACACCAGGAACTCATCCCATTTTCTTCATATTTGTGTAGGTACCAAGTTGACTCTACGGCAAGCCAATCCTGGAAGCTAAACAACGGAGGACTAGCCCCACAAAAAAAGAAATACTTTTCTTCTCTTTAGCGCCTTGCACCAGCTCACCATCAGATCAGACAAGCACTAGTGTTGACATAAGAGGCAGAGCAGGAACACACAATTCCCAAAGAGGGCGGATGGTGAAGCAGGACTGTTCCTGTGAATGAAAGCTAACCAATAAGTCATGTTAATTAGATTATGCACCTTCACTAGAAGAAAAGTTTTGATAGGTTTCTTATACAGTGCTGTAAAAAATTCCACCTGTAACTATCAAAATCTGCAGTGCTGCTACATTGCATAAGTTCCTGTGAAAAAAAATTAACTCTCTCTTCTTGAGAAAACAATGGCTACATTCTGCAGATTGCCTTTGTAACTGTTGGGAAGATTGTTCCAGGTGACCAAACACAGATTTTCAGCCTGGTGACAGAGGCTGAAGCTGACACCCATTGCTCTGACTGACACTCAGGTTCAAGATCTAGGGCAAAACACCATTAATTTATCTAAAAAGTGAATAGCAGGCTCCACATAAACTACTTTTCTTTAAGGAATAAACAGACAAAGAATAAATATTTTTATTGTTTTCAGGAAAGAACTGACACAAAGAATGTCAGAAACCAAGTTTTATGCAGCAGGTTGTTTTTATTAGAACGTGATGGAGGAGTTTACTGAAAAAAATGTGGAATTACAATGAGGAACATTTTAGCCCATAACCTTTTCTTGACATTCTGTTTGCTCTTAATCACCCTTAAGTTCACTTAATATAAGAACTATGTTTTCTTAAATATCATCCTGCATATTCGGGGGCAGGGGTTGGGGGGGAGAGAGATAGTACATTCTTAAGTGAACTCAAATAGGCACACTGGCATTTGCACAGAATGTCAGATGTTGGAAGAAATCAAACACCACTTTTCATCTCTAGCTGTCAGCCTTGCAAGGTACTGTTGCTGCTGCAAAGATATTTCTAGGCAGAACACAACTCAAAAAGAAGAGAAAGGGTGAAACAATCTTAAAATATGAGAAGGCTCTGTACTAATTAGATATTGGTTAGGCTAAATAGTCTTGCCTCTAACTTTAGCATGTCGTGTAAAAGGCATAGGGCATGCATTGACTGTCGCAGGCACGATTCTGCTGGTGCAGAGTGCTGGGCAACAAAGAAATCAGCCACTGCTTAACTCACATCCATGCACAATAGGTGCTGATGGAGATTCTCTTGGCAGAGGATGTTTATCCTCATGTTTGTTGTACTTGAGCATTAGTCAGATCATTAAAGTGACTGGCTACTTTTAAGCTGCAGCAGTAGGGGAGGTTTGTGTTCAACCACTGAGACAGAATAGCAAATGAGCAAAGGAAGAGAAACAAGGAGCTGGCTTGCAACAGATCACCACAGCACAGGTAGCCTGTCAGACACTGGATGATTTGCCTTATTAAGTATTCATTAAAGTATGCAGAGGGACTTCGTGGAAGGAAACTCAGCCTGACAGACAGACAATCTGTACACTACCTGAAAAAAATGCCACCTAAATCCCACGTACAGCAGGGAACTTAGAATCAAAAATTGTCGCTTATATGCAACTTCCTGCATTGGTGATCTCCATGCCAGGCAGTCCACAGCCATTTATATGTTTACAGAATAAAAGATGATGGAGTACTTTTGTATGCTATAAACAATTGTGTATAATATTAAAGCAATAGAAGATAATGGGGCAATTTAAAGGATAGCAGTATTTTTTTTCTTTCCTTCTTTAATCATGAGAGTATATACAGGAAATATCTCACCTGTTTGAAGCTGCCAATTAAATTACCCTAGACTTAAGTAGTTAAAGGATTTCTTTTATTTTTCTTTCAATAATTTGGAAGTTTCATATTGAACTTCAAAGGATGGCTGCCAAGGAAAAGTTTTAAAGCCAACATTTATGGATGCATTAATACAAGTTAGTACAATATCTTAACAGCCAGAGGCAAGGAAGCCAACTTCTTTCTATTCATCCAATATTGAAATTTGAATATTCAATATTGGTACTTGACTACCTTTCACAAGGAACAACTGTTCTTCCCTTAAGCCCCCAGCAGCTTTGCCTCAGATCTATACCAGACACTCCAGTTCTAGCTCCTGACTCCTCAGGGAATTATAGCTTAATATAAATGAGCTGAAAAGCTGAAAAGAAAACTTCAGTTATGTAACACCATTTCTCCTGCAGACCCCTACAGCTATTATTCCATATGGTTGCTTATTGCAGAGTTTGAAGTGTATTTTCTTGTGCCATAATCAGACGTGCATGCACTAAAATAGTTGCTGAAACTGTTCTCAGTGCCTCAGCTAATTTTTGCATTAAAGTTTGCTGTTCAGTTCTGTAAATAGCTAGTTCACCAGATTCAAAGAACTTGTATTTCCTGTGCAATAACCTAAAGGATTCAGGCTGGGAAAAAAAACCAAAACCAAAACCAAAAACAAAAAACCCCCACACACATACAAAAAAATCTTTAGCTATCTACACAAAACTAATATTCAGTAATACTAATTTAACTACAAGACTTAGGAAAGTTGCAGAAGGTTATATCCTGCCATAAGAATACTTAATTGTATCTTCAAAACATTTAAAATGCCATCTGTCTCATACACAAATGGTTTCTTTGTTGTTTCCTCTATTTCTCCCAACCTTTATGTTGGTGGAGAGGGGGAGCAGGGGCTGGAACGGCTTTTTTGATTAATTTTATACCAGTATGTCTTAGGGCATCCCCTGATCTATTGAGTTCCTTCCTTTTATGATTTTAGCTTTGCTCTTGCAAATCATTCAGACACTTTCCACCAGTAGAACAGTAACCTTTAGCTTTTATAGAGAGATGCTGTACAGAATCAAAGTACAGGCAGCAGTCAAACACTGCTTTGACATTTAGGAAGCAGATGACGCCATTAGGGAGCAAAGGGCCTCACAGCAGGAGTAATACTGCTGAAGTATCTCTGGAAAGTTACCTTCCAGATATTTTAAACTAAATGGATAAACCTGCCCAAGGGCATGGTTACCTGGACTGTGGTTACAGCAGATCTATGTTAAATTATTATCACCCTAGCTATCTCTCCACAACACACTGATGGTTGCTGCTCCATCATATCAGTTTTACCATTCACTTGACAGAATGCTCTGTTTGGTTTTTTTTCTTAAAATCAGTTTATTTCACAGAAATGAGACTGAGAATGGGTAGACAAATGTTCAAGCCAGGAAAAACAAAAATATTGAGAGGATATTGTCTCCAGTGTAGTGCAGAGAAAGATAGAACATGGGAAAGGAAAGAAACTGGGAACAGAAATTACGTTAACTATGTCTGTCTTAGGCAGTATAATTCATCTAAGCAAGGAACTAACCTCCTAAATCTCTCCCGGGGAATTTTACTTAATATTCCCCACATTTCAGGGAAACTGCTGTGTAATACATACTCTCTTCGACTTTCCTAAAAAAAATTATTTGCAAATGTCAGTGTTTTCACAATATACCAAGATATAAATATTATAATGTTTTTGACTCTGGTTCATCTCTCTAAGCAGTTGAAGAACTACAGCACTATTACTGAACAACAATTTCCTGTGAAAATACATCCTTCTGCTGCCAGTGGAAGGAACATGTCTGTCTCCATTTCACAAGCTGTATCTTTACGTGCCAGTGGCTTTTGTAAGAGAGGAAGTCCTTAGTGAGAGAACCAACATTAAACAACTAGTTGTCTCCTAAACTACCAGTATGTTACAATAATATTGCACAAGAGCCCACAAAACAAGCAAACAAACAAACAACCTACTCATGTCAAAATATGTGAAAATGGCATCTACGCAATCTCCTCGTATCAGAGTGCCACCTCTGATATTCCACTGCTTTGGAATACTCGGACACTTTGCCCAATTTTATGTTAAGAACAGCCCTCCAGTTCAGTCTAAGTCTGCTTAGAGGCAACTTGAGGCAAAGGTTTTTAAGTACAAGCTTCCTTGGGAACCATTAGAATAAAATTCATGTAAAGATTAGCAGTCTACCATTTGGTCCCGGGCAGTTAAAGAACTCTTGTCAAAACCTGTGATCATTCAAAAGCTCCGTAGTTATGAAGCGGTGTTGCAATATTTATGTTACTGCAAGGCTGTTGGTCAAGCGAAAAAAAATAGTCAAAAACAGGTCTGGTAGAACAATAAATTGTTTGCCTGGCAGTGGAGGAACAAAGATCAAGAATGACTAAGCATCTAATAAACATCTTTCCATTATCTGCAAGTTTGTGCATGTATGTACATGTGAAGGAAACCTAGGACAATTTGCAATTGCATTTGCAAATTGGTTGTCTACTTTTTTTTTTTTTAAGAGACTTTGGTGAAAGGTGGCAAAAGAGCAGACACTAAATAAAGAATCTTATCTAACAAGTACATGACTTCACCTTAAAGACTGAAGAATTTAACAGAAACCTGTCCCTGGCAAAACCTTGTTTGACATCAAGTATACCAAACGGAGTCATCTCCAGTCAGATACATGTGCAAAGTTTTGAGTTTTACAAATGACTAGAATTGTTAGAAATAAGATAAATAATTTTTTAAGAAAAAAGGCGGGGAAAGGGTTTTCAAGTGACCCCTTCTGGATACACTGTGATATATGATTATCCAGATACATTATATTTTTCTGATGTATCTATAAAATGCTTGGGAAATTAAAATCTCAAATGGGGCAGGTATCCTTTTACTACTTATGTATTACACAGTCCTTTCACACACTTTTGCAGGCTTACCTTAGAGCTTTCACTCACAAAAATAGCAGGCCTCTCCCTACACACACAAAATCACCTTCCTAAAAGTCACACACAGGAAGTCACAGACTGCATCCAACTCAGAAGACAGAAAGTCTTCACCTATCCTAAATCCCATTAGAATACAGCTAAAAAGTTAGCTTCCAGCATCCTAAAAGGATCATCCACAGACACAGTGAGGTTTCTGCAGTCAACAAATGCTTCTTGGTGCAACCTCCACCTGCATAATTAGTTAATGGAAATAGTGCAGCTCTTCTTTCACACAGTTCTTCAATAACTTTCTACATCATCATCTATTTCTCCTAACTCTTCCATGCACTGTCACATCAACACTTCCTGGAGTAAGTGCAGGCTTCTCCCTTTGGATTAAGAGGATCAGAGTATTGTCTCTCTACTTCTTTGCCTGCCACCTTGCCTTGACTCTTTCCTTCCTTGTGAAAGAAGGCTCCCACCTTTTAAGTGGGTGGATCATTCACTTAACAGCAAGTTGAAGTTTTTATTCACTGCTTCCCAGCAAGACAGTCACCGAGTTTAAAGCTGTATACATCCATGACCTACAAAGCACATGATTTCTCAAGGATGATGAGTGCCTAAACATCCGCATGAAAGAGATTCAATATTATTTCAAATTATCTCATCTTAAAAAAAATCCAAATCTCCTTCCAAGATATTCTGATTCTTTTTGTACAAGGTAAGCAAAGGAGTGTTACTGCATAAGATATGACAGCTGTGATTGTGCCTTGTAAAATATTAAAAGTGGCATTCAGCCTTCCCTAGCTGTTGATAGATTAAAAAGCAGCATTTCACATCAGACTGGTTAATTTCAGTGACCTTTCCGCATTTAGAAAGAAAGATGAAAAAGCCTACAGGAATTACTCTTGCAGGCAACTGACGAAATCAGGGTGTTCATTTTATGAAACTTTAGTGGCTTTCTTAACATGCAATCCCATCAGTAAGGACATGAAACTCAGGACGTTTGCTGCAATCTCAAGGATGAAATGACAGTAACTGTAGAGACAATCTCTGTTTCTATACTTTATTAAGGTCCAAATCTAGAGCTGACACACTGCAGTAAACTCTTGACAAGAGACAAAATTGCAAGGCTCCACCAGCCAAGGAGCCATACCTGCTTGCTTCATTTTTCTACGGACAACTGCTGTCATGAGTAGATCACTTTGTTCTCCTATCAAACTGAGTGGCAGTGGGATGCCTGGTTCCATTTGTGGGAGTCATGCACGCTGTGAATACCAGCAAGTCAAGCTGAGAAAATATTAGCTGGTACAAAGATGACAAAAAAGTCTGGAAAAAAAACAGGTAAAAAAATGTTTTTACATCACTATTATAGTTTTAATAGCTACTGCATATCAGCAATGGAGGCAATTCCAGGTTATTGCTATGTAACTAGACAAATTCTTTACTAAAATACACCCTTGGAAATAAATGAAATAGAACCCAAACTGATGATGTGTCCCACTCCTTCATTAAGAATAAAACAAAAAATGAAAAAAGCACATTTCACATTTGTGCATCTCAGTCATTAAATCATCTTAACAATTACCAGGTGTA
This sequence comes from Ciconia boyciana, assembly GCF_034638445.1. NCBI lineage: Eukaryota > Metazoa > Chordata > Aves > Ciconiiformes > Ciconiidae > Ciconia > Ciconia boyciana. Next base: position 81,759,265 of record NC_132935.1, read on the forward strand.
AAATGCAGAACTATCAACAAAGCAAGGAAAAGCTTAAGACTGGAAAACAGTTTCTCATACACACACACATGCACACACACACATATATATATATGCACATAAGCACACTGTAACTTTGTTTTGACTAACGTAAAAACCTGTATCATTCTTTACAGTACAAGAACTACTATGAATGAGAGTTTCAGCACCATTAGTAAATCAACAGGTCATACACTCTACATCGGAGAGGGCTTGTCCAGTACAAATTTCAGCTGCAATTGTTGCTAACCTGTAGAAGTCCATACATTCCCCCAGTTCAGGATCAAAAACTGTGACTAAGCTCCCCAAGAAAGACAACCATGCCTATAAAAGCAATGTACAACCACTATATAGTAGAAACCTAGAAGTAATTCAGGAAAGAGAAAGAGATATCTCCTACTGCCCAAGAGAAAAGTCTCACTAGTAAGAGAACAAAAAAGAAGTGTGTATCTCACTAGTAAGAGAACAAAAAAGAAGTGTGTAACTGTTTCCCTTTCCCCCAATACAAAAATATTACTTTTACGAACATGTCCTTAGCAAACTTCTATGTGAACATCTATCTCTAAACATTTGTTTGAAAGTATAATGAACAATCTATTTTCTACACTCTCCTATGCAGTTCCTTAGAAAATCTGGCAGGAACAATGCAAAAGTTTAGTTTGCATGCCATGGTTCCCATAGTGCAAGCATCTTCCCATTTTTTTTATTTGTCATTGCCAGCAAAAGAAGCATTAGCATTGTGAAAGCCTTTTTAAAAATAATAGCTAACTGGCGCTTTTTTCCTTCCTTCTTTTTCTTTCCTTCTTTCTTGCTTGCTTTCTTTCCTTTCTTTCTTTTTCTTTCTTTGTTTTTCTCTTTCTTTCTTCTTTTTTTTTTTTTCCTTTTTGCTCAGAAAGGAAGCTTTCAGACATTGAAAGCTGACCTCTGCTGCTCCCCTCTCAAGCTAACATGGACCAACTGCCATCTGGCTGCTTATTTTGATAGAGCCAAAGATCATAAAAAATGCTGCATGCTTTGACTGTGGAAATATATGGAAAAGGCAGAACAACACTTGGCGTTTACTTTCCCTCCTTGGTTCCATTCTGCTGATCAGAAAAATAATTGTTCCAGAGGAATTACTGGAACCAAGCATAAAACTGTTCCACTAGCTGTTCAAACCCGCTGTGGTTGCTGACATGTTTAATTAGGTCATTTTGATCACAGGTGAAAAACACAGTCATTTTGTCAAGATTGCATATAGCTCAGAAACATGCTTGTATCCTGCTTATCTCACTGCAAGGAATGTAGCCAGCATCACCATTAGGCTTCTGAAGTGAGGCATTATGGGAAACACCTCAACACAATGCAGAAAAAGGCAAAAATGGTCTATTTAAATAATTAAAAAAAAAAAAAAAATTAAAAGGAAGGAGGCAGGGGAAATCTTCAAAGAGATGATGCCCAGAGTAATTATCCTGTAAAACACCATTAAAGCTATAATCAATCACTAAACTCAGTTTTAATACATTCTGATACTTTTATCATGTGTGCTGAGTGTACCTGTACCTCTGGGATGCCCCCTCAAATAATGTGACCTGTAACTAATAGTTCCTGAAGATGTTTCAGGTTTCTTAGCTCTGTTCTTGCACAGCCTTCATCCCCACTCACTCATACAACTGAAACACTGCAGTTCCACAGTAGCTCCCTAACTAACTACACAGACAGATAGTAAATATATGTCTTTTCTTGTATCATTCAAGTCCTTTAATAATCACTGCCATAGCACTTGCAAAGTCATAGCTTTCATTTTTGTGTGGCTGGTAGTTTCAGCTTCACATTAAGAGCTGGAGATAACAAAAGTGGACAAGTGGTATATCATTGAAAAAAGAAAAAAAGGTTCTACCTTTGAGAGAATCCATCTTTAATCAGAAATTGTATTTCATAGGTTTATTTAATTTTTTTTGTAATAGAAGTAGTTAATATGAATGAGATGTGTTATATGAGCATATGTGGAAAACATTCTCCCATTCTCTCACTAAGCAAGAATATTCATAATCAGACACAAAGTTGCTATGGAAGACAATTAATATAATACAATGCATTACTCTGAGAGATTGATTTCAGCAACATGCAAGAAACCCCTATAGCAACTGTAATTCTGGGTCTAGGGTGGGGATGGAAATCCCCACTAGGTTGCATCTTTCACCATTCAGCAAGATTTGCTTATGATGCACAGAATTGAAACTCTATCTTACCCTGCTCCCAGATGCAAATCCATGCAGGATGTATTTTTAAAAGTTACATTTTAGTATGTGGCCCAGAGTTTGTAAAACAGTTCTTCAGCTTCTTCCTTGGAATATCTGTTAGAATGATATTAATCTAGGAGGAGCTGTGGACTCCCTCAAGGGTAGAGAGGCCTTACAGGGAGATCTGCATAGTCTAGAGAACTGGAAAATCACCAACCATATGACATTTAACAAGAGCAAGTGCCAGATTCTGCACCTGGGATGGGGTAATCCTGGTTATACATATAAACTGGGGACAAGAGGCTGGAGAGCAGCCCCACAGAAAGAGATCTGGGGGTCTGGGTTGATGGCAAGTTGAATACGAGTTAACAGTGTGCCCTGGCAGCCAAAAGGGCCAACTCTGTCCTGGGGTGCATGAAGTACAGCATAGCTAGCCAGTCGAGGGAAGTGGTTGTCCCACTCTACACTGCACTGGTGCAGCCCCACCTCAAGTATTGTGTGCAGTTTTGGATGCCACAATATAAGAAGGACATCAGACTATTAGAGTATGTCCAGAGGAGGGCAACCAAGGTAGTGAAAGGCCTCGAGGGCAAGACTTACGAGGAGCAGCTGAGGTCACTTGGTTTGTTCAGCTTGGAGAAGAGAAGGCTGAGGGGTGACCTCATTGCAGTCTACAACTTCCTCGGGGGGGGCAGTGGAGGGGGAGGTGCTGATCTCCTCTCTCTGGTGGCCAGTGATAGGACATGAGGAAATGGCATGAAGCTGTGTCAGGTGAAGTTTAGATTGGGCATTAGGAAAAGGTTCTTCATTGAGAGGGTGGTTGGTCACTGGAACAGGCTCCCCAGGGAAGTGGTCACGGCACCAAGCCTGTCAGAGTTCAAGGAGCACCTGAATGACACTCTTAGTCAAATGGTTTAGTTTTAGGTAGTCCTGCAAGGAGCAGGGAGTTGGACTCGATGGTCCTTATGGGTTCCTTCCAACTAGAGATATTCTATGATTCTATGATTCTAATTAATAACTAATTCAAATTAGTTTAAGAAAAGGTCAGAAATTAGCTTGCAACTTAATATTAAGCCATTGTGATAGATAAGGAGTTCAAAACTGGCTCAGGTGAATTAGCATGAAACTGTTTTCATCTTGATCTGTCCTTCTAAATTTAGATGTATTCAGGGTTAGGAACCCCCTCTATTCTGTGGAGAAAGCAGCATTTTCAGAGTGATCCGTTCCATCCTAAAACAAGTGAAATGAATCTCCATCTGGAGGTATGTTTCTCTCTAGCAGACAGTGGAGTCTGGATGACTCTCTGATATTAGAAAATTAATTTTACTCAACTAAAAGTAGGTAAAAAGAATCCTACTTAAATGACAACTGGAAGCTATGATAGTTTAGGACAGGACAGGAAATGTTATCATTTCAGTGCAAAACAGGCTGGCTGTCCATATCACAGAAAAAAACATCTTCAAGGGACATTGACATTAGATGAAGCATTTCAAAGAAAGAGAAATGGGACACAAGTACCCTAAGAGCATGTTTACTTTATAATTTCAGATCAGTTCAGGATTGTGCTTTTGAAACAAATCTTCTGACTGTCCCCACTTGCAGTGTTTTGGTTCACACTGTGGAGAAGTCTCTAAGCACAGGAGCAGCATTTCTTTCAGATGAGGCTGAACCAGAAGATGCAGTCCAGTCTCTAACCCACATTCAGTCCCTGGGACCAGACTAGAGTTAGCCCAAAGTAAGTCCCCTTAATGTATATAGTGTGGGTTTCCAGTCCTCAGCTCCAGTTGTTTTGTTTTATAAATCTAGTCCTATAAAGATGCATTAATGTTAATTAATGGCTCTTCAACTCAGTCTGAAGTGAGGGGGTCTTCACATGTTTGCAATGGTACAAAAAAGTTCACACTGCTGTCCTCTGTATTTGTATAGTAGACTTAGGTATAACTCAAAAGTGACAAGACACAATTACACAATAAAAGGAAAAGCTATCAAAATGTTTACTTCAGCTGTCTCATACATTACTCGCACTTAAGAAATAAGATGTAGAAATGCTTCCATGTGCACTTAGCTTTCTTTTTTCTCTAATGTCAACTTTTCTATATAGAAAGAAAGCTTTAAGTCATTATGAATGGGCTGTTTGGTTCATAACAGACTTTTAAGACCTGAAATCGTCAATCTAGAACACCATACTTAGGCAACCAATTTACTTCTCAGACTGTTAAAAATTATTAAATGTAGCAAATCTATACTGCAGACTTAATATTTAATACCAGATTATAACATATTTCTCAAATAACATTGTGAAGGTTTGAAAAATATATTCATTATTCATATTTCTGAAAACAATAGAAAGGATTACATGAAATGAATCATACACACATTTTAAAGTGACCGTAAAAAAACACATATCTAGAAACAGACTGTGCTTTGCTACATATTTGCCCAAGTACATGAGTGTTGATTTACTGCATCTTAACGTATGCCTTAGTTAACATTTTGGTATTTGGAAACAGTCTATAGTTAAAATTGGGAAAAGAGGGAAATCACTGAATTTTCCATCTAAAGTAAAAATCAAATCTGTAATGTGGTTTTGTTCTGACCCAAGCCTACTCTTCTACAAAACTTTAAATTCTTAATCTTGGAAACACTGAAACTCTACATAACAGGGAGATGGACTATTTTTTTTTTTTCCTCACGGCTTCTTAGTCAAACTGCTATGATTATTTCACATTGTCCATAACTGCAGTGATTATATTATCAGTAAAGTTCAGTTATGAAAAGCTACGAACAGGACAAAACATCATATCGACTAGAATGGTTTTATAGCCCCTAGTGCTGAGTAGCCCAATCAGAAAGATCTCCTGAAGCTGGAAGTTTCCAACCTTTGAGTTCGGTGGCTACCATTTATCCAACCCCAACATTGTAAATGTGTCAAGGACCCACTGACACGCTTGGACTATCAGTCCTAGAAATCTTTCCCAGCACTTCCACCACTTTCTCAATATAATTTTGTGAAGCTGGGGTAATAGGAAGGATGTTTCTGCCCTGTTATTTACCATCCATCTTTTCTGACATTTATGTTTTATCAGCAAATTCCTAACCAAGTCTACTGCTGTTTGATTTTTAATACCATTCCTTTGAGGAAGTTGTGGTTAATACTAAAGATGTTAATTTGTTTCATTAATGTTTACCTTAGATTATTTCCAGAGAAGTAAAGATTGGTTCTGGACAAAAATATTTTAAATACAAAATAGCTTTGATGAACTTTCTGGTGATCTCTGCTCCAAAGAAGACCAGAATATTTAAAGTTCCTTGGTTAAGCTAAGACATATCCAAGACTTGTTGGCATCTACTTGTCCAATAACAAAGCAACCTGCATAGGCCTTGATATTTGGTGTCTCTACTCCATGAAAGCAACATTTGTTTTATTTCTTAGAGAGGACAAAGTTATTTCACTGACAAACAAAACTACATGCAAATAATAACTCATAGCTTAAGGATGTCTTCTTCACAAAATCACTGGAAAAATATTTTGCCTAAATTATAGTGTAGAACACTGTCATCTGACCAGCTTTCTGTCCCCATCTAGCGCTATATACACAGGCTTAGAAGTCTGTTACTGTTTAAAGTTAATGATTACATTGTTCTGCACAAGAGCTAAAGCCTGCTTTTTTATATCTTGAAATCTCACATTCACACTCTGCAATGACACAAGTGGAACAATTATAACAAAGTTTCAGAATGAGTTAAAATCTCACAATTAAATGAACCTGCAAAACCTGCTGTAATCTAAGTAGGGAGAGGTTCTGAGTTTTATCTATCAGGAGTTAAACATCTTTCAATCAGTTTCAATCAGCTAGCAGTATGTTTTGCATTTACAGTTTGAGCGTTAGAAAATAGCCACTCAGAGTAATGGAATGAGAAAGAGCTATCATTTATCTTTTAGTTTACTGAAGGCTAAATCAGTTCTCTGTTTAAATAGCATCTTGTTAAGGTAGACACTGTGCTTGATTTGTAGAGTGAACAATACAGGGGGACCTTGACTTCAGCATGGACATATAGGTATTGTTTTCATCTGTGCTGTTAGTATCAACTGCTGGTTAGTATCAACAATGTCCTTTCCATGGGGAGTTTGACTTATTGTCACATTACTGTTTTGCAGTAGTAGCATTTCCTAGAAGGAATTATAGATTGTATAGAATGAAGTTTTAAGAAAAATGTTAATATATTTCAAGATTTTAATGGAACAAGGGTATGTTTCAATTCATCAGATCACAGAATCACAGAATCGTATAGGTTGGAAAAGACCTTTAAGATCATGGAGTCCAACTGTAGAATATACCTCACCCAATATTCATACCCAAAATTCATACGGAATAAACCATATGAATATACCTCACCCAATGGGAAAGATGAATTTGAGGAAATATCAGTCTTTGATATGTCTTTTCTTCATTACTTCACTATACATTTATAGTATTTTTTTGTCTGGGTTGATACTTTCCAAGATACAAAAGCTTAGGTTTTTATGTCCATTACCAGAAAAGTAAAATCTTTTTACAGTTCATGAGAGTGAAGAAATTCCCACAGACAATGCTCTAGAGAGACTGAAGGTTTCTAAAAAAAAAAAAGAAAAAAAACCATGTTGGATTCTCAGTCAGCCCAGACCATTTACTGAATCTGAAATGCAGAGAATGCAGGCTCAGCTGAGCCTGTTTCAGGAAAAAACCCTTTGCAGAATTAGGAATGACACCAGTCACAACTAAATCAACCTCAAATCTGAAGGTACTGTTTACAGGGACCTTCAAATTTTACAGATATCACATGGGCAAATAATTTTATTTAGTTTTAATAAAGTGCGAGATTTTTAGCTTGTATCCATTCATTGTGCTTTTTAGTAGCTTTGTCCATATATACTTACTCTTCTGACTTCTAAGAATCCACAGCAGGAGAAAAACCCAATACTATAATCCTATAATTGCAATACAACTCTCATTTGCAATTCAGGCATAAGCCTGAATATGAGCAAGTTAACTTACTGAAGCACAGTTATTGCAAGTACGTATTTTTCTGGTACTAACAATGTGAAGGTCAGCAAATAGTACTTTAATTTAGACTTTGGCATTCAACATCTTACTGCAGTCTCTGTTCAGGCATAGAAAAGTGTATCATCATACACTTGATATCAGCATATTATCAGGAGTATGGATTTGTTTGTTTGGGTTTTTTGTGGCTTGTTTTTAATTCAATAACAAAAAAAGGATTTTTTTTTATATTTGCACCTGTAATAAGCTTTTTACCCACCAAGCCCCTAATCACTATAGCTTCAGTGTAGTAACAGTAACGAGATAGCAGTCAAGTATCAAGACCTAAAAAGATACCTAAGTATAGCAAATGCTGTGATCATTCATGCACCTTTAAATCAATCACACACACAGGGATTTAAGAAATTCTGTTTCTAAATGTAGAACATTGAGTATACCACTTATTCTTTTTTTTTTCCAGAATTGTTTTAGAGGTGGGCTGTGTTTTCCTCATCTCTGTTTTTAAATACACAAATATTTCTGTGAATTATCTTCCTTGTTATTGATGACAGCCTCTTACATACAGACTTAACAACACTTACCCACTTTCCTTAATTGATTTAGGTTTCAACTCCTTAGCATGATCCTACACATATTGGGAAAAAAAATTACAGAATTAGGATTAGTATCATGCCTTGTTTAATTTCATTTCCCAGTGAAACATCAAGGAAAAAAGTTGGCTGTGTCTGAAGTGCTGCATTCAGTTATTTCTCTCTTTTTGGTCATGATTTTCAAAAAGCATATCACCTTCTCTGTTTTACAGATAGCTTCTGATCCTATTAGTTTCAATGGGAACAAGAACACATTCTTGTCTATCAGCAGTCTTCTAACTCGTTCTCATTCTTCACTTTCCTACAGATCACACTTGGATTCACACTCATTGATCATACCTATAAAACTGAAGCTTGACCGCAGGCCCCTTGTAAACTCTCCCAGCCTTCACTCCTGTTGCACATACCCTGCCCAACACCTCTCTGACTCTGTCCCCTTACCACATTTAAGAAGCTTTTTCAAGCTGCAAGTTGTTAATACCCCATGAGGGGGAGTGAATGATGTTGTTATGTGGCTGTTTTGGGTAGATGAAGATTTTTTCACTGCCTATGATATGCAAGATGAAAGTGCTTGGCTGCAATATGCGTTTCCAAATTTTAGCAATGTTGTCACAGAACTGCTCTGGCTGTTCTATAGAATATATTTGAATTGTTACTCCATTCATTTCTATATTCTGCCTTTCTTTCATGTGTCCAATATTCTGTTACAGGTAATCACACCCATTGGGTACTGTGCCCAGGGGATTTCTCCTGTCCCAGCAAGGCTGGTGTAGTTCTGTGTCTCTGAGTGAGGCCAAGAACATTTTCCCAATAGGTGCAAACACACACACACATACACACACAACACAGTGTACATATGACCAGCCACACAGATTGAGACAGACAGAGAGCAGTGCCTTTACCTGCACCCACACAAACACAGGACTCACGTAAATATCGGTGATGGATGACTTGATCCTGTTTTTCCTCTCCAGCTGAGCGAGACTGGAGTCTTCTAGCTGCAACATGCACACACGTACACGTGTATGCATCTCTCAGGTAGCTAGTGTTGGACATAATCAATCCCGTGGCTGGCACCCACACACTGGTGTCCTGCAGTTGTTGTCCCCCAGTCCCTCAAATGCCTCAGACCCATGATACAGCTCTAGTGGATGGTACTCAAAACTCTCACCCTACTTCTCTGCTAGTCCAGCTGAATATTTGCTAGTGTTCACACACACATACACAGAGGATAGAGTGCACTCTCACAGAACATAGAATTAGGATTGAATGAGAATATAGGACAAACTGCAGTTCAAGCACAAGAGCTCTGTCACACAAGTTTACAGAGCAGCAAGCTGTTTAAGCATGACCAGACCTCTTTATGCCCTCCTCCCTCTATTTTCCCATGCCTGTTCCTCCCCAACCCAACTGAATCCCTCCTTTTCCCTGCCTTTGCTCTTTCCCCTAAGCATCTCATAATACACTACACACATCCCCAAAATCCCCTTCCATAAAATCCCCAAAATTATCACTGCCCCATTGCAAATTGCTCATTGCAAATTACTCCTTGTGACGGTGTGCTCCTGCCCCCCCCCCCCCCCCCCGCTCCCAACCTGACCTTTATCTCCTGTAACCCTGCTCAAGCGATAACCACCAGTGGCAGTCACAATGGATGCGTCTGGTCATGATGGCTGCATCCAGCTCAAAGCGGATTCAGAAGACAGATAACAACACAATAGCCAAGGGCTATTGTGCAACGCACACACCTAACCACAGTGAAGAAACTAAAATCTGTGGTCAGTATGTAAATATGACTATGGGTCAATCATCTTATCCCCCATAAATAGTGAGCAGCCCATGAGCCCTTGGAGCTCTCCTGCATGGCAGCAGGCTGCACATCAGGATCTCCCCTTGACCAAGGATGCCTCTCAAGGTTACTCCTCGAGGTTGAGAGATTCCTTGCCGCAACAGATCCTTGGTAAGTGACTAATAGCATGCTAAACTTTGAAATCTTAGCTAAGTGATATAAAGGATTGATTGCGCATGTATAATCCTTTAGACATAAACCACTGGCCAAGTCTGGGACTAGGAATGGATCCAGCTGCACCTAGACTCCTCTCTGAGAAGGAGTTCAGAAAGGAAGGGGGTCCTTTCTGAACCTCATGACTCAAGGGGAGGGTCCCCCTGACAGTCTTGTCTGACCCCCTCCTCTATGCAGTAAATAATCAAGAGTACCTTGCCATCGAATCTTGTTAAACCACTGCCACGTTGAACTTTGTTAACTTCCTGTCCTATATCAATAAAGTATAGTTTTGCTTCTCTCTTATGAGTGAAGCGCACTCTCACTCCATCCATGACACCCCTGCATCCCATAGTAAATCCTATCCCCCTGTAAGCAATAACCCCTGTCAGTTTAAATGGAACTCTAGCGAGAGCATTTCTGTCCTTGTGTCATCCTGGTGGGTTTCACACCAGGAGCAGTGGTCTAGTCGCTCTCCTTGGCTGGCTGTAGGAGGAGCCAACTGAGCGTTCTCCACTCTTACTGATTAGGTGATACTGTGCCTCTGATCCTTCCTGGGTGTTCACATTTAATTTGCTTAGTATACGGTCAAATAACTTCAAATATCCTACCACCATTAACTGTGTAACTTTTTCCCCACAATCACCAGCTTTAAATATGACCATGTCAACCTTGCAGCTGGTGGAAGGTGTGCTTGCTGTAGGCTGAGAAGGCAGCTCCTCCTTGTGTATATGTTGGTGCTACAGTGGGCACAAATTGACCCAATAGATTTTTTTTTTCCAGGCTCCTTAATTTTATTGATCAGATATTGAACATCAGAAAAACCCACTGTGCCATAGGACTCTACTAGCATAAGCTTCTTACCTCTGACATATCTACCTGATACACCACAGTACCTTAGCTGCAAGTTTGGAAGGGGCTTATGAAGGCTGTCAATGCTGGCTGCAGCATTTCAGAATCACAACATTAAGTCCTATTAAACTTCAGGAGTTTTTTGGAGTGTAAGCTTTAGGGTTTAACGGGCCATGATTATTTATTTAAGTTTAGAAATAAAATTTGTTCAATGGAAGCTAATCCTGGCATTTCTATTTTTAGTTTTGTCGGGTTTTGTATAAAAGCAAGATCAAACAACTAAAGTTCCAGCATCCAATTCACTGTCCTAACCAGAATCTTCCTCTTACACTCTGTCTTTTATTCCTAATTTACTTTATTGATCAGGATAATTATTTCACTGCTGAGGAATCTGACTTTGACAGAACATATATCACCAAAACTACACAAGTTTATGGTTTACAATCAACTAAGGGACTTTATTTAACTTATTCCAAGGTTGAAAAAGACATTGTGAGAAGGTATTTTACATTTATTTTCATGAACACATCCTGGAATAAATTATTGCTATATCTATCTAGTGCAGACAGGGATTCTGGCTTGAAAATAGTTCTTCAAAATGAATCTGCAAAAGCAAATTAGCTACTTATTTTACATATTTTTTATTTCATAGTGGATTAAAAAAAAAATAGTGTTATAAAAATGAGATTAAGTGTTATAATTTAAGGTTTCAGTATTTACTGTCTCCACCAAAAAAAATATTTAAATAACCATACTCAGAATAACATCTAATATTTATGATTCATTCAAGTTAAATCCTATGTCTAACTTAGTTTATATAGCATTCTATAGACAGATTTACAACAAAAAAAATCAAGTTGGTGCAGACCGATATAATTACGTTTAACCAGATTCAGTGCAATACAATGCCCACAGCACTCCAAAAATCCCTGGACTAGTGCTGAAAGTAGTAATTTTTGTTAAGAAAATATTACAGGCATTCAGAAAATATTGAGAAAATACAATAATAACTTAATAATAATTTTAAGATAATAAAACTACCAATTATTTGGGTGAAAAAAACCAAGCCAAAAACCTGAAAGACACTTACATCAGGGTCTAGTTTCATATTTAGATTTGTGTTATAAATACATGTAGCTCAAAAACTCCTTGTTCCAAATAGACCAGGCACCACATTTTGTTCACAGTTATTTCACCTATAAAAGAACAATGGTATAAATGGTCATTCTCATCAAGGTTGCATGGGAAAAATACTTGAGTTGGTATATACAGCTACACTTTTCTAGAACATTTGTTTGAATTTGCATGTAATCAAGAATTAAAAATTAATTTATGTACTTGCTCTTTTCTTATGTTTCTTTTGGGGAGTCCTTTTTCTTGAGTATCTGTAGCAGTTTTCCTCACAAAAAAATGCATGTATATAAAAAAGAGGTAGCTTCCCTTTCATTCTCCCTTTCACTAATGCTGTTGAAGACACGCTTGCAAAACTGTAGAGAATTTTATTCCTCCCTTTAAAACAGAAACAATACTACAATTTAAAAATAACATTCAAAATAAATATTTCATACAGCTTTTAAGTGATCAACTGACCAAAAGGATGTTTTAAAAAAAACATCCTTTAAAACATTGTTTCAATGTTTTAACTAGTAACTACAAAAAGGGAAAAACTTCCGAGATGTGATTTGGAAAAATGTCAGTCAAACTATTCTCACTGCAGAGACTTTGACAAAAACGCATGTACTCAGATGTTCATGGTATTCAATCCTCTACTTGCCTCACTCACAAAAACAATGCAAAAAATACTGATAGCTTTAAAATGCGCATGCAGTCAGATTGTCTAACAAAGACTTAGGCGTCAAGCATCAAGTACATGTACACGATTTCATCTAGAGTGTGCAATTATTTCATAATAATGACAATGAAATGCACTAGGAGTGAGAGACCTCCACTAGGAGAGTGGCAGGTACAGCCATCAGCTGTAAAAATGCTTACATTGGGGAATTCAGATGCAGTATTCTGCCAAATTTAAAGATGCCCAAGAACAGCATGTAGAAGGCAGCTGTACGGTGGAAGGAAGGCTACAGTCATAAGATGGCATTTCAGAGCAAGCCGTCTGTGCTACCATTATTGCACAGCACTCTGTTGGCACCTGCAATCATGAGTTTGCACATGTTAAGATTCCAATATAGAAAGATATATCTAAGCTTTTTATGGCCAGCTAACAGCTGTTGCAGTTGAGAGGTGTGAGTCATTTCTCAGCTATACAAACACAATGTATAACATACAAAAATTCACCCAGTATAGCATTCTGCAAAGAGCTCCCAGATGAATTGGGTAGTAGAACAAAAACTGAGTAAATGACATTCACATGGGCTTCCAGCAAGCCAATTTAAGATGAAGTGGGTGATACCACCTGCAGATGGTCAGGCTAAGAAGCTGACTACAAGTTGCTTCTACAAATCCTCTGAGAAACCATTATAACTTCCCCAGAGGCATAATTTCAAAGTGCTGTTTTTCCTGCTATTGGTTATGGGCAGGAGGTCATTTTGCACACCATGTTGCCACTTTGGTGAGTGAAACAGCCTTAAGGCAAGTTCTCCCATAGAAATAATTCAAAATTCATGAAAATATTAAATGTGGGATCAGACCAGCACTAACTGAATCCAGAAAAGCTTTCATTCATATTTACCCATTTCCCTCGTAACTGTCATATAAAGATTTTTTAAACACATATTATTTTCAGATCTTTCTTATTTCTGTATAAATATCTTTTTTTTTTTTTTTTTTTGGTTCTGTTCTGCTTCTTTCAAGACACGTGCAACATCATAACAAAATCTGTAGAGACTAATAAATGAAAGGAACATATAAAATTTCCAGCTTTGATTATAGATTTTCCTACAGGTATCCAATGGGAAAGAGATCATTTAATAACTCTGTGCGTTGGTTTTCATGTCAACATATTATTGTTTGCAATTTTCCTCAGAAATCACAAATAATACCTCACCTTGCACCTATGAAGTCTCATCCTTTGAGCCACAGATTCAAACAGTCCCCTCTTCTCATGCTCCCACACCGTCAACAGCCTATTACAGCTTACACACTTTTTTAATTCTGCACAAACTGTGTAGCTAAAAAACAGAGTAGTAACCTACATCCAATCCCTAGTTTTGCATGGCTAGGATCTGACAACAAACAAACACAAACAACCCAAAACTCAGTGAGCTCTGTAATATAGTTCTCAAAAGAGCTCCATAAGAGTACATGAGAATATGCCTTGCACCGGAGCTGTGGGTTCTAAATACTTCTAAAGACACAAGCAGCCTGATCTCAGGTTGAGAGATACAGGAATAACAATTACAAGGCTATGCTAATTACAATCATTTTAACTGCAGTGTCGTCACTGCCAGAAGTAACATACAATATAGCAGCTGTAAAACATTTTCTATCTAGTAAGCGTAGATTCCTTTTTGCATTCTTTCTAGTAGACTGCATTCTTAACATTACAGTGTCTTAGTTGGTATTTAGATGGTATTTCACATTCTCGGCAGATACAAGAGGGCTTAAGCTCATTTATTAGAACACATTTCTGACCTGAATTTTATCCAATAATATTGTTATTCGTCTAAGATTCTTGGATCTAACAGTCATCTATAATTCATGAAGTCCTCTCTACTCCACTGACTATAACTGCTGCAACAGTAAAAAGTACCCATTGAATATTGCACACACCATCCAAAAATAAAATGGGAAAAAAACCCTGGGAAAATCCAGGACACATAAAGAAGAAAAGGCTCGCAGAAAGAGAAAAGCAGAATGTACCCTTCACTGACATTTATCATGAACCTGCCAAACGTATAACATCCTGACAGAAACCCTTTTTTTTTGGGGGGGAGGTGGGACTGGATAGAAGTGAAACACATGCAATACACTAAAATACTTGCTCTACTACTTAGCAGTTAGTACTTTTCCCCTGTGATAGGCTCAAAACCTTGTTTATGGGCAAAGAGGAAGAATGTAAAAGAAGGACCACCAATCATAAAGAAACCTGAGCTTATCTCAACACAAGGGGGACCGGAGGATAACCTTTGTTTTGGATATATGGCGGCACTAATTATCTCAGCCTTCCCTGAGATGATTAGTAGAGAGTAATGTCTTCCTGGTGTGTGACCAACCTAGTGCGTGGAGGGGAAAGCGTGTACGTGGATCAGCCCAAAATAAAGTATAAAACTCGACAACTAATAAAACAGCCTTTGCAAAAAACAAGTTTGAGCTGACTTCAACCCACAAAATCCTTCCTGGTGACTGAGGACACCCAGCCCCAATTGAGACAGTGAGCACATAGAGACCTGTAATAGAAATCACGTTCATATTGTGATTCAACCATATATAGCAATTGCTATATTATGCAGTATATTGGTATATCACTCTGCTGAATAAAAATCACACATAAATATACCACATCAGTAAATTTGATATTAAACTGTGGTGGGTTGACCCTGTCTGGATGCCAGCTGCCCACCAAAGCCACTCTATCACTCCCCTCCTCATCTGGACAGGGGAGAGAGAATACAACGAACAGCTCGTGGGTTGAGATAAGGACAGGGAGAGATCCCTCACCAATTACTGTCACAGGCAAAACAGACTCAAATTGGGGAAAATTAATTTAATTTATTACCAATCAAATCAGAGTAGGTTAATGAGAAATAAAACCTAAATCTTAAAACACCTTCCCCCCACCCCTACCTTCTCCCCAGGCTCAACTTCACTCCCGATTTCTCTACCTCCTCCCTGGCAGCAGCGCAGTGAGATGGTGAATGGGGGTTGTGGTCAGCTCATCACACGTTGTCTCTGCCGCTCCTTCCTCCTCAAGGGGAGGACTCCTCGCAGTCTTCCCCTGCTCCAGCATGGGGTGCCTCCCACAGGAGACAGTCTTCCACAAACTTCTGCAACGTGAGTCCTTCCCGCAGGCTGCAGTTCTTTGTGAACTGCTCCAGTGTGGGTCCTTTCCACAGGGTGCAGTCCTTCAGGAACAGACTGCTCCAGCGTAGGTCACCCACGGGGTCTCAAGTCCTGCCAGCAAACCTGCTCCACCGTGGGCTCCTCTCTCGACGTGGTCCACAGGTCCTGCCAGGAGCCTGCTCCAGTGCGGGCTCTCCACAAGGTCACAGCCTCCTTCAGGCACATCCCCCTGCTCCAGTGTGGGGTCCTCCACGGGCTGCAGGTGGATATCTGCTCCACCGTGGACCTCCCTGGTGTCCTGGTTTCAGCTGAGATGGAGTTAATTTTCTTTATAGTGGCTGGTATGGGGCTATGTTTTGGATTTGTGCTGAAAATAGTGTTGATAATACAGAGATGTTTTAGTTGTTCCTGCACTAGTCAAGGACTTTTCAGCTTCCCATGCTCTGCCAGGTGCACAAGAAGTTGGGAGGGGACATGGCCAGGACAGGTGACCCCAGCTGACCAAAGGGCTATTCCATACCATATGACATCATGCTCAGTATATAAAGCTGGGGAAGACGAAGGAAGGGGGGGACGTTCGGAGCAATGGCGTTTGTCTTCCCAAGTAACCGTTATGCGTGATGGAGCCCTGCTTTCCTGGAGATGGCTGAACACCTGCCTGCCCATGGGAAGGAGTGAATGAATTCCTTGTTTTGCTTTGCTTGCGTGCGCAGCTTTTGCCTTCCCTATTAAACTGTCTTTATCTCAACCCACAAGTTTTCTCACTTTTACTCTTCTGATTCTCTCCCCCATCCCACCGGGGGGAGTGAGCAAGCATCTGTGTGGTGCTCAGTTGCTGTCTGGGGTTAAACCATGACACATGGGCTGCAGGTGGATATCTGCTTCACCGTTAACCTCCATGGGCTGCAGGGGACAGCCTGCCTCACCATGGCCTTCACCACGGGCTGCAGGGGAATCTCTGCTCCGGCACCTGGAGCACCTCCTCCCCCTCCTTCTTCACTGACCTTGGTGTCTGCAGAGTTGTTTCTCTCCCATATTCTCACTCCTCTCTTCTGACTGCTGCCGGTGTTGTGCGGGTTTTTTTCCCAACCTTCTTAAATATGTTATCACGGTGGCGCTACCACCATCACTGATGGGCTCAGCCTTGGCCAGCAGTGGGTCCATCTTGGAGTCAGCTGGCATTGGCTCTATCGGACACAGGGGATGCTTCTAGCAGCTTCTCACAGAAGCCACCCCTGTAGCCCCCCCTGCTACCAAAACCTTGCCACACAAACCCAATACATAAACATTAAACCATCCTTGTGGAATATCTAAAAGAACCTGGTTAGAGAGCATTGTCTCTGACAGGCAACAGCTCACCCTCACCTGAAAAAATTCAGGTGAAGAAGAGGCAGGGAGTCCTGGCAAAAGATGGGAAGGACAAACAAGCATCCCTGGAAGAGAGAACCAGGCCAGCAGCTTCTGCTCAAGAGGACAAAATCCTCGGGGAGAAGAAGGAGAGGGTATTAGTATCACGAGACTTCCTTTCTGCGGGACACTGTGGCACCCATCTGCTGACCTGACACCCAGTCACAGAAAGTTTGCTGCTTGTCTGGAGCCAAAGTCCAGCAAGTCATGGAGAGACTGCCAAGGCTGATCCAGCCCACAGGCTTCTACCCTCTACTCTTCTTCAGTGTGGATGCCAACAATTCTGCAAAGCATGAGCCAGAAAAGAACAAGCAGGATGACAGAGTCCCAAGGGCGGAAGGAAAGAGGACCAGAACTAAGGTTGCTTTCTCCACAATCTTGCGAGTGCAGGGCAAGGGTGCAGGCAGGGGCAAGCATATCACCCAGTGACCACCTGCCTGCACGGCCTGTGTCACAGGCAGGTTTTTGGTCCCCATGACCACAGGGTGCTCTTTGAAGACAATTCAAAGGCTTCTGGGAAGAATAGGATCTGCTTACCAAGAAGGGGCAAGGACATTGTCAATGGGCTGGCTAACTTAGCAGAGCAGGCTTAAAACGCAATTTACTGAGGCGTCCTGTCTGAAGCCTGGAGGCAAGTGAGGCCAGAGGGGATGAGATGAAAGCATGCATGGAGCTGGGCCATGGGCGAGTCTCTCACACTCCTCCCAGGGACAAGGGGTAGACAGCATGTCATCTCAAGTGCCTGCACACCAACCCCTGCAGATTGGGGACCAAGCTGGAAGAACCAGAGCTCCTCCTGTAGTCACATCGTTACAATGCCATTGGAATTACAGAAACTTGGTGGGAAAGCTCATGTGATGGGAGTCCTGCAGTGGCCAGGTACAGGCCCTCAGGAAAGACAGAAAGGTCAGAAGAGGACGAGGGGTTGTGCATTCTGTGGAAGAGCAATTTGAGTGCACACTGTGTGATCTGTGGAGTGCCTTTGGGCCACAATCAGAAAGACCACCAATGACAAAGACCTCATTAGTAGGTGTCTGCCACTGGATCAGGCAGAAGAAGTGGATGGAGCCTTCTCCAGATACCTCCATCAGGCCTCAGGCCTACAGGACTTGCTTCTCTTAGGGCCTTTAAGCCCCCTGATATTTGCTGGGAAATCAAAACAGCAGCACAGACCACAGTGACCATAATGCTGTAGAGTTCAGATCTAAGGGGCATGAGGCAGACAAGCAGCAAAGAAGACCCAGGACTTCAGAAGAGCAGATATCTTCTTGCCCAGGGAACAGTGAGGAGGCATCTCATGGGTGTCTGCCTTGGAGAGCAAAGTTGCTCAGGAGTGTTGGGAGATGTTTGGAGACAGCCTTCTTGAACCACAAGGACAGCCCTATTCCCTAAGTGGGAAAAGGATCAGGCATAACAAGTAAACAGCAAGATACTGATGCAGCTCCTCAGAAGCATGCAAGAAATGGAAAAGGGGACAGACTCCCAAAGGGAACATAGAAATATCAGTTGGGTGATCTGCAGCTAGGTGCAGCTAGGAACACAGAAGCTCTGCTGGAGCAGAGCAAACTGGCAAGAGATACCAAGAATAACATGAAAGGCATCTAGAGCTATCTCAGTAGAAAGTAGAAGTACAAGGAAGATGGAGGTCTGCTGCTGAGTGGGGCTGGCAAGTTAGTTACAAATGACACAGCAGAGGCTGGTGTAGCCAATGCCTTCTTCACCTTGGTCTTCATGGGTAAGGTCAGCAACCAAGTCTCTACACCAAGGAGCAGTGGCAAACAAAATGGTGAACCACTGGTAGCAGAGAAGGGTCAAGTTAGGGACGATGTGTACAAGAGCCATATACAAGTCCACAGGACCTGACAGGATGCATCTGAGGGTGCTAAGCAAGTTGGCTGGCATCATTACAAAACACTCCCTCTCATCTCTGAAAGGTCACTGGGATCAAGGGAAGTACAGATGCCTGGAAAAGGGCAATTATTTTGCCCATCTGCAAACAGGGCAAAAAGAAAGATCCAGGAAACTAAAGTTTGTCAGCCTTGCTTCATTTTCTGGGAGAACTGAAGAAAGGTCCTCAGGAAAGCTACTGACAGTAACACAATGGACAAGAAGGTGACCGGGAGAAGCCAACATGGATTTACCAAGGGTAAACTGTGCTTGACAGATTTGGTTGCCTTCTGTGACAAAACAACTTGCTGAGTGGATGAGGGGCAAGCTGTAGATGTCATCTGCCTTGATTTTGGCAAGGCTTTTGACACCTTCTCACAGAACATCCTTGTGAACAAGCTGGCAAGCTCTGAACTGGACAGATGAACCACAAGATGGGTTGAAAATGGCCTAAGCTACTGAGCTCAAAGGGTGGTGATGAATGGCTCAAAGTCAAACTGGCAGACATCAAGCATGGAGCTCCCGGGGAAGAGATACTGGTACTCCTGCTACTTAATCTTTATAAATGATCTGGATGATTGGATCAAATGCATGATCACAAATTGTGTGGATGACAACAAAGTGGCAGGAGAGATAGATATGCTGGAAGGATAAAACACCATATGGAGATACAATAACAGGCTGGATGATAGGGACAACAAGAAAGACTTTTCTGTCTTTCAAGCAGCATTGGCATCCAAAAGAAAGTCAAGGTCCAGCTAGGCCTGCTGCTTCATGGGGCAGGCAACCCAGTGACAAAGGATATGGAGAAGGCAAAGTGCCCCAAGGCTTTGGTGGAGAAGGTCTACTCTCAGGCTGTCCAGGTGCGAAAGTCCAGCTGCAGAGTTCGGAGAACTGAAGCATGATCCCAAGACACCGTAACTCCCCTAAGGGAAAGGAAGGTTAAATCTGGGATCTCTTCAGCAAACCAGATGACCCCTAACTGCAGGGGACCATAAGGAAGGCATCCAAGGGTGCTGAGAGAGCTGTCCCATCGCACTGCAAGGACGTCATCTAGCATAATGGAAAACCAGCAAAACAGGAGCAACTAAGAGATGCAGCAGTTTGGGCAGTCATTTCTAGGCTCAGCTTCTAGGTCTTCTCCATCTTCTGGGAACTTCTGTGATCGTCAGAGGACTTCAAGGATCTCTTCCAGGTTCAGGGTGTCTGCTACTACTGGGCAAGGGGAGTTGTCCCAGGCTTTTGCTCCTCACAGACTCTAGCAGTTTCTAATGATCTGTCAGCTGTCTCAGATCAAAGGGTGCTTTGACCTTTCATCTTTAGCTGATTCCTGTTTAGAGAGTTTCCAGCAACCATTTGGCTGGTGCTAGGGATAACACTAGCAGGACTAGCACACAGCTAACAGACGTGTCAAATAAGAGACACAGCAGCTGGTGCAGGAGGGAGCATGGCTGGGGGCTGAAAACTCTTCCCATAATAGGATATAAGTACTCAACAGTGATGGTGTCACAACATAGAGCATGGTCCCCAGCAGCACGTGGAGCAGCTCCAACAGCACAGCAGAGGCTGGACCCAGAGGGGCTTCTGAGGGACCATGTGGCTACCCAGTGCCTTGGGCCTCCCCCCCAGAGTGAGGCAGGTGGAGACAGTATCCTTGCTTGCAGGAGGTGAGTGCTGCTTGAGGAGCTGCATCACCAGGGTATGGGGCTGCAGGAGCAGGTGAGCAGGCTGTGGAGCATCAGGGAGGGTGAAGAGACTAATAGGATCAACACGGAATCCCTGCAGAGATGAACACCTTAACCCCCAGCTCCACAGGAGGAGAGCACCCAGAGTCTGTGGCCTAGGTCCCTACGGGGGTTCCTCATGCCAACAAGGACATGACCGAGCTGCAGCAAGTGTCCAGGTGAGCCCCCCAGGTAAGTAGGCAGATGGAGGACAGGACCTGTAGGGAGATGCTGACAGAGCTGGCTTAGGTCACTCTGGAGAAGAAAGACCAAGGAGGCTTTCTCAGCTACCTGCTCTCTTCAGCTACCCTAGGAAGTCCAGGAGAGGATGCAGACAGACTTCTTGCAGCTTGACATTGAAAGCACAAGAGACACCAATCCTAGCTGCACCAAGGGCAGGACTGTGCTTGTCATCATTTTCCCAGGAGAGAGCACCCTGTTATCCTGACGATTTTCTAGAAATCTCTGTCATGTTAGAAAACATGCAAAAGAAAACCATGAAGGTGTTTTATTCTCTAACACATAGAATCGAGAAACTAACTTCCTTAATTTGAGAAAATGGACATGACGTAGTCAAGCAAGAGCACACTTCATTAGCTACCTCTGGTGTTCATTCCCAAAGTTTTTTCTGTGCTTCATTTAGCTATGAGCTGACAAGGGGGATTCTGTGTTTCTTAGATCTGAAGTCTGATTCATCAGAAAATATACATCCCTCTGGCACTGCCTCCCAGATTGTAACCTCTGACTTGAAGATTTCTTTGTTGGAATTCTACTTAATGTAAATATATCCATTGTGATTTCCTATAATCCAGAGTCCCCTTGATAAATGTGATCAGGATATTGACTTATGAATCTCCTGCTAATGTAAGTGCTAGTGACATGCAGACGTATTTTTGAAGCGCTAGCTGCCTGGGTAACTGGCCTTTATTATCAGTTAGCTTGCCAGGGCACTTTTCCTATGGGGCAGATGTATTCCTTCTGGACAAACTGGTGAGAAAAGGAGACATTAATCACCTCTCAGTTTATGAGTCTCAGTACATACACTTTTCATGTCGTAAAACTCCAGAAGTAGTTATACAAATACATCAGTGATATGAAATTCAGCTAATTACTAGTTTTATAGAGAGACTAAATATATGGGGTGACTGAATCATGGAAATAGCTGCTCAGGACTCTCCAACTCATTAAAGAGCCATCTCTTTGGGAAACTGAACAGGCTGAAGAGAAAGCTTCCTAGAAGTCAGGAAGTGGATCCCTGTGTAGTTAGCTTCACAAAGGAACAGAGAGTTTTGGTAGGACTCTCCTGGCCCCCTGACAGCACCAGGGAGCATCATGCCATGAAAACCAAGAAACAAGCAGGCTGGCCAGTTTCTCCCAAGAGCAGAGACAAAAATCAATATGTTCCCATCAAAACATTTCCTCAGAATCAGAAGGTGTTTTTCTTATGGAAGGTTTTCAGTGGTTCTTCCTAAAATGTCAGGCTATTAAATTTGTCAACTGTGTCCTAGGTGTTTTCACAAAAGCAAATTCCAGAAAGTCTTTATTGTAATTATTCTCATCTCTCCTTCTGTTTTTACCCTCCCTTCCTGGATCTTGAAGTTGAAAGAACACCACTCCCTGTAAAATGATGCATAAATATTAATCAGAGGAAATACATGGGGAAGGAGACCACAGTTAATGATTGCTTAGAGAAGGATCTATTTTATGGGAAAATTAAATTATTTTATTACATTATTATTATAAGTTGTTAAAATTATAATTAATTTTCATAAGTACTGTAGCAATAGTAAATTAATGTCAAAATGTTTTGGCTTTGCAGTTTTTTAATACAGAATAAGAACAATATACTGAGAAAAATAGTCTCTTCAATATCAAAACGTGTTTTTTGCTAAAGGAACCAACATTTTTACATAGACGCTCATGAAAACACAATGATGTCCAATAGTTAGGACAATCCTGAAAGTATATTTGGCTTTTTGCTGATGGAAACAGAGACATATAACTAATAATATAACAACTTGCCCAGTTTACTGCATAACAGCAAATATACATCCCTAAATATACATAACAGCAAATTGGGCATAACAGCATAACAGCAAACTACAGTGTTATGTAGTTAGGGCCCCAAGAATGTTTTATTACAGCACTCTGAGGTGTGGAAGTACTGCAATTAGGGCCCTAGAGTCCCTCCACTGTCTATGACTATCCTCCAAATGTAAGAATACTATGATTAAAATGTTGTTATAGCAATAATTAAGACTCTTGACAGCTTGTTTGATGTGTTATATAAGTAAGCTCCAAACATTGATTGCTGAGTTGAACACTCAGGGTGAGATGGTCAATATGTTCTTTTATCTCCATTTTCAAATATAGACATAGAGACAAATTAAGAGATTGGTCAAAAGTATCAGGCGAACGATTCAGGGGCCAAGACAAAAGAGCTCAGTTTGAAGCTGTATTCTCAGTATCAACTGCAGGGACCACCACACGGTTCCACTATAAAAACTATTAAATAGTGGATTATAGCCCCTTCTACACACTGAACCAAAAGATCTTTACCAACATTCTGGAAAAGAAAAACAGTATCAAAAAGGTTATAGAACAAAGCATCAGAAGAAATACAATATCCTATTTTCAATTACTGTATTAAAAGTGCTATTTTAGAAATCTTGAGTAGTAGAGGAAAAGAGCTAAACAGCAAGAAACTTTTTTTTACTCAGTCAACCACTGTTCTCACTCAAATTCTGAGCCATCAAGCCAGGTCATACCTACAATCAGGAAGCACACACTCTCCTCATCCTCATACAACTACTGCAGCCCTATAGAGGGGACATCCTTTTTGCTACTGTACATCAAAAATTATGCTCATTTACATTGCCACACACAATAACCCTATTCATACTGGGAAATTAATCCGCAAAGAATACATGTTATGATGCACAGCTAGAGAAGAAAGAGCATGACACATCAAACAGGTAGTCCTGTCTTCCCAAACAGAAATAGATGTGAAAGAGGTCTATTTCTAAAGCTCCTCTCAGTAGTGAATGAAGATAAATTTAGGAAACTCTTCTATTTATAGGTGGCATGGTATTCATTTCTAGACCAGAAAGTAAGAAGTGCTTCCAGCAGCAATAGCCACCCAAGATTCAAAATTTAATTGTTTGCTGACAGAAAATACTGAAAGAAAGGGGAGGAAGAGGATTCAAAATTAGGATACATTTAAAGGTTTAAAGTTTGGCAGAAAGATGAAAAAACAAGAATGCAGAGGCAAAGAGAAGGAATGAAATGCATGGATGAGTTTAAGAAAAAATAACAGAAGGATAATTGGCAGCTGGTTATGCTACTGTAAACAGACAACTCTCAAGCATCCAGGCTGAAAATCCAGTTCCTCTGCCACAGCACATGCTATCTATGCTCATATTTTGCATTTCCACTGAGACCAGACTCCATTTTTTCTTTCCTAAACTTCATTTTAAAAGCTTAAGTGTAATTCCTATGTCATACAAAATTTTCCAAAGAAAAGGGGGAATACTAAGGGAAGACTCACGCTTGCATAGTTGGTTTGAGGGTTTTTTTTCCAATTTAATAACTGAAAATAATTTTCTAGCAATTTCAGCATTGCAAAGTCATCTTATAAAATTCTTCACTATCTGTTAAAATCTGATACGTGATTGGACATGTGGTGGGAGTACAAATGCCGTCGGCTCAAATCAGGTTATCCCAGCTCAAGTCAGTTAATTCAAGTTCACAAGCTGTTCATCTGACCTTAGAATAGGATGACAGAATAGGGATGACCTTAGGACAGGACAGTTTTTAACAGTTTACTTCTGAGTACAGAAGTACTGTATTTGAAAAGGTACCAGCTTGGACATAGCACGCAAGGACTGTTTACATTTTGCATACAGTCCCTCTTATTGCTCTGAGAGGAACTGGAATTAAGCAGACAAATCTGGGAATAATTAGTCCAAGATCTCCCCAATGCAGATGTACTTACATCAGCAGCTACAAAGACTTTTGTTACCAGCATCTCAACTTCTGTGACTTTTATGACCCCAAATGCATCAAGGATTTTTAACAACTTTTAGATAAATTCAGATTGACTCCCGAAACTACCCACTCCAGCTGTAAGTCAAAATCCCTCTGTTCCCAGCTAGTGCCGAACCTCTCGTTGGCTGTCAAAATGTACATTGGGAGAGAAAATACTTTGAGATTGAAGCGTTGTTTCTCCATTGTATTCCCACAGGATATAATAGGGAACACATGCACTACCAACATAATTTTATGATGGTGGTCCCACTTCCACCACCATCTGAGATACTTAATGCCTATCCGCCTAATTAATGCAGCAGGTTAAAGGAGTAAAGAAAAACATGGAGAAAAATGCCTGTTTGCTCTGGACATTTTTGCATGTTTGAGCTAATCTACACAAAAAGTAAAGAAAGCATTTTTCATTCAGTATTCTGACCATAAGAACTTGTTAATTTCATTCTCTTAGAATTTAGGAGTGGAGAAAAATACAGTTATATCTTATAGAAACAAATGATTTTATGCAGATTTTTTTCTTCTGTATTGAATGCAGTGTGAAGCATTGAAACTATTAGGTTACCTAGACCATCTTAATCTACAAGAATTTCAGGGAGTGAGCTCTTGGTTCTAATTTCATTCTGCCAAGCCTCACTAGAACTGGATTCTTTATCCAGAAGCTGACCAGCAGAACTGTTAACTAAGCTGGATGTATTCTATTTACCTATTCTTGATATTTTGCCAGAAGAAATCAAAATGAATGCAAAAATAAACCCCAAAAAACAACAAACCAAAACTTTGCCATTTTGAAAATTTAGAAGCAAGTTGAATTAATAACCAGAGTTAAATCTTCCCCGTGCCAAATTAAAATACTTGAGAAAACACATTGCCGAATTTCACAGTTCTGGAGAACTCTTTTCTTTTTTTTCAGGAATTACAGAATATTTATAAAATAAATTGTTTACAGAAGAAATCACCTCAAGCAAGAAAACTCCCACCATATTTTGGGGTTTAGCTTTAGATCCAGTCTAAACCAGTGAAATTTTGGAGCTCTACATACCATCTTTGAGTTCCAGTACTACAAAAGCATTCTATTTCAGTACCTCTAGAGTCACCTTTCACTCAAATATAGCAATACAAGACAGAAAAAAAATCACTAAATATGCACATTTACTCTATGCACACAGTACATTAATACTGCAACAAGGCAATGGCTTACTGTAGGGAAATGGCTATCAGCTCCCTCTGATGTGAATCAGCTCCATTTTGACGCAGTAGAATGGTTTTGTTTTGGTTTTTAAATAAGTCCAAATGCCCTGAGGAACACAAAAAGCATAGAAGTGAGTATGCACAGAAGCAGACTGCAAGAGCTGCTCCAGGTTTTGCTTTCAAGCTTCAGACTTTTTCAAGGAAAAAGCACTTTACACACTTGCTGTACCACATAAAGTCATTTCAGTTCATTGAATAATACCATTGTTTTCCATTTTCTCAAAGTGATCTCTCATCACTCTACATCATCCAGAGTAGAATAATGGTAAGATTATCCACACTTCATTGTCTTCTAACCACGAACATTTCTGAAATCTCAACAACTCAGTTAACCATTTCGCTGCAAAACCTGCAAGGGTAATAGTGTGCTCATTGACCTGTCTAGGTTAGCACTGTACTCTCCCTAGCCAAAGATATTTTCCTCCTTCAAACCAGAAGCTTGCAACGCAGTTTCCATAAAGAACAAAGCATTATGAAAAAGGGTCCCTGCATGACAGGGTGCCTTTGGAGTACATTGACATTATCCTGTCCGACTCAAAAGTAAACCAGTGTTCAACATCCCACTGAAGCCAGTCATCTAATACCCAGATGTGTCTGTAGCCATTCCACAGAAGAATACTCTGTAGTGCTAAGAACAACTAACAACTTTTGATACTTTTAAAGAAATTTAAGACCTTTGTAATTAACAAGCAAATAGAGCTAGATTTTGCATCTTTTTTGCATATAATTAGATGACTTAAAGCAATATTTTACTATAAAGCCCCACTCAGAAAACTTTTTATTCGTATGATCAAATTGAAATCAAGATATCCGAGACTGACTCAACTAATAATTGCAAACACTGCAACAGTCGCTATCAAAGTGCAAAAAAGAACAGGCCAGAAGGTGGAGTGCTCAGAAACCTGACCAGTTTGCTCAATGATTTTATACTTCTTATTACCAACTGTGTCGACACACCAGTTCTGCAGGGAGAGATTGGTGTGATGGTTAATGATTTTAGCCCTTTAATGGCAAGTTAGCATCGGAACACACTTGCCCTGCTGAAAGTGTGCAGAAGCGTACCTGTCAGTAATTTGAAAGGCAAATGGCCTGTCAGTTACTGAACGGTAAAAAAATCCACAAGGGCAGTGCTACACAATAGCTAAGTGACAGAAGGCAGTGTTGATACCTCAGCTTGTTTCTAATTTTCAGGTAAGTTTATGAACAACTTAGTTCATAGGGTTTTTTTCCCTGGAAACAATACTTTCCTTGCCAAGGTTTATACCCTGTAATTCATTTAAGAATTTTCTTACCCACAATTGTAAGATGTTCTATTTCTTATTTGAAACCAGATAGTTCTCTCAATTCTTACTAAAAGTCTCAGAAAATCATAGACAAGCTTAGTTTAACATATAGCAGAGTATGCATCCAAGCACACTAAAGTTTTTCTTGCTTTTGTCAGTCAAATACATCTCAATACTCAATTCACTCCATCCTTATAAAATAACAAGATAATTCACAATATATCAAATTCTTCAGCTTCATGTGATGATGTAGTGAGTTCACGGAGGTAGAAAAATTTCTGTGAAGATTAACCAGATTTGCATGCATTCCTTAAGCATGTGCATTTAAACCCAGAAAACGTTTCAGGATCAGGTGACCTGGTAACACATAGGTGAACTAGGTTTGTACGTAGAACATCTAACAGTAAAGGAAAGGAAAGCAGGATCATACAAAAAAAAGAATGTGACTAAATTGGGTTAGATTCAAATAAACATACTTATTTCAACTTTAATGATCAACTAAGCTGATCATTAAGCATATGCTGAACATGAAACAAGTGTTGCCTGAATACTATAAAATAATATACAGTATTATTGTATTTTATTCTTTATTATTATATCCTATATTATGTTGTTAACATCAAACCCAACAATATTTAATTGTGGTGTTAATATGAGCCAATAAGAGGGCATGAACTCATGTATACTGGTAAATATCTGAAAATAACTAGTCTAAAAACTGCTATTATGGTTAGCAAAGATTATATCTAAAATGGATATATAGAGAGAATTTTCCTTTTGATGCCTACAAACAAATTCTATAGCCTCAAAATCCTGTTGAATTTGAGCTGTGAGAACACTCAAATCATGGGGGAATATCTCATTCTGGAGTGATGACATTCTTTTGAATTTTTTCTGAGCAAAGAGCAATCAAGTATCATTGGGCCAGAGAACAAGAGCACAGTGTACGGACTGATGATCTCAATGGGAGGTGCAGTAATAGAGGTTCTAGCAAATGCTCCTCTGAAGAGTTCCATGCTGTATATTATATAGTCATTTCTCAGAGTAAAGCTTAACTTTTTAAATTTTTATTTAAAGCAAGCCGGAGGTATCTAATCTGAAATAAATACCAGAAGGAACATAATAGCCCTACTTTACACCTATGGCTAGTATTTATTAAACATATTTGAGGCTTGACACTAGATAGCTGAACACCGAGTAGGTTTCATTCATTCCTTTGCTTATTGATAAAAAAATTAAAAATCACATCTATGCAAAAAGGTAAATTATGTTTTTCAAGAGCAGAATAACAGTGGCTATTTATAATTAAAAATGGCTATTTGTAGACCACTTGATCTCCATGGTGAAATTTTCCATGCTTTTCCTACACTCTGCCAAAGCATTTCATCCTCATTTTAATCATAGTTTTTCAAACTTAGGAAAGACAAGAGTTGTACTGAAAGGTATTAACTGACTACTCGACCACAAATAATCAATACATGATAGTCACCTCCTGCACAACGCTTTAGGAATGCCACACTGAATTGTCATATTGGATTCAAGATGGGCTCTGCATAAGCAGAAAGAAAACCATGCCTCTGGTTAATAGTTAACATAAAGCTTTCACATATGCAGGACACTGTATGAGATCCTCGGTGTTCAAAGGACTGTTGTTCTTTTTCGCAAGCCAGGTAGCAAAGCCAGTTCACACCTCCCATAGAGCACTATAGCAGAGAGAGGAAATTGCACTGCCTTACAGGAGAGGTAAGCAACCAAGAGATCCAACCTATGGCAGCAGGCTGCAGAGGTTTCTCCCAAGATGAAACAATATATAAGAATAAATTTCCTTTTGGCTCAAAAATATTTTGATTAGGTCGGCCCTAATAATAAATACCTCATTGTGTTTCTTTGAAACAAAATCAGAGGGCAAAAATGTGTAAAATGTGTAAAAATGCTAGTTTAACAGAGAATACAGTCTTCATGATACTAAGATTTTACTAGAATTTCCCAGCTACCTCATCTTGTTATTGTGATATTTTAGCTAACTTCATGGTGTGACTTAGTATTAGACTCAGATTGCTTGTAATAAAATGTCACTTTAGAAGATGACTAATTAGTTGACTAATTTGAAATACATAACACTTGTTTGCCAAACAATAAAAGCCATAGCAAACTTTTGTCTCAATAAGCCTATTTTAAAAATCTGGAATAAGTCATAAATGGCATAGACCAACTGGCAATAATTTTCTTTCTGCAAGGAAGTAGTCCACTTAAAAATAATGATGATTTAATAAAAAAAAAAATCCCAAAAAACAACAACAAAAACCCTCTAGCCACTTCAAAGGCAGTCAAAGACACTAAAGGAGAAGCCAGAAGAAGAGATTCACTAGTAAGTATGGTATAGTCACTGATATCTATACTGCAATCAGCAGACTGCATATAAGGGAAGTATGTATTTCAGTAAAGCAGAAGAGGTGTTGAGACAAACTGACAGCTGGTCTGTGCAATTCCTCTATGAATAGAAAGTGTGCATTTTGGCAGGGAATTAGGTGCACTCAAGTGCTTATAAATTTGAAGTGCTCAGAAAAAAAATTTGTTTATTAAATCAGTACTCCCAGAAGGCATTTCCCTCTCTCTCTTCTTGCAAGCTCTCACTCCTCTATTCTGTTATGTAAGATAAATGAGGCAGTCCTAGCAAAACTTACATGGTGATTGAAAACAGAATGGCAAATATATACCTACAAATCAAAGAAAGCTGTGCCAAGCTGTGCCAGACTTTAAGTTTAGTTGAGTTTTACTTACCTCAAATTGTACTGTATCGTGACCACTTTGAAAATGGGGAAGGAGGCAGGGGGAAAAGTAATGCAAGAAAGCGGTTTGAAAAGACATTACTTTCAACAAAGGATAGCAAGTTTATTCGTGCACTACATCTTTTGATTTTGAGGGATGTTGTAGGGAGACACTACTGAGAAGCTCTGAAAACAAGTTTTCAAAAAATGGTATATTAATGTAAAATTGGAATTTAGGTTTTTTACTTCAAATGGGCCAGATATTCAGGGGATTAGTCAAGTTGAAGTTCAGAAAATTAAGCCTCTTATCTGGACACACAGGCTGCAGCACAGTGCACAAATGTAGCAAGTGACATGGGCTCAACTACTCAACAGTCAAAGTACTGAACAGTTGCTTAGTACCAACCATTTGGTGCATGAAGATTTTCTTTCCCACCATCATCTTAGATTGCAGAAATACAAATACCATGTCCCTTCATCAGTGCAGTCCACAGGAGCAATTTTATAGTTCTGATATCAACTGACTTAGCTGTGTTTCTACTCGCAAGTTACCTCCTTAGTTCCCTTAAAATATGAGCTAAAACATACATTAATGTTTCATTCAACTGGCTTCACTTAGACCACAGTGTTCTTTGTAGCCACCACAGAACCAGCATAATGGCACAGATATGAGCTCTGCTTATCAGCAGCTTCTACACATCACAGCTGCTGTTCTCAGCTGTTGCTTGACCCTCTTTCCCCATTCAAATATGAGTCAATATTCACATAATGTAAAGCTTCAAATATGTATAAGCAACCAAGGCACAAAGTTCAGTTTCACTTTCTAAATGCTTCCCACGCTGGTATCTACAGAACTCCTCCATTGTCTCCTTCAGTTTCTCAAATGTCTTAAAGATATTAGCATAACATTTTAGCAAGATGTGTTTGTATAATAGTCCTCTAAGGTCACTGACTTGGGCACATAGTTTGCATTCTGAGATCACTACATCAAAGAAATCTTTGAACTGATTCTTTATCTGTCCTGGCAGAAAAAACAGGAAAATGTTAGCTTTATTATGATCTAGCCATTAATCTCATAACAATTATTCATCTAAGTATGCTTTTTTTCTAATAAATCAGTTTACTGGGTACCAGGTTCCAAATTCAAATGAACAAATGGAAGATCACCTGGTAGATTTATAATTCATTCATTTCCTGATGCACAAGTGTCTACTGATTCACTCAAAGTCTTCCTCTGTGCCAACAGAGCTGCGTCACCGTTATACCTGTTCATGCAACACAAATACTGCCCACCTCAACAAGCTCTTGAAGAATAATTAAATCTTGCTTTTTCCTTTTCCCCTCAAACACCAGGAAACATAATAAAATATGACAAATATACCGCATATAGCTCCACATACTACTTTTTACTCCAGACGCTGAACTGCTGAATTTTGCTGTGATTCTCTCATTTTATAACATTTTATTGTAACATTTTGGATTCACTTTACCAATGGCAGAACCAGGGCATCATCAGCTATCAGCAATTTCATCTATTTTGTCACTGATTGATTATGGTCTTTCCAATATCCTCAGAATTTTATACCAGAAGCTAGCATAACTTGAAATCCAGTGGGAGTCCAGACCCTTAAAACTCTAGTTTCCAGTCTTCTAATATATATGACATCATTTTTTTATATTCATTTTACAAATATGGAATACACATGACATTTTTGCAATGCCCATAGCAATTCCCTTCACTTCAGTAATAGTTTCTTTGCTGAGCTACCTGAACACTATTTAAACTCAAGTGTTTCAAAACCTAGCTCTTAATTCACCTTTTGGCTATTTTCCTTCCTGCTGACACCTGTTGGTTGTAAACAGAGAGTATTTAAACCTACTTCAGTTCTGATTCACATTTGAAATGAATTGGTCTTCCAGTGGGACTTTAGAGAATTATATTACTCTGCTTAAGATGCTTACTTACTTCATTTATTTTACTAGTGATAATATATTTTGTTGAGAAATAATTCAGACAAGAAATCTGATGGATCTGTCACACTGTCTGGGTTTTTACTGATCATTTTGAGCCTCTGCACAACAGAACAGCTTCCAGATAGCTCCTACAAGCTGTCTTTATAGATACAATGCCCGATTATTACAAATTTTTAAATTAAAAAAAGCTAAAAAAATAAGAAGTAGTAATGGTAGGCCTTCACAGAAGAGGAAAAACCAAATGTTTCTGTATTTCACTGCCCAGAAGGAAATAATGCGGGTGAGGCTGCTGCTACTGTGGAGAAAATTAGTTAGAAATAGTCTGCGTGCACACCGTGTACTGGCTCAGGACAGCCTCTTTTGCTGTATTGAATCTGGAGAACTGCATTGACTCACAAATAGTGAAGAAGTCAGGCAGCTGGTCACACAAGTTGCCTCCATGGAGAACAATTACTGATTTCATACTATGTCACTATCCACATACATTTGAGAGATATGATTTTGAAAATTATTTCATTAGGTAATTAAAAAAAAAATTGTCTGATAACTTTGTCTGCAAATTGGATTTTCTTAGTGTCTGAAATCTAAGTTTATGATCCTCAGGGGAAAAATAGGATACTAGTACGTTAAAGAAAACCCTAAATACTAGTCAGAGTAGGTGTGGTGTACATAAGAATGCCACCATTTAAGATTTTGAACTATTATAAAGAAATTCTCAAATTCTGTCACATAAAGGACAGTTACCTAGATCTAGAGCATCACCATTGATGAAGCATGATTCAATAGCCCCCATTCTGCTTTTGTGCCACAATGTAATTTGGAAAAATATACTATGTTTGGAGGAGAAAAAATACAGTTTCTTCTGAAACAACTTTTTGTTGAGAAGTACCTCTTTAGACATTCAGGCCATACCTAAATGTACTCTAATTGAGACTGATTTATAAGTGGAGTGCAGGAAAGTAGCCAAAAGGATCAAAACGTATATTAAATATTTCTCAGGTTTGTCACATATCTATTAAAATCATACATACTCTGAGACAGAATGTATGACCTATTTTTGTAAATACTATTTAAGAAACAAATGATAACATTTAGTAGACATATATTACTATTTTTCTATCTTAGTCTATTCCCGAGTGCCACAACATAAAATTTAGACAGCTTTGGAAAAGAAGCTATCGTAAACATACACAGACTGAGAATGTAGTTTCCCTGGCAACCAAAAGATCTGAGAACAACTCATTCCTTCAGGTTGCAATTCAGTTTATGAGCTTCCACATCTGCTTGCACAGGAATGAGACACCTGGGATTACATTTCTAGAGTGATGAGTGAGAAATTAGACAATAGACATTACATAGCTAATTTTGTGCTGTGATGAAAATGAGTCCTCTGGTGTTCATTGTCACGGACCACCCAGAATGTCTGAGGACACCAGGATTCATACCCTGATTAAGCATCCAGTCTCTTCCCTACCTATCTCGACAGGAGCCAAGACCTGTGAGAAAACCAAAGAGGATGCTCTCCTGCTTTATACTAACACAGGTTAATGGACTATTTTGTTAAATAGAATGTAAACATTCCTTTCTGTTAAGGAAGAATATAAGCCAGAGGAAGGAGGAAATATTGCACATTAGATGGTGATAAGGAAAGAGCAGGAACTTCTGTTTGCTATTTCCAAGAACAACAGGTGCAAAAAAAGTCATTTACTATACAATTTTATTTAACTGTCAACATGAACAAAGTTACATGTACGCTGTTGGCTTGGATGAAGGGAATTATTGTGGCAGGATACTTTTATTTCCTGATGTCTTCTCTGCAAATACTCAGTGTTTGCATTCCTTTACTATATGCAAATGCTGTGTATGGATGCTATCACTCCAGCAGGGTCATTTCATTCAGCCCGACATCTACAGGCAAACTACATCAGCTAGACTGCGATGACTATGTCTGAGAAGTAAGTGAATTTTCAAGACTTGTATTCAACACATTTTACTCAACACTCAGATAGTCCTACATGCTTCAACTGAAATTATTGGGTTTGTTATTATTATTAAGATTATTCCTTATCATTAATGAATTTTGTGGACAAAACAATTTTTGAAGGGGTTGTGGGGTTTTTTTTGCTTTCAAGATCATTTAATATTATTTCACTAGGTAAAGTGAATGCAAAAATGACTGCACTATTGCTCCTTTTCCTACTAAATATGTTGTGCTTCTTTCTGAACACCTTTTTGTTGTAGATTTCTAATGCTCAGAAATATGCAGTCTATTGTATGTCTAAGATGTCTATTGTATCATAACCAGAAACCAAAGAAACTGTCTTGTGAAGACAAGTATCCCTAAAAATCATCATGGCTTGCTTTTTAATTCTTTTTTTTAATCCAATATATACCATTTTTCTAAGACTTTTTTAAAAGTGAGGCTCAAGAATATTCATAATATCTCCTATAGAACTTCAGTAGCAAGTTTTCTAACATACACAGCCCTCAATGCACTCTACCAACAAAAAAGAAACAAACCCAGAAAAAAACCTCAGTTTTACAGTCTGATTTAAGGTTGTTTTGAATTTGATTCAAGTAATACCATTCCCTCAGTTTTTCACCTCTGCATGCTCAGACTGACTGAAAAGTTCAGATTTTTCAGAGTAAGAAATGCATTCGACCTTTAACTATCAATAACTGGGTAAAATTTTAGGTAAAATTCTGCTCTTAAACCCCTAACATAAGCACTTCGTCTATGACCCCTCTTACCACTCTACTTGATCATACTCATAGAAACTGAATACTGAGCTTCCTTTCATGCAGCAAATGCAGGTGGAACCTTCCACACAAAGCCTGGAGTTTATCCACCTGAAGGTGAATACAAAGTGGTCTTTAACACACTTCCATGGTCATTAACACAAATTAAATTTTTTGCAATTAGAAGTAGAGCTTCCTATTATATAAACTGTACATCAGTGCTAATAGAACCAAGCAAAATGTATTTCTTCCACAACAGAACAAATATTTTGAAAATTCAAGTACTTCACATTACACACCAGACTTCCCTGTACCTCTCAGGATTTGAATCTCCAGGACCTGTTTCACAGCACAATGTAACTCATGACAATGTGTGAGGAAAAACTGCTAAATCCAAAAAGATGCATTTAAACTGATCCTTGATAAAGAAGCTTCAAGACAAGCAGCAATGTCATGTTGAAAGAAACCCTGCATTTTGGAATGGTTTCATAAATCTGTTACCTTCCTATTTTCATCTATCATCAACTTCAAGTCTTTCTGGAAGTTTTATCCTCCCAGCATTTTAAAGCAGTTTCTTGCTTCCCTATACCACTGCCTCCTGTGAGAAAACCCTCTATCAGAAATCCTTTATTATCTTCCCCACACAAACACTCTTTAAACTACATTTCTTTATACTGTGCAAAATAAGTAACTAAATTGTCACCCTTGTAATTCCTATAGGATAACAAGGCTATATATGTTCAAACAGCAGTGCCAAAGTATCTTACAATCCAGAACTGATGATTGCCCCAAGTTTGCCCCCTGGCAGCACTTCTAGACAAGCCTGACCCCAAAAGTCTGTGGTCTCCCACACTGAGCCCTCTTACCTGCATGTCACTTGGATACTACCTCATAAGCTATAAAAACATAAATTCAGTCAGTAGCAAAATTTAACACCCCTATTGCTTATTTCTCATCTTTGTAAACGCCAGTTCTGGGCTATACCATCCACAAGTGCAGGCAAACTTGAAAGGAGGAAAAAAAGTGATTCTTAATAGGAGTCCCCTTAAGGAACAGGAAGCCTGTTATGTTGTCTTAACATATTAAGTAACTTAGAAGGAAGAAAAGTTCACATAGCTTGGGCTGAGTAAGGGTGCTTTCAAGGATTATGTCTAAATCAGGATATGTGTCTCAAGACATATGGGAAGAGGCAATCTTGTAAGACCAAATAAATAAAAAAAGACTGCTTTTCAGTGCACAGACCTTTCACTAAGTCTGAAATAAAAACAGGGACATCTAATGCTAAACATAAGTTGAGAAGAACTGCTCAGAACTTAATTTGCTAATATTAATTAATCAGGGAGAAAAGATTATTGGTACCAGCAGGTAAGCAAAAGCATATTAGTAAGGGGACAGATTATAAGATTCTTAGCACGTTAGACAGATGGGCACACGATTGCCTGGGGAACACTGAGGTCTAAGTTGAAGGTGGGAAAAATTACAAGGTATTATAAAATCAATAAGTGTTAGGATGGCAAGAAGTCCCCTCTACGTGGTCCCTTGCCAGCAGCAGGGAAAGCATCCCAGGCCCCCCCAACCTTGGAAGTAAGTCATACATAAGTGTGGTTGGAACAAAACCAGATTTATTGTCCTGCTCCAAGCTGCATTTATCAGACACAGAGCTGCTCAACAGGGACTCCTAAACCACCCTGATCAAAAGGTTTGCTTAACTCTATAGTGCCTTTCCTCCTGCCTCTCAAATAATTTCCCTATATCACCTCCATCCCCTCCCAAATACAGAGCATGCCCCTGTTTCCCCCTTCCCCAGTAGCCCCAGTTTGGTTGATTTTCTAGCATGATCTGGTATTTATGATATGGATACCCTGTTAATTTCTGTGTTGGTTACTAATTCTGTTAAGCTAGCACCCCCCCATTCTGTTGTCTACGGTATCCTGACATTTTCATATCACTGTCTTGTTAGTAATGCCATAGGTCAGGATGGGCCATCTGCACAAACATCACTCTCCTTTTGTAATCTGCAGCATCCTGAAACTCCTCATGTTGTTACCTTGTTAGTGGTGCCACAGGTCAGGGTGGGCCATCTGCATGCAAACCCTAATCCATAACTCAAGCAACTTCCTGAATTTTAGAAGCAAATAAGGCAGGCTTTACAGTGCCAAGGCTCATCTCTTTGTATCTGTCCCTTGAAAATTGGGACTTAATGGAGCAATGGAGGAGGTATTTGTGAAGAATGCTTACTTACTGATAAGTGAGTGTTCTGAACATCATTAATAGGCTTATGCAGGTGATATCAACAGATTTAGCACCTCAGTGTAGCCATCCCAAATATTGTTTATTTTCCAACAGATTGGGCTTGCTTGGGCTTGCAAAAAACCTCTTTCCAGTTTCCTGCTTAAATGCAGCTTCCCTTAGTTATACACAGTACAAAGATCCATCTAATGCAAAGATCCATCCACATCATGTTGAATACGGAACACGCTAAGCAATGTTGTTTTGCAGCCTTTGGATCTAATTTTTGTGGTGGTTGCTAATATGTTGGTGACTGTGAACTACCTGCCTTAAAATTTTCTTCAACTCATTTCATTCAACTGCTGATAACCTTTTTTATTACTAACTAAGAAAATGTTATTATTATTTAGAGAGCAGGGTTTAAATACAATTTTGATTTTCATACCCACTTTTTAATCACCAGTCATTTTAATCAGCTATCCTCACTCTCCACCACCATGTGGACACAAATCTCTAACTGGAGTTAGAATTAGCACCTTCAAAAAACTTGATAACAAACAAACAAAAATACAATGAGTGGACATCTTTTTAGATTTCTGAAAGACTCATACTGTACTCACCTAGCATCAAAACAAAATCTGTTTTGCAAGCCCACCTCAGCACCTGCTTAGATCTCTTTTTCCCCGCCAATTCTCATTACCCTTTGTGCAAATAGTATAAGAACTCTACAGAGCATAAATATATTATCACTTCAATGTCCTAAAAATATTTTTAAAATGCAATTTTGCCAAAACTTGTGAGAAGTAAAGAGTTGCTTCCACCCATTTTGTTGATTCTCTCCATACTGAAAAGTCATGTATAACGTTAAGTACTGGGTTATAGAGCTTTCCTTTTTTACATCTCTCAGTTAAATTTGTTCCATTTGGTTAGTAGCAGGAAGTTGTTATAACCTATAGGTCTGATCAATAGCAAGTGTACCTAAATAGTTCCAAATCAGGATTTCCATTTTTTTAAATTTTATTTTATTGTCTTATTGTTTTAACTGTGGTTGATAGGAGGTATCAACTGCAGTTGTGATTCTAGGCAAGAAAAAGAATTATCTGGATACAGACACCATACCTGCCAAA
Organism: Ciconia boyciana; assembly: GCF_034638445.1. Lineage (NCBI taxonomy): Eukaryota > Metazoa > Chordata > Aves > Ciconiiformes > Ciconiidae > Ciconia > Ciconia boyciana. Next base: position 81,797,380 of record NC_132935.1, read on the forward strand.
ACCTATACAAGTTGTCATAACAGCTAGTGTTATTGCAGTGACTTTTTATATGCAAGTAGATTAATTTCTTCTTTCAAAGTATATCTTCAGCTCCCTCAGTATACATTTTGCTTAAGTTTCAAGACCTGAGATATGAGATAACATTAGGACTTCAACTTTGGCAAATCTTTCCAGTCCTTGTTACTCAGGAAGGGTGAAGATGAAGCAAGTGAACTCCAGCAAATAAATGCCCACAAAGAACATTGATGTTCTAGACCTCTCATTAAATCACTAAGTTCTTGAACTCTCAAAGGGGCAGTATCTGACGTAAGATCTTAGTCTCCAAAAATGCCAAGTTTAGAACATTCTCATTACTGCATACAATTTTCTAAAACTCACAGAGTGCATGAAAGGGGGAAAATATCTGCCTATTTATTCATCTTGGAAAAGTGCAGCTCAGGCTCTTAAGTGACTTTTTCTAATAGGTGTTTTTTGTTGGATATTTTTTGTATAGCTCTATTAGATGCCTTCCCTCTACCCTCTTTTATCCTGTCGGAGTCCAATACTCTCTGACTACGTTCTTTTAAATATTCCATGAGTGGAGGGTGTAAAGTTTAACATCAAATGTACTTGTTTGAAGACAGTGGATGTTACATGGGATTTTTCATTTAGCAGAATGATACAAAATATACTGAAATCACAATACAAATGTAAGTTACACTTAGCAAAAAATAGCAATTGCAATGCACGGTTCAATCACAATACCGATGTGGTCCCCGTTACCAGTCTCTGTAATACACTCACCGGGATGGGTGTCCCCAGCCGCTGGGGGACATGCCCATGCTCTCTTTGAAATTCTTTTGCTAGTTGTTTAGTTTTTATACTCTGTGTTGGGCTGAGCCATGTATTCACTCCCCCCATGCTGGTCTGGGTAACTCAGGGAGACATTCACACCGTTTTAATGAACTCAGGGAGAAATATTTACACCACCAGTTGAGCCACTGAACTGTTGATAGTCAAACAAGTAGTTGATAGTAAAACAAAGGCCTCCCTCTGGTCCCCTGTGTTGAGATACAGCCAGCTCCTGTGCAACAGCTGTGGTCAGTCACACCCTGCATTACTCCCTGAATAAGGGGTCATAGGCACATCCTCCTCACCCATCTCCTCTGAGCTTTCTTCCATTTAAGGGATTTATTCAGGGAGTCACATTCTACAGCTAGGGTTCAGTCGGTCCCATATCTTCACATATACATTTCTTGTACCTCTGCTTACCTTAATAGAGACTTTTTTCTTTGCTAATGTGATAATGATAATGTGTATTATATAAACATTTGCTTGTTTAGTGTACTGTAATATTGTTTATCTGTTGTGAAAAGGTTGTAGCTTGGCAGTGGGAGGGAAGCTGCCTGTTAGCTTTGCTCTAGCTGCTGTGCTCTGGATTGGGTTGAAACCTCTGTAAAAGAAAGAGATGGTAACTTGCTTGGGATCAGCTGAGCACAGGTAACTGCAAGGTGTTTTAAGAGAACAGATTGAGAAAGCAGGGAGAGAAGAAAAGACAGACGGTGTCAGTCCAAGTAAGAAGACCACGTAGCACTAGCGGAGGTTTATGTAGTCTGTTATATAGACTTGCTTGTTCAGTTGCTGTAGCATTCCCTCCAGTGCAGCTCATATACACTTTTACTTTAGTATACAAGAACCTACCCATTTCCTTCCAGTTTCCACAGACAGTGTTTCCGAAGATTCTAAAGCGACTGAGTAGGCAACTAGTCCTTCATCTTTCCATTCTCGAGTTATAAGATCTTTGACCTAGCAGCATGCCCAGTCCTTGAGAAAAGGCTAGACTGATAAACTTATATCAAAGCTGATGAGCACCTAAAAACAAGGCTACAATATCATACTGGGCACTCAATCATCCCTAGTGTCTGTGGAGTTGTCTCCTGTGTCTACCTTTAACATTTTCTTCTTTGAGCTCTACATGGATCAGCTTCTCAAGGCTTTCATTTCGGAAGCTTCCTCACTCTGGGTGGAATTTTACTTTACAGCTTCAGAAAAAGACATGGAGCATGTCTAGTAACTATCAACTCCTCTATACATTTCTGGGTCCTTCTAGCTAAAAAATGCTTTACTTATGATTCAGTGAAGATCTATAACCACTGCAAGTATTTCTGAATCAGTAAACCTCACTACATGATGCACAGAAAACCAACCTCTGACATTGCATTCAACTCTAAATACTTTGTCTGAAATCCAAAGGATGAACAATATTTACATTCTTTTACACATATTCTTATTCTGCCACCATAGCAGAGAAACATATTTATTCACCTGCTGTGTTCATCAGCATTTCCCAAGTCTTACAGAATCAAAACAATTTTGATTATGCATTTTGGATTATGAATATAATTAATAGCTTTTTCAACAACAACTATATACTTCTGTACTATAAAGCCTTAAGTGTCATTTTTTGAGAACACAGATGGTAAATTTAAAAACTGCTCCATTATTACTAGTTTTAACTATCTGGCCAAATGGTCGTTGTCATGGCTATTAATCAAGGTAGGAAGAACTACACTGTACAATTACACAAGGATCAGTACAGGTGAAATTTTTGCTTTATTGCTATTTTTGCTTCAAATTCTGCAAGTGACAACCACACAGCATGTATTACTGTCTAATTAAGTGATTTTAGGGGCTTGGTAGCATCCCATCCCTAGGGAAGCGAATTAGATGACCAACTGATTTATTTTGTGGTTCATCACTACGCATACTGCTTTCAGTGCAATCCTACCAAAAAAATGCAAAATCTGGTAATGAAAAATACCAGTAATGAAATTGTATGTTTTACATTGAAACAAAGGGAAGAGCTATTTTGTAGAACCACGGGCTGTAAGTGCCACCTGATGAGGCAGGAAAGGGACTACAAGATTCAGTCTGGCTGCATACAACGCTGAAAAAAAGACAGGAACTATATTAAAAAGCCAAGACTATGCTCTTTTTTTTTTTTTTTCCCATTTTAATAAAGCTCCATCTGTACAAAAGCTTCAGCAGTTGCAGAGGTAATTTCTAAAGGGACAAGAATACCACATACAGTGGCTGAAGAAAAACATAAAATAACACCTGGAACCTTAAATCCCTTAAATCAGGTACTTGGTTTGAAGCAGTCCAATAGAGGCAACCTCCCCAAAAGGAGAGGCAATAAAACTATAAAGCAAAAATGAAAATATGCAAGAGAAAAGCATGAGAAAAAAATGCAGCTATATTTTGCTTCTTCCATAATAAAAATTGTGAATTCCTGCATGCATGTATTCTAACACATGCTACGGTAATAAAGAATAACTTGAAAGAACGAACACAAAGATCTTAATAAAACAAAAGCAGGAAGTTAATGGAGCAATTCAAGGAACCTTGTTGTCTCCACAATTCTTTGAGGTTTATTTAAGAAAAAGTTACCTCCTCCCTTGTTGATACTGCTAGTGATCTTTCTTCTCAAATTTAAAAGTCACAATAAGATGCTTTTCCTCTATTTCCTTTGTGAAACACAAAATCTGCCCATTTACTGATTCTAATATAAATATGCATTTTTCTGTTCCCAGCTTCTAGACTAGATAGTAGTCTAAAAAAAGTTTCAGAAATAAAACATAGACAATTTTCCAAATAAATTAGGGGATTTATTAGCATAGATATCCAAAGCTCTATGTCAGCTGGGCAAAATATTTTTTTGTTGTTAAAGATGTTAATGTCTGTATTTTTTTCTTGTACACAGAATTGTTTTACTTATTAGAAATCTCTGTTTCACTCAGAATTATTTCAATGATTATATAGTACAAAATTTCTTTCCAGAAATCAAATTGTGTCTTCACTATAAGTTGTTATAAATAGGTATATTACATATATATAATTACTGCTACAGAGCTTAATAGTTTACCTATATCATTATAACAATCCCCTCTGGGAAGAAAGGGCTGTTATTTAGGAAAAATATGAGTGAGACTATAGACTCTGACACTTCAACTACTTTATCTTAGGACAAATGAGCTAGACCTTCTCTCACATGTCACTTTTAGAAGGATTTGCCTATAATAATATTACCAACAATAGAATTTCAATGAATTTTTCATACAAATTTGATTTTTTACTTTCATTGATATAGTAAGCAGATCTGAAACCTGAATATTAAACTGAATTGGAGGAATGAGTAAATGAATACATGAGTTTTCTATACAGAAAAGGTGTCCTAACATTTATTCATCTTATTCATAGACTCTCTCTCCTAGACTATGAACCAAAGTTTTCGTCATCCCAGCTATTAAAGACTTGGTTTCACATCTATATGAATGCCAGGAATTTTTTATTGAAATTTTATTTGTCCTGACAGCGTTTTCATAGCATTAAGAACTATGTTACACATTCAGCAGTATTTTATATGTTTTACAACAATATTTACTGATTTCTGATTTCTTCTGTGCTCTCCATGTTTCCACAAAGCTTTTATTAAGTACATCACGGGCGCAGGCAACTTACAGTTTGTTTGTTTCATTAGGTCGGTAGCTAGTTCAGTGGCAGTATTCCACTAAATGACAGAATAGGATGTATTGATGCCAAACTATTCGACTGGAAACAAGCCTGAAGATGCCTAGAGAGAATCTACTGCACTACATCTGGATAATTGCTCTGTTGAGAAGAGTTATTTGACAACCCTTTGACAGAATGGTTGCTGAAAACAGCTCTAAGTTATTAAGCAGAACAAACACCAGCCAACCCTCCATGGGACAGGGTTTTTTGTTTATTGTTTTCCCCTACTCTGCAGACCTGGGAAAAGAAGCTACAACTTCCCAGGTGGAATACGTGGCATGCAGAAGCAAAAAGATCTACTTAATACAGATTTTGTATATCTATACAAGGTAGGTATCTATCTTGGCACAGGCATGGTTAATTTTACATGTAATAAGAACTTGTAGGAAAGAGGCAGAATGCACTCTGACCAGTTTTACAAACACTGGCAAACGTCGGTTTTACAGAAAGACAGATTTAGATTCACAAAGCATGCAAATCAGAATTAAGCAAAACTCTTCCTACAGCAAGCACATCCTTAACTTTCCTGAAGGAAGTGTTGGGTTTTTTTTAATTTTGCTTCAGTATTTTAGAAAGTAGGTTTGAACTGAAGCAAAGGTGAAATTCTTTCCTTTGTCTTACTGATATTTTTTTAAAAGTTTTCAACAATTTTTTAAAAAAGGAAGTGAAAGACTGATTCACATAAGAGCTTAGTAGCACAGGGGCAAAAACATGCATGTATGATTCAGACTGGTTTCTTCTACTGCCAGAAATGATTAGAATCTTCATTTCCTCCTTCTCAGGAAACTGTCCATCTCATCTTTCCTGGTGACATGGTTCAATTTTATATGAGCATCTTATCAGTAAGTAATTGGGTATCCAAGTCTCCCACTTCCCTAGAAGATCCCCTAACCATCAAACTAGAACATACTAATTTTTACCATTCAGATATAAACATTTTATGAGATGAGGCAGAAATCTAATAGGACAGGTTGAAAGAACTCCACTGCAAAACCAACAGAGCCAAAGCCAAGACAAACAGAAGTATTCTTGCAGTCAGGATACTCTTTTAAGATGAGGTATATTGCTACCTATAGAAAGAGAAGGAAATTGAAATTAAATCTCCCATATCCTGGAATTAATGCTATAATTTCTGAGAACTTAGGTGAGAAGTGGCACAACGTCTCTAAAAACATTTTTGCTCATACTCAAAACCTTTTGCAAAATTCAATCCTAGCTTACATTTAGTTTCAGGATGACAGAAAACTCGTGTCCTAGCAGCACTATCATCTACCATAGTGTAGTTGGTCATACCCATTCTAGAGGTTACCAGGAAAGATGACTGCTGTGATGGGAGTCTTCTGCTTATTCAGTAATGGTTATAATATCCCAAGGGATTGAAATGGAGATTCAGGTACCTCAGAGCCCATCTTAGAGACTGCACAGCCAACTGAAGGATGAAAAGATCTCAGAATCCAGGTACCTGACAACAAGCAAGTGGAGTCTTGGAGCCCAAGTGTGTGCCTCAGGCAGGGCAGCTGAGCCTAGGAATATGCCTTCATAACACACTAGGAGCAATTCATCTTTAACCAGACTAAGTTGTCACAAAAATAATAGTGGCTTCAACAACTGGGTTTACTTGCAATAGTGATGACCATATAACAGAGCACTGGGACAGTTGTCACTATCTTCAATAAAACATGTTCTAAGCAACTTTTCAACTCACATGAGTGTTTCCAGTCATTTAGCTCTACCAAGCTGCCTACCTCAATGGCAATGAAAGCACTTGAAGGAAAATTTGTTCACTTTCTCTGCTTCATGGCACACAAACACCTTTGATGCAAAAGTCATAGCTGAAGTCAATCAGAACACAGGAGTAATAGACCAAATTCACAAAGTTTCTTTGCAGGTTTCATTTCCTACAGAAGGCTCCTATGCTGAAGGAGAATCAGCCCATACTGTTTCAAAGATTTCAACAGATTTAAATCAATCAGAAAAATAAGCAAAATAAACCGCAGTATTCATGAAGCATCTGGTCCTATTCCAAATGGATATTTCCCCATCTTTTTCTCATAGTATAATTTCAAACTGTTTGTAGGGCATCTTTATTAATAACCACCTTGGGCACTGCATAACTGAATGTAATTAACATCACAAAGAACAACAGTGAAAAAATCAAGACACATGCTATTCTGAAGAAAAAAATATTTGTAATACCTAGATTTTGAAAACATGTGTTTTACCTATTCCCACCTCTCACCATCAACACTTCTAAACAGCAGTGTACAAAACATGACAAGAAAGAAAAGAATATTCTATTTCTACCAAAATAACTAATTCTAGAGATCTGTGTTTAGTGATGATAATGGATTTAGAAGTGGAAAGAATGGTTCCAAGTAGATAATAACTGCATAAGGTTATTAATCCTCTCTCTTGCAACATGTACATCATCTTGAGTCTTTCCACCTGTAAAAGCAAAATGTCTTTTACACAATGGGCAATGAAAATATAGAACATGTTAATTACTCACACTGCTATGAATTTTCAAAAAATTGCGTTTTGATCGTAGGATGGCAGTAACACTGATGTAACTGAAGGGGATTTTGAATTCTATTCTGGTTAATGATACTAATTGTGTAATATCAGCTATAGCTGTGCATGACTAATGGAAGCTTGTTATCAGTATAAGACTGCAAATATTTAATGAAATAGAATGTTTTCTATTTTCTGTAAGAGTTTATTCCAGCCCCCTTTACAGTAGGATACATGGTGTCCATCTTCACTGTAGGACAGTTAACCTAAAATCCAAACCTAAAAATCTAGATCTAAAATATAGTCTAGAATCTGCAGTACATTTCTGGAGAAGGTTGGATTTTTCCTGTTTGGAAATGAATGCTCAGTGAAATACCAAATTAATTTCCATTTAAAATTCAACTAGAAAAACTACAAATTTTTAAAGACTCTGAAGTAAGCAACTGAAAACAAGTTTTTTTTCCCCAAGAACTATAGTTCCATATTTCTAGTAGATTCTTACAGATTCATGAAACAACTTCAGAAACCTTCCACATCACTGGTAGCTTAACAGTTTGCAAAGGATTATTCCTCTGGTTTTCTGCCTTTGTTCTCATGCAGCCTCTCTTTTTTAAATGCAAAGCTTTACAAACACAGTCAAGGGAATAACCATGGGCAAAAACTGTTCAGAAAATAACACTTTAAGTCAATTTGACAGGAAGTTCCAGCATTTTCTGGCATAAATGGTTGCATAGATACAACATGACATTACTCTCACAAAACTTTAAATTTGTCCATATTTAAGTGAAACATTATTGATTCTAGTTTTGAAACTTAATTAGCAATCACACAACATGCAAGGGACTATTACGAATATGTTGTGAGGGCTAAAACCACTTCTGGCATTCCTGTCAATGGAAAATAAGAGCACACAACATTTTCAGTATACAAATGTTGTTAGAAAAGATAAGAGGAAGAAAAAAAAATCATTGACCCAGGTGCCATAGGGTAGCTTCCTGCTTGTTTGGTGAATTCCCTTGGATCTCAAAATCAATACCAAAAACATTTAAGAAAATAATACACTTTTAAAGGAAGAATTTGGAAGTTTTCTTCAAAAGGTATTAGTTCTAAGTGGCAAACAGTGAACATTTGTTTTTCTGTAAGTTGCACTAGGACCTCAAAATCTGTTCTATTAGACAAATATTACTAATTCGTTACTGACTAAAGGCTACAATGAAAACCAAAGATTAATTGTTTCTCTCTTACTGGTGAAATATAATCTTCACAGCAACCCAGTATGATGAATCATCAGCTATCTTTGTTCACGAAAGTTACTATTTAAGCAGGAACTTAAAAGTTATCTTCAGATTTGGTAAGGTATAAATTACAAGGACTTAGAAAGAAGACAGCCATAACTATGTTATTGTATGTCTTTTCTTTGTAAACTCCTCCAAGGTTTACAACTTGAAGATGGAAGACAGTCTATCAGCTGACAGCCAGCTTTCCAGCTTTCCTTACGTACATTTTATTATTTTTATTATAATAGCAATCGAAGGCTCTGTCAGTATGAGTACATTCACATAATAAAACAACTTCTTGGTGTTCCCATCTATGGAGTGTCTATATATGTTCTCTATCTTGGCAATGGAGAGCTTCAATATGGATGCACTGACACCAAGGAATTTCTACAAGGTATTTTTAAGTTATTTCTAGGACATCTGTGGCAAAGCTGGATTCCTTGAGTCAGACATAGGCTGTGACTACAAATACCAGTGTATTTTAACAAATGAACTGCCCAGAGCGCAGTGCGATAGCAAATAAGGAAAGAGTATGGAGAAAAAGGGATATTTCCCTTTGTTAGGCAACAGAGGGAGAAAAACATTGATAAAGTAGGAGACAGCATAATTAAATCGCAAAAAGTAAACAGGAAATTATGTTAATCCAGTTCCTCTGGGTATTATTAGTGAAGGGAAAAAGAATTTGAGAGACATCTACATTACTACAAAATATATCTACACCTTGATTATGTGTCACTATCTGGTCATATCTCAGGATCCACTCCCCAGCAATATACAATACTGTTCAACATGCATTTCCTCATAGGAACCTGCTATTCCCTATGGACAGTAGGTCCTTAGTCCCAAGGTTCCTCCTGTCCTGTTAACTGGAGATATTTGGCTAACACTACTTAATGCATTTTATCTGCACTCTGCCCATATCCATTCCAAATTGAGGTTAAGATAGGAATGAACCGTTTCTGTTTGTGAAGCAGGAATGTAAAAAGATGTTTTGAGAAACTGAAAGTGATGTCATAAGCATCATTATCTGAATTGTAGAAGCTACCAGGGCTTGAAGTGTTACGTTTATAGCAAATGTAATATTCACGCAGAAATCATAACAGATTTTTTAACAGTGTTTTGTAATGGAAAGTGATTGGTAACTAGTGTGGGACAACAAACATAAAAGAGTAGTAGCATCTGAAACTCATATTACTTTAGAATTGCCACATGAAGAAAGAGACTTTTAGGCCTTCCAAAGCCCTTTTCTGCATTCACCAGTAGCGGACCACACAAAGGTGGTGATTACAGCTCAGAAATAAGTTTCAAATGCATTCTGAAAACGGTTTATGATTGATTGTCATTAAACTGTGGGCTAATATTAAATTGACTGCTTGCAATGCATTTTAATGTTGTATTGAAGGAAGTCTGAACTGATCAATGCTGTGGCTCACTCACACTCATAGACATTATGATTGACATAAATAGTAAACCTGAAATAACAGTTGGTTTTCCAGCACATAGGCTTTCCAAGCTATCCAGGAGCCAATACCACTTACTTTCACACGCTCTGCACGTTAGAGTAAGTGAATGTCAAGTTCAAAAGGTGCCACTCCATTCTTCTAAAATTTGTGACTGACCAGAAGTAGGTTCATTGAAAAACTTCCATATAGAAAAAATAGACAGCATAGTGGCAATGAAATTTAGCAGCTATTTGAACAAGCAGAGGCCTCATTCTATCCTGAAGAAATGTCTTAAGAAATTGTTGGAGTCCAGCTATAGTCTTATCTCAATAGAGTAACTTGAATTGTTAGCGAGCCAGGCAAAAGGTATGTTGTACCCTGACCAGCAGCAGCAGAGATCAATGGAAGAATTTTCACATTGCCCTAGGATGTAGTGTTTACCATCACATAGCTGTTCTTCACCTTTCTCCTTCATGGGCTGAAACTTCCGTAAAGCAGTCTGCGGGATGTATTTTTTTTCTTTTTGAATGGGTGTGTGAGGTAAAAACACCTGTATTCATATGAGGTGATTCGGTATTTTATCGCAGTCTTTGATATTTCATTCTCTGCATCAAGTCTTCAGTTAAAAATGAACATACAAGCCTTTTAAAAGTTTACTTTTTACTTTTTTTTCATGACACATTGAGCAGCTGCTGCCAAAGTTGTGGCTTTAGTAAGTAATGCAGATTTAATGTGACCTAAAACTGACAGAGGTGGAAAGAGGAAAAAAGGTAAGAAAGGAGGGACAGCTGATTTCAACTGCAGAGCTTTGTTCCATGTATTGGCTTTAATATTAATCCTGGTTTGGAAAAAGTCGTTAAAAATATTACTAATTTAAGAGATCTCAAATCAGAACCATGACCAATGTTTCCATGTCTCAGCTGTCAACAAAAAGGAAATTATCTCTCATTTGATGAATCAACAGCATACTAACAACCAGAGAAAGCCTTGTCTATACAGTAGGCAGAATTATCTCTGTTCATAAAATTTAAAAAACTTTTTTTGTCATTGGGTGAAGTAGTGGTAATGGAAGTAAAATTCATATAATCATAAAAATATTATTTGGAAGGCACCTCGAGTCTCTAGTTCAGCCTCCTGCTCAAAGTTGGTCTATCAACAACTCAGGTCAGCTGGGGCATCTAGCAAAGTCTTGAAAAGCTCTAGGATCAAGATACCACTACCTGTTCCACTGCAGCACTGCTCTACTAGTGTAAATGTTTTCTCCTAAAGTCCAATATGAACCTCCCAAGGTGCAACCTGAGGCTATTGTCTCTTGCTTATCATCTGCCATTGAAGAGGAGAGTTTGTGTCCATCACCTTTATCACACTTTCAAGTAGCTGTAAGCCACACTTGCAGGTTCCTCTTCTCTAGACTAAACAAGCCCACTTTCCTCAACCTCTCCCCATGGGACATGTGTACCCCAAATCATTGTAGTAGCCCTCCAATTGACCCTCTCCAGCTACTCAACATTGTTCTTGAAGCAGGCAGCCAAACCTGGACAGAGTAGTCCATGTGTGTCTTTACCTGTGCCAAGTAGAGGAGAGTAACTTCCTTCAAATCTACTACTAGCCATATTCATGCTAAGGAACTCCAGTACATGGTTTGCCTTCTTTAAGATGAGAATACATTGCTGATTCATATTCAGCCTGGCATCTACAAAGATATCCAGATATCCTTTTCAGAAGGGCTGTTTCTCAGCCAGTCAGTTCCCAGCCTGAAATGCATGGATTATTCTACCCCTGGTAGAGACTCTTGCATTTCTTCTGTGCTGAAATTTATAGGTTTCTGTTGGCCCAGCCCTCATTTCCCAAGGTCTCTCTGGATTGAAGTTTGACTGTTTAGTATGTCAGTCATTTCATGCCATTCGCTGTCATCCCCAGATCTGATAAAAGTACAGTCTGTCTCATGACCCAGGTCAACGATGAAAATATTCAATAACCTGGGCCTTAGTATTGACCCTTGGAGAACTCTGCTTCTTACCAGCAACCAAATAGATGTTCATCCATGGATTACTACACTTTAAACATGAAGATCCAGCCAATGTTCAGTCCACTTAATTATCCATATTTCCAGTCCATATTTCATGAGCTTCCAAGTGAAAATACTGTGGCAGATGGTGTAAAAATTGTAACTAAAATTAAGGTATATTGCATGCACCACTCTTTCTGCTTCCCCTTCCTCATTTCAATGTAGAAAGCAATTACGTCAAGCATGATTTAGCCTTCATAAGTCCATGCTGACTATTCCTGACTATCTGTTTGCCCAGACAGCCAAAATTTAGACAGATATTAACAGGATGTGAAACTACTTCATGCAGAAACTTACTAAAACCAGGACGAATTTGCCACTCATTGCCAAAGAGTGGACAATCCAGACAGGTTCTAAACACTGAGAAGAGATAATTAAACCATGAAATCTGTAATGGAGTTGTGGGATGTGACTATTAATACAGGATTGTTAAAATGTATATCACCTGAGAGAATACTTTAATGCTAATTAAGTTTTATAGCACACCATAATTCTAATGACTCATGGCTCAGTTACAAGAAGGAAGAGCATTTGCTAACACAGGCACTTACTCAATGCTAATTACATCACTCAGCTTAGAATCAGAAATCATTTACCACTACCATTAACTATAAGCTCAATTCTATCTTTTTACCCTAAAACTCTCTTTTAAAACCCAGTTTCACACATATGCCTGTATGGAAGGAAAGTTTTTCCAGACAAACACCCTAGCTGCCATTCCCAGATAAAGTTATGTGATACGATTTCATGCATATTCTTCTGCATGAAAAGCTATTTTTGTCTTAAACCAGGTGGTCTACCCTGTAAGGCTACCATTTCTCCTATAACAGTGAAGTTAATGAGGAACAATTAGAAAGCAGGTGTTCAAGTACAGCTTTACTAAGCTTCCTGACTTTGAACACAAAACTTGCTAGCTTACGCTCCATGGACTGTTCCAGAGATTTTGCTCTGATTTCGCAGTGCAGGCCCTGGAGCACCTTTATTTTTTGCACTGCTCCACTGGTGGGACTGCATATGGCCAGGATTACATCACAGGACAAAGTGATCTCCCTGGTAACTGCAGATATTGAGTTATTTTCCAAACAGCTTAGCTATTACTCTGATTATGCACACAGTTCTCTACAGCCCATTGGTATAACTCTCTGGTAGCTCAGAGAGGAGCTAGCATTTTGCTGATTGGTAGATCTGGGCAAAATCTGGGGGTGCTGACTTTAAAATAAAGGTGACAGCTTTCAGAACAGAAACATGAAGCAAAGTGAGAAAGAATAGAACAAAGGACTGCAGTGCAGGAGAACTATATTCATACAGAAGTGATACACTCTTTTTCTAAGGGGAAACCAAATTATTGAAATGAAATGTGTATTTTTCTTATTACAGAATAGCAGCAGAGATTCACTGCATTGTGAGCAAATACAGACAAGAACACTTATGCATCTAACCTCCAGCACAGAATTAAAATCTCATAGTCTTCAGGTATGAGCAAAACAGGTTTAACTGACTACATGGCAGAGGCAGCCAGGTCAGAATACACATAACAGAAACAGCAGCAGAACAGCAGCATGCTGTTCCAGAAGGAGAATTGGTAACATTAAGATAACAAAGGACCTTATGGCGGACGCCTGGTTTTGACAATTTTTTGCTTGAATAATTGTAAGAATTTCAGACTTTTCTCTTGGTTGGCAGAGGAAACAAACCACGGGAATTTTGACCAGAGCAATTTCCAGCACTAACATAAAGCTTTGCAGAATGGATTCTGGGAGCTTAGGGAAGCAGGAAAACATTGTATTTCAGAAGCATTTGTACATTTGATCTTCTTAGAATGTATCAAAATGAACCAGTGCATAACCTTTAATTTTCAGTTTTGTAGTGATTGAATAGGAAAATTTTACATGTCAAAATGTGATAGTTTCTATTTAAAAGAAATCCATAAGTTCATTCATTTTTCTATTCATCCTCTCTAAGGGTTTAAATATATAGTTTCACCGAGCAAGACTTTGGCATCCCAGTTGCAGTGATGTTACAAGATGTTCCTGTGAATAGGCTGTCAGAAAAAAAAAAAAAAAGAAAAGGGTGTAAAAGAAGTGGAGGGATGAAAAGTGACAAATAAAAAGTAAGAGCTGTGATGAAAAGGTTTGAGACAGAAAATGGTCCAGAGTTGGAAAAGGCCTTTCAAATATTTGTGTTCTTTTCAAAGACAAGGAAGTGAATAAAAACCTAAGTGAAAGAGCAGAGGGGAAATAAGAAAGTTTCACTGTTTGTAGGTAGAAAGAAGCAGTCTCAACCAAAGACCTGTATGCTGCAGTTCATTGTGAAGAACAGAAACACGTCAGATTATGTACGTTCTACCATCTGATTAAAGTAATGTTGAGTCGAGCATGAAACACACTGTATCAATTGTTAGTCTAATTGTTAGTTAGACATTTAGATTTACATTTGTTACCTTTAGTAGAGACTCCAAATTACACTGGGAAAATCAGAAAGATAACAGAAATTACCATCAAAAATTCAACTGTGATGGTAACAATGTTTACAAATTTAGACAATAATAATGCAATCAATTGCTTTACTGATGCTAGCACACATATTTAATATAATTGCCACCATTTACTTGACTCATCAGCATTAGTCTACTAAATTTTCTAACAATAAAGTAATAAAAAGACACTATTCAAATAAGGACTTTCATTTCAAATTTTCAAATGGAGAAGGACACAGATAGCTAATCTGAATCAGATTCTCAAATTGAACATGTGCTTTTGGACATTTTTTTCCCCAGATGACTGACACAAGATTCCCCCTTGCACATCCTAATCTCTTCTCTCCTCTCTCAGAACCCTCTCCAAAAAATGAAGAAAGAGGTGGAAAAAACTTAATGAGGAAAGATATATAATTTTCCTTAAGAGTTTCCTCTATATCTTCTAACAGAATAGGTATATTCCATTGTAAGAGACTTTAGAAGAAGAGACTTACCCTGAGTTTTGTGGAAGAGATAAGACCATTATTTCCTAGATGCCACCATACCAATTACCTTTCCTTCCACCACATTGCTGCATCCTGCTCTCCCACAACTTACAAGTGACCGTGTCATGGTTTAACCTGAGCCGGCAACTGAGCACCACACAGCCACTCGCTCACTCCCCCGCAGTGGGAGAGGGGAGAGAACTGGAAGGGTAAAAGTGAGAAAACTTGTGGGTTGAGATAAGAACAGTTTAATAAAAAAATAAAATAAAATAAAAATTAAATAATAATAATAATAATAAATTGTAATGAAAAGGAAAACAACAAAAGAGAGAGAGAGGAACAAAACACAGGAAAAAAGAAGTGATGCAACTGCTCACCACCCGCCAACTGATGCCCAGCCCGTCCCCCAGCAGCAATCGTTGCCCCCTGGCCAACTCCCCCCAGTTTATATACTGAGCATGGCGTCATATGGTATGGAATAGCCCTTGGGCCAGTTTGGGTCAGCTGTCCTGGCTGTGCCCCCTCCCAGCTTCTTGCACACCTCCTCACTGGCAGAGTATGCGAAACTGAAAAGTCCTTGACTTTTAGTATAAACACTGCTTAGCAACAACTAAAACATCAGTGTGTTATCCCATTATTCTCATGCTAAATCTAAAACACAGCACTATACCAGCTACTAGGAAGAAAATTAACTCTATCCCAGCTGAAACCAGGACACCATGATACAGAAGTACGTCTTTGTATCACCTCCCTTTCAATTACATTTCAACAATTTCCTACAATAATACCTCTCAAGTTCAATTCTCAGCAGAAATTCACTTAACCGATAGTTCAGAATTATTGCCATTCCATAGATACTTCTTCAGAGTCACTGCAATGTGTACCTGCACAGGCCTATGGTTTTCATCTCAGAAACCTGTGCTCTAGTCACACTAACCCTTTTCATACTTCATTGCCATACAAAGGGCTCATGCATTCATTTTGAAAAATCACTTTATAAACACGTGTTTAGGATTACTTAAGCTTTCAAGTTCATGACAAGTATGAATGACATAAGAATCTGGATTATTTAATCCTCTATTCCGATATTAAGCCATAACAAAAATGTTACTGCTCAAACCAGCAAAATTCACATGCCTAGTCCTTTTTAGAGACTATGGTGGTCAGATGGACCAGGACAAGACATTTTTATTATTCACTTATTAGAACTCTTTTTATTGCACATGTAGGTTCCTTATTCTCATTTCTACTTTCCTTCATTATAACAAGCCATTTTTTTCTACTAATTAAAAAAAAAGAAAAAAGATGCTTAAGACACATAGAACAGGAACTTTTGAACAGTGATTTTTTTTTTTTTTTAACACAGAAATGTCTAATTTGTTAACATATTAGTATTTTCATTAAGGACATTGTTAAAGATGGTTTTCCCATAAATAACTGTTTTCAACACTTACACAGGAGATTGTACTTTTCCTTCATTAAAAGAAAGTTACAGATGAAGAGTGTGAATGCCTTCTACTCTTACATAATCCTCCATACTGCTTACTGTTGGTAAGCTCCCAGCTGGAGTACTGTGCCCAGTTCTGTGCATCATATGGAAAATATGGGCATGTAAGAAAGAATTCAAAATTTTAAACTTATCAGAAAAAGTGAAAACATGTTATAAAGTAAATAACTTTGATACTCAACAAGACAAGGGATATTCAAGATCAGACGTTAGTTCTTTGGGATTTTGAGTAAATTTATATATACATACTAACAACTGCAAAGAATATGGAGCACTGAAATAAGCTCCTGGGTATCAGATAGCATTGTCTCCAAATGCTAGAGCTTTTAAAACATATTAGATAACATCTGCCAGGAGTATTGAGGTAGTTGATATGTCTTTAAGATCCTGCTGGACAGGGGGTTTTTATTATTCTATTTTTTATTTTGTTGGCTGCATGAAAGAACAAAAACCTTTCCTTTATGTGTTTTTTACTTTCACAGGATCATTTGATCTCTCAGTTCACCTCAGAGATTACTTTGTGATTCCAAAGCCAGCTAAATTAAAAAAAAAACCCACAAGCATTTTATCCAGACAAAAAAGCCCAGTTCTCCTAAAGTGATCAATTTGAAGTGTTAGGGCATAGTAGAAAGACTGTCATCAAATGCATCAAATGATCCCTTACTTTTGAAAAACCAGCTAAGTAACACTCTAAACACTTCTATCCCAAATAGTCTCCTGCGATTCCAGGTGAGTACATCAAAGAATCACCTTCACAAACTAATCAAACACCACCCTAGGATTTAATATTACACCTATAGTTCAATTAATTTATCTTATTACAAATTGATGAGCTTCCACTTGGTAATATGCACCATAAGAGCTCAAACTTTACTTTTTATACTGTTAAGTTCCATCCCTTCTATTATTCTAATACTTCATAAAATCTACTTCCTTCTGTATGAAATCCTAGCTTATTAATATACCTTCCTTTCCTGCCAAGACAGTAAAGCAAGTATTAAATAAAATTATTCCCAGAATGATCACTGACAAATTTTACTAATCACATCTTTCAATTCTGATACTTCCAGTTTCAATACAACCTGTTATCTCCATTGTAGTCAATTCAGTACCCATTTTATGGCCAAAGCTGGGGAGCTCTATATTCAAATATTAATTTGGAAGCTTCAGAGTCACCTGTGGGACACTATTAATTTATAGCACTCATATAGTTTTCTGAATGTTCAAAGAAAACAGTAAAACTTAATTGTTCATAGATTACTATATTTTACCACAAATTTCTTAATTTTATATATGCCACATGCTTCTTCTGTGTTCTGTATAAAAAAATATTATGGAAGCAAAACTGATGCAGCTCCTTTAAAGAGCCTCACAGTATATTTATGATCATCTGAGGGAAATCTAGTTATTCTGCTGATAACAGTGGCTAAACCCAAATAAGGTAGCAGCAAATAACACAAAACCAGTCAGCTGTTGGGAAGATGACAAACAAAAAGGACAAATTTAAGTCTGAAGAAATTGTTTTCAAATGTATTTACTAAGTTCTACATACACTGCATAAAATGATAATTCAAACTTTTTTTAGAAAATAATTTTTGTAGCTACAATTCATACTGAGCAAAAATCTGTTACACCTTAAGATAACTTGCAAAAGGGCATATAAGTAGTTTATCAGTAGCTTAGTAATTTCACTGTTGGAGCAGATGATTTGATTTATTCTCATTCTAAATTTCTGATCCAGTCTCCAGTCATTGTTAATAGGCCGATATAGTCCTGTACATTTTTTAAGACTTAATTATCTCAAATTACCCATCAGTATTATGAAGGAAATAATACACAAAGTAATTTTAACTTGTATATATTATTATAAAACCCTCCAAAAAAAAAGGCCCTGTGGTTCATCACATAAAATGCAGGAAATTATAATTGCTCACATTTCTGTCATTCTGTCAGACACATAAAAACCAGCAAGTCCAGTGTAATGATAACATTAAATGAGTGACTCTTCACTCCCTATCTGTCCGTGCTATTTCCCCTACACAATGAAGGAGGAAGAGAGACCCATACTCACTTCTTGCCCATTTTGTTCTGATAGAAGCAAACCATTTTGAAGCAGAAAGGCCAAATATCATATCAAATAGTTCAGCTATGATATAACATTCCTATATTTACACCATATGCAACATTTCTTTGCCAAACACTCCTTTATTTTTTTATTCATTGCTAAGTAAATCCATGGAATGAATCATCAGATTGATTAGCACACTATTTTTTCATGTCTTTCTAAACAATTTCCTTGTTAAGACAGGTAAAGGAAAAATTTAGGTCCTAGTCCAAAGAGACCCATATTACCTCTTATTTTTCTACTCAGCCCATTTCCAATTTTAGTGACTTTATTTTACTTTAAAGAAGCCATAGGTCGAAAACCAGAGTAAATAAAGTGGCTATCTCACAACCTCCACACTACACCAAAGTAGCTACAAAACTTGATTTCAGAGCATCTCCATCTCTGTCCCTTCTTTTATCAGGAGCGTACTAAAGCTGCCATCAGTTCACTTAATTCCATTAAATCTGTTAATCCATACTTCTGTTAGATGGTATTTAAGACTCTGTGTAGTTGTGTTTACATTGTTTCATTGATTTCCATTAGCTTTAAGAAAATAAAATTATGTTAACCCTTACGTGTTCAACATTTTTATTTTAAAATGAAACCTACAGTTTTGGTTGAAAGAGTCAAGAAAACTATACTAATATAATGAACAGTTACAGGAACCTTTCTACCTCCACCAAAAAAAAAAAGATACGTGGAGAAAGAAACTGAAGAAAGTTGTACAAGTTGACACAACTGATTAATAATAAAACAGAAGAGAATGCTTGATAAACCTTATAGTCTTCTACGATGTAATGAATGGCTTGGTGGATGAGGGGAGAGCAGTGGATATTGTTTATCCCGACTTCAACAAGGCATTCAGCACTGTCTCCCATAAAGTTCTCACTGAAA
This sequence comes from Ciconia boyciana, assembly GCF_034638445.1. Lineage (NCBI taxonomy): Eukaryota > Metazoa > Chordata > Aves > Ciconiiformes > Ciconiidae > Ciconia > Ciconia boyciana. Next base: position 81,816,698 of record NC_132935.1, read on the forward strand.
AACTGATGAAGTACAAACTGAATGGTGAGGTGGGTTGAAAACTGGCTGAACTGCCGGACCCAGAGGGTGGTGATCAGTGGCACAAAGTCCAGCTGGAGGCCAGTCACTTGTTCTGTACCCCAGGAGTCATTAATGGGGCCAATGTTGTTTAACCTCTTCGTTAATGACCTGGATGATGGGAGATAGTGCACCCTCAGCACGTTTACTCAATGAGCAGATGACTCAAAATTGGGAGAAGTTGTCAACACCCCAAATGGTTTTGCAGCCATTCAGGGGACCTCAACAGGTTGGAGAAATAGGTCAACAAGTATCTCTTGAAGTTTAACAAAGGGAAATACAATGTGCCACCCCTGCAGGGCCCTAGCGCTACCAAAACCTTGACACCTGCACACAATACATTGGCACATGAGCTGTTTGATAGCTATTACTTCTTTCTGGAAGACCTTAGAAAACAGCTCTCCAAGCACTAACTTGCAGCTGAAGCCCCTGGGGATTCATTACAACGTGGAACAGAGCAAGTTTAAAACAGAATATTGTCAAAAACAACCCTTATTCACTGTATTTTGAAGGAAGTTATTATCTGTCATCTCACAATACAGGCCATACAGTCATTTAGTCAGCTTTTCTAATTCATAGCACAGTATTGTGAGTGCTTAACTTCTAAGTAATTCATTATATTTCATAATGGTAGGTTAGATTTCCAAGACACTTTGGTCATGGACTAAAACTTACTCCTTTCCATCCATAAACCCTTGTGAGCTGAACACACACACCTTCACAGATATTCCTATTTAAAATCTCCATAAAGTGTATTCCACTTCAAACATCTAAGGTAAATTTATGTTATTGCAATTTACGCACTCATCCCTTAGCAGGTAGTACAAATTTAAATTACCTAAAAGATAAAAATAAATTTTATCTAAATCCTATATATGTTTTTCACCTAATATATGAAAAATAAATGTGCTTGAAATATGTATGATGTTAAGGAAAGCATCTAGGCCTATAATACTTAAGAGAAGAAGCATCAACTGTTATTTATCCTCCGATTTTAAATACAATATGAAGGTGTAGTCAAATATTTACACATAATTGAAGAGGGATTGCTTCAATGCACTAGTAAAAAGCATCATTTGGGGAGACGCTATATTTTTCCTAAAACAGATTAGAAACATGCACACAGAAATATTTTGAAGTACTGACCAGATGTTTAATTGTATTCACATTTACAAAACACAGTGCAGCTGAGGCTCTTTTGTCACCTCTCACTTGGATGCCTTCTCACTTGAGAGCATCATACTTATTTCACTGAAATCAAAACAAAACAGAGAAAAGCTATTATGGAAATTCAAACCTACCAATGGGTGACTAGCAAGTGATCTTCAGTACACTTGCATTTTGGAGTCCAAATTTATTATTTATTATTATTTTAGTCTGACATTTAATTACCACAGTTTATTGTCACTATTTTATGTCAAACACAAATAGTCCTCATATTTATTAACATATGGTTTTATAAGTACAAGTATGTTCACACCCACCTATGCACGTAGAAAATTAAGCAACAAATGCACTCAGCTCTTCTAGAAAATCAGCTGGAGTGTATAATCATATTTAGGAAAAATAAACATTTAAGTACCCCAGTGCCAGGGTGATGAGGTTCCACATTTTCTCAATCTTAGATAGCTTCAAAATAATAAAAACTATAATATACAAACTCTTTGTGTGGAAAAAAAAAAAAGATAAATTAATATATGTCATTACTGAAAATACTGGATAGAACTGAATGATGCTGAAAACTGTTAATCCTTTTTCTGGCACTTTGTCTTCAGTATGCAAATTTGGGGTTGAAATCAACTGCAATTAGTTGTTAGTTAGTCTTAGTGTTTTGGCAATTTCTTGATTTTTCTTCTGCCACTTTCATTTAATCCATTCTTTTAAAAGAAAATGCCTATGTACATTTTCATTATTGTCCACATTAAAAAACAAAAGAGCCTACATTTTCTTCCTGGACTTTATATTGTGCAACAAGAAATGAAGCAATCAAGTTAAATGTAAAGAGAATTACTGAAGAACCACAAATATAATGTGTGAAATCTCATAACCTTTAATGGCTATCATAAAGCCTTGTATGTGCTCACCTTCTATCTCTCTACATATGCTTATAAATAGTTAGGTCTATCATGGTGTCCTAACTGTAAAACAGTGACATAAAGTAATCCACTATTACACTAGTCCCAACTAAGTCAATTTATAATTACCATTACTTTCAGTAACTTTCCTGGCTTTGCTTACTTTATGAGTCTATAAAACACATGAACTCCAGCTTTAAATGAAAATAAAAATTCTAAGTACTATAAATTAACTTTTGTTGTCTGGAATTAGGTGAAGGAAGCCCAGAAAAGCAAACTTTTGAGCACGGTCTCCTCAGAGACATATAGATAAGGTTGGTCAGCAGGCCGCTTCGCTTCCTCTGTAGGTTAACATATCCCACCTGCCAAATGACTTGCTTTTTCTCCCAGTCCTTACTACTCCAGAATAAAGCCTCAAGAGTAGATGCCAAGATAGTGGGACTCTCTCCAAGACAGATCAGACAGACAGGGAGAAAAACTAAGGTCGTCTGAAGTATCTGGTCTTTTCAAGTGTGCTTTCAAGGAACACGCAGCCAAGTGGTGAAAACAGATGTTTTTCAGTTCAAACTCCAAGGTCAACACAAAAGTTAAAGACAGATGAACTACTGCATTAGAGACACAAGTAGGCAACAAACTCACCAGCTTGCCAGGAGGATGGAGGCATGTTGTTTCCAAGAGCATTCACTTACATGATCACAACCACAACGCAAACACAAATTCTTGTGTTTGTAAGCTATTCTTACCATTGCTATGAGCCAGTCCATGTAATTTATTTTTATTTGGCTCTACCAAGTTAATACAGTAACTTGCACTTTGTGGCTAGCTACCTTCCTTTTTCACCAGTTACCATGGTGTTCTTATATGCATGTCCTGACTTATCATAAATGCAGTGTTTCTGCTAACTTATACAAATATTTTATACTTGCCTGACAGCAGTTTATGAATCCTCCATTTTACCCATATGTTAAAAGCCCTGTCAGCTCTTACTTGCTCAATATTACACTGGATTAGTCCTAGACTGTCCCCCATTCAAGAAAGTTAGCACCAGCTTGCAGGAGTTTAATCCATCACTGGCTTCCTAGTGCTTTCCAAGAGACTCACTATCAGGAGGCCCTTTCAGGCCTGCCCTGCGATTGACAAGACATTAGCCTACTATTGTGCTTCCATCTATTCAAGTAGCACAATACTGTCCTAGGTAGAAATATAAGCATTTGTTGAACAAACAAACAAAATTACAACCAGAGCATGATAACACATTCAAAATTCCTATGACTGGGTGACCACGGTGGTATCATTTAAAACTTAGGTGGAAACTTTCCTATGGGTCTATTTAATATGGTGCCATAAAGTCTCTTTGGTCTTGCTGATCAATCTAACACTTTATACTCCTCCTCAAAATCTTGTAACAGCTGCTTTCTCTCTTTGAACAGAAGATTTTGAAAGTAGTGAAAGGAATTTTTATTCTAGGTAAGAATGTACCCTGGGCCATAGATTGCAAAGCGGACAGGAACAATTGACTGAAGTCCAAAAGCACTTTTGTCCAGATTAGAAGCATGTCCAAATTTTTTAATTAAGGTAGAGTCTAAATATGTATCCATGTCTGCAACTCATACTGACACAGTAGAAAGATTGGATAGTGACATGAAATTTTGCAAGTTGTGGGCTTTATTTCTGAAGTTTATAGGAAAAGAAGTAAAGGTATCTCTGGTACCAACAATTAAGGTAGAAATTTACCATATCATATTAGAATTAAAATAAATGCTCAGTTGAGCTAAACTAGGAAAAAAATCTGGTACCTGGTCATTATGTTTTCCTTGAAACTCTCAGTCCAACTAGCTCTACAGCAGAAGAAAGTTAAAAACACCGGAGACAGCGTATCTGTGTATGCTACATGGAAAAAAATCTAACAGCACTCAAGTGTTATTCTCCCTCAAAAGAGGAAAAATATGATTTAATTGATTTCAGGATCAAAGAATGCAGTTCACGAGTGGAAAAGACAAAACTGGAAAATCGAAGAAGCATGTGAAGCAATCACCTTGGCCCATGTCAGAAAAGAACATCAGGCCTTTGGAGTCCCACCTCCAGAGAACAGGACATTAACACTGATTGAATGAGACATATCGGGGAACTAGAAGGCACTGTCTTGTGAAGGAAGCACAGGCACCACAAGATTTTGAGTGAGAACATGGAGTGCTAGGAGATCAAGACAAAAAGAGACAGATCCAACAGTCTAAGATTCAACAATGAGAAATTTAAAGCTACGAAAAACATGTGAAAAACTTCTCTTGTTTTCATTTACCCCCCAGGAGCCAAAAGATGTCATAGTGGATCCCACCACAGGTTCATAAAAGCTTAATTTTTCTTGAACATCAAATTTTCACAGATAATATAGATTTTGAGAACTGACATCTCCCCACCTGAATAAACAAAAAAGAACTCAGACTATCTACTCTCAATTTTGAAAAAACTGTTTTTCAGTTTAGCTGAAAAAGCTCTACGTATCTACCTCATTTTCACTCTGTGCAGAAAAAAAAAATACAAAAAACCAAACCACAAAAAAACCCCAGTAAGTAGCCCAGATTTAAACAAATCAAGTTATTTTCTTGCAGAAATAAGAAACGCTTTTGAATTAGTACTAATTAAAGCCGTGTTTTAGCCTTTGTAAATTTTGTTTTGCTGACAACGTTGTCATGCAGGTTGCTTAGGATATAATCACTCCGTTCTTTCTCTCCTCTAATCATTTGTCACAAACCCTGATGGGGAAAACAGTGTCAGATTCTAAAGAAGGAGTTCCCAGCTAAAGTTTTAAAAGGCTCTTTCCACAAATAAGGAGCAATGAACACAGCAAACTGAGTGCAATACAATATATCTAGTGAATGCATGACAGTACAGAAACTGTAAAGAAAGAGATTAGCACTTTACTGGAAAACACTATTTGGCAGTGGGCATTGAAAACTTCTCATTTTTTCTACTAATTGCACTAGAATATGTAATATAAATGTGTTTTAAATTATTTAAAAGAATCACAACATTCTGAGCAATGCCGAATTATTTGAAGAGATACTATAATACATCAATAATTACACAACTATATAGTGCATTATATTTATCCTAGTTTAAAGCTTAAAGAATCCACCAAGTGTAGAATAGTTAACACATACCTAAACAGAATTAAAGCTTCTTGAGTAAAACTTCAAGTACAGGTCTGGAAGTTTGCTACATTTGACACCGGCAATAGAATTGTAGATTATAAGAAAGTTGTATAAAGTGATTATATAAGTGGAAAAATAAGATTTTTGAGTACCTTTTGTGAAACATGTCAACAGAAGGAAAACAAGTAATGTTTTTCAAAAAAGTCATTAACAAATTATGAGACTAGATACAGTTCACTATTTCTTTTTCCAATATCCAAAAAAATAATATTGCTAAGAATAAGAACTCAACAGCTGATGATATTGCTCATAGACTTATTTTTTTCTCACAAGTTACAGCTCCTATACAACACTGCACAACACAACACTAATATTCAAAGTCTGAACCAGACCCTCATAAACTGGTGAATTTATAAAACAAAAAAAAACCAAAAAAACCCACATTGAAATGCTAATAAGGTATTAAACAGGAATAAGGAATAATGCTTGAATACTTGGTTTAAAGTCTTATTTCCCTCACAGTTTAGCGGAGCCATCTAATCCAAGGGCAATTGACATCTGTCCTATCAGAGGAGAATACTCTTGGCCAGGAAGAGCCTTGTCTAGTCTTCACGAGTTCTAAGCAAAGAGAAAGTTTTGAATATTTGAAATAATTAATAGAAGCCAACAAAGCAAACAGTTATTGTCAGTTTAGCTCAGGCCACCAAGTCAGTGGATCAAATAAACAAGTTGTTCCACAGTGAAAAACATATGTGAACTCAGCCAAAAACAATTCTAAGATTCTTATGTGGTAAATTTTAGCAAGTCTTTCTAGTTAATTGTTTTTCTATAGTTTTAGTTAAATTATAGCTTACAAACAAGAAGAGTGCTGCAAATACCACTTTGCAGAATAATGTTTTAAGACCAAAATAAATATTAATGGTTGTAAAAATAAGAATTTTTAACACAATCATTGAGCAGGTCATCAAAATCAATTGATAAGTGAAAAAATGCAAAAAAAGGTACACATAATGAAATGCATTTCTGTTTCAAGTATATTTTCAATACAGTTCTGACATATCATGCACACCCTGACAAATACTGTAGAAAAAGTGTTAAGAATTTATTGTCATAGTGCCAGCTGAAAATTTGAGGTACAAAGTTGTTTTCCTTTTTTCTCCCCAAAACTAAATAATGAAATGGAACGTGAATCCAAATCACATTTAAATGTGTTTAAAGCTTGGATTGCTATCAGACACTCTAAAAGTCTGTAGTAAAAGCTCCATGTTAAGCACGATGGCTAGCACACAAGAGGGGGAAGCAAGAATCGTATCTAATCTGTTCCAGACTTTTATTCTTTCTGAAGTGCCAAGTGGTGAAGGTAAGGGTGTCTGGATAATCTTAAAAAACAGAAATGAAGTAGTGAACAAATGTTAGATGTATGTCATCACAAAGCAAAATCTTCTTATAATATACAGAATTCAAAGTAGACAGTCCCCTTCAGATATCTAAGTGTCTTCAGTTATTAAAAAAGGAAACAATAAAGTTTAAGGTGAATCGCTATCCAAGGTTTAAGAGGACAGTAAGGATAGTTTAGGCTAACTAGCCAGGGTGAAAACGTTGCATTTCATCTGAAGAAGAGAGGGAAAACATTAATAAAAGCAGCAGGTAACATATTCTGTTAGGAATACTGTTTGACCTATTGTGTTGTGAGGAAAGGGGTGTATTTAGCCAATGGGAAGCTACCTTGAAGATGACAATATACGCTTTTCTTTACAGCAACTGTGAACACTTTCCAGAAAAAAACACATCTTTCTGATTGCCATCATATTAGCTAATTGCTGTGAAGTGCAAAACAGCTTAGAAATGGACATGCGTCCTATTCTTTATTTCCATATATTTTCCCTCCATTCACTCACATTTAAGTATCCCATCCCCAAAACAGGCAGGATGCATTTTAATTTAAACTTTGCACAGAATTCGTTTTGTTGTTTAGAGCAAAAAGCATGCATCCACTCCCCTCCCACTGAGTCTATAATTTAAAAGTCTTTTCTAGGGCAGAAATTTCACAAAATCCTTGACAATATCACCATAAATATTTGACCTATCTGAATTTTTCTATTGTTACAGCACATATAATTTATTTTAAGAAGAATGGATGTGCATTATATTTTTGGCACAAAATTACTCAATAGTAAAGTTTTTGAAGTATCATATATTCCGTTTCTCTTCTTATGAGGATGCCAAAATAATACGTATAATTAGTTGGAAAGTAAAGGTAAATTTATGGAAAGTGAACTGCTAATATGGTGTTCTAGTGATAAACATTGTACATTGTTCTAGATGCACTCACAGAGTTAATCTCCAGCATTTTTGTCAAGCTTCCTATTTCTTGATATAGCAGCTTTCTACTATGTCTGCAAGAGTGCATAGTACTCAAGGCTTTGTTATTTATTTACACTTTTTTATTTATTTTGTTATTTATTCACACCTCCCCCTATCGTTCTTCATGACACAGTGAGGAAAAAGCTTTTTTAAAAGACATTATTTCACACTGGGCTACTTCAATAGAATAAACCAGATTATCTCTTTTCAATCTATATGACTTGGAAGAGTGGTAGAAATCTAGCCAAAAAATGTGTCTGTGTTTGCTATTTTCTGTTAATTGATAAAGACCTAGTTCCTTAAAATAAAACAATAAGGAAGATTTGACAGTATTTCAAAATTTAGAAGATAGAAGTTACATTCATTGTCACAACTTAAATTACTGATAGGCCTGAATAAGTTTGCCAGCCGAAAACAGTAAATACAAAACAAGACTTCCTCCCTGCAAAACACACTTAAATCCATACACTTTAATAAAAGACAATATTGGGCTCTTTTTTATTTAAATGGTATTTATGTATTCTTTGATTTTATTCTCATTTTCAAACTGAATAGAATATCCTGGAGACACAGAAAATTATTTTTCCATGCTTATTCTTACCTTCTAATTTAAGAAAAATACACCAGTGCCATTAAGCTTATTCCAATCAGATGACTAAGGGTATTGATATGAGAAGTGAGCAGTATTCTGATTTCTGTATTCTTCCACTAAGAAGAATGATCAATTCTATTTCCTCATTTCTCTACACCACTCACTCTGGAATTGGATCTAATATCTACTCCAAATGTGACTTCCAGAAAAGCATTATTTTCAAAGACTGGAAACACATTTTAGAAATTCTGGAGTAATTTTTTGTAACTTTCATAGCTGAAAGAACTCAAGTGCACTCTAGTACATTGAACTTACATTATGTATTATATTTACACAGAGACTAGTTCATCATTCTAACAATCATTTTTCATTTTTTCAAAATGACAAATTTTAGCAGGAACACTGGTGTTGTTTCAGACTAGATATAAGAAAGAAATTTTTTACCATGAGGGTCGTGAGGCAGTGGAACAGGTTGCCCAGAGAGGTGGTATGTCCTATCCCTGGAAACATTCAAGGTCAGGTTGGATGGGGCTCTGAGCAACCTGATCTAGTTGAAGATGTCCCTGCTCATTGCAGAGGGGTTGGACTAGACAACCTTTAAAGGTCCCTGTCAACCTAAACTATTCTATGATTCTATGATTTCTTCCAAGACATGCTTGTATAGAGATCTCACACTTGTGTAGACTTCTCAGTCTTTCAAAATCACTGCTATGGCAGCAAAGACAAATGAATCAGCATTCTCAATACACAGCAGCAAGATTTAGACTTGAAGTTGACCAGGGCAGGTTGTTTCTATCCTAGAATCATTGATTTGTTATTGAAATGTGGTTTTACTTTCTTTGGGAATATGATGCAACAGTAAACATGTTCCTTGTTTCCAATTAAAACATTACTACTGCAACTGCATGAACATTAGTTCAGATCATTTGGAAGCAGGAATATAATTTCATGCACATTTTCAACATATGTAACATATGATACAGACATAGTCTGTGTCTCATCTCTTTGGGAACAGATATAACAGGTATGTACCTACCCTTATAGTTTGTTATGGGACCTGCTTCATTTCAGAATGCCCTCACTTGACACATTACATCACTCCTTGACACATAGCTGAAATTAAAAAAAAAAAATTTCCACTGTAGATAAAACTCTCATATGGAAAAGAAGAAATTCCACTCCAAGAATTCCCCAGCAAGAAGGAGGGAGCAGAGAGGAACGATCCATTGCCTTCTGACCCTGCCTGGCTCCACTTGTCCCACCCTACCAGAAGGAAGCCTTCCCATGGTTACCTCAGTGTAAAAGGAAACTAAGAGAGTTTTCAAGCATCATGAGATTCATTCAGTGGCAAGTTTCCAAGCCCAAGTTTCGTGTGCCTCTCTCTGCTGTTCATTCTACTTTCTTCCATGCTACTGGCTAGTTGTTATTTTCACCTTTTCAGATCTTTTTCCTCTTCAGCTCCTTCCCTCTTCTTTTGCCTACTTCTCCTCTTTTCACATGTCCTTCGTCTTCTTAACATTCTCTTCCTTTGTTTTCCCTTCTCCTCTAGAGAAGCAGGTGTGCCTGGCCCTCCTCTGAGCACTGCAATAAGCTGTTGTGCAGGTCTGACTGTGCTAGGACAGAGGCCCTGGTTTTGCAGCTCGGAAAATTAGGCAGGAGACAACACCAGGAAGTAACTACCCACACCTTGCTCTGCAAGCCTTGAAAGGATCTTCACATTTAAGAAAATGGAAACTAGCACTGGGCCAAACACCACAGCAAGTTTCTTGAGACATATTCAGGCTTCAGCTTATTCCTTAGCCTCCCACTTCACCTTGAGTAGCTACTGCCTCCACCTCCAGCGAAAGAACAATGTCTGCAACCACCTGGGTAAAGGGTTTCCTTTCTAGCCTTTATCGTGGACAAGTCTCTGGTCCCCTACTACAAGTTTTTACTGCAAAACCCTCCCTCCTGTGATACACAGCTGGAGAGTCATGTGTGGATGCTGCAGAGCACATGCCTGTTCTTAACAAAGGTCTTGAAACAAGACACTCTGCATTCACATTTTCTTGCTTTCTTCTCTGTCTCAGACCTTCCTCTTAGCCCCTGGAGGCAGATCTTTGCCACAAACAAAGTGAGGGACAGGCAACGCTGGGAGTTCTTCATGTTTTCCACCTGTAAGTCTTCATTCAGATGTGCTCAAAGAAGCTTTTCTTCACACACACCCCCCAGTACACTGTAAGAATATTTCTAGGTCAGCATCTGATACATGCCAGGGCTTCACATACCACCTCCTGAAAAACATACATGATCCATTATCGGGAGTATTGTGGTACTGTGATCCACAGAACAGAAGCAGAGAGAGCAGAAAGTAACACCAGCATGACTTCCTAAAATGACAGTAGTAGTAACCGGTGTCAGAAGGAAACACTTTAGTATCACTCTTCTGCTGCAGGCACTGGTGTGGTAACCTCATCTTTGTAAGACAGATAGAAAGAAAACACAGTATTTGCCCACATCATGAGGATGCAAAGGCTCATGGGATACCTTTCAAACCACTCATATATGGACAGCTTGCAGACAGCATTACAAACTAATACCAACCCACAGTAATACTCAGTGGGATATGAGCAGTTAGTCAATAATTGTTTTCAGCTCAGTGATTCACCTCATAAAGAAAAGGAAATGTATACGGTAGATATACCCGAGAATGTTACAGTTGCCGCAAAAATAGTGAACAGGCTTGAAAAACATCTGCATTTAAATCCTGAAAGAGTTATTAATTTGTCAGCAGGCAGCGTAAGTGACAGAGTGAGATATGTCTGTGCTGAGTTACGATTTCTATTTGCATTCTGCTGAATAGTAGTCTGACCTTGTCTAAAGAATCTACTATACTGCATTGCGGTCACCCTGCCTGGAAATTTATTGAAGGAGTGTAACTAAGAGGCTTCTGGGACTGTCAGCTTCACTACTGGCCTACCTCCAAGAAACATTTTATTTTATCATCAGGAGGAGTCAGTAGGGGAAAAAGAGAAACTACAATTAGTAGAGCTGTTGTTTCTTAGTCTCAGCATGCAACACCAAAAGGACATCATATCTAAAAGTACAGTTCTTCTGCAACAGGGGCGACCATTGCAACAAGTAAGAAAGACATGAAGGAAAGAGGACAGAGGAACCAGTTCAAAGGCCAAATCAGCAAAGCAAGTCATGCTAGAGGGCAGCATTCCGCAAGATTTTAATAGTTTTCAAGTGCTTGAACACATGAACATTCAAGTTCAGACAGATATGTCAATAAGTAGGAGACTTATTTGCTAAGCTTTAAATTACATCAAGCCCATCACACTTTTCCGAAATAGATTATACTAGAAATTCAAAGCACCAACAGCCTGAGTGAAACAGCTTTAGGCAATGTAAAGACTGAGGAGCTTGCACACCTTAGTTTCAGGGCCTGGTGTGAGGTTGGAGTCAACATCCAGAGGCAGGTATCAGCCAAAAAAGCAAAACTTGGGTTTGTGCTAGAAAGTCCCAAAGCTATTAACAGTGACTACACTTAACTGAAAGGGTGAGAAAAAGTTGACAGGTTATACAAATGGAAAAATGGAAGGTGGAAAACCTGTATGAAATCAAGTGCCTGAAGCATCCAAGTATGCATTTTCCAATGTATCAAAGGAGGAAAAGGAAGTACTATGGGAATATGATAGGATTGGCAGCCTGAGCTTTTGAAACATTGGATTGGATGGAGTAGTAGGGCTGGCAGAGGTGGGACTGAACTATGGAGCTTAAATGAGTAGTGGTGGAAATGCAGGTCTGGGAGGCCTTGCCACAGAAAATCAGAAACTCAGAGGTACTTACTTGCACCTATTAGAAGCCACTGGATTTCATCATACCACATAATTTCTGGGATTCAAAACATTTTTTGACCAGCTTTAATCTCCATGCCTAACTTCAGTTAGGCTTAATCAACAGTCTCTTCCATAATTCCCTAGATATTGTACTCTCTAATGTCTGATTGCAGGCTCAGTTAGGTCAGTAATTCTGCATCTCGCTTGTACTCTCGTTGTTAGTTAAGCCTGTAGGATTAATTCAGTTCTCCTTTACGGCACTGACTCTAGAACCATGCCAAATAAGCGCCTGACTGACAGCTCAGCCCCTCCTCTGAGTGGATTATGTTCATGCACAACAAGGTTTTTCACTAATACATGAATAACGTTTAAATTTCTCCTCCATGCATAATATTATCACAAGCTACTGTACACCATTATAGGAATATCAGTAAGATTTTTCCATAACATAGCAGAAGGGGAAAAAAAAATCCCAAAAGTGTAGAGAGTAATTTATGGAGGAATGAATGCACAGTTTACATTTTAGAAAACATCAAACCTGCTTGAAGGTTAACTAATGGCATAAATGAAGTCTGTGCTCTGTGCTGCAACAGAAATCCTGTGAATAGGGAGAAACAGTAAATGAAAGCTTTCTATCCTTGTTTTCATGCAAGGAAATTTCACACTTGCAGACTTTCAGCCATTATCTAGTAATACAATACCTCAGAAAGAACGTTCACAGAAACCATCCATAACTGAAATAAAATATTCACCTTATAAAATTATAAGATTTTTTTTTTCACTTCATATACAGAAGAGAATAAAGACAAACTGAGAATCCCATTAAAATCTCTGTTTAGCTGGTCAAAGAAACTATAACTGACTAGTAATAATATCATCTACTGTAGCAATCTCTGACATATTTCCTCCACTAAGATTCAGAACAAGTTCTATAGAAGGGCTTGAATACTGTAGTGAGATATATCACACAAGTATGCATGACTTTTTCTGTCATAATGCACACTGTACTAATGATTCTTACATTACATTGCATAATACCACTGTAGATGTCTCTTCCAAAAAAAGTAACAGTAGGTGTCAAGGTAAGTCTATTCAACATTTATGTTAGAGGTGATCATCTTCATCTAATACCTGATTTTAGCATGTAATCAGACAAGAACTCATAATAAAATGTAAGTGTTTTCAAAAATTATTGCCATTACCTTCCCATAATTTGAGCATTTATAGCATCAATGTAAAGCAAAATAGGTTTTATTTTAAAAAAGCAGTGGTTACACAGAGAAATTGCTATATTTTAATTTGAGGATTAAAGACATTTTATTCTCCACTGCACTAGTTACCATTTGCACGACAATTCAAAAAAGCAGAGGTCTGCAGAGATGCTAACCAGAACTTCAAGGATTAATATAGTGCTACTCCTGCATGCTGCTGGCATTTCAACGAATGTCTCCTCTTTTTGAATAACAAGATTACTTTTGCCATATTTCAAAGAGCTGTAAATTCCTATTACTAAATCAACCAATTTGTCCATGTAACAGCTTGGAGAAAAAATCTGTTAGAAAGTAGAGTTTACATCCTGGAGTTAAGAGTTTGTATTCTGAGTTCTTTTCTGTCTCTGCTTTCTACACTTATAAGCGTAAATAGGCACCTACGTTAATTTTTGTTTCCACAATTCTTTAAAAATTGTCATGAGAAAGCATTTTTGGACACTGCACTCTTGACTCTTTTTAACTGTTAATTGAGCGAGTCACAGAATCAGGAGCAGGGTTAGCTGCAGTACCTGACATCATTTTGGTTCTCCATCTGTCTTGGGAAACGAATGAATTGTGACTTGATAGTACTCTTTCCCCTTTGTGCTATCAATCAACTCAGGTATCAACACAGTTTGTTTAAGCACATTTTAAGTACAAAGGTTAGCTTCCCAGCTTCTGCAGAAGGCAAATCCAACTTCTCCCTCATTTTTCATTATGGTCAAGAGCCATAAAAGTTTTTCATTCTGTTTTGCAAATAAAGCACAAGATCCCGTCAGTGTCATTTGACAGTAGTCTATTTCTCCTTGTGTGTGTGTGATTTCAGGTACGTTAAATAATTTGCTTTCACGTCCTCATGTTTTATCTAACATTGCCAAATTTCAGTATGATAAACGAAAAACCTTCAAAAGGAACCAGTTCTCCCAAGGAAGGTAGAAAGGTGGAGAGAAAATAAAAATACAAGCAGTTCATACAGCATCTGAAATACTTGCAGTATTTGATGTTTGTGCTGTATCACAGCTGTTCCTATATAGGGTAATGTATAATTTTTCTGGAGGAGGATTGTCAAGGCTGACTGCATTAACCTTGAAGTATTGTTCCCTTAGGTTATAAATTTCTGCAAATCCAAAGCATGAAGCTGTTTGGAAGAAAGGTAAAAATCCCAGAACTGTAAGCTGTATTAGTAGTCAAGGAGACTGTTGTCTGATACTAGCCTTGAACAAATAGTACAGAGAGAAATACAGCCTAGAACTAAACAGCTCCATTACAGTCTCGACAGTTAAGTCATACACTTTGCATTAATGATCTCCAGGTATTAATGCCAATGTCAATTAAGGCTACCCTTATGATACACGGTCTTGAATAGGAATCAAACCAAGGTAAAAATGAACGGGCTCTCCAAAAATCAGGAGAAGTCAGAGGTCTAAAAAGAGGTTTAAAAAGATCTCTATTTAAAAATAACTTAGTAATCATCTGTCATGGTTTAGGCCCAGCTGGCAACTAAGCACCACGCAGCCGCTCGCTCACTCCCCCCTGGTGGGATGGGGGAGAGAATCGGAAGAGCAAAAGTAAGAAAACTCGAGGGTTGAGATAAAGACAGTTTAATAGGGAAAGCAAAAGCCACGCATGCAAGCAAAGCAAAGCAAGGAATTCCTTCACTACTTCCCATGGGCAGGCAGGTGTTCAGCCATCTCCAGGAAAGCAGGGCTCCATCACACGTAGTGGTTACTTGGGAAGGCAAACGCCATCACTCCAAACGTCCCCCCCTTCCTTCTTCTTCCCCAGCTTTATATACTGAGCATGACGTCATGTGGTATGGAATAGCCCTTTGGTCAGTTTGGATCAACTATCCTGGCTGTGTCCCCTCCCAGCTTCTTGGGCACCTGGCAGAGCATGGGAAGCTGACAAGTCCTTGACTAGTGCAGCAACAACTAAAACATCTCTGTATTATCAACACTGTTTTCAGCACAAATCCAAAACATAGCCCCACACCAGCCACTATAAAGAAAATTAACTCTATCTCAGCTGAAACCAGGACATCATCCAAGATATGAGGACACTGAAGCAAGAACAGCCCTTATCTGGCACCTTCCCAGCTTTCCTGTAACTTCATGAGGAGCACAGGAGCAGCCCTGGAGAATACGACATGTCAGGAGTCTTTCTGCTTTTTTCAAGCTAAATACAAATGGATCTGCTCAGTTTCTCTTAAGCCACTTAAAGGTGTTTAACCTGCTCATTAGTAGGTTTACTGAGTAAGCTACAGTGGAACTAACCTCTGGAAGACTCCACTACTCTAATTTTTTGTTGTTGGTTGTTTGGTTGGGGTCTGGGGGAGTGAGGGGGGGGCTGTAGGATATTAAGGAATGCTGCTGTACAAAAGCTCTATCTCTTCCAGAGACTAAAGGAAACCTGCTCTCTGCTAGGCCAGATAACTTCTGGCAAATCTGCTTATAAACTGTTATTTTTCTCATTTATCCCCACTACGTAGTGTTATCCTTTTCCACTTAATTTCTCTGATCAAAAGAACAAGGCAAAAATGTTTGCAACCCAAACTCATGCTCAGAGTATTTATTCTCCTCTTCTCCTAATATCACTGAAGGATTTCCCAATATCTGTATCAGAACAGCTGAATCAGCTTCTCTGAGCAGAACTCCATGTTTAATTGTTTGTTGAAGTTTTTTTATGTTTATTCTCCGCTATGTGTCAACCAGTAGCACCTATTAACAAAAGTTTTAGTCCACAGCATATTGCAGTGCACCAGAATGCCACTTTTAAGCATGCCAGAAGTGAAGCTGGCATTAAATACGTAAAGCCAGGTTTTACATGCAGACTTAAACACGTGAAAATTGGTATTTGGCAAAAGACTGTAATAAGGATTGTCCTTCAGAGACAGTTAATTTTGTCTTTAATCAGCTCCCTGTGCATATACTTTTATTCCAAATGTGTTCATTACACTTCAAAAAAATGGATTAACTTAATTCACAGAAATGGACATAGTAAGCAAGGATCCTGCAACAAGATGGACAGACAATAATCCTGAAAAAGGAAGGGGGAGAATAAGGGAACAGAACTGAGAGTTGGCTAAAAGCAAGGAAAAATAGATCAGACAGGTTTTCCCACAGAAAAGGCTAGGGACAGCTGGAAAAATAAATTTAAAGTGAAGGAGGAACATTACTGCTTTGGTAAAGAGGATAGCCACCATCATTCCCTGGAGAAGTGACTTGATCTGGACAGAGGATTCAGGGCAAAAGATATGGACAAGCAGACAAAGGAGGTAGTGGCTTGACGATGAGTAGCTAAGGAATTTGCTTCTCACCAAAAGCCCTGTTTCCTCAGCTGCAGGGGGTTGTGCAGTCGTCCTGACAGTGAGGTAAGCTTGAGGAATAAAGAAACCTCTTACAGTAAACAGTGCAGTCAGGATTTCGCTGTTCTGGCTTTTGCCATCGAGACTTTAACTCGATTTTCCACAGATGACTGGTAACTGTTCTGGGTGCTGCTTGGAGAGCTCTAGTCTGCAGAAGTACATTTGAGATGAACTTTCAATGTGAAGTGTCACAGAACACTAAATACTTTCCCAAATCAAGTTCTAGACCCTTCTTTTGAGCATTCACATAAAATGGAATATTTTTAACTTAGTGCCTCAGTAAATTGGGAAAGACAAAAATTGAGATGTCGGTCACCTCACAAAACTGGGGTTTTTCAAATATCCATTTGTTGATATTTGTGAAGCATTGGTTACTATAAGAAAAAGTGCCATAGAAAAGCCAATTAAAAATTCAGTCTTTAAAGCAGAATCTATAAATATTGCACTGCAAACAAACTTAAAAATGGGAACGAGGAAAATTCTCTGTATAGCTTACCCAGTGCACTGTAACTGTTCACAAAGAGGAGGAAGGGTAACTAACAGTATAGAATTAGTCTTCAATGATTTCTTCAGCACGTTTAGACTTCAGGACTGAATTCCAGTTGCACAGATCGTCAATTAAAAGACAATTCTAATCTCACTCTGATTTATGCGGCCTTGAAGTTGTTCAAAAGGTGCTTTCAGTTATATCATTCTATCTAATTCTCTTCAAGAAAAAAAAAAAATCCTTTTTCTAAGTTCATCCCTATCATCCCTTTGAAGAATTTCTTATTCTTCTTTGCTTTTTTTCATTAGAAATTGAATTTAACTCCCCTTCTCTCTCCCTCAACAATCACAATTGCATATTAAAAGTACAATTATCCCAAAAGCTCACATGTTGTGGTACTTAAGGAAAAAAAAAAAAAAAGCTGAAATGACTTGTCATTTAAAAGACTGAAACAGCTACAAAACATAAAGGGTAAAATCCAACTGTCATTCTTGTTCTAAGTTGTTATTACACCCAGCACATAAATGGCCAATAGTTTGTAGCTGTAGGACAGCCCATTAAAGTCACTCAGATAATCTTTTTCCACCTGGCAATAATCACTACAGCCTCAGTTCTCAGAGGCTCTCAGACAAGAATTAAGGCCATCGTCAGCAGAGTTCACTTCTGCTGACTCGGCATGGCCTGCTAGCCGCTATTAATTAAAGAATGATGCCATAACTTCTACATATCACTCAGCCACCACATTTCTGCTCCCCAATAAAATTCTGGTTTGCCCACTAGATTATTTAGCAACCTTGGGAATGGGGAGTGCAAAAAGCAGCAATTCAACCAAAAGTATCTGTATTTTTAAGGAAGGATGCTGAAACACTTTTCCCCATTATCAACTGTTACAGTTCTGCATGCAAACTTACATTGGTTATGTCCGCAACAATTTTGTCTCACCAAGAACTAAGTACAACAATTCACTCTAAAACATGAACTGCTTTCCCTGACAGTGTGATCTAAACCTAAAAGAGGAAAGTAATTTCTTTACGTTTCTCACTTAAGAGGAGAACCACTTTCATCATCAGCTACTGATTAGATGGTTTAAACTTTTGGCAGATATTGCACAGGCATTTAAAATGGATTTAGTGTATTCCTAAATGCATCACATGAAAACGTAATAAGATATAACATTTAATGTTCAAAGTAGAAAACTGATCAGGGGAGACATGAGTAACTGACCAGGGAAAAGTTTAACAAGTAATGTGAAAGGATGAACCTTGTATTAAGCTTTCTTTTTAAAAAGAAATTAACATCTCTGGAAAGCATGAGTATCTTAGAGGCCACGCTTGCAGTAAAACTTTTGAAAAAATAATTTGCCTTGTAAAAATAAGGTGTCTAAACCATGTAGAAGTTGTTAAAAATACACCTTCCTTACTTTAACCTGTACGTGTTATGCTGAAATTGCTGGCTGAGATCCTATCACCCATGCTACCTGGGAGATCCAACCAATGGATCAGAAAGAGACATAAAAACATCCGTAAATTGTTAGGGCTGTCAAATCTGGAGCCCAATCGACACTAGGCTGCCTACTTGCTAGCTAGTCTAGCTTGATGTTCACTGGTGACCACACACAGACATACACCCCCACTTATGGTATGGGTATGCCCTCTTCTCTCCCCAGTTGCTGCACCACAGACACATGGGCACTCTGCAGCCTGTGGAGGACCCATGCCAGAGTGTAGGAAAAGGGTGTGAGAGAAGGAGCAGCAGAGAGAAACCTCTATGCACCGACCACAACCCTCCTCATTGTCTCGCTGAAGGGGCTGAGTGTGACCTGTGGCAAAAACAAGGAATTTTTTATCCTTAAAAACTCACGATTAATATTTCAGACTAAATCCACAAAATTTGCTGGCTATAAGTAGTATTCATTTTTTGTCATAAAGCCCTGAGTCAGCACAATAGGAGAAAAACCCACCTTTTGGGCCTTGGACGCCTAATGGACACCACTGAAGTACCCACTGGATTGTAAAAGGAAGTCTTTAGAAGAAATTGTTTATTAAAAATAGCCCGTTCAATCGATAATTTCCCTTTTCTAGTTGGAAACTGACCAGTCATTAGCCCTTTGACATCACACAGAAACAAAGAATTAAATAAGCAAATTAAAACACCAGGTTATACAAAAACATCCCATTGTTCTTTACTGCAACTAAGTACTGCACCCACACTTTTTATCACCAAAGACCTAAAAAATAATTGCAACCAAACACATTTTAAGTAGAGCTAAGATGATATGTTTCCCATACATTATGTTATGCAGACGTATTTATGAAGTAGGTGCATTTTTAATGTTTCTGAATTTATATGATCAGTATTTTTAAGCCTGCAGAAAATATTTATTTGGCATACAATAGGATTGGATTGTGCATTTATTGAACATTGAAATACTAAACTTTACAAGATAGTAATCTACTATTTTTCCATATCACTCTATTCAATAGCAACCCAAAGTTAGAGCCATCATTCAGAAGAGCCTCCTTCTATTTTCAAACGATCATAAAATGCTATTATTAAGCAAATGTAGAGAACCAAAAAGCTCTTGCCTCAGGGAGCCTTGCCTTCTTTTTGATCAGGGAAATTAGTTTCTTTTTTGCTTTTTCTTCTATTTCTGTACAGTGAAGAGAATTTTAATAAAATCATGTAGTTCTGTTGGAGGTTAAAGAGCTATCTGTTGATGCATACAGTGCATGGGCATCTTGCAACTGAAAGCCTAGAATTTGTTCTTCAGCAATATAAAGGTAAAATGACATTTTTAGGATGTAAAATCAAGTGAGACAATTAGTGGATAATAAGGGGTTTCTACGCTCTTTATCTCAGCAGGCCCAGTCAGTAATGATCACTAATAAATCCTTTCACTCTCAATGCTTGTAAAAAGCCTTCATCATCATTTCTCTTTTGCAAAACAATTACCTATTTTTTCCCCCCACTGTTTGAAATGTAGTTCAGGACACCATCCCTAGGAATCTGATTTACAAAGTGCTTAAAGAATCATCTGAGATCAAATACTGTTAGGAATACAATCAAGGTAGCAGCAATTCAGCTTTCTTCCTTGGTTGAGAAAGCCATTTCAGAGCCAGAAAAATAAGTTTCCCTTAGAGTTTCCCTTTCAAAATGAGGCTTATATGCCAGGGGAGGGAAATAATTAAAAAAGAAGAAAAAAGAATTACTTCTTTAAAGAATGGCTTCAAAAAAAAAAGAATGACCCCAAATAAAAAATGGCCCTGAAGTTTTAAAATAAAACTAGCTTCAGCAGCTGTTATGTCTTTAATCTTTTTGTATG
Organism: Ciconia boyciana; assembly: GCF_034638445.1. NCBI lineage: Eukaryota > Metazoa > Chordata > Aves > Ciconiiformes > Ciconiidae > Ciconia > Ciconia boyciana. The sequence continues at coordinate 81,837,182 of NC_132935.1, forward strand.
AAATGACATTAACTTATAAAAAGGGATGCTCAAGAAAAAGATAATAAAGTCACCTGAAATGCACTTCAGCTCTCATAACAGAGGCATCATCAAATACATTGCTTTGCAATTATAAGAAAGGTATTAATATAAGCATTTGTCAACAATTTCTCATATTTTTTAATTTGAAACAACTGTAAACCATTCCAAAACCATCCACAATTCATATCATCAAGTAATCTTTTAACTTTTATTAAAATAAACCACACATCAGACACAAAGTCATTTATCATTGTAGCATTATGTAAAACACAAATAATTACAGTAATAAAAAGGTAAAGGCTTATAAGCTGTACATTTAGGAAATGGGGAAGCAACATTAATATTTCAGCCAGACAAATAACAACTTAAAAAACAGATAAAACTGGACAAAGACATAGATATAGGACCAGAACCAAAAGTACTTATGCATGGGAACATGATCCTGCTTCCTTCATTCTTAACAGAACCTCCATCTCTAGGTTGCCAGAGCAATATAGAAAATACTTCCACCTCTGATTTCTAGCTGATTGTGCTAAGGATGAAGGCATTCAGGGAGCAACTGTTTTAAAGCCACCTGGTAGCTCCCTGCCTCACAGACATTTCCAGAACCAAATTTCTAACTGGAGTGCTATTGGTGAACGCAGTATTACAGTGCAGTCTTAAGGTTAACATGCTAATAATTCTTAGAAAAGGAAAGTTACTTCTCCTCTAGTAAGCCCCAGGCTAGTCTGTTTTTCACCCCTCTAATTCCTTCCATGTCAAAATGAAATTAAATGTGGAAAACTATCAGTGTCTTATTTCCTGAGAATATTGGCTTCATTACAAGAGGGATCAGCACCTTAATGTTCTTTGGCTAAAATTTTATTTGTTTGCATCTATAGTTATGGAGAGAAAAATTGAAAGGTCAAAATGATTATAACTGAAGAAGTTATTATTTTCAGTTAGCTCCTCATAACAGACTGGGTGACCTTTCCTAACAAAAATGCCATTAGGTTTATCTTGTTGTAGGTCATTGATTTAGTAAGTTAGAAGTAGGTACTTGGTCACTGTGTCTCAGCAGACAGTGAAGCTAAAACCAGTAGCAATCTCCAACATCTTTAGTATGACAGAAATACCCCAATCACAATGTGTTTGCTCTCAGATCTCTCCAATGAGAGATGCCAGTCGGTGAATTTCAGCTATATGGTTAACTGATTTTTACATAGCCTACAGCTGAAATACAGTGCACAATCTTATAATTGATGTTTTGGTCACAACTGGAATACGGTATTATTGAGGCTGGCACCAGTCTTCAGTTGCTTGCAGCTTTGTCAAACTTGGCACATCCTGCTGAACTTTAAAAAACACACTTTCCAAAATTTCTGTCTGCATTGGATACATTTTAGCAGGTTACCTGTCCCTCTCAACGATGCACTGCTGAAGCCAAAATAACACATATGAAGGTTCAATATGAAGGAAAGTGCTAAACCTCTGTGAAAAGGTTAGGCGAGCTGGCCAGGGTGAACAGACAGGAGGAATACCCTTGAATCTAAAGGTAATGGGGATGAGGGAAAATGGGTTTTCCATTGTGAGTTAAGCCAGCTGTAAATTAGTGGGACAAGATAATAGGTAAGAGGGAAGATACAACTCACCTTGTGGAGAAATAGCGTAGGCGTGAGAATACTGTGAGATACCCGAATTCTGGGCAGTAAAAAGAAGAAGGATTTGAACATGTTGGAAGCAATGGAACAGAAAAGGTCAGGCAAAGGAGGAACATGTCAAAGAAGGTGTGTGCAGCAGTTCAGTGCCTCCAGAGTCAGGACCTCCTTTGCAGTCTCAGCACTTTACTAGTGCCAGCAAACATCAATGAAACCTACCAGCTATGCCACTCTCTGGGAACTTTGACACAACTTACGTTTATTACAACATTTCTGAAAAGATATTTCAGTTATATTTGAGAAAAGGAAAAAAAAAAAAAAAGAAAAGAAGAAAACACCTCTTGTTTCTTCTCCAAATAAAAGACACCCTGTGAGAGGAAATGAAAAATGACATCATTGGACTTGAGAGTTTGAGTGGCTCCTAGACAAACATCTTGTATGTTTGACAAAAATGTGTTCTACCACTGGATATTGTGAAGCAGCAAGTGAGTGAGGAAAATACACTATGATTTTTTGAATTACACTTTTGAATTACATCTGAATGCCTACAGATCTTTGCAAAGTTCAGACAAAAATAACTTTTTTTTTAATTAACATCATAGAATTGTAATACAATTATAATTCTATGATTCAAGCTGACAAGATTAATAAAAATGTCAAGGAGGTTATTGCTATGCCAGTATCCTCACTCTGGCTGATCGGGTTTTGTCTTTTTTGTGTTTTATTCTTCTTTCAGCATTATATTCTCAGAAGCTGCATTGTGTCCGTTACCATGGAAAATAAAAATGTTTTCAGCACTTTATTTACCTACCCACCCCTTTTATTAGTTTAAGTCTAACTAAATTTGCCCTCAACCTCATATATCTTAAGTAGTATAGAATCTACTTTGTGAATGTGGCTACTCTAGCTCATATTGTTGATCTCTTTTCCATCAAAGGTAGGTGAAGATGAGAATTTGTTAAATTATTCCAAATTATCAGAGCTGACTGAAGATAAAGCTAACATAACTAGTTGCGTAAGTGATAGGGTCTGTATGGATCTTTTTTGGCTATGACAGGAATGACTGAGGATCAAAACTTAAAAGCTGGGTGAGAAAAACAGGCAATTTTACAGAGTTTTACAACTGTAGCACCTGAAGATACTGATGATCTCTCAAACTAGAGTGTACTCTTAGGTGCATATTTTTAGCAGCCTTATTTTTCTTCTTTTGTTATGCAACAGTACATTCTGTATCTGAGAAACAGTGGAACAGTATTTGGAGTTTGTTTCTGTTGTTAATAACCCTGGAGGAATTGCTTTGTGTTTCAGCATCATCTTGGTTAAAGTCTGTAATGATTACAAAATCATTATGAAAAGTATCCCACTGGAGACTCTGTAAGATATTCTATTGCAATATTTTAAAGCTAAACTTTGAAATTGCCATACCAGGTAAAACTGCATTTCTAAAGTGCAGCTGACAAGATTAGCAAAGTATCTTTGCATCTTGTGTACAGTGTAAGAGTTTACTACCCACAGAAATAAAGAACATCTTTCTCCTCTCTCTCCAGTGATTATATTATTTGGGGCATACATGCAGCCAAATTACTACCCTAAAAACCACAAAAAAAGGAATGAGAAGTACCTTCTGGTCCAGTAAGTGTAATTCTCTGTTGTCAAGGCAAAACATGATAATTTTTTTTTTCATTAACTGGTCAAGTTTAGTCTTAAAAGTGATTCAGCATTTACCTCTTCTCTTACCAGAAAGAATTTCATGAATCCATACACTCAAATAGCTGGTAACCATATTCAGTTTCCAGACTAAAATTATTCATGGTCACACAGATCAGTGGAGGCTGTAAAGCTGTCCGAGAAACTGAATTAACACCCAGGCTATTTTCTTATCCTGAACTCTGAGATGCTTCTACAACACTTACCTCCAACGTTATTAAGATCTGCACTAACTAGCATGTACCTACCAAAGCCACATTCACAAATGACAGAAGCATAACCATACCTTCAGGTTCTCCATCCCTTTAAACCTTTCCGGAACCTGTTCTAATTTAATTCATTTTTTTCAGTATTCCAGATGAGGTCTCCTGCCAGTGCCTTACAGGATGTCATTCATACTTTGCCATTTCTGGAGGAAACAACTTTCCTGATATAACCTAAGGTCACAATTACATTTTCCAAAGACAGATCACATGGACAATTCAGACTCAATAGGTAATTGAATAAATGTACACAGATTTTTATGCCTTTAGTTATTTCCAAATTATAAGCTTCCTGCTTCTAGTAAAAATTCTGCTTGTCTCCATATGAACGACCTTGGATTTCATACTATTCAGTTTCATCTAATTTCTAACACCCTGTTCCTCAAAACCATCCAATTCATCATGCTAAAATACAGTCACTTTCTTTATACATGAGCTTTCTAACTTTATTTAATCAACAAGTTTGATTAACCTATTTCTAATTTTCTTTTTCTCCCTAGTATAGTCAGCCTGGAATTCTGCTTGTAAGTCAAGTTCAAATCTGCCATGTGCAGATAACACAGATAACACAGGTAATATAATTCAGCAGATAACACAACTTCTCACCTGCACCCACTAAAACAAGTTTCATAACAGTCTTCATGTCATCGAACTTGAACTAACACTTTTGCCTTGTGATAGCATATCAGATGAGTTATTGAAATCTTTGTGATTCAGATCTACCACATTTCTTTCCTCCAGGTAATCAGTTATATCCTCCAGACAATAAGTTATATTTGAACAGATGACAGATTAGTCTCATATAATCTACATTTGTGGGTATGTAATCAGTTTTCTACTGTTTCTCTTTTTCCTTGTTCTTCCATCTTATATTATACTGAATTGCTCTGATTCCTTTGCCTGCACTGCTCCTGCTTAAATATAGATACCATATTTGTTATTTTCCATTCATTCATCACCACCTGTGACAAGATCTAAATGTAGCTACAATAAGAGCTATAATTTCACATGCTAGTAAATAATACATTTGCTCAAAACATAATTCATTAGCTAATAGCAAAAATTTAAATGTCTGGCAAAGGCATTTTTAAAGTGCCTTTTACTGCCACGGACTAGCATTTCAATACTTGAAACTGAAAGTTGGGGATTTAACTAAGAATCAATGGAACAAATGTAAATTGTTAAGAATTTTGAGGTAGCAGATTGGCATCCATTTTTCCAAGCTAATGAAAATAAATTATTCCTAATAAACATTGGGCCTTGCTGCAATTAGGATATGCTAAAGACTTACAGAGGCTTCATAACTAACACATACACTAATGTTACATGCAGGAACAATGAAAAACTCCTTCATACATATTTACCTTGAAGATCAAAATTTGTTTAATGCATTTCATGGCATAGTATGTTACTCTCAATATCTTATGCAAAAAATAACAAGAACAGAAATTTCTAAATCTGCATCACTGAGTACTACATACACCCAGATCATGCAAGTGGGTGACTTCATTTCTTATTCAGATTCATACTCTTATCATACCTATTGTCTTCAGTGTTAATAAGGCCTAAGGCCAAGCAATATTAAAAAATTCAAGACTGGTGCTTCATGGGCACGTCAGCAAGGCAGGCTTAAAGACCAAAAAGCATAACAAATTTAACCATGATGTAATGGTGTAACTCTTTAAGAATGTGTCCCATACTCACTTATCTGAAGAAGCACTTGTAGCTAGCTGCTTGCAATTAAGCCATGGAGTAATGGTGTGGTTAAGAGCATGACCAAAACAGGCAGTTTAGCCCAGGCTCAATACTCAAAACGTCTGTGGTTTGACCAGAGGAACTTCATATAAAAGACAGATGTGAGAGTCTTCCCTTCCTCCCAAGACTTATGGTAAGTGAAAGCTCTTTGTGAAATCTCTCTGCTGGGTGAGTCCAGACAACAGTATTGTATAAAACTTCGGTGTGTTCTGCAAATTACATATATATAGTCAAGTATATGACTTAAAATGTACACTGGTTTAGACACACAAACCGGACTACAGCTGGAAGGAATGTCAAAGTGTTACTGAACTTACAATTTTGACTTTCAATTGTGAAGATCAGTTTGTATGCCTCTCCCTTTTTTTCTCTTCCCTTGTGCCCTTTTCCCTACTTTAAATGTGAACAAAAGTTATCAAGCCTTTTTTTCACTGAAAGCAAAGATATCTCTACTTGAACCACTGAGAAGGAATGTGTCAATGATAGCAATGAGAAGTACCTCTCCCCAGATGGAAAAGGCTGAGTGACATGAGTCAGTTTACCTCTTTGACACACAATAAAAAAGTCTTTAGAAATAGTTCCCATAGCTCCAGGGCCTGTTTCAAGCTTTTCTAACTTTACTCTAATACCAAGGTCAGCATTGCATTTTTCATTCCACAAATCCCATTCCCAGCCTGAATGAACACTGAAGGGTTTTATATCCTGCAGTATCATCATGATTTATCCACCAGAGACTTCTTTTCTCTCTTATCTAGGCTCAACCTGGCAACATGACTAAGCACTGCCTTTATGAATTTGCATAAATATGCAAGACTTTTTGTCTCTAGGGTTTGTGGTGAGCGTCCACGAAGGGGGCTCTTGACAACCGACTGTGAGGTCTGGTGATTTAGTCAAGTTTGAAGTAACCACCTCCATCCTAGAGACTGATGATGTACAGCAGAGCTCCAGGTGATGCTGGCTTGTCTGCTGCCATTCTGACTTTGACGATCAGTTTGGAGTCTGTGCTGACCCATACGTACTGTTACATTAGAGATGGTTTTAGCACAATATCATAGGACTAGTACATTCTGAATGACAAAGGCTTGTAGAAATTATACCTGTCTAAATTATGGCATGTCAAAAGGCAAAAGTAACATTGATTGTGCCCATTTTTCATATGGGTTAGAGTTTGAAACTTGCAGATTTTGAATTTACCTCAAACTGGCTAAAACTAGCTTGCCGTACTGTACTGAGATTCAGCAGCAGCTTTTCTTTTGTGAGTAACGGAAGATATGAGGGAAGGAGACAATGTTAAGCTTAAATACAGGGTATCCTTAAAGAAGTTTTGAAGATTGAGTAAAACTATCCAACTATAAAATTCTGGTTTGATAGTTTGACTAGAAAATTCCCTTTCCATTGACAAGGGCATTGAACTATGAAAGAAATGTTGGACCTTTTTGTGAGATAATACAGGTACAAACAAGGTCCCAACACTGCTATTGAAAAGAAATACCAAAGTGATGTAGATGCCGACGTGAAAACTCCAAGTCTGGAGTCAAAACCTCTGCACTCAAAACAAGGTCAGATATGATTCAATTGGTCAAAGTGTTATGTTGGGTTCATTTTCCAGAAATCAGCTTTTGGCAAGTACTACATAATGCAAATAAATCTACAAGTAAATTTAAAAAAAATAATCATGAATTAGAAGGGCAGAAAAGCACTAATAGATTTATTTGGTATTATTATCAAAAGATCCACACTGTCTTTTACTTCATAAAATAAAGATAAAGTAAAAACTTCAAAAGTTTTATCTCCATAAAACTAAAAAAAAAAATTATATCATAATATTCAACTCTTTTCCATGACAAAGAGCAGAGAGACAAATATGACAGGCTGAATTCTGTTCCAAAACTTCTTAGCCTTCAGAATGGATGATCAATAACCACCTAATCTATTTCTGCAATACCAGCTGATACCAAATTACTTTCCATTCATTAGAATAATTTACTCTCTTCACTTTAGTGACCATCAAGAAAATACAACATACATGGATTTTCACTGGATATTAATCAGGAGAGAGCAGTGATATTACAAAAAAAAGATGAGCTGGATAATTTCCAGATGTCTTTTTCCTTTCTTCATGTTATATTATAGATTAATTTCTTATTTCATGCTCTGGACAAATTCACTTCCCAGGAAGTTTCATCTGTGATTTCTTTTATGTACTAACACTAGCACTAATACTGGGCACACAACTTTCATTCCCTGAAGAATTTTATGCCCCACTCCAGATTTATACTTCCCACTCAGCAGCACTGCTTGCTTATGACCAGAAACACATTAACTCCTTTTCCATTAAATGAAGGTCCTGTACAGCTAGGTAAGAGAAGATGGAGGATCAGGTGGAAAAAATAGATGAAAAACACCTGGATGGCAGGCAGGTACTAATTATTAAGACCAGTACCATACACAGTAATAAATGTCCTTACATTTCTAAGTAACATGGATGCCAGGAAAGACAAAGTTGCTGGAAACTTCACAGCCAGCAGGATAAAGGCCAAGCACCTTTTTATGTATCAGCCAGCACATCCATTTACAGTGAGTTTGACACTGCACTGTTTAAATAGGCTTTTATGTCACAGATAAATATTCCATGTTTGTAGTATGAGGTAGCCTATAAAAAGAGATTTAGTTCCTCTTTCAGTGAAAAATGGCCAACTAAAGCTCATCATTCACCATTTAAATGGCCACCAGCCAGTGACTAACAGCCAGCCCATTTGATCAGAGTTGTAGCTTACTGATGCGCAGTCATATTTCATGGCAGCTGTTGACTGAGAAATAGAAAGAAAATGCAGGGCTCACAAGAGGGCTTTTGACAGTTGCTGCCATTAAATGTTTTCATTTGTCACTGTGACAGTGAACAACAAGATACTGACTGAAAAAGAGGGCCTGAGGACACAGCTGTCTTCAGCTAACTTTCCCTGAGCCTTGATACACAGACACGTAAACACACTTGAGGTTACTTAAATTTTCCTGATTGTCCTCAATAACCTTATTAACCATTTATATTTTAGGGATAATATACAGCTAACCATGTATGACTGATGCTGCAGTCATGCATACCAACAATGGATGCAGTCCCAGTTTCATTAAAATCTGTCTAAATCTAAAGGATTAATATTTGTTTTTTAATCACAACTTTTCTTATGACTTTTGGATTAATTATTTCCCATGGATAACAAAGTTTTCCATACTCTTTCCCTGGTTCTCCCTACTATTCTGAGAGATCTCCCAAGCTTCTTTTTTCTTTCAAAAAAAAAAAAAGAAAAAAAAAGGAAATTAATTTTGCATTTCTAAAGAAAAATCTTTCCCATTCAAGTTTAACAATGCTTTTTTTCTACACCTAAAGTCATTCCTAATGCAATTTATCCTCAAGATAATCCTTAAATCAATGAAATAATCGTGAAAGCACTAACCTTAACAGGATATAATAAGCCTATGGACTTAAACAGGAAAAAACAACCCTATTATCTCTTAAGTACTGTTAGCATCATGCCAACAGCAGTATAACATTTATAAGCTGTCTTACATGCTCCTTCTATGACACTTTGCATTAGGCAAAGCATACAGCTATTGTAACCCTTACATTTTCATAATATAAAACATTGAAAAAATAGGTCAAGGTAGCAATAGTCAAGCCTTATTTCAGAAAAAAAAAAAAAAAGCTATTAATAAGCCATTCTTGTCCTGTAAAATTGCAAATAACAGTATACTTTCCATGAAGAAATTTTCTCACTGACTCCAACTGAACAAAAAAAAAACCACAAAAAACCCCAAACAAACAAACCAAAAAATCAAAACCAGCTAAGGATTTACTCACTGTATCGCCTGGATTCATAACGGCTTAGCCAAAAGCCAGTGTGTGATGTCACATTGAGCAGCCCTAATTCTAGCTTTTACCTCTATTAATCTACCACTAAAAGCAAGCCCTTGCCTATCTTCCTACCTCTTTTTTTTTTCTTTTTAAACTTTTTCCTCCAAACAGGATACAATCCTGTTCTAAAAGTGATGATCATACCTTATAAACATCCATTTCTACATCACTGGTCTTCTTGAAAGCTTAGAAACAGCTGCCTTTGTTTTCTTGAGAAACATTCAAAAATGCCATCTATAAGCCTGGTAACAGGGGCCTAGGAGAGAAAAACAGTCATATTCAGAGTCCCAGGGAAGAAAGGAGGAAATAATTGAGGTGGTCATGATGACATGAAAGGGAAATGAATAAGACTAATGAGCAGGTCTGAAACATGCAATTAGAGTTTTGTTTACAACTGTTGAGGAAATTCCAGTTTTAAAAAATTAAATTAAAAGGAAATTGTCGCTAACCTTTATAATTGTAAAGATACATTAACATCTGAGCCAATTAAGTATGCCCAAATATGCCTAGGTTTAATATTTGCCCTAATCTATAATACAGCTTGCAGACATCAAAACCAAAAATCAAACTGAAAAGCAGCCTGTTTAAGAGAGGTGGTTTGGAGGACCTGAGGCTTCTTTCAGATGGGGTTTTCTCTGGCGGGGGCAGATCATCAGGGATTGTATCTGATCTTGTACACTATCACGGCTGTTAATAACACAGAATAACTGAAGAGTAGGGGTTGCGAAGGCTGTCCGAGCAGCTAGCTGAGCACAGCCATAGCCAGAGGGTGACAAACAGAGCTCCAACAGCAGTAGCTAGTGGCCCGAGTGGCCAGCTACTCCTTGGTGCAAGTGATACCTTGGATAAAAGGCAGTGCTAGTCAGGGGATATGGGACCTAACAACCACAGTTTTGAGTGAGAGCTTGCCTTGTAGATGAGCCATAGAGAAGGATTTTAAATAACTGTAGACACACTTTAGGAACAGAATATTTAGTTGTTATTCATTAGCCTGTTTATCTTACTGCTAAATTTATTGAAAGGGAAAAAGGAAAGACATCTATGAAGCTGTTTGATTTCCCTCTTGAAGGTGGTCATGGGAGAAGACTATCTCACCAGTATCTCACAATGTTTCAGCTTTCCCAGAATGCTGAGTTAGGAGCGCAAAATGGTGTTTATTATTAGAGACCTCCAAAATCTGTACCTATCCCTTGTTGCTCACAGTTAGGTCTTGGCAGAGAGGTAATACAAAGAAACTCCCTAAGATGATAATGTTCCTGAGCCTACAGCTCTGTCTTTCTTGAAGTACTCCATAAGCTGCAAAGTATCATTTGCCACAGGACAGAAATACTGTGGATAGAAAAGAAAGTGAGTAGAGCATACTGTTAGGGTACAATCTCCACTGTGGTCCTGCATGTCAGCAGTTCCAGGAGAACTTGCTCACCTAGTCATGGTGTTAACTTCAACTTCAAGCTAAAAAATAATGAAATCTCACATTTGGTATAAGATTAAGCATTGCTCTTAATAAAGAAGATGATATCTGAAAATATCACAGATCTCAAAATATCATATTAATAATACTTTGTTGTTTGTAAGTACTTCTCCTGAACTCACCCAGCAGACTTCAAGTCTCACTCCCCTATGGTTAAGCTTCTCAAGAAGTGAGGAACCAGATACTCTCTCCAAGGAGTTGATCCACAGAAAGGTCAACATACAAGTGCCTAAAGCGTTGCATGTCACTGGCCTAAACAACTTTTCAAATTGTCATCATTACTCTGCCAATGAAAAATGTGGTCATTTCTATCTCTTCATATGCTTACACTTCATGTTCCCATTTCCTCAAATGATTCTACTCTCTGTCTCCTGTGCCTGTCTCTCCCACACGTTCATCAAAAACTGTTTTGCTCTGCACTCTTCATCTCCTTGGGTCATTCACTGTATTAGAGTAGCTTTCCGTTCCAAATGGAGAGAATATGGGGCATAATTTCTCCATTTCAATAAACACTTCAGAGAAAGCCATTTTAGAATACGAAATTGCTCCCAGGAGCACTGACCACTTTTCCTTCAAATAAGATCTGGTTTAGTAAAGGGACTGGAATTATATTTAATAACTTTATTTAGCAGCTGATATATAGAAAAATAAAAAAGAAAGAAAAAAGCTATGTGATCAACTAAATATATCTGTATCTTGATTTTCACTTATCTTACCTCCATAAAGAAACTGGGCTTGGTGCCAGCTTTACTATGTGAAATTACTTTTCTTCACATTCAGCAAAAGCTCTCTTGATACGGAGCCCCAGAAGAATAGAATATAAATTCAGCCTTCCTCAGCCACGTTACTCATAACCTGCAGACATTTTCTTTTAAATAGTGTCAAAATCCAATAACTCTAATGAAAGGTGTAAATTCCCAGTACAAACTAATGTGAAGTTTAAAACACACACACACAAAACCAGGCAACGATACTATAGTGCAAGTTATGATCCATTACCTGGAATCTGTGATTAGTCAACATCTTCATGTGAATATGGTGCTTTTCTCAGTTACGGTTATGCAGTCAAAAGCACAGATAGTTCTTTGAGATTTCTCATCCTCAGGTTAAATGCAGGTAGATCTCAACAGAGAATTGCAACCTGGCTTACTGAATTATCAATGGCAGGAAAAAAAGAAATTTGAAACAGTTGGAGGATTTTGTGCTGCCAAAGCAACTAAACACAACCACTTAGCTCCACTGAACAGCCAATGGCCTGATTCAGAAGCTGCACTCCTAGTGAGCAGCTTGAATGGCAAGCCGTTGCCTTGCTGGTCAAGGGCCTGCCTATGCCAGTAAAGACTAATCCTATGTTTCTCAGTGTTAAGGCACTGCAGGGTCCAGTGGCTCCCCAGGACCGGGAATGCTGGGGGCTGCCCAGGATGGCTCATGGCAGGATCTGGCAGCCAGGATTATAGTCCCACTGGGATGTTTTAAATGCTGACAATTCAGTAGTGCTCTCCCAGTTTCCCTCCAGCTTCCTAGAAAGAGAAACTTTGTCAAAGTTTACTGGAAAAATTGTAAGGTAGCAATCTACTGTTTGCAGTACAGAGTCATGGAAAATACTTCAAATGTGCAACTGATAAGTACGACTTCAAAAGAGAGTCGAGATCTTCCATCAAGTAAAAGCTGGATATTTGGATCGTAGTGCCAGTTCATGTTATCTCAGCACCAGACCACATACTTGGAGAGTGTGAATGCAGCTTCTGTTTGAGACCAAGCAAGAGTCACGTTTCTTGCTGTTAACACACCATACTTCAAACTTCTCGAACTTTACCCTTAGAAAATTAAGCAATAGTCATTACCCATCTACAGCTGCCTAACTTCAGTTTACACTCTTGCTTTGTTTGCTGTTTTAAAAATTTGCCTTATTATTGGTGTCATTATCAGTGGTGGTAAAAAAAAAAAATTCAAGCAAGTACTTCATCCTCAGAAATTAACTACATAGATGTAAGCAACGGTCATCCAGCTGACATCAAATTGAAATTGCTTCACTAGGCTTAGCTCTATAACAAAATATTTATCTAATCACTGTACTCTTTGTGTTGGCCACATGTTCTGAGACACCCACATCTGCATATGAATAAAAACAACACTTTGACAAAAGACACCTTGAAATAGCAGGACCAAAAAGCTAATATAACTGTAAGGAATAGTGCAAAACACAGATTTTTTCCCTACCTGTTTATTGCTAGCTACATAATTTAAAAATATTTATTACCATCCATGATTTATTTTATGTTTATAGACAGCCTATTAGGGAATGATAACATTTATATTAATTTTTACTCTAGTGTTTGGGTTTCATTTTAAAATTCATATGCCTCATTTTTTGGTGTTACATGAGAAGTGCAAAACGTCAATATGTCATTTTTAAAATGTCTAGCTAAACATATACTCTGTTCTTTTGGGGAATTAAAGATTTTTGCTTAAGCCTCAGCTAAAGCTACTTTTCTTCTGCACTAGCGTGTAGAAGCGATACAAGAGGGATAATCTCCATCAGAGTCAAAAGCATGACACTCTTAATACTGACAGAAGTACTTTTCTTTAGCTTCAACAACACAACCAAATGACAGAGGCAGAATTTCTTAACTTCTGATTCAAAGATAGGATATTCAGAGCAGTCAGCCTGGGTGTTCTGGATGTGTGAACATGCACCTGTGTTACGAGCAGAAATGTTTAAATCAGGAGCTTAATGCTTATAGAAGGATTTAATTCACTTAGGTTACCTTGTTGAACTAGATATATGTAAGCTCTGAGGTTAATAAATCTTGAAACTGAGCTCCACATGATTCAATAGACAATACTGTGCCTGTTAAAGCTGTGTAAGCAATTTCTTCAATACATACCATGCTTTTCCATTTTAGTATGTTTTATTCCTACTGAATAAAGATGCTCATTCTTTATTGTTGGTTGCTCTTTCCAATTGTAACTGATTATATATCTCTCCATCTGAAGTGACGGTACAGCTCTCAGAGCTACTTGAGCCTCCATATTTTGTCTCTAAATCTGCATAGCCCAAATCATCAGAAATTCAGCCACCCCCCTCTTCTGGTATAGTGCTAGCAGCCACTGGTGAGACTCAAGAGTATATACCCTCATTTAACACCTCCTCCTTGATGCAATAAACTTGCAAAATACTCTTGCTTCTCTCCTTCAGAATCTCTACCGTTTAATTATGTCTGTCCTAGAAGATCAATACATACCAGCTGCTTTTACCCCGGTCGTGCTGATTTCTTCATAGTCTAGTGATGCTGAAAAGTGAAAAGATGAAACCTTGCAAAAGACATGTAAATATAGGCCAGCTCTGATGAAATTAAAACATCAATATATGAGGAAGAGCATTAGGCTACTGAAGAGTAAAGTCAACTTGTGAGAACGATTTCCTCCCACTCTGCCTTGATTTAAAGTGCATATAATTTCTCAGTCTCGCTCCCACCTTTTACTTGCTTTTTGCTGCATCACAGTAACATAAGCAAGATTAAGCCTTTTTTTTGCTGCTACTCCAATGAAGGTTTTTCTGTGATCAGTCTATGAGACAGACTACATGTTTTCACCAACCTTGTACTAAAAAGGAATTGATGCAGCTATTTCCCATCTTTTTAATATAACCACTCATGTAGCCACTCACATATATGGCACCTAATCAACCACTGCATTTGATACTCAATCACAGCACTAATCACCAGCTTTTTAAAATCCCTATCTCACTCCTGATTTAATAATTAGCGATGCTCATGATAGCTTAATGCATATGTTATAAAGAGTGAGCAATGTAACTATCCCAAACCTTCCCTTCCTCCTTGTGGCAATCGGGGCTGTCATTACAAATAAACACTCAGCGTCCGTATCAGTGTTCAGCAGCACAAATGGCAAGAGGCATATGTCAGCAGCATCTGATTTTCGTTACTGCACACACCATTACTCACTTAGTTTGTTGTACTTGCATCTAAGCCTTTAAATTTGCAAACTTGCCTTTCCCACTGTGCATTCATTGCCTTTTCTGTCACTTCAGCCTTGTTTGGTAAGCCTCAGCACTAGATAATTGATTACTCTCTTCACTATCTCTTTGTGCAAAGAGTTATACTAAATCGAAACTGCCACCTTTAAATTATTGTGCAGCCTTCACACTTAGGTATTAGCAGTACATTAAAGTGCTATCTCCAATCTATACTATAAAGTTTATTGTTTTAATTAAAATGTCCTCTGTGCTCTCTAAAGGAGATGATCCTGGCTTTCCCCTTGCTGCTTACTCATGAGTCATAAAATGTTTCTAATTATCCCATATGAATTTTGGAATGAATTCACATTATTTGACTTGCTCTGTGTTACTGTGACTTCATGTATGTACAGGTGTGCAGATGGATACTTTTCATCAGTGAAGTGTACTTAGTGGAATATGCCATAATTTACTTTTCCAGACGGGACGTCAACAGAACGTGTCACCAAATATGTGCTGGCATTACAGTGATTGTAATGATTTTTCACCCTGTCTTTTGCCTGGTGCTGACTTTTGACTTGTACTTCCTGGAACTCACTAGCTGATCAAGCTGAGTGAAGAAAAAAAGGTGGGATCGGAATTTAGGAATATTAATGGTAGTCAGGATTATTTAGTATCCAAGTAAGAACCAAGTACCAAAATGCCTGATACAACCTTAGTACAGTAAGGAAACACCTTTCATCATTGAGGACTCATATCTCACTTTTCAAAATGACCAATGTAAACTCTAACCAGTTGTTTACATGGATGTTTGGCTACGCAGTCTAAAAAAGAAAGAGGGATTACACATTTACCGTAGGTTAAGAGTCCATCTGTAGTGGTGAGTCCATCAAGATTAACCACATATGCTTACTGCCAAATGCTGCTGTTTGCCATAGAGCTTGAGCAGTGAAGGTCCAAAACTGACCAGTCCAAATCCTTCCATCTCATGATTTTGAATGTTAAGGTTGCAAACATTAGCATAATGCAAAGACACCTGCTAAAAGTTTTTCTCCAGAAGTTATCAAATGCATACAAATAAGAGCCTTGGCTAATGTATACATTTTAGTCTGGCTGCTTTTCCTTACCTATTTTTAAGCACTGTGTCTTGCTCCACTCACTAACTTTCCAATAGCACATTGTACCAGAGCCACAAGCAAGCACTGGAACATTAAGCCTTATAAAATCTATTCAGGTGTTTCCTCAACATGAACAGAAAGCCTCACCACTGCAAAGAAAAGTAGTTTTAAGTTTAGAGGGCACAACATTAGATCCCTCATTTAGAAATATTTCCTCTACAGATGGCTTACTTTGTTGTGACTTACTCTCAACAAGACATTCAAAACTAAAAGTAAGCTGCTGTTGAACATAGTGAACCATTTATGCCATAAGATAATTGTTCCAAATTAAACAGACAAATCCAAAACTCTGCAGAAAGATGGACATTTATTTCATTTTAGAGGTAGCATTTTAGTTTCACTAAGGAGCTATCAATCAATCAAGTTTGGTGGTTTTCAGTGTTTGGGTTTTTTTAATGGAAGGAACTCCTATATCAAAGTTATAGTATTTAATACTTGACTGAAATACAGAGTTTAAAACATTTAAACTTTTGAAGGAAAATGTGAAAATTGAGTTTTATTATAAATACACTTGATAATTGAAATCCTGCTAGGTCCTTCTATACAGTTGCATATACTAGGATGTAGCCACATTAAACAAGTCCCTGGTCCTGAAAAATACGGACTCATTTATTAATACGATCTCAAAATATTATCTTTTCTGTGGTCTAATTCCAAGTATATGTTTCACTGAAGAAACAACAATACTTATGATCACTGAATGTTTACATTTTTTTCATTTTAAAAAACTTTCTACAGTCTTTGTACTTTTCACCACTCAGCATGTGGCTCTTGCTATAATTAATGACAAATCCATTAATGAATGAACATACACAGAGAATTTTTAAACTCACTTTTATTTAAAATATTTCTCAAAACAGCAATTAAATTAATTTACAGTTTTACAAGCAAAATAAAATTAAGCTATTGTCTTCTAAATGAAGGACAATTAAAGCAAGCATTAAATCCAAATTATCAGGATTTTATATTGAATTTATGAGCATACTTTTAGATATGCAGAAACTAACGTTTCCAGAATTGCTAGTATTCTCATGTGCTTCTTTACTACCTGTCCTTGCCCAGCTGACTTCCACTTTGAGCTGCAAGAGTGAGCACTCCAGCAAATGAAACTCCAGGATGCGGAGTCAGGCATGCAGGAATGAGAAATACGCAATTAATTACTATCTTTGCCTCCTCTGGTCTCAGTCACTCATCCAATGTCACAAAGAACTTCAAAAGCACAAGGGATATCTTTGCATTTCTCAAATGCAGAACTGAGTTACCTTTACACATCTATCCTTTCTACTCCTATATTTCTTCACCTTGCTCCAGACATGCTCTCTAGCTTTGACAACCAATAAGAACCATACCCATCAATCACCTCCATGATAGTATTCCAGTTTCTTCTCTAAACACTGTCTGTCCTGAACTGTAAACTAAATTAAGGATCTGAAGAAAAAGACTGTGTGATAACATAAATGCAAGGTCTATCATACACATACTCAAAGGGAAAAAATTCAAGTCCTTTGTGTAAAATATATCTTTTTTATATATATATAAAATTATATTTATATATATATATATATAAATGACACCTCTTATTCTGAGATTTTGTGCCTACAAAACAATGGACCAAACTGATAGTAAGGAGCTACTAATAAGTCTGATGTAATACTAGCAACGAAGACCTGAAACTTAGCATTCAAGGACTCACTATTGCACTCAGTCACAGCATAGCGGTGGGAGTCACCACCACAGTGGTGGCTAGATAGACGGCGCTGTTAGTGCGCTCAGTCCAAAAGAGCCTTCTGACATTTACCAAGAAGTCTTCCAATCCTGTGCAGAGGTCAAAGTTTTCTGGCTATTTTTACACAACTTGGTAGAAGAAAGGATAGAAAATGAGGAGCAGGACAAGCAGTAAATAAATTACTGGCATTCATATCACCCAAGATGTTTAAACTAAGCTTTTGGGTTTTGTCACTTGAACCCACAATCTTCTAAAAATAATATTGTGTGTGTAATCTGAAATATGCAAGCACATTTTTTTTTAAAAAAAGGATCATCAGCCTTTCAGTTCTTCCCCACGTTTAATAACAACACTAGTATAAATTCTGGAAGGTTAAAAAGCACCGTCTCACAAAAAGTGACGCTGCTGTGCAGATACCAGACTGTTTCCACAGCATTTGGAAGTAGGGAGCAGTCAGAAACTGCCGTGTTTTAAAAGTGTTTCTATCAAGACATTTTTGCTCCCTTAAGAGTACTTAACAGTGCTGAAGAGGGATGCCAGCCCTCAAGAACAATGGAAGCGAGTTTTAACAGTTATCTTCACAGAGACACTCAAAGGTGGAAAAGCAGTCAGTGATGTCATTCAACAATTTACAGTACAAAAGACAATGGTACCAAAATTAAGAACAAAAGGAATTTTAACCCCATAAGTAGAATCCTGCTCAAACCAAAGCCTTTTTGACGAATAGAGTTGCTTGTTTCCTTCCTGTTGGTTTTTCCCGCCAGCACTTTGGTGTACCAAACCAGACTTGTATGTAATCAGTGCTGCCATGAAGTTAAATACAATAGAATACTGTCATAACTTCAGAAATCAGTTGATTGAGATTGTTACACACACACACACCTTATAGTTTCCACTCTTTTCCTAGGGTTATGCTCACCCTTCCCCTGCTTCTCTGGGTCCTAAAGTTGGACACGTCAGTGGTGGAGGTTGGGGGGCTATGGCAAGACGTAAGCATCTAGTGTACTTCACAGGTAGTACTGTCATTTTGATGACTTGCACAAATACAATGACTTCTTCCTCACCTAAAATCCACTTGAAGTCACTTCTATATGTTTGTTAAGACTTTTTTCACATCTTTTTCTTTACTGGTCTGCAATTCCGTGTTACACTCATATTAACTACATTTTACATCTGTTCGATGTTATTTCTTTGTTCTCTTTGTTACCCTTCAAATCCATTTTGTCCAGCTGCAGGTCTGCATTGTTTTAGCTGACCACTGGTGAGTTGTTTATAGCCATAAGCAGTGCCAATCTATACCCCATATCTTATCATCACCTGTCTGTACTACTCTACACTGCACTTGGTCTCCCCACTTCTTAAGGCCTCTGCTATCACAGCAGGCCTGTATATCTCTATACTGTTATATCAGTCATAAATGTCTCATTCTACACAGAATAACAACTTACTACTACTATCTCTATAAAATGATGATTGTACCATACAAAGATAAGGAAAGTAAAATAACTGGCCATAGTCACCTATGAAGTCAGAAGAAAAATTGCTATTACAGCTAAATCAAGTAAAAAACAAAGCTCCAGGCAGGTCAAGACAAACTCAAATAGAGCAAGCCTGACAACTTCAGAGAGAGTAAGCCTCAGCTCTGAGGTCTTGCAAACTCAATAGCAAGCTTGTGTCCTGTTGCTAGCAAAAGCATCACTGTATTACTGACCTACAGGATATTACAGCATGTATGGTCAAAGTAGAACTACAGTAACTCTTGCATGTGATACTATCATCTAACTTATCTGAGCAGGCCTGATTTCTAGACTGCTGTTCACTTTCTCCTGTATCCATGCCAAGGCTGTGCAAGCCAAACTATGTCATAAAAAAAAAAAAGGTTTAATTTATGTTTCAGTTTTGCAGTACATCTCCAAAAGATAAGGCCAAAAGATTACTGTCAAAATGGGGAACCCTATAAAGTGTTTATATCATGCACGTGACTGGTAGTAGCAAGATACGGAGAGAGGAATGAGTTCCTATACAGGAGAAGTTTTTAAATCCAGCCCCATCAGAGCAACAATCCCTATCTTCAATCTCTTATTTTCATTACCCAAGCTTAAAGCTGTGAAACCAAGTACCAGAAGAGTTTTGAACTTCCTTTGATCTGGTAAACTAAACCATCCTGTTATTATGACCTATAAGGAACCACTTCTGTTGTGTGACGTGCAACCAAAAGTAAATCATCACAACACACTAAAATTAAACCCTTTCTAGATATTAACAACAACACAGTTCTGATTAAAATCTTGTGGTTTGAAATGATGAAAAAAAAATTTAAAAAAATCTGTATTCTGCCAGTATTCAGTTCCTAAACCAGAAGAAGTCGTCCTCAAGTGAGACAAATTACTTATTTACAGAGGGTCTAAATAATGCACCAGTAGGATCCAAAGTTGTTATTACCTAATCAATCTGAACAAAACTAGGTGATGAATTAATACAGCAACTTCATGTTTTTCAAGGACAAGTGGAAATGAAGAAAAAGAATCATCATTGGCCTGAAATTTATCAGTTTAGAGAACTTTTAGTCAAATTGGTTTCACATTCATCACATATTTTAATCTTCCCTACCATTGTTGAAATACATGTTTTTCAAGCACAATTAGGTTTTGCATTGTTTTGATCACAGAAGTATTTTTAAATAAAGGGAAAATAATTAATTCCCTTCTTTAGAAAACAGTACTTGAATGGATTTATGAAGCTTCCTATCAGTGCTAAATAAATGATAGGATATTTTTCTTCAGATAATTAAGCATTTTGTTTGAATAAATGAAACAAATCATATTAAAAAGTAGAGCACAAACTTTCCTAACTCTAGGCTTGACATTCTGGTGTATTCCTATTGAGGACAATGCCCTCTGAATGACTACTTCTACATCTTCAAATGTAGTTAAAAAGCAGTCAAAGTTTCTTAAAATCAAGATAATATTTCCTAAAGCCTTTGGTTTTTTTGCTCCATTCCTCTGCCCTCTCTGCAGTAGGACTCATGCAGATAAGAGACAGCCATGAACATCAACATCACTGAAGTCTTCTTTTACTTCACAGTCTGTGCAAGTTCTTCAATTTACATAGTACCCCAACTTGCTTTAAAACCTCCCATCTCTTCCACAAACAGTTTTCTTTCAGAATATAAAATACCCCTGTTTGGCCATTTGATTAAACAGGTATCACAATTTGGCTGTTGTTGACATCCCAATAATTGAAATCTTGTAATTTCCCACTACTACCCCTTCCAGAGCCTCAGATATATCTGATTCGAAACCTGTCAGGCTGCCTACATTTCCCCTTGCCCACTCACAGTGGGCCCTTTGGTTGGTTAGATAACTCTGGTTGATTAGCATTTGGATTTGATTTTTCTTGTAGCCCAACTTATCTCAAGATTTGCAGTGAAGAACATTTAGTTTTTGCATCCAAACCTCATCCCTGTTACTTACTTCCATTGCTATTATTAACCTGCCAATGCATATTAACCTCTACCTTTCATCTTAGTTCTGAAAGAGCTCATACAATGGAGAAAATTTTAAATCTTAGCCATTTATGTGCACAAGAAATCAACTGTATGCTCTTTAAAATGCTGAGTTTTATTTAATTCACAGTTTGCTGAATCATTTCTGTGTCTATCATCAGAACAGAGGAGCCTTCTCACTAGTTTGACTAGTTGAAACTTTTGCTTAACCTATCACCTAATATGAATCAGCACACCCAAATTAACTTGTAAAATGCTCGGCGCTAGGTTAACATCTTAAATCAATTGTCAGAGTCAGAAATCTATATTTTCAACAACATGATCTAGAGGGAAATTTACTCATTATGCTAGTTTGATGAAGAGCCTCAAAGTAATAGAAAAGGTTTCCTGAAGCTGTTAAGAAAAATTTCTCCAGTGTTTCCTCTAGATTAGAAATTATTTTTTTACATGTATCAGAGTCAATAGCAAAATGGTTTTCTTTCAATTGAAAGCATCTCTAGAGTTTTGATTTCTTTGTATCAAACACTAATCTGCTAAAGACTACCAACAGCAAACCTCTTCTGTGGCCACTAATGTATCAGACATTGGAACAACATCATGATGTGATGATTCATTTTTAAATAAATATCACTTCAACTTGGTTGTAGTTTCTGAATTAACAATGCTGCAGTGAAGATTAATTATGTATAAATATCATGCAAATAGTAAATATCTTACCTGCTTATAATTTCATTTTTCATCAAATGTCCCCAGGAGTTCTTCAAGTTTTTAAGACCCAAGGAAAAGAAAGATAGAAAGACAGACAAAAACAGACATCTTTGTGTGTTATCTGCGCTAGCAATCACGGATTTTTTAAAATAAGCGGTAGTATAACGCCTTACCTGGCAGAACTGTAGCCACCATGAATTTGCTCAAGAGTCTAAGTATATTGCATGACAACTCCGAAGATCGTGCTTCACACACCATCTTAATCATGCTTTTACTGCAGAGATATAGGTAAGTCATCTTCAGTGTTCATTTGCTTCTTACTGTATTTCATACTAATGCTTTATTATTTCACATAGGTTTTGCAAGGATAAAGGCAGTGACCAATGAGACACTTGTAGTGTGGAAAGAAGCAGCGTTTAATACGTAACACGCTTTTTATATACTCTACCACAGACATAGGGAAGGAACATCTGCTTCCTAAAATGTTGGCTCTTTTCCTATTGCCAAACTATTCATGCACGCATGCAATATAACATTATGAGAACCTGACAGGAGAGAGGAACTGCAACATCTAAGAAGGCTGAAGGAGTGTGTCCTGGTTTCGGCTGGGATAGAGTTAATTTTCTTCCTAGTAGCTGATATAGTGCTGTGGTTTGGATTTAGTATGACAATAATGTTGATAACACACTGATGTTTTAGTTGTTGCTAAGGAGTGCTTACACTAGCAAAGGACTTTTCCGCTTCCCATGCTCTGCCAGCGAGAAGCTGGGAGGGGGCACAGCCAAGTCAGCTGATCCAAACTGGCCCAAGGGCTATTCCATACCACATGACGTCATGCTCAGTATATAAACTGGGGGGAGTTGGCCAGGAGGCAGTGACCACTGCTCGGGGATGGGCTGGGCATCGGTCGGCGGGTGGTGAAAAAATGAATTGTGCATCACTTTTTTTGTATATTCTTTTATTGTTTTTATTATTATTACTTTTTTTTTCCTTTGCTGTCCTATTAAACTGTCTTTAACTCAACCCACAGGTTGGGGTTTGGTTTTTTTTTCCCCCCGATTCTCTTCCCTATCCCACCGGGGGGGAGAAGGTGAGCGAGCAGCTGTGTGGTGCTTAGTTGCTGACTGGGGTTAAACCACAACAGTCTATTTTTGGCACCCAACGTGGGGCACAAAGGGTTGAGATAATGACAGATCTGACCATAGCGTGTTAAAACAAATTTGCTATAAGCATTCACTATATTAGTTTAGTAGTCGCTGGTCACAATGTTGATTTATTCGCTTTCAAAGTTGTTGTGCTTGTTCTCAGAGTTGTGTTACGTAACACCTTACTTGCCATATATACTGTTTATTAGTATTTATGTGCTGTTTATCACCTCTGGGAGGTGGATTAAGGTTATCGCTTTGCTGCACTGTGTAACACTGGCTTATGGTATGATAAAATTATTGGTCGTGAGATCAATCTGGTATTTGTACTCAGCATTGCAGTCACCTCTGTACTTCGGGAGCCATCTATTGGAAATTATTAATAATTACACTTTTCACTTTTTGTCCTCAGAGAGCCAACCTATGACAAAGTGATGGGAAAAGGGGCACAAGTCCTCAGCCTCTGGAGGCGACTACTGTCAGGCGTGAAGGAAAGGTAACCCTCCAAGGAAGATGTTATATATCGCCCAGACAAACGGTCCACCATGGAGAGAGGTATCCAGTACCTGAGGGAATTAGCCATGCTGGAAGTGATTTATGATGAAATGGACAACAAGCAGTTATCCAAAGATCCAGATGAAGTCAGGTGCACACAACCCACGTGGCGGAAGTTTGTATGAAGCGCACCATCGTTGTATGTCAACTTATTGGCAGTAATGACCTGGAAAGACAGAAAGGGACAAACAGTGGATGAACTGGCTGGCCAACTCCGGGAATACAAAGAAAGTCTCTCTTCCTCCCTACGGGCCTGCATCTCTGCTGTGGAGAAACTGCCAGACATGCTAGCCGAGAAACTGTCCCAGGAGTTCCAGCAATTCAAAGAGGATGTGTCCTGCTCCCCACCTGTACAGACCAGTATCTCAGCCATTAGGAGTAAGCACTCCTCTGCTCAAGGGAGAGGATACGGTGGGTATACACCACAGGCCACCCTATGGTTTTACTTACGTGACCACAGAGAGGACATGAGGAAGTGGGATGGAAAATCTACCTCGACCCTAGAGGCATGGGTAGGTGAGTTGCAAGGAAAAACAGTCACATAAGGGGGTTCTTCCAGGAAAATTGCTGCTCCAGGTTCCAGTGGACAGTTCCCCACACAGAGTAAAAGGCCTGATCTTACTTCTGTTCTTAATGAAGGGACTCTTGACTCATATCTATAAGAAGACTTGTAGACTACGGGGGACTAGAGGGGCCCTGCCTCCAGCCAGGTGGAGGAAAGGGACAACTGGGTTTACTGGACTGTGTGGGTTCAATGGCCTGGCACATCAGACCCACAGGAGTATAAGGCTCTAGTAGACACCAGTGCACAGTGCATCCTAATGCCATCAAGCTATACAGGGGCAGAACCCATCTGTATTTCTGGAGTGACAGGGGGATCCCAACAGCTAACTGCATTGGAGGCTGAAGTGAGCCTAACTGGGAATGCGGGGCAAAAGCACCCCATTGTAACCGGCCCAAAGGCTCCATGCATCCTTGTCATAGACTACCTCAGGAGAGGGTATTTCAAGGACCCAAAAGGGTACTGGTGGACTTTTGGTATAGCTGCCTTGGAGATGGAGGAAATTAAACAGCTGTCAACCTTGCCCTGTCTCTCGGAGGACCCTTCTGTTGTGGGGTTGTTGAGGGTCAAAGAACAACAGGTGCCGATTGCTACCACAACAGTGCACCGGAGGCAATGTGATACCAACTGAGATTCCCTGATTCCCATCCATAAGCTGATTTGTTGACTGGAGAGCCAAGGAGTGATCAGTAAGACTCATTCACCTTTTAACAGTCCTATATGGCCAGTGCAAAAGTTTAATAGAGAGTGGAGACTAACAGTAGACTATCGTGGCCTGAATGAAGTCATGCCACCACTGAGTGCTGCTGTTCCGGACATGCTAGAACTTCAATATGAACTGGAGTCAAAGGCAGCCAAGTGGTATGCTACAATTGATATCGCTAATGCATTTTTCTCAATCCCTTTGGCAGTGGAGTGCAGGCCACAGTTTGCTTTCACTTGGAGGGGCATCCAGTACACCTGGAATTGACTGCCCCAGGGGTGGAAACACAATCCTGCTATTTGCCATGGCGTGATCCAGACTGCACTGGAACAGGGTGAGGCTCCGGAACACCTGCAATATATTGATGACATCATCGTGTGGGGCAACAGAGCAGAATAAGTTTTTGAGAAAGGGAAGAAAACAGTCCAAATTCTCCTGAAAGCCGGTTTTGCCATAAAACAAAGTAAGGTCAAGGGACCTGCACAGGAGATCCAGGTTTTAGGAATAAAATGGCAAGATGGATGTCATCAGATTCCAACAGATATGATCAACAGAATAACAGCCATGTCCCCACCAACTAGCAAAAAGGAAACACAAGCTTTCTTAGGCATTGTGGGTTTTTGCAGAATGCATATTCCAAATTACAGTCTGATCATAAGCCCTCTCTATCAAGTGACCCAGAAGAAGAATGATTTCAAATGGGGCCCTGAGCAACAACAAGCCTTTGAACAAATTAAACAGGAGATAGTTCAGGCAGTCACCCTTGGGCCAGTGTGGGCAGGACAAGATGTAAAAAATGTGCTCTACATTACAGCCGGGGAGAATGGCCCTACCTGGAGCCTCTGGCAGAAAGCACCAGGGGAGACTCGAGGCTGACCCCTAGGGTTTTGGAGTCAGGGATACAGAGGATCCAAGGCCCCCTGACTAAGCAAGAAATATCCACATACAAGCTTCTGCCAGTCTGGCACCTAGAAAGTGAATGTACTCATCACTATACACACCCTTACTAAGACCTATGCTCTTTCCACAGAATCCTGGGCAACCCAACCCACCAGCTAATGTTAAAATGTCACAGTCTGAGAAATTTATTACTCAGTACGAAGTACTAGTCACGCACAATAAAAGTCTAAACATAAAGTAACATAATCAGCACCCTTCAGGCAGTGATTTCTGTAGATAGTGTCTACTATTGGCAATTCCATAAATTAATTTTCAAGAGATTCTACTGTTGGAAATTTAAAAGAAGAGCTACTCAAATTTAGAATAACAAATGTGGTCTTAGTGAATTGTTATTAAAATTAATACAGATGGCTTGTCTAATGATAGAACTATGATAAACAGTGAACAACACAGAGCCATTAATAGTACTGATTGTCCTTCAATTGCATCATTTCAGATCAAGCCAATCAATATTAGGTGTTAGTCACAAAATTAACAACTTGCTCAGAAGTGTATCTTCTAGAAAAGACTATAGTATTTACAGATATTAAATATTATAGTTCACCATAAAAGCAAATCCCAGTGTACTGATTTTTTCAAAAAGACCTTGATTTTAAGCATACAGTCATATCTATTGCTGTATGTTTTACTTTATACATTCAGAGGCTACCTGAAAAACAACAAAAATTTACCTCAGAGATATATGGATTGTTCTGCATGATTGCTCTTGGCCAGATTCTGTATCTCTTAGAATCAAGCAAAACAAAAGAAAACTTGGCAAAAAAACAATCCTATAACTCGTATTTTAAGGTACTTAAAAAAACTGTAATGGTAAGTATTAAGACTGCCTTATCTATAAAAAAAGTCTCTATTACTTTTGAGCTGACCAGTGAGTTTACATAGATTTCAAATCCATACCTTCAGTAGAAACCTCTGTCTCTCTTGGTTTTTTTAAATAGAATCATAGAATTGTTTAGGTTGGAAAGGACCTTTAACATCATCAACTATTAACCTAGCACTGCCAGGTCAACTACTAAACCATGTCCATAAGCACCTCATCCAAACATCTTTTAAATACCTCCAGGGATGGTCACTCAACTACTTCCCTGGGCAGCCTGTTCCAATGCTTGACAACCCTTTCAGTAAAGAAATTTTTCCAATCTAAACCTCTCCTGATGCAACTTGAGGCCACTTCCTCTTGTCCTATCACTTGTTACTTGGGAGAAGAGACTGACACCCACCTCTCTACAGCCTCCTTTCAGGTAGTTGTAGAGAGCAATAAGGTCTCCCCTCAGCCTCCTTTTCTCCAGGCTAAACAACCCCAGTTCCCTCAGCTGCTCCTCATAAGACTTCTGCTCTAGACCCTTCACCAGCTTCGTTGCCCTTCTCTGGACACGCTCCAGCACCTCAATGTCTCTCTTGTAGTGAGGGGCCCAAAACTGAACACAGTATTTGAGGTGCGGCCTCACCAGTGCTGAATACAGGGGCCTGATCACCTCCCTGGTCCTGCTGGCCACACTGTTTCTGATACAAGCCAGGATGCTATTGTCCTTCTTGGCCACCTGGGCACACTGCTGGCTCATATTCAGGCAGCTGTCGGCCATCACTCCCAGGTCCTTTTCTGCCTGGCAGCTTTCCAGCCACTCTTCCCCAAGCCTGTAGCATTGCATGGGGTTGTTGTGACCCAAGTGCAGGACCCAACACTTGGCCTTGTTGAACCTCATACAATTGGCTTTGCCCCATTGATCCAGCCTGTCCAGGTCCTTCTGCACAGCCTTCCTACCCTCAAGCAGATCAACACTCCCGCCCAACTTGGTGTCATCTGCAAACTTACTGGGGGTAACTAATGAAACATATTCAAGTAGAATACCAGCTGACCTTATCTTTCTTCCTTCGTCTCCCTGCTTCATCCAATATGTTGTCCTTAAATACACATTGCACTGTTTTCCATCAATACAGAAACATCTAAAGAATGAGTGAATCTCTAACCTGATGAAAAAAAACCTATGGACTGATGAACAGGTTGTTATGGTTTTACAAGAAGTAAAGCACAATTCAAGACAATCCCATAACACTTACACCAGCCCCTTCAGAAAAGAAGGGAAAGTAGTCTATTACCTGTCAAACTTGTTATCATACATCGTGGCAATGTAATTAGCATTTCTAGCTACCAATTATATACTAGGGTAACTGGAGACAATCCCCTTTTTACATGGTAAAAGCTGAATAGGGTCCCAAGTAACATAGATCCAAAGACATTCTTGTTCTCTGTTGTTGCTACTGGAAGCTTCCTAACATTTCAACATTTTACTACCACACTTCAGGACAGTGGGACAACTTCCAAGCACAGAACATATTTGTCTCCAGAAGGTTTCAAATGGCTCCACAAATTCTTAGCAAAATAAAACACAAAAAATCTTATTCCCTCTCTGTAAGGAAATACAATACAGTGATATGCTGAAAGCCTTTGCATGGGATATCAATCCTATAAAACCGTAGCCCCTCTGGATATCAGTGCAACCATCACAATACAATTTATTAGCCAAATCATTTTTCTCTGTCTTTCAGATGGTTGGGGATGGGAAGCAGCGCCAGGGAGGGAGGTGTCCCTTAACTGCAAAGAGACTTCATTGTTGAAGTTTCAGAATGTTGCAAATTCCCATATTATCTCTACTCCTTGCTAAACAAGTCTACATCACCTGTTATGGAAAGGGAATGTTAATATTCCTTAAGTACTCTGAATGGGAAACAAGTTGTACTAAAAGCCATCGCATGGCCTTTAAGAAAGAATTCATGCTTCTTTTTAAAAGACTGCAATACCTTTTTCACACTGTTAAGCTTCCAAAAAATAGGCATGTCCACGGGGAAAAATCCACCAGCTGTATTTCTCAAATATCACAAAAGAATTGAACGGAGGTAGGGAGGAATGCCATACTTTGCCATAATAGTTTCACTATATAATGGCAAAGTGCAGCATTACAACACTACCTCAGTGGATATCTTTCCCCACACACTTCACTCCCTGTGACGTTTTAGGATATAAGGAAAAAAACGTACACATAACATCTTTATCAAAAAGAGTAACTGTACACCTTGTCCCCTCAAACTGCACAAGGGCTTCACAGGGAAAAGTTTTCAGGAACATCAAGTGATCAGCATCAGGCTTCTGATTCCTCAGGCACAGCTCCTGTTTGGTAAGTCTTCCTAATATGAATAGACAAAAATTTTATGTTACATGAGACTATGTAGTTTCAGTAGCAGATTCACAGTACATACCTTTTGCCCTCTTTTGCTATATGTTTCAAAGAGACAAGTTAAAATAAAGAGAACGTATATAAAATTAGAGAATCATTTGAAATGAATACCTCATTTGCGTACATCCTTGGCACTCAGGTTTATTTCTAGCCATTAGGAATAAGTGCAGCTTAGCTCAGATAAGAGGATGTAGTAGTCCCACATCCATTCAAAAGCTGACTTTATCGCATGACTTCCCTCCATGCTGTCAGTTCTTAGTCATAGCCCTACTGCTGCAGTAGCACAGTCTTGTCAAAATATACCTTCACCTTGCTTCCATTACTAAGGCCCTTGCAACACAATTTATTTGTCTTATTCTGACCCTGAACAGAGAGCAAACTAATCTTTTACTTTTAGGTTAAACATTGTACTGACTTCATCCTCAGCTATTCTAACTTCAGCTCTGTAAAACCCAGGCAAAGGGAGCCTTAAGTGATATTAATTTTGAGAAGCATATGCTATCAAGCATGGACCCTACCAAAAATTTAGGAGTTCTCTGTGTTTCTTAAGTTTAAAGACAGAGTTATTGAACTGATTTCATGACTGTACTGAATCTTCCACTCACAGCAGGCCCTTTACTGTTCTGTCTCTCAACTCAAAGGTCAAAATTTCATTGATCCAAATGAACCAATTCATTAACTTAATTTTAATCTATTTTTATCCAGCAGCTTTCTAGCATTCACCAGCCTACCAGGAAACTTCATCGGTGATGTCTTCGATCACTTTCACAAGATGAGGATACATCAGCAAGAAGACTGAATGTTAGTGAAACTGGAATTTGACACTATTTTTCTTCCTCTTAAAAGCTGCTTCTAATGATATCTCCATACCAGTTTCTTTCTCCAATTTGTTCTTCTATTTTCTTTTCAAAAGAGAAATTTTAATGAAGACAAGACTTTCCACCAGTGTTCAGGTGATCTTAGAAATGTGTTCCTGTTAGGTGGACATGAAATATCCATAGTTCGTAGAGGAGAAGAGAGAGTAGACTCTCATCAGCAGGCAAGGACACAAGAAGTATGAACTAACATGTAACAAGTGAAGTCACACATTATGATGTCTAGTGATGCTGTGAAAAAAAAAACCAAAAAACAAACAAACCCTCTGTTCAGTACTAATTCAGTAATGGAGATATTGCTGACAAAAACATAGTACTGAAGATAACTATACCAAAGATAGTAGCTTCATGTGGCTAACAGGTCAAATCACAAACCAGACGTATGAAGGCTGTTGTCCCAAATTATCTATTTAACCACAAGTAGAGACATTGCTGTGTAAAGCAAAAAATCTTTTTGACATCAGGAATGGTATATGAGTCTCCATTTTAATTATCATCACTCTGAATAAAGGTGCATACACCTGCCATTATCACTCTCACCAGGACACTGCTGTTTCCAAAAGGTAATCATTTTAGGTAACAGTGAAAGATTTTTTGCTGACCTTACTTTAGCTTCTGTATTGTCAGTTCAGGATACC
Source organism: Ciconia boyciana (assembly GCF_034638445.1). Lineage (NCBI taxonomy): Eukaryota > Metazoa > Chordata > Aves > Ciconiiformes > Ciconiidae > Ciconia > Ciconia boyciana. Next base: position 81,867,716 of record NC_132935.1, read on the forward strand.
TTTCATGGCTTGTGCATTTCTATTCTTTTCAAGTATTTTCTGAAGCACATTTTTATCAAAGTATGATCATGTCTTGACAGTGGTTTCAGTTTTTTCTGATTAAGGCTGAGGTACCTTCATAGTGTATATACACTCCTTTTCACAGCGTGTCCAATTATTCTGGTTATAATGTGTGGTGAGGGTCTCCCTTTTCAACCAGAATTTCAGTTAAGCTGTATCTTCATAGATTTTCTAACTTTCTAAACAAATAATCTGTCATCTCCTGGTTTACAGGAGCTATGCGCATTTACTGGCTCCATAAAACTATACCACATTTTTAAACCTGCTTCTGGCAACACATTTGTTCACATGCATCATGATAACAGACTTGTCCATATTACAATTTCTTCCAAGCTTAGACCTCATTTGAGAAAAACTATCAAAATACTGAAGTTATGTAGCAAATAATACCTCTCGAAAAACTAAAGGTCACTTTGTACCATTTTAATGAACTTCTAAGCTCAAAGCAAACAGGAAACAATAAACAGTGGATATGGAGTATTCACAATTTAATAATGATCCTCAGATGCCCATGATCTCAGTACAATGTGAACACTGTGTCGCCAGGAGTTCATTATGCGTTTGGCGCAGGACAGCATACTGGCAAGGCTGGCACAGAGCATTTGTTTCAACTCCTTTGCTGATATTCCATAACCCTGTTATTCCTAGTTGATCTTACACAGTCATTTCTATAGTAAAACTTTGACTTTGTGGAAACAGCTGAGTTTTCATCCTGCTGTATAACTAAAACAGTCTTGGCTATGAGCACTGTCTTCCCTGACATGCTTACCCTCCAAGCTCCACTTCCCGCTCTGAGGTGCTACATTTTTATTTTACGTCCTCTCTTCAGAAATGGTGGTCTCTAGTAATTCAGAGACAAATCTGTATTTGCAGAAGCCTTCATTAAAATGAATGCTGCAAATGTGAATTCTTTCTGCTGACAGGAAATTCTTGGCATTCCTGAACTCTCACCGGGCTGAAACTGTCCCTGTGCAGGGATCAGAATTCAGCCACAGCAGCACTTGGCAGTTCATATCAGCTCCTCTCACCTCTGAGCTGCTTCATCTCTATACTACATTCTGTCTTGGCTCCATTATGAATTTTCTGAAGGCACTTTCTCTGTCAGCATGATATTCAAGATGACAAAATTCAGTTTCATGCTCAAGCATGTTCTAAGCTGCAAGGCTGTGGGATCCAACTGACTTAGAAATTCAGCAGCCTGTGAAGAAAACTTGTACAAAAAATAAGAAACACACTATTTCTTTTTTGCTAGTTTATATGTTACATTCAGCATTTCTCAGAATGATGAAAGGCAACACCTGTGGCCAAAAGTCAGTGGTTGAATACAACACCGAGAGTGGAAGAAAAGGATGTAACATGCCAGTTTTTGCTGGTGACGCATTCTTCATTTCTCTTCCTCTCACGTCTGTGAGAAACAACCCATTAACTGTTAAAAGTTTCATGGCTCAAAATACTTCCCAAAAGCTTGCTGTCAGGCATCTGCATGCCCTTTAGGTAAAAGTGCATCCATCTGAGCGCACTCGTGAGAACACAGACCGAGAGGGGGTTCTTTTAGTTGAGTTTATTCAGCTATGGTAGGTAACTACTTAACCTGTCTGACTGTACAGTATTGATTAAAATAATTAAAGGATCACTGCTTCATTGCTCTAAAGATTTTAGATTGATATGCATAAGTGTGCATTGAGTAGTGGCAAAGCTCAGGACACCACAATATCGAATATTGTTCAGATTTACTTCCCCCCTGCCTTTTTTTCCAATATAAAGGTTGTTACATCATCACCATTAACCATGCCTTGTTTAGTTAATTACTTGTGATTATGCCATTGCTAGAGAAATTTAAACATTATAGGGATTTTTCTAACTCAGAAAGCTGTTTCTAAAATACCTCCTCTAATCAAGCAGCAATTATGTTATTCCCCGCTAACACCATGAGCATGTTGACCCAACTAGTCATGTTCTGGCAACCACAAAGAGAAAAAATACATAGCAACAGTGACTGCTCCATAGAAACAACAGCTATGGAACAAAAGGAAAATCCACAGAAACATTTTAAATGCTCATACCTTGTCATTTCACTGCTTTGGGTTCTATCATTTCAGCAAAAAAGGTCCTAGGAAAAAAACAGTTTTGACTGAAACAATAAACACATTATTTGTATAAAAATGTTTAAAATAATTTATTTTTTTAAAAAGCTTAAAGTTGTAAAGCCAGATGATAATAAATTGGGAAACTGGCCAGGGAGAGGTTGTCTGAAAGAAACAAAGAGGCACAGAGCTAATTACTGGCTCTCAATTGAGACTATAGAACAGCAGCAAACACTTCAGGGTGACTAACCACCCAGAAATTAAGTTTAGGGAATTTCATGGTAATGCTAACATATGGGGGAATACACTTATAACTGCTAAGTCTCCTTCCACTCTTCTGCCAATAAATTAGTATCAAAATACAGGAATCGTTGGCGTAAAGGCATGCTTTGCAATAGAAGCCTACAGCTGTTGCACAAGGCTGTTCTCGTTTCTAGGCGCCTGTGCCGATTTTGTTACCTCATTGCTCCACCTCTTTCATCTCTGTTCATTATATTCTTCCCTGTTCTCATATCTTAAACCTCTACATTCCCTATTCTTCCCCTACTCCCACTTGCTTTTAACTGTACCCTGGATCTTCCTTATATTGCCCTCTACCTCTCCCATATGCCAATTTCAGCAATATTCCCCCGTCTTTTACTCTTCTCTTTCTCGACATTCTGAGTTACTCCCCTCTCAGCTGGTACCTTTGTCCTCCTGCACGTGGCCAGGGCACCCTGCAAGGAAGCAGGACCCCAAGGAGATTTTTCTCACCCTCAAGGATTCAGAAGAAATTGCTCTGGACAGTGTCTCCAGTCAGCATATTAGAAAAGTCAGAAGAAAGCTGAAGACCAAATGATCCAATTGTGCTGGGTTTGGCTGGGATAGAGTTAATTTTCTTCATAGGAGCTAGTATGGGGCTATGTTTTGTATTTGTGCTGGAAACAGTGTTGATAACACAGGGATGTTTTCGTTACTGCTGAGCAGTGCTTACACAGAGTCAAGGCCTTTTCTGCTCCTCACCCCACCCCACCAGCGAGAAGGCTGGGGGTGCACAAGAAGCTGGGAGGGGACACGTCTGGGACAGCTGACCCCAACTGACCAAAGGGACATTCCATACCATATGGCGTCATGCTCAGCATATACAGCTGGGGGAAGAAGAAGGAAGAGGGGGACATTTGGAGTGATGGCGTTTGTCTTCCATATGATGTCATGCTCAGCATATAAAGCTGGGGAAGAAGAAGGAAGAATGGGACATTCGGAGTGATGGCATTTGTCTTCCCAAGCAACCATTACACGTGATGGAGCCCTGCTTTCCTGGAGATGGCTGAACACCTGCCTGCCCATGGGAAGTAGTGAATTAATTCCTTGTTTTGCTTTGCTTGTGCACACAGCTTTTGCTTTCCTTATAAAACTGTCTTTATCTCAACCCACAAGTTTTCTCACTTTTCCTCTTCCGATTCTCTCCCCTATCCCACCGGGGGGGAGGGAGTGAGCGGCTGTGTGGGGCTTAGTTGCTGGCTGGGGTTAAACCACGACATCTGTAAGTGCTAATGACAGCCCTGACAACTCTCTGCACTGCACGTGTAAACCACAGTTTCATCCTCAACTGTAAAAATTTGGCCAAGATACCAAACAGTATCTTGTGAAAACAATATCCTGCATGAAGTATCAAATAAATTTTCCTATCAACTATGGCTTATGTGCCCCTTACAAGTGGCACCAGCTGGAAAGAAATATGTTTAATTCCTCCATTGCTTTCTCAGGGAAGGTAGTTCAGAGAATTTCTATCAAGCTTAAGACTTGCTGTGTAGCCTGCATTCACTCAAATAACTAGTTTCTACTCAAACATTCCCCGTGTCTTCTGTGGTCAACTGCACTCAATTTCTATATTTCCTTACAATGTGTTGGCATTGTATGCAGTGCTTCTTAAGGAACTTGTATACCTTGTTTTAAGAAAATACAACTTTCCTGCTGTTAATTGTGGGTTTTAGCATACAACATTCAAGCCACTATGGCTTAAACCAACAGCTTTTAACTTCTAGCTAGTGTCTGTTCCAGATATAACAGTTTTGAGAAGTACTGCACTAACTTGTGCTTTACATTTCTTAATGCCACTTTTAATTTTCATTAGAAATACCTAAAGAATAATTCTATCCTGCAGGTTTTCTATAGTTAAATTGCCAGTCTCTTCAAAATTTCCTGTCAGCCAGTACAATAGCATAATATGCCCCTCAAAGATAAGCTGAAACTCAGCTGTACTACACTGATTTGAAAACCATATATTTTTTTATTGATTCAAATACATAACCCAAACATATTATGATTAAGAACTTTCATTCATACACATTAAAACGTATTGATTAAGAACTTTCATTTTTAAAAAACACTTCAACATGTGCCTTTGAAGCACTCTTTCAAGAGATGGTTATATCAAGGGTTTTGCCTTTTTTTCTCTTTTTTTTTTTACATAGCAGCCATAAAATAATTCAGAATCCTCTATGTTTCTTTTTTTCAGTGGTGACTATTTTTTCTTTTGCACTCTTGTACGGTATTCTCAATAAAGAAAGGGGAGTGAGAGAAGAATGGAACTCTGACAGTTTGCTTTAAAAATGAAATTTCATACTAAACACACTGTATGTAAAACAACAATGTACCCAGAGGTTTTAAAAACCAATGACTTCAAGGAAACCTTTCAGGCTAGTATCTTCAATGCAAGCAGGTTTTGAGGTTGTTTTTTTTTAATTCATTTTTTTCTCCAGAAGTTATGTTGCATTCAAAGGTATGCATGATTTTCTGTCTTCCTTTTTTTCTTTTTTTTTTTTTTGGGGGGGGTGGGGAAGTGTCTGTAAAAATTAAACTTTTATTATGCCAAGGAAGCAATCTGCACTGTTAACACAGTTCTGCCCTAATTATCTAGCTTTACAGAACTCTTTTACACACAATTCAAAGAAATAGCAGCAGAGGCCTGAACCATGCTCTTAATTCACCTCAATAAATGCTTTTATGAGCAGAGGTACACTTGGAACGCACATACCAAGATTTTATTCTACTATTGTCATTTTCCATCATGACTGTTTAGCTAAAGCACCAAAATAAATGTGAAGAGTTCAGGAAGTCAGAACATGCAGCATTTAAGACAAATTTTGCATACAAAAGTAATGTTGAACAAAATAAAGAAATCAAGGTTATTAAAAGCAAGTCAAAGCTTTACGACTCATTATTGCTACCAGTTTTTCTGCAGTGAGCTTTTTCCTTCTTTTTCCAAAGCCTACCTGCTACAAAGGTACATACATGAGACCAAGCTGAGGTGCCTTTGACAGCAAAAAAACCCTGAGAGATGATGGAAGGCTGCTCACCTCAAAAAAATAAAACCCATTTTGTATGGGATGTCCATCTGTTCATCATATTCCTGAAACTAAAGACTGACTGCTTCACAGAACGCATACAGCAATGAATCGAACTCATGAGTCCCTTATTAGCTCTATCCCTGAGAAACTTTGCTAGCTTGGTATGCCCGGTTTCAGTGACAGCTATTCTCTTGCTTGGGTACTCCTGCAACTTCTCTATAATTAATGATATTACCTCTGACACCATAATGTTCCTATGCATCAAAAGCTGAATGGACATCATGTAGCAATCATGCTACACCTGCAATCTGTTGTTCCTGTTTTCCATTTGCCAGCAAAATCGATTTCAGACTTCTACAATAACCCCTAGAACATTTCTTACAATATTAGATATGATTTCATATGGTGTTCCAAAGTTAACTATGGAAAGATAAAGCAACTGCACTGTCACTGCTATTATTCAGGGTACTTGCATCAATGCTAGATTTTATAAAATCCCTTTGTTCTATAAAGAACAGTGCCAACGTGATTTGAAATCTAACTCATACAGCAAAACCCTACCTTAGGCCACAAGAAACACTGTGCTATACAGCATTTGAGAGATCTGCAAACAAGACTTGTTAATTATTTTTATCACTAGCACACCTCCTTTAAATCTCATGGAGATTAAATTGAAGAGGTCTGAAAATAGGTACACTTGACTTACACAGAGTAAAGGATCCACTCCCCAGCATGCAATATGCTACATATAGCTACTTCATCTTATTTGTTAAGTTTAAAGCAGGAAGTGTCCATACGCTAATGCCAAACCTGAGAAGATAATTTTATCAAAAGCTAACATAACATGGAAACGTACCCCCTGATAGCACATATTTCTGAACAAACAAGCAAGCATGCAGCCAGTTATGGTGGCTTTCAGGATATTTAAAAGCTATTTTTCAAAAATTATACAGATTTTTTTTTTTTTTATTCCTGTATTGCTGTGCACACCTAAAGCCATGAATTTATAAGAATTCCTACAGTTCTTGTGAGCTACACTTATCCACTTATTCAGTCACAGCTTAAGACCTAGAAGGTTCCCTCTCTTGTGTTACTGACACTGAAGCTCACACCATTTTTACATTCTCAACAATTACACTACTAATTTTTCATACTATGTTGCTTATTTTTAGCATAGATTATATTTTTGTCAAAATAAATAATATACTCTTTTTCCCATGTTGAAAAAGAAAAAGTTAAAATCATGATAAACTTCTGAAACCAGAAAACCCATATGTTTCTTTACTGAATTACCATCAAAGCAATTATTGCATCTTGGGTCTCTTCAGTTTCTGGACAAATGTTCCAGATATGGGAAAGGCAAAAGACAACATTTATTCTCTGTCCTATATACATTCGTCCACTAACAACAAAGCTTATATGATCCATAACTTTTTAAATAGGTCAGTTCCCTCTAACGCAGCAGAAAAACATTGCAGTAGTCATGTAGAGCACTATCTTCAAAACTGCCTCTTCAAAAGTAAATTTAAAGCCTTAAATACCAGGAATTATCTGAAGGTAATAATAATTAAATTCAGTGCTTTACTTCTTTAGAGGATGCTTCCTCATGAACATTTGTAGCAGCTTAACATTAAACAGCAGTTTCATAGACCATATTTAACACTGCATAGCCTTAGATTTGGCCAACTAATTTTTATTGGGACTCTTTCTTGAGCCTCAGAGGTCATTACTTCTTGCCTTATAGCATCACATATCTCTAACTAAACAAATTTCATCAGACACAGAGGATGAACTTTTCAGCCTCCTCAATAAGCCAATATTTATGCTTTCCTGCTTAAACAGAGGCTGAATCGGTTCCATAAATAAATATAGAAATAAGCTCCGCTTTCCACAGACAATTCCCTAAGCCACTTAGCAACTGCTTCTATATGGATACCATGCATCCAGTTTAAAAAATAAAGAAAAAAAAAGCTATTTTAGAGAGAATCATATACCAAGTATTTCAAAATCTTTAAAAAAACATATTTTTCATATACACATAAATGCGTATATACTGAAATGTATGCAACTATGCACCCTACATGTGGATTGTATCAGTTACATTTTATTGCATATCATTGCATCATAGTAGAAGCTGCTTGTTCTTCAGGTGCAAGCTATAGCTAGTGCTACAGTAGTTCCAGGTAAAGCCAATTTTGTGATGATCATAGAAAGGCTTTTCTGAACTGTTTGGTTCTGAACTGTTTGAGTGGCAAGGTAAGCCTTTGCAAACACCCCTAAGAGTAGGCCAAAATGATAAAAAGGCATTAGGAAATAAAGGTAAAGTTCTGAGGGAGATATCAGATAATGTTTGTCAAGGAATAAAATAAAAGCCCACTGTTGAGCCCAGCATTAGCCAGAATGAAGCATGCCAGTGGAAGATGGCATCGGAATGGCTGGCAAGCACAATTGCCTTGAGTGCAAAGGCAGATGCTATCTTCTGTGGCAGAAGCTAGGTGAAAGCCAGAGAAAACACAGAAAGTTTTATCAATTAGTGGAATCCAAATAAAAAGGAGATAGAATTTCTGTGTGTCTTTGCGTCTTTAGAAGAAACCATGGAACCTGATAACACACAGGAAATGGAAGAGAAAGTTATTCATGACAGACTGCACACTTCATGTCTGAGCAGATAGGGTATTTTGAAAAGTTCACAGAGTGATCATTTTTCTAACTCATAGTCTTTCTCTAGTTAGACTCATAGTCTAACTCATAGCTGCCTAAAAGGCAGCACGTAGTCACTGTTCCCTAGACAGACAGATGATACTTTCTATGTACGGAAAGCAGTTTGACTATGAAAAAAACCAGAGCTAATGGCATGGAAAGCACAGTAACACTGGTTTTCTAGGTTAGGTTAACTTGTACTGAAACAACAGCCTAATATGCTTTAAAATTTCTGCTACATGCATGAAGTTTTAACTGTCACTTCCTTTTTTAATTCTCAGAGAAAAAGCTTTTTCTGGACTCCTTTGCTGACACCTAGTGAGCCTCAGCTCGAACAGCTTCAGGCACACGAGCTCCTAGAAAAAGAGGTGGTAACAGAGTGGCTGTTCTTTTCATTCCACTTGCAGTGAAATATTTTATATGGCCATGTCTGTGACTCAGCAGAGTGCTTAATCGTATATCAACTCAGAGGACACTGTAATACTGATGAGATGTAAAAATGTGGAAAGATGGTAAAGAGGAGAAAGGGAAAAGAAGCACAGTGAAAAGAAGTAATGGTCAAAGTCTTTCCCTCCCAGCCTAAATAACTTTTACAAGGATGACTGACTCAAAGAAACTTGCCACTGGTTGTGACTTCAATCTTTTCCTTTTTGTGCCTCACATATTTAACTGGGATATCTCAGTGCCTGTAACTTCCAGTTAATGGCTCCTTTGTTGTTTGTTTTTAATGTAAAATATAAACTACAAGCAACTTATTATTGTCTCAAAATTAATTCAAGTCTTGTCCTACCATTACAATAGTATAAACATGTCACTTTATCCTTGGCTTAGTTTGGGAGAATGGCGATTTCACATGAGATTCTCAGCTTCACTGAAGTGGCTTAATATTGCCTAGGAAACAGGCATCAGTTAGATGAGATGGCATTTTCTGTTGTCAAGGAATTCTGCAACTTAAAATGGACACAAAAGCAATTTAAAAACACAAAAACAAACAAACAAAACCAAAAACCAAACGAACAAACAAAACAACCTCCTGTTTTAAATAGAAAATGAACAACTGAACCTAAGTGCTGACTACCTGAGATAACAATGATGAATAAGATCGCATTTTACTTCCCTGAAAAATGGCTGCAAGAGGTCACGATCACTAGTCTTGCATAAAAATGGGAGAACACGTACTGCTACCAACTGTCATGTAAGTTAGTCTCTTGAGAGCTGCTGGTCAGGAATTTTTAGTTTCCCTAAAAGAACTTTCTATCTGTCTCTCTGAAATACGTGGTTTAACTAACCAAAATGTTACAAAATGCACAAATGTCTGGATGCTTAAAAACACCTATGCAGAGAGAGTTGTGCTGCTCTAAACTTCCAGTACAACAAATTTAGGGTAATTAAACTTAACTTCACTGATATAAAAGAAGCCACTAAAACAAACACTATGTAGCTCTTTGTATCATAAACATAATAGAGATGCTAAGGATTGCATAGGCTGAATATGACTACAAAACAGTAGAGAATACACAATTCTGTTAGTGAAAGAAATTAGCTAGTGCCTACAGGGTGCACTTTTCTTACAATCCTCATGACAGTAGATGAGCTTCTCTTCTCAGCCACCGCTCAAGCTGTCCACAGTGGACCAAAACAGTCACTGCTACTTTCCTTCCTCGTCAGCCTGTTATATTGGCTTAGGCACTTCAGCCAGTCAGAACTTAGTCCTGCATTTAAATAGGAAGTTCAGTCGCTTTATTTCTTTCTCCAAGGCACAATAATAAAAATAAATATTTCCAGCTAGAGAAAAGAGTGCACTTAAAAACGCTCTGGGATTATCTTAACTCTCACATTCTGGCTGCTGAACCTCTGAGACTAAAAAGCAGATTATGCCCAAAATGCTTATAATTATATGTATATAACTTTTATTTTATGCATGTAAGATTACCAATTATCTATGAAAGATAAAACTGTTCAGACGAAACACCAGGTTTTTATATACTTTTGCCTTGCAACTATATTAGGAATATTCTATTCGAGCATTTAGACCCAGACCTTAATCAAAGCCTCAGTGTTTAAGCAGCTTTTTGAAAGTTGCAATTAATTGTCTATAAGTGTAATATACACTTTATTACTTAACTACATTTAAGTGTGATTAATTGAACTTTTTGACTTACAGGTCAGACACTACCACATGATTTATTTCACCTTTATCCATAATAAATTTTAGACTCAAACCCTATTACACAAAATAAATAATTACCTTAAAGTTCCCAAGTGATTTTTCTGTTGCTAAATTTCAAATAAAATCTCTGTCATCAAAAGGCAAATTAAAACTTTCACTTTGTGCAAAATTTTATTTTAATTAAAAGTATGCTTTTACTCTATACACATTTAGTATTTTTCATAACTCACTTGGTTTGGCCTGAGTTGCAGAAGATTATTGTTATTAGTTAATGAAAAGAGTGGACCATTTAATGTCATTCACTAAGATGTGCATTAATTGTAACTGATATATCCAAAATTATTACTTCTACATTTACCCTTTACAACAATAATTATGGGCTTTAAATAGTATAATCAAGGAAATAATATATTCTGACTGAAAAAAAAGAAAGTGAGAAAAGAAACAGGCCAGGCAAGATTATTTTATCAAACAAGTTCAGGAGGAGAGCTGCTTTTATTTCAAAAGCTTTCACCCCTTAGCCTTAACCTTGTTTAGATGAATGGCAGAAACTGCTTTGTTCTCATTTCGATTGTCTTGATCCCTCCTCAGATCTCTCTTATCTCCACTTAATGCAAGGAAAAATTTCTTCTTGAGAAAAGGCACAAAGGTGTTTTTTGTCGACTGTCCCGTTGCCATAGCTTGGTTTGTAAAACCCACAAGGTGCAAGATACAGTAACATGCACCAAGCCCTGAACTGTCTAAAAATAAAGACATTTGTACTGTTTCTATGCTTTTCACTGTCAGAGCCTTTTGCAAATACCAACAATTTAATCCTTGGAAGATACCTGATTTCCATATTCCCAATGCACCAATACTAGAAAAAGAAACAAAACCGGTGTGATTAAATGCACTGAGAACTGCATCCAAATTCCAGATGCCCCCAGTTCCTCAACATAAACTGTTAAATGCTACCAAAGGCTTTTGGTATAGCCATAGGCACTGTGAATCTACCATGCAATCAAGCCATCAGGAAAATTTGGAATGGTAACAAAATTCTCAATTATTTGATATGATAATTGAAAACAATATATATGCTTGAAACTTTCCTATCCAGTGCAAGAAAAGCAGAACTACGCTATACATATCTAACATCCAGCACCTGCATTATTGCCAGTCCTAGTAACTGTTTTGTGGTTCATTACACAGGTGGCATTAGGGACAAAGTAATGTCTTTTAATTTCTAACGTCAAAAAAGACATTAGAAAATTCACCAATTTTCATTACAACGCAGCCAACCAGCAATGCCTTAACCAGACTAAAGAGGTAGGCACACCACCTCTTCATACAGAATACATTTTTTATTCATTTGAATAAATGCTTCTGGTAAAAGCACAACAGTACAAAAACTGGAATAGCAAGCCAGTTACCCTGTTGTATTTAAAATACGTGCTCTTGTAATACACAGTTAGGAACCAAATTTATGCCAACTCTTGTAAAAGAAATCTACCATAAAGAAATCTACAGAGATACTGGAGAGAGTCCAATGAAGGGCCACAAAGATGAAGGGACTGGAGCATCTCTCCCATCAGGTAAGTCTGAGAGAGCTGGGACAGTTCAGCCTGGAGAAGAAAAGGCTCAGGGGGGATCTTATTAATGTATATAAATACCTGAAGGAAGGGTGCAAAGAGGATGGAGCCAGGTACTTTTCAGTGGTGCCCAGGGACAGGACCAGAGGCAATGGGCACAAACTGAAACACAGGAGGTTCCCCCTGAACATAAGGAAACACTTTTTTACTGTGAGGGTGACCAAGCACTGGCACAGGTTGCCCAGAGGGGTGGTGGAGTCTCCCTCCTTGGAGAAATTCAAAAGCTACCTGGACACAGTCCTAGGCAGCCTGCTCTAGGTGACCCTGCTTGAGCAGGGGGTTGGACCAGATGACCTCCAGAGGCCTCTGCCAACCTCAACCATTCTGTGATACCACAACTAACAACCCTAGTTACAAATAATAGACCTAGAGAGCATTTTCCCTAAAATAAAACTAATTCAATAAATAGAATGTACAATAAAATATTGAGGTGACTCTGATCTACCCCAACTTTCTCACATAGCCCTCCCCCTTCCATTTTTCCCCAGTCTTTTTTCTTCTTCTCAAACACAAGAACTCATTCAACACATAGTGCAAAAGAGCATCCTATTCATGAAGTAGTATTCTGAGAAGATCTCTGGCTGTACAAGACTTCATACACCAAACACATGGGCTGGATATTTCCAGGGCCTGGTTTTCCATCTGGCCATTTCAGTATAACAGAGACCAGAAACCACTGCCCATCCAGTGAAAACAACTAGCTCCTGTAGCATTATTATAACCTTTTAAATTTTTTAATAGGATAAAAAAGGAAGAGACTCACTCAAACCTGCCTAAAAACAAAGCTCAACTCAGTATTAAATTTCTCACTCAGTATGTAGGGATCAAGCATAATTTTTACTGTGCTGACATAACGCTGTGTAACACTAACACCAATTGATCAAATTTTTGCAATCCAAAGATCACCAACCAGCATTTTTCTTCATAAAGATTTCATTTCCATTCTGTTCTGTCATACCTCCTCCTGTCATGAAATTTCTCCTCTTATGCATAGATCATGTATTTCCTAATTGGCTTCTCACTGTATCCAAATAAAAAACATACTGAACTTTAGACATGACTTACTTGAGATGTCTTGCTTTGGAAGAATAAAGAACAACCCTTGGGAAGTAAGAATTACTATCCAGAATTTGGAGATCAAAATGCGAAAAGGAAAACATACTTCACGTGTTCAGTGATTTATTTTTTTTTTTTGCAAAAGTTGCTTCTTTGTTGGCTCACTTTTTTCCAGAATGATAAAATATCTTCTAAATGCTTAAAATGAAAACTCAACATGTAACTGTTCTATGATATACATTTTTGAGCTTTATTATTTCACAACAAAGTGTCAAGAAGAAATGCAAAGCAACTTATTTTATGGGCAAAATGAAGTAAACATTTTTCTTTGAAGGCACAAAATCATTTGAGCTTTGGTTGCAATGATTATTACTTTTTCTCATCTGCACATTTTATGCACAACATTTTAATTGAAACAATATTGATTTATGCAAGTTGTAGAATCATAGAATAGTTTGGGTTGGAAGGGACCTTTAAATGTCATCCAGTCCAACCCCACTGCAATGAGCAGGGACATCTTCAACTTGATCAGAGCCCCATCCAACCTGACTTTGAATGTTTCCAGGGATGGGGTATCTACCACCTCTCTGGGAAACCTGTTCTAGTGTTTCACCACCCTAATTGTAAAAAATGTATTCCTTATATCTAGTCCAAATCTACCCTCTCTTAGTTTAAAATCATTACCCCTTGTCCTATCGCAAGAGGCTCTACTAAAAAGTTTGTCCCCATCTTTCTTATAAGCCCCCTTTAAGTATTGAAAGTTAATACAAACAAATCATTTTTGCAAATTACGACTCAGAAAAGGGAGATGTATTGAACACATCTTACTTCACGAAGCATTTCTAGACATTCTTTGCACACACACTCTTGTCACAAGGGCTTCATCATCACTTAACACTTACTTTCCAAGTACTTATTGATCAAATTAGAAAAGAAACTGAAACATAAGATGAACCACTTACAGTGCCCTTCCCAAACTAATCTACCATTACTTTGCTGGAATCACAGTTCACTTGGAGCAAGTGAGGTAGATAGGAACAAATTCAACTTAAATAAAGAAAAGCATAATGTGACGTATGATATAGTAAGGTCAGTTAACAGGAAAAGATATTCCAGGTTATGTTTTTCTCAAAAAAATACACCTTTTATACTCAAGTTATACAAGCTGGTAGGGGAGAGGCTTTGAGGGAGGAGCTATTGGCTGCCATTTTTGTGGCAGCTTAACAGAGAAACTGAAAACTTTCAGTTATTTGCAGGCAATTCATGTAAAAACAGTGTCTTAACAAGTTACTTTGCCTTCTGTTAAACCACTTCAAGCTCTTTTCACAGAAGGTTACAGTTTCCTAACTCTTCTTTTTTTGTGTACATTTTCTTGTTCTAAGATAGCACCTTTGAAAAAAAAAAATCATGTTTTTACATTGGCAGTCAAACATCTGTTGTTTTTCTTGCCTAAGTATGATATCTCATACCCTCTGACAGCAAAAACTAAAATAACTTCAGTTCTCTGAGTGATTGCAATGTAAATAATAGCTTCACTAAAAAGTTAAAGGGCAGTATCCATTTCAAATAATAGCTTTAACTGAAAAATATTTTAACCATGTTGTTCTTCCCACTCTGTCTTCTGCCAACTTCTCTAGTGTTGGTTCAGTAGTTCTTCATTGGTTTGGATATTTGTTTAAAAGATTGAATATGCAAGTAAATACCAAGAAATTTCTATTTCTATGTGCAGACTTCACAGGCAAATTGAGATTGGCAACATGTATTTGTTGTTTAGGTTTAAAAGCCCAGATTTTCATTTTCCTTTTTCTATATTAATATAGACACACATAATACATTATCACTTACACTGGATGTTTTAACTTTATTATAAGAACAAAAGGTATAGAAAAAGGTAGTAAGGTAGCTGGAAAAGTTTAAGGGAAAGCTACGTATTGCAGATTAAAAGATGCCAGAAACTCCAGTAAATGGTGCATCTTGGGATCCACAGACATATCAAAAACGATGTCTTTTTTCTTCATCTCTTTAATAGACCTTTAATTTTACACAGCTGATAAGCAACTTGTCTCATATGAATCCACCTCTGCAGCACTGTTTTTTTTAAGCGTTGTATATGTTCTAAAAGCCTTCAGATATTTGTATACACCTATAATGCTTATGCAGTGCAAACATGACAGTTAAAAATTAAAAGGTTGTGTATGAGCACTAATAAAGCTCTATCTCAAGATTCATTAGGAAGCCACTTTGTATGTCCAGCTTTAGGTAATTAGAATAGGGTAAATGTCCAAGTAAGGAATGAAAAAAAAACAAAAAAACCCAACAACAACAAAAAAACACAAAATAGAGAAAAATTGAACTTTCTTAAATATTTGAATTATCAAAAGAATAGTTCAGAATGAGAAATACTTTCTCTATAATCCAGTTTGTACATATACCATAATAATGTACTTTTGATAAAAATATCCTTTTCAATGATGGCAACTGTACTTACTGTTAATTTGGAATTGTACTGCCTACTGTTATAAAAACTAGGCTTTTTCTTCTTCCTTATAATTTCTGAAAGTGGAACAAATCACAACAGTGAGAACAGAGTTCAATGTGAGTGACCTATGAGCTAAAAAGTATGAATGTAGGCACAGAGCTCAGGGAAAAAAGTATTTGTGAAGAGAAGCTTGCAAGACAAGACTTTTCTATGTAGTATAGCCTACACATCATAGCGTATATTTGAAAGATTAGGTTGCTTATTTTAAAATACTTAAAATTCATGAGGAATTTCAAAGGATTCTGATGAAGCCGTAATATCTCCACCTTATTCAGAAAGTTATTTTAAGATTAATTTCTAAGATAAATTTTTATAACATTTGTTTTGAAATATTCTCCAAACTACATGTATTTATCATGCCAAATATCAGAAAGAAAAGGGAATACCTTCTGTAATCCTGCATTTTTCCAACTCCTCAAATTTATAGTGCTGCACGCTTAATTACAGCACAATTGATGTCTGGGAGTGGTTTTTCTTGAGTAGTCCATTCAGTACCAATTAGCAGAGTCAAATGTGGAGAAAGTACATCCAGTTCTATAAGTCGTCAGGGCTGGTTATTTTATTGATATTCCTCTCTATAGAAACATCTTCTTACCCACTTCTGCTATGAAGATGAACAAGAAACAGTTCATTTTTTCACCTGTTTGAAGCCACATGTCAGGGAGCAGCAAGGGCAGGCTGCTTGGAAAGGAAAGTGGAGCTGGGAGCCAAGAGTCACAGCAGGGCAGGCAGGGCAAGGCGCTCTCTGACAAGGGCACAGTCCCACGGCACCTGAACAGAAAAGCAGAGCAGGTCCATGACAGCAAACAGGGTCAGCTAACATATCACTGACTGCCCAATGAGGCTGTAATAACAGGGCAGATCTGAGGTCATGCCAGAAAGTTGAGTCAGCAAGGCAGGGCCTGATCTGATGAGGGTAACTAGAGTCTGCCACAGATCAGTGATTGCCAGGCAAGTCCATAGTAATGAGGCAGGTCCAGTTCCAGCGGCACCAAGTTGTCCCCCAGCCCAGGCAGCGTAACCCCTGGGAGAGCAGGGTTATGCACTCTGGCCCCTAACATGATACTGCATTTCAAAAGAGCTTTTCATTGAACTTTCCCGTGCCTCATCATTCCATTCCTGCTGGTGGTTTCGCGGACACCTAAAGAGTCAATGCCAAACTTCTTAAGAAACAGAGCTAACAGAACAGAAATGACAGTGACTGCCAACATCAATTGCTTCACTGATCTAACAGTCTTTGGCATAATGAGGATCACCACTGTATATTTATTTGGGGAACTACCCTTTTCCCCATCACCCTCACAGAAAATCACACTCTGTAAAAAATGTGCACAGTTCACTCACTGAGAATTACCATAGGGTTTGACATCACCACTGTGTCTACAGCAATAGTGGTACAATAAATCCACTGTTTGAAAGGTGGCATTTGAAGTGTACGTGGCTTGAAAATTCTCACTGTGAATGACTTGCACAAGAACGAAGTATGTGCATCTCCTTCAGAGATGAAGGTCTTGGTGAAAGTCCACAGCAACTCAGAACTCCACTGAGCATCTGGAGGATCGCCTGGAAGTCTGAGTATGGTGCTCCAAGGTCCAGTAAAGAACAATTCAACCCTCCCATCTTATATTTATTTATTACCATGTCTCAATTAAAAATATTTCCTAAAGGAGATTTTCATAAATTTCATTTGTTTCACTGTGAGTTTAAAAGAAAAAAGAAAAAAAAGAATAATTCTAAGACAGAAAGACAATGGAAAGACCTCTACAAGTAGAGTTTCAAACAGAATCAACGTTCCACCTAAGTTTCATAACTGGTTTGACTGCAGAAATGAATGCTGAAGTCTCCACTAAAATACAAAGACAATTATTCTGTCTTCTAATATTTCTTTAAATATATATATTAGCTTTAGGCAAGAGATATATTTAGCATGCTTATTTAATAAACTAATTAATGCACCCTTCAAATTCCATGTATTGATTTGACATAAAATTGAAAACAGCTTCTCCATTGCAGCATTTATTTATGATAAATGCACCAGAAATATTGGTTCTTTCTGCTTCTTCTTCTGCAGCACCTGTTATTGTGAAAGACTAGTGGACCACTAAGACACATGACCTATTGAACTCAGCAGCAAAAATACACTGGCTTTTTGATTATTAAATAAGTGTGCTTGATGTGCGAAGCCAATAGCGTTCAACTAAATGGAGCTGCTAACATTTATTTCTTAAGACGGACTCCCATGTGAAAAGTTTCCTATCTAGCTGAGACACCAAAAAGGCTGCAGCACATAAGTGAGAATGGGAAAAAAAAAACACAATATATAAAAGCACAACATTGCAAAATTAGAGCAGAAACAAAGCTAAAATTGATGGCATAAAACTAATAACCTTGATGAAGATGGAATCAAATCTGGTGTACTAGCACATGAAAAAATATCCAAGAATTCTTATGGAACTATTTTCTTCCTATCCATTACATATTTATAAGTCATGAACCAGATAGTAAGGAATTCTGGCAGCTGCCAAATGCTTGTTTTCCTATGTAATACAATGAAATTGTTCTCCAAGTGGTGAAACAGGTGTGACATTTTTCCAGTCTCACCTTCCTTATTTAGACAGCAAGCAAACTAGAAACTATGAGCTAGGAGATAAATCTTGGAACATCATCTTGAGGTATATTAACTCATATGAATGAGCAACTGGGCTTAGCGTTCCATAGATACACACACACAAAAAAACCTTCAAGTAGCTAAATGCAAAGCTAAGCCCTGATACAAGCATATTCACCACTGAAAAGTAACAACATTCAAGTCAATTAATCTTTATTCAAGGTAAAATTAAGCACACAATAGTGAGATAGGAACACTAAATATTTGTCATGATTTGTCAAGACATCAAAAGGTAATACTTCAATCTATTTACCAAACTTAATATCATTCTAAGATTTAACATTTATAAGCCTATTGTAGAGGTTTATTGAGAACAATTTTCTAAAAATACCATAATGGAGTCTATGCCTTAGAAAATATATTTTTAGAAGTCATTCATCATATAGCTAACTACATACTGATGTTTACACTTAAAAACAGAAAAGAACTCTTAGAAACTCTTTTTTTTTTTTTTAACATTACTTGACATCACACAGAAGTGCGACTCCACGGAGTACCCAGTGCTCTGGAGGCTGAAGGGTTTTAAGATCCACAGCAGCAATGTAATTCATATCTGCTCGAATGGTCTTTTTGTAGACTGGACATGAATACAGACGTGGATCTTTTGAAGCTGAGAAGACAGAAAAGACATAAAAAACAATGAAACTATGTTGAAAAAACAGGGCTCTAAGGGACTGGGCATAAGGCAAATGTAAAACTGAATCGAAGTTCAATAGCACACAGCTCTTCATCACCACCAAAGAAAACTCTTACTTGATTCTCACACTGTTCGCTACTGTGTTATTGCCAGCTGAAGCCCATACATGGCTTGAAATTTCTGTAGGTTTAAAATTTATCATCAGCACCTAGGAACTGGATGTAGCAAGAAATGTAAATGGACACTCTAGCATGATTAGCATTATTATTAGTTCAATCTGCCCACTGAACATTACTTCTTATCAATATATTATTAGTGTGTCAAAATAAAAAATGCCCTATTTTGAACAACCTATTTTGAAATGCATTTAGTATTTTAGAGTATAAATTGTCAGCTTCTTCACTGCAGAATTCGAACAGTAGTCTAGTCGTTCTTAATACTTCAGTGTTCATTATTTAGCATCTTGGCTGCTTTCACAGTGATCATGCTCCTTATAAAAGATCAGCTACACAAAATCCTGGCAAAATAGCATGTAAGCAGGCTTTGCTTTTGGAGGTGGAATGCTTTTCAACAGAAATTTCCAATTTTACATTCCACAGTGGATAGCCCTATCCTATTTTACATCCCTATTCAACATCCCTATTTTATATACAATAAAACTCCACATTAACCAAAATTATACATTTTCACAAAAAAAGCACTGTCCTTCAGCCCCCTAAGTTTCCTTTCCGTTCTTACAGCCCTTTTCTGCCTCAAAGACAAAACATCTTCCACCACCTCACTCCACCTCTTGCTTGCTTCTGTTAGCTCAAACATAGCCTTGTCCAGAAAAAAAAGTGCATTTTAATAAATATACACATTATACATATTATCTATAAATACCTTACATAAGATATACACGGCTTTTTTGTATATATATGTTGTGTATACATACTTACATAAGTTTTAGATATACATATATATATAAAAATTACATTGGTTTTTGGGATGTGAGAAAGAGGTTATTTGGGTTTAGGTTACAGAGGCTACAGAGGTTACAGAGTTTATGTATATAAATGTTGATCTTCTCAGTCTAGGACACATATTGTTGATGGAAGACTGAAAGCAAGCGTGTTTGTCAGAGGAGGCAGAGAACAGCTCATCTGTAACACCATTAAGACCAGAAGGTAGAGACCCACCTAAATATTAGGGAAAAAAGTGCCTATTATCAATTATCAAGGAAGGCTGAAAGCTCATTTTATATGGAAGACTGAGAAGTCTCCCCTGTTGAAAAAGATTCAGCATGTATACAATGAATAGTGTCAGCCTCATGAAATCCCTAAAGCCCAAAAGACTTCCACACAGTTGAATAAAAAGCTACATTGAATTCTAACAAAAATACATCCTTTACAATACAGTTACTTACTGTTATTCTCTGCATATATCCTTATAACTGGCATCATCTCAAAGAGCACCTTGGGCTTAGATTCAGTCAGTCTCATGTTTCTTCTGTCCCAGCCAGCTCCTTCCAAATATAGACCATATACATAGACACCTTCCAAAGGAGGGCTTGTGATATCATCCTTCATCCATTTAGTGACCTCATTGCACAGCACTACACTGTCAAGAGCCCATCCTTTGTTAGCTCTTGTTATTTCCTGCCCAAAATAGACGAAAGTATGGAGGTTACATTTTTACATGTGCACAGAGGCATTTTTTCCAAGCATTTATTAGAAACATATTTGTACGGTCACAACTTATCCTCTTCAATACAAAAAAATTAACTTTTTATGATATCCATGTTTACAGCAGTTCGACTTCTCTCTAAGCTAGCAATGCCATGGTACTACAAGAAAGCTTTCAGTACTTTATCCGCTATATTTGATTTTCAATCTTTCTATTATATACAATATCTTAAGACCATACCAAGTAACACAACCACTGAATGCCAATGGTAACTGGCTCTTGCGAATATGAAAATTTCACAGCTTTCATGAGATGAGAAAACATTAACTGCATGTGCTACGTAAAACAGTTCCAATGACAAAAGCAAAATGCATAATTTGCTGCACATTTTCTGGGGTTACCTTTCTTTTCCAGTACCTATACTCTTAATTAACTGTATTCGTAATAATGAGTAAGAGCTCACTCAGCTCTAAAGCTACATAAAGAGACTGCAAAAAAAACAGAGAACACTTGGAGATAGATGTGCTTAAGATTCAACATATACGTCAAATTTAGTCAGTTAGTGCACTGGACAACACTCCTTTATCTTGCCCAATCCCTTACTATCCCAGGCTATTAAGTTATGCCAGACCTAAGTTTTATGCTGGTCTTGTAAATGTTTTCCAAGATCTTTTTTGAAGTAATCGTAATTAATGTTTGTCCCATACTGCAGTTAATTAGCTGCTTTAAAAGAACAGAAGGGTTATAGTTCAGCGATCATTCTGGTTCTTCATCTTTCTCATTTCTATTTGTTCCACCATAGAACAAAGCCCAGAAAGTCACTTTGGTTTTTACTTGGGACATTAGGTTGTTATGCACACACATTCTGTTTTTAGGGAACCAGAAAAGTTCTGTAGATTCCAACTGTTTCAGATCCTGCTACTAAACCCTTTCCACAAGCTTGGGTCCAAAAGAAAATTCCCGTTTAGGACTGTTTACTCAAAAGAAATATCTTGTTATATAATTCCAAGGCTATATGCCTGCAATTTTAGTAGACGTAGGTCACCAATTAGAACTTCAGTTTGACAGCCGAAGATTACACTGCCCAGACGTCAGAGCAAGAGCAGAGATTTTTTCCTTTTCTGCAAATCTTCATTGTCTCCTCCACAAGTCAGCTTCTGTCTGAGGTCCCATTGGATTCCCACCTGAGTATTCTTTCCCAATTTTACACATTCCAGACAATTATTGTCTCCAATGTGTCCCTTTATGCTGACCAACGTAGGTATTTATTGCCTCCTTTTGAAGTAAAACGTATCTCAGTTGTCAAATGCAACTAGCATGCTGAGCAACCAACACAATCACCAAGTCAAGAGAGATACATACATTAAAAAATACATCAAACTTCATACTTAGTAGGCATTGATGAAGGAAGCTCTTTCCCACTTCATGAAGAGAGACTGAATCAGCTACTGAACTGGAGAAGTGTAATTTAAGACTAATTCTGAATAGCTGTTCTGGCAAGTCTCCAGCCAGGGAAGTACTGAACACAGACCAAAAGGGAGGAAAAAAAGGAAACACAATTCAGGGGCTTAAAACCTCTTCTTAGGGATATCTCAATGGTAACATGAGACGTCACTTCTCCAGCCTACCTTAATAATGTTGTAAGGTAGCCCCTACATACACGGGGCTCGGATCGAAGTAGGAAATATATTTTAACACATTAGTGGTTGATGTACTGAAAAAGTATGTGCAGAGGAAGAACACTTCACTCAGGAAATGTTAAACAGTTATACAGTCATATATCTTCCCTGCTGACATGATGGAGCCATGTGTATAACTCAGCCTTCATCACACAATAAATATTTTTTTTTAAGTATATCAAAGAATAAGCAGAGTGAGACTTTAAACACAATTTACCTGCCTCATTGCAGTTAAAAATCCTTGAGGATTAAAAAACCCTGTCATCCAAAAGCAGTTTGGTCGGCTTTCAAAAATCCAATTGTAAAATTGGTGGTTTCTTTCTAGAAGCTCAGTAAACCAGAAACCAAGTGTACTGGAAGCCCAAGATGCCTAAAAATAGTAAACAGTGTGTTCATTTTTAAATTTTATTCAACAGTTTCAAAACTTCATATTCATGTCAAGAAAAGGCAATTCCTCACAAGGTAGTAAACAACATAATACTAGCAAAGCATATTTAAATCTCATTTTTCATATCTTAACTTTTAACCTGATAGATAAATGTTGCATCACACTGAAACCAATGAACAGAGCAAATTCTTGCTCTGTTCAAATTCATGTCTATCATTCCATTTAGACATGCTTAATGCTCCCTGTCTAATGGTCCATTTTATGACTATTTTGCAAAATTACATAGCTGTGTGAACTAGGAAGAAATATTGTCTACATGTCTTTTCTAAAGCTAAGGTCAATGCATCGAGACAACAGGGCTTCTGCCAAAACTGTTCTGCTTTTTCTGAAAAAAGCTAAGGAAAATTGAGCTTGGACTATGTGAAGATTTATGATGATTTTTCTCTTTGAATAGCTGTATCATACTTGTGCTGTGAAGCATCTCCTTTGGTTTAGGTTTTGTACCAAGAAAATACTTTGTCAAGAAAAACAAAACAAGCGAACAAAAACACCAAAACCCCTCCCCATTTTTCTTTCCATCAGTTACCATAAACAGCTCTAGTTGTCCCTGAAAACAATTTCTATGGGAGAGGCTGAGAGAGCTGGGATTTTTTTAGCCTGGAGAAGAGAAGGCTCAGAAGATATATTATCAATGTTTATACCTCATGCATGGAGAATGGAAGACGTTGGAGCCAGATCCTTGTCAGTGATAGGAGAAGAGGGAATGGGCACAAGACAAAATGTGGGAAATTCCATCTAAACTTAAGGGGTTTTTTGATTGGTTGGTGCTTGTTTGGTTGTTTTCACTGTGAGGGTGATCAAACACTGGAACAGGTTGCCCAGAGAGATTGTGGACTCTTGATTCTGGAGAGTCCTGGGAAACCTGCTCTAATTGACCCTGCTTTTGGAAGTGGGGTTAAACTAGACTATCTCCAGAGGTCCCTTCCAGCCTGTATTCTGTGATTCTACAACTACAAGTCTTAATCTCAAAGAACAGCAACAGTGTAGTCCACGAGTGTGGGTGCTATTTTTTAAAATCCATCATCACATTTTAAATTATTCTCTTCTCTCTAGCTTTTTATCCTGCCAATATGCAACAGGCTGTTAAAATGGGAAATACCTGCATTTCCCACATTCATTTATATTTTTATAAATGAAAGAGGGCTTGTTTTGACTGTGTTTATTTTAGCCCAAAATCTACTCCAGCAGTTGCACAGTCCTGGTTAACACTTCTGTTTGAAAAAAGTATTTCCTGTATGTCTAGCAGTTTAATCTAGCTCTACAGAAATATTTTTTTTTTCTTTACAAAACAAGTGATGTACACCTACTTTTTTCCAGCTAGCAGGAATCCTTCCATCATACATGCAGTCTAAAGCATCCCTCAAATTTTCACTCATAACAATTGTCCCATCAATGGCAAGTTTTAGATCAGTCAGAGTGCTTCTCACTAACGAAATAACTCTCTGCATTTGTTCGATCTCCTGTCGCAAAAATATGTTCATAGGCTGAAAAGGTCCCATGTTCTTTAGTTTCTCTTTTACCTGTAGGTAGAAAACCAAAGATCCTTCAACAGAGATAAAAAACAAAGGTGGCTTTATGTCAAGGTTAGGCCCCAATACAATTTCTAAGACATAATACTTTTATTGAGGAAGTTAAATGGTCAGTTTGGCATCTTCCTTGAATCCTCTGCAAGACAGAAATACAGGATTTCTTCCAAGAGAAATCTGTGATGCTGAGACTGGTTATGTTTTTAGCCTAACTCATTTAGTCTGTATATCATTCTATAAGCTAACATCATTTAAACAGCATGTAGGCCATACCCCACTTCAAGGATTTTGGCTTTAATTCCAACAGACAGTTCCCAAGGTTCACTTTGCACAAACCAATCAAGAGTGATTGCCCCAGACACTTTGCCTCAGTATAGTACCTCTATTTATCAGCAATGCCTGGGAACTACCACAATGCCAGGCAATCTTGTATTCTAATAAAACCTGCTGATATATTTTTAATCACAAGTGTAAAGTTAACAAATTAACAACAACTGTATGGACATAACTAGAAATTTTGTAGTCATTATGGTCCTATTGGGAGATAGGTGAATGTAAGTATTGAATCCTATACAAGGTAACAGCTCTGTTCTTAGTAATATGCATAACCTTTCTAAGTTTATCAGTATTTTGCTACACAAAAAGGAATTTAAATAGTTTTCACCATGTGAAAAAGTTTCATGCTCCACATTCACTTTTATTAATATGAACTAAATTTCAATTTGTCATTTCTGATCAGAGCTGATCTGCCCAAAAAGATCTCTTCTAAACTTAACAGGACTAACTGTACCTATACAATGACACTATATGTCTTTATTAAGCCACACATCTGTTCCTGGAGATGTCAAGTAGAATTTGAAGAGAGTTGGACTAACAACTACCAGGAGATTTAGCCCATCATTAAAGCAGTACACTTCTGAGAAACTCAACAAATTGCAGTCCTTTGCAGATCTCAGACATCTGGTCCACCCTTTTGGAAAGTCATAAACCTCAGGCTTCTATAAAGACAGTAGGTCAGAAACTTCAGCAAGTGCAAACTTTTGGAAGACTGCTAGATAATCAGTATTCCAAATTCAGATACCTTAACTCATCTGTTCAGATAAAATACATTATCATAATTATGCCATTTGAGGGAAGATTTCATAATACAGAATGGGCTACAGAACACATAAAACAACAGATGTAAGACACAGGTACCTGAAGAGAGTCTATACTCAGGAGCATACCCCACATAAGGGAAACATTACTGTGTAAAAACAGAAAAGAGGGCATTAGATTGTACAATTCTCCTTGCTCCTTCTCATAGCTCAGCATCCCGACAGGAGTATTTTGGTGTTCATAAGCCACCTAGCCTTGTATCAGGTCCTCATGTTAATTTCCATTAAAGAGTAAGTAAAATGGCAGAAGACTAAGGATAAGAGATTTCACTCTCCTCAAGAAAGAGATAGCAGGCAGATTATCTAATTAATAAAACATCTTATGGCCTAGATGAGCAGGTGGCTACTTTGGGAGTCTGTTAAAGCACAAACATAGGTGTAAACTTTTTTCTGATGACACATTGGGGTGATTCACATCCATTTCATAACAAAAGTGTTGTAAATGCTTTATTACTGACATAACCAATCTTACTACTTTTAAGCTTCAACAAACATAATTAAACACAAAAGTTCAGCATCCCTGATACAGGAAATATAGGAACCTTAACTATTTTACAAGCATTTGCCCCTCATTTATCTGAAGTTTATAACCACCTCCACCTGGGAAGAACTATAATGTCAGAATCCTAAAATTCTGGGGCTCTAAAGGACAGCTAAGAACTATGGAAAGACCCAGGAACAACACAAATTGTCCAAACACTCAATTAAACTGTAGTCTCAAGGATGGAGACACAGAATACAGTTGATTGGAGTGTCCATCTATCTAGTCATCAGAAAATGTTTTCTAACTGTAAGAAAACCTTCTGACCTTGAGAGACATTCCATCTTCCACATAAACAGAAGGAAAGCTGCTATTTCACAAACGAAATGTCTGCAAGGCAACAGGTGTCCATTACAAATATAATTACATGGGCTATTATTTGTTAATATGGATCTTGAGATACTAACACTAGGCTTCAATCAATGAAAGCTATCACTTGACAAGCTTTTCAGCATTCACTCCACTGAAGAAGAAAGCAACCTAAAAATATCTTCAGGATGTAAGCTGAATCCCAAAGTAATACATATGTTAAAGCTGTAATACTTTTAGAAGCATTAACACACTTGCAACACCACCTCAGTTCTCTACAGTGTCAACAAGCTTAGCTTAAAAACTGATGAACCTACCTCCCCCATAGTGCAAATGGCAACTTAAGCATTAAGTGGTTTAATATTTTGAAAAAGCTCTTACAAAAGCACTTCAGTGCACATTTAGTGACTTCACTATAAATGCTAAGAGTCTGGTCAGACTTCTTTAAAATATGTTTTTGAAGTATTGCCTGTATGAATGAATTCAGACATGCTTTTAGAAAAATTAATATCATTACTTTTTTTTTTTTAATCCACACAAAGCAAGATGGAGCAAATGTTCTTGACAGAATTTCAGTAACTCACTTCAAATGGTACATAATCAGCAGGAAGCTTTTCCAGCATATCATCAGCCAGTCTGGCTACAACCGCCTCTCGGGTTTCACCTCCTCCACCAGAGCTATCTTTAGGCTGAATACTGAGGATGATGTCCAATACATCTTTTGAAAGTTTACTTTGGTAAGTGATATCTGCATTGGGGTGCAAACCAAACACCTCTGGTGTGTCGTAAGCTGGAAGACTCTACATAGTAAAATATAAAAAGAGCACAACTGGAGATGGGTTTATAAACTAATTATTAAAAACAAACAAACAAACCCCCACACAACAAAACCAAATAACAAACACAAAAAAACCCACCCTTGCATTGTAAAGTAAGAGGCTAGATCAAACAGTCTTAGGGCAAATAACTTGCTGTGACCTATTTGTCATGTCACAGCTCAAATCACACCAAGGTTAACAACAAATTCAGTTTTAACCTCTATACACTATATAAAGAGTTAGCTTGTACTTTCATATATCTACACCTTTTATTTCTGTGAGGTTGTACCCAATGTCTGGACTCCATTCTATGCCCTCTTTAATAACTGTATGCCTTCAGGTATGTCCCTCAAGCAAATAGCATGAAAAATAAAAGGTTACTGTCATGACAATGATGGTAACATTGAGGATAAAAATTAGTTGTCACTAATAGATATGCAGACTGTTAGAAAGCAATAAAGACTCTGTCAATAAAAGACAAAATACAGGTACTCAGAAGAAAAGGAACTCAGAAGGTACTCAGGAACTTGTGAGAAACAAGTGAATTGGGGTTTTTTTGTGTTGAAAAGCTTTAATTTACCAACCTGTATGTACTGAAGGTATTGATCCACCATAGTACATTTGGGTATGCTGTATCCTTTGTAGAAGCTGAATTCCTGACTGAATGTATTTTCACTGAACCAAACCTTTACGAAGGTGTTCATGAGTCTTTTGTCATAGTCATCTGTCACACGGCCACCATACTGGATCTCACCTATCATGTAACAAACAGTACTCCAGGAGATCGCCTAAAACCAAGCAGAAAGCACTGACTTTAACTAATCCTCTTCTCACCTATTTATATCTCCCTTAGTAAGAACAGCTGATATACCAAGTCCTGCATCTCTGTACCTTTTGGAAGAAAGTTATTTCTTACTACTCTTTTTTCCTATAATCCTGCATTCCCAAGAACACCTTCAAGGGTTTCTCAAAATATAATTCATTGACAACTAATTCAAGATGCTATTCCGGCATTTGGGCAAGAGGGATACAGCTACATTCCAATCATGCTTTCAACTTCACTTAAAATGCCAATCGCAAAGTGATCTGCCACAGACCTTTATATGACAGCTGACCATATGAAAGTGAGGAATGTAAGAGGAATTCTTAGACAGTCTTTTAAAGCAACTTTCCATTTCTTTATGCTGCTAAGATAGGTTGGAGGAGCCAAATCTTATTATTTTTACTCAAAATTGATTTAAACAAAAGAATATTTAAAATACAGTGGGCCATTTCTATCTGGCTTAATTAGCATTGAAAAGAAGGTCTATACTTCTAAGGTTTATATTTCTGAAGTTTTTGGGGGAGACAGCTGGGAGGGATTTTTTTTTTTTTTTAATGTACAGGTTAATACAGAAATTTAATATGCACAGGATTAAAAGTCTAATTTAAGCCTGCTGCTCTACAGACATGTATACTTGGAATGTTGAATGTTTGTGGAAAGAAACAAAACAATAATTTAAAATCACATTTGTGTTTCAGTTATTGGGAACCACGTATATACGTTCCACTACTAGAAAAGTCCATCACCCTTATCCACCTTTCCCACAAAAACATTAGTTACCTTCTTGGCATCCATGCCATCCAAGTGGTTTTGAATGAACTGCACAGTAGCATTGAAATCAGCTTGATTAAACTCATAGGGTATATTCCAACCTAGAGATCCAAACTTGCGTCTTTCTTGAACAGTGGAGTGTAGAAAGGCTACAGCATACAACATTGGTTTCCACTGTACCACGTCACTGACATCTAGTAAATCCTGGCTGACACCTATTGATTGTAAGCGGGCTTTATAAGAAACACGATAATAGTATTTTTCAAAACCACTTCAAATCAGTACTAAAATATCACTCCTAGAGATATTCAGTTGGCTCTCTGCCTCTCCCAAGACTAAACTCTTGTCCTACAAAGTGTTCTATGCTGAAGACAGTTTATAGCATGCTATTAAATTGCTCAAATTAAAAGATTAAACTCCAGGAAAAAAAAAAACCACAATTTACTAATAGCTGAATTCACATTAAGTTGCTTTCCGTACAGACTCTTTGACTACAACCTTTATTTTATGCAATGTAAAGAGTACTTAATAGCCAACAAAGATTAACATGTTGCTTTTCTGCCAAAAGACACAAGAAGATTAAGAATTTAAACACTTTGAACTGAGATATTAGAAGCCAACATTTGAGAAAAGAAAAGCATTTCCTGTTTTGCTGTCAGTTAGTTCTGGCAACAGAACTTCAACAGATCTTCTCTCCCTTTTAATTTTCACAACTACTAGCTCAAACCAAGGATCAAGTTGTGCCCTGGCATCATTGTGATCAGTTCCTCATACTACCTTACACCTACTATCAGTGCCTACAATGCGACCACATGACAACACCAGAGAGTCCAAAAATGAGCAAAATTTAACTTTAAATCATTACTACTCTAGCACTCACCACTGTATGTTCTCTTTAGTCCAGCTCTCAGCCCTTGTGGTGGCTCATTGGTAAACTTAATAGACATTTGAAGAAGGGTGATGGGGAACTGTTTGTGAATTTCAGTGGTCATCCACAGTCGAAAGCTTTCATGGACAGTCTCTGTCTCTATTACAGTGTCCATCAACTCATCCAAAAAGTCAAGTCCAAGGTGGCAGTTTTGCAGAAGTGCCCAACCTCCCTATTTTAAAACAACAGAATATAAAGTTAACAACATTGTTTACAAACTGAAATCACCAAAATCACTCTTTGTTTATGCTGTAGGTTAGGAACAAAGCCAACACATCTAAACTATAGCAAAACATAGCATATTAAGTGCTTATGAGAGCTGTTAAAGGAAGACATCCTCCACAGTCATTTTTGCACCACTGGCTTACCAAATCAAAACCAAGGCCTTAATCATTTGTTTTCATGTACATTTCATGTACAAACAGAGACCAGTATTCCTAGTAATGGTACACATGCAATTAACAAAGTCTTTTTTCTCCAACAGAAAGCTCATGTGAGCTAAGATGTGGGCTGTTCCTTATGGAGACATTATTAGCTTGTCTGGTTTTATCATCTAAACAAGCGGTCCTTACTTGTCCAATCTGGTCTTCTCAGGTAGTGCCTACCTCTTCCATTTCAGTACATTTAAAACGTATCTGGACATGACCATAGTGCTGATAAACACTGATAAATCTTGACTTTCTAGGTGAACCCATGATTTCATTGATCCTAAATAAGGGAGCTCAGAAATAGCTCTGTAGAGCAAGCTGCTAAACCTTGTTCCTCACAAGGGTCACAGGCTTGGAAAAAAACCCAAATATACATAATTAATCTATTGCTATCAATCGATAGATATCAAACTTTCTCATATGAATTACCATACTTCATATAGACATCTCACATACCTCTTCATTAAGAGGGTATATGAGACAGTGAGGGAAAGTAACTGCGTTTCTCTTAACTAAACAAAAAGTAGCTCTTCTTCCCTATCTTTTGAATGAGTTTCTTCTCATCTGATCTGCTAATTAGCTCTTAGTATGAAGTTGTCAAACGAGAATCTGAGGCAAAAGTCAGAGGAAAACTGGTTATATAGACAGGAAAGAAGCTCATAACACAGGATTGTAAGAAGTTTCATTTGTTCACATCAGCAGGCATATCAGTACTACCACCTGATGGGCAAAGCATGCTAAATTGGAACATCTCAGCTTTTCTTTCTCACATAGGAAATTTTATTCATTAATTCTTCCATGTTTCACTTGTAAAATGCCTGTTCTATCACATTATCCATCCCAATTCAAAATCCAGACTACAGCAATACAAAATATTTTGCTATACAGCCTTGTTTTTCCTCACGGTTATGTAACTATCAATAGTATTAACAAAATATGTTTGTAGTACTAAAAATACAAAACTGAAAAAAATGTTGTGAAATGCTTGCTGAAGAATATTTAATATTCATGCATTCCAAACAATCAATTCAGCTATGTTCACCAGTCAACAACCTACAACAAAAACTCCATTTTATATGAAAAACACTGATGTCTGTACAGCATCAAAAAGTTTGTTATGGCTAATTAAATGACTGTGAAAAGACAGTTCTATTTCTTAGGACACTTATTTATACGAATAAATATAGGTTCTTGCATCAGCACTAACTACCCACCAAACAATTTTATTTCATGACAGGATTTTCATTTCTAAGTGTTTAATACAGATATAAAAAACATTCAGATTTTTGTCTCTTACATGAGCCATTGTCTGCTGTAGAAGTTTACGAGCATGGATTTCTTGCCCCTGGCCCATGGAAACATAACGTGTCTCTGTCTTCAGTCTTTTTCCCAAAGCGATAATTGAGTCTGTAGGATCAGAGCCCATGGAAAGAAAGCATATGAGAGGAGTACGTGGATCTGACTCTTCCCATGTCTTCTCCAAGTCCAAGATGACTCCCTCTGCGTATTTCTCCCCCATTGTGTCAGTGATGTATTTTCTTGCCTATATTAAAAAGGGTAAATTTAACCTGTGACATAATCATTTAATACTGTTTTCTTCCCAGTGTAAATACAATCAATAAGTAAACTAAAGAGCAAAGGCTGCTATAAATTTATATCAGAAATACAAATATGCAACAAATTTATTTTTACGTGTTAACATATCATACTGTCTTTGAAGGTATTATTTCTGACAGCCTTATAATACCAGTTAAAACTTAAAAAATAATTATTCTATTACATAAATCTGCATGTATTGTTATATATAATACCTATAATTACAGTATAATAAAAATAATAACCTTACTAAACCTTTAGAAAGGTTTTAATGACTTAAAGATGGTATCTCCATTAGATAGCATAACTCCTAATCTTAAAGTCTAGCTTTCCTTTCCAAATACTAGAGAAAAAAAGGAGGAAAGGATAGAAGATATGCTTTAAAGGTGTTAGGTCTTTCCCACCTTCATGCTTAAAGAAACAATGAATTAATAATAGTGATGATGAAAATAACTGTCACTAAGCAGAAGATCCAGAGGAACAGGTGAAGACCATCCCTGTTATTCCTTATTTATTTATTTCAAAAATTGTTAGATTATTGTTCCTTTTTACTAAGAAATAGAAAAGACTCTCTCAAACAGTCTGAGATGATCTTTCTTGTATTTTTTCCCACCACGTTGCTTTTGTCTTAGACCAATCTTCCCCTTAATACCTCTGGGTTACTTCTCAAAGACAAAAGATATTCAGCATTTAGCATTTGATAAACTATCAGTTTTCATAAAACCATCGTAAGATGGAAGTGTATCTTGCCCCTGTTAACAGAACTGAAGAACTAATTTTGCATGATCAGTTTCAGACACATAGCACACATCCGAAAGATTCATTATACAGTACCATTTAACCTTCTATTAACTGCAGTTACACCAATAATTGCTGAGACTTTCTCTGAATCTAGTCACAATATCTAAAGGTTTGTACCCATAAAATTAATACCACACTTTTAGTGATGCATTCTGACTTCAGTAAATTGCCAATCATTGCTCTTAAGTTGTCAGCAATTGCATAATTTTTATTCTTTTGCAGTGGAGAAGAACATAAAGATTAAAAATAGGCTCCTAGAAGTTTATTTTTCTTATAAAAATAGTCTAACCATTTATTAAACTTTAAATTTATATTTCTCTCCTTTCTAAATAGATAGCAATAAACTAAAGATTTTGAACAGACCTTAATACAGATTTTTCTAAGTTGGGTCTAATTCTTCCATGCAAGAAATGGTTCCTCAATTAAATTGTTTTCATGTTTTGTTTTCTCTCAGCCAACCGAGTTAATGAAGGCCTAATTTCTACAATTCCAGTGAGTAGTATCAGCAAGGACAATCAAAAATACCTTCTGAACTGATAAAGCAGAACAGGATAAACACATACGTTTCCAGATTAAATCCTATCTCCATAGTAAAATCATTGGCTAATGTTCGTTCAATATATTGGAATAATTTTGCTTACACTGCCCTTGTAACAAATGCATAAATTATCTGAAAAGAATTTCAGAAAATGCAATGCAAAGGTCCATTACAACAAGGAGTTTAGCATTAAATAAAAAAGTACTGAACTGCAATCCTGTAATTATTATTCTAATGACACCTAAATAGACTATGTAGGCTATATAATGTACCTGAGCTATGGTCCTGTCAGGACACCAAGATCTGATAAGAAGAAGATGTCCAAAGCAGTCCAGGGATTGACCATAGCCACTAGGAGCCAGTTCTTCTTCAGGTTTCTCACTATCAAACCAGATTTTCCACTGTTTCTCTGCTCTGGAAATCTGCAGTTGTAACATCAAAGGAGTAAATCTCACTAAACAGACAAGTCGCATTTCAATTGCCACTAGGTCACAAACTCATGAGGGTCAGAGACATGTAATCCACCCACAGGCATTTGTTTAGCAATGTTAGTGCACAGATTTAGTAAGGCTATTAAAAAAAGAGGATAAGCTTCAGATTTTAAGTACAAAATTGTATAACGCAATAATGCCCTTAAGTATTCATATGCTGAAAAAAATGAGCTACTACTCAGTATTTTCCGTTAATGATATAATGGCATAGCAAGGTCAGAACACAGATAGCTAGGCTCAGACATAGCTCTGAGAGCACTAGGTACATTTCTGCTCCCCACGTGACTGTACAGAAGGTACTCTTCCCATATATCAAATGCTGTTTACTTACTCCATTAGCTACCATGCACCAAGACTATTCATGCAAGTGTTGAATTTACTGAACACTCTTTCCCTAGCTCTTACTCTATGTAATCAGAGAAATATTGGAACAAGCACCATAAAACATAGTTTAAGAAAGCACAACAGGGATGCAAGAAAGTCTAACAACCAGAAGAAGATTCAAGTTGAATTATGTGAGTTGGTAATAGCAAGTTGTATCCCAATCTGAAAGTATTACAATTATATACAGTGTGAAACATTCTACTTTCTTCTTCTTTTCCCTAGGTTTTTAAAGTTTTTTTATCAATACAGGTTGCTAAGCAGTCAGGGCCGCAATTGTGGCTATCTGCTGTCAGTTTCATTCTGTTCTATAAAATAAACCAGTTTCCCACCACATGCCTTGATCACTACCAGATGATCACTGTCACACAAGAGATTCCTTTTAAAAAGCTCTTACTTACTTGATCAAGAATATCTGAAAATTGTTTAAGCTTACTGAGCTCCACCAAGTTCAACCAAGTCATATCCAGAATCCATTTAGCTGGCTTAGGAGGACAAGCTTTAAGGTCTAGGGAAGCACCACCTGCAAGAAATTAGGAATTAGTTATAATTAGAACTGTTGGAGACACCCAAAAGACCAAAAAAAACCACCCCACCTATTTGGAAAATGTAAACTAGATACTGCAAGGCTATTTCACATGACTAAGTCTTCCCAGTCTGGAGAAAGAGTACTTAATAACTAAGGACAGTCATAAAGAAATTTCTGAGTTAGGTAGCATGCAAAAATTTATTTTCAAATCTTATTTTTCATCCTACTTTAAAACGTTTTTTTTAAATCCATAACATTTTTTAAAATCCATTTTTTTTCTTTGATTTTTTGTTATTGTAGATAATGTAATAACTTTGCCAGTATGTACATTTGCCTACCTTGGAATTCAAGTGAAGCTAAAAGAAAGCAAACACAAAATAAAAAGAAAACACAAGCTACAAGAATCCAGATCTTTAATCATGAGATTACAGGGGTTTTCTACCTTATAAAGTCACACCATCTTTGGTGAAACAGACTTTGTAGTTTGGTTAGTTTATATTATTTTTTTTTTTATGATGTACCTTAAACTTAATCTTTGTTAACCAGTTTCTCTTTTGAGGATTTACTATTTCTTTGTGCAATGTGCCTGGAAATAAATGCTTGCTGGGAAAAGATATTCTAAAGATTCAACATGGAAAAATTAACAGTTATAATCCATAAATAAATGTTGCCTGGAAAATTAAGTATCTTGGAAAGGTAATACAAAACGATTCCAAGCTTTCAAGTGAAGATACACAGTGCTTGAATGCAGTTAAGACTAAAGCCATGAACTTGTCACATTCAGCTAAGAGTCTGATATTCTTTTAAACCGTTAGCATCACTTTCTGTTCCTATTTGCTTGCTTGTCCTCCTGCAGTTACCAAATAAACTAAAAGATGTTTAGCATAATAATAATTTTGCTAAGTCAAACATATACCCGGTGGTATTTGAGCAGTATACATAAGCATCAACTGAAAGGACACTTAACAATTTTTCCTTTTAAATTCTTGCGATTCTCAAAGCTATATTTGTCAATATTCAGTGCGCTGCTACAAATTAAAAGTACCATACAATGTTGTCTGTCACCAGAACAGAATGATAAGCATGTATTCTTTCAATTGACTGGCTTCTCATGTGCAAAAGGAAGCAGCAGCTTGGCTAGGAGATACTAACTACAGCTAAAAAATTTTCTGCCATAATATATGTGCTCTACTTAAAATTGTTCCATAGTTCCAACCTTTAATAAGTGTCAGAAATTCTTCATGCTTCACTCTGTTTCTTTGTATATCAATCTTCAATGTAAGTAATAACGTGAAAAGAAATTTGTGCTCCTCATAGAGTCCTCGGGCAGCGTATTTGAACACTTCATATGTCATATGTTCAATAATATTAGTAATCCTCTTGCTAGTTATAGGGCTCTTGGTAGACCTGTTGGAAGAAAGGTCTGCAGTTGAATGTTGATTTGCATAGGCTTTATTAAAGGGAATACTATGTAAAGACAAAAAGCCATAGTTCAGAACTTTCAAAACATGAAAAAATAATAGATCACAAACAAAGAGTATCAGACAGCAAGCTAGCAACAACTTTCAGACTGAAGAAGCAACAAAAAAAATTCCTTTGCAATCAAGCCTTTCTGCATAGTTGAAAATCAACACAGTATAATGGTTTTTAATTACCTAATGCCTAATTTTTAAGGATTGTAAGTATATTTGAAGGTTCTTTGCCTTGGTAACTAACAGACAAAGGCTTATGGGTATTTAAACTGACAATTCCTGTCAAGATTGTAATGAGCAACACTCTTCTTTCTGACATTAGTTTACAACAAATCTTTACTGTACTACAACCACCCCCAGGATTGGGTAAATACAATTGATACTTATTGTTAGCTAAATTACCTGGCTAGGGAGCGGTCAAAAAGCCCCAAAAACTGCCGAAGTGAAGTCTGATACATCACATTGACCATGCTCATCTCAGTAATAAGGAAGTATAAGATGCTACCTCGAGTTGCAACTAAAGGACAGGAAACAAGATTGTGTTCAAAGTAGAAATGCAGAGCAGAAAAGCTTAACTCACTACAACAAGACAGTGAGTTTAACACTAATGCTAACTGAAGATCCTTCAGTTGCTCCATTCTTTACTGGCCAGAAAAATAATTAAAATGTTAATTTAATCCTCATTTATACATCAGGAAAAAAAAAAATCTTTTCTGTAATAATGCTTACTATGCAAAGCCCCGTTTGCAAATAGGAGCATATTTGGAGAGCACTTGGATAGTATACAGCAATATTCAGATCATCAGTAGAACATACAAAAAGTAAGATGGTTTGAAGTACTGTTTGAGTATCCAAACAAATTTATCTTTACAGACTTTTACAGGAGTCATATAAAAGCCAAATGAAGTATATTTATTTAACTTGTCCAGCTCTGATTTAACATACTTTCAGCAGTCATTTAGTTTTAAATACAAAGGTTTTACAAAATCTGCAATGATTTCTGGTACAGTAACTGTACCATTTTATACATTTCCTAAAATGCAGCTATAACACTTAATTCCAGAGAGCTTTTTTTTTTCTTCACTTTTTTCACATGTTTTCACCTGTCAGTTAAAAGCCAAAAGACTGATTAAATGTGCTGACTATAATAATTTAAGGATCTATGACAGGATAAACAAAGCATTCATCCAAACAGATACAAAAAGTATTTACAATTATACTGGCCTCCTAAAAGAATGTCAACATGTTGAACTCAAACATACAGCTACCTAAATACCCTAATGACTGGTCTCATTGACAGTCCATAAAAAGCACCAACATTTTAACAGCTAAGAAAGAACAACCAAGCCCTCCCAAGTTTCTTACCCAGTAGACTAGGTGGACAGGTACACTTGTATATAGAGCAATGGGAAGTTTACGGAAAGAATAGATGATTCCATTGTACAAATTCCACATGAAGCATCACATTGACTATTTTCTCCACCATAGCCCAATATGACATTTCCTAGATACATTTTACTTGCAGGAAAACACAGATCCTTCCCAACCATTATGGTCTTTGTCATCTCATCCTACCATTTCTCTTACTCTAATTATTGCTGTTTTAACTGTACGCTCCAGTCATTTGTCTTTCATCACTACCTCCACTCACCAGGTCTGTACTCTTCACAGGCCGAGTTGATCTGTACTTCAGTTTCAGCAGAAGTTTGCAGTTTCTGTGTTACCTCCTCAGCAGTCGTCTTAGTGTTACTCAATACAATTATTAGACTTTCATCATCTGCCAGAGAACCCTTAGTGCTTGTAAGTCGGAACAAAAGGTTATCTTCTAGGTCTTTAATCCTCCTTTTGTTCATAGTCACATCTTCAATAAGATCTGTCCTTTCTTTCTCTAATTCCTGTTGGAATACATCGTAATATTTGGAAAACAGAAGAGTAATCAAAAATAAAAACAAAATAAAACAAGGTATTTAGTTTTAAAAGTACTGATCCTACTAAAATAGTGTAGGTCAAGAGTAACTGCACTAATTTGGGGAAAGAATTCCAGTGGTATTTCTGACAGCAGGTCTATTGCCAGGTTTCTGAACCTGCTACATAAGTATGCATTAACAAATCATTTCAACAAATACTATGGAGCTTGCTCATATCATGCCCTAATAGAATTAGAAGTTCAGAATAGTAATTGTTTTTCTTCTTTTTCTGTTTCAAAGTGCAAACACCTTTCCAGGCATAGGATTTTATTTCACTCCATCTAATGCCATCTTTGTTTACACCCTGTTTTCAATATGTTTCACCATATTGAAAATATAGTCTCAGTAATAATGAGCACCCTTAGTCAATGAATCAAGCACCAAATATTTCAAGAAGTGCATCTAAAAATACTCTTCCATCGAACAAGGATAACTTCAGTCTCTCACTAAAATGCTTCATTGATTAAGAAAAGAAAGCATGTAGAACTCAAATTGAGTTGCTTCACTAGAAGTATTTAATTGAATACTTTTCGTAATACAAACTGGGTGGTTTATATACCTACTTTGTTTCCCAGCGGTCATATATAAAAGATGAATACCTCTTGATTAATAGCTTTACATTTTAAAAAAAAAAAAAAAACAACAGTTTAAAAATACCTAGAAGAATATGTTCTTCAGAGATAAAAGGCCTTTCAGTTCATTCTTATGCTACTCTTAAAATTAAACTTTAAAAACTTATTAGAAATTAATCCTTCAGAGATAAAAATACTCCATTGAAACAATACAAAATGTTTCAATACAGCCAATGAAAAAGAAAGAAAAAGGGAGAGGAAGGGTTAAGAGTCTTTTGTAAGATAAGGATAATATGAATGTTCTGAATCAACAGTAAGAGAGCCAGCTGGTAGAAATATTAGCTATGTCTACAGAAGTACTCCTCCACTGTTTACAAAGGTCTGGTGTATAGTTTTAACAATGTCTCTCCAAAGTTGGAAGCTGTGTGTTCACTCCACCTTTGCCAAGTCCACTTCAGCACTGCAGACAGGTGGCTACTATTCCAAAGAAACAGGGACAACACTAAGAAATACATGATCTTTCATACAGCACTACAGGCATTATGATTCTGAAACCTTAGCAAGGCTTAAGGAAAGGTTTTACTTCCCCATTAGAGTATCCTTCATTTATACACCTTTGCAACACTGTTACAACTTCTGAAATTGTTTTTTTGTTTTCCCAGATTCTAAACTTGCGGTCTTCTCACTCTTACATTCTGCTAACATTCCTAAGTATTTCAAGCATTTGGTTCTTGTAAAGAAAGTCCTTTTATCTTAAAAAGGAAATTTTTAAAAAATAATCTTCATCTCATAATCAGATTTAGGTTCTTTTCTTCTCACTGTACAAAAGGTATATTGAAACATCATCATCATCAGGTAGAAAAGATTTATTGGGACCGTTGTCATAGAATAATGTAAATGTCACATAACTTAGAAGATATGCATACAGATTCAAAAGATTCTGACAAAAACTGATGAAAAAAGACAAGAAAACTACAGTTAACTCCATTTTAATCAACTGATGCCTAATGGAACTAAAGAAAAGCAGGTAGCAATTATGAACCAAGACAAGCATTATGCAAGTTTGATGAAGCAGAAACAATTTTTAAAAGTATAGCATTAAAAGAATGTTAGCATCCAATTAAATATAATAATTATCATGCTGAGAAATCATTCTGAGCCAAATTAAATTTCATGTTTTGCTGAGTTCAATTTAAAAGGTTAAACATATTTTAGAGTGCAACACATTTAAAAAACCAGAGAGCTATGTTTTCCTCACAAGAAGAGCCCGAGAAACAAGTTGGAAACAGAACAACCAAACTAAAGCAAGTGAAGTAACCTTAGATGAAAACCTTAGTGAAAAATCCATCTATTAAACTTTTAAAATACTTTTTGCAGATCAGGAAGAGTACACAGTTGAAAGTTTTCTGCATGTCTTCAAAAATTTCCAGTTGTAACATCAAGGATGAAAAAAAAAATAAGCCAAGTTACCATGTATGTAAATTCAAGGAACTTGCACCAAAGAGGCTATTTCAAATCCAGCTTTATGGAATTGCTTTCACAAGCTGATATAATTTTACAGGCTGTACCAAAGAATGCTAGATCTTGTTAATATTCATAAAATATAAAAGCTGCTACCTAGCTTATATCATTCCGTCACAAAATTATTCATAAGTGCAAGAATTTGCATCAACTGATCCTTACAAAACTTGAGCCTCTTTCCACCACAAATCTTGAAATATGAATGTGAAAATTCAAAAAGGCATAAACAGTTCTTGTATATTATAACTCCAGTACTAATCTAACACATCTATTTCTACAACACTAAATAAGCAAGTTTTTTGTCATATTATATAACAGCCAATGCATCAAAACAATCATATCATTAAAACAGTA
Organism: Ciconia boyciana; assembly: GCF_034638445.1. Classification (NCBI taxonomy): domain Eukaryota; kingdom Metazoa; phylum Chordata; class Aves; order Ciconiiformes; family Ciconiidae; genus Ciconia; species Ciconia boyciana. Next base: position 81,907,902 of record NC_132935.1, read on the forward strand.
TGTTATACTACATTCAGACATATATCAAGTGTCTCAAATCCAATTATTCCAAGAAATAGAGTAGAATTAAATTTATACAGATATACCAGCTACCCTTTGACCTTCTTATGCTTAGCTCACATCTTGCAAATTGGTTTAACATTCTGGTGGAAAAGAAGTAGTCAGTACCAGTATTCTTATCAGTAATCAATCAATTCTTTGAGAGGTACGCCACACAGATTCTACCAATGGGCATACCAGAGAACACAGGAACGGAAAGTCAGACTTTGCAGAATCTTTAAATTATGTTCTGTAAACCCTCCTTTTCCTTGCTGCATGTCTAAATCTCATTCATTCTAAGTGCAGAACCATACTAGAGACAGTAGAATGGCAAGGAGGATATAAATGTACATACAAGCCTTGAAGAACACTAACTTCGGATAAATAATCTCTTCTCTTTTGGAGGCAGAAGTTCCACACATACATTCTAACACTGGATATCACCAAGCAGTCATACTGCTCAAATCAGTTGGCAAACTGTCTCATGGTTAAATAATTCCACCACCTCCCTACCAAAGGCTACAAGAAGGTAGGAAGAATCTAGACACTCAAGAAATCCCCAAATTCACAAAGGTACATAATTAGATATCATAGGAAAAAAAGGTTTTGGACAGTGGGATATGTCCGAATTGACTCTTCAGGAAACCTTGAACCACAGGATAGAAAAACATAGGTCAAGCAAACTGAAAAGTGGTAAGTATATTCTGTGAAAGTCCCCCTGTCTGTCAAGTGGTGCACTTGTCATTTATCTAGAAGAACTATCCTCAGGTGGTTACAAACAAAGTAGTAGCGAGTACACCACTCTGAGAAGCTGGTTCACAGAGCACAGCATGTCCACCCATTAGATATTCCCAGTTAGTTGCAAAGATACCACAGAACAGTAGAATAACACTAGTTTGGAAGGGACCTCCAGAAATGAACCAGTCCAACCCCCTGCTCAAAGCAGGCCTAAATAGATCAGTTACTCAGGACCATGTCCAGTTCAGTCTTGAACCCCTCCAAGAATGGAGATTCCACAACATCCCTCAGTAATCCGTTCCTGGTTTTGACCACTCTCAGTGTAATTCTTTTTTTCCTAATATCTGATCAGAACTTCCCATCTTCCAATTTGAGTCCATTACTCCTCAGTCTATCGCTTTGCACCTCTGAGAAAAATTAAGCTCCTATCTTTTCTGTGTCCTCCAAGCAGGCATACAGCAACTGCAATGACTGGAGAAATTTGCTGATAATGACTGTAATCTTGAGGAATGTACTGTATTGCAGGGCCCAGAAGTGAAGTCTGGCATAAGGCTTTGTGAATATACACATCACAGTGTGTTTCAGACAGTGATAATTCCATTACATAGTGCGCTGACAAGCTGTCACTGGTTGAAGTGAAGCTGATGGTGCAATGAAGCTGTCTGACAAAATATAAGCCTTCATGGAATGAGTATGATTTCTCTCATGAGCTCCATGGACTGATCAGGAATGAAATGCAACTACTTGACATTAACAAGATGACTGAGGCCATTAAGGAGGAACATGTTACGTTGGGGGGAGGTGGGGGAGGAGGATGGGAGGACCTCAACAGATGCCACAATAAGGGAACAAACACATTCCTCTCTAGTGAAGGTAAACGGAAACTATTGCCAAAATCTTAGTAAATACACAGTCATAGATGCATAGTGTCTCATTTGACTTCAATATTGCCTGACCTTGTAGTTACAGTGATTAGGTGTCCAAGAGTTCAAAAGATTATTTCTTATTCACAGGATCTAGTTGAAGATGTCCCTGCCCATTGCAGGGGGGTTGGACTAGATAACCGTTAAAGGTCCCTTACAACCCAAACTATTCCATGATTCTATACCAACCAGCCTCCCTCCAGAACTACTGGTGGCATGTTTATTGGGATTGTCATCCTGAACTTGGAGTTCCTCAACTAATACATCTGCAATGTCAAAATAGGTAGTTAGCCCGTTTCCCCTTGGAGCAAGGAAGTAACTAAGTCTGAGTCCTTTGCACCAGGTTATGTTGCCATGAGCTCCACAGTGTGTAGACAGAAGAACATCAGTTTTTATTCCAGGCCCTTTTCCTTTTCACAGGCCATTTTAATGAGGTTATAACTCATTGAGGCAGGAAAAATAAGGTGAGTATGGTGCAGTTGCGACAATAAAGACAAATAGAAACTTCTACTTGAATGAGTCAATTTCTTCTGTGCCAGCTTTTAAACCATCATAAATAGGTTATATTAAGAATAACCACAATAGAGAGAGCTAGAAAGTTACCCTGCCATATGGGAATAGACAGTAATAAATTAAAATGAAAGTAAAACCTTCTACAGGTAAACGTAAGACGTATAGCCAGGAAAAAGATACAATTAATCCTTTTACCTGTTTCTCTGTGAGAATGACTCTGCCTAAGAGTTGATTTTCAAGACCTTTCATGGTCACAGTAAAGTCAATGATGGAAGTTCGAGCACTAATTTCAGGAGAGTAGCCTGGATTTGGCAGTTTTGTAGTAATGTAAAGTCTGAAGCCATTCATAACATCTACTTCCTTATCACCAACCTTCACCTTAAGAAAAGTATTAAAAAGAAGTCCTGAGATATCAAGAACCAGTACACACTCTTTCAGATACTGCATGTAGAAACAAAGGTTACATTTTTCTGTTCAAAAGCATAAAAAAACAGCTTTCAATTATACATCTGATGCAAATAATTTGTTGAGAATATCTATGGAACACTTTAAATTACTCATTCACAGATTATTTCAATTTTTAAAAATTTTCATAAGCAAAGGGATAAGGAACTCCATAGGTTAAATATATTAACTATTTGTGATCTTAAACTTTACTCTTTTTTGGTATTAGCATTAATCGAATTTAAACATGAGTTTAATCTTTTGTAGTCATAGATTTCTTAGGAGTTACTTTGGGGGGGGGGGGGAGGGGGGGGCGGCTGTTTCCACTTGTTTGCTCATTTGTGTTATTTTTACCTTGTTGGCTGAACCTGTTTTAATGAAGTTTCTTTCCAAAACATTATCAAGTGCTGGGTCAAGCTCTTCTCCAACATCTTCTATCAAAAGAGGTCTTCCCAAAGAAAGGCTGTCTTCTAAGTGATTTCTAAAATACTTGTGATTCAAAGAAGTGATCTAAAAATACAATCAGGGACCTATATATTATGTTATGCCCAGTTACTAAGTTTTTTGTTTGGTTTATATTTATAAAATATTTTGTTTTATTTAAATTACTGACAAAAACAACAATCCTATGATTAGACTAGGATTAAGGCAAAGATTGTGACCACAAGAAAAAGTAGCATCAGTGTACTATATTCTCAGATCTCACTGAATTCAAACTTCTATTTTTCAACTACAAAAGTAGAAGCAAAGCAACACTGAGTACTTAAAGTTTTGATATCTTATGAGTGCAACTAGACCAGAAATTCACAGGAACCTTTTATCACCTTCAGTTTTATCTTGGATAACATCCCAAGTCAAACTGCAGCAAGGTCAATTCCAAGATTAGGGTGCTTCCCCCCCACCCCCTTGAAAATTAGAGGTTTATATCAAACAAGCCATTAAATAGTCTTTGCTTTAAAAAGTAGTCCTCAGTACAATTGTGATTAATTTTCAACATGTACACAAAGCACATTCAGCTTACTTTGTTTATAACTCCATAGTTAAAGTCTAATTATCATTTTTTAACATAACTAGCTAGGCAACCATTAAAGGGTTCTGCACTAAGATAACAATCAACATGAATGAAAGTAGTTTCCTAGGACTACTCTCAGAGCCACTCTATTATCATCCTTCAAAATCCTCTTTATCTTTTTCAGGGATATCTTTTTAAAAAGCTGGTTTATTGGTGTAATTATAATTGTAGCAAGCAAGGGCTTTCTTTCTCATATCTTCCCATTTGCATCGAATTGGTGTATCTTGCCTCAGACCGTATGTTGTTGCAATATTGTCTTCCCTGTACATTTGCAGAATATTTAGCACCTGACATTCATGCTAAGGCAACACAAATTATCAATAATTTCTCATTAAAATATGATAAAAATATAATGCTGTGCATCTTAAATTTTAAACATTTATATGAACCTGTATTAATCACTTATTTGGGTTTTTTTCCTAATGCTTACAGTATTCTGCAAACATGCTTCAGCCTTTATCAGACATTACCCATCCACCCTATTTTCCAACAGTTTATGTTTCATTAAAATAAATTCATTAAATAAATCGAGCCACTGGTACTAATAAGCTTCAAATGTACATTTTCATAACTAGACAAATCTCAAATCTACCAAAATATATCTGAGATGTCCTTTATATCCAGACAAGGCATTTATATAAAAGGCATTTGCTAAGTATTATTTGAATCACTGAATTGTAATGTTTTGTGAGCTGAGTTTCTAGGGATTATGAAAGCACCAGCATTCCTATTACCTGAAGTTCATTTCTGCCTTCCTTATTTTTAATCCAAATTTTACCCTGTGCCTGTGGATCAATTAATAAAGGATAACGAGATGCTTTAGTGACGATGATTCCATTCTGTATGGATAAATCATCATTTGGTAATCCTTGCAGGTTCCATTCACTGATAGTTGGAGCATCAGTCAACATTTCTATGAGGTTCAAATTGTTACCAAAGGGGATTTTCCGGCTTTTCATTTCCTTTTGCCAGTCATTTAATAGCAGACTGCGGAACTCTTGGTTAAAAGGACCAGAATAGGACAGAAAAGCTGTAGCCAAGAGTACATCACCTTAAAGAGAAAAAGGAAAAAAAGAAAACAAAACATTACAACTTTGCCAATTCTATTCATGAATGAGCTGCTTCCTTCTCTAGCTGTTATATGGTTTGGCTGGTAACTGAAGAACACACTTTGACCCATAAAGAAGACAAACCAGCCTTTTTCCCAAGGCTGATTACATAGCAAGACAATGCTACATTTCAGTAGATGCCATGTTTACTTTATCCTTACAACACAACTGTAGGAATCAAGAGGTGGGCATCTGGCTGCCAGCCAAGGTCAATCCAACACATGCACACATAACACTATTCCAAACACCAGATCGTTCACAAGCAGGACATAGCAGAATAAATTTACTCATAAACTTCCAATTTCATAATTTCCTTGCACAATCGTAAGAACAGGCTTAAACAATATTTTTGGGGGAGAAAAGAACCTTTATTTAGGAGTACTAATTAAGAACAAATCAATTACAATTATTACTACTACTAATAAAAAATTGTAGCAGACATCATTATGGAGGTATGAAGTGTGACAAGTTTTAATCTTCTAGTCAGCTTCAAAATTGCCCCCCTACGTTTCGTGACACCATACTTGGGGGGTTTTTTTGTACGTCTGAAGTAAGAATGCAGAATTCCAAACTGGAGAAGATACTGTACTTTTATACTAAGTACTTATATTTTTTTAGACTTTTTCAAGTTATCTATAAAAAACCATGACGACTGCGTGGGGAAGGTATTCTGTATTTTTAGTAAGTTAATAATACACATATACATATTATGATAGCAAATAAAATACAACCTATCAATACAACAACCAATAAATACAACAATACCTGCTTTTTACAGCATTTCAAGGCAAAAGTCAGAGAATAAACTTTAGACCACAGTAAAGGACAAGATAAATTTCATTTACTTGATCTAACTAATAAATTAATTCTTTATTACAAAGTACTTTACTTTCCAACTGCATATTTATAAAATAAAAATGAACTTCTAAGAAACAAAAGTTTTATGAACATTAGTAACTGCATTTAAAAATATTTATTTCTACATATAAATGTCAGTGCCCGAATATCACACTTCCTCTCCTCCATATGTATTCTCAGTTATAGACATTTTATTGGCACTTGCTAACATATCACTCTCTTTGGACTGCTGCCTATAAACATCAGTCAAGTTAAAACATCAGTGTCCCAAGTATGCACTGCACGTTATACACATCAAGTAAAAGCCCATGCACAGCATACACGGTTACTGTATTATTTTATTTTTTTTAAACATGAACTTTAGTCTCATACTGTATTTTTTACCTACCAGTGCTTTAGCAAAAGAATTCATAACAATTACCCCCATTTTAGCAACAGGGAAGCTAAGCGACAAAGGAAAACTTTGAAATTTCAAACGTTTTCAGTTTCACTATCCATTACAACTCAAGTGACTAACTTCCAAGTTCAAAGGTGTGGACAAAAGCTTACCCACTAGCCTCTTGGTCTGCACAGCAAATTCCTTACTCTGCTCTGTCCACCTCTCTTTTTCACTTGCTAAACCACTTATAAGACTTGAGGCAGTTTGCATTTTATGACGGCAACGCTCAGCATCTTCAAGCAAAGTCTAGAGAAAACCATACACCAAGAAATATGGTTTACAGTCATGTATCTGATAGGCCAGAAAAATCTCTACATCTAATTAAACCAGTAGTTAAACAACAGCTCAAAAATATATTCTCAAACACTTATATCACCATGCAGAGAAGGAGGGAAAGTGGGATGGAAAAAATATATTAGGACAAACTATCAACATCTGTCATAAATGTGATCAACAGCCTCTCCAAGGAATAACAGTGAAATTGAGAGAATGCATTAAGTTTTCCTTAAAGTAAGGGTGGCAACTTCTTTTCTGTAAATAGCAGTTCACCTGTTTTTCTCTCATTGCTTTTTCATACTCTGCCTGCACAATATCTAATTCTTCTTGCTTGGCACCCAGTTCTTCTTGAGCTTTCTGCAGGTCCAGCATAGCAGTGGTTAGGCGATTCTCCTGGATTGCTAAATTAGCCTGTGAAGCATACAAATAGTGTATTCATACATACATCTTAAAGCATTTGCTATAATGTATCTCAAAGAGTTTTACTGTACTACATTTCAAAATCAAACTGCTCAGCAGACATTTCATCATTCATTAAAACCTTTTATTTGAATTTTACAAGAAACTAACTTCTTATTGCAGGTAGCTGCAGTTAAGCAGTTGGTCTAACATCAATTAGAAAAAATAATCAGAAAAACTTCTGGGATACCAGCCATTCTCCACCTGACACAAAAGTTAACCTGATCTGGCTTGCAAAAGAGGTGCCACTACTGGTGCCACTAGAAGCCCATTTGATTTCTCCAACCAATATGCTTTGTCTAACGAAAGATACTACCTCTAACTACAAATCTTGCTTCCCTCTTGGTCATTCCTATTATAAATACAAGCTATTCTATGTTAAAATCATGCTTGACCATGTTCTTCCTGACTTTCATTCTTACCTTCTAACAACTATTTAGGCCTGTTTTTCTCTAAATAACACTGATTAACAGAGTCTCTGTACAGACTTCTTATGAACTGAGATCCCGAACATTAAAAGAACCACATCTCGAGTTTTTTCCTACTTAATTCTTAATTAAGGTAAAGCAATTGCAATAGTGAATTGAATTAGATGAAAGCTGCTTCAACCCCATTCAGAAGGGGCCCAGAGTCATAAAACTGCACAATCTCTTTCATAATTTTGACAACTCACAAGTGGTAGTACATTTGAAATATACTTTACTGTAGAGTTACTATTTTCTAGATAATAAATTCCTACAGAGGCATGCACCAGTTGGAATAAGGCAGCTGACACTTCCAGCAGATGAAATCCTCAAGTGCACACAGGTGGGGAGGAGAGGGAGCAAAGGGTGTTTGCTCCCACTGATTAACAAACTTACCTTTAAAGGTAATACTTCTTTGTTGATGGAAAAAAATACAGCCATAGCTTTGGTCCATGAGCAGAGGCCAGCAACGTTCCCACATACTCTCTTAGCTGTTTCAATGTTGTAGTCCACCATTTCAAAATAAGGGCTCAAAAGTTCTACCACTTCTTCATTAATTGTGTCCTTTGGAAATTGCTAAAAAAAAATTGCAATATACATAAGGTATGTAATATATGTAAACTATACATATATGTACTTCAGCACACACAGAACATTACCAAGATCAGAAATGTTACTTACAAATACCTAATATGAAGTTCTCTGTCTCACACATCTTTGAGAGCTTGCCAAAGTCATTCCTCTCTGTTCTATATTCTTACAAAATGGAAAAAAGTTTGCCTTCATTTATGAACTTCACTATCTTACACTATCCATTACAGTTACACAGCTAATTGTTGTTACAAAATATCACTGATATCCTGCTTGAAATTCCGTTTTCCTTAATACTGAATAAGTAACTTAACGATCTTCAAAAAGAAAAGGAAAAGCTTAGCTCAGGTTCATAAACGTACATTCTACAAGACAGTCCTTTCAAAGGGCCAGCAAGCTATCTTCTCCTTAAATTACCTTATCTCATTAGTGGAATGCATTTCAATTTTATGAATTTATTTTGACCCTCTCTTTTCTCCAAAAAACATCTCTTTGATTTTTCATCCCCAAAAGCTCTCAATTTTCTCCTTCAAATTTATTTTAATGGTCAAATATTCTATATAAGTTTGGTCATCTTTAAAGATCTATTTACAAGGTATAATGAAAGTCCATCACTGGTGAACTTGACAAATAGCTGTTCCCTGAAGCACAAATAGGTTTATTTATTCACAAGCAATGAAAGCCCTTCAGTAAACTAAAAATCCTTACAAGTAGATGCAATGTAAATACTGACAATATAAATGGCATCCATGGCACTACCAACCATACAAAGTTGGTCGAGCCTGGCATCTGTGGTTTCCCACCGGACCAGAGACAGATTAAGTAAACTCCTCAAAATGCAGAAATTGGAGATGACAACATCCACTGGGGCAGGACAAGGTATAATTTATTCAGGGTAGATTAATCATAATATTATTAGTTTAAATTATGAACAGGGATTTATTCATTGGTTACTCTTCCCATTTCCCTCGACACATGCTATGGAGCTGAAAAATCCCACATTTCAAAAAATTCTGATTTTGTACATCCTAATAATCAACTATTCTTTTGCAAGCCACTGCACAAGTTGCAACACTGAAAATTAATGAAAAGTTGGGTACCAGAAAAAAGATGTTTTCTATCAGCTTTAATGAAACAGATAAGTAATGGCTATTCAAACCAAATGCTTAAAGCTTTGAGTCATTTGTCACTGAAAGTAATTTCATTGCCTTACTTAGGAGAAACTATAATTGATTTATGACCTGACTTTGCCAGAAGGATTCAAGTTTATTTCGTTATGACATACTTATTTTTAAGCCCCTAACGTTTTCGATCTATTGTGTGTCTGATTCCTATTGCACATTTGTTCTCCTATGAACACCACAGAAAACACTGTCCCCCATTTTCTTAAATTAACAAAATATCAAAAAGAAGGTTGCACAAGCACCTGTAGGTTCTGTAAGAAGTTCCCTGCTGTCATCAGTTTCAAAGATTCTTGCCATGATGGGATGGCACAACATTTTTCCTGATCAATTTTCACATTGTTCACTTTTCGCTGGAAGAGCAGTAACACACAGTCCATGATACGCATAATGAGGTGAGGAGGACGACCCAGTGTGCGGACAGTGGCAATATCTGTAGGTTTTATTGTCTATGAATTTAAAACAAAGGGTAAAGCAATTACTGTTATTGTTTATTTAAGAAGACATAGAGCACAAGCTCACCAACAGTATTAATCCACTGGAGAAGAAAAAAATTATTCACATTATTTTTGATTGAAAATAATTTTACTTCTAAAAAGCATGAAGCTAGAAGGACCCTCAGATTTTCACTACTACCTCCTAGCAACTACTAGGAAACCTCAACTCAGCTACCTCTACAGCAGCACCTAAAAGCTTAAAACTACCATGCACATTTTTGACAAAACAAAGAGCAAAACAGAAACATCCTGAAATTTTACCTATTTTTCTAAAATGCAAACCCATTGACCAGAAACTGAGTTTAGAAAGGAAAATAGATTCTGTTGATATTTGGCAAAGGAAGGTGAATTAAGGAAACCAGTGAGAAGGCCTGATACACGTATAGATTTGCACTTTCTGATTCACCTTATTGGGAATGTTCCTGTTGTAGAAGCTGGCCTGTGAGAAAAACAAATAAATTATAATAACGTATGAAAACCTAGGCCCTATTAAGTAAGGCCAAGTAAGCCTATGGTGCAAATCTAATACTATAACTTGTAACTCTAGTGCACATCATAAATCAAAAAGGACTATCAGAAAAGTCTACTGAAGATGTCTCCTTCAAGAAGCACTGATTTGAGCAGTAGTGCATACTGCACCACATACAGAGTAAAAAAAAAACACTGAATGATGGTAACTGCTGATGGGCGCTCCTATAACAGACATAACTTGGATCAGAAGCTTTGCTTATTCACAGGCAGTTTAATCAGCCTGAGTACGACAGTGACAACAGTAAGCAACAGGTTATTGCAGGAGTTATGACACCTTGCTTCTAGCCTTGCACATGCCTCACTGGGAATTCATAAAGGAAGATTTTAATTACTTGTGTTTATACTTCAAGAAAGGGATTGCAAATTATTGCAGATTATCCTGATCACTTTCCTTCTGCCTGCCTTTTGTTTCCCTTCAATATTTTGCTGCTCATTGGGTTCAGCGTGCACCTGATAATTCAGCAGAGTTTTTCCAGATTTCTGCGTGGAAACTTTAAACGGTGTTTCTTAGTGACCTTTAGGAAATTCAGCCCAGGCTTTTTGCTACCATCCAAATTGTGGCAAAAGAGTTGCACTGAATTTTCATTTATTTATTTATTTACTTCTAGTCATGCATTTAATGTGCCATTTTTATTGCAGGGCAAAGTGCAACTAAGTTTTATTGAACTTTGACAATTCTTACTCAAACTTTAAAAAATTAATCTCACTATATGTTTAAAAATGGTTATAAGCTGTTCTGTACCTACCTGTCTCTTAACATAGCATTTAGCAGTCTTAAAATATGTAAAAAATGGAGCGAAATAACCAACCACAGTTTGTTTTGGTTTTATCTGGGAAGTAACCTTTATATTTATCAAATATTTTAATAGACATTTGTCTACATTGCAAGCAGAATTCCATTATAGGAATCCCTAGAGGGAAGTTTGCAAACCCGTAATGATTGTGAGATTCATTTTTTGAAAGATGCAGCCCTATACAGGCTCATACAGAGAATTTTCTTGCTTAAAGGAGTTTCTGCTGAGAATACAGGTATGTATACTGATAGGCTTGCTTTTATAATAGTTTTCCTTTCCCCCTTAGACACAGGCAAAGCAATTTATTATAGCAAATGCAAGAATTTCAAGATTAAGCCCAACTACCTTTCCCCATTGTGAAGTCTCACAATAATGCTAGTATAGCTTTTCCTGAAAATCGTACTTTCATTTATTAGAATCCAAAATTTCAAGAAGAGTAGTATTGTTTTGGTTTGGTAACTTCAGCCAAAACCAGAAAGTAAGCTGTAATAAGATGCAGGACAGGACACAGGACACTGGTGCTCTTTTCATACCTCAGACACTGCCCAGTTAGCATTGTTTGTTTATGCACTTGTCAGAACGCTTGCCCACCTCTGAGTTTGTTTTTTTTTTTACCTTTCTCCTGTAGCTAAGTATCAGGATCTTATGATCCAGACTTGCTCTCTTATTCCACTCTTTTCAGCTGTCATGTCATCAGCCTTCATTTAGACATTTCCACTCTGCCCTTCAAGAATCATGGCAGTTAGAGACTGCTAAGCACCTCTCCCCTCAAAGTGAAGTCATACATTTGGAAGATCCATGAAAATTTATTAATACTAGATTTTGAAGACTTAGATTTGAAGGAACATCACAATACTCTTTAACTATCACAACTGTTAGCAGCCTCTCAAGTGGAAGGAAAACCTTCCAGTAAATCTACATAACAATCTTTGATTTTATCTGTCCTTCAGGTTTTTCCTTCATTCTTTTCTATTTCTTGAGATGCCATCTCCCTGCTAGCCTCCAGTATTAGGTTTACTTCAGATCCCACTACTGCTGCTCATGACAGAAAGGCCTTGAGGGACATTTTCTTATAGTCAGCCAAACAGACATTAAAAAAAAATACTACACAAGATCAACAAAAATTAATCTTTTTTAATCACTAATGATTCATCATGTAAAGATATGGGCAGTATTAAAAAACCTTTACAAAAAGAGCATGTTGAAAGACATGAAGTCCCATGGTGAATGCTAGAAATCTGGGTAATGCCACAACTCATAAGAAAAAATAAATTTTTTTTGAAGAACACAGAAAAGAGTGGATTAGCTAACTTATTCAAAATGCATTTCATTGGTGAAAATTGAAAATAAAACAGGAGGTTTAGATTTGGATGGAATTATAACTGTTTTTACATGGAAGGCACTTCTTCACTCATTGCACACAAGCTGTTTTATAACAGTATCAACATTCAGTTAGTGGTCTAATATCAACCTCCAGCACATCATATATCAACCACAGTTTCAAATGAAAGTTAAAACTTGCCCTTTTCTGAAAAACTGCCTATTTTGGGGTTAGTGCTCAGGTGGAAAAAGAAAAACAAAACTGAACCTAAAAATCCTCAAAATATGTATATTTATTTGCATACATTTTCTGTCAACTGATGAGTTATGCGATGCACCTGCAACCTCATATTTGTTTTCAAAGAAGCCCATCTTCTTAGCAGTGAAATAATGTTATACATGGTCCAAGTACTAACCTGTAAGGCTGCTTCTGCCTCTTCCAAAGCAGGCTTAGCGGCTTCCAACTTCTCTTCAGCAATGGCTTTGTCAACTGAGATACTGTCTACAATAGCTTGAGCTTTGTCTTTCACTTTCTGAACTTCACCCTTCACCTTCTCAGCAGCCTGTGCTTTTACAGTAACTTCTTTCAATACCTAGAATGTGAGAAAACCCACATGCAAAATATTAAAGAAAACACCTAGTTGAAAGAATGTATTAATTTTTGTTGTAAAATTTTATCTGTTGAATTCCAGAACCAGAAAACTCAAACAAGATGATTTTCGTCACTGTTGTAAGTTTCCAAGATCCCTTTTTTCCCCAACACTTAACTTCCTTTTACTTCATTAATCTTTTCAAAATAGAAGAAATAAAAAGAGAAAAAAAATCAAACAGCAATACATTTTGAAGGCTGTACATACCGTGTCAGCTTTTTCATTGGCAATTTGAAGTTCCTTTTCTTTTACCTCCAGCTCTCTGCTTAGAGCAACCACTGACTCAGAGGCCTCTCTCAATTTTTCCAGTCCAGTATTCATTCTGGAGTTAAAAAGCAAAACAAGAAGCATGTAATTCCCTATGTAATTTACATGCCGCTTTCCAAATTATTCCATCAATAGAATGAATCACATCAATCAGAACAAACACTAGCAAAAGAAGTTTTACACCAAAAATAAAACTTGTATAGGAACTTTCACACAAGTATCTGATGTCTTCAGAATCAAGAAAGCGAACAATAAAGAATTACATAAAAAGAGTGTGTGACTTGAAATTTTACCCACTTCTAACTCAAACAGTATGCCTTTATCATCGCATAAAAATCCTATATGTTGGTTCCATATATGCCACCGTCCCTGTTGAGCTCCAACCTGATATTCAAAGGACTAAGTTCTCTACAGCGGAAAGCATTTTCTGATCACTAGAATCCTGAGAAATAGCTCAAATCAGTATTTCTTGTTTGAAGAGGATATTGAAAAGGCTAATAAAATCAAAATATTGAAATCAAGACCAACCCAAAGAGATTAACAGAAAAATAGCACTGACATAACACTTTTCTCATTCAGCATAAAATGCCCCTTCAACAGTGCTTTTTGTCTATCGAAATGTAAGTCCTCACTTGGGACTTTTCAGACAAGTTTAAGTGGCCTCTACAGAGGCTGCTATTGCAAAAGCTAAGCAGTACTTGGACAGCTAAACAAATAGAGGAGAACAGAGTAACACCTGCAAAAGCAATTCAGACTATGCAACTAAGGTTAAGTGAAACAAATTGACAGGCATGAACTAATCTGGTACATCTGAGGTGTCAGAAGGTAGGAAACAGGACCAGCCCTCTCTGTTTTACAAGTCTTCACCCAGAACATAACTACAGATTTCTAACTCAATTTGGCTTTGAAGCCAAAGAATGTTTCAAAGTGAAACAAACTAGTTTGAGTCTTTCTTAAAGGCTTCCAGCTCTTTGTGCCAATCTTTCAAAATTGGGAAGACAGTTTTTCTTTAGGGTAATCCAATTGATACACCAAATGCTAATTTTACATTCTATTTGAGTATTTCTGACATGAAGATAAATCTGCAAATAGACTTCATCAGTTTAATAAAGTATCTGAAAAGGAGAATTAATATATCAAAACCACTTTAATAATCTACAAGTAAAAAGTTCAGCAGCCTAAATCAGGCTCTATGATCATAAAACCAGAAACGCCAAAGGTATTTCTTACATGTTCATATCAGGAGGACACAACTGTTTAGCAAGAAAACAAAAGTTGCTCTCTAGTAAATTAAATGCTACTATGAATATATTATGAAATTACATGTAGATGTTTTCTTTTACTCATTAAAAATACAGGTGAATAATTTATATTCACTTTTTTCCCCCACCACCTTGCTTCTTCATACGTCACTACCCTTTCTCCCCCTCCAAAAATATATAGTCTTTAACTTATATGCCAAGAGCAACTATAATATTTGATCAAGTTACACCTTTACACAATTTTAGGAAACTTGAAAAAAAAAAATCCTTTTGCTGTGCAGAGAGACAAGCCATGCATTGAAATGAGGCGTATCAGAATATACCTTCCTGGGGGAGAAAACTACAGAAAGACAGTAGTAAACCAAGCAGTTTACCTGTGTGCTAATGTCTGCAATTCAGAATGCTTTTCTTTGTATGTGGTTTTATATCCCTGAATAAAGGACAGGTAGGATTTGGGAGTCACATGTGTAGAACGTCTGTATCTTTGAAAGTAATCAGAACACTTCTCTGCCACTCCATCCTGGAATGAGCCCATACACTGCACAATTTCCCTCTTTGTATCAGCAGTGCAGTCCATATCAAATGAGGACAGGAAATGTTCAGATACTTAGGAAAGAAAGAAAAACATAAATGTAAGTAAATATTCAGGAAAAAGTCTTAGCTTATAAACAAGGCAATATAAAGGCTACATACCATGACAAAGAGAAATATTTCATCTAATTTAAATCTTCATCTGCCATTGATCTGTGCACCACCTACTCATATATATTTGGCTCAGTGTGTGGCTGAACTTTAAATAGTATTCTATTTTTAACATTTCACAATCCAATATGTGGTCTACTAAAGGATGGTATTGATTATACCAGGGAATAGTTGCAAAGCAGAGAACACCTCTGGAAGTAAAGTCTTTATACAATGTTATTGGCAATCTGAGATTCATCTTCTTGATGTCTTCTACAAATTTAATTTAAAATGTAAATACTAATTATCAACCAACTTATTGACATCTGTGACATGGGAGATGCTTTCACATTGCATCAACAAGATATTATGCCAGCTTTCACGCAGCTTCTGAAACCCCAGTCTTCTTTACTCTCCGCCATTAGATTCTTAACATTATTCCACACTTCTCAGTAAAAAGTATAGCCAAGGATCTGGTATTCTTTCACCTCCAAAGTGTGCAACTGCTTTTTCTCTCTGAACCTGTCTAACTGATAGCTACCAGGGATTGGGTAATCACAGCCTTCCTCTGTATGCCTGATCACAGGCACAGTCACTAATAATCACTTTCTTTAGTAGTATTTTGCCTGCTTTACCAATGCATTTAAGCTATCTTCAAGGGGAATTTTTCTTCAAACTGTGTTCAAAGCCTTTCCTCTGTTAGAAATATTTCAACAGTTTAATACAGCAAGCTTTAAAGAAGAAAACATCTATATCAAATTTTAGAAAAAAGTAAGTTTCTTCTGCCAGTGTGCTGGCAAAATTCAAAGCAATTAAAACAACTTAATGACCACTGATCAGAGAATTAAATATCTGCAAAGACAAAACCTACACCTACCTGCCACTAAAGCATCCTTAGGCCACCGGCTGAACCAATCTATAGTGCATCCAGAAATGAGAGCAGGGAACTTCAGGGCCCTGTTTCGGAATTTTTCACCTACTGGTGAAAAGCAAAGAACCACATGAAGGTTCTGACGGACTCTGGCCATGAAGTAGTCATACAGAACCTCACTGGTTGGAGGTCTACGTGGATGTTCCTTTTTGAAGGTGGGTATGAGGTCACTAATGATCTCATCTACTTCATCACGTGCAAATAAGTTTGATACCTTTGAGAAAAAGGAAGATTTTGTTCATGCTTTATGAGATGATCCAAAACAGAGTGTACAGCGTAAGGTTCATTTAACAGATAGCATTTCAGGAAGGGACATACATTTCAGACACTGAAGTTATTAGGACCCACGTCACTCCTTTAAACCAGAACTTTTACTGAAGTGATTCCATTAAACACAGTGAAATCTAACATGCTGTAAAAGTAAAACCCACTCTCCCATGTAAAAAACAAAGAATCCATGTACAATGGCTTTGCTTTCTTCTCAGTATTCTAATAACTAGTAGAAGTTACTCTGAAACACACCCCTGAAATAATAAATAAATAAAACCAATAAAAGCCATCCCATCCATTCTGGATATTAAATTTACCATACAAAAACTATTTGTACACTAATGAGATATTCAATTTAACAGACAATTTTGTTTAACTTCAGTGATGTTCCCCAAGTTCAACACAGCTTGTCAACACATTTAAAAGGGTCTGACTTAGACAATTTCTCTGTATGGAATGATGATGCTCATTCTTAATTTTACAATAGCTTTGTCTCACTCTAACCTAGTATAATGGATTGTTTGCATTTTTTATAATAGTGTAATGATAAAAAGCACTTGAGTTTTAGTTTGTGAAAGTGTGCCCCTTGATCTATAAAAGAATATTCAAATGAATTTGGTTATTTTACTTCAGAATTATAACATTTAAAAAGCAGAGAAATTATCTTGAGAAGGCATCTTACTTCTCCTGACGATAAAACATTGTTCAGGTATTCCAAGAAAGACTCATCTTTGATCTCGTTGTCTGTAAAAAGAAAACAGATGCCTTTCCCTTGCAGTCCTGCTGTTCTGTACAAGAGTTTCAGATCTTCCATCAAGTTTAAAGTGTTGTACGATCTACAAAAAAGGACAGTTGTACTAATATTCATTCCTTTTAAAAAGGGCTTCTGGTTAAAAGAAAAAGAACAAGCAAACTTAAGTAAGAAACAATCTCTTGGAATTTAAGGCAAAAAGGTGCCAAAGTCCAGGAATTTTCATTTCGGTTAGGAGGAAAGACATAGCTCATTTCAATATCTCACATTAAATACCTAATTCATTCTTCACTGTCCTGCTCTCTTTTGCACCTCCCACATCAATTAAAAAATCAAATTAAAAAAAAAAAACAACCCACAACCCTGCACCCCAAAAGATAGACAGGTGTTGTCTCACAGGATTTTGTCATGTGCTGGGTGCAATAAGATATGTTAGATTTTATTGACTAATTAAAAATCTCAAACTAGTTGGCCCTTCTGATGAAAGTCATCACCAATGCTGGCACTCACCGTTTTACAAAAAGGAAAGAGAGCAGCAGCAAACTAAGAGATTAAAAAACATAAAAATTATTAGACAAGGTGTGGTGGGTTGACCTTGGTGTCTGCATAGTTGTTTCTCTCACATATTCTCACTCCTCTTCTCCAGCTGCTGCACAGCAGTTTTTTTTCTCCTTCTCAAATAGGTTATCATAGAGGCGCTACCACCATCACTGATGGGCTCAGCCTTGGCCAGTGGCGGGTCCATCTTGGAGCTGGCTGGCATCGGCTCTATCAGACATGGGGAAAGCTTCTAGCAGCTTCTCATAGAAGCCACCCCTGTACCCCCCCTCTACCAAAGCCTTGCCATGCAAACCCAATACACAAGGTTACACTGGAATGATCTCTCTGGCTGGATAAAGGAGTGCAATAAAAGCTGAGGTTTCTAGGATGCCCACTGGGAATTAAAACAGAGAAGTGATTGCGTGCAACTTTATTAAGAGTTTCTTATGTAACTGTAATGATCTCATGTATGACCTGAAAAATCAGAAATTGTACAACAGTTCCTCATTACTAGGGAGGAGCTCAGGAGATAAATACATAGGTTTTGCGAATTTTTTTATTGATGATTAAGACGATTATTTTTTGTGTTTCAGCAAAGATGATATAATCACCAAGATAAGGTTCCATACATGTGTTTATAAATAAGACACTTCAAAAGCAAAGACACCACTAAAATTAGGAATGGACACAGAGAAGACACAAATATTCTATGCCCTTTTGTTTCAGTTGCAGGGGGAAATAATGATTGGAAGAGTTATTCAGTTAATTAGTCAAAATTAGACAAAAATACTGACTTGAAAAAAATACTTTGTTACACACATTGAGTTAGCAATATGACTATCATCTACCTTGGTGAACTAAATGAAACCGTTTTAGATCCAACAATTATTCTTTTTAAGAACTCACAGAACAGGAAATTTTGGATTAACAAAGAGCAAACAATTCTATCCAAGAAGGATACAAAATTTTTCCCAGAGGGATTTTGGCACAAATTATTAGATGGGTTTTAGATAACCACTTAAGGTTAGAAAAACACAGAGTTTTTTTATCAATTTTATCAATCAGATCACACTTCTACACTTGCTTGTTAACCCACATGGAGAACTCCAAGGGATTTATAAGGTGGCATTAAGTTTTATCAGAATTTTTGATGAGTCTTTCCTAAAATCATGTTTATTCAAATCTTCACTCAGTCTATTCTTCATTATAGTTTCTTTAATTCCTCTGGTACACCCATCGGGTTTAAAAGTCTTCAGATGTAAGGGTTCCCCAGATCTTTTCTGGACTTTTTTTTTTTTCATGAGCTTTATATAGGCCTTCTTATGATCCTCAGGTGCCAAAGCAACTTTAAGTGGGAAGCTACACGCCACTTTCTTAATTCAGTATTTCACCCTTTAGTGGCTTCATAATTCTTTGTGAATGATATCCAGCAATTTGTTACTGCTTGTTTTGTCAACTGTACTGTAATCTCTCCTGAAGTCATTCCTATTTCAGACAGATCCTCTGATGAGATACTCATCAAGAGGCATTCCCACATGTGAATCTACAATTTCTTCTGCAGCCAACACAGCTGCAAAATAATTAAAATAATTTCACTTCTGTACAATGACATCTTATTTGCATGCCGAAAATATTTCCTGATCATTGACTTGTCCTACAGACACTTTGGGAGGTACTCATATTCTAAAATATTCAGAGAAGGATTTATAATTTATTTTTTATATCTTTTGTGAGTTATTCCAAAAGAAACCACATTGGGTTGAACAATATGAAAGAAGGCAAGATATGCTTGGAAAAGACTGTCAAAATACTGACATATACATAAGATCTACCAAATTAATGAGCAGGGATGAGTATTCCACCTCCTCACACAGGTGTTATTTCAAATGTTACAAGATAAACTCATAAAGGCATTATGGATAGATAGCAGATACAAATACTTTCAGTACAGTTTAGTGTACTGTGTAAAGACACAAAGTAAAGATAACTTGACACTGCCAATATTCCTTCTCATTCTGTGAAACACACAAAACAGTTTACTACTCCAAAGATGGTAAAAGCTCAGACTTGCTGTAGAAAATCAAGCAAATTTCCAAGGATTTTCATGTCTTTCTACTCAAGGCAACAGTGCTCAGCCTATGTTAAGCTTGTTCTTTCTCCCACTGCAGACTGGGAGCCTGTTTTATTTATAGGAAGAGTTCAAACACAAAGTAGTTATTTGCTTACATTTTAATTAATGCTCACCTTGTTAACATTATCTGGAATGTATCATAACCAGCTATGAAAGATGCCAGTCTTGTCAAGCTCTGCTTTCCTGAGCCACCAACTCCAACTAAAAGAGCATTTCCACGAGGAGTGCGAATCACCCGAGAAATCTGTGTAAGATCACAGTCATTTATTGCTACAATGTGTGAGTTACACACCCAAAAATCCTATGCTACTGCAGTAATAAAGTTACATTAGAAATTAGAACAAATGGAAATTTTAAGGTTTAAGGCATTCCATATTACTATTAATATATTCTATGGACATCTGCACTTTGCAATGTATTCTGTAAACCTTCCAATAGTATAGCAACCACTTGATTCCATCACTGTGAACTTTCAATTATCAGTAGAATTGCATCTCACGCTTCCACAAAGCACAACTAAATCTCAACTGTGATCTGTTAGCAACATGCTATCATAGCACGACAGATTATTAAAATTGGGAAGGCAATAATAATTTCCCCAATACCATACCCTCTGGACAACTTAAGAGTTACCTCTCCAGGCCCCTTCATTGTGACCAGAAAGACAAGTTGTCCCAGGCATGTTAAATTCAGGAGAAACAGTCTCCAGTATTCTCTGCAGCAGGTAATAATATTGCCTTTATAATCAAACTTCTTAAGCTTCTAGTTTACTTGATTATAAAAATGCACAATATCAGTATGAATATTTGGTCACAGTGAAACATCTCCCAGATAGATCTCCTTTTCTTTCCCATTTCATTATTTATATTTTAAAGCAAAAGGCAATAGTTACCTACTACTACACATTTCCTTTCAATTCAGGACAGCGCAATTCAGAGCAAAAGAATTTTCAGCACTAACTGTGAACTGCATGCAGCGCCCGTCCCACCATCCACAGTCAAAAAAATGATGCCAAAAAATCTGGAAACAGGTAGAAGATGTTACCTGATGCTGAGAAAATATGCCTTTAAACACAGGAGACAAACTTGCTCCACACCCCATCAGTTGCACATGGACAGATACTCATAGTATACAGAAGAGCCTACATTAATTTCCAGAACAGCATGGAGCCACTTGCCTCTCAAAGGCAAGGTAATACCAACCAGCTGGTTAGCAGCTGGTCTCCTCTGCACAAGCAATGATGCAGAGTATTGGCTCCTGTTCTCTTTAGTATCTTGAGCATCTCTCCGATGCCCTTAGAATTCCATCATGCCAATAAGCAGCCTAGAATACCTATTTACCTGCCTTTCCTCTAACATACTTTTTTTCAAGTTATTAAAAATAGTCATGTCAATTTCCTGCAGTTTTAAACCCATGTATTTTACATATCAAGTGCAATGTACTTGTTATTTTTCATAGGTTAATGTTTTATAAGCAAAGATAAAATCAAGTATGAAGGCTTACTCTAAGCACACTTAGCATTTAACCAGAGAAAGAAAAATAGATTTGCACACCACCCTTGGAATATTGCTGATTACTTCAATTATGGCTACTAGATCTTTTGTACGCAGAGGCACACAAGGTGTAAATTGGAAGCTTTGTTCTCTAAGATATTGCTCAACTTTAACTCATTCAAGTCATACTACATCACTCAGATTAAGCATTACCTTAACTGTGCTTACCTAGCCTTCTCTTAGAAGCTGTCTCAAGCCTAGCTAATGCATAAAGCTCAGACCTGCACAGCTGTAAATGCTGCTTTCAAGAATATGGGATCAGAGAAGCACTATATATTAATTTTATCCAAGTGAAAGTTAAGATAACATTTCAGGTATTTACCATCTAGCTATCCAAAGAAGAGATTCCTGAAGGTGGGTGGCTTTTCAGTGAAGAAAAAAAAAAAAAAAAAGGTTTTTTTGGTTACGTTCTGAATTTATATAGATTTTTTTACTAAGAATAAACCAAAAACTTGTTAGCGAGTGTGATGATGATTTCACAATTTCCCTAAAGAAATCCATAGCCAAACATCATTCATTTTGCAGAAAAGACCTTAAAAGAAAGGGACTAATTTAGTGAAATGACAGGAATCCACCCCAAAATTTTGAAAACTGCAGATGCAATTTGTTTGTCAACTATAATTAAATTTAAATTGTTTTGATATTTATTATATTATTTGTTAGGATGGTACAATCCAATATTAATTTCTTAATAATTTATGATAAGAAATACAAATAACCTTACTGTGCAACCGAGAAACAATAGGGGGTTTAGGTTTGTTTTTTTTTTAAAAAAAAAAAAAAGCTTCTCCTTTGTATGAGGCCTATTCTGTGTGGACAATCCTATCAAGCTGTGCTGTGCTAAAAATTATGGTCAGCTCCAATCCATATTCAAAGGAATTTTAAAAGAAGTGAGCATACTGTGGATCAACAAAGGGAGTCTGGACTACATTTATTCCTATTCTGCTGTGTCTACTCCTTCATAAGCAACCAATTATGTCCTTATCTGAATTTCATTTGACTCATTCCAAAGAGGAAGAGCTCTCAGAAGAATTAATAAGAAGAAAGGTTGAAATAGAGTTAGAATAGTTAGGACCACGATCCCACCAGACATATAGATAGAAAAGAATAGTTCCATCCGGTGCATTTTCAGAAAAGTTGAGTTTTAATACCTAGTCACATAACAGACAAAATACTTGCTAGCAATAAATTACTTGCTTTGGGTTACAAGTAATTTACCTTGATTTGTGCATACCTCCACTCATAGGTGCTGAGGGCAAGTGAATGACAACAACAACAAATGGCAATCCAGTAAGACTGTACCTTGACTAAATGAATCATAGCATCTTCAAAGAAAACCATGTCCATTCCGGTACCACGGACGTTCTCATTGTATGATTGTAAAAACATATTTAAACGATTCCGTAGCTGATGAAAGGAGTAAATTGGCTCATAGATTTTGGGAATATCTAAATTAACTTCCTCTAATTTTTCACCTAGAACAAAAAGCAAGTAACAAAACCTTAGCAGTTTAAATGATTGACGAAGGCCCAATGTAGGGATGAGTAAGTGAAGGTAATTAGAAGTCTCTTTAACCACCCAGAACTAGGTTTATTATACATAATATTACTTATTAGATGTACATATGAAAGTGCTGCCTATACTCTGCGTACAACGAATGGTAACTTCAGCTGCGTAATCCTCACAAAACCAGCAAAAGCTAAGGAGCCTTCTTTCTCTACGTCTGAAACTTGAATGATTAAAAACTGAAATTAACTTAGATGTTAGAAGCAAAAGCAGCACCAGAGAATGAAGGTAAATAAATATTGCCGTTTAAAATTGCAAATAATGTTTTTTGTAAAAGAAAAACACTCTAAGTTGATTAAATCATTGCACTAGTGAAAAAGAATTATTACTAAAATAAATAATTACCACAGCAAAAGAAGTACATTCACTGTGAAAAGGCATACATTTGTTTCATCAAAAGATCTGAAAGCCACAAGTAATTGTCAACTCTTCCCCACCCAAAGGAAAGGAGGAAATAGTGCTGCTGTCTCATTTTCCGTTCATAAGCATTAATCGTGCTTAAAGGTGACATGCCCTTCATTAGTAAGAACTGTTACTCACAGCAAATAAAATCACAGAAGGGTTGAGGTTTGCAGGGACCTCTGGAAGTCATCTGGTCCAACTTCCCTGCTCAAGCAGGACCACCCAGAGCTGCTTCCTTAAGACCATGTGTCCAGATGGCTTATGAATATCTCCAAGGAGGGAGACTCCACAACCTCTCTGGGCAATCTGTGCCAGTGCCCAGTCACCCTCACAGTAAAAAAGTGTTTCCTGATGTTCAGAGGGAACCTCCTGTGTTTCAGTTTGTGCCCATTGCCTCTGGGCCTGTCACTGGGCACCACTGAAAAGAGCCCAGCTCCGTCTTCTTTGTACCCTCCCTTCAAGCAGTTATACATACTGAGGAGATCTCCCTGAGCCTTCTCTTCTCCAGGCTGAACAGTCCCAGCCCTCTCAGCCTTTCCTCATAGAAGAGTCCTTTAGTCATCTTTGTGGGCCTTCATTGGACTCTCTCCAGTATGTCCATGCCTTTCTTGTAATGGGGAGCCCAGTCCTGAACACAGCACTCCAGGTGTGGCCTCACCAGTGCTGGATAAAGCAGAAGGATCACCTCCCTCGACCTACTGGCAACTTTCTAATGCAGCCCAGAATGCCACTAGCCTTTTTTTTCTGCAAGGGCACATTGCTGGTTCATGTTCAGCATGCTGTCCACCAGCACCCCCAGGTCCTTTTCTGCAAAGCTGCTTTCTAGATGGGTGGCTACCAGGATATACCGGTGCATGGGATTTTTCCTCCCCAGGTGCAGGACTTTGCACTTCCCTTTGTTGAACCTCATGAGGTTCTTGTCAAGGTCCCGCTGGATGGCAGCACAACCCTCCGGCATATCAATCACTCCTCCCAGTTTTGTGTCATCTGGGAACCTGCATTTATATTGCACTCTGTGTATGCCTGAAGTCACCTTAATTTTAGAATTCTTTAGCTCCATATTGTTTCTGCATATATGAACACTCCTTTAGATTAAGACCTAATTAAATTAACCAATTGCTTATTTTAACCTGCAAAACCACTGCTTAAACTAAAGGAGTATTCCAGGTGGAAGTAAGTTTCTTATAAGTTGAACGAGACATTTAAACAACTCAGCTACTGATAAGGAACTCATAAGGAATACAGCAAGGAGTTAAACTGTACTGATGTTTTTACAGTTTCAAACCATTTAAGAGAATTATATCAGCTTAATCCTGTTACTGCAGTTTTACTATTAACGTCAAAAGACAGCATGATCAAGTACTAAACCTAAGAAAGGGCGGACATTTACACTATGTCACCAGGAAGCAAGTTATTTTGAGAAATACATGCTTCTTTTTGCATTTATTTTTCAGTTCAACATAATGGTTTCTAGTGTGGATTCAAATTTTTGCATTAGAAGTCACTCTTCACTCTTTCAGTATGTATTCTGACTTACATTTCAGTCCTCTACATTGCTGCAGTTTAGTTTAAGAATGTATTTGATTATTTAAGAATGTATTTGACTACTTTCTCACATCAGTTTGCTTTTTACTTCTATTTGATTCCTTCCAATCAAACATTTCCTAACCTTTAATCTCCTTTTGCCACTGCCTTCTGACTACCTAAATTATCCAAAAAGAGATTAAATGGCATTTGACCACTCATGCCAACCTTTTATTGCCTCCACTATCCATCATTACAGTGATATGAACACAGATAACTGAACCATCCAATGGCTTAAATAATGACCTCCTCCAAAACCCAAACAACTGTTTTCTGTTCTTTTGCATCAACTAACAAATATTCCCAGGTCATTTAGAAAGGTCAGTGACACAGGGTTTTTGTTTAAAAGACCCAGAGACATTGTTATAAGCCATATGGATAATTCAAGAGGGTTTACTAGCATTCAGGAGATTTTGAAATAATACTCATTTGTTACAAAATCATGTACCAGGTTTTTCCAAAGTACTGGATTAGCCCAGAGCCAGTGTTCTTTTACCAGGTTTCTAGGGGATGGTAGCTAGAGTGCTATCGTTTACCTAGTACTGCAACCCCACCACTTCAAGTCATTCATAACACACTTCTTTCATCATTTTAGAATAATATAGACTCATGCTCACTATTTGGCAGTTTTGTCTATCTACCACATCAATGGAAATGGAAACAAGGCTCTTCTATACAGATAAGCCAGATATAAATACGGACTTAAAAATCCCATGAATATAAAGATGTGCCAGAGCTGGTAACACAGACTACCTTCAAAGTCATTGGACAGAACAGCCACCCTTGATGCATAAACTTACTATGCATTTTTAAAACATATTTCTATTATCGCCTATTTTGTCATATCCTCTTCCCTATTCTTGCCATCTCCATGGTTATCAGAGCCCATCTTTACCAGATCTTTCAGGTGCATCCCTTAAGAAGTCAACAAAGAATGCATCAATTTCAGGATCCAGCAAAGCATTTGTTTCTTCAAATTCCTCCTCAATGAGTTTTGCCACAGCTGCATAAAACCAGTTTACATCTTCTGAGGTTGTGAAACGATCAGCAATAACACACTTGCATTCATGCTTCCACAGTTTTATCAGTACCTATATATTAAAAAAAAAAAAAAAAAGGGCATTTCAGTCAGATTAGGCTTGCAACAAAGCTACGCCAATTTAAAAGCCATGCTTTTTCTTATTTATTTATTTTAAAATCATATTAACGCTAGAAAAGAAACAGTAGTAATTTGGGGTTCATTCAGGAGAGATACCTTGAGCTTCTCATTCCATCCAATAGCATTTTAAGCTTATATTCAGTTAACTATGCAAGAAACCTTAATCTAGCATTCCAAACCAGAGCATATTTACTAAATTAAGATTTTATTTCCCTAGCCCCAAAACCATATCCATACCTGTTAACACATGTTTATGCACTGACAAACCATGTTTTTAACTGGTCATTAAGTAGAAGGTGGGTGGAAATAAAAGCATCACAGCATGAATACTTTCATGCCAAACACAGATGTCACTCCCAATACCAAATCCAAACAACTTAGAGAGAAAAAAACAAACGTGTAACTGTTGATATTATTCCTTCTCCAAATTCAATATACCTTTAAAGTCCTTCGGTTTGGTGATAGGATGGAGAAGGAAAACCTGCCATGTTCTTAACCCCAGCAGTACTGGTTTTAATCCTACACTATTACTACACAGTAGTAGAAAAACTTCCAAGTACTCCTTGAAGACCTCTTGTTTGACCCTACACTTAGTACAAATGACACATACTATGTCAAGTCTCAGAACTAATATGTAAATTTATACAATCAGATTTTGAGCAATTGTTATACTTCAAAAGACATTAATTGAGAATATATATACATATAATCATCTTCGTGCTGTATATTTTTAGCTTCAGAATTAAAATCAATTATAAAATTTAAATTTTAGATGTAGTAGAATTCAGAATCTTATTCAACAAGCAGGGAAGTACATTAAACATGAAGTGATTATATAACCCAAATGTATAACAAATTTTCCATGATTACCATAAACATTGCTTTTCTAGCACTTCATGTTTCAGCGCTCAAAACTCTAAATGACTTTTCCTTAAAATAATTAAAAGATAAATGAAGCATAAAGTATTGGGCTTTTCTGGAGGAAAGGTGGATTATGGAAAAAAAAATTATCACTATGACTCGTTACTACTTCTTCCTTTTAAGCCAGAAGCTAGAAATCATTTGTTAGAGAGATATTAGGCATATCTAGTGGAGAGAGGGGAACTGTTTATTTTTTTAATCAATATATACCCATTTTCATTGGGTTAAAATAAGTTCATTGCTTCTCATAATTTTCTTTGTTTGCTTCTTTCAAACAAACTAGCATTTGTCAGTAATAGAACAAGCAGATAGAAGCAAACCCTCTTCTTTCAAAAGCAGCGGGTTTTGTTATAGTTATGAAACTAAGTTACCATTTCAGTTGGCAGTGTAAAAGCTAGACTAAAACATCTTTGCCTCAGAAAAACACTGAAAAACTTTTGTAGTCAGAAATTCTATTTTTCTAAAGCAAACTCAAATGCCAAGAAGGTAGACTCTTCATCCTCTTTGCTACACTAATTATACACTAATTATAACAAAGCCACTGATATGCTGCACTTACCTTTGGTTCATTGATCACTTCTGATGTAGTGTTCAGCATTCCTTGCCAAATCCTTGAGAGGTCTCGAAGGTTGAAGACATAATGGAACTTGGCTGGTGTGGGCAACATTTTTAGCTTGGTAATCTGCCACAGCCTGCGTGTCAGTGGAACCAATTTGGCTACTGTTTTCTTCACATCTTCTGAAAATCCCCTCTCACTACAATAGTGCCCTTCTCCAATTACACCTGTGAAAAAAAAAATTGCCAGATGAAAGATTTTTCTAAGACACACTAGCGCAACACCAAGAGCTATGATCTTCTTAAGTTTCTTTTTTTAATCCCCAAAACCTTTTCTAATTTGTTGAAATGGATTTCCAGTCTGTATTCAAATCTTGATTCACCTGCTCTTAACACCATTCTGCCACCACCTCACTGGGTATTTAGCTCTTAATTAACTGTCCGTTAAAAATGTTCTTTTGTCTACCAAAATAGCTTCCACAGCCGTTGAATAGCTAATCTCTTCTCTGAGACCAATATGATCCTGTCTTTGTGAAAGTCTAGTCATTAGTCACTCATTCTTAGCACCAGTAGCACCTTAGCAACTCTCCAGCATTGTCAGGAAAACTAGGAATGGCCTTCATGTCATTCCCCCTAACACTTAGCATACCAATCGATTCAGAGATGTGACTGGACCTGAAAAACTTACGGATTGATGAAGTTGCAGGTGGGGAGTGATTACTAAAGGAAAATGTGCTGGTAAGCAAATCAGAGGGAGAATTAAGCCTCAATTTTAATCATAATGTTTATAAATAGAGGGATAAAGAAAAATCAACTACCATTTTCAAAAATAGGATGGATACAAAGCTAATTTCCCTTTACCATAAATTTTGTCAATGGACGAATTAGAAGGCAGAGTACAGTTGAACACAGAAAATTGTCTCTTGAGCCTCTGTGGAATGTCATTGCGACCTCCCCCAGGGTGGATCATGGCAGCCAAAAACTGAATGTCCACAATGTTGGTAAATTCACCAGGCTTTTCCAGGTTATACAGTCCATTCTGTTCCATCAGCTGTCTAACTATCTCATTAGTGACCTGTAAAATAACCAGGCATTATATAACAGAATATTATACACACAACTAAATAAAATACTAAACATACTTACGTACTTAGAAGACCTAATAAACAGTGTACCATTATTTTCTCCCCCGAACCCCTGCTTATTTGCTTCAAGAGAAAAATACACTGCTAGGAATAAGCATATTTAGATCGTCCTTTTCATTGGCAATATCTACGGACAAAAATCCTCGGAATAGAAGGGAATCCCTAGCTTACAATTAATCCTTCATACTTCAATTCATTCTCACTTGAATGCTGCATGATTTCCAATAGTGATGTATTGGAAATACTTCTCCCCTTTAACACAAAATTTCCAGTTTGTTCTAATCAAGCCCAAGATGATGCATCTTCACATGTTGCATCTGCTACCAAATATTTTGATGAAATTTCCATCTGTAACAATCACAAACATCGTTTTTCAAGCTGCAAACACAGAATTACTTCTATACAAAATAATGTAAGATTCCTTTCCTTAGCCATAAATGAATCCCCTGCTTTTCTATTTGACCAGGGATGAAAACATCCCACAGACAGTACATTGTATGACTACTTCTTCAGAAATTCTAACATTAGTTTCCAAAGCAATATACTTCAGAACCATCTTGCCAATGTACATAATGATTACTTCCTTTTTTTCCAAAGCAGAGAAGTAACTTCTTACCTCTTAGCACTCACAGTATTTTAATTATCGTCCACACAGCCAGTTTGCTATCACAATTTGGCACCTTGTGTGCCAAAGGGTTTTTTCTAACTAATTTTCTAATTTTTTTTTTTTAATTAAAAAATGAGTGTTGGTAAAAAACATTGTTAAAATTATACAGGCATGTTTTGAGGAGTACTCAAACTGCTTCTTGTAGTCAGTATATCTATTTTCAATTAATTCACGACATAAAACTAGATTGGTTCTTTAAGAAGACTGTTTAAAAATTAAGCACTACATATCAAATTTACCCCCTACTGCCTGATTGAGAAGAGAAGCCAGTTTTACAGTGTAGCAAAGAAAGAAAGAAAATATGTTTTGCCTTCTTTTTTCCTCTTTTACAAACTAACCTGATCTCCCCACTCATTTATTATGGGCATATTCACATCATCAATGAAGACTGTCATCTTTTTGCCTGCAGGCGGACCATAAGTTGTGCCCATGCGCTTGTCCACATAACTTTCTATTGTGCGCTGTTAAAAAGCAAGTATTAGCATAGTTACAAAGAGCCCTTCCTTTCATACATGATTCAATCATTTAAACACATTGGATGGTTTTATTACACAGAATTTTATTAAGGAAGGTTTAGACAACACATCCGCTGGAGGTAATTGCACTATTTCAACTAGAATGTCTGAAATCTCATGCTATACAACATTAGGTTGGTATCAGATATAACAAATGTCTAATGTAGACAACCATACCTAACAGTTTCATAATTTTGAAACCATTTCAAACTTTTCTTTCATTTTTTTCGTTTATCAGCAAAATTGATGGTTACTAGCAATAAAGATTAAACTAATAATCTGTCAGATCTGAAAGATGTGATTCTTGAAGACCTTTCCAGCAGACATCAATGTACTTCATAAAAGTATACGGTGATAATTAAATTAACATACATAAATAGACTTGATGAAATAACTTTGCTTAATAGTAGACTTACCACTACTTTTCTTCCCATCATCTTTCCATTGCTCTGTTCTTCTTAAAGTCCAGTTTTTATTTATTCTATACCAAGTGAAAGCTCACTTAACCATGCATAGTTATTCTTCAGTGCAAATCTAAATATCTGCATTCTTACGTTGTGCCCAGGCTCCTGTACAGTAGCCTGGAAAGCCTTCTTACACAAGTGGCATCAGTTAGACCAAGGTTTTAGAAAGTCAGAATAATTTAAAAGCACATGTGTCATAACAGACAATGCTTTGGTCTAGATTGTTATCAGAGACTTGACTGTTAGACTTGCACATCTATTTCAGATGTCTTGACCATCAACAGACCATCATCTATCATCAATAAACTTGACATCTATTTTATAAAAATAAATGTACCAAGACTACTTTTTGTTTCTATAGCCCAAGCAATAGAAGGAAAAATACTAAGGAAAATAAGACCTACATTACATACTTGTATATTAAATGTGTTAATAGTTTCTACTGTGCTATAGAGCCAGATGATAGATGATGCATCAAGCGTATAGACAGCACTTCTGATTACAGCACAGACAGTGCTTTGGCTTAGCATACCAAACCGCATTAAAACTATTTCCCATAAATATTGCCAGCAGGTTAAAGAAACTTGAAATAATTCAAAGTAGCTCAGTAGACATTTGGACAGGCAGTACAGTTCAGGATTTAAGTATTCACAGTTCTATTTAGAGCAGCTGCACTGCATGTGTTACTTTTTTAATGAGTATTTTAATTTACTGAAATTTAAATTGCAGACAGCACACTTTCTATGACAGATTGTTTTGGGTAGCACTTATTTTACACATGGCTTTTAGTGAAATCTGAGGGAAGTCACTGACAGCTCTACCCAATTAGTGAGAACTGATACATTTGACATAAAAACATTAAAAGTGATGAAGCAAATAATATGCATGGTATTGCAATAGTCCAAGAACAGCTCAATAACTACCGAAGAAGTTGAAGGGAACATGGTTTTTACAGAAGTCTCTTAAATCATGTGTTAGGACACTTAGTCCATTTGAGCAGGTGCTTTTTTGTTTCTACATTCATTTTCAGTTAAATAAACCACTTTCAGAAGCATCCTCCTGGCAAATTCTCAGAAGAATCTCTGAATCCTGTCACGTTGTATTAGAAAGTGCATGACTACTATACCTGGAAAATTAATGGGGTAGTTGCAGATGAAAAATTCAAAGTCTTAGCCATGTGGTTTTCAGGGTTATATTTTGACATAAAACCTTTGATGATAACAGTCTTTGCAGTTCCTTGCTCACCGATTAGTAGGACAGCCTAGACAAAGACAACATTGAAATAAGATGAAACACAAGAGCTGGGTGTCTTGGCAAAGCCTCAGCAATCCCATTTAGCTTTTAAACTGAAACAAAACTAGAAAAGTTAGGTAAAGTGAACTCTCAACAAGGGACATGTGGAAGCAAAATAGTTAATGTCTCTCAGTCTTTTGCAGGCTTCACAAGTTAAAAATATTTGCAGTTACTGGTCATGTCAGACAGCACAATTTAACTAACAAAGGAATGGATTATTTGTAAAAGGAGTTGATTATTTGAAAAAGGATGTACCGTCTAGAGCCTCTGTATCTGAAAGATTTCAATTGCTGTTGTTATTTACCATATCATGCTTATCTGACACAGTTTTGGTGAAGAATAGGTTGCATAATCTAAAGGTACATAAACTCTGTAACCGCCCCATGTGGACAAAGTTCATATCAGCAGATTCCGGCACTCTGCTGCCTTGTGTGCTGCCCCCTCTCCAACAGCTACATGAAAAAATTGCTTCTGTTCTGACCTGATCTCAGCTGTAATTACGGTTGTTTCCACTACAGAAAGGATGGGTGAAGGGAAGACAAAAATGTCTGGAAGCAGTGAGTATTCAAAAGTTCAAGCACATTTACATGAACGTAGCTCCTGGAATCACCATTTTACATTAAAAAAATGAAGTTCTTCCTTTTCAATAATATAATATTTCACTTCTAATTAAAAAACTTTATCATGTGTACTGTTAGCACTATTTAGATGTGAAATATAGAAAAAGTACCTTGCCCTGTTTCGCAATGGTTTCAATAAGGAAATCCATTCTCACATTGTCAACATTAGGCACAAGAATGGAGCCATACTCTGGAGTGCTGCTACTGGGATATACATACTCTTCAACACACGTATTCCAGTGCATCCATTTACCTAATAAGAAAGAAATGAAATTAATGTTTTAGAAATACAAGGCGTCATCGCTTCTTTTATTTTCCATTGACTTGACTCGTCTGTCAGTGCCTTTGTCTCACATACAGTAATCCCACTCTATAAATTCAGACCAAAATTATAGAATCATATAATCATAGAATCTCTCAAGTTGGGTCTAAGAGGCTTACTCCTCTTTCTTACATAAATTATGAGAAGGACAAGGCTTGTCTATTTTTGTCCACTTGACAATTCATCAGCACAAAGTCCATGCAGCTTTCTGTAGCAATATATCCATATTCTGATTTCTCACAGGAAACAGGGAGAAAGCTTTATACAACATAACCAGTAAAGTGTAGCTGTAATACAAAACTTGCTAAGGAACACAAAAGAAGGTAAGCTGCAAAAAACTTCTGAATTAATTCTCTAAAAGAAGCAAATTTTTAAAATTACTTTTAAGTTTTACCCCGTACCACCCAGCTGCGTTACTAACCGTCAGATGCTACATAGTAATCAAACATGGTATCTTCACTGCCTTCTGGGATACAGGGAAGATCAAGTTTTATTGTTGCATGGTTTCGAAGCCAGTGCTCCATTTTGCATCTGTCCTCCAGTTCTAGTAATGCTCCTACACTCCACATAAGAGAGAAGATGTACAGCCTTTCCAAGTATTTTGGAGTCAATTCCCCTCCTTGCTCCTGAAGGATTGAGTTAGGTTTTTATTTTCAATAGCCTAAAAATTCTACTTGATAATCATTAGTAACATCAGGTTAAAAGCCTTCAGTCATGTTTAAATTTACTGACGTCTTCGTCAATCTACAGACTAAATCAATATCAAGTAGGCCACAAAATACAGAAAAGCACCCTGTAGATATCACTTTTAATCACCCATTACAGCATTTGATCTGTTTAAGTTCTAGTTTATAATCCAATAACAATTAACCCAAAAAACCCTGAATGAAAACTGCTGTCTGATGCATGCTACATGTCAGTGCTTAACATTAAATCCAAATGTGAAAGAGGGCACATCCTAGCTATTATTTTCTAAAGAAAAAGAAGGTATTCCTTACTAACCTGCATCTTCATTTATATTCCAAGTCATCAAAGAATCTCCTTTCTACATAACCTTATGACTTAAAATTATCTCCATTAGATTAAGTAAATATAAAAAAATCCACACTACTTTACCTTAGGTGGGATAAGGCCCTGCAGCATATTAATGCTCTGCATAATCACAAAGGCTTCCAACATCTCAGTCTTGCATTGCAGAGACTGAATGCTGAAGCGGTATAAGTCTGGGAATGATGAAGAATACAGCTGACGTAGAATTTCAGCTTCTTGGAAGGAACGTCTTTTCAAAAATCCCTGTTCCAAAGCACAGTGAGAAAATAAATTTAGTTCCCAACGCAAGCTTCAGTAAATTCACCTCTAGTAATTCAAAAGGTCCGGTGAGCATGGAAAGTTGATTTTTTTGGGGGGGGCTCAGATTCCCTACCTGTTAGGCAGGGTTTGGCTAGCAGAAGGTCAAACTTTACCCAAGTATGCATAATTCCTACTGGATGTTAAACATAGATACTGAAGAAAAAAAAGCACTTTAAAGTTTTCACAGCACAAAAATCATTCTTTGCAAATATTTTTTAATCACAACGGCTGTATAAGGTATACAACAACTCTGCAAAGAAAGAATATCATATGTACTGAACACAAGTTTGCTTTATTCTGCACGTTAGTTTCTAGCAGCGATACAGGGTACCTCAGAAACATCTGGCAGTTGCAGAAAAAGAGGATTTCAGGAGGGGATGTCTGCTGGTGTGTATAGTATTTTTATTGTGCATCTCAGTAACTGTAATGTTGGATAAAGAAAACCTAATTAAAACTGCCTATTTCTCAAGATCATAGAACAGGATTTGTTCTTTGAGGCCTTTAGCTCCAAGTAGTAACCTGCTTCTTTGAGTTACCCAGAAGTTTTCTCTCATCTGTGTGGCAGAATGCTTCTTTTAATTCCCATGAATTTATTTCCTACATAAAATACACTCATCAGCAAAAACACTTGCAGATTCTTCCCCAAAATTCAAACTAAAATTTGGCATAAACTGATACCAAATAAATTCCATTTAAACATAAGAAAAAAAATTTTTTTTTTCCTTGTGAAGGTGGTCAAACACTAGAACAGGCTTCTCAGTGAGCTTCTGGAGTCTCCATCTCAAAACTCAAGAGGACACAGTCCTGAGCAACCTACTCTAGTTGACTCTGCTTTGAGTGAGATGCGTTCAACTACACGATGTCCAGAGGTCCCTTCCAACCTCAACTATTTTGTGCTTCTGTGATTCTTTTCTACACTTTTATCTTCATAATCTTTTTTAACTCTTTTACTTCCCAAAGTAAATAAACTCTGGGACTGATTACAAATAGGTAGATATATAAAAAAGCTTTCTAGAAACACACAGGTGGAAAAAAAAAGTGCTAAAGATTAAACAGCAGAACTACTTAAAACAGATATCTGGACCCTCACCAGCTGTTCAGAAAATATTAGGGGTAAGTTGAAAAGTTGCTAAAATGTTTTTGCTTTGGAGGAGGTTGATGAGTAATGGATCAAATACCTTTGATCACTTTGCAAAAGCTGCTGAAGAAGCATGTTAGACAAGAACAGCAATATAAAAAGTTTGAAATCTATTTCACTGAATTTGGAAATTGCTTATTTCATGATATTGCATCCCAATACGCTGCTATATTTAGTTGTTTATAAATTGTAAGGACGGGAAATCTAAATGTATACAACAACTTCCTGAGCTATTCATATGTGGTTTTAATTATTTTTCAAAGTTCTTCTGAAATATCAACAAATACTATGTTTCATTCAGCATCTGAGAATTAGGAACTAAAGAAAGAAAACTCCATTTAATTCTATTACGAAAGTAAGGAAATCCTCTAGTGAACAATGCGAGATTAACATCTGCCCTGATCTGCTGGAATATGTAGCATATTGCACTACAAAATAGATTTAAAGGGAGATGTACTGAAAGAGCCATCAAGATATTTTATTTATGAAGTAAAACCAAACCAAACAAAAAACAAATAAATGCTATTGGTTCAAATGATAAATAACTATAGGTTGCAATTTTATAGCCACTTTTTTGGGGGGGAGAGGAAGGGAGGTTGGAAGGGTTGTTTCACAGCTGAAATGAACGTAATTTGTTTTGTGTTATCCAAAAGCAAAAAAAAAAAATAATAATCTTGTTTTCTTTTTTACTGTTGCTACCACCAAAATAAATTAAAAGCATAAGGTCATGGATTAAGTGAAACTACTTTCATGCAACACTTACTTCAACACAACTAAATTTAGTCTGCACATCACTTTAAAGTGCAGAGGTAAATCATGACTGATAAGGCAAAATAAAATGTTTTTCTTTGTTTTTGCTGTCTTTGCAGCTGAATCTATAGCTCAATTTAAACTGAAATGTTCAAGAAGTTGTTGTCTGCAAATTAACCAATGCAAGGAGGCAGAGCTATGAGAACCTAATATCAGTAGGTCCTATGCAGTGCTATAAGTACAGAAAGGAACAACACAAGTGGAATCTCATGGGAGCCACTGTCCTATATGCATAATTTACACTTAGAATTTCCCAAGTATCCATACTAGTTAAAAAAAAAAAAAGTTAAGCCTTGCAGTAATATACATAAGGCACTTGTGTTGACTGCATATATTTGCATTAGTAAAACTTCAATAACAGCCAAATTTTTAGGAAACTTATTAAACATTTTTTTTCCCCTAATAAGAATGCAAACATTTTGGACTTGGCAAAGAACGTATCAAATGAATTAGTGATGATCCTCGAGTGTTGCTAAGTAGCTGTGATTGAACAGCCAGCTCCCTATGATTTAACATCATTCTAAAAGGGAAAAACTCTAGGCACTACTAGAGAAATATGGTAACAACCCTCTCCAGCAACCTTTAGTCCCTCACAAGCAGCAAACCTCCATAGGCAACAAGTCACAGCACATGGGTGGCTCCATCACAGGAGGGAATCTCTGATGACAACCACACTCACAGAATCACAGAATCCTTTGCCTCTTAATTGGTTAAGGCTAAGCTGGGTTCTGATGCCTCCCCTAGTGGATCTTGTTGCTCCTCACCTATTCTCAGGACATTATACCTGACCTGTCATTTCAGATCTGCAGGTAGAAAAGAAACCTTGCTTCTGTTGCCAGAAATCACAAGTTTACAGCCTTCCTCATCTTGGGAGTTTCCGTTCACCAAAGCTTTGAATGCAGTCTTTCACTCACTCTCCTTTCCATTACAGGGCTAGGAATTTTGAGTCTGCAGTGTCTCTGCAAAGCCCCTGCTGATCTGTTTATCTTCCCTGAAGGCACACAAAACTTCTCACCCCTTCCCACAGCTCCTTCACCTGATAACTCCGTGCCCAGGGCACACTTCGCCCCAGGGGGCTCCACTGCCTCCAGCCCCAGGAAGAGACACCAACCAGGCACTGCCTACCACTCAGGGCTTGGACAGCAGCATACTGTCTCTCTCTTGATTTCCATCTATGCTGAAACCTCTAATATGCTAAGGACATTTGTTCTAGCCAGTGCCACAGACCATGCCCTGTGGCATATCAACTTTTTCTCCATGCCAGACAAATCAGGGATTTATGGACAAGGAATCTGCTTATAAACAAGCAAGCTATGTAAGACTTCCAAGCATGAGAAGCTTTATGGGTTAAAACAATAAGAAATCTGAGGATAATACAGAGTAACCATTACAAAAGACTTCCTCAACTACTAACATCTGATAGTTAATATGAAGCCAACTGTATTTTCATCAGGCTAGTTAAGCAACACTGTCTACATGAGCATTAGTTGTATTTTCCACGGGTATTCTATTTGATTTGGAAAATGAAATGAGTGAATGAGACTGTGAAACATTCATTTTAAAAATTGTTTAAAAAAACTTGTTAATGTGATGCTTTCTAGAAAGGAGGACAGTAAAATTCAGTCTGTCAGCTCATAGCAACCTGTGAAGTTTTGTTCTTTTGAGTCTGCAACCAGGAGGGTAAATACACTACAAGGGCCTGGATGATGTTCTAATTTCATAAACAGGAAGACTAAATTCTTCCCACCTTAAAATTAAAGTTTAAAGACCATATAAAGGAACGTTAATTTGGGATTATATGAAGAAAGGTATATTAACTTGGTTTTCAGGAGAAGATAATAAAGTAATTCTCTCTATGATCACAGGAATCAGTGTCTTAGCCGCAAGGAAGAAAGTTTTAATTTTTGATACTCATGAGACAGTCCATGTTTCATCGAAGAAAAATAATGTCAACAAAATATTCTCAATAAGAGTGACCAGACAAGAAAAAAAATAAAGAGAAAATAAATGAATATTTCTTTTAATTTAAATTTTTTTAAAGGGTTAATCCTGAGAAGCCTACTTCACCGATAAATTTCTAAGGCAATATAGGGCTTAAGAATAAAATAAAAAAAAAAAAAATCAGAAACCAACTTTTTTTTACTGCTATTGTCTCCACTGTTTCCTTAAAAGGGAAAAAAATTGGAATTAAATGCTGAAAGTTTTGTTGAAAGATATTACTACGGAATATTAGGTAGATTCTTGGGAACTTATATTTCATCTTTACCAAGATATTTACTACATGAAAAAAAATCATAGTATGCTCAAGTCTCTAAATGCATTATTCACTTTATCGTTACCAGCATTCAGTCAAGATAAGGAATTTTTTCTGGTTTTTGGAAGATGACATATACAAGAAAAAACTCACTTTATAAATCACTTTGAAATTTGAATATGTAATATGCTGTATTTCCCTCCAAAACACACCTATAACATGTTCTGTTTTTCTAAAGTATTCATTCCATACCAGAGAGAGTAACCACTGCTTGGCTCTTCAGACATTTTGCTTCTAGAAATGTTAACAGACAACTTAACCAATTTAGAATATCAATTTAAAAATTACATACTTTGATGCTGCATTGACTTTATTTCTGGTTCTAAATCCCAACTGCAATTAATTTTAATAAATATCAATAGAACTTATATTTTCTTGAGGGTTTCTAGATTCCTGAATCCGCCTGTTTACTCTTTCTTCTTCCTTGGTCTGAAGCTGTACTAGGGGCTGCCAGGTAGCTGGTATTTTGAGTTGTTCTTCAATTGTATCAAACACCTTGAATTGGAAATTTGTCCCAAAGTGAAATATCCATTATTTTAAAAGTGTAATATGTTGACTATGTTCCTGAAAAAACTACATTATTCACTCTTGTATAAACTACCAGAAACATTGCTATATTAAATACTTACTGTAAGTATATACAGTAAGTTTATACAGTGTAAAAACTATTTCATAGCAAAAGTCATAAAATTAGGTCCTAAAGTAACAACAGGGTAGTGTTGAATAAGTAACCAGTAGAACTTTCAATACATAAACAATCACTTAGCTATTGTACCTCAAGGATAGGGCTCCAGCTGAGAACTGATGAGCTCATGAATACCATCCCATTCCTTGAAACTGTTGCTGGAGAAGCGTTATCGATATTATGAGGTTCAAAGACTATTTTGCAATTCGGTGCCATAGGTATCCGATCTCCATTTGCTAGTGTTAGAGTTCTGTTATCATCGAGGACAGAATTAAGGTTCTCAATCCAAATAGCATCAACCGGACCATCAAGAACTATCCAGATGTGGTCACCTATAATCAAAAAAAACAGATAAAAATGCCCGTGGAGGAAGTTCTAGTTTCTTTCAAGGACCAGTTTCTTCTCTCTGCAAACAAATTTTGAACTAATTCTGAATTCACACACACAGCTAGAATCTCAGCTTTTAATACCATTACCATTTCCATCACTCAATTTCAATTAAGTACTTCATTTCATCACCTATTGATAATAATTATCCATTGCTCAGTATATAAAGTGTCATCAGCATAAGTCATGTTTGTAATAGCCTGAAACAGTTTTATGGATCTAGTCTTCAATGCAGTAATAAATTAGGTTTATTTCAACTTACATAAAACAACATAAAGAAGATAGAATCTATAAATCTATTTAAAGCCACCATTCATTTGTTTCCAATGAGTTTGTGTAAATGTAGTGAGAGTAAATGAACGGAACACTTGAAAAATCACTCTCTCAAATAGCATGCTCACTTTCATGAGTAAAAGAGGTCCATTAGGGAAGATTCTTGTTGTTCGTTCTCCTGCCTGTAAACTTGATCCAGCTCCTTTTGAATTTTTTCCAGCTCTTTCCACTTAGTAACAGAAATGTATCTTAAAGCCTGCCTCTGTTTCCTAGGAGGGTCTGGGTCTGTCCTGCTCACCGCACTTGGGTACTGAGCAAGAGGCCCTGGCTGGAAAGGGATCCCCCCTTGGCTTCTGGCTCCCCATCCTTTAGGGAGTAGCCAGCCCTTCTGTGCATTGCTAGATAGCCCTTCAGTCAGAGATGGTCCCACCCTCATCTGCCTTCAGAGTGAGTCCTTACTATCTAGGCCTAGGTGGCTTGGTGCATTGCTAGGTATGAACCAAGAAGGTTCTAGATGAGAAACATTGTCACTTCTGAAGCAAATAGTTTTATATTTAGAGGATTTTCATAGCTACAGTGCACGCATCTCAGGCATGACATGGTCTGGAGTTCACTTCATAAAGAGACATTACAGAAGTATTGCAAACAGTGAATCTCAGGAAGTCATTGTGAGAGACTGAAAGAGTTAATGTCTCAAACATTGTGGTGACTTGAGGCGCTATTTGCATGGCCATGGCAGGTCAGCGAGCACGGGTGGGGGAAAGCGAGAGCGGGACATGCGGGATGTGGAGAGCGCGTCGGAGGATATGCAGTTCCGGGTTCCAACGGACCTTACCATGTATGGCCAGAGGTCACACAGAGTTGATCTGAGGAAAGGGCTTGCAACCACCTGAGAGACTCCTCGCAACCACCTCCCTCCCCCAGTGCCTGCGCAGAAGATGGAGAACTTTCTAGAACAAGAACCATGTAAGTCCTGAAAGGGCGTACCTGGAGGTGGGGATTAGCTTATAAAAGACACGCCCCCCAGGGAACCACGCGCGCGCCCACCACTGGAGGCTTGCCACGTCTGTCATCGTCATCGTGGGATCCAAGGGTGGTGATACTTTTTCTTTCTCTTTCCTCCTCTCTTCTTCTTTCCTTTTCTCGCTTCTCTCTCCCTCTACTCTTCCAATATATGCAAGTTTGGGATAAATTGTGACAGGTTGCCTGGAAAATAGCTCCATTGCCAAATTGCCTCTGTTTGTTCATTAAGCTCACCAGTTCGTTAAGTTTGTCCGTTTGTGGAATTCGCCAGTTAATAAAGTTGCTGGCCAGCCTCTTCTTCCGAGTCATTGTTGTGACTCTACCGACCACGCGGCTCTGCTGAGCAGAGATCGGCCTTTGTCGGTACCAGAAGTGGGATAGGCTGTTCCTCTGAGTCATTGTCGTGACTCCACCGACCACGCGGCTCTGCCGAGCAGAGATCGGCTTTTGTCGGTACACAAACCATCGGGGAATCAAAAAGATTCACCCCTCTCGCAACCCACCGAGTGGGACGAGACAGTCATGTGAGTGTGCTAATTTATATTTCATGTTGAGGGAAAAAATAGAAAAATCAACAGTTAATGCTATGCTATATTCTCAAGGGCGCTACATTTCTAGATTTAAAACAAAACTAACAAAATTAAACCCAAAACTATTTTCTATTTGTATCCTTAAAGACTAAGAATTTTTGCATGAAAATTGACCGTGCAACAAATGTTAGGATTTTCTCTTTTTTTTTCCCTTTAGTCCTTAAGGCCTAATGATAAGGTCACATACTAATATTCAGACAAAACAAGGAAGAATCCATCTAGCATCAAACCATCAAGGCCTCTCCTTTAATTAATACAGCAATCTAAGAATATAAGCCAGCATTATTTTAGGCAGAAATTGGTTGCCTAAATAGAATTATCTAGTGCCATTTCAGGTGGACTATGGTATGTGCAGGGCTAGCAGGTATGACACAAAGGAGATTCACACCCTTCTAATATGGCGGCTGGAGACCAGACAGAAATCCTGACAGCACCAAAATTTTTTATCATATACCAGTGTTGGGGGAACTGACTCTTACCTTCCACTTTTCTTCCATACAAGGGCCTACCATTTGAAAGAGAGAGATCGGCAAATTCAGTGAAACACGATTTGCTACACTACACAGTTTGAATACAAAGCATTTAGAACAGAGACTATACAATAGACAGAAGTTCTTGCAGCAATATTCCAATGCTTTCATGTAATTTTAAAAAAAAAAAAAGTCTGCTAATGTGCTTTAGAGAGATGCCCTGCAGCCTGTTTTGTTTTGGAGGAAATTGTTTTTCATTATACCTCTCTTGGCTCTTAAAGTTTTTCTCCAGAGCGTTGAAAATATTCCATCTGTCCAATCATTTGTTGCCACATCGAGACGACCAAACATTTGCGGAGCAGTTATAGCTTTAGGATTCATTCTCAATTCACGATGTGGCTGTCCACAATCTATGAAGGCAGATCATCAGTTAGTTTTGGTATTTCTTTTCAATAGTCAGAGAACTTTGCCAAACTCAAAATCATTACACCCAAATGTATGGTTTAATATGCATTCACCATTATAAGAAGTTGTGTATTTACTTGGAAAACTTATCTCTTGCTATACATCAATATTTGTTAATTGCAACCATCAAAATTTAAAGTAGAACAAAGTTCTGAAACTTGAAAGTACAATTCATGTTTCATAGATTCATTGGGAACAGAAGACCAGCAAGATGAAATTTATTCAAGGTTTAGTTTAATATTTTGAAGGCTTATCAAACAATAGACTTTCAAAGCCTTTGGTTTGGATGCACTTCTTTAAAGCCCAATGACTAAATACCATACAGATGCTCCACGTGATTGACTGTTTTAAAAGTTTTCCCCCATTGTGCACTTGCATACACCTTGGAATAGGCAAAGTATATGATATTGGCATATCCCTGTGAAGTCTCTTAGGCAGCTAAATTCTACCTAGCCATACCATATAAAGATCACATAATCTTTATATTTTCCTCATTAACTACAGTTTAAAAACTCCTATGCCAGGTATCTTTAGAAAAGCCAATATCAAAAGTTAATGAGCAGCCAGTAATATGATGTTGAAAGAAAGAGCTTAAAAAATGGCTTATCTTAAAATCTTAATTATAAACAGAGTTCACTAACATGTAAGATAGAAGGCCTGGCAAATCACGTAGTTTTACATTTCATGAGGTTATGCCAGAAGATCAGCTTGAAAAAAATATTGCGGCAGTTTTATCTTGGTAGTGGTTCACACCTCAGTGCTACAGAAATATAGGAAAATAGTATAATGCAACTATCTGTTCTTTCTGCTTTTTTTCCTAAATGGAACAGTCATTTACACTACAATGTAGAGCTTACAGTGTTTCTTAATCACACTAAAGTACTACATGGATGAAAGACTGGATGAACCATTTTTTACAGAAACTATCCATTTCTGGAAAACTGTATAAGCAGCCTACTGAAGCCTGTGAAATGGGGTAACACAAGCTTACCTCAAGAGAGATGTTTTTTCTCCACCAGCTATGAGCTTTTAGTTTAATAAGATCAAACAGAAGTTCCTCCTCTAATATTTTTGTTTAGAAATACAGAGAACAAAAACACACACTCATCAAGCATCCAGCCAGGACAGAAAATGAATACCCTTGAAGACTTTGTCACTGCCTAAACCAGCCACTATCTCCTAGCAGCAACAAATGATAGAAGTAGTTATTTTATACTGCAGATAAAGACCCTGTCTTGTGAATTGTGTTCAAAAAGGACTAAAAACTTATGATTAGGGGAAGGCTTCAGCATTACCTCAGCCAAACCTGGGAGATGCTTTAATCACTTGTCCGAGCTGTCTACCCAGACAGTACTGCTCTTTCTCAATGTTTCTAGAATAAGAACTTCTGATATAAGTATCATAATATG
The DNA here is from genome assembly GCF_034638445.1 of Ciconia boyciana. Lineage (NCBI taxonomy): Eukaryota > Metazoa > Chordata > Aves > Ciconiiformes > Ciconiidae > Ciconia > Ciconia boyciana. The sequence continues at coordinate 81,951,313 of NC_132935.1, forward strand.
GAAAATAGGATATGTATTATATTATATGACTTTGAATGTCAGACATTTTTAAGCTTTTAAAAGATACTACCACAATAATTAGTATCACAACACACAAACTGATTCTTCCAGTAATTTATTCTCACAGTGAAGTAACTGAAGCTTTCTATGAAGAAACAATCTGGTTTAAAGTTTACAATATAACAGTTTAATAACAGTTTACAATATAAATACTCACATACCTGTCATGGCTTTCATCAAAGTGTGGATGCAAACAGTTTTTCCTGCACCACTAGGTCCTAGTGTCATCAATCCATGCCTTACTCTCTGGGTTTCAAAAAGTTGGATAACTTTCAGTTTCCAAGGAGGATGACAAACAAGTCCAGCTTCCTCCACCTAGAGATAGTGACAGAAAACCAAATTACTACTATTTTAGTGCACAAGGTATTTTTATGCTTTTTAAAAAAAAAAAAAAAATCTACCTTCAGCAGAAGACTACACTCTTTGTAAAGGATTTTTGCACATAAAAAAACTGGAAAATGAAGGGATATTTGGTATTCAAATACGTACTTAGAAAAATAAAAGAATATAAACCATCTTTTTTTTTTAGCTCTTCTTAGGGTTAAAACATCATTTTAAGGAAAAGCCAAGAATTTTAGAAACACTCTTGCTAGCGATGTCTTTTATAGCCACACGGAGTTTTCACTTGCCTCTCAGAACAGTCGCCTTTTTATGATGATGATAACTTGTGTTTCTAAATGCTTACAATAACCAAGTTTTTCTGTAAAATGTTTTGTAAAATATTTCTCAATGTACAGACAGACCTTAGAGTAACTTCTTAATAACACCCTTCTAAAAAAAGACATGATGTTTTACAATCAAATATCATATGATTTTTTACTACTTTTTACTAGTTCCAAGCTTAAAGAAGTTATCTCATTATAATGGTATTGCTGTTGCTTGTGAAAGTGACTCAGCTGGAAGTGAACAAGAAAGTTTTTAGCCAGTAGAGAAAAGCTACAACTATTTCTTAACAATTCATAGCACACTATATGTTTTTGACAGTCAAAAAAATTTCTAAAAACTCAAGATCATGTTATAAAAGTGAAGCTCTCAAATAACAATTATATTTTAATTCAACTATAATTTCTGTTTTTAAATTACATTCCACAAAAAAACTCAGAAAATATTATCAGTAAAAAGAGGACTAACTTTTTACTGATAAGATAAAACTCAGCTTTTACAATTACTGTCACATAGTCAGTTAGAACCATGGAACTGGCACTACCACTTGCTATATTACTCGCATATCAAAGCTCATGTCAGTTCAACTTATTTATCTCACTCTGCAAGGAAGCCAAGAACAGAAGGCAGCACAAGATTAATTCATCAGCAGCAACCATGAAGCATATGCTGTCACCAGCTCCTCACTGCCATGAAGAAGACCACTGTTGAAGCAATGGAGTTTGCAAAGCACAACAAAGACATCAGATGTATCATTTTCATAGATGCACAATAAAATTCTGTTGTCATTCACATCTTAACAGCTCTCACAGGTGACACCAAACCAGTCAAGCTGCCTTTCTTTCTGGTACAGAATATAGCCTTCTGACTTGTTTCCAGAGTCCGTGTAGATACAGTAATATATCCAAAATCTAATGATGCACCGACAGAACATATCTGAACTGATTTCTTCCTTCACATAAAACAAGATGGTCATGTCAGCTATTCCTTCACCTTAATCCAATGCCATCAGTGGAGACTTATCTTTTCTTAACAATTTCTAACACTCATGGATTCTGTAATAAACTTGTAGACTAGATATTTGTCTTATTGAAAAAGAAGTATGTTCACAAGCAGACTTGACATCTTCTCAAAATATCCTCTGTTAACAGTTGTACATATGTACCGGGTCTGGTTGGGATGGAGTTAATTTTCTTCATAGTAGCCCATATGGTGCCATGTTTTAGATTTGTGATCATTGTTGATAACACACCAGTATTTTGGCTATTGCCGAACGGTTTCTCACACTGCCCCATCAGCGAGTAGGCTGGGTGTGGGCAAGAGGCTAGGAGGGAACACAGCTGAGACAGCTGACTCTGACTGATCAAAGGGATATTCCATACCATATAACGTCACGCTCAGCAATAAAACTGGGGGGAAGTTTCTCCAAAGTAGCCATTGCTCAGAGACTGGCTGGGCATCAGTCTGCTGCTGGTGAGCGACTGCTTTTGCATTACTTGTTTCTTTTTCTTTTTTTTGTTCATTTATTAAACTGTCTCGATCTAGACCCATGAGCTTTTTTTCCTCTCTTTTCCCTTTCCTAATCTCACCTCCAACCCACTGGGGGAAAGTGAGCAAGTGGCTGGGTTTTGGTTTAGCTGCCAGCTGGGGTCAACCCACCACAACATATAAAAACACTTTAATTCAAGTAACAACTATTTCTTCATTATGATATTTTCCCAACAATTCCTGCCTCCCTTCCCTAATAAAAATAGTCCTCTTGAACTTGATTCTGTCCTAACCTAGCTGTTTTCATTTTACTGAGTCATTATAGCTCTGAAAACACAGCAAAGAACTCCATTCAATAAAACCTTGATTCACTTCCAAGACAAACAAGATGGCCTACCATTTTTTGTTTCTCCACATTTTAAGTTTTAGCAATATGAGAAAAATATGCCAAAATAAGCTAACAATATTTCCAAGCACTGCCATAGCACTAAAAAGGTACCATGAGATCCCCAGATCTGAACTTTTAACAAATTTTGTTTTACATAAGATAATCACAGTGCCTAAGGCTCTTCAAGTTTCCAACACTCCTTCAGTATGGGCTGACATTACACTCTACTTACAAGCAAGTGACAACGGTTTGTTGTTAAAAGGGTTGACACTTTCTGTGTCTGGCTTCACAGATCACCAACAGTAGAGCTATGAAGACCACATTATTAAGACCTCTTTTTAATTTATTAGGAAATGACAATTTAAAGCATGAGATTCAAGTTCTCCATAGTTTCTCCTAAAAAAAAAGCTTAATTTGTGAGTCCTTTTTTAAAGCCAACTGTATAAACTACAGAAAGCAAAACAGTTTTATAAACATTAGCTAATGATTCAACACTTCCTTGTTAGGAAAGCCAGAAGCCGACCTCTTTACTTGTATCTAATCATATTAGATATAAGAAAATGAAAAGTCATATATTAAAATTCTTCAGAAATGCACTTCTGAATTTCAATTTTTTCATATTGGAGGTTTTTGATGGTTTTTTTGATTTTTTTATTTCTCTGTTTAACTATTAGATAATTATCTGAGGAATTATTGAAATTCTGGGGAAAAGTTTAATAGATATGATCATTTAAGTGTACATATTTCATTAACCTTCTATATCCCACTGATGTTCTTAAGTTGGTCCTATTGAAATGTTCCAAAAGATCTAATGGGAGATGAAATTGTAGAAATGTCATTTTAGGTAAATCTTTTCTCAAGCTTATGTTCCGATTGTCAGCCTTCATACAAATATTAAATCTTGGATCACAGAAGGCAAGCATATATACATGCATTTTTCAAACTGGTCACCACAAATGCCTCACAAGAAAACCACAGGACACCACAATCACAATTCAGTGACATCCTTAAAAATAAGCTTAATAATAATATGCCAATGGTAAAGATCTATGGAAAAGCTTACTCTTCCTCTAAATAGTAAAACATATTATTACCAGCTGGGTAGATTCAACACCAGTAATTTTCTTAGATGTCACATCATGATAATTATGCCACAGCAGCACAGATCAAGCGAAACATTACCTGTTTGTCAATGGCAGCTTCCAGTTCAGGATAGCCTACTTTATCAAGCTGGATATCTGGAAACAGATCTTCAATTAGACTCAGGAATAAGGGTTCATCTTCATCAATCTAGTGAAAATTGGGGGGGAAATAACCCACAGATTAAAACCTATTTTATTTATTCTAGCACCATAAAAAACAATCCCTAACTCTTGTAGAGCTAAAGAAATATTTGAAAACATAACAACCCATCTGTGGTAACCCTCTAGGTGCTAAACACTCTAGCAGGACACAGCAGAAGGAGATCATGTGATGCTTCCAATAATCAAGTTACTGAAAATAAACCACTAACATACAGACTGAATTTATTAAAGTAGATTTTAGCAATAACATTTCTACAAACAGTAAATTATTTGTCTAAGGTGTAAAAAAAGATAATAAAGGAGATGAAGTATCACAGCAACAGAAGAGGTTTTGTTAGCTATTTAAGACAGATGACATGGTACTCATTACTACGAGTAACATTATTTGAAAAGAGAGACTAAATACTTCAAAGGTTCTAAAGAGGTTACTACATAGGCTTCTGTTTGGTCACTTATTTCTACAGGTAGCAGGGGAAATATGTAAAAAAAATTCTGAACAACTCAAGGTGTTGTGGTTTAACCTGGGTAGGCAGCCAAGCACCACACAGCCCCTTGCTTACTCCCTCCCCTGCCCCATACAAGGTACTATGAAGAAAATTAACTCTATCCCAGCCAAAACCAGTACCCAAGACCATCCAGAGAATGGAACATTTCCAAGCTAGTTTCAGTGTAAAGGCCACACACAATTTTCTAGTGTTCACCTTAACAGATTTAAATTGTATTTAAAAAAAAAAAAACCCATGCAGATCCAAAGTGCAGTTTAATTAATTTACCAGGCCCTCAGAACTTACCAATTTAGACAGGTTCATGTCTCTCAGCACACGCATGACAATGGTAGATTCAGTATCTGTAGGGTTTGCTCTCTTTGCTGCTCCTAAAGTACGTAGCACTGACAATATATTCCGCAAGCCAAAATCATAATGCACCTAGAAGATATGCAAAGTTTGGGAAAATTTTCCCCAAGTTAACGGGAATGAAACAATTCTTATTTATCACTTAAGATATAGATATGTATGAGAAGTGGTATATGTGGCACAAATGCCTCCTAACATCCAACAACTAGTCTTTGGCTGTATGACTATAGGCAACTTCATTCCCCGCCTCTGCTACCATCTACTAAACTGTAAGGTGTGACAGAAAAAAGAAATGTAATCACAAGTCTTTGAACCAAGATAAGGTTCCCAAGGACTATTAATAAATAAATTAGCAGTATTATTTTGAATTCTCTGTGGACCTTGGAAACTGACTTTATTTGAGAAACATCTAAACAAGCACAGGCAGCACAAAACAAATGCCTCTCAATCCACTCTATAAGACCAACTAATATATAAGCCCTTTATTTGCCTTCATCATCATTCACTAAAGTTAAATCTTAATAATAAACAGTGTTCTGAATGACAGTCCCATTCTTGTACAGATAACCTGTAGCAGGAGTTAATCCTCCAGCAGAGCAGAGGGCTGCAGTACTAAACTGCAAGTGTCATTTAGCTTACTTAGTGAACATTAAGTTTTCCATTTTCTTCACATAGATACTAATAATTTGTGACATCATATATGGTTTTTCCCTAAGATAATTTTTCCTTATATGAAAATAATCACCTGCTTTGACAGTTGTTCTTCACATAGCTTGTACAGGGTAAAGAATTTCCTTGCCAATACAACATTAGCAATGAAACCACAACTAGCCAATTTGACACGAATTATGATTTGACGATCAGGAACCATCATAGCCACCGAACGGAAGTTGATCTTCAAGTTTTCAGGAAGTTCCTGCCGTCCAGCATATCCTGGATTCTGGAGAGAAGAACAGGTTTTGAAGTTGACTGCACCTTGCACAAACAAAAGAATCAGCAAAGGAATGTGTAATCTGGTTAGACAAAAATAGCTTTTTGGCTTTAAATCACATGTAAAAATGAACTGCCATGCAGATTTACCACCATATCTCTATAGCATTTTAGCCTCTCTTACATCCATGAGGTATGAAAAATGTTCCACTGTCCTGGTTTTGGCAGGGATAGAGTTAATTTTCTTCCTAGTAGCTGGTATAGTGCTGTGTTTTGGATTTTAGTATGAGAATAATATTGATAACACAGTGATGTATGTTCTAGTTGTTGCTAAGTGGTGTTTACAATAGTCAAGGACTTTTCAGCTTCCCATGCTCTGCCAGGCGCACAAGAACCTGGGAGGGGGCACAGCCAAGAGAGTTGATCCAAACTGACCAAAGGGCTATTCCATACCATAGGACATCATGCTCAGTATATAAAGCTGGGGGGAGCTGGCCAGGGGGTAGCAGTCACTGCTCGGGGACTGGCTGGGTGTCAGTCATCAGGTGGTGAGCGGTTGTATCACTGTGGTTATTTTCCTGGGTTTTGTTCCTGTCTTGCTCTCTTGTTTTCCCTCTCATTACAATTTTGTTGTTGTTGTTCCAATTATTAAACTGTTCTTATCTCAGCCCACGAGTTTACTTACTTTTGCTCTTCCGATTCTCTTCCCCATCCCACTGGGGGAGGGAGGGAGGGTAAGCAAGCGGCTGTGTGGTACTTAATTGTCGACTGGGGCTAAACCACAACATCCACTGAAACACTTTAAATCTGTATTTGTCTTATAGGTCCTGTTTTTACTGGCTACTTCTACCGATATCTCTATGGCCATTTTTCTGTACTTGTAGCAAAAAGCATACTTTGGGAACCAGAATGTAGCATGCAGAAGTAATATGACATTGAGATAACAACTTGTATTTACAGTGCTGGCTGCATTTGTTAATTGCATGTGCTTGCTGTCATTGAAACAAGACCCCGTAAACTGTCTTTGTAGTAATGCTCAATGTTCTCAAACTGTCAGTGAGTTCTAAGAGCTGAGTGACATAAGAGTTAGCAAGTACATTTAACATACCAGGTTAGAAGCGATTATTGTACAATTGTCACTGGCATATTAGAAACCTACTGAATACCTACCATAGTAAGAAAGATGCCAAATTCTGGGTTCATTTCCACATTATCTCCATCAGTAAAAATAAAGCTTTTTTTACGTTCCTTCTTACATGTCAACACAATTGCAATTTGCTGTGCAGCTACTGATAGTACTGGTAAATCAATACGATTGAATTCATCAAAGCAACCCCAGGAGCCAGACTGAGCAAGACCTTCAAAGAGAAAAGCAACTAAGCATCTGACCATTACATTGTTAACCCTTTTTTGGTGCAATTCATAAGGCAAAAATCAGGTTAATCTACCTCAGGAAAAAAACTATGTTTATTTTGGAGGGTTGGGAAAGGGACAAGGAGAAGAGTTTAATTATTTTTCAAGCAAGAATGCACAAAGTTCCAAAAGTCCTCAAGCTTGTCTAGGATACTACATCCTTCGATTTCTTCTCCTTCTCTCAGCATCTTGAATGTTTTCCTGTTCCTCCCTAGCCCCCCTCAAAAAAATCCCTGCAATAAGTCTATGAAAATATGATGGGTTGTCAATAGCTTGTTGCACAGATTAAAATGAATAATAAAGTTGCTTTCACCTGGAAAGAAGTTACGGGTCAGTCTGTGCCAGAATGGCATTCTTCCTCAGATATTTTGGGAAAAACAAAACAAAACAAAAAAATCATCAACACAGTCACTTGCAACAATACAGCAGTCAAGGACCTCCACTTGATCTCCAATTCAATGTCTGCCATGACTGACAGGTATCAATTTCAGGTGCCTAAAAAAAAATATTGTCTGCATCTAACTTCAGTGAGTTGTGCCAATTGTTTTTAACATATATAGAGCTATTCATGCACTTCCTTCAACTGATAAGAACTTTGACACGTGAAGGAGAGAAAATACTGAAATCAGAATCCAACACATTCCACCAGTTCAGCAAGAAATTTCACAGCTTTTTCTTTTTGTACTGGAAGTCCTCCTTGATTATTTTAAGTGTCTTTATGTATCCTTTCATGAACTGTCTTATGTTTGCAGACATTTCTATGTCTTGGAGACAGTGTTGCAAGCGTATTTTACATTCATAACAAGATACTAATTACTTGCACTTATTAAAAGGCTGAAAACCACCTGCTGATTATGTATTGACCTTGTTTTATAAAGATGTTCTCTTAGCATTTGTAACTTTCACATAGTCCATAGAATCATATAATCACAGATATCCTGAGTTGTAAAAGACTCATGAGGATCATCAAGTCCAACTGCTGACTCCATACAGGGCTACCTAAAAGTTAAACCATATATTTAAGAGTGTTGTCCAAACACTACTTGAACACCAACAGGCGCAGGGCCCTGACTACCTACTTCCTTGGGGAGCTTGTTCCAGTGCTTGAACACGCTCTCAGTGAAGAACATTTTCCTAATATCCAATCTGAACTTCACCTGATGCAGCTTTAAGCCATTCCCTCATGTCCTACCACCAGACACCAGGGAGAAGAGATCAGCACCTCTCTCCGCTCCCCCTCATGAGGAAGTTGTAGACAGTAATGAAAACACCCCTCAGTCTCCCTGTCTCTAAGCTGAACAAACCTAGTATACTCAGCTGTTCCTCGTAAGTCATGCCCTCTAGTTCTTTCACCATCTTTGTTACTCTCCTTTGGACACATTCTAATATTTTTATACGCTTCTTATATTGTTGACCCCAAAAACTGCACACAGTACTTGAGGTGAGGCCACTCCAATGCTGAGTATAGCAGGACAGTCACTTCTTTTGTCCGATTAGTTATACTACGCTTAATGCGCCCCAGGATACAGTTGACCCTTTTGGCCAATATCTTACTTTTGGTCCACATCTTACCTTTGAAGATCCTCCCAAGTCCTCGGAAATCCATCTGGTCTGAACAGTTGAAGACTACTACGTATTTTCCAAGGCACCGTCCCATGTCTTTGATGGTTTCAGTTTTTCCAGTTCCTGCAGGTCCCACAGGTGCCCCACCCATGTTCATGCCTAAAGCTTGAGCCAAAGTGATGTAACATCTAAAAGGCAACAGGCTATCATCACTTAATGGGCTGCAGCACACAGTTTTCTGTATCGTTCCAGAGGAACTTACTCAAATGTGTTACATGAGGAAGGTCTGATTTAAGGAGACAAGGAAACAGATGAAATTATATGCATCTAATTACAGTCTAAATCAATAAGAAGGAAAACCTTGCACTCAGCGTCTGATGCAGGTAATATTAAGGTTTGTCTCCTCATATATAAAGTGGAAGAACAGATAATCCTCAATAATCAACAACCTGAAAGATCACAAGAAGGGAAGAAAGCAGATAGAGAGACGCTGGCTAATCTAGTTTGGTTAGCTTAGTTCCTGAATTACTTTAACTGAAGTAGTTCTGAACTACATTATACTGGGGAGTACAATAATGAAAGACAGCTAATCTTTCCTTTCTCATCCACCTTTAAAATTTGATCATACAGGGCATCTCATTTTCATAACTGAAACTTCTATGCGTAATGCAGTAAAACACCAGCTAACAATTATATCTAAAGAGAAGCTCTAGAATTTGCTGTATGGAATAGTTCAAACAAGCAAAAAAACCCACACACAAAAAACCCCACCCAATGTCCTTATTTTGCCAATGATAGCTTATAAAGCATTCTGTGTATTCTTCCAGTTAGGTAGGTAGACCTCTCTGTTACTAGGACGGCAATTCTTTCAACATCCTTCTAGGTGAAAGATCTCCAGTCTATTGCAGCTGAATAAAACTGTTTTTGCTGTCTATTCTTCCTTAGCTGTTTTCATTAGCTTGCCTGTAAACACTTATTTTTGTCCTCTGTCTCTCTCTGCATACTGTATCTGTTGGATGCACCCAATCCTCAGGTATACTAGCCTCACATACATGAGAATGAGAGCCCCATACATCATATATATGGGGATCACACAAGCATGTGGAAGAAAATAAGCTGGAAGTTATTCATATTGTAAGACACAAACAAAAATATTAATGTATTCCATGTAAAATTATTGACTTTGATAAGATTGTGAAGGATAAACTCTGCAGAGATCTATTTTGCATCCAATAGGAATGACTAAATTGCCCTTGTAAAAGCCTAGGTTTGGCATCAAAGAATAAAGGAATAAAATCAGTCTTTTTCACCTGTCTGTAAGAGGCGTTATGACAAGCCTGTCAGTACAGCCCAAGAATTCATTCTGGTATGTGAAACCCACATCAGTGATCTTAATCATCATTTTATCAGAGTCTTCATTAAAATAAAATCTACACTGTTTCAGCCACTCGAAGTCTGTAGGGCTCTTGATATGCATGCAACACTAAGAAAAGAGGGAAAAAAGGCTGTGGTATTCATGGTTAACATTTATTTTCGCATTTATATTATCTCATCTAAGTAGTAATGCAAAGGCAGCACTGCAATCACAATGAAAGGCATAAAGAACAGCAGAATAGTGGAGCCCCTATCTTGTTTTTTACCATAAAAATTGCTAATGTTATTGCTGTCCCTGAAACCCATACTAAGGCAAAGGAACTTCAGGCTTTAGACAAGTGTGTCAAAACTCTAAATACAAATCAACAGTCCATAAGCCTCAAACAAAAGTCATTAAGTTCAGTTAACATTAAAACTGCCATTTCTTTTACCCCTCTCTACCATTTTATTCTTACATATGAGTAGGAAGCATGTAATATGATACTTTATTTTTAAAAAAAGTCCTGAGAATTGTATGAAACCACATGCAAATTGGAAAAAAGGTATTTCAAGACAGTGTCATGGTGCAGATATTAGTTAAGAAATTCAACAGAGCTGGGAGTAATTCAAAGTTGACCAACTGAATATCAGAACAGGATTAAAAAAGATGCCCTGCAGGTTGTATCTAAAAATTATGCTTTACATAAGATGATTATAACAACCGGTTCCACAAGGAAAAGATAGGTGCCTGCCGATCAGCAATGGGTTAAAACTCAGTAATTGTTTTCTCAGACAGCTTAATTTCAGAGTCAGGTCCAGAGCTTCCTATAGGTAAAAGGGTATGCTAGCTTTTAAGTGTTATTGTTTAAGCAGTAAATGCTTTCATTTTCCTAATTTTAGTATCCTGTGGCAGCATGAAAAGGTGTGAAGTGAATAAATAAATCCCTAAGTAATAATTACGTATGCTATTGAAACTAGAATAGAAGGGATAGCAGCTTCAACCAACTTCAAACTTTTTCCTGTACTATAACTCTACATTCATTCTATTTACTCTTTGAGACTCACAGTGTAGTCCAGAGAAAGGACAGTTACTTGCAACACAACGTATGAGGAAAAAGTCCCTAACTGATCATGCAACAGAGGCATCTAACTTAAGTGGGCCAACACAAAACATTATAAAATTCTACTATTGCTTGTGGGGGGAAAAAAACACTGAATTACTTAAAGGGAAACTAAGACATGGGAAACTAAGACATGGATTGAAGCAACATCAGCATTTTTATAATACTCCAGGTCACATAATCATTACAGTCCTGAAATTAAATGTTTAGCTCAAGAGGCAGGAGTTCATAGGTATAGTAATATTTTCTTCTTGTCCTTTCACATTGTTCTACATGGAAACCACCTCATAACTCATTGTAAATTTTTCAATACTTACCAGACCATCAAAAATGTCCCTCTGATGCACATGAATAGTGATTAATGTCTCATATTTAACTCGCTCGACTGGGCTAAGGTCTTTTGTTGTCGTATCTATCAGCATGTTTAGAAGATCCAGGAAAAACTGGTTCGTCTTTCGCATAATTTTTTTATCATACCTGGCATTAGTCAAAGCTTCTTCTGAGTCTCTTGTCCAAATCATTTGGATCCCCAACAGCCCAACCTTAGGAAACACAAAGGTATATGCTTCATAATCTTTTCTCTTTCACCTAAAATGTACATTCACAGACACAGATAAACTAAAGAAATGGTTCTGCTACTACTTGTATAAAAATAATTTTTTCATGCATCCATATAGAGGTCATTCAACCCATGCATTTGTTTTATGTGTCCCAACTCCATTCATAAACACATAGTTAAGTCCACACTTCAGTCTTGTACATACTGCCTATGGTGCACCGCTGATACAACCGTTCAATATAATTTACAGCATATATAAAAATACTATATATAATTAATATACTTTTTATATATATAATTAATAACTAATGAGTGAATAATTAATGCTTCAATTTAAAATATTTTTTCCATACTTCACAAACTCTTTATCCCCTCTCCAACAACATTCCTGATCACAAGTAGCTTCTACTAAGAAAATAATTTTCCCTCAGCACTACCCTCAGCTCCCAATCTTTAGCAATATATAATGTTTTCCTGAATATATAAACAAACATACAATTTTACTTCTTTTTCTTCAGTAGTCAAGTACTAAGCTTGTAAAGAAATAGTGTTAACTCCATTGCATTAATTTATTGCATTCAGCATTGTTTTTTAACAAGAGCTTCAGGGTAAGTCTTCTTCTTTTGGCTTCAGATATGTAAAGTGTAACTAAAAGTCAGTTTTGCATTTATAACACTGGCTGCAATTCTGATTGCAAAGACAAGGAAAAAACATCAATGTACTACATATCTGTGAACAGTTCATTGATTTAACAATTATATTACCTGGGCTGGGTAAGTAGAAAGAAATTCAGTCAGCTGGAAACTAGTTTCCTGGATGTGCGCAGCTGCCTGGCGAATAACATGATGCAGTGACAGCTGGGATTCCTTCAACAGAGAATTGAGCCAAACTTCCACGTTACCTTCAGCCATTACAGGTCTAGTTAGCTCTACAGTCTCACCCTCTCGTGAACTAATCGACAATATACGATCATATATCTAATAAAAGCAAAGCAAGAACATTTTGTGATTTATAGGTGTATTATCTTTACTATAAATGTTTGAATTTCTTGCCATCACTCCATTAAACTTATTTAGGTAACTAATAAATTATATCAATCTGTTAAGCGAAATGTAAAAACCATTAAATCATTACTTTTGGTGTGCAGAAAGGCTTTAAACAAAACAGTCATCTGAACAAGGAGACAAACCCCAATACACTGACAACTCCTGAATTTCACTTAAGTTTCAATGACAGCATCCGCTTTCCAGTCACAATAAAGGAAACCTTGCCCCATTACTAGTGAGTTAATATACTAACAAAATTTACAGCCTTACAATCAAAAATAATGGAAACACAGAAGTTACGGAACATGGTCAATCAAAGGAGTTCCAAATGCATGGGAAATTAGTGAATTTCTAAGAAAAGGTATACATACACAGGAAAAAAAAAATCGTTGCTATCTGTTCTTGTAAAGGGTATAAGAAAATTGTTCTTCAAACACTATGTTTAAAGGGATATTAAGGATAACTCAGAGAGACACTAGATATACTTCTTCTTACAATCAAAAAATGAATGAAAAAGTACAAAGACAGGTAATCTAAAGATACAAATATGCTCATAAAGAATAAGAAGCTTATCTGAGAGGACACTAGCCAACATTAAGCCACAGAAGACAGTTCAGTACCTGGGTGTTTTTTTCTGAAACCTAAGCACTGGTGCAAATTTTTGTTTGTTTTGCTATTCTATACAGAGTTTTCTTATTAAGTAAATGAGGGTATGAAACTAAATCTTAAACGAAGAAAGCCTACACAGCATCAAATAATTGATGAGCTTGGTAAAACAGCTGAATGCCCTATGCACCCAGATAGCTTGCTTATTTAACAAGTATCGTGCACTGTTAATTTGAGAGAATGTAACATTGAGGTGTGAGCAGTACATACCCTTTGGTGGAACCTGACAGTTTTAATGTTGTCAAAGACATTCAGCAGATGTGCCTGTATATTGTGAGAGTCTGATGCCTGGCCAAGAATTTCTAAGAGAGCAGGATCTGACACAAAGAAGAATCGTGGAAATAGGAGGCGCTTTTTCTCCAGGTATCTGCATTTTTAAAAAAGGGGGTGGGGGGGAGGGGAATAGATGGTAGGTGAATTAGGTTAATTTATACATCCTTTCCTCTTTAAAGGTGGCGTTTCTCACAACATATCATTGCAATTTTTAGCAGTGGCAATGACAACAATTCTTATCCATCATACCTTCACGTTAAGCACCTGCTTTAAGGCTACTCTATTAACATCAAAAGCCGTTTAATGGAAAGCTTTTATTATTTGCTATAATGTAAGCACCAGTAAAAGCAAAAGAAACTAAACCAAAATAAAATGTTTTTACATTAAGTCTGTTACTTGCTATTTAGGTCTTTCATGCTGAATTTCTCCCAGATTCGTGAAGGGTCTGAATAGGACATACAGATCTAGACTGCCTTCTGGATTGAAACTAGGCTGAAACAAGCTTTGGTTTCAACAGAGATAGAGAGTGAGTGACAGCTTAGTCACAAATCAAATACTTATCAGTGAGCTGGTAGCAATCTCTTTGGAGGTGTTTTATCATCCTGCTAACTTGTTTGCTCAGTTCAACTGAATTCATAGTAGAATAAGAACATGATCTTTGCAAAGTCCATGGGACAGTACTCAAGCGATTGCTCTTTCCCTAGTTACACGATTTACAAACATCTGTGAGACTGTGATCTTGTAGTAATCTTACCCTGTTAGTGATTTCTGACAGATTTCAAGCTGTTCTAGTAAATGGGGTAGTAACTGTCCCATTATTTCATCTCCAGTGCAGCACTGAACAACATTAGGTGTTTCATGAGCTCGGGTCATGATCCTCACCCAGGATTTATCGATGTTAGAGAAACGCTTTGCTTCCTGTTGAAACATGACGATGAATGTGGAACGGAAGAGATGGAGAAAGGAAGAGAGAAGAGGGAAAAGGCACTTGCTTGCAGAATCGGCACCCAGTAATCTCACTAGTAATCCCATGTCCAACTTCTAAAGATTTTTCAGCTTAGAAAAACACAAATCTTTCTGCTTACACAATACAGCTTATTTTATACTTGACTGTCAAGCCTGCTATCTACTTTCTCTTTCAATCATTTTTAGAGAAAAAGACAGAAAACTCATTATGCTTGAATTGCATGTTTCAAATGAGCAGATTTTTTTCTAAAAACTAAAGTTAATTTTTAATTTGAAAAGCTATGTAGGAAAGTTTAAGATAAGGATTCCTAGCAAAACCATAGGTACTACTAGGCTAGTGGTAGGTACTACTAAGCTAGCCTAACTAGGCTAGGCTACTACTAGGCACAACACTTAAACACATATTCGTTAACAATTTTACAATCTAGAAATAAAAAGATCAACTAGCTCACACAATCTTCTTATTCTTTCTAACCCAATACTTCTATTGGCATTGTTTACCTAACTTCTTAGCAAGACTAGTTTTGTTAAGTATCAAAAAAATAAAGTTTATGTTACTACATCAATTATGACATCACAGTTAAGTTTTATTCTTAAAATGTAGAAAACCAAACTGAAAAAAGGCATGTCTGAAAACCTTTGGAAGCTGCTTTGCTATGTCACCACCAACAAAAACAGCTTCTAAATAAATCCACAAGTTCTGCACAGTCATCCAGTTCTCAATGATATCTGTTGTGTTGGAAAGATAGTGCACCCATTTCTGAATCTGTGTCTTGAAGGGTGTGTTGTATCTAAAATAAAAAGAAGACACTCTATTTCAAGAAGGAAACAAGTCTCTTGAAAGCCAGCACATTACTCATAAGGATGAGGAATAATTTTGCTGCTCATATCTTTGTCAAGTGAAAGTATAAAAACCTACACTTGACTAAATTCAGCTAGTTAGCAGCTATAAACCAAATCAGGTCCAACTTGCTGCTTTATACATATGGTGTCTAGCACAGCTCTGATCCAACAGAAGCTGAATAGGAGCAAGATTTCAGTTTCACTCTAAGGCAAAGTGGTTTCAAAAGGGGACTACGCAACATCTAAAGGGGATTACACAACATCTTGAAAGCTGCAAGACTCCCAGAGGTCCCTATTAGCTGAACTCTTGCTTTTGAAGATCTGCCTGATGATGAGGTTCTGTGTTCCTTATTTTGTCTGTGGGCTTTGGCATGTGAAACCAGACAAACTGAAGCTCATTTTAACTGGGATTTTCAGCACCTTCAGCATGAGGCAGTGACCTATCACACGGGGCAGAGTAGCAGTGCCTGTAATGCCCGTAGTATGCCTGCCACAACCAGGCAGCGTTCCCCTTTATACTCATCACCACTTTTTTGCATCAATGAAAACTGTCCAGTTGATTATTCAGGAAGTCTGAAATGCATCCGCATGCTTTCAAAAGAACTTTGAAGGATACAGACAATATTGGAAGGATACAGACAATAAGAACCAGCCCATGAATAGTTCAAGGTCAAGCAAGCTCTTAGTTTTTATCTAGATGTTTATGTTCCTTCTCCTCTGTGAAAGATTTTTTCAATAAAACAAAGCCTCTTGCACATATTTTTATCTCTCCCCCCAACTCTTTTCCTGTTACCTGTTACTCATGAGAGAGCCAAGAATCATCAAGCTGTCCTCCATGGCAGCAATTGTTTCTGATGTGCTGTCACCTCTTAAAAGAAGTTCCCCACGGGTTTTAAAGTTTGCGAAGATAAATGTTTTGTTGTCCCATTCAGCTATCACTTGTTTTAACTTCTGCTCAATGTCTCTCTCCTTCACAGCACTTATGCAGATATCCTTTTAAATAAATAGGATGTCAAAACAAGCTATGAATGGTCCAAGGCTCCAGTATACAAATCTAACTCTTATTTCCTTTAACCCTAGTAAGGCTGATGAGCAACTATTTGTCAAGTGGAAAGATATACAGACATACAAACACCATAGCTAATAATCTGTATACCACATCATGATATGGCCAGCTTTGGGGGGAATAAAAGAATAATACAGTGATTACTTTTCATGTCTTTAACGTTGCAAAGCAAGGCACCCTCACAAATTAACTCCTGGGCCAAGTTGCATGACTTCAAAAGAGGAGTTGACACCAAAATATATTTGTGTCATTACTTTATACAGAAAGCTGAAGTGGTTGTCCATTTCTCTGTTCTTTAGAAATATTCTGTTTTCCTTCTTACTACTGTTATTCCTATACTATACCAGTAGATTGTTTTGTTTCATGCATCCATTTCTCTTCCTTCACAATACCTCTATTTCCTCTTTGTATCTTAATAGTGGAGCTTCCATTATATTCCTCAGTTTGAATGTTTCACTTTCCACATCAAAGTTGTGTTCAGTGAGATCCATAATACGCTTCCAGTGCCGAGGCATCATTGCTTTACTTGACATACGCTCAAGCAATGGGCAACATTCACTGAAGTCCTCAATGGTCCTCTTTAGGTCAAAAAAGGCCTGCCATTCCTTTACACCACGAGGAAGCTTACGGCATCTACACAGAAATAATGCAAGCTTTTTCAAAGTTTCAAATATTCTTTCTGTTACCCATTTAACCACAGTATATGGTTTTAACAGTAGACCACATACATTCCACATTCAGGTTACCTGTATTTTGAAGATTCTATATGTGATTCTGCATGTGAGAAAACCTGTTTCCAGTCTATTTCATTGACTGGATAGCTGGGCAGGCACCTATAGCCTCCCCCTAAGGAGTGTAGCTGCATAATTCTAATACACTTTGTCCAATCTTCAAAAACAATTGAACCGCTTTATATCTTTAATTCATCTTTTGGTGAGGCTCATGATATGCACTGGTCTGCACTCTAGAAAAAACCCTGTTCCTCAGAACATGCAAGTTTAATTCTTTAAATCATTTGATTCCTGGTTTGATGAAAAGTTCAGCTTCTGTGCATGCAATATATCCCATTTTGTAGGAAAACTATCCAGCAATTCACTCACTTGCCTTAGACATCTAGGGTGAATCTGTCTCTCATGAATAATAATATTACAACAAACAAGTGAAATTTCCCTTCATGAACAAAATAAATAGCAATTTTAACATATATTCCAATCTCATCAAAAAAAGTTAACCAAGAAGCTCTCTAAGGAACGATAGTCCTTAACATTTAGAGTCTAAACTGGCTGCTTTATTTTACTAAGTTGGTAATGGATATATTTTTCAATTAAAATTCACATTTTTCATGTTTCAATGAACAAATACACGCTCAGATATGATTATTGGTGCTAACCAATTATAATCATATTTAAGCAGTAACAAAAGTATTTTGGGCATCTTTACCACAGCAGCAGTTTCTCACCTGTTCTGAAACTCCAGAAGTTCACTGTTAATTTTTCCAGTGTCTAATTCTGACCAAAGAATATCATAGTAGCCACTGACTGTGTCAATGACATTGTTATATAGATTATAGAGTTTCTGTAACAGATTCAGTTGCTTCTTTATTTCAAGCAGCTGAGGATACCGAGTAACAGGCAAACCAAAAAGATCTTCCCCACTAGTATAAGTAATATATTTCCGAAAGAGATCATCAAATCGATTCTAAGAAAGAAAAAGAAAAAGATTGCATTAAATAAAATTAAATAACTAAATATTCAAGATCTGGCATTATGCTTAGAGCTGCATTAGTGATTAAAATCGAGTAAATACTAGAAAGATATACAGGAGATACTAACAACTTACACTGTCAACAGTTTTGTCAACAATTTTCATGAGAAAAGTAACTTTTAGTTAGCTGGAGGCACATCTTTCAAAGTTGACAGAGAGGCCATTTACTCCATGTGGCACAGTGATAGAACAATAAATGCTAAGCTTGCACTTGGAAAGAGGTATAGCATGACATACAAAGTAAAGAAAGGTGGATGCAGCAAATTCTACCTTTCCAAGTATGCTGTGCAATTCTTTTATTGAACAGTTGAAGTAAGAATTACTACTGTTTAAGCAGCGAAGAAAAACAAAATTTAATTGTCAATTGCAATATAACTGAGGGAACATAGTAGGAAGCCAAATGAATAGCACTATGGGAAAAGGAAAACCATTAGAAGTCATCATTACAGGAATAGAAATTAATCATGGTACAAAGAAACATTTCAACAGGAAAAACAGTCAGTTTAAATGGAAACCTTTAATACTTTTTTTTTTTAAAAAGGGAGGAGAGGGGAAGAAGATTGGGCAGAATTGTATTCGTGAGGAAAAGACACAATAATGAACACAAGAACGGCCTATAGCTAAACACACTAAACTCGAGAGTAGGCTCTCATCAGGATACTTGAATCTCGCAATTTTTCCTCATTTTCCATGCAGCCTTTCTCTTAGCTCCTAAAAAATCTAATTTTAACCAGCATTCCTTGCAAATGCATAGGAAAAATACCAGCTTAGCTTTCATTAAGTTAAAACAGACTTTGCCCAATCAGTAACCCTATGTATCAATGAAAATTAGTTCAACTACTCTGATTCATTCTCAGAGCCTTCAGGTGTTAGTTTACTTGCAATAAGCATTAAGCAATTTCTTAGAATTGACAGTACCTGAAATATAGTAAGCCTGTCACTGGCTTCCTGAGGCTCTAAACCAACCACCATTGGCCCATTCTAAAAAAAAGAAAAAAAAAAAAAATTAAATAGTGAATTTAGAGGGTGAAAACAGCCACAAATTATTTCTAATCAGCATTTTCTAAATGCTAAACTCAAACGTTTTTGCAGCTGCAGGATTCCATCCCTACATCAGATAACTGAACCAAGAGATCACACAGTTACCTACTAGAACAAGGACTTTATTTAAAAAAATAAGAACAAAGAAGGCAATTAATTGTCTTCTTAATACAGAAGTTTTCATAACAGTGTAAAAGTTAGGTCATGGTAGCTCATTTTTCAAGGAAAAATCAGCATTACTTAGATGATAAAAGACTGGTTCAGCTTGAGTCATTTAAATTCTACTGAGAAAGAATATAAAAGCTTAAGTCATTAGTACTTATATCCAACATCAGAAAACACTTCTTACATTCTAACATAATTTCTCATCAATCCCAATCTCCAGACTTGCTCATGCTAACTAGCTGTTTATCATAAACCCTAAATGTCTCAAGTCTTAATCTTTAAGAGCTGATTACCAGCATTACACACTTTAGTCACATACAAAAAATAGCCAATGCCTGCCCTGCACTGAAACTCAAATACCACATTAACAAGAATAAACATATTCTTCAGACAGTAGAGGCACATCCCATTAATTAGTCAACTCCACAATCTTTCCATGTTCCCACTGCTCCTCAAAAACTCCTCTAATACAATACACCATAAACACTTGCCTGATCATAATCTGAATAGAACTGTGCACAGTCTCCAGTAAAAGTCTTCACAGTGCTAATAAGCTCGCCTCTGAAGTTCGGCTGCAAAGCAATGAGATCATTCTGCACTTCATTTGCACGGACTAGCAGTTTCTCCCAAGTGTAGTGCAAAGTGTCCACCTTCTCTGTCTCTTCCTTGGCCACAAGTAGATCATACTTGTTTAACATAGCATAGGATTCCTGCCAGAAGGTTGGATCAAGATACACAAAATGGTAACTGAAGTTAGTTTTACACATATATGTATGCTAACATTTTAAATTTTTAAGAACAGAGAACGATTTGTTAGAAAAAGAAAATCTGTTCTTTTTGCATAGCAATTATCACAATCTGGCAAACCAATACCAAACCAGAAGAAACATTGAAATGAAAACTAGCTAGTTCTCCTTAACTCCTTACCCTTCACATAGCATTCTGCTTTCTGATAGATTATTTGCCCTAGTGCAATCTGCCTCTCTAAAAAACTATTTCCAGTTAAAGTACTCCTTAAGTCTACAGGTTTTAGTTTCATTTTAATGAGAATATTTTTCTGATCCATGTCTTCAGTTATCTGCTATGACCCAAGCTGAACATCACGGGAGGTGAGCCATGAGAAAACATCTAAGCACAGGCCTTCAAGTAAGTGAAGCAAACAAAATTCTATTCCATAAAGACCTTTAAGCCCTACCTCATGATTTCAACAAAAAAGAATTAGGAAATCACATCAAAAGTTACCACAACTAATATGTTCGAACTATTTCAAATGTTATAACTATTCATCATTCAGAATGAGAAATCTACTTAAAAAATCTACGTAACGGTCCTTTGTTTTCTCAGAACATTGATCTCCACTTGTACCATCAACATATAAACACTCTGCATACTGAAACCCTTAGTCAAGTTTCACAAAAACACAAGTGAAATTCACTTACTGTAAATTAGCATAGGGTAGGGTAGCAATGAATCTTGTGGCATAACAGTTTCCTCTGAAAATTTTTGTATAAAGTGGAATTACTTCCATTTACATTTTCCAGTTCAATCAAATTGCAGACAAATTGCAAAAATTGAAACAACTATCTGTCTGCCACCCCACTATGTGGAAAATACATCAACCTCCATTTCAAAAATCTGAAGCATGACTCCTTGTGCCTAGGGACTCAAAGGTCCTGCTTGCAGAACTGGAAGCTTAGGAATCCTTGGCTACCATGGCTTTTGCCTTGGCTCCACATCATATGGCAAACTACAATAGGTCTTAGCAGGAACTTCCAAAATGTCACCTCCTAAGAGAATCCATTACCTATGACAATTTCACAGAAGGTTCCAGCTGCAGATATGCTGTGCTTTTTGCCATAAAATACTTGTCCTATCTTTGCTCCTTCACACAACTAGGGAGACCCTCACAGCTTCTAATGCTGAGAGATATATTCCTTCTTAGCTGTAATCTGCGAAATATGGAAGGATTCCACACTCAATTCCATTATTTGCACATAGGAGTACATACTGAAGTCCATAATTTACCTCAGCTCAGAGAAAACAGAATCAGAAAACACAGGTGCGAGACATTTGTCTGACAGCAAACACAGTTTTTGCATCTCCAAAACAGAATATTAGATTTTTCAGTATTTGGTAGATAAGAATTTTGTGTTAAGTTACTTTAATTTAAAACAATAAGGACACAACCCTGACAATAAAATTATGGGCAATCAGGAATCATGAACAGGTCTCAAGAAAAAAAAATAAAATTCCTCTGAACATCTATTCAATGGTGCATTTTGCCAAACTATATTATTCTTAAATCCATACTCTGGTCAGGAATGTGGAGAAACAGTTACTATCTGTTTTTAATTCTGCCATTTGACCAGATGCCCCTACATTTTCAGGTGTTCAATAAATGTATTCTAGTAAGTGAACTTCTGTAAGGAAGTCAATTGTTTATGTTTATTTCAACCCATGATATAGCTGATAAAGCAATCACTCTCACACATCCTCATATAATCCGCGTAACATTAGCTTTCTCCTTTTCTGTAGGCTAAGCTAAAAAAAAAAAAAGAGGAAAATCAATGCTTTTCATACACAGACTTCTACCACAAAGTACCAAAAGCTTTCTTGCATTAAATAGCTGTATTCTCATCTTCCTCTTACCTAAATCACTCAGTTTCTGCACTATTCACTAAACCACCTCTTGCCTCAACAAGTTTACATTTGTCCAAATCAGAGTTCCATGCAAAAAAGGTTTACAGGAACACAGCAAGTCTGCCACCCAACATTTAACACATATTAAATCATACCTTTTCAAAGTGCATTGTTAAGCTTTAACCCAGAAAATAATTGCTCTGTTGAAACAGTACCCATACATGCAACATTCCTGTTAACTACCTCAATGGGACCAACTTGAGAGTCTATGGAGATCTGTAGTTCTCTGATCTCTTTTAAAGCTGACATGGCTGTTCTTATATCATCCAGATCCTTGATGCGGCGATTTAACTTCTTGCCAGTTTCCTCTATAAAAGTGAAAATTGCTTCCATCTCTGTTCGGTACTTCTTATTACAATGACACCCCAGTAAAGTCATCCAGGCTTTGGTTTCTGCTGTCAGTGCTAGCTTCAGGTCAGCTAAAAACATTGAACAATTAATAGATATTTAGATATTGTAAATATTTTTTAAGAAGTACTTTTAATCTTTTTTCAGTATGCATTCTCTTCACTCCCAGTTCTGGTTTTTCAGTCTAACCATCCATGTACAGAGAAGATGAAATCACGTTGACACCTTTGAGTGGTTTATAGGATTGCTTGCAATTCAGGATTCCTTTCCTCCTTCTCAGAATGTACCATGTTTCCTGCTGGAAAGATGAGTCTGGACTCCACACTTCTCAACTTGTTCATATATCATTATACACATTTCTGTCCTACACATCACTAACAAATCAGTTAATATTCTCATCTCAGTCTAAAATCTTTTCAAAAATCAATCTTTAAAAAAAATAATGTGGGCGGAAAAAGTAACAGTCTGATTATGGAAGCTGAAGAAACAGAAAGTTTGATCTGACATTTAATGAAACGAAATGGTCCATCAACTATTTAATTTTTATAAGTTTTATCTATATCATCAGTGGAACCAAGTGACAAACATTTAGAGAGAAAATTGCAGTCTTGCTGAGTTGCTGCCCAATTTTGCAACAATCCAGTCCATTTCTCTAATGCTCTGCCTTTAAATTCAAATTTCTTCTGCACAGTTCTCAACAGAAGAGTCAAAAATCAATACCAACACAAGCATTACATAAAATTTTAGCTGGATATAATTTCAACCCTGTTACCTATTCATTCCCTGTGCAGATTTCATTTGTGTGTCTTCCTTTTTACGCAATGCCCCTCTTGCCATGCTTAGCTCTCACACCTGATGGTCTTTATTTATTTATTTATTAAATATCAGAACTACCTCACCTCCATTGAGTTTCAACAGCCAGCTTGTTTCTCTAGTTCTTCGCCTTACAATATAATCAAAGACATTTGGTTGACACTCTCCTAATGAAGAAAACATTCTGCTTCCTCAGATTTGACATCCACTGCAAAATCAGCTGCATGCATTTTTACAGTCCATCATAGTTCACAACTGTCCTTTCTATTATACTGGTGTAAAATGCTTATGCAAAATTTAGTGAGGTGATGCGGAACCTGAGCTACAAAAAAGTAAAGATGTGAGGCCTGGCTTTCATGACAAAAAGGGAATCAGCAACACCATGCATGCTTCACTTAACTAACTGTGTTAAATAGAAGCCTTTTCAGCTGTCTCATTGCATGCAACCAGGCAAGGAGAAAAGCAACATAAATGTATCATCTTATTCCCATAAAATATGTACCTATGGGGGTCAGAAGGACAGGCAAACATCTACCATCCACCCCATAAGTGAGCAGAAGTATCCAGGTGGGGGAAGAAATTCCAGCAGAGCAGATACCCTTGCATTAGTGTTTTGTTTGCATGCATTTACAGCCAAAACAGCAATTATCTCTCTTTTTCCTTTCCATCTTTAACCTAGTTCACCCACCCAAAACTAAGCACCATCTCTCCTTCCTACATGAGTCAGAAAGTATATGCCTCCAGAGAGAAGTGGAAAGCTGAACTCTACCAGTGTACAGTGCAATAGCTCCCACACAGATGTATTCAGGCTCAGAGTTGATTTTCAGCTCCAAGTCTTGGAAATGCAGAATTTCAGATTCAAATTCAGAGAGTAATGGGTTTCCCATCATTAATTTATCAATGGTTTCCTCCTTGTCCCTCTGCCATATATGGTGGTAACAACTAAAACTCTCCAAAGCCGTAAGAACTTCCTGAAACATATTAGAAGTTCAAAGAAAGATTCTCAGCATTATATGGATAGCATACATACAATTTCTTAGCATCTACTAGTCAGAATACATTAAGAACTCCATAGTGGAGCAGGTTGCATCACCTCAATAAAAATAAGACTTCTGGTAAATTTATGCTAAAGCAAGTCCCATTAGCAACCACAGGCCTTGCCAGGAACTGTATGCTAATCATATTCAATTTGCCAAATCAGTTACAGTATTTTCTAATGAAGTGATTCTTCAGTCAATAAAATCCTAAGAATCAGTGGGAAGTAAAATACTCCTTTAAGACTAGGATACAGTACCCTTGTTCTTCCCTACCACTAGCAACTGAAACCTGATCTCCAGGGCCCAACATAACAAGAACAGCAGTAACTCAATTCATTCTCGAATTATGAAGTTATGAGACAATTTTTTTTACATGTATGACATTGGTGATGTTAACATTAAATTCTATGCTCAATTCAGGTATCTTTGATTTGAATATCACTTAAGGAGTGTGCAACAGAATTATTTTTCTGGTTCTCAGGAGTTTGGGAAAATGTCAGACAAAGTTAAATCATCATCACTTCAGCTAATTAAACAAGTAAATGAGAGATGACTGCTATGAGAGATAATCCACATCATGACTTATGATAAACATAGTGCTTGCAGGCATTTAAACCTGGCTAAACTATAAAAGTTTCCAATTACAAAATATTTAGTATCAAAATACTGAGATAACTATCCACCATTATCAACTGCACCTTCATCTTCAGCACAAGCCTATATGTCATTGTGCTAGTTACGCTTTAGTACCACTGAAGTTACAAGGCTTTGAGTCAAAAATTTCCACCTGGCAAGGCTCCATTGTAAGGCTGGACTGGCCCCAGAAGGAACTGATGCAGAGTTCCTCAAAGAAATATCAGTTCAATACCTGCCGTTTACTAAAGAGTGCATAGAATTAGAAAAGGGCAAAGAAATGATGCATATCCCTTAAGCTATCTTCTAACCTCCAGTAGCAAATCCTATGCAGCACTTTACAAATGCCAAGCTGACAGCCAGTTTTCTTCCAAAAACCTTCATAAACTCTTCATAATGGGCCAGAAGTCATGCTGGCTTCATTAGAATTTCTATGTGAATAAAACTGTATTTAACACACTTGTACAATTACTACCAGTTCTATATTAAATACACACAACTCAACTATACCTAGAGTTTTTTATGATGTTTTACCAACTGGAGATACGTTTTTAATCAGACCTAAGTTTTACTTTATGTAATATTCAAAACCTCATAAATTTTTGAACAGAGTACACTTAACGCATGTTACACTTTCAAAGCATATTTGCAAATTTGCAGCCACATGTTTTCCATCCACCATCCTACACTTTTTCATTCATATGTTTAATCACTGCTTTAAATGCCTACCCTTATTGCCCAAGGATATTAAAAGTACATTAATATCCCTTGGATAGTGATATTAAAATAACATCTCGATTGTCTTACCCTTTTTGTAGAATTAATAGCAGTGCTCAGTAAAGATACTAATTTAATAATTTCTTTGTTCTCTGAAACACTCTTGAAGTAGTTCTGGCTTTGCACTGGATCAGACAGAATGAGCGATGCTGCATCTGACATACTATCTATAAAGGCAGATTCAAATACAAAAGCAGTTTTAGGACATATTGTTTAGGCAAAGCAAATTTCTATAGACAAAAAACTAATGACTGATTTTTCAATAAGCATGCATTTTAAAGTTAAGTGTTCTTATTAATCAAAAAGGCAACTAGAAGTCTAGGATGCCAATATAATTGCCACAAATTCATAAACCTCTCAATTTTAGGAAACTTGCTTCATCTAAGTACTCTGTCAAATTTGGAATAAGTTCCACTCCAATCCTGCAAATATAATTTTTCCTTTTCTCTCACCCCTCCCCAGGGTTTATCCTGTACACTTCACCTAAGTGATTTACTGATATGTCAGCATTGAGAAAATCCATAAATATTT
The DNA here is from genome assembly GCF_034638445.1 of Ciconia boyciana. Classification (NCBI taxonomy): domain Eukaryota; kingdom Metazoa; phylum Chordata; class Aves; order Ciconiiformes; family Ciconiidae; genus Ciconia; species Ciconia boyciana. Next base: position 81,977,678 of record NC_132935.1, read on the forward strand.
TTATTTTCTGAAATAATGTGGGGTAGACCACAACTGACAATTTGAAATACAAATTAACATTAAATCCGAGCAGTTGATCACAGCCAGTCCTCAAAAGGAAAGAAAGATAAAAGGAGGGTCCATTAGTTAGCAAATACCCACAAGATTGAACTTAACATCATTTCTTATTTCATCTTGGGCAAGAGAAGCTCTTAGTTTTGAAAAAACAATCTAATTTCTTAACCAGTTCAAGTATTGCTTTCCTACTTTTTAGGTGTATAAGAGGGAGATAACCTAAAAAGACTCAATATATTTTTGAAGTACTTGAAGTAAAAAGTAGAACAATTAATTTGGCTTGATTCTAAACCATTTCAGACAAGAAAAAACAGGCAAACAAAGATACCATCTTAAATTTTCTTGAATTAATGCCTTCAATAACTTAATTCCATGTCTGATCACAAAACAGATTAAGTTAAAATCCTTTTAGAAATTTTAGTCTATTCAATCCTTTGTCCACCAATACTGCAATTTCTATAGACATTCCTATTCAATACCAGGTTTTGTTAAAGTTCAACTTACCCTTCTTAAAGGAATTTCAGCACAAGTTTTAAGATGCCATTTGAACATGTCAAGTTACAAACCACACTCGCAAATCATGAAAGATCTTTTGTGTAGCGATAGTGACTATAATTGTTTTCCAAACTCATTCACAATTTCTACTATGCTGCCCAAGCTGGCACCCTAACAGCTTTTCGCATGCTGCAGGTAGAACCCAAAGCAGTACAACACTCTGAGAGGCACAAAAAACGCCCTTACTCAAATCCTCACAAAGACAACTATCTTCGGGCAAGCCTGGTTTCTAAAGAGAAGCTCTGGCATTGTTAGTATACCCTATTTCTTCTCCAAGGTAGTTTAAAATAAAATAGTCTTCGTTCTATTCCTTTCTATGCATTTTGTATTTAATATCCTTTAACCCATACTGTATAAATCACATTTACCTAACATTCAAATTGAGTGATGTCAGAGTTTATCATTACCATGGATGTTTTTCTTTCCAGTCTCTTTCATTCCATCATCAGAATCACTGTCTCTGCTCTCACACCGCAACACAGCCACTCTTCTCTCTAACATTTTCTTCTGGGGAAGAAATAAAATTTCATATTCTATTTGCAGTAGTTTTGAAACATTAGTTTTAAGTAAGGCTGTTAAAGACACAAACCTTGGATATTCTCTCCTTACTCCACTGTCCAACTCCTTTCATTACTTTCACAATACTATCTACAGCTTTATTAAGTGTCTGCTGTACCTCATCCAAAGAGGGTGTCATGATGATATTAGGGATAGATAGATTAATACTAGTCCTAATTATAGGATGAGCACTCTTTTTCTGCTTAGAAGCATTGTCATTTTCTAAATGAAAGAAAAAAAAAAAAAGGTTGTTCACGTTTTTTTCAAGACATCAGACTAGGCATTGTACTAATATAAACCAATATATACATCCTAGTGTTGAGTAGTGAGTGTAATTTCTTAAGGAAAAAAAGATTCCTGAGTAATTTACAAGAGGTACTGGTAAAGTCTATAGCAGCACAAGCGAAAGTACCATGCTATTTCTCTCCATGAAGCTCCTCTTCAACTTGTTCTGTGTAGCTAAACTCTGTTTAGCAGAAAATTTTGTTATCTGGCTTGTACTCCCAGTCAGCATATTAAATTGGGCACAAAAACTCCTTAGAATCTCATAATATTGTATGCCTTATATGCTATAGAGACCAAATATAAACACCTTTATTTTTGTTTCTTAAAAGTACGTAACAAGAAAACACTTCAAAAGAGTGTTCCATCATAATGTATAGAAAGATCTGAAGGCAATTAGTAAGAGAAAGAGAACACACCTCTTTCTCTATTATTTTTTTCAATACGTATTATGTAAAAGACAAGGTCAAACAGGTAACCACTTATCAAGTCCAGCTCCAAATATAATATCCAGCTTCAGAACAGTACAGTCAGTCCTAAGAGAAACAGCATCACAATGACACATTCCTACTCTCACAGGAAAAAAAATTCCTTTGGAAATATACCATGTTATCAATTGTGATTTAACAGGAAAGCTTATTCAAACTCCCTTTGTTTTCCCCTCTTTTACATATGTGGCTCTTTTTTATACAGTTCTGGGATATTACATTTACATATTTCTTTCTATAAGCTAAGAAAGCAAAGTACTGCAATATGGCTACCTAAGAAGTTGATCATGGAAGATGCATGGATGCGCTTGCGTATGGTCTCCAGAGTGGTTCGAGTGACTTTCAAAAGGGCGTCAATATTACAATGATTGAAGTAGGAAAGCAGTTCGTTGGCTTCTTCCTCTAACATTTCTAAATCTGTTCTCTTCCTCTTTGCCGGAGGAGACAGTCCAGCCCATATCTCACTGGAATTGTGGGAGGAAGTCAAGCTTTTTGATCTTCTTTCCTCTTCAGTTGCTAAAACATCATACATCTAGTTAGTTAAATTGACTTAAGGGATTGGAAACACAATAAAGCAACACCTCTACAGGTGTCTGAAACACAGATAAATTTTACAGAAGTGCAGATTATACTCATTTGTAATCTGTACCTCAATGTAACAGTCCTTTCACTCCTGTCCACCTTCTCTACTCAGTACAAACTGGCATGATTATTACCAAAATTTAGATATTATTTCTTATATTCATTCTCTAGGAAGTCCAGATATTAACCAAGGCCTGTAAGTAGCTGCTCCTATGGCATTAACATTTCAACATGCAAGTTAGACTCATAATATTGATGTATTTTGCAGATGATAGATGATTGTCAGATGATCCGTTATCCTGGCAAATTCAAACAAAAGTCTTTAGACATTAGATACTGACTGATACTTCAGTCAGCTAACCTACACTACCACCCAACACATACTATCAGCATGCAAAAGAAACATAAGCACAGAGCTACAATACAATCTTCTTACCTGTATTTTTTCCCCTTATTTCACCAGTGGGTACAACTGACTTCTCATCTGCTTTTCTGACCTCTACATCAGTGTCAAGTAACATGTTAATCAGCTCATTAGCAGCATCTTCCACCAGTGAGCTTTTCAAATGTAAAGTCCGAGAACCTTTTATACAGAGCTCCTGTTATCAAACCAAAACAAACATACGTTCTTATCTTCCCAGTTCTCATGTCTATTTCACTGTCATAGCAGCCTTTATTAACACAAACGTCAAGGGCTCAGATTTGTGAAAAACAAGATCAATACACAACATTATTTTTAAATTGGTTTGCTCCAAACCATTTAGTGTTGGATTCTTTGTTGTGCCAAACAAGACATCATAAATGACTTTCAAAATTGCTGTGGCTTGTTTCCTAAATCACGACTCATTCATAGTTAATATCATGAATCAATGTTTAAAAGCCTAGTCCCATTAAAGGGCTCCCAAAACCAAGTGCTTCTTAATTTTCTTAACTGTCCAATGTAGACATAGAAGATTTAACCTTTCTTTTAATCATTGCCATTTTACACTACTTGGCCATGCCATAAGGAGTATTAGCCAATCATATTTCCCATTTATAGCTAGATAGGAGAAAAAAATCTATCAAAAGCTGTATTTATGATTAGAATAAACAAGAAAATTATTAACTGGGAGGAGAAGGAATCAAAAAATTAGATTTAATAAAATTCAGAAATATATTAAAGTACTGTGCAGTTTTTTCTTTAATACTTACGGTAAAATTGATCAAGTACGGTTTAGCCAACTATAATTTTTAACTATAATTGTGTTTTCATTTTTTTTCTTCTTTGTTATCTCCTATTTCTTTTAGCTGAATCAAATCTGGCTACCTCCATTTAATTAAAAATCAATAATGGGAAAAATTCAGCCATTAGCAAGATTCAGTCATTTTCAAATTTTAAGATACATTCTTTGATCTTCCTAATGATTCAATCTAGTTGAGAGAGAAGCCAGATCTGACTTGCAGTATCACAGCAACTACTAAACAAAGTACTCTGGGTCTTTTCCCCATGGTATAAGTATTTTTGTTGCAGCAATTTCTTTAGAAACTTAAAGACACCTGTTAGGTGATAGAGCTTATTTCTAGTCCCTTCTAATTAAAAACTACAATAAGCTTACAAATGCTTTTACTATTTTCATTGTACCCATAACTGGGATTAGTATACCACTTACTCTGCTAACTCAAATTGATTTGCTCTTGTGGTGTAATTGCTATGTAGCAGTTCAAGTTTTCTTGTAGAAGATGAACATTAAGCAATATCAATTATCACACAGTGCTGAGAAGTTTTTTTTGCTCACTCTCACCTATTTTTACTTTAGCAATTATACATTTTAGTACTAGCCCTATCAGGAAAGCAGCAGCAGGATCAACAAAAAAAACCTATGGACTGTGAGGCTTACAAAATACCATTAATTCCATAAAATGTTATTTTAAGTTTTACTTTGTATTTAACAACAAGGTGAGCTGTTACAAGGTACAAAAGAGGAAAGGCCCAAAAGTTAAGTACACTAAGAGAAACAAAACTTTCATTTGTAGTATTTATTGCTACAAGGAGGCCAGGGATGGGGATTATCTACATGATCTTCTACACTCTTTTCCAAAGCAAAGTTTATTTCAGGAGAAAACACAAGTTAGACATTATATCCTAAAGTGCCAGAATATCTCACTATTGCCTCATAAAAATCATTCTGTCATTCGATTTTATTACTAGCTTAATCAGCTTTCTAACTGACTAACAACCCACATGCTTACAGTTAATCCTCTTCAACATAAAAGTACTTTGATGGGGTGAAGGAAGGGGCTGTTCCCAGAATACCTTCAGCCAGGTACTTCTGAGCATATTTTGCACATCCCATTACCAACTCAGGAGAGTTTAAGATTAACAGAGATATTCGGTGCACAATAATTTCCATAGTATTTACTCTCCCAGGCAACCAAGTGCACTTTTTATGGAGCTATTCACAGCCATCAGATGGGCAATTCCCTTATTTAAAGGCACTAACAAGCAACAATGACAAAAAAGATACTATCACAGAGGAAAAACATTTAAGTTGAGTGATATCAAAGCATAAAAGAAATATCATACAGTAGTTGGCTTGACATTAATAAACTCAGAAAAGAACACTTCAGCTCAGACCTCTTTGCATTTGGTATTTCTGTTCCTTTTTAAGGTTCCAACCAAGCAAGTGGGGATTTCCTTACTTCAGTTTCCCATGGATGCTTCATTAATTCTGCACTGTTTTTGTCTCATAAAAAAGGGAAAATATCTTAATTCAAAGTCATTGAACTCTTCTTTATGAAAATTTTATCTAATAACCTTAGTCTTCTGGAGAAATTCCTCACAGCTCAGTGGTTCATCTTCTGGCAACTTACAGAGTGGCACTCCATTCATTTCTTGAAGGACAGCATCAATACGAAATTCAACCAAGTCATTCACTCGATCAAGCAATAACTCGAGCCCAGCTTTTGAAGCAAACAGAAGATTCAAGACAAGCTTAAAAGTTTGAAACAATAGCCTTTGCAGAGTCTTGCTTAAATTTTTACTTCAACAAACATATTCAATTTTATATGAACTCTACACCTTAACCAGCTTACTTCAAACATCTAAACTTTTATGACAAGATTCACCACTGAATTCATAATTAATTTTTTGCATAACATATGCTCATCTAGCATATGCTATCCATATCCTAAAAGATAACAGGCAAAATATTATAAATATACATAAGATGAGCTTAAAGTATATGCATTTTAAACACAAAGACATTAAAATTCAATTGAGGTCCAGGAATACTTCTCCTATAGCTTGAACTAGTTACCACTTGGAGAACCTACTAGCAACAGAAACTTTTGACAAATAAAATGTCTATCCTTCAAAAAAATGTTAGAAGCCAAATAATAGTTAACAGAAAACAATCACTAGAATTTTCACAGTTTAATAGCAATTTGCTTTCAATACTGAAATTGAAATAGCAGCAAGGTGCCTGTTCCAGACTCAAACTACTTGCACTATTCAAAATTAAATTGAGTGTAATGTCAGATTAGCATCCAAAATGCATTTTAATTTACCATTCAACTAAAGAATATTCCCACTATAACAGATTACATCATTTCAAAAAACAAAATCTATGTTTGTTGTAGTAATTAAGCTGAAGCAAAAGGAACTTGGTATCTTCAGAAACAATACGCATCTCAGTGCAATTTTGTGATAATCTTTTGAAAAGGCTACAAGCTCATCTGTTTTTTAAAGCTGTTGCCCAAGATGTGTATGCATTAGTTTCAAAGAGGCTGATGTTAAAAAAAAAGTTTAATATGAAAAGCTATTGAGCAGTGACAGTGCCAACTCAGTCGAGATATTATTCCCTGAGAACTTGTTTTGCACATTATAGAAACGAAATGCAAGATTAGGAAGAGACTGAAACCTAGGAGCTCTTTAAAAAAGTAGCTATCATTCTTTGAATTCAGAACACACAGGACCTTTTGCACACTACTTTATGCTTGGTTTAATCCTAACTGCCATCTCATCCATGTTAGTAAAAATTTGACAAATATGTGAGACAAAAAGAAGGTGTTGTTATAAAGCTGAGGTTTCATGAAGTACAGGACAGGTGAAAATTCTGCTTTCACGTATAAGTCAATGAAGTGCAAATCATATAAAGGATAGTAAGCTTAATAATGTAGCTTGTATTTGTATAGAAAAAAACAAGCAGAAGTTAGTGGAAGGAGGCAAGTGACTCACCTAGCTTGTAAAAAACACTATTAATATATTTCTCAATATTAAAGGATGTCCAGGTCAGTAAGATTAGACCTGGCTGGATAGCATCATCTACATTTGCTAACCGAGGAGCTATCAGTTGTTCAATAGGGTGTTGTATTTTCAATTTAATTCTTTTATATTCTGCCAGCATCATCTGAAATAAACAGAGAATGAAAGCATTAGTTAATATACACTGATTTGAACCTCTTCACATACATGTTTATCATAACTTAAATTAAGAAAATTCCTCTGGATGTACATCAGTGAAATTCTTAAGAAATGATAATTAATTGTTTGGGAAATGTTTTCATTATTTTTGGCAGAAAATAATATTTTTGCCATGTTTTAGACTTATGACCAAAACGGTGTTGATAACACACCGATGTTTTGGCTATTGCTGAACAGTGCTTATACAACATTGAGGCCTTTTCTGTTTCTCATGCTGCCCCGCCAGTGAGTGGGCCGCGGACATACAAGAAGTAGGGAGAGAACACAGCTGGGACAACTGACCCCAACTGACCAAAGGGATATTCCATACCTATTGCATCATGCTCAAAAATAAAAGCTGCGGGAAGAAGAAGGAAGCAGGGGGACACATTCAGAGTGATGGCATTTGTCTTCCCAAGTAACCGTGATACAGCCTTGCTTTCCTGGAGATGGCTAAACACCAGCCTGCCAATGGGAAGTTTATTTTGCTTTGCTTGAGCATGCAGTTTTTGCTTTCCCGATTACATTGTCTTTATCTCAGCCCACACATTTTCACACTTTTAACCTTTGGATTCTCTCCCCCATCCCACTGGGAGGAGTAAGCAAGCATTGCGTGATGCTTAGCTGCCTACCGGAGTTAAACCACAACATGCATAGAAAAAGGTTTGCAAATTTCAGTCTCTAAATGGATGTTCCAGGAGATGAAAAGCCCAAGGAAAAAAAAAAATGCATCTAAGTGAACTTTTCAGCAGTTTTATTAGTCCAGCCTTACCTGAACTTTAATATGGTATTTGGTTTCTAATGCATCTTTAACCCGCTGATCTAGTTTCACATGTTTTGCAAAAAACAATCCTTGCAATAACTTCATGACTTAATATGACTTTTTTTTCTCATTTCAGAATCAAATAGCCCTTTGAAGCTGTAGTTTTCTGGACACCTATCTTTGAATCCTTGTCTTGAGTCATTGAGAACCTTGTCTGTTCGTAGGTAGACAAAATGATCCAAAGGATTTAAAAGATGAGAGAAAGGGAAGTTTTAGCTTCTCTTTTTTAAACTATTCCACAGACATCTGTGTAAAACACTGGTGCGGGAACTATGCTGCTACTTGCTTGATGCTCCACACTTTTTAAAGGCATACCACCTGTTCCTCCCTCCCAGTGATCCTCTCAAAACAAACTGTATCCAATGTTGACTGCATTACTGGATGAGAGATAAATTGCTTATCATTTAGAAAGCAGGCAACAGAGCGAGGCATCTTGTAAGCCTCCTTTCCTCCCCATCCTCACCTCTTTCCCAAGCTCTGCAGAGCTTCTCTAAACCTATCCATCTTTGAAGTGACTTCACATAAAATACAAAGCCAAGAAATTATTTTAAAAAGTGCCTCAAGACAATCATAAAGATAAAAAATAGATTTGCCAATGTTTTATTAATGCGTAATAGTTGATCTTAATTTTTTCTCTTCCATACATATAGAACCTAGACATTTTAATGCACACTACACATACATAAAATAACTAAAATAAACCCACCTGCAAATTGTTGACAATCTTCTTATACCAGTCTCTCTTCTGTTGAATAATAGTTGCAAATGGTGGGATTTCAAGGCACATGTGAGCCATGCAATCTGTTTCTCTGATTAAAGTTAATATTTGAGGGTCAAAATTCACAAATAATTCTCCTGTTTGTGGAGCTTTTACCAAGAGAAATGCCTGAAGTCCTCTTTTAGTTAATTCAATCTGCAGGAAACAAAGCCATCATTCCTAATCAGACAAGCCAGTACAATGAAATACTTTGTTTTGGACATAAATATCACTTTGGCACATACTAAAATCAGGTATTGCTGACAATAAAGATTGATATGGTAGGAATCAACAATGAAACTTTATTAACACCACCTGTATATACCCAAATGCTTAACAATCAAATTAACTGTTCTTTATCTGACAGACATTCTTCTGTTGGTTCTTGGATATCATAAGCTGCGTTCCACAGTCCAACATCAAAAGCAGAGCCACAGACTTTCTTACTTCAGTCCTCTTAAATCTGAATTCTCATTTCCTTAAAACTTAAAAAGGCTTAAAAGAAATAAGGCTGCACACAACCTCCGTGATGAACTAAATTATTCTTGGATAACTTCTTCAGATATCTTCTGAATAAACTTATCCTCATTTCTCCTTTCACTTGTTTTCCACTACCTAACAGATATCCCACACACCGATCTTAATGGAACTCCCAATTATATCCAACCTCTGGGCAAATTTTTAAAAACACTAAAATTAATCTTTATTATATATTTTTTTAATTCTTAAAAGGGAAGCCTAATCACACTATTGGTTTAACTGCTGTATTTGAATATTAGAATACAATTTGTGCTCCATGTGATTAGAAGGGAGAGCATTCATAAGACCACCACACATGGAAAATTTGGCTGATACCAGGAAGAAGTCATGCCTTAGGTAAGAAAATTTTTCCTACATGAAAAACTTTGCTGCTATTCCTATTTTCAGGTGTCCTTTTGCTGACATAATTTTATTGTTCTTTATTCACTTCTTGGATTTCATGTATTGCATTATGTTGATGTGGAGCTTGTTTTTAAGCAATAGTTTCTTAACCCATTGATTTCTTTCAGTGTACTTTTTTCTTTTTTTATGGAACACACTGAAAATTTGCACTCCCTTTCAATGTCTAAAACATAGTTGACTATACTGCTTGCTTCAGCTGTATCATGTATTATCATGACATTTCACACAGCGTTTTTCAAGAAATCATCTAATCAAGTTCTGTCAGTGAAGTTGTCATGCTCTATCCACTAGCATCAAAGTCACTCAGCACAGCCGCCTTAAATAGGAGCGGAATATTTTTCTGCAAAGTTCACCAGCAAATCTTACTGCACTTTTCTTTGGACTTCAGAGACTCATTATTCCCATTATCAATCTCTTCCTCTCCCATTTATGTTCTCTTTCATGCAATTTTTATTATTAAGGTAACAGAAATAAGGGGTACATTGAAGCCACAAATCTTACACAGCCATAGAATTACAGTAACTTTCATACTTCCTGGTATTTTATTATTTTAATATGTCCAAGTTGAACATCATTGGCTATAGCACAAAAATAATTACTTTAAATCTTATGCTATTAAAAAAAGTGGATAAACAAAGTGGTAACCATCCAGTAACAAACAGACAAAGTGGGGGGAAAAAGTTCAGAAATATCAGAAAGTGACACTAAACTTAACTATTACCACTGTATAGAAGAATAAGAAGTAGCAGGAGCTACAGACCTATTTCTGTTGCATTTGTATTCCTCACAGGACGCTTGCCCCCCTCTCTTGTTTTTCTTTTGTTCAGGAGTAGAGCAGGAGCTCCACCTTGTGTTCTGTGATACTCACATCCACATCGATCTGCACTCTTGTTGCCTCAAGAAGACAGAAGAGACTACTGAACAGTAGTGTCCTGGTTTTGGCTGGGATAGAGTTAATTTTCTTCCTAGTAGCTGGTATAGTGCTGTGTTTTGGATTTTAGTATGAGAATAATATTGATAACACAGTGATGTTTGTGATGTTTTGGCTGTTGCTAAATGGTGTTTACACTGGTCAAGGACTTTTCAGCTTCCCATGCTCTGCCAGGTGCACAAGAAGCTGGGAGGGGGCACAGCCAAGAGAGTTGATCCAAGCTGACCAAAGGGCTATTCCATACCATAGGACATCATGCTCAGTATATAAACTGGAGGGAGTTGGCCAGGGGGTAGCGGTCACTGCTCAGAGACTGGCTGGGCATCAGTTGGCAGGTGGTGGACAGTTGCATCACTTGTTTTTTTTCCTGAGTTTTGTTTCTCTCTCTCTCTCGTTTTCTTTTCATTACAATTATTATTATTATTATTATATTTCAATTATTAAACCGTTCTTATCTCAACCCACGAGTTTTCTTGCTTTTGCTCTTCCGATTCTCTCCCCCATCCTACCGGGGGTGGGGAGGGTGAGCAAGCAGCTGTGTGGTACTTAATTGCTGACTGGGGCTAAACCACAACAAGTAGTCACATTTTTTTGCCATATCTGGTAGACAAGTGCATTGATGTTAAAGTGGATATACTTTTCATGTATTTTCAATGCATGTATGCTTGTTTCAAAAACCTGAAATTGTGTTCAAATCCACTTCCCTTTGTTCCCACCTAATGAATATAAGGTTGGAGCAGGCTCTGCAAGTTTATAAGGCTGCCAAGTGGGATTTGACTCTGCTATAGGAGAAATCAGATGCTTACTTTTAGCACAGATCAGAATCAGATCACAGATTGCTAGGTCCTCACAAAGAAAGGCACCAGTTCAGGGGAGATGCCTTGGATGTTACAGTCATTTTGCAAAAGATGAAAGGCGAATGTACTTGACTGCTACGTCAAGGCATGGTACATGTCAGAAAATCTGATCACTAGATCATCTAGCCAAAGCAGAAAGATGTAGCCACACAAAAAGCATACATCCTCCTTAGACATCATAGCTGGGACAGGGAATAGATCTTAAAAGTGCCCAGGCAAGGACATGATATCGGCAGCAGGTACAATTCAGTGAAAGCTATAATCCATATATTTGGAACCATGCAGGTATCCAGCACAGTACTGGCATCAAAACAGAAACTGAGTCCAAGATAGAAACACCAAACAAATGCCAAAAGCTTCCTGAAGCATCGCAATTCCTCTTCCATAAAACACGAGGGATACACATACCATATCGGCTCTCTGTGAAAAGCACATGAAATCAAAGATGGGCTTCTCAAGTTACCAGAATAAACACTTGAAGTTAAAGACATTTCTAAGTACAACAATGGCAACTTTCATTAATGCCTAGGAGGAGGACCAATTATACAATAATTGGTATATATAACAATATATAACAATTCAGCCAATAGTGCCCAACTTAGATCTGATGTACCTGAAACATAATCTATAATGAAAGAACAACTGAGGTTCCTTGATTCCCAACTGGCAGTCAATACCAGATTAATCATCAGCAACACATATCCAGCACCAGAGCCAAGGGAGTCTGAATACAGCATATTATACAACTTCTAATACTGTAGTCACTTCTCCTGTTTTAGTACACCAAATTGACACAAACACTTCAACCTACAGTATCAGACAATCAAATCTGATGATCTTTTAAACCTTCATGGCAAATGCAAGTGTGAAGGGGGAAGTAAGAGTCAGGAAATCTTAGTACATTCAGATTGAACAAGAGACAGCAGGAACCTCCGATTTCAGGTCTGGTGTAAGACTAGCTTTGAGAAGACTGATGTTTATCAGCACCAGAGATTTTCACATTGTACAAAAGTTGGGGCTGAGCTCCAAGAAAAAGAGGCAGATGCATTGCTAATTGTGCCACCACCTTCAAAACAGTCATCTGGAGATTCTGATCCTTCTTTTTGAGATTTGGGAGGCTGAGGCCAATTTTTCTACAACATGCTTTTTGACAAGGCAACAAAGAAACTGGAGGTGGAAAATATGCCAATAAAATAGTAGAAACTTGCAGAGATTTCAAGGCTATAAAGTAGTCCCTGCAGAAGCCATCTGATAATATGAAGGCAAACAGAGGTTTTACCTTCCAAGAGGTAAAATCCAGGAGGGCAAAATCAGTCAAATGAGATTTAGAACTTAAGGTAAACCATGTTTTCTGAAGAATATTCAGACTACAAAGTGTTCTGCCTTACCAAAAGGTTGATAGGAAGTAAAATGGCTCTGTATTGGGTCTGGCTTAGATGGAGTTAATTTTCTTCATAGCAGCTTCTATGGCACTGTGTTTCAGATTTGTGATCAAAACAACACTGATAACACACTGTTTAGCTATTGATGAACAGTGCTTGCACAGCATCAAGGCCTTCTCTGTTTCTCACCCTGCTGCCCGCAGTGAATAGACTGGGTGGGGTGCACAAGAGGTTAGGAGGGAACAAAACCAGGCAGATGTCCCGAAATAACCAAAGGGATATTCCATGCCATATAACATCATGCTCAGCAATAAAAAGGGAGAGTTGGAGGTTGAGGGGGTTAGCCATCTGGAACTGGCTGGACACCAGTCTACCCATGAGAGGTGGTGAGTTTTGCCTTTGCAACACTTACTTTGTTTTCTTTCTCTCTTCCTCCATTTCTTCACTTACTGAACAACTTTTTACCTTGACCCACAAGTTTTCTTGCTTTTACTTTTCCTTTCCTCTTCCCTACCCTGCTGGGGGTGGGCAGGGGGAAGTGACCAAGTGGCTGTGTGATGCTTAGCTGCCTACCAGGCTTAACCCACAACAGGGTCAAGACACACTTGTCCACTGAGTATGCTATTAATTCTACAGGATGCTCTGTCTGTTGAGACTGGATGCTTTTTACACGTACATTCACTCAGAGTGTACCCATGGCTTATCACTCACAAACTAAATCCATATTGTCCAGACCAGAGGAAACCTCTGTGTCTGCTTTTACCTTAACCTAACCAGCTGACAAAACTCCTCTCCCCACACATGATCTTCTTGCACCAGAGTCAGTAGGATACGGCAGACACAGAGGGGCAGCTAAGGCTACCACTGAATCTCCATTATACATTTCCATAATAAATATTTTTAATTATAACTTATTAGTTATAATGAAGGTCTTTCAATTGCTCCTAAATTCAGCTACAGGCAGTACAGGCACTGTTTATTAATAGAAACACTTTCTTATAAAGTATCTTCTCTTATTCATCCCTCACTTAAGAGGCATCCTAAGTCTACAGCTTAGTATACCTGACTACTGCTATTAACCAGAGATTCCTTCACGCTGCTGTAACCCAGTGTTTCACTGAGGCCTGAAACAACAGGAATCCAATCTGGTCTGTAAAGCTTGATGTTATTAGTCTACCAACAACAAAAATCCACCACATTTTTTTAAAGAAATATCCTGATCAAAATCAGCTGGTTTACCTGGTGAAGCCATCCCCTGTGGTATATCACCTCAAACTCCATAAGAACTTTTGCTACTTTGTTGTAGTTTCGGATTATGCGCTTGCCATCTGGTGTTTGCAGAACAGCCGGGTGCCGCTGGAAAGACTCCATGGGCTCCTGGATCCTATGGAATAGATGGCGTGCCCACAAGATCTTACCAGCTATTGGAGGCAGATTACGAGCCAGTGGAGGGTCCTGCTTCTGCCTAGTGTAGATCTTACAGACTGTTTCTATGTCATGACCATAGTTTTGAAGTATTTTCTGATACTTTTCATCAATGCCAAGATTCGGAATTTGTAATCTGCTTAGAAAAATAATAATCATTAAAAAAATTCTTTCAATACTTCTGAAATTCTTCTGATGCACTGTTGGAAAATATAATCATTCCAGATTCCTTTGCATTCTTTATAAAATAACTACTTTAGCAGCAGACTTTTCACTAAAGCTTGAACAAATGCTGTCACAACCTGATTCCAAGCAACCAAGATTTAGACCAGATGATAAAAGTTTCCAAGTAAGCCTACACATTTTCTGTTTTGTCACTGTTTTCAAACACTGAGCTAAAATTACGTGCAGCAAACTGTAACCAATCCACTACTAGCAGTCTACTCCATTAAACAGAATATTATAAGGAAACTGATGCAATAAAGACTGAGGCTGCTTTGCAACAATGTGAATTTATCAAGACAAATTTCTTTGTTTCCTAATACAAGCATTTTACTCTCTTCTAACTGCACTGAGGTAACAAATTAATGTCATTGTTCAAGGACAACACTAAGGCAAATATGCTAACAGCCACAAAGTATTCCTGTACTTGTGCTAATTTTGAAAGATGAAGTTCAAAATCCACTTATATTTTGCATTTTCTGATACAAAAAATATTTTTTTATTCATCCACGCTGCTGAGAAGACATCCCTTAACAGAGCTGAGCAGTTGAGTGAGAGGAGGTTGAGCTGGTTTTCGTTTGTATTTAAGGAGATGCCTCCTGCTCTGGTCCCCGCTCTTTCCACCATCCTCAAAGTGTTATTTCCACTGCCTGGCAGAATTCTAGCAATCTAGATAGGACATAGTACCTTTCAAATTTCTTCAACATACTCAGTGCTCTTTCAGTGTTCAGAGTATTTTCAAAGGTGATGTCCATGAAGATCCTTAATTGATCCTGAAGGAGAGCAAATAATTCTACAGCAGAGAACTACGTAAGGCACACACTTCAAATCTATCAGGTATTATTTGACAGGATTTATCATGCACTATATTAGAACATAATTTGTTTATATGAAACTAACCTCAATAAGTATCAATTTTCCCTTTCTGCCTTCCCTCAAGAATTAAACAAAAGACAACCAACTTTCAAGGCATTTTCTTTCCAAGTTTCCTCTGTAGCTGTGCAACCAACAAAAGCTTTTGTATCCTCAAATGTTCCACCATGCTGAGAGCCCTCAAAGAATGCTTGCTTACCTCTTTGGCAGCCAAAGCAAGCCAAGCATTTACTTTAATTTTTTTCTTCTACAGATACCCTTTCCTTCCACCAACTTGCGATTTCAGAACTACAGGAAAGTTAATTATCTGACTTATTTGTGCTATACTCCCATTCACCCAATGAAATAATCAATTTCTGTGTTATTCTTGCTAGCATAACTTCCAAATAAAGTACAGTATTGAAAAATCCTTTTGCTGGAGGCCCTCAAGGCCCCTTCTGGCCTATTCCATGAAACTGGTCTGAAAGTTAGAGAATAAATACAAGCTTTAAAGTGGAGATACAGTAGAATAATTTTTCAATTTCGTATTACAAACTTTGAGATTTGCATAATTTCTTTGGTGGTAACTCAGAGGTATTTTTGTTTTCATGAGGATTCATCGGTAAATTAAATTCTTATTTGAATCATAAAACCTACATGAAGTTCATTTATCTCTTTGCAAAACTCTTCATAGTCTTGGTCAAAATCAGTCTTCCGTTGATCCAAGAAATTGTAATGCCTTTTCTTCATGATGTCAACAATGCTCTAAACAGTTTCACAGAAAAAGAAAATTATCACCAAAAAACTGTCTTATCAAAAAGACTTACCACACCAAAATACTTAGCACAACGGGCTGTGCACATTCACATTTTACCTTTGCCATTAGTTACCGGTATTTGCTAAGCAATATAAGCAAACCACTTAAATGACATATTTTCAGGAAAGAAGTTGGTAAAATGGCCATATGAATTTCCTTTATATTATTTACTGCTGTTTTAAGTCAATTAGAACTGACAGAAAATTCAGACTCTTGCTTTTCATCTAAGACATGTGTTACTCATTAAATATTCTCTCATGCAGAGGTTCACTATTTCTATTTAAAAGTTAACAAAGTTCAACATAGAAAAATATTTTCACATTAGTATTTTCCATGTCTTTAAATTAACTGATTCCATAGAAAAACAGACTATTCAGAAGTCACAGTAAGATGCAGCACATCACCAGCCCGGGACTTATTATTCCTGGCATCTCTTACATAGCTGCTGTCCACTCAAATGAAAGTACATCTTAATCAGCATCTCCCTTGAGCTGTACACACAGTTAAAGGATTTCTAATGATGAACCACTGTTCAACATCCTAGTAGTTTACCACAGTACAGCTATGAAGCTCAACGTATTTTCAGCACAGCAGACTTCCACCATTTTATTATAAGTCAACTGAACTTCAGTTTTATGCTGCAATGGATAATGCGGTATATCTGTACAGAGTTTGCAGACTGTACCGAAGCCTGGGCTAATGGTCACAGAGCTTTTCAAATACAAATGCCCCAAATAAATGAGATGTCTGTGTTTCAGCCTACCAAAATAGTATCTTCACAGCATGACCTGAAAATTCTCAGCAACCCAAGTTGCTGAGAAGCCTGCTGGCACAGCTTCAGAAAGCAGCTCTCAGTGAAGGGAGCAAATTTAGAGCAGCCCACACCTGCCCATGTGGAATAGTCTTGGACCAAGCTATCTTTCCCATTATGCCTAGATTTCTTCTCAGAAGACTGTAGAAGAGAACAAAGGAGAAAACTGGCTACTGTGAAGGATGCAGTCAAGGAATCAAAACCCCAGACTGCAACAGGGATTGAATCGAATAAGGCTGGACCATGGAATGCTCACATTTTACCCTACAGTTATTTAACTAAAGCAAAATGTACTTATGGCCATAACAAAATGAACAGGGTAAAGCAAATTAGAATGCCACATTTGCCTGTACTCCACTGTATGACATGTGATCTCTAAAAGCAGTCTACAAACTCCACACATTGAATACTTCTGATTTATTTTAATATTTACAAGTACCATAATTATGATACTGCACTAAGAAAGATATACAATAACGGTAAGTTAACTCAGGCTCAGTAAAAGCAGGGAAGACTCTACTTGCTAGAAAAGAAAGTTAATCTTGGAAAGAAGGAAGGAAAAGAATGCGATTTAGTATATTTATATTCTTAGAAGAGCTCCTTGTTGTTCAAGTCTCACTCCTACTAAATAAAAGGACGAGGAAAGAAACCTGAATAGTAATACTAACAAGCAAAGGGATTTTGCTGTTACAAAAGAAAAGGCCTAAACTTGAAGAGCTTTCCAGAGCAAACCAGCTAAGTCATTTCTCTTCCTCCCTCACCCTAAAGATAGCCATCTGTGAATTAACTCTTTCTCCCCTCATAAAACACAAAGCTGATGATTGTACTCTAGATCTAGAGTACGGATTTTAAGTAAACCTAATAATCTGTTTTGCTGGAATTAAGCTCATTATTTCCTTAAAGAAACAAAGTAAATCTAAGAGTCCAAGGGTTTTTTTTCCTCTTTTTAAAAAACTACGTATTTCAAGAAATCAAAGTTATGTTTGTTGGTATTTATGCAGCACAGAAATGGAACTGGGGCTTGTTTCACCCTGAGCTGCAAGGAAAATCTGACTGCAGCATTGACCACCAGGCCAATGGAGCCAGCCTCAGCAGTGGGCACTGATCAGGTGCCCCTAGAATAATGGGCAAGAGATGAAGATAGTCTGCAATTTTGGTCACAGTACACTTTCATAGCTAGCAAAACATTTGTAAAGACAGAAATGTTGCACTTCTCACTTTTTCTCCTGACCATAACACAAAACCATGGCTCCAATTACTCCTGTTACAAAGTCTCCCCATTTTGTTGCTTTTTTCAATCAACTTTGATTTTAACACACCTCTTTCACATGTCCACCTGCCCCTTTTCATCTTGCTTGCTCACTTCCCCAGCAATCATAAATTTGTTAACTATTACCCAGTAATTTTAGCACAACTTACAGAGTTAATTTTTCTCTTGATAAACACTTTTCTAATTTTCATAATTATTTATTGTTTAAAGTTCAAGTCAGACTGACAGGATATCCAAAATTTGCTGTGTACCTCATATTTTGTGATCATTCGTTCCAATCCATCTATCTTAGACTCCTGTAGAACCGAGTAGGTTTTCATAGTATTGAAAACATCTATTATCTTTACCAGACGTCGATGAAAGGTTTCAAATTTTCCAAAGATATACATCTCACTAAAATCAAACTGTCTTTCAGCTGGATTTTGCTCCAATTTCTCTTTTATCTTATGAAAGCAATTTTGATACTCCTAAAAACAAAAGAAGAATTTAAAAGAAGAATGTCAAGCATATAATAAAAGGCACTGTCATCAGCTAGAACAAAATTTACACAGACAGATATTATCCTAACCTGATAGCAAGTAGAAGTTTCATCAACAAACAATCATGAACACTATAAAGACAGTAACAGAATTTGTCTATGAAAACTAACCCAACAATACCATTACAGGATCACACATTTCATCAAATGAATGAACTGCACATATATGTGTTTGTACGTTCCATCCTTAGCTAGTGTGAAATTCTGTTCCCTCCATTTTATAGCAGGGCTTGATGTGTTTACGGAATATCCAAGATGACGACCCAGATTTCAGTTTTCAGAGACTGAAAATAATGATTGTGTGCTGAGCAGTTTTATTGAGTAATAATGTTTCAAATTTTCCAAAATCACTTTCCAGAACAAAAACCCTTGTGAAGTTAGAATGCTGCTCCATAGCAGCTTCCAGTTTTCTTTCTACTTTCTTAACTGGGCACAAACCTTACTGAAAACATATTAAAATTAAATTCTTCCCAAAGTCAGATTACACAGTCAACAGACTTGCCTGAAATGGTTTCTTTCAAGAGTAGTTATCTTTAAAATACAATGTTCATTATTTTTTAGCACATATATGTATGAATAACCCCACTTGGAGATATTAATACAAAGGGCCCAGAGTTTCCTAAGCTGTTAGTGATTTGAATTTTAAGTTTTAATCTATTCACTTTCTGAAAGCTTTTGGAACTCATAAGACTCAAATAAAAACCTAACCCTTCAACATATTACAATGCAGCAACTGAATAATTTGCTATATCTTTATAGAAATATACAAATTTACTGCTCATTGCTGATGGTAAGACATCTTATAAATTTACACTAATTTGTGCTAGAACTATGCAAGATTTGTTGTTTCAGAAGGTGTCAGGATAAAGTTCTAGTCTTCCAAGCACATATTATCAGGAAATCAAAATGTAATAATGGAGGAAACCTAATATGAACCTTCTGATATCTACAGGGAGGTTATCAAGAAGACAGAGCTAGGCTCTTCACACTAACACATGGACAGAGGCCTAGAGGCAATGGGCATAAATTGAAACAGAAGATGTTCTGATTGGATGTAAGGAGAAAATCTTTCACTATAAGGACAGTCAAGCAGTGAAAGAGGTTGCTCAGAAAGGCTGTGCAATCTCTTCATCCTTGCAGAACTTCAAGACAGGACTGGATAAAGGACTGGGAAACCAAGTTTGATCTCATAGCTGTCCCTGCTTTGTCTTTGAGCACAAGGTTGAACTAGATACCTGCTGAGGACCCTTCCAAGCTGAATTATCCTATGATCCTATGTTCTAAAGGGGGGGGAGGGGGAGGAGGATCCCAAAACAGTCATAGAAGCATATGCAAAAAAAAAAAAGATTACTTTCCCAACAAGTCTATGCAATCTGAAAAGCTGAATTCTTCTCAGTTCACTAAACTGCCCTTTCTAAAGGTATAGTTTGTCCATATATCTTTGGAATATATTCAGGTCAGTAATTTCCTCTGTTTTCATTTCTATTACACATCCCTCCTCATCATGTGAGAAGAAACTTTCTAGAGAAACTCAGGCATGAAAATCCAAGTAATTCTCATATAAGAAGCATAGGTAAATTAGGCTAAGCATCGAAATCCTGTTTGCGGAAAATCAACAGACT
Organism: Ciconia boyciana; assembly: GCF_034638445.1. NCBI lineage: Eukaryota > Metazoa > Chordata > Aves > Ciconiiformes > Ciconiidae > Ciconia > Ciconia boyciana. Next base: position 81,997,887 of record NC_132935.1, read on the forward strand.
CTGGACTAAATACCCGTTAGCTCTAATATAAATACTCCAGTTCCAAAGGGTATTTTTTCAGTTGCTTCATTTTCCTTCATTATAGCATTGCTTCCTCTTATAAAATAAAGTTTTCCTAATTATGCCCTCCTAAATCTCACCTTATATTCTGTTTTCCACATGCTCTTCCCACCTACCTGTTTAAGTCTAATGGCTGCTTGTAGCTTTTCCATAACTCTCTCCTGAGGTTGATTCCAAATGGTGGCCGTATTGTTGTTTGTAATGTACGATTTACATGCTGTGATCATCTGATTGGTCACCTAAAGGCAGTTTTAACCTTATGAAAAAAACATTTCAAGACAAAGCAGATCTTGCCCTTCTTTCAGTCTCATCCCATACCTCTGACTCCACCGGCCTAAAGCCTGCAAAATATCAGTACCAAATACCAGCTACATAGACAGACTGTTCTCCTGGCAATATCCAGCCTCCAGACCAGTACACCACCAAAATGTTGTTGATTAACTACGCTCGTCCTAAACCTAAACACCTTGTACCAACCTTGAAATGATATTGAGGACTACAAAGTCATAAGACTTTAGCACTTCTGAAAGCAAAGGTAAAATCAAGGGCCCATGAGACTATGATCATTAAAGAACAGATTGTCCTTCCCACTCCATTTCCTTCTTTATGCAATCATAAGGAGGTTTAAGGGCTATATAAACTTAACAGAACTGGTTCTACAAAAAACAGTTCACCACAGGCAAAACTCATTGTAACAAAAAGTTCCTCGAGCTATGCATGTCAGGGTTGAGATTAGCCCTGATCTTCAAGAAGTCTGAAAAAATTCTTACAACTCCAAATTACGGACAGTAAAATAAGTTCTAACTCTGAAGTAGTTTTATCACTATTTGCGATTCTCTATACATTCTATACAAAAAGCAGCATTAAATTGACCAAAATGCTGCCTCTTCAATTGCTTGGTCCCTTTGTGTTTTCTGTCTCTCACTCAAGCAACACCACACAAAAAAAATCTGTGAAAATTTCCTTTCATGCTGTAGCACCAACCTTCACAAACAGCGAGGATATCTTTTCAGACGTGTTGTAATACTGAGAGATACTCTGAATCATTTTAATTGCATTTATGATTCCTGGAATAGCATCCACCATGGACACCTGGAAAGAAACACACAGTCTGAACTCTGCTTAGTACTGTTGTTACCATACCTCAGCTCAACACCTAACTAGAGAACCCAGGAGCCTTATGAGCATGGTCTTCCTAACGTTTCTGCCTCTTGTTTCCCTGGGTCTCTCCTGCGGAGCTGCCTGTTCTACTTCACCCTCCAAGCTCTACAATTCAATTTTGGGGAAAAATTTTCACTAAAGTCTTGGCTGGAAGAATTCTGGTCAGTGAGTAAAATTTGATAGACACAAAGGCCTCTTCAGAAGTACCACTTATTTTCACAAAAAGTATGCTTGTACACTCTTTTGCTAAACCTGATATAAGCTTGCATATAAAGAGAGCCCAAAAATTGCATTAAGCCTCATAGCACTCATTTGAATAAAGGAACTATGAAGAACAACTTTCCTGTAGTACTGGCATTTAGATCATAAAAAATTATATTCAATAGATTAAGTGCCTGGGAGGAGGTGATCTTATAGCTCATTGTTTGGAGTGCAGGTGCCCAGGTGCTGGCAGCAGGGGCGGCCCCTGTGAGGAGCAGCCGGGGCTGCCCCGAGCCGGACACAGTCGGTTCCAGCCAGCTCCAACAGCCCCACCACAGGGCCTGGCTGAGCCCCTCAGCCACGGGCGGGAGCCTCGGGGAAAGCCTGGGGAAGGAAGGGGAAAAGATGGATAAGAAATGGGTAAGAAATGGGTAAGAAACTGGGTAAGAAATGGCAGCCGGGGCTGAGGGAAACAGGGTGAGAGAACAGCCCTGCGAGCCCCGAGGGGAGAGCAGGAGGTGCTCCAGGCGCCCTGGCAGAGATGCCCCTGCGGCCCCTGGGGAGACCCCAGAGGAGGAGGAAAATGTGAGAGGAGGAAAGAGCGGCAGAGAGGAGGTGTTATGGACTAACCAGAGCCCCCATTCCCCATCCTCCTGCACTGCTCAGGGGGAGGACAAGAAGTGGGGAGTGAAGGGGTGAAGCCGAGCCTGGGAAGAAGGAGGGTAGTGGGGAGATGTGGTTTTAATTTTTGTCTTTGTTTCTTACTACCCAAACCTATTTTCACTGGCAATACATTAAGTTACTTTTCCCCAAGTTGAGTCTGTTTTGCCCATGATGATAATAGGTAAGTGATGCCCTTGTCTTTGTCTGAAAAATCCACAACCTTTTTCATCCTATATTCTACCCCTCATCCTGTTGAGAAGGGGGAGTGAGAGTGCGTGCTTGGGTGGGAGTTTAGCCCATAGCCAAGGTTAACCCACCACACCCACTTTAATTCTCCATACCCTCTATGATTTTTAGTAAGTCTTGCGTAGAAGAGAAAAGCCTTTTGCTAAATACTTTGAAGAGAAGCATCATTTCAAGAGTCCAGCAGTCCTGTCTTCAGCCCATGAACGGGCCAGATCGAAAAATTTTTCCAGACAGCTCCTCCTCATGTCTGAATGTCCAAAGCAATTTCAGTTTTACTCTACTGACAAACCAGTTCTCAACATTTTACAGGTAAATATCAGTAAGGAAAGGGCTCACACTCCATGCCTCAATGGCTTCCACCCCAGGTGCTACACCCTCTCAAAACAAAACATCTCTGAAGCTGGCACCACTTCCTCCTTGGTAAAAGCCAGTATGGGGAGCATGAAGCAGATCAACAGACCCTGCACAGGGCCAACAGCAAGCATATTCACTTTAACTCGGTTTTGTATGGGTATCATACTAACCTTTCATGTGAGAGATTCAAATATCAGATTGGGAAACACTGAAAGAACACACTGTTCTAACACCGTCCAGTAAATGCAAACAAACAGAGCCATACCATGGTTGCCTCAAGCACTGTTTGGAAGCAATTTCACTTTGGGAAAAATATGGAGAGAGAGGTAGCTAGGATGGTCAAAGCTTTGAGTCTTCATGGCTACTCGTCATATTTCTCTGACTAGCAAGACACATACAGTCAGTTGCAAAACCAGTTTTAATAAAAGCAACCATTTGCCACCTACTGTAGCAGATAATGGGACAGTGAGAATCCTGCCTCCTATCCCTAGTTTAGGTTGGCTAGTTTTGTTTACTACTTTGTATGCTTGCGTTATCCTGTTACTATGATACAAGAAGGTGATTTATATTTACACCTTAATATTTACATAACCATATTTATGTTTTCCTAACCCAAGAAGCTGAAAATTGCCTTATAAATGTTAGGCTAAGAATGACCTGGCCACCAACACAAAGACAAAAGCCCAGCCTTTGTCTTTAGCATAGCACCAGGTTCACTTTCACCTCCCCCCCCCCCCCTTTTTTTTTAAAATCACCAAGATTTCACTTCCTCCCATAGCACAGAATCCAATGGCGTCATCAGAGCAAGAGCTTTATAGATACCATGGCAAGAAAATAACAAGCGAGAAATTGTAGCCAGAAGTTCCCACTAGGCCACTTTTAGCATAACTGAACAAAGTCTCAAACTAGAGATGCATAAATGCTATCTAAAATGCTACCTAAAATGCTATCTGTGTTATTTCCAAACTGATCCTACAAAATACATTCATTTTAGTTGTCTCAAGTGATTTATGTTAAGAATTTAAAAGTTCTGCTTACAGGATCACTATTGTATAATGGGTCACAACATTTTTCCAAAGAATATAAATACTTCACGTTATCTTTAGCTTCATTTGCTGCATCTGTGATGCGAATATCCAATGCTCGCCAGTTCTAAGAATAGAAAGTTGAAAAAAAATAAAACCACACATTTCAGAAAAACTGTTTTGAGATCACTCTGTTTTGTCCTTAGCCTTTAAACACATTTGAAAGCACAGATCTGTTACTTCAGAGTTGCACTTGTTTACCCAAGATGAGGAACAGGTCCTTGTTTTGCTTCAGTAACTTGAGTGTGAACATACAACTAGTTTAGACCACTCAGCTCAACAAGTTATGTCAGTAGTAGTGTCAAGTCAAGCTGCTGTAAAATATATAGACACCATCTGTTAACTATTTTTGCTTGATGGACTGATGAATATATAACCATGTATGTTTCACATCTCTCATTTGATGAACCAAGACTTTTTGTTTTATTCACCTATTTTTGTGTTTGTGATGGGTCTTTAACTTTATTATGTCAATGTGAGAAGTTATGACCCCACAAGTGGTTTGGGCAGACACTGTAACAACATGAGAAAGAGGTTTAAAAATTGTGTTTTTTTCATTTTCTTTTCATTAAATACCCAGTTCATGAATTCAATTTTCTGGTTTAATAATCAACTTTTCAAAGATTTATAGGTATTTATTCCTGTTGAACCATGTGGACGCAAAGGGGATGCCCAGTCTTTTACAATAAATTAAACTAGATTTAAACTTTATCTACTCAAGGTGAGGAATCAGGAAGGACACAGAAAACAAAAGTCAAAGATGCTTCAATATTTTCCCCACGAGCAATGTTATGTACATCAAAATGAACTAGGGTATACAGAGCATTTCTAGTCTTTACATCTGTCATAATTCAAAATAGAAACCTTCAGCAGTTTGGATTTAGCAGCAGTGAGTACTCCAAGCACTGCCTTCACATCTGGGCTCTTCAGCTGGTCCGTAAGGTAGTTGAATTTTGACACTCTCTTCTTCCAGTAATCAAGCTCTGCTCGTGGTCCAAGGTCATCAGCTTCCTTTCTCAACTGGTCATGTTCTGCAAGAACCTTTTATCATACAGTAATATTAGTGAGTGATGCTAATATTTATCTGCATGGATAGCATGGATTAATTCATAATTTAATTCATAGTATTAACCTCCCATGATAAATTACCTAACTCAGCCACCACCTCACATAAGAGACCTTAATTTTGCTTGGCCTTTTTAGTTCTGAGTTAAAGAGGGAGTAGTATCTCAAGAGCACTGTTACAGACAATTACATTTTCTGCAAATAACCTGCAAAGCATGTTTCAAAGTACAATTTTGACCACTGAGAATATAGTTCACTGAATTATTGCATTTCTTTTGCTTTCATTAAATCCACTGGGAATCACTAACTGTTTTCTATTTTCATTTCTTGGCTAAGGTGAATCTTTTGAGCAGTTTATTTGTTACAAGAGGTAGAGATGCTCACCTTAGTAACCGTGATATAAGCATAGACAGAATACTTTCCCTAATGCAGTATGGACACAAGGAGCTCACAGCAAATATTGGAGGTAAGAACTGTAAGGATCATATTTACTGTGATCCTTTCTCCAGGGAGTAATCCAACTACCAGCAGCCAGCTACTTAAGAATATTCTGAAGATTGCTTTAGTTTTCTTCACAACTTTTTTTTTTATGAGTATAATATTCACTGAAAATTGTTACTAGCTGTATCTTATTCTACATAATATTTGACAACACTTCAGTCACAACAAATAGAAGAATGCATTGCAGATCTATAATAATGCTGAATGTGAAAGCTTGCATCATGGATGTAATTAATGAGTTGTAAAAGCATAAACAACTTTGAAATGGTAAAAAAGCTCCTTTTACTGTTTTGAAATGCATCACTCAAGATCTTGAGCATTAAGGGAGGTTCAGGTGCACTTCAAACTTCTTAGGAGGCTTCCTTATCTCTCATCAGCTCAGTGGGTTCAGCTTTTCTCTCTGAGCTGGGTAAGGTGGATTGAAATAATTTCTGTCCACACCATTATGTTTTCTGAACAAGCTGAAGGGGAGACTGGACAAGTTTACATGGAAAAGAAAACCACATAAAGTTACTGAATTAAAAAGAAAAAATTAATCTGGCTTGCAAAATCTCTGAATTACAAATTGTTAGATGCTGGAAGAATACTGATGGAAAGTACAGCTATCAGCTTACCCTGCTTTTATACTTTTCCCCAGCATCCACTTTTGCCTGTAGTCAGGGAGATGTCATTGGTTTAAAAGGACCTTTAATCCAAACCAGTAATGGTGGGGTTTGTGCTAGTTTGTTTATAACGGATGAAGCCATCTTCACAAGAGGCAATACAAACTCAAGTCCCTTGGAGAACCAGGTGATGTGGGGACAGAATTATTATGTAACAATAAGTTATTATAAGCTTAGCTATAGATACGCCTCTGCTTGCTCATATCCCTCATTGTTGTAAGGGGTAATAAAGCACCCTCATGAACCTTGCCATTTGTTAAGTCTTTCCTTTCCTAAAAAGGAAAAAATAGCTATGAAAACTTCTGTCCAGTCAAAAATTATGCTTCCAATCCCTCATACAGTAAAGAACAAGAAACATTTAATGTCAACTCAAAACATGGCTCCCTTCTTCTTCCAGTTTCTGAGCAAATTAAAATTCTTACGTTTGGTATTGAAATCCATAAACCCATAATGCAGTTCCAAGAATGAAAATAAACTAAACTATCCTTCTTTCACCAAAAAATAACACACAACTAAAAATCTCTCCATGACATCTGGGTTCATTAGACTAAAGATCTTTCTTGCTTTGCTAAATTAATTATAGCAAATGCTTTAATGACTATTTTACCCTATTTGGCAATAGGTGAGTAGCAAAAGAAAATAGAGTAAATCTTTTGGAAGAAGTGCAGCTAATTGCAATACACTCTCCCCACCAGTTTCAGCTCATATGTTTATAAATTAAAGAGGTTTCTTTTTTTAATTTTCTTTCTTCCTTTTAAGAGGTATAGGCTTTAATAAAGAAAAGTCTTTCATGGAGCTGATTTATTAATTTGCAGACAAACATATTTCTCTGATAAAATCTTAGCAGTAAATTCTACAAGCAGAACAGAGAATAAGGTAGCAGCTAAGTTTCCATTTTCCAAGTTTAAAAGTTACTCATCCTGTCCTCTTCCTCAATGCCTGCCTGTACAAACATTACAGAACTTGTTTCCCTGAGCTCCTATGTTTTACATTGAATGGATTGCTGATGCATAGATCACAAGAACCTGATATTAATTTCATGCAACAACTCAATCGGTAGTTTCATTTCTTTCTGAAAAGAACTTTAAGATCTATGCTATATATACTATGCTTCTGAGATTAAAAAAATTGCAATTACAAATCTTATCTGCATTTTTTAAATTTTATCCACACTTAAAACAAGTGCACTAAGTCTACAATACTAACCACATGAAGAGGTTCCATCAGCACTATGTTTTCCCTTCAAGATGAGGTGATTATCAAAAACAGGGGACTAAGCTTCCAAGGACATGTGCACACTCCATTTACTAGTAGATGAAAAAAGCTCTCTGTAGTATCCTCATTGAGAAGTAAAAGCACACAAAACATGCCAACAGTACTTTAAAATACAGGGATTGATCACATCTAATTTTATAGAAAGGTAGCTATATGCCAACAGGATTAAACTAATCATCTACCAACATGCAGATGTTGTCATATTTCACAGCTGTCCAGTGTATCACCTGTTCAATTTGTTTGGTCCACCCTTTCATGCAGACTTCTATTCTTTCAAGAGCATCTATGCTGTTAGCAACCATCAGATAATCTGAAGGTCCTCTTAGAGTTTTCAGATCATACGTTTCACATTTCTTCAGATTGACCTAAAACACAAGTTAAAAAAAAAACCTCTGAAATGCTGAAATGTTTGTGACAAATAATCCAGGAACTTTAAAAAGTAACTGGTTTCCCCACTTGGGGTATCTCATTTCATATCCCCACTTCAGTTTAAATTAAACTGGTTTGAGCCAGAACTGGACTCCAGAATCTGGAGAATTCCCCAGCCTGGCAGCTGTGCTCTCAGCCTGTGTGAAGGACAGGGCAGAAGTAGGAACTAACAGTTAAAGTAACTGTGTGTTATACATTAAGCATTCTTTAAGAAAGGCCACAGCCATTGAACAGTCAAGAGACATTGAAGTTGAGCCTCAGAAACATTAAAGCCACAGATCAACATATAACAAGTTACTGATGACAACAAACAAAAGTAGGGTTCTTTTCTTCAGTTTAACAAAAGTAATTTTTAATGAGTATTCTACAACAGCAACTAATTCAAAAGTTCCAGAGCAAGAGACATTCTACAGCTAACTCAATTTCTAGTTGCCACATGAACATACTACCTTTTCCAACAGACTTTGCTGAGTTCCTGATAGCACACTAACAAACGCTTCAAGGGAACCAAGGAAGTCCTGCTTAATATTGGAAGCTTCTTGAGGTTCACCAAGTTCAACCCAGCCACAGTCCATAGTCTGTAAGGCTGGAATGAAGATTTCTGATATCAACTGCTCAACACTTTTTAGTAAGCCATCTCGACCTACATTCATCATATTAAAATTTACTTCCTGTAAAAGAAACACAATGCAAGTTAAAATAGAAAACAAAATTTTGCCATCATTACATTTATTCCAGTCCTATTGCCTTGAGCACCTCAAAAAATTACCAGCGTGTACAAGTACTCTTCAAGCAATAACAGCACAATTCTTGCTAGCAGAGGCTGCAAGATTTGCACAGGGTCACAGTTTGTCATACAAAACTGAGGAAACAAACGATCTGAAAACACTTCCAAAATATAATGAGAGTATAAGAGACCTCTATTTATAAAGCTCAGTTTATATGGGTGAGTAAAATTATCCCAGCCTGCCACTTCTAAATCTATCAGAGTTATATTTTTGAGTACATTCATACATGCATATATACATATAGGCAGAGATCAGTGCACTTAAAAGGCTTAGATACCAAAAGAATTATGAACTACAGTTAATTCTGACTTGCAATTGCCCAAAGATTTTGGTCCAGGAAGAATACCTCTATCCAGTTTGACAGAGAGCAATTCACAGAAGATCTGCTTTTTAGACATTCTGAGAAAGACTCTGAAGACTTCTCAGGTAAATTACATGAATCTGCCAGCCATCATTTGCTTCATTAGAAGGTACCACAAGAATTTTTTTCAGCAAAATAATTTAACACCAAACAACTTGTATTTAAGTGTCACACATTAGATGTGTCTTCAGACATATAATTTTTACTTTTCGACTTGTCTTTCCTAGTTTTAAGGTATTATCTACTATCAGCAAGGACTATATCATTACTTGTGAAAAAGTCTGCTTTACACATCTTTCAGTTGCAATTACCAGCTTGCAAGCATTATTAATAAGCAGAAAATCTTCAAATGTTAAATAGTATATAATTGACTAAAATTTAAGCCAAGTCTTTCAAAATCATAAAAAAAAAAAAGAGGTTAATCATAAAACTTTAAAGTGTGCGTCTGTAGAAATCAAATCTAGTAACGACGGCCAGGTCATCCACCCTTCACTCTTCTATTTCTTGCCTATCTGGGCAAAATACAGTTTTAAAGGTTTTTCGTAGAAGAGATGGGGGAAGTTAAACTTGCTGGCTTAGGAGTTGTAGTTGAAAGTTCCCATTTTGAAGTGTATAGAAAGTTTTCCACAACACTAAATGAGAATTTAGTCCATCATTCTTATTTTAGCACTCCGATTAGTTTGTCTACAACTATAGGATTCCCTACATTTTACTCTGTGTTCATCAGTACTGGAGCACTTGATCCAGCGTTGTTCACACCAGACTGTCATAGATTTAAGGGGTCAGTACTGGAGCACTTGATCCAGCTTTGTTCACACCAGACTGTCATAGATTTAAGGAGTCTGTCACCAGTAAAAACTTGTTTATATATAATTTGCATATACGCTCTCAAAAATAAAACCATTTTTGTTTGGGTTAATGGATTTGCTAGCACTTATTGAAAATTAACAGCTTATTATTTAGGTATTGACTAACTACTCTTTGTCATTTTGGATTGTCATAAATTTTCTTCCTTAGCATCATTTCTTCATAGCAGTGATACACTTCAAGTTGCTGCTGCTAGATAATTGCTGCTGCAGCTTTTCCATTTCCCTCCTTTTTTGTCCTGTGTTTCATTTAGCCAAACTGTGTCCTTTTGCTCATTCCTCCATGTCAAAGGCTGTCAAATTATGTGCTGAGAGCAAATACCTCATGATGAAAATTAATTTTAAAAAAGATTACGTACAGTGATCAGCAGTAACTGACTCTTACCCGATAGATATTCTCAGTTGTGATGGGTTTAAAAAGACTAGATCTAATGAAGAAAATGCATACACCAGTCAAAGCAACTTCTTTTCCCTCTGTCACAAATACTTTAGGTTTCTTCTTTGTCAAATGAGAGTTAAATCCTGTTCCTGAAAGGCCAAAATGCTCTGTAGATTCAAATAAAAGAAACATTTAAAAAACACAGATTATTTATTCACAGAAAAGTTTTCTAAACAAACAGTTCAGTCATCATTTGTGTATCTATGAGTCCCAGTCCCCTGGAGTCACCCCATGGGACTATCCCCAGACAATACACAGCATCCAGAGTCCTCATGGCACAGTAAGAACCATTTCATCTAGTTTTGCCATTCTCACATCAAAAGCCTTTCATTTCTTTTCATTTATTTGTTTTCTATTCCTTCTAAGCAAAGGTTCAGGCTCAAGATCCTCTTACATGGCTCGCTCTCATGTAGTTGCAGATAATGCTCTATTGCTTAAAAAAAAAAATCAGCAAATGTCATTTACCTCAGAGGAGCTATTATCAACTGTCTTTCCTTAAGAACATGTAGACCTAGGTCTAACATACAAAAAAAAATGAAATAGAGTGCTTCTAGAAGCAAGGAGAGGCAGGCCACAGCAGATTCTTTGGGTGAAAACCAAACAAAAACACCAATAAGGGACCTACAAGGGACTTCCCTGTCCTTTCTTCTTCCCCCAACATGAACATGCTGCTCCCATGTTTTACAAGTGTTACCAACAGCCTAAGAGTCACCAAGAAGTAGCAGTGTCTCTGGGGGGGAAAATAATTCTCTTAAATTGTGTTTTTGGCCACGTTACTTCTCTGTTACTAGTTTTCCAGTGTTTTCTCAGAGTAAAATGTGCACACACACGCATCTCAGTGAGACACTGCAACAACAGAACGATCAACAAGTGAATTGTTGATACCAGTAGTTAAAGGACAATATCCAAAAAATTGCAAAAAGTGACAAGCCCCCCACCCTTTTTTCTTTCAGGCACATGACCATCTGCCCCAGAGATCCCTATTTTAGATCAAGTGGCCACCCATAAGTCCCCTCCCCAGTCTTTTGTTCACATCACCTTTCCCCCTCCCCTTTTTCACCACAGCTCCTGCAGAAGTGTCTCTTTTGTTTACCTCAGAAGTACATCAAGGGCTCTGTCACCAGCAAAACAGTCTTGACTGAGAATTTTATTAATTTGATTTATTGCCAATTAACATAAACTTGCACTTTCCTTGTACTTCAATAATTACAGAGGCTAGACCAGCAACAGTCATCCCAGTTTTCAGGGCATTCCCACAACGTATGGAGCTGGAGTAAGTAGTATACTGTGCAGTCTCTTTAGAGAAAATGTACTGTTACTGAAAAGGGTGCTAGAAGGTGTTAAGCTGCACGTTAGAAGTGCCATTCAAAACATTGCAAAAAAATCTGCATGTGAGAGTGGGCATAAAACCAGACTTCGAAATGTCCCCTTAGGGCTCTGGAGTACATCTTCCTGAACTGAGAGATACACAGCCTCCTGCTCTGCAGGGGCACAAAATATCTTGTAGGTACCCTTCATGGCATCATCTTCTGCCCTAACAGAAGTGTTTGCTGATCCACATCAGGGTCAGAAAACCAGCTTGTATTTGAGGTGGTGTGTAATAAGTGCCTTTGCCAACAAGATGCATGTAATGCCATAAAAATGCACTTAACTTTACTGATTAGTAGCCACCACTATAGCTGCGATTTTCACTTTGCTAGCCTGAGAACCACAGCCCCAGAACAATCAGCACAAAACATTCTTTTAGAAACTCTGCCCCCCCTAAGAAGGAAAAATGCACAGCACAAGCTGCACGCTGTGCTGGTATTACAAGTAACTGTACACTCATGGCTGTGGGCAAAGGCAGCCACCAACACACCCACTTCATCCCACGCTCACCTGTATTCTCCTCCTTCACCACCACTTCATTATTTTCTTACTCTTTTTTTCCCCTCCAGTGTGCATGGTCTTTTGGGGACTTTTGTTTATTCGCTCAATGCACTGGTTGCTGTGAATTTGGGGGTTTTTTTGTTGTTCTTTTTTTCTCCAGCTTTCCACGTTGCCTGCATCTAGCAGCACATCTCAAAGACCAAAGGCCCACACAATCATACTGTAGGGTCATCCGATCAGTTTGGGGGTGGGTGAGGGGGACTCTGATTATATTCCCAAGCTTTGCCCCTTGCCTCACACTCTCTCCAACATAATTCCACCAATTCAACTCAGACATGTTAAAACTTGCTCAGCAGATTTCTAAATTGGTGGCTGAGTTTGTACTTTCATTTAATTTTTATGTACATTTAAATTTTAATAAAGTTGCTTATATCATATTAAACAGTCTTTTCATATCTTTTAGGTATATACATACATATATACTGAAAATACATAAAGTACAAACACATATTTGTACACTCATGTAGGTATATGTTTACATATGCATAAACACATGTATTTATATTTATGAGGCCCTTCTTGTACACCCCACTTGTTTACCCTGGATGAACTCCCACCAACCCAGCACAGGGTCTCGAGGCCACATGGGGCCTGGCTAGTCCCAACGGCAGCAGCACTGGAGACTCTGGGACAGAAGCCATGGGCAAAGGGAGGATGTCCTTGTCACAGGGGTCCTGAGCTGCCTCCAGGGTAAGCGAGAAGGAGGCTTCCCCAGAATTCTGGTAACACGGGGGCACTGGGGAAGGGAAGGGCATATGAGCAGAAGGGACTCCTGGGGTAATGGCCCTGCTACCCATAATGCAGGTCTCCTGGGGCCATTTGTCATGCGATGGGACCACCTGGATGGATGGTCATGTGCCAAGAAATGCCGAGGGCTTCTAGGGCAGATCAGTGGTGTGACTGGAGGGAAGGGGGCAGTGCATCTGTCACTGCTCACCTTGTATGAAAGTCATCTTTTAACTATCAAAAACCATTTTCCAACCCCCCAGGCAAGAGTTGCTGGGCTTGCAAGGAAGTACCTTGCTGCTGCATAGTAGCAATATGCAGAAGTGCACTAATAAGCTTCAGTAATTTTATCAATCCTCATTTCGTGAGCAACGACAGATGTCCCAGTATGACCAAGCTTGACTTGCCTTAAGCCCCAGTTTATAAGAACTTTACTACCTGCTTTTTCCTTGCACACTTGCTCAACACAACTATAATATGTTGCAGGAAAACCTAAGTTGCTTTACCTGTATCCGTTGCCTCCACATCTTGATAGTAGAACATCAGATGACGCAGACCTCCAGGGGCCAAGAATTTGTCAATGCGCTCTATCTGTTTGAGATCATGTTGACATATTTATGCATAGCATACCCACTATCAAAAGTTTCACTTGCTCAGATTTTTAACATACAGGGCTGACAAATACTCATCACATTATCATTGTTTAATAATAAAATTATACCAGGCCCAGTTACTACCCCCCCAAAAAAAAATTATTGAGTTGCCTTGTCCTTTAGCAGCACACACCTACTAAATCGAATCATTTAAATTTTTCTATGCTGAATACAATTGAATATAGCCAGGCTATGCTTCAATTTACTGAAACCACTTGCTGTACATGCTGTATATCGTCTCTCAAACTGAGGGCATAGGGCATTTCTTCATTTACTGAAGTGCAGCAGCACCTCATTGAAGTCCCTCACCCATGTTATTGTTACTTCCATTCAGCTAACTAGCTGAAAGCAGAAAATACACAGCTGCTATTATTCCATATCATAGCAACAGATGAAGCCTTTATTTATTTATATTTTAAGCATCAGGACAATTTCACAGTTCTCCATCAATTTAAGGTTGCCATATATTCTTGAACCATATATTGGTAGTGCAGTCCAGGAATACCACATATAGGCCATACAGGCCTAGGAAGAAAGTTAATTCCTCTATGCCAGTATGCGGATCAGTGTTTCAGCACTTGAAAGTCTGGGCTAATCCATTATTTTTCTAGATCTGAGTCCTTGTTTCACATAGTCCCTAACTACATTGCAATATTCCAGCAGAAAAGGCTTCTACTTCTAGAAGTTCTTCAGAAACATTTGCTGGTACCATTTGTACTTCCTAGTAGAAAACAGGCTTTCTACTTCCTAGTAGAAAACAGGCTAAGAGATCACCAGCAACAGGAAGAAAGCCGCATTTATCCCTTTTCCATTAATAATGGGCCTCAGTTACACCATGATCACATAAACTCCTAATCCAGAAAATCTTGGCTGAGCCCTCCAAGATGAGGTCAAAACAACTATTACACTTTTCTCTTTCCAAGTATAACACCTGCCAATATTTTCTTCATCTGACAATTTTTCTCAGGCAATACAGTTTGCCAGGAAACCCATTCAGAGATAAAATGCACAAAGGCTGAAACAAGCTCTCCTTTTTAACTTGCATGACAGTGTTCTGCACAGCTTATTTTCCTATATGACACGGAATCACAAAAATGTTGAAAGGGACTTCTGGGAGATCTTGAGGCCAGTCTCCTGTATCATCAACAGCAGCTCAGGTCATCAAGAGCTTTGCCTAGGCTGAGTCTCAAAAACGTCAGGGATAGAAATTACACAGCTCACTTGATTAACCTATTCCCATGCTGCATTACCCTCCTGGTGAAGAAGGGTCTCTTAATGTCCAGTCTGCAAGTTGTAGCTATTGCCTTTGTTATATCATCTGCAACTGCTGAGAAGAGTTCAGCTCTGTCATCTTTGTAACTACTCTTCAAGCACCTGCAGGCTACTATTTGACTTCCCCTCAATCTCTTATTCTCCCTCATCTCGTATTTTACATGTCCTATGTCCATCACTATCTTGGTAGTCTTCCACTGGACTTTCTTCAGTTTCTCCACAATATTAGCACTGAAATGGAAATGCATAAATTGAAGGTACACAGATGGAAAGAGAATGCAAGATAAAACAAACCCACAACCATGTTTACCTTAGTGTCAGGGAGTAAAACATGATCTACTTGCTGTCTACCTAGGTTTTAAAAAATGATGATTTCTTTTCAAAACACAAAATGTTTCTCCATTGCATATAATACTTACCATCAACTTTGATGCACCGTTTTCTCAATATACATATTTCTAACTGCTTAGCCCCTGCATTAACCCTCATATAGTCAGTCAGATCACTTAGCTATTCTATTTTGTCAAGTAGTTTCCACTTGATTTAATTTCCTAAGCTAGATCACAATGTAGTCTCACAAATGCTGGTGGCAGCCTAACAGAAACAACAATAACATGCAGCCTGCTGTGGACAGGACTCTTGAATCTATATGCAAAAGGATTGAGAGACTTCATGCTGTGGATCCAGTATGAAATAGTGTCACGGGTTTTACCGT
Organism: Ciconia boyciana; assembly: GCF_034638445.1. Classification (NCBI taxonomy): domain Eukaryota; kingdom Metazoa; phylum Chordata; class Aves; order Ciconiiformes; family Ciconiidae; genus Ciconia; species Ciconia boyciana. Next base: position 82,013,338 of record NC_132935.1, read on the forward strand.
ACTATCTATAACCATTGGAAAGCAGAAATTCTAATCAATTTCAAAATCAATATTGTTGCAATAGGTCCTGAAACTAAGGACACTTTTGTTCAACTTAATTACAAAATGCTGGGAAATATTTTTTCGATGAGAAGACTTGAGTAATCTCAGACACGAACTCTGAGAAGTCTTAAGTAATCTCAGACACGAATTCTGACAACTATCTCAACTATCTCACTGAGTATTGGATGGTAATATCAGTTCTAAGGCATGCTATGAACTTCACTATCAAATTAATCAGATTACCTGGTTACCATCAAGAATAGCATCTTCTACTTCTGCTTTGTCCAGATTCACACAAGAGGCAACAGCATCCAGTAAGTAATCATGCCTGCCATCCAGCCGAGCACGTTTAGCCTCCCTCTCCTCCTTGAGCTTTTGCTGTTATAAAACACAAAGTGGACAATGAATAATTCACAATCTATTTTGAAAACAAAAATAAAGAAAATTCTAAAATTTATTTTAAAAAGTAAAGGCTACTACATTCTTCCATACTTGTGGTTTATGTTTTTAAGGCACTCAAATGAAATTTTTAGAAGCGACCCCTGTTGTGATTTTACAGTTCATTTCCTGTGTTCTATTTTCAGATTTAGCACAAAATTTCTATCATCAGTCTTTTGCACAGTATTATTTATTTGTTGAAAGGCTCTGTAGGGAAAAAAAAAAAAGGTATTTTATATGCATGGCTCCATCATTCTGCAAGTTAGGTTCAACACCCTAAGTCCTTAGTCCCAGCTTTTCAGTCTAGTCACATATGACCATCAAGTCAAGACAGGAATCTGACCCATCTTTGTTATTCATGGAAGATGTTGTAAGCATTTTCTAATAAAGACAGATGCTGCTGGTGAAAGCTAGGGTTTCATACATTATCTCTTTAATATAATGAGAAGTAAAACAAGCCACAAGCCTCAAGGTACACAAGTGTTTACAAATGTGCTTAACTATAGCTATTATACCATACTTCAAGCGGTATGCCTACTCTTCTAATTAAATTGAATTCCCATATGTAATACACCTCATTACATTATAGACCAAATAGCCTTCTGGAATACTTACTGGTATTATTGTGCTTGTGGATTACGAGATTTAATATCATTTCATTTTCAAAAGAAATTTAGAATTATGTTTCACTGGTGGTAAATTCAATCTTTATTTCCCCAGTGATTATGAAAAATCTAGTAACTCTATAAAAGTATGCACAAGTGATTTATCCACAAGCTTCTGCAGAGCCAATAGGACTTGCATAATATACTTTATACCGTTATGTAAATATCTTTCCTACCTCCTGGAGTAATTTTCAAATATTTGGTAAACTTGTAATTACTAGCATAGCTTCATAAATGCTGAATGCACTAGAAATGTTTTTCCATGTAAAAGACAAACATAGAAATCATGTTCTTTACACAGATATGCCTGAAGAATGCAGTAGCACATTAGTTTGTACATGTACTTTATGCTATTTTACCTCTGTCATTCCCTAACACCATCTCCACTTTCCCAAAAGTGAAATGTCATCACAGGATTGGCCTTTCCTACATGTTCTCAAATCAGGGTAGAAATTTTCCCCCTAGTTAGACATACAAAAAGCAACGATTTTGGGCTGAATCAGCTTCATGCTAGTTGATAACACTAGAATCCTAAAAACTGTTGTTCCAGTAATTTGAAGACAACTGATAATGCATCTTTAACATAGAAAAATACAACCAATACTCTGCCAATTAGTTAGCTTCTATTTAATCCAGCAAAAAGCTCTTTCGGTTTTACTTAAGCTACAGAGAGACTACTTTTGTACCATGCTGTGTTTCCAGCATAGAACTCCAGACATATTGCTACACACGGTATTCATCTTACACTGGTTATTAGTTCCCAACTCCACCTATACAGATGACCCTTGATATGTTCATAGCCTCTATTTCTTCTACAAATTGCTGTTTATGTAGGCTGAAATCATAAGCACCTTCTTCTCAAACTGGGCAATCACGCCCTGATGTTTGTTTCAGTTCTTTTAATGCTTTCCAATCCTTTAATTGCAGTCTCTCAAGCCCTATAACAAATATACTAGCTATTGTGTATAGCTGTTCACACAGAAATCAAATATTGCCTAATGCTAAGTCCAGTAACAAGAGCATTCATTAATATGTCACAAAACTTTAAAAGTCTAGTTAAATTCTTTTAATGAACTGTACCTAGAGAAAACAGGGAATTATTAACTAGATAATAAAGCTATAGTTTTATGAAGATTAAGACATTCACTTGTATTTATCACCTGTCACTTCTGGAAGGCATTTGCATTGTTCTGGTGGATATCTCTCTAATTAATGCAAGTTGCATGCATGTTTTTCCTGATAGTAGCTACAATGCAATTCAAGAATACACCCTGCCTGTCATGCTTCCATATTTTGATGATCTGCCATTTCTAAGAAAAACTTCTCCTCCCCAACTCTCACTTCAGTTGTTGCAGTCATCAGAAGACACTTCTAGCTCACTTTTAGGATTAGGTTGTCCCCCAAAAAAGTAGAAGAAAGCTAACTTCAGTGCTTTCAATAGCAAGTCATTAATTTAAATATTTAAAAACACTCAGAAGCTAGACTGGAAACCGGTCAAAATATCACTTTCCATTTGCGTACTACTTAAAGAATAAATTTTTAAGATATTCTTTACTTATGATTAGGAATCTCAGAAAATGAATTGCAAGAAAATGTTGAGCTTTCTCCCTCTTATTCTTCCCTTCCCCCCCTCCCCATCTTTAAGGGCCAGACATAAATGAGCAAAAGGCTTATGGAAGAACAAGTAGATTTCTATTCCAGATTTGTTTCCTTCCCAATTTTTGCATAGGCATGCATTTCAGGCCCTCAATCCTTTTGTATCAACCAGAACTTCAGTGAAGGAATTCACTAACCTGTTCTCAAAATTCAGTCTTTGGACTTTAAGATCCTTTAACTACCCCTGCATCTTGCTCCAAACCAGCAATGTTTTGCTGGTCATGGCCTAGGAGTTTTTGTATATTTTACATCCTGCAGGATTCACTACAGAAGTACATATCCCTAAACAGCATCTGTATGAAAAAAATACGAAAAAACAGGCAGGTTTATGTAATTCAAATAAACGTCACTTAACAGAACACTGAAACAGTAAGATTTTAAGATGGAAGGATTGCTAAAAGACATAAGCTATCATTTATGTAGGTAAGAGCGGAATTGCTGGTACGTGCAGTAACACTTACATGCAAACCCTGAAAAGTATCAGCAGCAATTCTGGTCAAGGTCATACAACAAAGCCCCCTCATAATGTCCCATGATGTAGGAGGATTCAGATGGAACAGTAACTTACAAGAGATAAATGCTTTCTCACTTAGATATCTGGAAGGATTGTCCAAGTTTTTATATGGTACAGCTTTACCTTGGTTCTTCATTTAAAGAACAGCAGCACAGCCACCTTTAATTTTGGGTTTCTTTTCCCCCCTCTTAGGTAGTTACAAAGGTAAGAAAGGCCATATGACATAGTCTCACAACAGATGCAAGTCCAAAGTGAAACTAATTAACCGAAAAGTCCTTCTTTGATTATTAGTCTACTTATAACAAGTAACTTGTTTTATGTTACATAAAACCTTAAAATTCCTAGTACCTAAATACCAAAAATTAAGCACAGGAAACTAATTTCAGTAGACATCTGCTCCTGAAGCAGAATAAAGGGGTGATTCCTACATTCATTTTAACATACACCTAAACCCATAACCATCACACCATCAATCTGAAGCAACAAATGGGGACTAAGTTAAAATTTAAAAAGTGTTTTCTAACTACCACAAGAGTATATAAATATATATATATTTAAGCAGAAGGTACTAAAAGATCAGAAGTCAGAGATGCCAGGGTCCTTCCTTTGAAACAACAGCCTCAGAAACCAAATATTGACTATTGCCAACTTGTCCATTACAGAGTGCAGTTGCTGATGTGTCTGCAGACACCCTGATCAGAGTTAGCATGAATGTTATTTAGTATGCAAGTCATAACTGCACAAGTCAAAACTTGTTCCTGAACACAGTTTATCCAGCAAATGATGCATTTGGTTGTCAGAATACTGTGCATTACTGAATTTAGACACTCTCAGATCAAAGTCTTATGGATGAGCAATACACTTGAACTTTACTGGGAAGTTCAATAATAAAAGAGTCAAAAAGTAAGTGTTCTATTGTTAATTTACTGTCTCATCCAAAACTTATTTAACCAACATGGCATTCCTCTGTCTCTCCTTTAACTTGCTAAGATGTTTTATATTTCATAAGCATTACTCATGGATTTCCCTGTAAAAGTAAACTGCAAACCATTTTACACTTTCCAAGCACCCTGAGTTTTCAACAGACACACACCTTTTTATTCACTCCTCTCCAAAGAACAAACACCCTACGGAATTAGGATAATCCCCTTAGCTGACTCTTAAATCTCTAATATCAATCAGAGCTTTCCCACATTTGTTATAACACTGCACTAACTCAGGAACAGTTTGTTCCAATAACCAGCTTTTAAAATAAGTCTAAGGGTCTTAATGACTTCTATATTTTATTATTGTTTCTCAATACCATGAAGTACCTTCAAAGTTCTGTTCCCATTTTACAAGTATAGGAAGAGTGAAGTTAAACTTCAATTTTCCTTGGTGACTGTCCTGGTTTCAGCTGAGATAGAGTTAATTTTCTTTATAGTGGCTGGTATGGGGCTATGTTTTGGATTTGTGCTGAAAACAGTGTTGATAACACACTGATGTTTTAGTTGTTGCTGCACTAGTCAAGGACTTGTCAGCTTCCCATGCTCTGCCAGGTGCACAAGAAGCTGGGAGGGGACACAGCCAGGATAGTTGATCCAAACTGACCAAAGGGCTATTCCATACCACATGACGTCATGCTCAGTATATAAAGCTGGGGAAGCAGAAGGAAGGGGGGCACATTTGGAGTGATGGCGTTTGTCTTCCCAAGTAACCACTACGCGTGATGGAGCCCTGCTTTCCTGGAGATGGCTGAACACCTGCCTGCCCATGGGAAGTAGTGAAGGAATTCCTTGCTTTGCTTTGCTTGTGTGCGCGGCTTTTGCTTTCCCTATTAAACTGTTTTTATCTCACCCCTCGAGTTTTCTTATTTTTGCTCTTCCGATTCTCTCCCCCATCCCACCAGGGGGGAGTGAGCGAGCGGCTGCGTGGTGCTTAGTTGCCAGCTGGGGTTAAACCACGACAGTGACAGAGCCCACCCCTGTTTTGTTGCCAAATGCAGCATCAAGCTCTTTATTGTACCAGTATAACATTTGTGAAATTATACCACTGCGACAATCTGGACAAGATACAAGTACCAGTAGCGAAATGCATAAATATCTCCCAGTGCAAATTTACCCTTCAGAACATATCATGCAACTAAGCCTTTATTGATACCCTACCAATTAACTTACAAGACCAGTTACACAGAAAACCCCTACGTCTTATGACAAATACCTATTCCAAATACTGTGTTTTGCTTTAAAAGGCATAGTTTATCCATTTTCATGTAATTAGAATATTTTGTGAAACCAGTATCATCCACTTAAAACCATTTTAAAACACACCTTTTTCTTCCCCTCACTCCCCTGTCAATTTACACCTTTATTCAAACTATACGGTTACTAGTCCGGACCTAATCCAAAGTTCAGTTTTCCTTACCTTTATAACTCTGCCAATGCTCCGCTTCCAAAGTTGCTTTCTTCCAGCTCTAAACATTGTACTATTCGATATAAGCATCAAGTACTGTTTTTCAGCAATAAGCCTTAAACCATGGAGCAAACTTCTTGATTCATCATTTTGAACTCTCCCCCCAACCTTTTGTTCATATTTGTTTCATTCCTTATCTGTAGGAACACCAGAAAAGCCCTAGAAAATACAGTAAGGTCCTCAAAAGCCAGCAGCAATTAACCTTAGCTCTGTATCTTTTTAAAAATTCAGTTCTAATGTGCATTTAAATTACTTGAAAACTAAATCTGACTACTTTAGAAACTAGAGGTCTCTAACCATCAGAGTTTACTGCCTATAGATGAGGAGTTGAAAATTACTGCTACCAACCACAGTGTTGTTAAGGTGATATTGTTTATATACAAACACCACTCAATATGATTCATCGTGGTCAAGGGCAACATAACCATTTGCAAAAGTCAATTTTATAACTGCTTATCTGATTTGTGTTTAGCCTTCTTAAGTAATCCTCATGTCAACAGACATCTTTGTTTCCTTGTCACAGATGATTGTTTAAATATATAGCAACAACAGTCAAGCAGCTTTCAAATAGCTTTCACCTACAGACTACTAAATTAGAGTTTTCTATTCATATTTTCTTATACAAGTACATTCAGACTCAGTTATTTTTCAGTTGTACAATGGTTGCTTAATACAGCAATTTTTCTTCAGCAAGGAATGTTAAGGTTTTTCTCCTTAAAATACCCTTAATTTTTTCCATTTCAGTGACAGAATCTAATCTGATGTCCTCTTGAAAATGCCAGAAAAAACGAACTAATGATCCAATATTAGGAACAAGAAAAACAAGAAAGTTTTACAGCTATTTCAGGCTTAGAATGCCCCTAAATATTTCTGCTTCCACTCATATCAATGTGAATGATGCCTAAAATCCCTTGACAACCTCAGTGTTGATAAAATTCGTATGAGTAAAAACCATTTTCCCCACATTATCTGATTTTTTCATACAATTTTCCCCACCTACTATAGTCAAATCTGATTATGTATATGTTTGAAAGAGACTGAAAAAAATTTCATATAGTGTAAAAGTAAACATCCATACCTTTCTCTGAGCCCTTTACAGCCTTCTCTCAAGACTAAACATGCTATTAAATATTACATACTGAGCTAGTTCCTGGACCTGACCATCTTGGTGAGCCACTACTGAACTTGCTCTGTCAACCTGCTGGCTATTTCAGCCCCGCACGTGGTCAGCATTCTTTGCTGCAAGATGCATTACTGGCTCATGTTCAACTTGCTGTGGAACAGAACCCTTCAGTCCTTCTCAGTAAACCTGCTATCTAGCAAGTTGGCCACTGGCCTGTACTTTCATACAAGGTTATTCCATCTTACTGTAGGACTTAGCATTTGCTTTCATTGAATTTATTTTATGTTCCTGTCAGCCCATTTCTCAATCGTGTCCAGGTCGGAATAGCAGCCCTGTCCTCCACCTATCACCCTCTCCCCCCAGTTTGTTATTGTCAGACTTGCAGAGATAGCACTCTGTCCCATCATTCAGGTCACTTGTGAAGACACTAAAGAGTATTAGCCTCAGTATCAATTCCTGAGGGACACCACTAGCAACTGGCCACCAGCTGGACTTGGTACCACTTGGAGCCCACTTATCCAGCCAATTTTCCACCCAAATTATCAGACAATTATTCAGTCCATATATCACCGGTTTAACTCTAAGGATATTATGGGACACCTTGCTAAAGTCAAGATAAAGAACACCACCACTGCCTTCCCCTTGACCACATAGCCAGCCACCTCATCATAGAAGGCAATCAGGCTGGTCATGCAGGATTTGCCACTCGTAAATCTACGCTGGCTGTTCACAATCATCTTCTTGGTCCTTCATGTGCCATAAAATGGCTTCCAAAACAGTTTGTCCCACAATCTTACCAGGAACTGAGGTGCAACTGACCGGTCTGTGGTTCCCTGGATCTCCCCTTTTCTCCTTTCTGAAGATGGGTATGACATTTGTCTTTTTCCAGTCATCAGGAACCTCCCCAGATCATCATGGCTTCTCAAAGGTAGGAGAGGCCTCAAAATGACATTGGTCTCCTCCCTCAGCACTTTCAGGTGCATCATATCTTCTGCCATGGACTTCCATATGTTCAACTGGATTAAGCACTCCCTAATGCTGTCTTTGGCTACAATGGGTAATCCTTTCCATAGGATTCTTCCATGCAAGAGGCTCAAAGACCTATAGAAGGTCAGAGGGCAAACCCAACTAGTGAAAACTGAGGGAAAAAAGGCACTGAATACTTCAGCCTTTCCCATGTTCTTTGTTGCTTAGTCCTCTGCCCCACTGAGCAGTAGGACCCACATTTTCTTTTGCTGGCATGTACTCAGAAAAGCCATTCTCATTTCCCTTCACCCTCCTCACAAGTTTGAACTCCAGCTGAGCTTTACCTGACTTAACTCTATCTGCGCACATTCATGCATTGTCTCTATATTCCTCCTGGGTGCCCCATCCCTGATTCTACCTTCTACGGAAGCTGTGTGAGTGTTTGAGCTCAGACAGGGTCTCCGTGTTCATCCATGCTGACCTTCTGCAAGGTCTCCTCTTCCTTCTACACATTGAATGACCTGTCCTTGCACTCCAAGGATGATGATGTTGCAGATCAACCAGTTTTCCTCAGTCCTGTTTCCCTCTAGGGCAGTCCTTCACAGGATCCTGCCAACCAGATCCCTGAAGAAGTAAAAAATCTGCTGTCCTGAGGTCTAAAGTTGTGACCCTACTGATTGTCTTGCTCCCTTCTCTCAGGGTTTTAAGCTCCACAACCTCACGATTGCTACAGGCAAGGGTTCCCTCAACCTCCACATCCTCAACTAGTTCTTTCTTGTTTGTGAGTGGCAAGCCCAGCAGAGCATCTGTCAGCTCATTTATCATCCGCTAAAAGAAACCATCTTCAAACTCCAGAAATCTCAGTCATGTAAGTAACTTGGAATGCAGCATTTTTACATTAATTAAAAGACTGGCAAAATTAGAATGACTGGCAATCATGACAGGGAATAATCTAACCCATGGAATGGACCCATATATGTGTTAATATCAAATAATCACAACTCATTAACTTACACAGAAAACCTCTTTGCAGCTGTAATGTACCCTAAGTCAGCTCTCACTCAGAACCTTTTAAGTAGACTGCATTTACAGTACTACATAATATGCTGATCTTGGTTAGAGTCCTGGAAAGGTTTTTGACATTTATGAAAAGCAACTTCTTGTGATCTTCCACCTCATTATGTGTTAAAAAAGAAAAACGAAAATAATGAAGTGGTTGAGACAGTACGTAACTGCCATTGTCAGGTCACTATTGTCTTCGTGTCAAAAGCCAGATTTCCTGCAGACCTAATTTAACACACCACTAATACAACCAACAACTCAGAAGGCTAAGCAGCAACCTTTTGGTCTGCAACTGTTCAAGACTTATCACCTGTACCGCTTGTTTGCCTTACAAGTCACAAAAACAAATAATGCTCAGCTTCAAGTTTGGTGTAGCTAATAACTGCCGAAATTGCTATAAAAACATTGCTTTAGGAATTTGCTTTACATCCACAAAAACATTTGTTTGAACAGTGTATCATGGCTATGTAAATGGGCCCAATAAACCAGGTTCATTCTAAAGATTTTTTTTAACAGAACAGTTCTTGCTGAAGCAGGGTCATGTAATCAAAAACTTAACAAGGACTCCTTGGTACTTACAATACCAGATTTAACACTTACAAAAACATTTTTATCATTTGCAAAAACAGGTTTTCTTGCAGTTTTTAATCAACTTTTAAAAAATCTGCTCTTCTACCCTTTATTTTATTGGTGATCCACAATCAGATCTGTGATTTGAAGAATACATTTCCTCCCCAGATGCTCCAGGAATGTAAGATCCATGGTGAAGTTGCATTATTTTTAATAATGTAATATTATTAAAAATATTAAGGAGGATAATATAAAACATCAAGGAGGATATGCAATCTTGTATTATAACTCAGCATTCCCAGAATAATTTTAGTCTGTCATGTGTCTCTGGATAGCCTTGACTATGTTCAGCACCCTACAAAACATTCTATCAGATTTGGGGTAAATCACCACTATGCAGGTCAGTAAAACCATGAAGCACACAATCAACTGCATTAGAGGAAAACTTTGTAGATTAAAATATTAAGTGATCATATTAGTTTAGGAATTATGAAAGTTCATTTCACAATGTCAAAAGATTTTTTTGATAGTGTTACACTGCACAGCTTCAGCACCGAGGTTTCTTTTACTACGGATAATGACAGTAGTTAGCTACCATCTAGTGGTTAAAAGCTGAAAGTATACATTACCTTTATGCTGTTTTTCACAAGACCACAAAATACAGTCTATACAAAATTTGGCAATTGAAATTGGCCTTTATGGAGATGATCACTTACAAACCACAGATGAAAATCTACACTGAACAGAAGCGGAGGAACTTAAAGAAAAGCATATCCTATTCTACTGCATTCTCTCTCATACAGCTGCAATGATATCAACCAAAGCTAAGAGTGGACTTTCTTACCTTGCACTGCTTTCAAAGTCAAATAACATTGAGGCTTTAATACCTTTAATTAAGGCAAGGATTTTTACCTGCTTTGCTGAGAAAAACTAAAACTTCAACATATTTAGTGATTTCCTACACTAGTAAGCATTTGGGTTGCTTGTCATTCCAAAAAATGCTTTTTGCCTTAAACACCTAACAAGTGTACAATTTGTCAGCCACCTAATGTCTTACTTCAGCTCAAACAAGTAAACAAAAAAAAAAGGCTATCATAGCTGAGAAATATAACTTCTCTTCATCTTACTTGTTTGAAGAGGTAACAGATATGACTAAGATTTTAACGTATAATAATGTCATCTTACTGCCCAACGAGCCTTTTATGGTGAAATATAGTACTGCTTAAAGAATTAACCTGCCATGTAGGAAGCCCTAGTGTAATTCCCTGTTCTGCTTTAGACAAGACATTTGTCGTTCAGGCTCTGCTTGCCTATTTGATCCAATGCTAAGAAAACAAAATTTAAAGATAAAACACTGAATATATTAAGTAGACAGATGATACACAATTAGTCTTCTGTTTACCAAGACAGAGAGGATGTGTGGGTCTTGCCAAATAAAGAGACATTATTGTGAGGACAGAAAATTTCAGTTCCAGTAACCATGCAAGTAATACATTTTCCATCTTAAGAAACTACAGAATCTCACACCTTCTCTGCCCTTCTCCCATACCAATTATGTGGACATTGTGCCCATCAGCTTCAGTCGGAGTAAGGATCAAAGGCAAAAATACACTACCTCAGGTTCTTCAAACATCCCCAACCCTGCTCAAACGTTCCAAATATCCTCAACAACGCAGACTACAGAGTGTGATAAATTCTCAACATGCAATTGAAGACCAGGAGGGCAACAAGGTCCAGATTCACTGGAAGCCGAGGACACTCCTGAAATGAAGGGAATGGTTTTGAAAGAAACAAGTTAGGTAAACTTTGTGGGTTTTACTCTTAAAAAAGATCAGAGGGATGTTTTTAAAACTAGCCTGAGGAAAAGCTTTCAGGCCCTAAAGATCATGTGGTCTCAAAATACATATCCACTTGCATGAAGTACAGGGAGCCCTAACGTGATAGAGCAGAGGCTGCCACCCTGCAAACCATAGCAAAAGGCTGGAACAGATGCTGTCCCTTTGAACAGCGTGGAAGGAAATAGAAAACCAAAACAAGTGCATACTGCTTCTGCCTAAGCAGAAGTCCTAGAAACAAAGTTGGGGGAACCAGATGCTATCTTTGAACAAAGACATTGCTATAACAATAGCACTAGAAACTCAGCATAAGGAAGGTATAATTGGTACCTTCTGCCATACATCAAGGTATTTACTGTACAGGAAACACAGAAAAGCCTACACTGCTGTAAAAGAGCTCGGTGTTCAAACAACTTAGCAAGCCAACCAGAGCCCAATGGAATAAAGTTTCAGTCATAAACAAGATAGACATAGCATATGATATTACTGGCTGCTTGATTAGGATGGAAGTATTGACTGTGACATGTTGGCAGTGATGAGAGGGGCTTCCATGGCTGGGAACAGTATCAGCAAGAAACTTCAGCTCTCTCCGCGTATGCTAGGGAAATACCATCTCATATTGTGAGGCCAATACTAAATTTTTTAGGCATTATTAATAGTCATAGAAAGTTTATAATAAAAAAACCCAAAAACATACAAGAGGGCAAGTGACTCCTACCTCGGTCCCTAAAAGGGCACAATATCAGGTTCCAAATGTTAGTGTTAGCGAGAATAAAATACAAAATTCAATAACCTCACAGCACTAACAAAAGTTAAAAAACAAAACAAAACAAATGCCATGCAGTCAAATGCTACTTCAAAATTAGGAACCACTAAAAATAAGAAGGTAAAAAGCAGAAGTCAAAAGAATAGAATCCTTGCAGACAACATGCAAACTATTTAAGAACAGCATACGGCAAATACAGAGCAATTGCACAGCTTCTACCAAGAAAGACTTGAGAAAAACCATAAGCCAGCCAGCATAGCAGAGTAAACAGTAGAGTAAAAGCAAGAAAGCATCCTCCAAAAAGCTGGAATAACAATGATATGGAAAAAATCCAGACTAATTAAACCCCAACAGCTTAGACAAAGATGCAAGATGAAGCAGTCTGAATAACAGCTAATAAGAGATACAAAGTGCTGATAATGAGGTCCCTTTCACAGTGCATCACAGAAGTAGGAAACTTCTCAGAACGTCTTCCAAAAGTCATAATATTGCAAGAATGCAATAAAAGATTATGAAATTTGTGTACATTTTTGCTGCAGAAGAGTTCAATGTTTCTTTCATAGGAACCTCCCACTTAAACTGCAACACATTAAAGCTCAGAAGACAAGTTTATAAGCTGACAACAAAAATTTTTTTAAAAATCAATGGTAAATAATGCATCAGATGGGTAGTCACCCAAAAATTCTAAAGGAACTCAAAGAAAAAAGAGAAAAACTGCTTAATGTGACATATACTCTGCATCAGTATCAGAGGACTGGTCACTGGCTTATAAAATGCACACTTTCAGGGCTAGCTGAACGAGAAACAACTGATGAGGAAGCCTGACTAGGTAAAATAATAGGTATTATAATAAAGAACAGAATTAAGGCGCAGCTCAAATAATTTAATTTCCCAAGGAAAAGTCAACAAGGTTCTTGTGAAAGGGAGAAACACTCATCATGAACTGCTGAGGTTCACCAAAGGGGTTAATAAGCATTAGTGTAAAGAAAATTGATCTACATGACCTGGATTTGCAAAAAGCTTTCAAAAAGATCCATTGCCAAATGCTTTGTGGAGAAGCATAAGGGAAATGACCTTTCAGAGATAAAGAACTTGATTAAATGGTGGGAAAGAGAGGATAGGAATAAAATTAATAGTTAGCTTACAGCAACTGGTCAGCAGTGGAGCTCTCCAGGCACCCACACATAGTCAGGTGGCAAAGGGAAAAGCTGTGAGAGGGGCAAAGTCTGCAGACAAAACTAAGCTAATCAAGGTAATAAGGGTGACCACAAAGAATTACAGAACCTTCCAAGACTGAGCAACTATGTTAGAGCGTCAGATAAAAATTCAGTGTAGGCAAATGGAAAAAGAACAACCTTAACCCTGATTTCACATATAAAGTGATGGTCTCTGAGCTGATCATTACTACCATGAAGTCTGTTTCTACCTTTGTAAACAACTGGCTAACATATAGAAATTAGTGAACATCCTGGATAAGGGCTCAATTAGAGACACATGACATCACATGAAATAAACAGGTCCCAAACAGTCCACTAAGAATTAAGGCAGACAACTGCTCACTTTTAAAATAACAACTAGGAAAAAAGGCAAGGTTTTTCTTCATCTTATTATCTGTCTCACTGAACATGTTTACTCCATCATCACACAACTGCTAGGCCTGGGACAAGGAAAGGGCAAGATGCAGACCATACTCTCTAGTTTTAATAAAGCATGAAACAGGATCAGTCTCAATGCAAAACTTCATCCTGAAGCTCTACAGCCTCCCTAGCTTGTCTGGATTTCTCTTCTTTGCGAGTAGCAGTTAAGCATACATTCAGAGTTCTGGAACCCACCCTAAATTTTGCACCTATTCTTCACATTTGCATAGTTGGATCAGTTTATCACATAAAGGTTTGCTAGTTGGTTAGCATTTCATGAGAACGTGTTTCCATCCCTTTTCTTCATCATACTGCTCCCTCAGGGAAAAAACATCTCTGAGGTTCTCATTCTCTCATTCCCACATTTCTGAAGCAGAAATGCAGGCCTCCAATGTAAAACAGGCAGCCAAATCCAAGGTTTCTTATGGAAAAGTATCCAAGACTTGGACTGCTCTTTTTAGAAGAGTTCTTGAGGATTACTTCCCTTGGGAGCAATGTTTACCAATTAACAATTCAGTCTTGAGGACTTTTCAAACTACTATAGATTAAAAATATAAATGCAGTGGCACCTACTTTTTCTTTCTTATAGCACCCACTAGTTTGACCCCATTTTTCTCTGTCACTGCAAAAGTTCTTGGCAGTCTGTATCAAAAAAGGGGATTCAGCAAGTCTTTGGTTATAGTTAGAAAAATCTCTAACAGAAAGCATTAGATACACATATATGTATAGACACACACACGTACATGCCAGCCATTCCTACAGGAAAGTAGCTCACAGGTTCCTACACAGAGACAACACTGTGATACCATCCGCAATGGATGTCCAAGTGATGCTATTCAGTAGCTGTTGTCTAGCATTAAACAATTAGATTCTCTTTTCAGGCTGTTGCATGGCAAACAAAGCACCGCTGTAATAACAGCTCATAGAGTAATTAACTTTTTGCTCATTTAACCTTAGAAATAAAGTTGTTTTTCATCCCCTCAGGCCCCACCAGGAAGCAAAGGTAGGGTATTCTTCCTCATTAACTTGGCAGCATATTTTTTAATTCAGCATTTTTTATTAACTCAGAACTGCTTTAGTATTAAGTTAGGCATTTTAAAAGTGAACTCAACTCAAAAGATTCACACTCATCCAATTCCATATTTTTTCATTAATTGGTACTAATTTATACCTCAAAAGTTCAAGGACCAGTTCTTAAGAGATTTCACTGATGTATTGTTTTTCTTAGGCAAATGCTCAGTCCAGCTTAGAACCCTTGTCTCAGCAGTCAGCAGGGCAGGCTAAATGTCTTTTTTCTTTCCATAATGTCAAAAGGGAATACCTCCCAGGTCAGATTTCCTATTAACCCAAAGCTTACTCAGAGTGGTCACAAAGTTTAAGCTGTTCTTTAGCTCCAGTTACATATAAAATCTCGCTTTGCTTTAGTATTATTACCACTTCCTTCCCAGTGAAAAAAATTGAGCCTCCTATGGCCATATATCTCTACATATTAGTAGAGAAATATTAGTCAAAACATAAATTGACTTGAAAACTGTCACATTCATGTGAGATCTAAATGAGAATATAGCTTAACTTCCTTTCCAGTTGCCTATGCGTTGTTATGGAGTTTCATCAAACTGCAGTTAAGTACCGTGTCCGAGGAAAAAATCCTAACTCTTGCAGTTCCATACAAGAAATCCAGGCCACCTGCCTACTGAAATGCTGCACTGCAGGTATTCTACCACAAACTTCAAGGGTTTTCCCACTGTCCTGAGTTCACACTGAGCAAGTTAACCATGCCTCCAGATCACTATGTATACTTCATAGTAAAAATACAGTTGACATTCCTTTTGACCCCTAAGGGATTCACTTGCTTGTTTTACAGGCGGCCTAACATTATGTCTTTTTCTAATACAAGCAGTCATGCCTACACAGCTGGGTAGCTAGCACTACCAGAACACCAGATCCAAACAGCAACACTGAAAGCATGTCAGCCATCAAATATGAGGTTTTATAACAAATTAGGTTTGTGCTCTGACCTACCTTTCCAGAACTGCAACTAAATAATCTGCTCAATCCATTCAGGATTCAAAGTCATGTTATTTTACTGCCTCAGTGGGCCACATTGATATCTTACTAGTAACCATCTCCAGATTAAAAAAAAAAAAAGTATCACTCGTGAAACAACAAAGCTCCTGGTTCTGCCTTACCATGTGCTATCTACACAGCTACTAGAAGCTGCTAAATCAGAATTCTGCAACAGGGCAAAAATAACTGAGATAGGAAACACATCCCCCACCCTCCCAATATAATCTATTTCAGGACTTGCGTCCTCTGTTGTGATGCTGGCAAGCTTCTTACATCACTATTTCTTTCAAAGTTTCTGTCTTAATTGTTCTAAGGCTTTTCCCATCTAGATGAAGACAAGACATATTCATACATTTGATTTCAAAACCATCCGAAGATTACTTTTAATAAGTTGATCTCTGATAATTAGTTAGCTGTAAAAAGGCTGCATATTCACATCTACATTTTATAGCATCTTGAGTGTTTTTACTTGATACTCAAGTCCCCAGACTTTGGCCACTTGCATTCGATATAGACCTTTCACAAATACTTTCCTGCAGCTTGGTTATCTCTCTTGATGGACTAAGGAGCAATCTGTCCACTTAGCTCAGTACAAACACACTAGCATTAAGTGTGATTATATCATCTCTCATCAGACTACATGTTCTGTATTACAGACATACATTCATTTTTATATTGAAAATATAATTTCACTATTAAGACAGCAAAGCCTCCAAAAGTCAAGGCAAATACTTCCGAGTCAGAAGGAACTTAAGAAAATATTATTTTTAATTGGTTGTAAACATCCTCTTTGTTCCATGTTCACAAGCGTGGATGTAGGATTAATATGTTGTGTTATGACTATCCAAATCGTCTAAGCAGTAATGACAGTGTTGAAACTCAAACACTGAATTCTTGTGTTCATCAAGTGGTCTCAGTACAGTTACCTTAATCTTTACATCAACATTTAAAGGTATGCAACTACTTTACAATCCTTGAGGACTCCTGCTCAAGGAAGGGATGAAAATTAGTTATCAACTACTGTGATAAGAGTTCAGCAATAAGAAGAAAAAATGAACAGTGCATGAACCTATCTGTAATCTATACAGTGGTGTGTACTATACAAGTTGGTCCATGATGGCAAAATTTATGTTGAGAATTACTGTGCCAGAGTGCTACATTTTACAGCACCTGAAATATGCGTGTCTATTCCTAATACAGTCTAGGCATACTTTCCTTCTGCAGGAACCTCCTTCAGATGCACTGTTCGTCACCATTTCTCTATGAGAATTGACCATCTCACGCTATGACATGCACGTTATCCTGCAGACAAGTTAGTATATCATCATAAAGGTTGTAAGTACATCTTTACCCATCCTAGAACTAGAACTTCAACTTCTTAATCAGCACAACAGCAGAAATTGTAATACTGTATTTCCAAAGACAGCTTTGTCTTATGCCACGTGGGGTCAACAATTCAATGCTAATAGATGATGTTGCTGTATATTTTCTAGAAAGCCACAAAATATTTCCTTTCTGCCATCTACAGAATTTCAGTACAGTAAATGAAGCATTTATCTTCAAGAAAAGAGCATAAATAACTATGATTTTTATTGTAAAGAATCGCTAATTATCTGTGGAGCACGCAGTGCTAAGCCAAGCAGTGTTTCCATTCTGTCTGCTTCATGTTTGGAAGTTATGGACTCTCCAATAGGCTGTAAACAGGCCATGCCAACCTGAACAATCGTGCCTTACAGAAACATTGCTTTTGCTTTTCTGTTTTCAAGGCTATCAGAGCTGTCCAGAGAAATAGTGCATCATCTTTACAGCCAAGAGCTGAAGAACTGTTATAGCTTTGTTTTGGATCATGTCTCTGCTTCACAACTTTTTAAACATCTTACAGTCTAAACAACATTAGCCACCTTTTGTAGCTCTTGAATTGCTGAATTACAGAATGAGAGTCATCATCTGAGAAGGATCTCTAAGACTTACCATTGGATCTCTAGTTAAAACTTCTCTCTTTCATTAAGCCTGAGAGGACACCAAGTCTAACAAATACAGAAGATTCCAAGAGACAAGTTTCTAAAATTACAACATTTCCATTTTAGGCAAATTAGATGAGGAAATATGAGTTTGTGAAAAATGCAACTTTTTTGCTGAAGTTATCACTATAAAGATAAAAAAATGTATTTGTACAGATTAGTACTATACCCATAATGAATAGACTTAACTTCCAGATTGTTGCCTTTAAATTTGGGAGGATGCAGCCTCTACTTCCTCTACTGATGCAGCCTATCACGACATAATTGACATAAATTTGCCAGGTCAGCGTGGCAAGCTGGGCAAACTGACTATTTGGTCATTTATCTCTTTTTGAGGTAGCAAATACTTTTACAGGTATTCACTGCTTTCTAAAAGCTGCTTTGTAACCCTTTTAAGTGAAGACAGTGATGTAGTCGTTCATATTTTCTGTTCTACTGCTCTTTATTTACTGTACCTGGAAAGGGATTCAGCAGCATAAGCCTTAAAGATTCACACCTGATTTTTTGCTAATATGCAAACCACATAAGATAAGTAAATCAATAATAAAAGCTTGATTGTACTAACCTGGGATGTTTCTGGGTAGCTTAGTATTAATAACAAGGTGTCCATTTGGAGAATGTTTTCCATGGAATAACCAACAAAAAGGTTTGTCAATTAAAAACTCGAATTTTTGTCTGGCTATCAATGGCAATCAGTTAAGACCATTTGATTCGGGCCCTGCAAGTTGCTCCATGGCCCAAATCTATCTTAAGCTTAGTTGCCAGCACCAGAAGCGTAGCTGGATCCACACAGAAGCAAGTAAAATAGTTCCAGTGATGGAATTTTTATGTCCCTTTTAATAAGTAATTTTGACGTTTTTGATTACTTGTGCTGAATTCAGGCTTTTTCACTACACATGTTTAGCAGTACTTTTGTACTGCAATCAACAGCTATTACAGTTGTTCAGACACAGCTGAACTAAATTGCTCTAAAGCTTTTTAAAACTCCACTCACAGCTGCACTGAGCTCACAAGAGGAACTCATCTGACCTATGGGTCAAGAGAAAATCACATCTTATGCTGCAGATACAGATGATAGCTATGCAGCTAAGACATGCTATACTCACATTGGGTAAGTTATAGAATCATAGAATCATTTAGGTTGAAAAAGACCCTTAAGATCATCAAGTCCAACCTTAAACCGTAAAGTTGGACCATATAGCAATCAGGATGCAAATAACCTGTGCACAACATATCTATACCGTAACAGATTTCAAGAAAAAGGTATTTCCGCTGTACTCTACCACTCCATTATAAGCAACACATTCATTAAAACAGTCTAGTAGCTATGCTGAGCTTGGTGTTTTCTTTCCAGACACTTGGAAGTTATTTAAACCTCCAGCTGCCCTGTGGATCATTCCTCCTAGTCTTAGTTTGAGATGGGCCTACCATCTTTGAAAAGAGCTATATGCATTAGCTAAAAATAGAAGTTTCATGGCACTTTTTCCACAGTAACTCAGAAAGAGCTATTTGTTCAGCTGTATTACTAGCTCATGTAAGAAGTCTTTAGTTTGAAAACATTGCAAGTAAAATGTCTTCCTTGTTTCCTCTCCCTCCTCATAATTTACTAATACATGCACAATTAAAGGAAATTAACTCCTTCAACACATACCTTTCAAAATGTAGAAAGTGATGGGGGGAAGTGGTTCTTTTATTTAATAAGGTTATGACCTTCTTAATTAATATTTACTTCCAAGTAGACTTTAAGAAAGTCTTACTCATTTTTCAGTCTATACATTTGGAGTTACTCACCACCAAACAAGACTATTTAATGGGAGTCTTTTTTACCTATTTATTTCCATACAATTTAAGTATGATAAAAATTCAATTTGTATATTTAATCTAAGCTACCCAGTTCTTTGACTAATAACAAAAAACACCCTCTTGGCAAGTTTTAGTAGTAGCAGCTGCAGCATGAAAAACATAATGCTTACCAACCAGCCAACATAGTAGTGTCTGCTTTCATACCTTTTCTCTTTCTCTGAAGAAATACAAAGGTAATCATCACAGGCCATAGATTCATATTTCTTTTCTGCAGTGTAATTCATTTTTTCCACTCTCTGCTTGGTAAAATTTTTGTCTTTGGTTCTTTCTGAAACTAGTCACCTTCTAACAAACACTTCTTGCTCTAAGCCTTTGGAGGTTTATTTATTTATTGATTAACTGAAGTTTTAGATTACTACTTTTACTGCACCTTTGGAGGCTGTCCCCTAACATACCATTGTATCAAGATTCCTCTTTTACTTAGTACTTCCAGTGCCTTTTTCTGAGTATGATCCTATGACTGCTATGCAGCAATTTGGGGCCAGGGTGGGGGCAAGTTAACATCCAACCCTCATTATTCACATTTTCCTCAAACTTTAAAAGGATTCTTTTAATTGGATACTCTTGTAACAGTGCTCCTTAGAAAACAAAATAAGATTCCAAAAGCTTTTCCCTGAAGTTACTGCATTGCCTGCATGCAGCTAAACCAACACTGATGAAACCCCAGCTTCTCAGCTTTTAGCAGGCATTCCCTCTCCACCACAGTTAAGTAATTGTGCAGAGGCTAATCGGTATCATCTGGGAGCGAGATACAATAATCCCACCACATGTAAAGTGAAGCTCACCTTTTTCTTGAGGCTGTAACAACCCCTTGATGTATTTCAGTAGATTTAAACTTCAGCTTTTAAAGTTCAACAAATCTAAAAACATCTTGCTGCACGGTGCCAGTAGGTGCTTTCACCACACTAATGCTAAAGGCCTACTGCTTGCAGGTTTGTAACCTTGCACCCAAACTGCCAGGGGGGTGTTTCCCAGAGCCTCTGTAGCAGGCTTTTTTTCCTTTGCTGCTTTTGTGCTGTTATTGCCACGGGCCTTGCACCTGCAAACCCCAACAGTGCTGTTATGGTGCTTCTCATGGGAAGCCACTCCCGCCGGCATAAGGATCACCCTTCCTCACTTTCTCCTTTCTTTGCCTTTTGTTTTTGAAAATTTTAGTTTACCTTAGAGAAAACCAAATGTAACATATGACAAAGTAGAAAATAATCATAGAGATGCTTGATAAACATTACTGGATAATATATGTGCACAGAGATTTAACAACCAATGTGCAACATTTGCATTTGATTAGCATACTCCAATCAGCAGTAACAACCAACAGGGAGTTTGAACAGGTCCCAGGGAAAGACAGGGCAGAGAGTCATCGTCTGCCTCATCTTCATCATTGCCACATGCTGCACTGGAGGCAGAGACAGGCCAGCCCAAGAGGGTGCCCAGCTGGGACCCATCACTGCTCTACCTGGCCACACTGGGAAGAGCCCACTCTCTCCCTCCCCCTCTTCCCCCCCCCTTCTGTTGTTGTTTAGTGCCCTCCCCCCAAAAAAAAAATCTTTCACCACTAGAATCAATGTATGCCAGCAGCTACAAATCCTGCTAATAAATCCTTGTGGATATGAACTTCTTGCTTATACATCCTTTGTACAACACTAAAAATTTATAAAAAATGAAAATAGGAGTAAATGCAATGATTTTATACAGAGAAGTATGTGCTTCTTGACCTAATTTATATTAATAAACAATTCAACACACATAATAAGCATTTTCTTGAAGGGGTCAAAAACTTTTAAAACAGAAAACAATTCAGAGCAGGAAGGTGGTGAGTTTTATTTCCTTTTCAAACTAGTGATCTTCAGAAATATACATGAGAAATCCTGACTTCCACATTTTCCATTTTCCTGTCTTAACATAAATTCTGCCTTTTATGAAGTTCATTTGGCATATTTTATTTTCCCCATGCTGGAGGTTTAAAATGGTTTTGGTATACAAATTTTTAGGTATCAAGTGGTGATGAAACAGAAACTACATCCTACTCCCTCTGACTTCTGACACCTGATCGCACATCCAAGTTATGCTCTCATAATCCCTTCACAGTTGTAGCTTGCATACTCCACCCACTATTATCTGCTAAATAAAGCACTTTTTTTCTGTAGTAAAAATCTGATGGCTCTTTAAATTTGCCGTGTTCATCTCTGCTATGGAAAAACTCAGTATAATTTTTTTTTTTAAATAAACTGTTATCCAACATGCAGAGGCTCAAGTCACATATTTCAGTCATAAAATACCAGCTTCTCCTGTGTTCTGCTAATGAAAGTAAAATCATTTAAGTTACTCTAAAAATTGCAATTTAGACCATCCTTCAACCTGCTGTAGCAACTCCAATGGGTTCATGGGTGCAAGGCACAAGAACAACAGTATGGGAACCGCGAGAGAAAAACTGTTGCGGTATACAGACTAGAAGATACAACTCAACATTCAATATCATGAAAGATTTATTGCTTCAGGAACCTGAAGTCTCTAATATTCTTTATACTATGTACTGATATATTATTTTTCATCATGATACTTTAGCAATGTCTTCAGCTTTTCTAGGAGTCCTGAATGCCTCCAACATCTTCACAGAGGGCACCTCACTTCTGTTTCTTCAGCCAAGCAGGAAAGGCAGCTCCAACTGACAACTGATTTGAGTACAGATGGAGTAAATACTTGAGGGCCAATCTGTACTTAAAATACTGAGGAAATGAAGAGGGGTTTTTTGGTCCTGAAAGAGCCCCCAAGAACTCTCCTGTTACTCTGCCTGCCCTTCTTCACCCTAGAAGACACAAGCAATGCCAAGTGCCATTCTCTGCATTTAGACTTTTTCACTTTTAATCCACTACTTATAATACCCTACAATCCACTGGATATCCCAGAAACACAACAGTATGCGAGCCATGCTTTTATTTCCCAGAACTGCTGATGTCATTACACCCATTTTTTGTTGTGTGGTCGAACTGGACCAGCTGCAGCCTTTCGGCATCGGCGGTCGGACTGCACGGAGCCAGAACGCACACAGTGCTGTCCCCTGCCCCGCTGTTCATCCCTAGGTCCTCACTCCAACACCCTTCAGGTATTTCAAACCTCTACTCAGAAACCCAAGAACAGAAACAGAACTACATTTGCCAAGAACCAGACGTTTCCCTTTACATTTGGCATTACAGCGAGCATAGATTTCAAGTTTCAATATCATATAAACAAATGCCAAAAGCATTCCACTCCATAAAAGTGGCAATAATGCAAAGTTATAAGTTACCCTGGGCTTTCAGGGGTGTATGCCGGCAGCCTATGCCTACGTGGCATACCTTCCGACTGTGTCAGAGAGGAACTTACTCCTTGGCAATAAATGAAACCCTTCTGGAAACAGCACAGCTGCTGCCGCCTGGGCGAACACACAGGTCAGAAAGCTGGAATTGTTGCTGAGCAACTAGAGCCGTGCAATTGCTGCTTCCTTGGCTGGCCGTCTCTCCCCTGCATATTCAGGGTGGAGGATGCCCTGTAGCTGCCAGCCTTATTAAACCTCATTCTACTTCTGTGGTATGCGATTTTTATTTATCATGAAGTGTTATCATTCTTGATACAAGTGTTTGGAGTGTGACACACTGTCTGATCTAGATTAAGCAACAGGTCTTCCCTACCTGTAAATCTTTTGAATATTAATTGTAATGATGACATACTCCTTCACTACCAGTCACAGTTCTTTGAAAAGATGTCCTGTGTCTATTAAGCATTTCCAGATATATTATTTGGCTACGGAAACCTGAAATCAGTGGGGATCTCCAACATTCTTTTAGCCAGTCACAGCCTGATTGTGACTAAGAAAAATCCTTCTTTCCATTCTAAACACTTGATGTCATGCTCTAAGTATATTTAGCCAATATGATCCATATTGATATATTGCTCAACTGTCACCGTATTCCAAACAAGACAGCATAGTTGGTTTTTTGTTTTCTTTTGATTAGAAATGCCTGTTAGAAAATTAGAGAAATCTACCCATAGCTCTCATGCTACTGCATTGGTTTCTCTTTCTATCGCTGCATGTTCTTTTAACTTCTGGTGATGAAAACAAAAAGCAGCTTCTCCTGTCCTCCAGCAGGTTAGCTATCATTAGCCATTGTTGAGATTACTGCAGCCATCTTATACTACAGCTGTCCCATGCAATCTGCTGCATGCTTTGATATTCAGTAACTGTATCCAGTGGTTTATCTGCCACCAGTTAGCAAGCAGATATTTTTAAATCTGATCAAGAGACACCCAATCATTGCTCCAAAAAAAATACAAGCACAAAACTCAGCAATTTTCTCTCTCTTCATTGCATATTAATGGAGAGGTTCCATCTTTTAATCCACTTTTTCTTTCCAGTTTCCACACCTTAAACCATCTCTCCTTGCATCTTTGCATGCTTCCTCAGAGAGACACAAATTATGCAGCTTTCTGCCCCGTTCATTTTGATGTATGTTGCTGAAGAATGCAAGATTTTTCTTAGGGATGACTTGCTGGGTTATAACTGCTGCAACGTGTGTACATGAATCAGTGACTTACAGCAATCTGCCTCCAGCAGAAGCTGAACCCATGCCCTCCTCTGTATTTTGTTTGTTTCAGAACAGAAATACTAATAAAGTTTAAGGATCATTTCCTATCAGGACAATACCAAAATTATGGCACATAGAATTAGGCTGAAGTTGTATCCTTTATTTGAGAGGAGGGCATTTTATGTCTTTCAGTGAGGTTGTTGCCAAACAGCTGTCAGTCTTAAAGATCTTCCCTTATTTTCACTGATACATCAGATGATTTTCCCTGTTTACACTACTTTACTCTTGGTATTAAGCAATTCTTAGTGTCCTAATTTTGTTTTCCTGAGAAAGTGCCAACACTGGAGAGGCATTCATCACACATCTCCCATTATTATTTTACAAATCCAATGTAAATCCACTGGGGAAGCAGTGGAAAAGGAATCTTCCTTTCCATGTGGGCTACTGTGCCTGAACCTCCCCAAATTCAAGGTAGAAGTGAAAAGGTTAATAAAGATTATGTTGGCCTGTTTGATAAAAACTGCCATTAAGGCAGGTTACCCTGCACAAAAGTGTTACACAGCTGCTTTCTTGTCCTCAGTGGTTAAACTGCAAATTGCTCATGTGTGGAAGGAATCCTCCTTCATCTCTACCTTCCTCCGCCCCATTCACTGCAAAATATAGGCTGCTAAAACATAAGAGGATACTTTTGGTCATTGAGAAGTTACATCAAGTCACTTTCTAGAAAAGAGACAAACCAAGACACACGTACTTACCAGTGTGGACTTAATTCCCAAGTTGCACAAGAGCAAAAGTTTCCAGCCCATTAAGGTGTTAAATGATAGTCAAACTATATACTTTAAAAAAAAAACAAAACAGTTCTGACTATTTAATCTCATAGCCACATATCCATGAAAGCAAAAGGAAAAAGAAGCAGTCAAGTTCTCAGCTGAATAATGCTATGATCAAGATTTAAATGAATCTTAGTAAAGAGAGCAGCTTCATATTCATCCTTAGCACCACATATCAACTAATTAATTATATTTTCTTAATTAATCTCTTGTAAACCCAATAAGTCTTTTTATGAAAATTTAGGGTATTCTAGATGATATTACCACAGCATTAGGCTGATTCTCTTGACTTGGAAGTTTTATGTTTCAGTAGGACAGGCCTCCTGGTAAACAAGTTACTCTTACGAGAGATAGGCACAATAACTTCTTGTATTCATAATTGTACAGAAATATCAGCCTGAATTGTTTGGGAATCTGTCCTGGAAACTACTGCAAAAGTTAAGAGTGAGGTGCATTTGTATTGCTTTAACACTATGGAAATCCAATGGAATCCAACCATCACTGGGATCTATTAACTACACACTCCTTCCAGGAAAAGGTCATCAAGTTCACTTCCACTAATAGCGAAAGACCATACCGCAAACTTTCTTGCTTTTAGATACATTGAGGACTCAGCCACAACAAAGGGGAAACAAATCATTTACAAAAAAAGTAGTTTCATTAAATGGTAACACTCGAAAAAGTGTTGTGTAATTAATTGTTTCAACTCTAAAAACTAGTAATAAAATAATTATCAGAGCAGAGCTGAAAGCAACAGACTTCCAGCGCGAGGCAGGAAACAGGATTTGTCAGTGCACGTTGTTATTCCTCTTCTTTTACGGCAGGTCTCAAGAGCATCCTCTGCCGCTGTTACTGAAAGACCCTAAAATGTTTTCGTACCTGAAGTCTTGTCACAAAACAAATAATTAATATGAGAAATAGCTGCCCTCGTAAAAACACACCCCCACGTACTCGGTTTATAAACAACAAAAGTTTGTGAATTTCATCAGAGAAAAATACCTTCTCAGAGGAGGCAACAGGGGAAATGACCCCTGGTTATCTTCTTTTATCACCATACATAGGCACCTCGGAAAAGCAAGAAGCGATAACCAGTAACGGCTGTGCCGCACAAAATGAGTACGTACGTGCAAATGACCTCGCAAGGCCGCCCGTGCGGGACGCCTTGTCCCGCAAAAACCTTACGGAAAGAAAGTTCCCAAAGAAGAGCCGCTCTACCCCTGCATTTCCCCCGCAGACGCCAAGCGCTGGGCACAGCGCTTCACCCGCACCGCCTGCCCTGAACACGGATTCCTCCCGCGGGCCCGCCTCTCCCAGGCTCTCGGTCGGCCGGGCCGGGCCGGGCCGGCGGAAGGGCAGGGCGGGGCGGGGAAGGGCAGGGCAGGGCAGCGGGGGCTCCGGCGCGGCCTGCCCCGGGACGCTCGGCCGCGCTCCCTCTCTCGCTTGACCGTTTTGCGTGTTCGGTTGCCGCAGCCAGCCGGGCCGCCCCCGCCTCACCTGCATTTCCTTGCCGCTCTCCGGCGGGGCCAGGGGCTGTCCCGGCCCGTCGCGGCGGCGGCCCGAGCCGGCGGGGGGCTGCGCCCTGGGGCCGGGCCGGGCGGGGGCGACCGGGCCCTGCCGCTGCCCCGCCGCTGCCTCCATCGCCCGCCGCCGCCGTTGCCATGGCGAGGGGCTCCCGCCGCTGTGTTGGTGGTTCTTTAACTTCCCTTTCCAGGCCGTCGCCAGCCCCGGCTTCCGATGGAAACGAGCTGCCGCTCGGCTCTGGGAAGCCGCTGGAGTTGCTGCTAGAGCGGGATCAGCATCACCCGCTCCTCCCGTACAGAGCGACACGGACGCCCAGCCCGCAGCGACGCTAAGTCCCCCGGGGCCGCACGGACCCGCGAGGGCACCCAGCCCCGCCGCAGCCGGCTAACGGGGCCCCGGCCGGCGCCACCCGCCGCGCCGCGGGGGTCGGGACCCCCGTAGGGACGCAGGGCGCGCACAGGGGCCGCGGGGGTCTCTGCGAGTTTCGAGCATACTGTAGAGCGACCAGCTTCTCCTGCATTCCTCACCAGTCCCCCGGCAGCTAGCCAATTTCTTCTCTTTTTTTCTTTTTTTTTTTTTTTTTAGGGAGAGGGACCTGAAAAGTCACACCTTGTTACTGCGCTAAAAAGCTGAAAACTTGCATCAGGTGCAACCTTAGTATTCAAGGCGTAGCGAAAGAATCTGACCTTTAACACCTCGTTTTCAGCGACTCCCAAAAGCATGTAGTTATGCAGCCCTCCCACCTGGCATTGCTGGGGGGAGGCAGGAGAGTTAGAAGCTCCACACGGTGCTCTTTGAACTGCATGACAAAAGGGCAATGAAATTCCATGCGCCTGGATGCTACAGGTGCACATAATACAGCTTGCTCCTAATTGGGTATCACAGTGAGGGCTGCTCTCTTAAATGACCAGAGAATCACCTTGTTATCAGGTTTCTGGTGCTCCTTACTCTCAGAATATGATAGTGAAAATAAAGGTCTTGCTGATACTCTGTTAGACAGAATCATATAGGTTGGAAAAGACCTTTAAGATCATCGAGTCCAACCATAAACCTAACACTACCAAGACCACCACTATACCATGTCCCTAAGCAGGAGACATACTGATCATTTATGTATAAATCAAATTCCAAATGTGTTCACAAACAAATCTTTCCCCAAGGAAATCTCTTTCCCCTTAACTTCTGATGGAAGAAAGAATTTAGGGTGGTAATAACGCTACAGAAAATAGTTACAATGGATACACAAAAGTACTGAAAGCTGTCTAAGATTAAATATACATGAAGAACAGACTAAATATGTATGAGCTGGTACTGAGGCATCAGCAGCTTTTGTTCATCCAGAACCTACATCAACACGTTCATGGGAATGTGAAAGCTAAATACGAGGAGTAGAAAACCTGAAGTTTTTTACAGAAGTTTGTAAGAAACCCAATGCCCAGGCTTGAGGTAGGTATTTCACCTTGGAATGTGTTTCTCTCCTGCTCCTTTTGATGTAATTTGAACTCTGGACCAGAGAGCCTCCTGCTAGTCTTTTATGGAAATGTGCATATACAGGACTGCAACAGACCTGCAGGAACTCCGTGTCTCAGCCCAAGAATTCCTAAACATTCCCTAACAGGGTTTTTCCACCTGCTCTTAAAAATCTCTGAAAGACAGAGACTATACAAACCTCCCAGGGAGCATGGGAGGTTCTCATTTATCCATGTCTTTGATTACAATAATTGATTACTAATAACAATTATTACTTCAAAGTACATTTTTTCTCATCTATCCTTCAGTGACTAGGCAGAAAAAAACATCTTTATAATCATAGCTTTAAATGTGTTTGTTGTGGGTTAACCCCAGTAAACAGCTAAGCCCCACACAGCCACTTGCTCACTTCCCCCCAGTGGGAAATGTTTTCTCCCTCATTTTTTTCTCTCCTAGAAAGAAGCTAATTGTTTCAGCTAAAAGCTAGTTATTTCAGCAGTTATTTCCTTGGAATTCATAGGTTCTGTTCTTTATGATTTTCCAATTTGTTGGTACTGTTGCCAAAATGTGACATGCAAAACTGGACATAAAACTCTTGCATTGGCCTTAGAAGCCACAGAGCAGAAAGGAAAGCTTTCTACTGATGGTTTGAATATAAACTTTCAAAATGCTGCGAGACAACATTTCTCCTTTTTACTTTGGATGGTTTCAATATTCACTTTGACACCCACGGATCTCACATACCATTTTCTGAAACACTTTTGCGTATCGATATTTATTCCCTTTTATACTTGTTCATTTGACTTTTCCTTTCTTGAATACTTTACTGAATTTCCGAGCTTTTCTTTCATGCTCTGCTTCTTTAATGAAAACTAGTTTGAGTTTGATTCCCATCCTCTGATTCACATATGGATCAGCTCTTCCAACCTGGTACTGTATGTGAATACAAATTCTCAGTTCCCTTACAAACAATATCCTGGGAAGTCAGGCTCCTTTAAGACCTCATATAGTATCTTCACAGAGTTTCTCTGAAAATAATTTACAGCTTGTCTTGAGCACAGTCTTTCAAATTGTTGCTGACCTCCATCATAGTAATTTAAACTAGATCATAACTGTCTCGTTTCTTAAAAAATTTATAAATGGAAAAAAAAATACTAATTACAAGAGTTGTGTCAGAAACTTTGCTAAAAATTAGGCGTGTGCCAGAGGTGGTAGTTCCCACTAGGTGAATACATGACTGTCAAGCAGCTAAACTATCAAAGAAGGTAATTGGATTGATTTGACCTAAATTATTTTTTAAAAACCCATGTGGTACATTTTCTTTCCCATTCTTGTCCCCTGAACTATTAGAAAATGATAGCATAATAATTTGTTCTAGTAATCTTGATGATTCTTCTCTCATTTTTCCAGAAAAGTGCTGTGTTTGATATTCTTTAAGACTCTGAGACTGCCCATCATTAAGTAGTTCTCCAAAAAACTGATCTTGTTTGGGAGATTGCTCTCAGTATTCAAAGGTAGATGTCATTTCCTATTGTCTTGAATAGCTCTAAACGATGTAGATATTTACAATATTTCTTTAGTCTGATGCCTTCCTATTCTTTTTATTGTTTGTTACAGTCTTGTCATAAATAGCATTTTATTAAGACCAAAGAAAAAGGCATTAAGCATTGTGGTCTTTCCTAGGCTTCCCACTATTTGTTTACTCTATCCTTTGCTCATTCTGCATGACTGCTCCTGATTTTATCCCTCCACGGTTTGCTTATTATAAACATCTCTATATTTCGTGCTCATCCTTAGCACCAATATTCTCCATATGATTATTTTTTAACTTTCAGGACAAACATACCTCAGCAGTCTCCTCACTGAGATTCTAATATCATTAAGGATACTGAAGGTACTGAAGGTGCTGCTGTAACACAGAATCACAGAACAGTTGAAGCTGAAAGGGATCTCCGGAGATCGTCTAGTCCAACCTCTGCTCAAAGCAGGGTCAGCCAGAAAAGGTTGCTCAGGACCGTGTCCAAATGAGTTTTTAATATCTGCATGGATGGAGACTCCACAACATCTCTGAGCAACCCGTTTCACTGCTTGACCACCCTCACGGTAAATTTTTTTTTTTCCTATGCTTGAGTGGAATTTCCTGTGCTTCAGATTGTGCCCATTGCCTCTTGTCCTGGGCACCACCGAAGAGCCCTCTTCTTTACAGCCTCCCTTCAGGGGACTGATAGGATCCCTCTGAGCCTTCTCTTCTCCAGGCTGAACAGTCCCAGCTCCCTTAGCCTCTCCTTGCAGGACAGATGCTCCAGTCTCTTCATCATCTTTGTGGCCCTTGCTGTACTTGCTCCACTATGTCCATGTGTCTCTTGTACTGAAATGGACATGGCTCTCCAGACATGGCCTCACAGGGGTGAGCAGAGGGGAAGAATCACCTCCCTCAACTTGCTGGCAATGCTCTTCCTAATGCAGCCTGGGATGCAGTTGGTCTTCTCTGGTGGGTTACTCCCCATGTACAGTCCAGCAGCAGGACTTGGTAAATCCTTTTGTTGAATTTCAGGAGATTCCTGTTGGGCCATATCTTCAGCCTGTCAAGATCCCACTGAATGGTGGCACTGCCATCTGGTGTATTGCCCCTCCCAGCTTTGTATCATCTGCTCATTCACTGAGGGTGGACTCTGTCCCATCATCCAGATCATTAATGAAGATGTTAAACAGTATTTGACCAGCGTTGACCCCTGGGGTGCATCACTTGTGACAGGCCTCCACCCTGACTTCGTGCTGCTGACCACAACCCTTCTAAGCCTGGCAGTTCTCCCAGTTTTCGGTCCATGTCACTTTCCATTGATCTCACCCATACTTTATCAATTTGTCTGTGGGGAACTTAGGGGAGACAGTTTAGTTAGTTAGACTATAACTAAAGTCTATAGTAAAGTCAGGATAAACAACACCCACTGCTCTCCCCTCATCCACCAAACCAGTTATCTCATTGTAGCAGACTGTCAGGCTGGTTAAGCACAACGTCCCCTTCTTAAATCCATGCTGAAACATGGCAAAGGCACAAAAATTTCAGCCTTTCAGAACTGATAGTCATGCCATTAGGTAACCCTTTTTCATCAATGTAATGTAGTAAGTACTTACATTCGGTATATAGGGGGCTATATAGGTGTGTATGCCCAAGAATACCTCAGAAAGCCTCAGCCTCTGTCGCACCTGACTCACTGCAGTCACCTCAGTCCCTCAATCCGCTTGTGTCACTTTGGACTTCAGTCACACCAGTTATTTACTTGACACTGTTCACCTCAGTCACTTACCCAGGCCTGCCTGTCACTTGATCAGCTCCTTTCAGCTCCTTTCAGCAGTCACTTCACTCATGCCGGCTCTCAGTTAGTCAGCTCCTTCAGGTGGACCTGCTGGGCAGTCACTTGCTGCCACCATCATCGCCCTCAGCTCCACTAACAACAAAGTGCAAGGGTATGATGGAGCTGGTGTCAAAAGCGATTTGTACAAACATTTCTTTTGAATATCAGATTGTTAAAAAAACGCTGGTACTTATAAAAAATAGAAAGCCATTTCACTGAAATAGTCACTAATACAAGTTTCTATAACTGAAGATTAGTGTGCATTTTTACAGGTATTAGCTATATGAAAGTTTAAGCATAGAAGTGTTTTCTGTTCCCACTTAAATTATGGAAAAAACAGCATTCCAGCTGTTGTTTTACTAATTCTGGGTGGAATGAAAGGATTAGTCACATGCCATGCTCTTACTTGTGTGTCTAAATAAATTCAGGAGAGTGTTTTGGGGAATAACTCCAGAGCTCGATTTTCTGTTTCTGAAAGTGGTCACAAGACACCTTGGGAGAGAGAAGAAGAGGGCAAGTTTATGTGATATTTTTGCATAATACTATCCCACGCTCCAACCATCTTCAGCTTAGGCAATTTTCTGAGCCTATTGCCATGGTGCCACCAGGTCACCTCCCTGGGGCTGGGCACCGGCAGCTCCCCGGGTGGGTGATGGCAGGGCCTGGCAGCCAGGGCCCGTCCCAGTCCCAGCCAGGACCAGGGCAGCCGGGGGGCACCGGGGAAGCCCCAGCCCCAGCACCGGGCACCTCCCTGGGGATGGGGATGGGCCAAGGCCAGGTTTTGTCCGTTTAGGAAATCACGGTGGAAATCTCTTCCAAATCCTTCTCCAGCCTCCCTCTAACCCCATGCAAAGTTGCTGTATCCACAGCACGTTCAGCAAAGGGATCCACAGATTTTCTGCCTGTTGCGTGAAGAATAACTTTCAGTTATGTCTTTTGCACCTGGCTCCCACTAGCTTCATCTGATGGCCCCGACACTTGTATTTGGAAAACATGGTGAACATTCAATCCCTATCCATTTTCTCTATGCCACTCGTAATTTTGTAGACTTCTATCATATCTTGCTCTGAAGAAACACCTCTTCTCCAGCCAACTCAATCATTCTCCTTATGGAGGCCATTCTAGCTCTTTGATCACCCTGCTGTCCTTCTCTTCCCTTTTCTAGTTCTTACATATCTTTGTTGAGATGGAAGAACCAAAACTGCACAGGATAATCAAGGTGTGGCCAACCAATTTATACAGTGGTGTAATTACATTTTCCATTTTGCTCTCTATTCCCTTCCTGACAATTTCTAGCATGTCATTTGCTTTTCTCACTGCTACTGAGCACTGAGTGGATGATTTTGTGTAATTCTTTATTATAATTGCAAAGTCTTGCTCCTCATTGATAATGTTTTAGGATCCAAATGTTTTTAAGGACTGATCTGGGACAGGGGATAAGACTTCAGACATGATAAGACAAAAATAAAACATTAATGGGTACTGCCTCACTTAGTAGCATCTTGGTAGCACGATCCATTCACCTTCCCCTAGCATATCACCAGCAGTAATAATTGGTCACCCAGCATGGATAAAACCTGTAACAACAGCTACCATGGCATTGTACATTCCTGAAGATAAGTTTTGAGCAATACAAAGTAAAAAAGTGTAAGATCATAATGCAACTAAAGAAATACACAGCTGTACACATCCAAAAACTAAAGTTCATAGTGAATTAGCCTGTGACATATCCAAATCACTGTCAAGCTTTTAAGAAATTCAAGAATTTCAAATATTATTCTGGTTTACATTAACACCCTTTTACTTGAATCCATCACTGTAAAAATGAACAGACCACTTTGGTTGCTTCTATCTGAACCCCTGAAATAATGATAGTAAATCTGGATAATCCCAGGTTTTATATTTTTGCATAAACCAGCCACTAGAGGGGGAGATAATTCCAAACACTCGAATACATCTAATCCTAGCTAGCAGAGGTTCTACATTTGAATCTGTCACCATGACCACAAGTTCAAAAGCTACTTTTTTTTAGCAGTACAAGTATTCATTTACAATGAATTACATTGAATTCCTTGTTATTAGGTTGCACAGCAGATGAATCAAGAGTGCTTTTCCAGAACAAAGGCCTTTCCTTAGAAGGCTCTGTTTATTTATTTATTCAGTAATCAACAAGTCATTTCAAAATTGTAATTTCTCTATAAAAGTGATTCTATTTTGAGACTGTAAGATTCAGCAACGTTCCTTTAAATCATCTTATATTCTTAGGAACTTCAGCAATGTTAGATTCACTAATTATAACAGTTACAATAATAATTATAGTAAAACTATGACATTTTGCACTCATACAGTTCCCTTATTAAAACAATAAGAAGTATATTATAAATTCAAGAG
Source organism: Ciconia boyciana (assembly GCF_034638445.1). Taxonomy (NCBI): domain Eukaryota; kingdom Metazoa; phylum Chordata; class Aves; order Ciconiiformes; family Ciconiidae; genus Ciconia; species Ciconia boyciana. The sequence goes on from NC_132935.1 coordinate 82,047,144, forward strand.
GCCAGATTATGACACTTAGAGCAATTGTCAATGTATTAACCAAAAAAAAAAAATCAAGCTGTACTATCTATTGTGATCATGAAAAAAATTCCAGTGATTTGTTAATGATGATAGTGGTACTACCATCTCCACCTCTATGTGTGTCACTCAGATCAGAGTATCTCTATCGCTGTTGTTAGCCCATGGTAGTCAAGGTAAGGAAGTCTTATATTGTGTCGTATGACAAAGCAATCAATACCAGTGGTTCTCCATAGAAGAGGAACATAGTAATTATCCACATCTATGATGTTAATAAGCTTTATCAAACACAATATAGCTATTATAAAAATCTTCCTCTGAGGCAGCCATGGTCACACTTGATTATGAGAGGAATTGCTTTCTATTTTATTGTAACTTGTTAGGCAAATTTGTGAGGCTGACGTGAGATAGTATGTTGTTATAGTTCCCCAAAGGCAATCCGTCAAGTAAAACTAAGGAAGATGTGCGCTGGCACAGACATGTACAACCCCGTACCAGCTCCAGGAGTTCCCTGGTCTCACTTGCTCCCCCATCAATCAGGGAGGGGAAATGGCAGGCCTGCAGAGGCTGATTACCCACCACAATAACGATCATAACCAAGGTGAAGAAACAAAAGAACACTTTGTGTCTTTTAGCATCCCACATGAGTGGCCAGGAATAACCACAACCTGAATTATTATTTTTTTATGACTTTTTGCCTGGGTGATGTATGCACCTGGAACTATTCTACCTGGAGATAAGCCGGTAATTTACAGAGGGATGAATATTATTAAACAATACATATGTATAGATATAAATCTACATTATAAAAATATATTCCCTTAGGCGTGACTGTCAGGTAGCAAAAATTAGTGTACATTTATTTCTCAGGGGAGGAAAATAAATATTGAGGAAAATGACAACTACATCAAGACAGGAGGTCTAAGCAGTAATCACAAAGAGAAATTATAATTATGATATAGATCAAAAGGGCAAGAAGTGGCAACTGGAAATAGAAGGTGTTATGGTCAACATCAGAAACAGACAGGAATTTTTCAATGAGGAAGCTTTGGGCTTACAGGGAGCTAAATAACTCATTAAACATACTTTAAAGAAGAGAAAGGGAAATTAATCTGTTGTTGGAGTTATAAATCTGATCTCTTTTTAAAAAGCAACAAATGAAAATTTTATTCCAGTTTTCTGAAGGCAGGAGACCAAGTGACTCATTTCCCCATGCCCTTTGGTGCAGGTGTGGGCTACGCTGAGTAAATTGGACATGGTAGGAGTATGGAGCATTGATAACAATTTAGAGCAGCAGCAGTGCTGTGGGAATGCGCTCTCCTGTCTCTCCTCACTGGTTCTCTGCAAAGGAGGAACCAACAGCTGGAGGAAGGAGATGCAGTAGAGCAATGAGGGCAGCAGAGAAGTGCCTGGAGGACTGATCCAAAAGCGTCCATGCTGAGAAAGATGAGAGGAAGCCCTGAATCAAACTGTATTGTTCATGAGGGTTGGAGATCCTTTTAATTAGGAAAACTGTCTGGTAGCTGGAATGGCTAATGTTATAGAATATAAGAGTCTGCATGTGATTGCTTTCCAGCTTCTAAAGAAAACCTTTAAAAAAATGAAATGTATCAAATTTTAACAGAGGAAAAAATATTTGAACATCCACATGGCTGTGACCATGCAAACAAATCCCATCACTAAAATCTCAGTCCTTCGTTGCCGAGAAAGGTCATACCAGAACGAAGATAAGAGGACAAAGTACCAGCTAGAGTGAAACTCAAGAAACCCCCAGAAAGTTAGAATTTAACTGGAGATAATTCACATAAAGTCACAGAAAGGACTTCATCTTTGACAAATCAGACTGCTTTTGAAAAGCATAGCTGAGTAAGTGTGCTCCTAACCTGGTCTTTTAGAGCACTTTTGCCTTACAACCTCTTTAAAAAGCTTGTCAAACACCTCTTTATGAAGTAGATAGTTAAATATTGTAAGGGTCAGTTAATTGCACAGATAAAGGACTAGCTTGGATAGCAAAGGCAGAGAGCAATAGCATAAAATAAGAGTTTGGGCTAGAGAAATATGAAGAGCTGTGTGCCACAGAGACCAGTAATGGCTGGGAGTGACTTCATTCCTCGCATGCACGTCTCCGGGCAGGGTGAGGGAATATGGCTGTAAGGGAGTGGAGTCTGCTCATGACACATAACTGGGCAGAGATTCAGCTCAAAGGAAAAGAGTCATAAACATCAGAAGGTCTTGGGCAGAGCAGGAGCAACAGGATATGAGTTACTTGTGTGCTTTAGTTGGGAGCAATGGTAGTATTAAAGACCGGACAAGTAAAAATGTCGTAGCATTGCCCCTATGTTGTGCTTCTTACAGGCTTTTTACAGTGAGGGAGAGGGACTGCTGGTACTGAGGTAGGAAGTTCTCAAGTGTTTAGCACTAGACACAACTCAGGGAGATACAGTCATCTCCAGCAGCACTTCCAAAACTTTTTTGACAATATTACAGATGTAAGCCTGACTTTTTTTCGGTAACAAAGGCCAGGCCAAAAGAGAACATTATACAGGAGTCTGAGCAAGTTCTCATTGGATGCTTTGAAATAATATTTATTTTTAATATATCTAATATTGCTGTTTTATGCAGACGAGGCTACACCAAAACTGAGCAAGATAATAAACTAAAAACTCAGTATTAAGGATGCTACCTTGAGGTTGAAGAGTCTATAGCTTTGGCTGTTTAAAACTACTTTTATTTAGCAATTTAACTTTGCTGTTTAACAACTGTGTGTAGAACACATGCTGTAGACTTTTTAAGTTTCATTGTTGTGCCACAGAGGCCTCTTTATTTGTATTTTTAGATCTTCCAAATATTTGTTTACACATTTCCTGTGGAGAACATACCTTCTGTAACACTGCTTCTGCATCGTCCCGTTCCTGATTTATTTTAGTATCCCCCAGCTGATGGGGGACAGATGGGTGAGGGCTGGGAGCAGAGGAATGCTGCCCTGCCTCTGACGGCCGTGGAAGCTATGCAGCTCGCCTCCCCCAGACAGCTCTCAAACGCCTTTTGGGAAAGGGGCCAACATGACTCTCTTGGTCACCAAAACCATTAAAGACCTACAAAAGACTGGAGGATAGGGTGAATCAGCTTTCAGTCTTGCACAGCAGGGCACAGGTCACTGGGAAACTGTTGCTGCAGATTCCTGTCCCAGAGAGGTTGTTTAAGATTGAGGGAACAGGCATGCTTTAGTGCGATTATACAACACTAATTTGAAAATTGGTGTGTAGTTTGGGCTGTTCATAAACTTTTCCTACAGTTCCCATCTTTACCTTGTCTGGCTATGGAATTTAAATTCAATTCTTGCCTTAGCAGACTGGGAATTATAGTTTGGATTAACACATTTTGGATTAACACCTTGTAAAATTAATAGCGCCTAATATGCACCAATGTTTGCAATATTTTGTGTGCGCAACACAAACCAGTTTGCACTATGAGCCCTTCTCTTTTCTGGCCACAATGGTACAAAATCCCTCTATACTGAGATACGCTTGTCTGTGTCTCCTGATCCAAAAGCCACATCATCCCTCGTCTCGCAGGAGGTTGGAGCAGCCATCAGAGAGCTCCTGCCATGGAGCTGCACTGACTGTGTTGTGCAGATGCCATAGGCAGGGCAGTGAGCAGAGGAGAGACCTCTAAAAGCTTTACTCGGTGCAGGCCATTTAGACGTGGGCCATTGAATTCCCTTAGTGTAACAGAAGTCAAAACACAGGGTAAGACTCTAATCCCACAGCTTTCTTTGGGAAATGTGGATGATCTCAAAGATAAATGCTGTGGAAAGTTACAAGTGTAGAAAACGGCTTTTAATGTAGAAATTCTTTTAAAGCACTGTTTGCAAACTCAGTTTATTATGCTTACCAGTTAGTTTTTCACCTATAATGAGCATAACATCTTTCCAAATAGAAGGACAGGATGATTCTCTAGGGAATAAATCCTGACATGAATGCAGGCAGCTGTTAGTTCCCAGTATGCGGACGTGCACGTCATGCCTGCCTATCTTCCAGATCATGGCACTCACCAGTGATGGTAATCAGTATAAACCCAGGCTACAATTAGGCCAGGTCCTCTGGGAGGGTCTCACAATCCTGAACTTTCAGACCCCTCAATAAATCTGTTTAGGACTTGGACTAGCTCCTGGTTGGCTCCTCCCTGGTTTCTCCCGTATCCTCTGGAAAGCCGGCCAAAGGCAGCTGTTTCCCCTGCTATGGTGGCTTTGTCCCTCGACAAATGACTCAAGCTTCCTGCTGTCTTCTTCCCTTGTGTACAAGATTTCAGGACTCGAACAGAAACTCCTGCTGCCTGGCTGCACAGTCCCACACATCTTTCTGGCTCCTCCAGGACTGCGCGGGGAGTGAAAAATTCCCCTGCTTTCCCTCACAGCTTCTCCCTTCAGCGAGTGTGTGGAGATGGCGGTGGAAGGACCTGGGGAGAGGAGGTTACGAGGGCCGGCAAAAAGGAAAGTTGACAGCCTAATGATGGCAGATCCTCTGCCACATGTCTAGTGGGAAAGGAAATTTTATAGCAAATGTTTTGTGGGAAACAGGAGGAAGTCATTTGAGGAGGAAATAAAAGATTCAAAATCAGAAAAAAAACAGAGAAGGAAAGATTTTCTTCCTCGTATCTTTCATTGTTCCCATCCAGAAGAAAACATCTTAGATGCTCCACACCACCAAACTGTAAACACATTGAAAATCAAGCGTTTTCTACTATGCAGTTCCCACATTCATAGGACCTTTTTCTATATCAAGAACATAAAAACACTGCCTCAAAAGGTAAAATTGTGTATAAACTTGTTTACAGTTTGTATCTCTAGGATTATTTTTTTTCCCAGAAAGCTGGGTAAGTATGAAACCCTACTGCTAATGTGAACATTTCACCATTAGCACCATTGCTGATACAAAGTAGATAACCATAACAAAACAAAGCTTACACGAATAATAACTGGAGATTCTTTCCTCTGTTTTATCTGTTAATTTGTTCCAACTTGCCTTATAGTTGTTGCTATTAACATCACTTCTGTTTTTCCACCTGAATAATTTGTTATTCCCTAGACTAAGACTGCTTTGAAAATAAAAATTGAGTCTTGGTAAGTACGATATTCATTCCTTATTATTAACCAACTAAGATCTTCTTTATTTGTCTGGAATACAAATGCATATTAATAATGCCAGTATACCTTTAGGAAATGACTATCATCACAGTAAAACACTCCACTAAATATAACAGTATGTTTCATGTTCACAGACTAGAACCTGGGGATAAAGTATAGATGTTTGATTATAGTAACATTTTATATAAAGTGTTTAGAGGCCCTAATTTGTTGTCTAAATGTTTTGGAATATTAATGAAGCGTTGAAGGCTGCAGAACTGACAAGCGACTCACATGAAACACTAATGCAGAACTGAAATCCATGGGCAATTACTTTTCATAATTCTCTTTGATTTTCCAGGAGCAGACCTGCTCTCTCAGTGCACATAGGAAATTATTCACTGGGCAGCAATATCTCAAACTGAAGGGAACATGGGCTTTGAATACAAAACCACTTAGAGTTTATAAATACTTTTATATGAAAATAACAATACATAGTACATTTATAAAGCTGACAATACATATATGGACCATACAATTAAAAATCAGGTTCCAGTGTTTGTGACTGACAGAAATATACTGTAAACCAGAATTATTCTGAAGCCTGACATCTGTCATATGGCTCTATGTGTCAGTCTGACCAGAAGCACCATTCTAGAAACCTACCCAGTGATCTGATGTATTCTGAGGCTCTGTAATGTGCAAGATTAGGAGAGCAGGTCAATAAATAATAAAGTTATTTTGACTGAGTTCACGTAAATTATATTCCATCATATTAGGTTATTTCTGTTTTGCAGCAACAGAAGGAGAAAGCAGTCCAAAATTTGCTAGGCTTCTGTTAAGCTTTCCTTATTGTTCTTCAGCTGGGACAGGAAACAAAAACTAGTAAGCTATCGTCTCAAATTGCACAAGCAATTGCATTCTTTGAAAACCATTATCTGCATGAAATCTTTCATGGCAGGAAATTACAAACAGAAATAAATTCCTTCACAATGAGAGAAAAGCCCAGACTATTTTCAATACTTGTTTTAAAGTACAAAAGGTGCCGCAAAAATGGATTCAGTGATTGCTGTGATTCCAGATACCTGGCCTGACAGTAGACTGATTCCTTTAAAAAGAGACTAAGGGTATTGAGTAAGGAAAAAGAGAATTGTCTGAAATCCTATTAGTTAAATTTTCTATCAGACAATCTGTAATTTCTCACAACTGCTCACTGAAGAGAAATACAGAGAAAACAGAACAGGTGATCATACATGTATTTCTAGTTCAGACCTAAAAACAGTGTTGTGCAACAGTGAGAAAAAATGCCTGACCATTCATATCAGCATTTATGACTGTTTTGGAAACACTTGCCTAACAAGAATATTGGAGTAGAAACTTTGGTTCACACTGACATAGAATACAAGTCAAGCTACCAATGGATATTATGGTGTCACTCACTGCAAATGATGGTAAGTGGCAAAATAAAATTTAGAAAACATGATGGCCTAGATTCTAAAAGTTACGTTTTTGCCAGTGGACTTTTTAAAGCCATATGCTTGAAATGATTCATCTATAGGCCAAAGATTCATGTTGAGAGACTGATTTTTGTGAAAAAGAGAAATACAGTAACTGGCATTTTACTATCTTGATAAGAGGCAGAACAGAAACACTTGAGAGAAACAATACAAGAAGGAAATCACTGACTGCTTAAATGCTGTTGTTAACTGAACCAGACCATGTTTCTTTACGCTAACTGGCAGGATGGTACATATTCAAATCTTTTTTCCCTTTTACCTTTCCTTACAAAATTCACATTCACGGTGCCAATTCTGGAAGCTGCTGAAATCCATCAGTAACTCCTCATTTTATAAAAGGATTGTATGTTAGATATGTCTAATGTACTTAGCTCAGTGAATTTACTGAAGGGCAAAAACCACAAAAAAAAATTTATCAAAGTAATTGTCCATAAGTGTCTCTAGAGATGATCCCTCCCTTCCCAAAATATGTAATTTTTAGCTCTATTCAAAATGAGTAGATAAGACTGAAGCGAGAGGATTGGCGAGGAGTTCAGGCTGCTGCAGACATCTGGAGGCTGTGGTCAGTACATGACCTTCCTGAGCTTGAGTGGGATATCCCAGGAAACTCCGTGTTTCTGAAAAAGAGGAACTTTGCCATCTTCAGAGCTGGGTCATGTCCTCATCTGCCATGCCGCAAAGGCAGTTACAGCTACTCACATGATACTTTAAAAATAGTAACAGCAAACAATAAGAATGCCACCCATATAAAATATCTATCAGCTTCATAACATTGCTATTTTTTTTCAAAGTTGAAATATTCCTCGCTGTATCAAAGAAACTTACATATTTTATCTCTTTTCTTTAAGCAGATTCTCTAAAGATGATAAAATGAGGAAGTCACCTCCGTAAGCATTTTTCCTTGGTGTGCTGCTTTTCCTTAGGACTCCTGGACAACCTCACCTCCCCTCCTGGCTGTAATCATCTTGCTCTGCTCTTTCTGACCCTGTCTGCCAGTACCTGCTATTACCTTTTTTAACAGCACTGCAGATTTCTACTAGTCATAAATTACAGTCTTTACACTTAATCATGACTTCTTTGATTCATTTATGTCAATGGCATGATTTACATCACCCTTTTTACCACCACAAGGGTTGTCTCTGTGTCCAAAGGAACAGATATTTTGTTGGGCTTATTTCTTACCCAATTATCAAGCTAGGATAAAAATGAGAAAATGGTGATTTTCTGTGCCACCTTTCTTTTTTCTGCTGTCTTGCAGCATCCTTCATGCCTGTTACACTGTATAGCAATTCTTAATCATTTATTCTGTTAAAATTCAAAGCATGTCAACAAGTTGCAGTGAAGGCGACTAAGCTAATTCTGAAGGAATGCATACCATCTGCTTGGTCAAACTCTGCTGGCAAGAAATGTCTCTTTCACACCTGTATTAATCATAATTTAGACATATGTGTTCTGCCCTCATATATCAGGAGAGGTATACATTTCCATGGATGTAATTAACTCGGTCTTGCCTGTGGCAAAGTGCACAGCGGGTATGTCAATCTATAAATGACTGAGCTGGCTAATTCTTCTCCCTTCATGATGCTTCCTGGACTTGGAAGTGTGCACTCAGAAAATATTGTATTTTCAGGTTATGCTTCTGGGCTTTCTTGGAGACAGCGACCTCTGAACTGACACCAAGGCCAAAATAAAAGCAGTGCAGATAACAGCATTTAAATTCTAGGAGTACTTAAGTACTGAATGTATAAGTTATCAGTTATATTTTTTGGTTTGTCTCATACAAGCTTCCAGAAGGATATTGAATTAGAAGTTTTTAACTCATTTTATGCTTGGAACCTCGTTTTGCATAAACACAAAATTACCCCAATATTTGGGATATAAGGCAGTAAATAAAGTCCTGAACGTCTCATTATGAAGTGATATGATACACAAATATTTATGCTATTAGACATGCTTTTTTATGACTGATCAAAAATGTTGGGAGAAAGTAAGTAACGGGTGAAAAAGATAACTATATTGAGATGGCCATTGTCTTCTGTAACTGATGTCCACAGTCTATGCCTCTACTGTTCCCTTTGCTGACTCCTGAGGGCCACACCAGTGCAGACCTGGCAAGGCGAAGCATCAAGAAGTTCATTCATTCATTCAGTCATTCATCTATCCAGTGCAGCACGTGGCTCCACAGACGGCTGGCACAGCCCAGGGGACTGAATGGGGAAGAGAAGTCAGGGGGTACGGGGTGGGAACTGGCACCGTTACCAAGGGGAAAAAACCTCCTGGAACAAATGCTCTCACTACATAGGCTTAAACAAAATGTCACATTCAGCCCAGCAGTAAGGGAGCAAAAATATCTGGTTGTGATGAACGTCTACTCAGTCAGTGTGGAAGCACTTGAAAAAAAGATTTTACTCAAAAAAAAAGTCTGATTTAAGTAATTAAAGACTTGTGATTTATTCAAGGGCTTAAAAATACAGGAGGTGTTTCTGATAAAGGAAAACAGGAGTGGTTTTCAGAATGACATAGCTTACTGCTCTGGCTCTGCTGTCTTCTGGGCTGCAGAGAAATGCAGCAGATTTTTTTTAATAGCAGTAACATTGTACGGAGATGCTGGCACATCAGCGGGGACACACAGATACAAAGGCACTTTTTGTCCCACCTTCTCTGTACATTAAGCAAGGGTAAAGTGGTTATTTAATTTGCATATTTAGAAAATGATTGTGTCCTTATACAACAACAAATATTTCATTTATGTACAAGAAAGCCTTTATTTTAAAATCCAGAGAAAAATTCCTGTGGACAGTAATTCCACAGACTGTGGAATATTCTTAACAGGGTTAAGAACAACTAAGAAAACTTGCTTATTTCTTTAAGCTGTTAAATTAGATGGACACATATCACATAAAATATATCGTGTAATATAATTTTAAGAAAAAAGGGAAAACTGGACAAGGGGATATACATTTGATACACATTTTTATTTCAGAAAGGCTTCCTAGGCTGAAGAAAAACATGGAAATAAAATAAAAAGTTAAGTACAGCAGCACTCATTTATTTAAACAGGCATCTCATTTTGTAATTATACTTCTATTCATAATTACTGGTTTTAATATGATATCTATCATTCAAAGAATTATGTATCAAATATTATGACCACATATTTCTATGTCATATAGCAAATATCACTCAATTACTCTGCTTGCAAAAAACAGAACAAAACAAAACTAGAACTATGAGACAGATAAATGGATGGATAGATAGAAAGACAGATAGGTAGGTAGATAGATAGATGGATACGTAGATGCATAGATACATAGATAGTACTTGAGATCTATCAAACAACACATGCTCTCTAAAAAAGCCCCATACTTAACTTCCTTCGTTAAGATGTCATTGCTTTGTAGATCATATATTTAGAAAAAAAAGTGGGGACAACTATGTAATTCTGATGGTTCATCCATGGACTACATCCATGGACACAAATAAATGTAGAGTTGGGCCAATTTGCAATCTGTTGTTTCTGGGGCCAGAAGGACCCACTTGATCACCCACCAAGTAGGGGCTTGGCTAGTTCCTAACCCATGGCGGGTAAAGGAGCACTCTGGAGGGCCCTGCATGGTCAGTGGGGCAGGATGAGGATGTGCAGGCATTGACTCATCTGAGGATGAGCCATTTTTGCCCCAGAGCTGTAGCAAGTGGACGACCACGCGGCAAAGCCATGGCTTAGGGCCAGGCTGGAGTTGAGGAGTTTCTTAAGGCAGCTGTGGCAGCTTGAGCCTTGCAAAAACCCATGTGTCCTCTAGAGTACTTGGGGATCCTTGAGTGGACAGTATGGGTGGTAACCCAGAGGTAGGAACTGGACTCTGGAGTTTACCTGGGTTTTGGCTATGTGCTGAACTCGTGGACAAAATTTTGCCCTGCCACATCAATGCCATAGGAAGTATCTCTGTCATTCCTTTGGCTATAGGCAGAGCTGGTGTTATTAGATGTGGTAACTACTGAAGTTTTATTCTGAATATTTGTTCTTCCCTGTTTTCTTATTTTTCTGTGTTTGTTTCTTTGGATTGCTAGCCCTCTCTTGGCATGAATCAGCACAACATTTAAGCACCAGCCCTGACTGAATTCACTGAGATTTAGCATTTGCTTAATGTCAGGCCCATCAGAACAGTTCAGTCCAACAGCAAGCTCTGCGCAGAGCCCCAGTGGCTATGTCAAAGAGGAGTCAATGCCTCTGTGGTGTGAAACACAGAATTTTACATTTCCACTTTCTGCCACACTGAGGCCCACAAAGAACTTAATTCTGCAGTGCATTTATGATAGAGTTCATCGCCTGTCTTTTACTGGAGCCAGAACCTATATTCATGGTTACAGAACTAAATGTGTATTTTCAATGTACTTAGTTCAAAGAGTATGTTCATGAATAAAAAACTTCTGGCTGTTTGCTACTGCATTCCAATACAGAGTGTAAGCAAATAGACAAATTAAAGTGAATTGGAGCTTTCAGTCCCTTCTCCTGTGCAGCTATCCCTGGTGAATTTAACTGCATAAATGAATAAACCTCTTCTTTTAAATGAATGTTGGAAAAGAGAAAATTTTGAAAATAGTACCAGTGACCGACTGTAGTTCTTGTCTATTCAGAAGTAGTCTGTAATGAACTCTGAGGATATAAATGGACCTCTATGTCTTTCAAGAAGGACTCTTTAAAACAATAGGGAATTCACACAATTCTATGAGGTCTAACCATGAATACACAAAAAGATATATGGGACTGGTTTTCATTTGCTCTGTTGCTCTTTTACATCCTTCCAACATTTAATAGTGCTTGGGGAACTTTGTATGTCCATTACATGTAGAGGTGCATACAGCCTCTTACTTTGATTGTTACAAAGGCAATTTAGTGTAATAATGAATAAAAAAACCCCTACATGACAGAGGCAGACTGTGTTTCAGGGTTGTAGGTGTTGTGGCAGATCTTCAGTTATGACACCCAGATAATTGCTGATGACAAACTGTATATTCTGAAGCTGCTGCGCTCCCACAAAGGACCTTTGTTTGGCCCTGTGGATGTAAGCAAGACCTCCTGCTGTTTTGCCGCCAGCACACTGCCATCACTGAGCCCACATTTCCAGCAAATGCTAACCCACCCTCACACAGAGCAAGAAGTCAGAAGACCTCACACCGAGAGTGCACAGAGAGCAGCTGTACACAAAACTCTGAAGAGAAAGTTTGCTGGAGCTCCACAGTCCATTATTTGAAAAACATAACGCAAATCTGCCTGCGCGCTTGCAAAGCAATGCTCTAGAGGCAATTCCGCAGCAAGTAAATGCAGTGCTCTCCATACACGTCGGTGCATTGCCTGACTGCGCTTAAGAGACTAAGCCTGTTTCTTCAAAGTCTCACTTCCAGATGGCATTGTCTTACCCAGAGCAGTATCAGAAATAACCAACATTTCCAAAACCAGGAGGCTAAAGGAGAACTTCTTGCTAAAGAATGCCATGCTGGATGTCTCTCAAGTGTGTATTTTCAAGTGATTTTGATTTTCGGAAGGTTTGAGTGTATGTCAGTTTCTATACAGGGGACCGCAGTGTATTCTGCTCTTTGAAAAACAGGACACACACACACGTATGTGTGTATATATATATATATATATACCTATCTACACAGACATACACACTTGGGAGTCTATTTTCATGCTTCCAGGTGCAAATATTTTGACCCGTGTCTTTTGTATCCACATATCCCATGACATGTATCTACATAACACATATACACTAAATAAACATATGATGCTGCTAATAGCCCAAAGGTGTTATTTCCCATATAATAGACACTATTTGCCTTGCTGTATAGAACGCCTGCCTCAAACCCCATGGTTGCTTTGTATCTGTGTTGCAGCGAATCTATCTCAGAAGGCTGAGGATGGGCACCACGCCATCCTAACAGATGGGTCTGACAGCCAGGAGACCACGTATGTGCATCCCGTGTGGGTGAGACCGATGGGATCCTTCGCCAGGGAGATCTAAACAGCTGTCTGTTTTGGCTGTACCTACTCCAAGGAGAAGGATGTAGGCTTACATTACATGAGGTCTGTGCAAGCGCAGAGATTGGAGGGGGCATGTCACGTGTGTAAAGAAAAAGCCATTCAAATAGCCACGAATCAAAGACATCCACTGAGAAAAAGTGAGGCAGCATTATGGCACTCCACACCCCTCTGCCTCCCCTCAGGAAAACCAAGCAAAACTCGTCATGGCAAGTTAATTTGTCTGAACACGTCGGCAAGGGTGCAGAAACCTGTTGCGCAGGCTTTCTTCCTGTCCCAGAGGCACGTAATATTCAGTAAAACAAAGGCCTAACTTTCAAATACTGTGCAGACACTGCTCTTCTATATGGTATAAAAATCTGCTGAATGAAGGAACAAGTCCTTTCAGTACAAAATTTAGCTTGTGTCTTTTAAAACATAACTTAAAATGTCCTGTGAACAATTAGCTATTTGCATGCGTAGAAGTTAAAATACTGCTTTCAAAAATTATCCCCTTATAGAATATGCATCCTCAGGTCAGGCCTGTGTGTTAGAACAGAGCTGAAGAGAAATACCATACAAGCTGTATTTATTCAGTCCTCTGAAAGGCTGAAGCACAATCAGTGTGTTTTCTTCATTGTCATGCATTTCATTCATATCCACACCCAGAAAAATCTACATAAAAATAAAGTCTGCCATCTAAAAATAATTAAGTGGTACTTCAACTATTGTCTTGAACTATTTTTTAATTAAAATTTAGACAGTGATCAGAGATTTAGCACAGTATATGGAGTGACCAGTGCAATTAGGTTATGGAAAAACATATTTCAATACAATGTATACATTTTTTAAAGTGCTTAGCTGTTCAGCAAACCAGCTGAACAGTACAAAGTAAAAAATGCATACAGAAAAAACAAAGAGGGAAAGCATAGCCATACAAAGGCGAATAAGATACATGAGGAAACTGATAAAAGCCCTTCCTACACACAAGCTTAAGTGCCAGGCAGAGCAAGGGAGCTGGGAAGCATGAAAAAAGCTGGTATAAGGTGTTAGCAGTTTTAAAAATATCCATCAGGTTTTTTTGTAAATTAAAAACACAGATTCTTGTCCTTACAGACATTAAAGCAAATTTTGTAACCAGGTTGCTTAGGATGGGTGTTTTACTCCACCCCCCAGTAATCACCCAAGATGGATGATATTTTCAAAGGAGCATCTTCCCACCATGAGTACACCAGCAATGAAACTCTTCTGCCCCCTCCTCCTCCCATGACAAGGCCTCATGCTTTTAGGACTGATGTATTAATTCTTAATTATGCTTAGAAAATAAAAAAAAATAAAAGAAAGTTAAATTCTAAGCCAGCTGTAGCCACCTTGTTGAAAATGGCAATTTATTACACTGGCAGCATGGGAAACCAAGGAGCAGTAAGCCAGCTTCCTTCCTGCGCCAGACTTTTCAGTAGCTTTTATTGTGTTTTGTTTATTGAATTAACCCTTGAGAACAGTGAAAAGAGGGATGTTTTCGGAACATGCTCAGTATTAAAGAACTCAGCCACAATGCGAACATGTGGCACCAACAAATTTGGACTTGTGCGCGACCTGAGGGTGTAAGAAGAGGGCAAAGGTGACGCAGAGGAACTTTATGCCTTCTTATTTGGTGTATCAGTGTAGCCACCAACACAAGCTACCCGCTGCCTCAAGGGCTGTTCTGGCATCTGAGGACAGCTGAGATGTTTATACACTGCAGTCGGTCTTTGGTTTTTGTATCACTGCCTCCTGCATCGTGAGGTATGGAGCTGCCACAGGAGTCCTACAGGCCCACTTATTCCTTGTGGAGGAAATTTTCTCAGGAAGAGAACTGATCCTTATGGATTCACTCTGCAGCTTCATCAGGGCAATGTAGTCACAAGTGTGTGTGTGCATATATAGAATCATAGAATCATAGAATCACGGAATCATTAAGGTTGGAAAAGACCTCTAGGATCATCTAGTCCAACCATCAACCCAACACCTCCATGCCTACTAAACCATGTCCCGAAGTGCCATGTCTACACGTTTTTTGAACTCCTCCAGGGATGGTGACTCCACCACCCCTCTGGACAGCCTGTTCCAATGCTTGACCACCCTTTCAGTAAAGACATTTTTCCTAATGTCCTGGTTTCAGCTGAGATAGAGTTAATGTTCTTTATAGTGGCTGGTATGGGGCTATGTTTTGGATTTGTGCTGAAAACAGTGTTGATAACACACTGATGTTTTAGTTGTTGCTGCACTAGTCAAGGACTTTTCAGCTTCCCATGCTCTGCCAGGTGCACAAGAAGCTGGGAGGGGACACAGCCAGGAGAGTTGATCCAAACTGACCAAAGGGCTATTCCATACCACATGACGTCATGCTCAGTATATAAAGCTGGGGAAGAAGAAGGAAGGGGGAGACATTTGGAGTGATGGCGTTTGTCTTCCCAAGTAACCGTTATGCATGATGGAGCCCTGCTTTCCTGGAGATGGCTGAACACCTGCCTGCCCATGGGAAGTAGTGAAGGAATTCTTTGCTTTGCTTTGCTTGCATGCGCGGCTTTTGCTTTTAATGTTAATTTGCTAATAAAGAAAATTAACTCTATCTCAGCTGAAACCAGGACACCTAATATCCAATCTAAACCTCCCCTGGCACAACTTGAGGCCATTTCCTCTCGTCCTATCACTTGTTACTTGGGAAAAGAGACCAACCCCCACCTTGCTACAACCTCCTTTCAGGTAGCTGTAGAGAGCAATAAGGTCTCCCCTCAGCCTCCGCTTCTCCAGACTAAACAACCCCAGTTCCCTCAGCTGCTCCTCATAAGACTTCTGCTCTAGACCCTTCACCAGCTTCGTTGCCCTTCTCTGGACGCGCTCCAGCACCTCAATGTCCTTCTTGTACTGAGGGGCCCAAAACTGAACACAGCATTCGAGGTGCAGCCTTGCCAGTGCCGAGTACAGGGGCATGATCACTTCCCTAGTCCTGCTGGCCACACAAGCCAGGATGCTGTTGGCTTTCTTGGCCACCTGGGCACACTGCTGGCTCACGTTCAGCCGGCTGTCAACCAGCACCCCCAGGTCCTTTTCTGCTGGGCAGCTTTCCAGCCACTCTTCCTCAAGCCTGTAGCACTGCATGGAGCTGTTGTGGACCAAGTGCAGGACCCGGCACTTGGCCTTGTTCAACCTCATACAATTGGCCTTGGGCCACTGATCCAGGCTGTCCAGATCCCTCTGTAGAGCCTTCCTACCCTCAAGCAGATCAACACTCCCACACAACTTGGTGTTGTCTGCAAACTTACTGAGGGTGCACTCAATACCCTCATCCAGATCATTGATAAAGATATTAAACAGAACTGGCTCCAATACTGAGCCCTGGGGAACACCACTTGTGACCGGCCGCCAACTGGATTTAACTCTGTTCACCACAACTCTCTGGGCTTGGCCATCCAGCCAGTTCTTTACCCAGCGAAGAGTACACCTGCCTAAGCCATGAGCTGCCAGCTTCTCCAGGAGGATGCTGTGGGAGACAGTGTCAAAGGCTTTACTGAAGGCTTTACTAAAATATCACCTATTTTTAGGTACACCTTTTAAACTATAAAATGTACTTCATAACTTTCTGATACCTGAAAAATGTAGTCATTTTAGTTCTCAAAGTTTCTGAAAACCTCTAAGTTCAGGAACATACTGTATTATTATCCAGATGATATCAATACATTAATATCCTGCCTTCTGCCATCTCAGATATTTTTTATTTGGTCTTTGGAGCCATTTTATTATAAACTCAATTAATCAAATAAAAAGTGATCCTCTCCATGTACCCTTCAAAATTCCTAGTGTTCTTTTAAAAGAAGGAAAAGCACAATCTAAAAGGCACTGCATTTTAAAATATATTACATTATTATATATAGTGCCTTATTTGTAATTGCAGAACCTGCTGTCTATTATAGACCCTGTAGATATGTAGAAATTATCTGAAATGTTAATGTTTAACCACATATTATCATTCAAACTGTAAATTAATGGTTACATTGGGAGAGGCAAATGAGGAGCTATTTCCAATCAAAATAAATCACATAGGCTAAATGATTGTACCGTTTAGAGATTCAGATAAATTGCTTTTCTCTTGTACATGGCCATGTTCTACAGATTACAAAGCAGACATCTTAAGAACAAGCTAGTGGTGTAATTCTTTGATGTTTGATTTAACCCTGCATACCTAATTCCTAGAATACCTTGCATTATTCCGTAAACTCTACTTTAAGGGACTGATCTTCAAAATGGAAAAAAAAGCAGATTTTAAAAAATTTCACAGTGAGTCCACTACATTATTTCCAGCAAGAAGAACCTCATTAGTCATGGTCACTCTTGGACTTTCACAGGCATCAAGATACTCTGATTTAAAGGATGGGAAAGTTGGCAAGCGGTGACATAAAAAGTTACAAAAGTTGCCTGGTAGAAAAACAGTTCTTTGCAAGCTAGAAAGTGGTCTATAACATTATCTTTGCCCCCCCCCCCCCAAAAAGAAAAAAAAAAAAAAAAAAGAAAGGAAAGCTTGCAGCTCCTTGATGCTGTGGTCCAGAATCTTTGTTTTAATGCCTGTGTATATCTGTAGCCAAATAAGCTCTTTCTTGTGGGTAAGTATTTTTAATAGGCTGCACATTGCACAAGTAATGCTCTCATTGCTAGTTGAATTGCAGTGGAAGCCTCAAAATTTAACCAGTATTAGACCGTGGTCCTGCATGCACTAGCACCTTCCCTCTCTTCAGTCCCAGGGATATGCTTGGGGGACCTCTGCAAACCAGATTAGAACAGCTCCTAGGACTGTTTGTTTCTTTGGGGCAATAAATTAGACTCCATCTCCTGAACTGAATCTAAAAAACCCCAAATTTTGAAGGAAATCTTTCTTATGTTTGCAAATCTGGATTTTTTTTTCGCTTTCTCACTGTGCTGCCTAAAACTGAAGTTGAACAAAATACTAGATGATAAGAGAAAAAAGTGTCAGAAACTGGAAAGTGAGTGATGTCACATGGTATTCTCAATAAAAACATTAAATATTGTAACTATCAGTTCAGGAAAATAAGAATAGTAAGTGTGTGCATTTCATGTCTAACAGAGTTTCAAAAACCTTAATCTATTTTCTGGACAAAACCTGGTTCTTCTTTATATTCAAGGGATCTGTGAAAACAGTTCTTCACTCTTCTGCTCAGCAGTAAGAGTAATATTTTTTTTCAGAAGACATTCTGCTATAGAAAAGAAAGAGAGGAAGGAAGCTGGAGTTAGAATAAAAGTGAACACTATAACTTAGAAGAGAATTTGTAAAAACACAAACATATGTATTTTCATGTTTTATTTTGCAAATATTCCATATGTTCATATTAATACAAGGCAAAACCACCAACTGAACTTGTTCACAATTTTTATCCTGCTACTCCTTTTATCACCTCCAGTTGTCATTTCCCTGACAAGACATTGTACGTCTATTAAGAATGGTAGTAATTTCTGATGGAGTGGAATGATTTGTAACAGGAGCAAAATGTTAAATACCATGCTAAGAGTATCAAAACTCATAAGGTACCAGATGTTCATCAGTAGGCTCCCCGTGTAGTAAAACAGGATCTCATTAAAAAATCAGGAAGTATGTAAATAATCCCAAAATGGTGAAAAATTTAATAAAGATAGCTCATCAACAGACTGATAGGAGTGGGAGTAATGTTATGCAAATTAAGCTTACAGTTCTTCTACATCAAAGGAACTATCAAAGCCAAATCAGAGAGGAAGGAACCATTACCATCTGCAATTCAGATCATCACTTGTGGTCCCATCATTAAGAAACCTTGGAGCATCCTACTATTACTTCTTACCAAATAGTGAAGCAGCACCGCTCACCCTTTTACCTGTTTTGGCTCACATGCCAGAAGTTATTGAGAGCAGAGGACACTAAAGGCTTCTTAAGGCTGGGGACTAACTTTTAAAATGGCAAGACTATCCCCTTCTGGGACTGTGAAGGAGAATGGATGCAGGCAGTTCATCCATCTTTCTCCTTTTCACTTGCCAGGTAAGAACAGATAATTCTTACAGTTTATTTTAAGATCATGTCTAAGCATGGCAGCATCTGCCCAGCCAAGTCCTCTGTCATGAGCTCCAGCTGTCTGAGAGTGCTATCACATAGCAGAGCCCTCCTGCAAGCCTGAACTTGTAGAAAACAAGGGATTGGCCCACATCGTGACCCTGCCCTGCCTGGCAGACAGGACAGCACAGCGAGAAGGTTAAGTATCCTATGCCTTGTAAAGCACCTGAAGTAGATCAACTGCAGAAAGATGGGAACCTAGGGGGGAAACTAATACTTGGTCAAGTCTGTGCAATTAAGCTGCTTGTAGGCTTTGACACTAGCTTTTGAGTTTTGCCTCGCTGCATTTTATTTCTGGATGTGCATTGCTGTGCATCACAGGGACTGTAAAAAGAAGACAGGTATTTGTTCTGGAATGGTCCTTATCACATAAGTCAGTTAGCTAGGTAGCTGTTGTGAGAAAGCACTTCTTTGCTATGAGAGTGTGAACTTTTTGGCCAGTGTTTCCATTTCACACTGAGAGTGGCTGAGCTCTTCCCTGTTGCCATCAATTGTTTAGTGGTACTGCACTCACATGAGACTAATGTAAGGAAGCCTTTATTCTGTATTCTTAAGCTGATAGAGCCTCTCTTCTGGCCATGAGAGAAAGTACTGGTTTACTTGTTATGGGGCAAGGTCTCAATGGTGTCAATAAAAAGTAGCTAAAAGTGCAAGATCCATCTCTGGGATCTTTTATTAAGTGGTAGAAATTGCCTCTGCCTGGAACTTTTATGTGTTCATTTGATCTATACCTTATCAGATGTCATCTAGCTCTATTATGATTCAGATAGCATGAATTAAAAACTCACCAAGGAGCAGACTCTAACAGCTGCTAACTCAGCAATGAAAAACCTGTTCAAATATTACTAGCAATCAGTGAGCAAGATCACCTCTTTACATGGTGCTTTTGTGACCTAAAGAAGAGGCAGCAAAGGGAGGAAACCTTTACACATATATTGGCACTTCAGGATAGATTATTTTTGGACCTCTTTAGACATTTTTTTTCAGCCTGCTCTCAAATATGACAGCTCACTACAGAAAGACAAAGGTATCCATGAAGCCACCGTGATGGCTCCCGACCCATCATCTCCTCAGTGCCTCAAAAGTGGACAACTCACAGAGCCTTCCTCCGCCTCTCTTCTCTACTGACGACAAGAGTCCTTGCAGATTAGTGGCTCTCAAATTGTCCCGAACAGATCACAAGGCATCAGAAGATAGTCTGAAAAAAATGTGAAATAATAAAAAAGTCTGAACAGACTATCCATGGATTCCCAGGCAAGCAGACAAGAAAATGGGACAAAAAGTAAAGTACTAAAATAACATATGAAGTTTAAACTAGTTTAATTTGATTGTAAGTGAAGACCAATATAGTATCTTCATAAGCTTGTCCATGGATTTTTTAAAAAAAGGAAAGGTGATCCTTCACTTTACAAAGGTTGAAGAGCCATGGGCTGGAGGACATAGATACATGACTCATACAGATGTATTTTTGGCTGGGAAGCGTGCATCCAGCTTAGAAGGTTTCTTGCCTCATAGGATTTAGGCAAAGGGTCTGGTAGCACATGTACAACTGATGGAAAACAGCCCCTCCCAAATTATTCGACCATTAAGAAAAATAAACAGCACAGCTCACTGTGAAGCAGATCTAGAAGAGCATTAAGATTTGTAATGGACTTTGAAAGCACCTAAATATACGCTGTCTGGATTTACCTGTAGGCAAGGCTTGATTTGTCAAAGCTTCATTTTAACCACTTGTAAGGGTCTCATTGATTCTCATAAGGAATCCAGAGGCCTTTTTTTTTGTCACAGAGGAATGCACCCACAATGGTCTAGTGAAATATCTATTTATGTAAAATTAATGAATTTTAATATATATACTAATATAATATAATATACCAGTTCTCAGGTATGACTAGCTTGCTGAAGGTAGCTGATCCAAATAATCATATTACAGAGAAAGGTCCTGTCTACACTGGAACATTTGACTGTTTCTACAGGAACAGTTATATCACTATACATTTTATAGTGATATTGTTAAATTAATATGCAGCGATTAAAATGGCATCAATCTTTGCACGGCTATGATTGTTCTAGATTAATAGAAGCCTTTTCACTTTAATTAAAACTCCTCCCAAAGCAACATAGTATAAAGTGAAGAAAATACTCTGGTTTTACAAAAGGAATCATGCTGATATAAGAATTACTGTATAAATGGACATGTTAGCACATGCAGTATTATTTTTTTATGTGAAAAAAATCTCAGATAAATTCCCTCAAAGGAGAAAAGAAGCAAGTCATACAGTAAAGGGCAATTATAAAAAGGTAAACTGGGGAAAAGGAAAGAAAGAATAAGAGGAGTCACTGTTCAACTTCTGTTGTGCTGGTATTTGATTTGAATGAGGAAAGGCACCATACGAGGACCACCATTATCTACTCAATTTATTAGTGATTTGCAAGAGAGAAATGACTAAAATGGAAATATTCATAAATTACTTAGATTAATGCATGTGCAGGGAGGTCTAAATATTTTAATGATGCATTTCATTCTGTAAAATTACAGGTCTGGAAGGTACTTTAAGAGGTCATCCAATTTAGAACACCCTCCCAAGGCAGGGAGAACTAAATCTGTTACAGTGCTTGCGCTTATTTGTCCAACCTTTTCCCAAACTTTCTATGTTGATGGGAGTACAGATTAAATGTCCATACTTCTAATCAAATTAGTTCTATTTTTTTAATTTTATTTATTCCTAAGCTTTCTTACTCTGTTGGTATTATCATATCAGTACTAAAAAAACCCCAAACTTATGAAAATGTAAATTTTTTATTCTTCCACCTTAATGTAATAACCTTCCACCTTCCAGCTTAATGTAATAAATACCCGATTTTGTGCATATATAAGGATATTATAAAGGTGCAACAAATGTATTTATTTTTCAATGGATTGACCACAACTCACAATATAGAATAAAGTAAGATTATGTCACCAATTTGTATAATAATGACACTAGAACTTATAATACTATTGCATAAATACATAGGAAGCCCTCAGCTTGAGATTAACTATGAAATATGTTCATCTTTTAGTACACCTTCTGATACAAAAGATGAAGGAGCAACAGAGTCCAGAAAAAATGAACAAAATTATTTAGAAGCATAAAATTGTACACATAGGAATGCATGTAAAAGATTAAGTCCATTTAATACACAGAGAATGATAACTGCAGATGTGGTCAAACTTTAATTTGGTAAATGGAATGGAGAGAGTAAGAAGGACTTGCACCTCTACTCTTTTCTCTAATGCAAAAGGGAAAAGAAATAACCTATTAATTAAAAAACAGTATGTTCAAAACCAATCAAAAGAAACAATTTATAGACCTTGTAACATTTTAAAATAAGATTTTTGTAGCCATGATATTCTAAGGATGTAAGAGAAACAAAATTTTTAGTGAGAAGAAAGTCTTTTTAAGCCAACTAATGTTGCTAGCAAAAAAATGTTAAGCCATACAAGACTACTTCAGCTGGTTTGAAGAACGTGGGTGTCTAAAAGCTTCTCTAGCTTTTCCAGTTGTACCAGCTTGTCTGATCAAAGATACCACCTTTTGTTACTCAGTTTTCCAATTAACTTCCTGTCACCTACAGGTACAAGAGTCGCAATGTATATATAGGTTAAAGGATAGTGATACTTGTGGTTTAGGATTTATGATAGCAGTATGAGGCCAGAAAGAAGCTTCCAATATTGGTAAAACTATTACTTTATTTCTCTGTAGAATTTGGTATCTATTCCTCTCCAAAACAAGACAGGGGACTACATTACAGATCAGCATTTTCACTCTTTATGGCACATGGCTTGTGTTTAGTGAACAGAGAAGAAACCTTCCATTGTAATCATACTGCTCACCATTTCATATGAAAGCCACCAGTCACTAAAAAAAACAGACATTCTGTCATTTATAACTGTTCGTTTGTGAAAAACATGAATATCAGTTAGGTGCATGTTTATCCCGGCACAGCAAACTACCCTTTCTCCTCACCTCCTTTCCCATCCACTCACTCAACTCATTAAGTGTGTTACAAAAAGCCTGCTGACAGCCTTCTGAAGCAGTTCTGCATCTCCACTGCTGGTCCTCAGCTTCAGCTGCCACCACATTCCTCCACTGGTAACACTTTTGGGAGGAGTTTTGTTTTGTCTATTCATGGTGTTCTGACCAGCCTTGCTCACAAAACCTCAATATTAATAAAAGCAAAATTTCATTGTTTGGGATGTTTGTAATATTCTGTTTTTCACTGAATAGTTTATTACCTAGTCTTAAAAAATCTAAATATCTTATGTTGTGTGAAAATATTAATACTCTTAGATACATGAAAATATTAATAAGATATAACTATTTCCTGAATATCATTTAGAAATAAAAATAGTGTCGGTGAATCAATGGGAAACAATAATGTTTCTAAATTTATTACAAGGAATGAATGTGCCTCATGAATGAATGATGGAGTTAATTCATTTCATTATGTATGAAAAAGGAGGAAACTAGATTTTAATCCTGCTGAAACAATCATAGTTGGAGAGAACTGATGGCTTAAAGCTAGTACAGAAAAAAATGGCATAAAAGGAGCAAAGGCTTGATTCCTCTCACTTAGCAAAAAAATATGGAATATGTTTCTGAGAAAACCCTCATATGCAAATCTTCATTGACAGATATAGGAAATTATTTTGAATCCTTCATTGTTGAGCTTAATACCATATCTAGGGAAAACCCCTAAAAAAGCCCACCAGTTTTGAAAAGTCAGTATAAGTATTGCCATCTTTGAACGTTATATATAACAGATTTAAAACAGAATGGTTGTGTTCAATAGTAGTTACATTTATCAAATACAGCACAAGATATAACAGTGAAGAATAAAACCTACAGTGGTGCATAGAATTTGAGAGCTTGTGAGTAATTATAATCCTTGTAGTAGATGTTCATATGGAGTGAAATGATTAGAAATACAATTATTTTTTACCTCAGCTACATGCTTACTCCCTTGCATGCTATGAAATATGACAAAAGTTAAGTCAGTGGGAAAAAAAAAAAGGAATTAATGAATAAGGTAACTAAAGTAGTTTGTACTGTGATTTTATCATGAAAGTTGGTCTAGGCTCTAGTTAGTCACAGAGTGACACTTGTTGGTGAAAATAGCATCACAGTAGATCATTTCCTACAGGTCTTGCAATTCTAGCTTCTTACAGCCTAACATTATCTGCATTTGTAAGAAAGAAAATATTTTTGTGGCATGACAGATTTGTCAGACCTGTGCAATATCTTTTGACATTTACGCTACTAAAAAGGGCAATCAGTTAAATCAGAAATTATTACATCTAGGTGAACTAACACTTTAATAAAACTAGTATCACCCCCAAGATGGCTGACTGGATTTGCTCCTCTCCTGTAGCATAACAATAATTTTTATATTGCATTGTTGTTAGACCTGACTTCTAATTATTACAGAAGCTTAGAAGTTAGTCACTGTAGTCAACAACAGAAATAGACAATAATTCAAAGAAGTAATCAGATTCCACACGACAAACATGAATGGAATGCCAGTAAAGTGACAAAATGCAGTATGTATTGCAGCAAGTTCAAAAAGAATGGCTTTTTTCTGACAAAATGTAGGGAAAGGTTGTGATAGCAGTGGTATTGATTCATGGCTCAACCCAGCAATCAAAGTCTATGAAGAATGTTCTAAATGAGCAGACAGAGCTTGAAGCAACATATTAGCTAAATACCCAAGCATGGAAAAGTTGCTTTTATAATGAAATAGTTGTTTGTCATGCAGTCTCCATAGTGTGATCAAGATGCTGAAATTCCATACTTGGCTGGAGGACACAATTTGGACCTAATCTTCACTGCATGCCGCAAAAACAAGTCGTCACATGAGCTGCTGTTGTTCCTATGGAAGGCACCTTTGTAAAGCCCTTGCAGACATGACAAATCAAAAACTTCTTAAAAGTTGTGCAAATTTCCAAACCTATTGGACAAGTGTCTAAGTCTAGGGGAAACCAGGGCCAATACAGTCAGTAGGTGTCATGCAGGAAATACTCCTATTAGGTGAAAGCAGTAAACAGGAAAGAAATTTAGGCAGATAATTTGAATAGCAAAACTTCTGTAATTGCTTCTTGAGACCTAATATGAAAACTTTCACTAAGGAGTATTGATAATTTAAATTTTAGGGCTTAAGTAAAAACATTAAACATTTGCTTAGTAAATGAACTGAAATGGGTATCTATGGCATCCTGTTTGCTCCTGATCTGGCTGCTCTATTGATAGAGATTTACTGTCAAAAAGTCATTTCCCACCTCTTATTGATATGAAAGAGACAATTGGTGAAACCTCAAAGCTATGGACTAATAAGAATGACAACTGGAGTGACTGGATGTAGCCTTCCACCTGTAAAAGGATTATTTTGGGTTATTAATCTGTACCAAAGGGCAGAATCATTTTAGCAAAATGCAAAAATAGCTTGTGTCCTACAATTATGCTAGGGCCCAGAAGCTTGTAGGCATTTCCTGGGAGTGCTGCCAACTGAATACAGCTCCTGTCCCACATTATCTGTTCCTCCTCTGCGAGAACTGAGAGGCAGGGATACAGCGTAAACCATGCTGAGCACGTGATCTGTAAACTTGCTTTGTGTACAAGTGAACAGTCCTTTATCCCAGAATGAACACATGCAGAGATGATGTCTTCAGTCTTGTGTACAAGTATTGGCAAAGGGGCTAAGGACTAGAAAGACTTGGAAGCTGAAGCCCTTCTGCGTTTCTGTCTTTAGAAACAGCAGCTGAGACCTTGGAGGGAATGTGGAACACCAAGTGACTCTGCAGGTCCTGAATGGTCTCCCAGTTGCTGAACGTCTTAGGAAGCAACTGGCTCTAACTGGGGTTAACATGCCAATCGCAGTATGTGCTGGATACCTTTCAGGGTCAACATCAAAAATTTACCTCTGTTGTACCCAAGGGTTCCACTCCAAGTAGCCTATTCCATTAAAAATAGGAATACCTGTGCAATTAGCTGATAAATAGAAAAGAGAAGAAAGCAAGCACATGAGGAGCAAAATGCTGGCAACAGTTGCATTTTGCTCAATTAGCCTACTGTGGTACAATGGGGAGAAGGGGATATACCAAGCAGGATGAAGGAAAATAAAAGAGGACTTGTCTTCTAACTGAAAAATTGGATAGGACAGAAAAAAATAAAAACAGTTTATTTACTGTCCTCTGCCCACATAACATTGCTGCAGCTGCTGCTTTTTTGCTGCTGAAAGCCAAGTGGCTTCCCAAGCATGGCAAGGAATTTGACTTTCTGATTATGAGCAAAGGAAACACTAGGAAACTTTGTTCCGCATTGGTCAGTTCTTTCCCATTGCAGCAGCTCCTGGAAGAAGGCAAGGCTGGCAATTCATGGCTGTGCACCCTCACAAAATTCATTAAGACTAAGCAATGTCAGGAACAACATCTGTTGCTACTGTCTAGCTAATAGCATAATCAACTAGGATGACAATGTTGGCCAACTGGTACTAAGGAATGATAAATCCTCGCCTAGAAGTTGACCTCCCTAAGCAAAACCATTCACTTAGCAATCTGAACAAATCACATATGATGTATAAAGACCACAGGCAATAGTGAAATACCTGCAGAAATGAAAGATATGCTAAAAAGACCGATCAGGAGACAAAGCCTTGATAAAACCAAGGGAAAGTAGACATCATTATAAAAGTATACACCTAGAAATAAATAAATTAGATTGCAAAATGTGGCTTTCATACCAGAGATCACCCCTTGCAGCAGCAGGTGGTGATGGGGAACCATGCCATGGGTCTCAAGAAGTCTCCCTGGGAATTTGGAAAGCCTTTTTCTGAGCAAATCCATTCTTTCCAAATGAAACAAATCTGGGGGATCTGTTTGGGCAGTCATGCAGCCTAGATCCACTGCAGCAGAACAGCCTTTACTGGTACCTTGAGTGAAAATCCTGTATATCTTGGAAGTGTCTATTTATTGAGCTCTCAAATGAACCTGGAAAACCTCAAGGTCCAATTGTAAATATCACCTGGCTGAAAAAACTATACTCCTCTTTCAAAGCAGTAAAGTCAGCAAGGACTGAATGCATTCTTGGGGAATCATCAACCTGTGAAGACTTAAGTCATATAAAACCAACAAACTTACGAGTTACATACGTTACTATCAAAACTAACTCCCTAGCACCAGATGCAGAAGTATTGTAAATATTTTTTTAAATTGTCAGTTTTTAAATTACTCAAACTGCAATTCAGTTCCGTGTATAGAAAAGGAACTATGCATTTTTTGTTTGTTTGTTGCATAAGCAATTACTCAAATTTCTTCAATCCTTGTTACAAGATACTGATTGACAGAAGTGATACAGACATAGGCATCCAAGATGCTTTCCAATCTGGGCAACTCTAAACCAGCATGCTGATGAAGTTACATGCATACAAGTACACAAGCAGCGGAACTGATTTAAATGCCCTCTTCTGGGAGATAACTCTTGAAGCAGGATGCCATTTGTTTTAAGCTTCACTTTTGATTGACTTTTCACTTTGCCTAGGCTCATAAATTACAATTCTATTTTATGCATGGCTCTTGTGTGCTGCTCTATGCCAATTCTTGCACACTATTTTGACAACTAATTGTAGGCGAGCCACTACAATTAACAGACTATTACTGTTAAAGCAGAAGGATAATTGTCAACTGGACTTAACACTGCTTTGATACGAAGTGAACAGTTTTCTCATAAATGTAGTATGGGGTGTGTCAAAATGCTTGGTATAAATAAGTGACGTAATGTAAGGCTGTCTGCTGATCTATTGGCAATCATTAGCATAATAGCTTAGCTTAATTGGTGACCTATGTTTTTGAGTTTCCATCACGATGATACAAAGCAGTGGTCTGTGTTTAAAGATACATACGGTACATTTTTTCTGTATGTACAGTGCATTTTTTTCTGTGGACATGCTAGTGCTTTTTAGGCATGAAGGGCAGAGGTTTTTCTGAAACAAGTTGTCTGTATATCATGATCAAATAAGTTATCACTGATTCCTTCAATGCATAAAATGTTATGATGTTGGAATACTGTCCAGTAGTAATCACACACACACAGATTGTTGATGGCATTGGTAACATAAGCTCGACAGGGGCCCACCTTGCTGTTGGCAATCTTTTATTCTATGTTTATAACATCCCCTGAACAGGAGCAAGAAATGGGCAGATCTACGGAGGATGTCAGGCTTGATGTAGAAGCTTTTCTTTAGGGCTTAACATGGTTTGTATGTAGAGGTTTTTGGCAGTATGGTACATGCAGAACAATAGGAATGATATGACACAAGCCACTGAGTAGGTTGCACCGTTCAGTTGCTTAGAGTCAAAAATAGGAAAGCAAGATTCTGGAAGCCTAAGAAGGAAATACATACAGTGTTAAGATCTTTATACTTTCTGAAGTGTAAGCAACAACTGTGTTACAGCTTTGCTTTGAAGCCAGCCATGCTGGCTTCATTACTCTTTTACTTCATTAACTCTTCATTACTTCATTAACTCTTCATTATTTCAGTTGATCGAGATCACTGGAGCCCAGTTTCTTAACTTAAACTTATGAAGCCTTGAAACCGGATGGTTTACCTTGTAAGGATTAACATGTGAGACAGTAGAAGGTGGAATTCAACAAGAAAAGGAAAATGCTGAATTTGTCTCTTGAGCTTTTTTCCTAAAATGTTCCTAAAGCTAAAGAAAGATCGAGGAGACTTATTTAACTCATCAGTTAAGATGAACTCATCTAGTGTTGCCAGTCTCCTTACCCAGGGGAAAAACAAACACGTCCCTCTTCTTTAGTTACCTGGAAGCATACCCTAATCAAGACCTAGTCTTCAAAAATTCAGGGATGAAAACAGTGGTATACAAATGTTAAATGATCAAGAATATGCAATTTGATTTGTTGTGAAGTGAGGAGCACACTGCAGAATGTCTAAAGGGAAGTTTTTTTACAAGCAGCATAAGAGGTCATGCCACCTTGAGAATAACTGATTAAAAAAGGGGGAGTAAATCACCTATAGAGGCTTTAGCATGCATTGTCCTGCTGTTAGGATTTCTGAATATGATCCAGCTAGGCTGTGATCTTATAATGAATGTGCATGTTGTTTTCAACCAGGCACAGTAAGTTCAATTCTTTCTGAAAGTCTCTGAAGCACCACACACATTTCTGCCTAGAAAATATTGGACAAATAGGAAAATACTCTTTGAAAGTCCAGTATGGCTTCAGTGTTAATGGTAGTGATAGAAAATCTGAAATCAGGGTGTGCATGCGTGTGTCCATTTATGTGTATGCATATTTCCTTGTGGAGAGAAAAGCGTTTCTGATAACTTGGATAGGAAAGGCAATGGGATGACTTGTCTGAGATGCAGCTGAGTGGTTCTGCTGCCAGTAATTGTACAATAATGTAGAATTATGAGTGCCTAAGTGTAAAAAGAAAAACCAACACTTCATTAGGCTGAGGTTAGTCAACAGATGGTGTATAGACCACCGAAAGTCTATAAAACATCAGACGGCTGGTGTGATTTCTACACATAACAGAAGTGTCCTTGACATTGACAAGTCAGTACATGCCACGTAGCAGAACTGGGAGCTGGATTTTTATAGAGATATCACACCATCAAAATGGTGAGAATTTAAAAAAAAATGTGGTTTGGTTATAAATAAAATCAGGATGGTTAACATTTTTGGTAAGTGATATGCAAAAACACACAAGTTGGTCTGTAGGTTATTAAAAACCCGCTTCATTCTTTGCTTAAGATTTGACAGTCATGACCACGTAAGCAGGAGAACTTTAATTGTAGTGACCATCAAACACTGGCCATATGCAGTTTTTGACTTAAGTGTACTAAACCTCTCCTTGCAGATGCTAACTAAGAGTATCTGTGAAATGTTATGTCCTGGTGGGTGCTGGCAGTGCTGCTCTAAGTTTATAAAGGAAATGTAAGAACGTGGAAGGTCTTGCCAGTGGAAGTATGGAGAAAATATGTTCAAGTAGACCGGCAGTATTTTACATAGGTGATAGGTAGTTCATCTGCTATCAGACACTAAAAAATTTTACTGTTTTTCAGAAAAGCAGAAAAACCGATGAAGAGGCAAAGGCAGAAGTTCCAAAAGCTGCCAGAACTCATACAATGAAACAAGAACTTGATTTTAGAGTATAAGGAAGTAGAGCACGTAGGCTTAGGACTGTTCAAGACAACTTTTCAAAAAGACTTGGATGCTTCTGCAGAAAGAGGGAGATAATAACGATAACGGTTGGAAAATGCCTCAGTGCTAGTCTACAGATAAGAGATGCATCTTGTGCTTGGAGAATAATTTGAAACTGACAAATGTTGCTATAACACAAGCACCATTTAGATCAGAAACCAGATAGCAACTGGGAGGTGGTACACATTAATAACTTTGATTGCTTTCCTTAACTGCTACAAACTTAAAAGAAGCCTTGTCATCTTAAAAGCACAGTAGCAACTGGTATGGCCCTCTCTACTACTTACCACAGGTGCTTCTGCCTTATTTCATAGCTTCATTTGGAATCCCCTGAAAGCCTGCTGCAGGAAAATAATGTTTGTAAGAAGCAGTTCTTACAGGCTAGCTAGGCTGAAGAGAAGTTCACATGCATTTTCCCTTCAAGCATTTTCCATGTGGAAGTCTTGTCGTCACACTGTCTTTTATGTTCTGTGTTTTGATTCGTGAAATGAATAGTGAAGCTTGTGAACAACTATGAGAAGAAAACTCCATTGTAAAAACCTGGTTGTTGGGCAGTTTTTGTGGGGTTTTTTTTTTGATAATTGAAGGCTTTTTTGGTTCTGAGCAAGGAGACAACTCAGACTGGCCGCCTAGGTCAGCATCATCTCCTGTCTGGTAGCTTGTACAAACTGATGAGGTTCTAGTTTACTTCTCCTGAATCTTGTAAATATCAGTGATTTTAAATCAAGCTGTTGCTCTGCTTTCTTTAATGTCTTATAGAAATGGGGCAAACTTGTTTTTTGTTTTCTTCACTAAGTGGACTGCAAATGCTGCAGGAAATGAACTCAGGCAGTATCCAGTTTGCATATTCCTTTAGGGATGAAATGTGAGGTGACATGTGATACTTATCAGCCTGGATACTGAAGGCTAGGCACAGGGCAAGCTTCTTTCCTCACCAGAGGTTTCTTTGACAGGAATAAAGATCTTTGTGCATTGATATACTGATTTTAGAGTGACCATTCAACTAGAGTAAGACACAATACAAGGAAAAATAAAGGACATTCAAATGAAACAACACTTCTCTTAGGGCATTTATTTTACTGGGCTGTAAATCTTTTTGAACAATTTTTTTTACATAAAATGAAGTGCTTTTATATATATATATATATATATAAAGTAGGCACAGAAATTAAGCATGATTTCAACACCTTTAGTTTTTAAAACTCCTGGTGTACAATTTAAATAAACTCTAATTTGCATCTTGGCCTTAACACTATTGATATTTAGCAGGTCACAGCACCCTTAAAATATCTTTGTACATGAAGAATAATATTTTTTCCTTTCCTGCATTTACCATTTTAATTGGTACAAAAACAGTCACAGGTTGACAAAAACCGAGACAAGCAAAGTAGGAGTTGAGGATGGAGAATATGGCTATTCCCTAATGACAGGCTTCCAAAGTAGGCAAACTCATGCAACTTTTCAGCGTGCAACGTTCTCCACATAGACAATTCATACCTTGTTTGTTTGTTGGGTTTTTTTGGTTTTTTTGAGTTTCAAGCCTAGAATGATCAAGAAGAACCAGACTAAGAAACTTAATTTCCTAATGTCAAAATATTAAATCTGGTATTTGATATCTGAGGTGGATACTTGTGAATGAAATACTTGTTTTATTACAGTGCATTAAGTAACTTTGTCATAGTGTCATTTTCCTATCTTTGTCTCTTTCTTTTAACTCACCCTTCAGTAAATATTGCAACCTGAACATTAGCATGAACACAACTGTATTGCTATAATCCTTTTGAATGCTGCAAAGGATATAAGCATATTTGGCTGTTAAAGGTTTCTCTGTAAGGGCCACCTTTGCTGCAGGTGAAGAACTCGAATTGCAACTAGTCGATCTCAATCAGTTTCACAGTGATGAGAGGCTCTTGTAGGGGGGGACATGGCTCAGGGCATCCATGTGTTAGAGAAAAACAAAACCAGCATCTCCTGCAATTCAGCAGATGGAGGGGACAGGGGAAGGGGCAAACTTTAGTCATACAGCCTTCAAAATTGTTCAAATGAATCTTGGCTTTTTAGCACCCACTGACAAATTGTGCAGTATGCTGGATGAGCAACTAAGTGGAAACAGTCAGTATCTTATTTTCAATAGCTGATGAACAATCTTCCAAAGCTTCTTCCAGTGTTGCACAGCATATCAAAGTCTTAATTAAAATTCAGAAAACAAATAATCTTGAGCACTTCTTGCTCTCCAGCCACTGAAAGCTCAAATTATGGAGATTCCAGGAGACCTGTTTTTCTTTACTCATTATATTAACTCTTCCCATTCACTTATCCCATTTTCTCATATTCTTATGCAGTTTTTTCTGTGCTGATGTACAATATCCTATTTCTACTCCCAGGCCAACTCACTGCTTGCTAGAGAACAGCAGCATTTGTCCCAGTTGTGTTTTTTGGTAGGTGGATGCTGCCAGGCCAGCTAGAAAGGAATTCACGTTGCAACCACTTCTGCCAGTGGGGTGCTAATTTGGAACTCTTTCCTGTGCCCGCTGCCTGAAAGAAAAACATTAAAAAAAAAAAATCTTTTCAGTCAAACTAATCTCTTAAGAGAAATTAGGGCAGGGATAGTTGCACAAAAGTTTTTTCATCAAGCTATACAACGTCAGATAAATACAAACCTTGGGAACCTTGTGGATGACTTCCACATCATCTGACTGCGATAAACTAAGAGAACCACATTTCTCTTGAAGTTACCTTTGCTTTTAACACTTATCAAAGGTTCGGGAGTTTAATTCCTGAAGCTGTACTTCTGCGTTTCAAGTGTGCTAATAAGCAATGTCCCTGACCATTTACCACAAGCATTTGAGATGCGTTACTCAGCTTTACCAGTTTGTGCAACTGCTAAAATTGCCTACTTCGCCACTTCCTCTTGAACCTTATCTGCACACAGTCTTATTCTGGCAGTTTAACATGAGGAGCACGACTGTGCTGGGATGCACCTTAACCAACCATCCGATTGCACTTTCCATTATAAGCCGTTTGCTTATTTTATGTTAATTGGACTGGTCCATGACACAAAATATTTTGAAGTGTCCCTGTGATCACTGAAGACAAAATAGCAACAATACAGATAGCAATGTAATGGATCGTTTCGATGCGTTTTAAAGGCACCTCTCCGAAAAATTTGCGTACTCGCTTTTTTTTTGCCTTCGAGCGGCAAGTGCCTCTTCTTTGAAACCACGGGTAGAGGAGCTCTTACCGACCACGACCCCTCAGAGAGAAGACAGAGTCGGTGCGACCTCGTACCGAGCCTCCCGGGGAGAGGCAGGCAGGAGCACGGGGCACGCGCCACTTGTCACCTCCCGCTGCGTTGGGCGCGGCCCCCCGCGCACCCCCCCCTCCCCCCGAGACGGACGGACTGACTGACTGGATTTTTTAGTACCCCCAGCTCGACCTCCGCACACCGGCGAGCGGGCAGCTGAGCTGCTCCGCAGCAGCTGTGTGCGAGGGCGAAAGTCAGTCGGAAGCGGTTAAAAAAAAAACCAACAAACCCAACCACCCCCAGGCCGCGGCCGCGCCTCCGGCAACTGCCGGGCAACGGCCGCGAGGGACCCCCGCGCCGCCCCCGCCCGCCCGGCGGGCTCCCCCGGCAGCCGCGCCCCAGCCAATGGGGAGCGGGCTCGGCGGGAGCGCTGACGTCCTGCGCCGCCCCGCCCCATCCCGACCGGTGCCGGACGCAGCCGGAGACTTCCGAGCTCTCCCCCCTCCCGCTCCCGCCCCGCCGCCCTTGTTCCTCGGGCGGGGACTCGCTTCCTTTCCCGGCTCCCCCTTCCCACCCTCCTCCTCCGCCTCCCCGTCAAGATGGAGGACGGCGGTTGCTGCGGCCACCGGCACCACGGCGGCTAGCGCAGCTGCTGCTCCTCCGGCTCGCTCCGCGCTCCCTCAAAAAAAAAAAAAAAAGGAAAAAAGGCTGGAAACGTTCCTTTTTTCTCCGCCCACCGGCTGCTGGCTGCGCGGACTGCTGGCCCTCCCCATGCCGTCGTCGTCGTCGTCGCCCTCCTCCTCCTCCTCCTCCTCCCGCGATTGTCTACGCTCTGGCTGCCGCCCGCCCGCCCGCCCTGACTCCCTGCATGCACACGCCGCCTCCTAGGTGGCTGCGGGGGGTGGGCGCTCCCGGAGCTGCCATTCCGCACATACCTTCATGTCCCTGCGCTCGCTGTGGCCGCCCGCCGCCGCCCCGCATCTCTCGCCCACTCCGGCTGCCGCCCTAACGGCCGCTCCCGCGCGGAGGTGAAACCGGGACCCGCGGAGGGGGCGGTGGGGTTGGCGGTGGGTCTCGCCCGGAGGAGCCGCCGCCGCAAGCAGCAGCCATGAGCAGCGCCGCTACCGCCACCTCCGCCGCCGCCGCCACCACGGCCGGCAGCGGCGCGGGGGAAGGGGCCGAGGAGGCGGCCAAGGACTCGGCGGACATCGCGGCGTTCTTCCGATCCGGTGAGTGCGGCCCCGTCCCGGGGGGGAGGGAGGAAGGGGCAGCGGCGAGGCCGCGGCTGGAGATGGTGGCGAAAGGTAGAGGGAAGCGACGTCTTCCTCCCGGAGCTGCGAGAGGGGGCGAGGGCAGCCGGCTTTGTCAGGTGGCCCCGGGGAAGGCTCGCTCTCCCCTCGCCGGCGGGGCCGCCTCGGCAGTGCCCGTCCGTGCGGGGCGCCGCCGCGCTTCCTCGGGGAGGCGGCGGTGCGGGGCTTGGCCCGCGCGGGGGCGGCCGGGCCGGGCGGCAGCGGGGAAGAAAGCCGAGCCCCCTCGTCCCGTGCCGGGGGGCAGCGGGGCTTCGTCTCGGGCCCAGCAACTTGCGGGCGCTGCTGCGGGCGGGACGCCACCCTTGCCGGCAGAAACGAGGCGTGAAAACGGGTGCGGCGGGCGGCCGGGGCGGGTGCGGGGGCTGGGTGCTGCCCCGAGGGGGTGTCGTCGGTGACAGGTGCGACTCCCCCTCCGATGGCGGCCCGATAAGGGGCGTGTTACCGGGGCCGGGCGGCACTACCTGGCACCGGGCGGACCCCATCCCGCCGGGAGCTGCGTGGCGGGATGCGGCGGAGGAGCCGCCGCGGGTCCGGGCAGCCCTCGGTGTCGGAGGGGCGGGGAGGGTGAGCGGGGGCAGGGGTGCGGCGCGCCGCAGGGCTGCGGGGAGCGGGCGGCGCTGGCCGGGGCCCCCGGGGGAGGCAGGCGGGCGGGCGGGCAGGGATGACACCGCTATAAAAGGCAACGCGTCCCCGGTCGCGCTCCGCCGGTGCCGTGCTGCTGGGTGGCGGCCGAGGGCGGGGTGGGAGAGGGCAGCGTTCACAGCGGGTGTTTATAGCGGGAAGGAGAAGAAAAAGGCAAAAAGCGAAGCCCACGTTAAGAGGTGTCCCTGCCTCGGCTGAGGCGGGGCGGCAGCGGGGGCCGGGCGGCAGCGGCTCTCAGGCGCTGCCGGGCTGGGAAACCAGGCTCGGTGCGGAGGCTCGGGAGGGGAAGGGGGGGAGCCTGTTGACAGGCTGCCGGGATAAAAAAAAAATGGAGGCCGCCTTCTCCCTCGGTGTTTACTCTCGGCACGCAACCGGGCGGGGAGGGAGGCTGCCCCCGCCACCGAGACGTTGTCCCCAGGGGAATGGCGGCGGGGAGGGTAGGGCTGCCCGGGCGGCACGAACCGCCGGCGGCGGGGACGGAGCCCTGCCGGCAGCCTCGGCGGCAGCGGCGGCTGAGCCTCCCTCCGGTGCCGGCTGCCCTCCCACGAGCGGCGGCGGCTCCTCCCTCCGCTCCGCTCCGCCGGCGTCTCCGCGCCCCTCCGGGCACCCCCGGCCATCGCTCCCGGGCGGGGCGGCAGGGCAGGGCTGGGCACTTGCTCTGTTTGGATGCCTAAAAAGGAGCGGCGAGCAAGGAAAATGCAGACTCACCGCTGGAAAGATGAGGGGGATTGCTGATTTCGTGTGTAAAAAATGGTAATGATGGCAGTTAGTAATAATAATA
Source organism: Ciconia boyciana (assembly GCF_034638445.1). Taxonomy (NCBI): domain Eukaryota; kingdom Metazoa; phylum Chordata; class Aves; order Ciconiiformes; family Ciconiidae; genus Ciconia; species Ciconia boyciana. Next base: position 82,083,191 of record NC_132935.1, read on the forward strand.
AAAGCTGTGTTAATTGGGTTTTTAAAGGGAAGTCCGTGAGGGAAGTGGAAAACGGTGTAATCAGTGCTGCTCACGGTCAGGGCCTGCTGTTGAATATGTTTGATTTAATGAGGGTGAAGGAGGAGGTGTGATTTGCAGCAGGCATCGCTGAAGCAGGTTCAGAGCTTCCTTTGCCTGGACAGATGGTCTGAACAGGGGACTGTGTCCCCTCTGAAGGACCTGATGCTCCCTCGGAAACCTGTTTCACATGACAGCTATGAGTGCAAAACTCCTTGTCGAGTCAAGATGCTGGCCTTGGTGGGTTTTGTCGTGGAAGAAGGACTGAGCTTTGTCATTCTCAGAAAAAAATCCTGTTGAAAGCAAAATGACAGATTACAACAGTAGACTTACAGTCTGCCTGGTGTAGTTACAAATGGGTACATGTGTAGTAATCTTGCAGTTTTGGAAGACCCTGCCAGCTGTATTAATAGTCAACTTCCACAGTTGTGTGTGGGCAGAGGGATGACACAGACTTGATAAGCTTGTAAGTGGTGCAGTGATGACTTCTGATACTGATAACTTCTGATAACAGGGAAGTTGCACTGAGCTTAGTCGTGCAGCAACCGAAAATCCTAAAGCAGTAGAAGGACATGTCAAATGCTTATTGAAAAACTCTTAGAGCATATTTAACAGCTGGCATTCTCATTTCCGTATTTACATGTGGAGGTTATCTGGTTCAGTCTGGGCTGTGACATACACTGGAAAATGTTCTGGCATCTCTTGGGGGTGTTCAGTATTGGGAAGAGCTCTTTAAACTCCGCCTCTGTACATGATCCACTCTTTTAAAAGGAAAGGGTCTATTAAGAGATCTCCAGTGCTTCCCTTTGTTTGAACAGGAGGCACAGTTTTTTTCAGTGAAACACAATGGACACAGCGATCAATGAACAAGCAAAAAACTTCATTTAGTGTACATGGGAGCAGACAAAATATTTTTCTCTTTACAGTATTTACAATGAAAAATGCTTCCTTTTTCCTGTCACTTGCAGAGAATGTCAGCAAAGCTGTAGCTGTTACTTAAAAGAGAAAATGAGTAAAAATGTTACAAAGTTTTCCAGGAGGAAGAAAGAAACCCAACAACAAAAAATCTGCCTGAACAATCAGTTCTAATCTTACATTAGTTAAATTGGTCAGTTGAGCTGCCAGGGGGGTTATTGGCTTTCCTCCTGTCCTTTTGTAAGCCTAAGCCTGAAGTAGAATTAAAGTAGCCTAAAGAATGGAGTTCCATTATTTGGAAGATGTTTTGTTAGGATATTGAACAGCAGCTAGGTTCACATCACTTGAAATGTGTACGTTTCCAGTTTTCACTTTGATTATTTAAATGTAAAGTCACTCTGAGTTGTTGTGGAAATAAGTTGCAATTGAAATGTGAAGAAAGCAGCTGAACTAGAAGTGAGGTAGTAGTATGAAAACATAAAGATTGTGTGTCTTGAATTTAAATAAGGAATCCCTTTATCGGAATTAGAAGAAATTGAGGCAGCTTACTTTCTGTTATCTATTTGGTATCTAAATCTCATTATTTGAAGTTGAAAAGACAAGAACACCTTGTTAGATCTGTCACCTTCTTTGTGGCAGGATTAAGAGTAAAACTGCTAAGAAGCAGAGTTGAGTGCCAAGCAAAGTGATTACATTTTGACGGAGAAAACACAGTGGTTGTAGGAAGTGCCTTTTTGTCCTTTATGTAAATTGGAGATTAGAGATGACTGTAAACTGACAGAAGGGATATGTTTTGTGATGAAGATGTATAGACAAGCATTCCTTTTTTTCTTACTAAAAAGTGCACTGGTGTGACTTGAAAGGACTAATAAAATCTCTTAGAATTATGGAAAAACAGACTATTACTGTATGAGAACCCAGTGGCACAGAGTGTAAGTGACTGGGTAGAGGGGTGTTGATACATGTGTTAAGTATACAAGATCTATTCTGTGTGAAAAGGTATTCAGATAAAACTTTTCAAAATGTATTCTAAGTTTCAACTTAAAATCCTATGTATTCTGAAGGGCTGAAAATGTTGAATTTGAGGGACTGCCATCAAGTCATGGTTTACGGAGCAGTAACCATACAGAGATTTTGTTTGGTGGTTGTTCTTTTGTTGTTGTTGTTGCTTAAATCTTCGTCTTTGCAGCTTTAAGCCCTCGATACTTTGGGAAGGGGCCTGTCAACGGACATCTTTAGGATGCAAGAATGAGTGCTGTCTGTTAAGTTTAAATCATGCTATTATAACAGTGTCCTGCAAACCAAAGAATTTTTGTTAGTTGAAGGTAATGAATTTTGGTTTTGAGCATAGAGAACAAAACTTTTTTCATCTAAGTAAAAGAGGTATTGATCGTACATTTTGTAATTAAACTTACCTTTCTGGGATGATGGAGAAATCTGTGAATACCGAAGGATGCAGAGGAAAAGGCTTGTAAGCACTTCAGTCAACTCCTGGCTAGCCAGTATAGCAAGTGCCTTTATAAATGACTCTGATAAGTCCCAGTGGAAAAAAACCCCGTGTTATCAACTGGTAACTCCTCACAGTTTTGTGATGAAAGTGGATGTAGTTATTTCCTGTAAGAGACATTCAGTGTGAGTGGCTTCTACAAACTGTGCAATAGCTTCATTCATGTATGGACAAATGATACAGTTTTCAAAGCCATTGAGGAGATTTGTGTCATCACCACCTGTTTATTAGAACACTTGCCATCTTTCCAGAAAGAGAAAAATTTACATACTGAGCATGGGGCAGGGACCTTTTGGCGAGACAGAAATGGCAAAACAGAGGAAAAACAAGAGGCCCTGGAAGTCTTGTCACTAGGGTGAATAACTACCTAAGCTTTGCCAGGTCAAATCTGCATATAACTGTTAATCGTACTTCATCATTTAATCTGGGAAAACAAAAAGGTAGAGGGTTTTCCATCTGAAAATGAGTCTATGCAGGTGGCAGCAGTCCTCTCTCAGGAGGAAGAGTAAGTCTGCAAGATGAAAGTGGGTCTGGAGGAAAAGGGTGTCCCAAGTAGAGATCTCAGGTGCCACCTCTCCTAAAGTGAAGTCAGAGAACGGGCTGGTAGCCAGAATAGCTTTGAATAGCACCTGGTTCTAACATTGTACACTTACTCTTTCCTGCTTGTGTATGTGCTTCTTAATGTAAGCTTAATGATAAGAGAATTTAAAACTCTGTTTTGAGATGTATGTAGGTACCAAAATATCCATCTGAGTATTTTAGGAAAATGGGGTTCTGAAATCTATCGTGATTTTGGACATGTAGTTGAAGACTTCTGCAAGTACTAGTGACTTGACACTTGGATCAATCTGGGTTCAACCAAGTCTGCCTATAGCAGCCTAGGCTGATAATTGCTTGAGTAGCTGAGACCATATAGGAAGTATTAATGAGTATCATGAAAATATAATTTTTTTTTCTCTTAAATAATGATCATGTGGTTTAGTTAGTTTTCATGAATATCACTTAACAAATAATACTGTAAAGATAAAAACAAAAAGATTTATTCAGAAATTTGGTATTTCAAGTATACAGGGAGGACCTATGTTTTGCTTTTTCCTGATCATATTGTTTTATATACTGTTGCCTTGTTTGCTTTACATTAGTGTTCTGTGTGATAGTGGCTGGGAAAGCTGACTGCCTGTAGTAGAGAACATTAAAAATGCTAGTGTAGCAGAGAAAGTCTCCTAGGAAGAGGGGAAAAGAAGAGAGAGGGAGGGGAAAGATTATAAGTAAAAGAAAAAGCAAGCATACTATTAAAAGGCAGCAAACTTTTTCATTAATACTAATAAAAAACATGCTGGCTTTTATATCATAGGCAAAATAGCTTTCATATTGGGCATCAAATGTGAAAAACAAGCTCAATTTTCAGCTTAAATCCACGGAGCAGAACACATGATGTATAAAGTTAAGATAGTGTTGCTCTAAGAAGGTTCATCCATCTCCTGCCGATACGTAGTAGCTAACTTACAGAGTAGGTAGTCAGAGCTGTGGTTGTGTGGCTTGCTTGGTGTGGCAGTTGGAGTAGTGATAAATGTCTAGCAAAAAATAATCTAATAGTGGAGCCAGAAGTGAAGTGTTGGCAGGCAGCACTGATGGTACCCCACATGGTATGTCCATGCTTTCCTCTGCAAGTATTGATTCTTGGCCCTATGGCTGTCAGGAGCTGAGGTGTGTTTGGGGGCTGTAAGAAGTGGTGAGCGTGTAGAGAATGTAAAACAGGAAACATGTTGGCCATTCTTTCATGCAACTTAGAGTGGCAACAGCATTTGTATTAAAAAAATAAACACAACAAAAAACTTAAGATGTTGTTCTTGCTTTTCAAGAATCCGTTACTTTGTCCTCTGAGTTGCTTTAGTCAGTGAGAAGTTTGTAGTAGTGGTGCTGTCATTAGTACTGGTTGACCCAGGCTGGTAAAGAAGTGGGTCCTCTTGTGGAGTTTTGAATCCAGTTCCAGCAGCATCCATTTTAATAAGATGGTTAAAGTGTGTGTGGGGGGGAATGATGTTTTGAAAAACACCATAGAGAAATGTCACAACTTGATAGTTGCTGATGTGCAGTATCCAGAACAAAAATAACTACAGAAACAATGAAGTTACAATGTAGAAGTTACTCTGGGAATAGCTTTGTTGGATTGACGCTTCCTGGAACAATGAAGATGAGGACAGAGCGCTTCAGTGTGAAATGCAGCAGCTGTTGTGCAACTTGGCTTAGTGTGGAACAGCCAAACTTCTCTGGTGATAGCGAAGGATAGAGAAAGTTAGAGGTTAGGGTGTGTCTGAAAGTCAGAGGCAGAAGTCATGAATATTTCTAAGAGGAGACAGAGAATTACTTGTAACATCTGTGATAGCTGACAGTTGATAAACTAAATGCACATTTGGAGTGGAAGGTAAATGGGAGTTAGAGAAAAGCCAGGCCCATTCTTGAGAGGGGTACGTTTGAGCTTGTGTGAAGTGCTGATATGCTCAGAAAGGAGCTGACAGAATTAGGAAGATACTTGGTGCAGCTCAGGCTTTCGGTAATTGCAGAGCTTGGTCACTGTGTAGACAAGGTGGGTAGTAAATGTTTCTTAAAGCAGTGGTCTCTCTCCAGTCAAATGCGTCCCACAGCAACATAGCAGAAGCAAGTACAAAATGTCAACCTGAAATTTCACATGCCTTCCAAAAGCTTTTCAATGTAAAATGACCATCTAGGTAAATGAAATCTGAACAGAGACTGGAAAGACTTTCCCTATCCCCATATAAAGAGAAGATATTAGTGTTGCTCTACTCTTTTTCAATTAAAAACTAAAAAAAATAAAATTCTAGTGTCAACAAATAGGCCTGTTTAGATGCAGACTATTAGGTCAGTTTATTAATAGGGTGAAACTGCACTGTGATTTTGGTCTGCAGCTTGAAGGAGGTGAGATCATTGAAATAGCTGTTTGTGGTCAGCAAAAGTGTTAAAATAGGAAAGGCACATTGAAACTTTGGAAATGCACTGGTGGTTGAGGGATATTCTTCTGAAAGGGGATGATGATTTTAATGAGAACAAAGGCAACTAATTTTTGTGCTCGATGTTGGTGAGAACCAAGTCTAGTCTTAAAAAAAAAAGTCTACTGGGTAAAATAAAAAAAAAAAATTGAAGGTCATAGCAGGCTATTTTAAATCTAATGACTAAAATGCTTACATCTACTTCGTTGTTCTCATAAAGAAATTTGCTTGATTTGGAGAAGGATCTTTGTCTAACTTAACATTTTTCTTGGTGCAGCAAAATCAAAAAGTAGACTACTGGTGAAGTAATACTCATGATCTGCAAAGCTGAGTCATACTCCTTCAGGAAGGATACTGCTGTTTTGAGAAAACAGATCACTTACCCAGTAGTGAGGAGGAGGAATTGAAATGACAAGGAACAACTCAAGTGCTTTTAGCAGTAGACACTACAGTACATTAAAGCATCCGATTTTTAGCCTCTAGAGTAGGTTGTTACATTGATATACAAAGAGGAGGGTCATAAATGAGTTGTGTCCACAAAGTTTCACCAAAAAGTCTGAGTGACAAGATCCTGTAGACTCTGCTTTAAAGATACAAAGCCTTTCCAGTGGATTCTCTGCCAAATAGATGCTCTAACTCATCTGAAACTGAAGCTGTTGATCCCTGCCTCTTGCGGTTGCACGGAGGAGGAGATAGCCTAATTATCTTTGGGCATTTGTTTAAAAAATAGGATTATTTTCCAAGATTGTTGTGTGGAGTCTTCTAAAATAATTTAGTCAATTTTTTTTCATCTCCTGTGTCACTGTTACTGCTGTGTGTAAGTGGCAGTAGCACTGGTTAATTAGAAGCACTGCAAGTATCTGACAGGTTTTCCTACTGACCAGTGCTCAACTGTGCATCTTGCTGGTGCTTTGAATGCGATATTTTGTAACCTGGACCTTACTGAAGAACAGAAATCAGTATTACTGTTTTGTAATTGCTTTGTTTTGTGTTTTTGTTTTCTTTTGGTTTTTTCTTAAGAGGAAAAAAGGACCTTTTCAGGGAGATAAGAAAATTCCTTTAGAAGTTTTTTGTCTCTCAGGGCCTAAGATGGTAAGGAAGCAAGATGTAAATGATAGGAAAAAGTGTAGGCTTCCAGCACTCAAAATATGCCAGTAGTTTGCTTTGTCTGGTACGTTTTATAGTATAGTATTTTGACAGGGTGCTTAGGTAATTCTTACAAATCTGTGTAAAAGTCAGGTTAATGTTATCGGCTTGTGTAACAGAGTCAGAACACGAGGATGAGATTCAGAAGGTTTGTTTTACCAGTGTGCGTGGGGATATATGTGTGCATGTATACACTGTCAGACTAAATTCTGTGTAGCTTAGAAAACTGAGTTTGCATGGTGAATCTTTTTAACAAAGTTGGAGAAAGTATTCTGGGCAGCAGGCGCTGAACAGGGCTATTGTGAGTAATCCTGATGCGTTCTAGTCATCTGTGAAACTACCCAGAGCTTAATTACTCATGTTTCCTTGTCTTAGTGCAGGTATGAGCAGTAGTAGTTATTCATGAGGTGTCTGCAGACTGTGTAAACAATCAGTAGCGATTTTTGCGGGTAGCTTCATACATAACTGTTTAGCAATTAGATGCTGAGGGTCTGGGGTCATAGCGAAGTGAGATTTCATAAGTGCTAAAAATGAACAGGGAAATATACTGCAGCCAGCAGGGCTCACAAGGACATGTTAAATACCTACTTGGTTTTATGTAGTCCATACCTCACTTCTTGCATAAAACAGTGAATTAAAATCCAAAACCTTGAGACTTTATACTGAATGCCTGTATTTTTGTGCATCAATGAAACCTGCAGCCTTATGAGACGCTTTGTCAAGGTGTTTGGTCAAAGGCTTTTCACTAAGCTTTGTGATGGTCACATAGCTGGTCAATAACTTTGAGGCCATCAAACAACGAGAAATGTTACTGCTGAGATTTCTTGAAAAAAGAAAAGCCTCGATCCTTGAAGTTTTGGGGTCTGCTTGTTTTCAGAGCCCAAACAGATGTTAAATGTTGGGATGAAATGAGGTGATGTTTCTTAAAACTTGGCCCAGATAATAAAGGGAGGATACATCAAAACCAGCAGGAGAATATATCAAGAACATCCCAAGAAGTGAGTTGGAATAAATGGAGTGTTTCAATACTAAATATTACTTGGCTAACCTCTTATGCCACACAGTGGACTTTGCTGTACCCATTGTGTAGACTTGGCTGTACACTATTGGATATAATTTTCTACAAGCGTTAAGGTAGTAAGTCCTTCACTTTCTGAATGTTTATCATGCCACTAACTTCTGGACATGTTGGGTTATGCAGCATTGAGTGCAAAGATGATATCATTTCTGAGATCATAAAAATGCTCCACCCTCTTCTAAAAAATTTAGGCTAAGGTTGAAATGTCTTATCCTTTTGTAATTCTTTGGAATTAGAGGAATAGATATCTGCATCTGAAGGCACAGAAAAAAGGAAGAAAGCTGTCAGCAAATCAAGGTGAATTGAAATATAAGTTGACTGGATTGTCCTATTCTACACAAAAGCTGATAGTACATAGTGCAGTGAAGATCAGACTTAAGATGTGAAACCCCATCTTTAGAGACCTCCTTCTGTCTGTTACTATAGGGAAATAAAATAGGATATGATTTCTCTGCTAAAGAAATGGAACAGCCATGATTTTTGTTTTTTAAAAAATAAAGCTTTAATCTCTAAGCTTTCATCCCTGTCTTCATTTATTTATTTGCTTTATTGATGTCAGGTAGCAAGTCCATTTTGGTTGCATATTGCACATCAGGTTGGTCCTAAAAGAATGGAAATGGGAGGGTTACAGCAATAGTTTATGCTCTTGCTTTGCACCCTTTAAAGTCACACTTTGTGTGCCTCAAGTAGTTGTTTTCCGCAGTTAAGGATAGTTGTTAGACTTGAACTTGCCATGGCTTGCAAAGTTCAAAGAGGAAATCAGTGCTGTGCATTGCTTAACTGACAGGGGATTATGTGAGCCAGGCTTCTGTAAGGACAACAAAAGCAAGCCAAACTAAAATTTATTAGGACAGTGGCACCTTTTCAGATGGAAAGATGAGGTCAGCCGTAATGGTTTATCTAGTAACTTGTTGATTGGCTTGTTAATGTTTTATATTAAATAAATAAAAATTAAGAGACCAGCTTCTCCAAATGTAGTGGAAGGCTGTCTTTGGAAGGAAAACAAGGACACTCACTTGACTGAGTTTCTTGCCTATGGCTGAGCAGAAAGTTACAAACCTGAGCTTCATTTCTGTTCCCATTATGGGAAAAATTCTACTGTTTGTCTACTGAATTGTCAAGGCAGCAGAGCCACGTCAAGCCTGCTTATAAGACAGTGATAAAATATGGTTTTGCTAGCAGTGATACTTGCAGAGGATAGCCATGACATGCTGTTATGTGTCAGTGCAGAAAGAGCAGTATCTTTTGTAGTACAATGTGAAGACTGGAGTCAAACCTGCCTATCCTTAGCTCAGAACAAGGGTACAACTTGACCAACAATAACCACTTGGTGTGTGTGTTTGTTAACTTTTTTTTTTCAGCTTGGAATCAGATGCATCCTTCCCTAGCCAAAGGGAAACATTTGAGAAGCTGTGACGCATTTACACAGATGAAGGAAGGAAATGTCCAAAAGAGTCAAAAGCTAAAAATAGATCAGTTTACTGAGTTGAACTCTGGGTGGGAGTTGAAGAACTAAATATAAATCTAAATTTGAACCTTTGTGACTTACATAACTGGGTAGTGTAACCCTTTCTGGGTTTTTTTGCATTAAACTTTATAGTGGACAACTTCAGCTGAAGACTTGTGTCAGGCCTTGTGAGGTGGCTTTCTGGTGCCTTAAATAGACAGCACTGAGAAGTCTGACCATCTCTTGATGATTATTGTTATAGCACAGTTTAGATCCCTGGAGAAATGGACTGTGGGTTGTTTGTTGGGGTTTGTTTGTTTTGAAGAGTTTCTCTGTGGAAATGGTATCTCCTGACTCTACTGAACAGAAGTTTTAAGCCAGTAGCTATTAGAACTACTATCTGTGAGGTTAAAAAAAGAGGAGGAGTTTTTTTTTTTTTTCCCCCAGCTTCTTCAAGAAGCAGTAAATTTGCCTTTGTCTGACCCATATGTAAAAAGCAGTGGTAACCTGAACATTTAAGAATTGATGCTTGGTTGTCCAAAAAGGTTTGCCTTCTGCCCTGCAAGAAACCCCAGTTTGGAAGCTATCAACTTTCCTTTGTGGTGAAGAAAAAATAAGCTTGTCGGCATGTTTAAAATTTGTGTAATGGAACAGAATATTGGAAAAACTCTTCCTATGCGAGAGTGTTCTAGATTACTGTCCTTAGATGACGATGGTAGTACCATGAAAATCAAGATAAGCAAATCTTCTTTCTTTCTCCCTGGAGCAACACTATACATTTTTTGGGGAACTGGGGGCAACCTACACAGTACTGCTGACTAAAACTGGCCTTTTCCAGTCCGATGAAGCGGGGCCAGTGCAAGTGAATCCCTGTGGTTTAGTGTTTGCCAGCTGCCAGTGAAGAGCAGTTCTGTCATGATGCTATACCTAATTCTAAGCTTTGCATCGGAGAGGTGAAATACATATACATAATGCTTTGACTTTCAGAAAAACAAATGTTACTATTAAAATAGATGTATTTACAAATACAGTAAATGTAATAGGAAATTATGGGTAAAAATGGTAGCATTGATTAGGGAACTTCCCCTCCACCCCCCAAGATGGGAGGGTTAGTTTTTATTTTTAATACTTTCCCTTTTCTTACTATATTGTCTGCTGTAGAATGTTTGCTTGGCAGATGTATAAATAGTTGTGCTCTTGTTTGCTTTTTGTTTTTGTTTGGTTTTCCAGAGGAGCCTGAGAATGTTTTTGCAAGGTTGTTTTGAACAAATCTGGTGTCTTTGATTACTAAAATAGTATTTGTTCCAAGCAGCAATTTATCTGTTAAAGCGATGAACAGTTTGTAGCAAAATGACCTGTCTACCTACAGTCGTGGGTATATACCAATATGCCAATTTAAACTTTGTATTTATAGAATATATTGTTACATAGCAAAGCATGAGAACTGCTATTTTTAAAATCTCATTTTTTCTAGAATATGCTGTTGAAGTCGATTTGTCCATGTTGCTGAACCCACTGTGTTAACCCACAGTTAGAAAGTTAAAGCTGTGAAAACCTTTTGCAAGACCAGTTGGTTAGCTGGGCAGCTACTTAATCTGTGATGTTTCTGCTTGTAGGCAAGATCACAACAGAATCTGAGCGGGACGTGACTTGCAGTTCATGTCCACTGAGCCAACAAGAGTGGGTTCAAAGAGCAAGAAGGTGCTGCTCTACATAATCATGGAATGGTTTGGGTTGGAAGGGACCTTAAAGATCATCTAGTTCCAACCCCCCTGCCATGGGCAGGGACACCTTCCACTAGGCTCAAAGCCCCATCCAACCTGGCCTTGAACACTTCCAGGGATGGGGCATCCTCAGCTTCTCTGGGCAACCTGTTCTAGTGCCTCACCACCCTCATAGTCAAGAATTTCTTCCATATATTTAATATAAATCTACCCTCTTTCAGTTTAAAGCCATTACCCCTTGTCCTATCACTACATGCCCTTGTAAAAAGTCCCTCTCCAGCTTTCTTGTAGGCCCCTACAAGAGGTAGGTACTGGAAGGCTGCTGGAAGGTCTCCCTGGAGCCTTATCGTCTCCGGGCTGAACAAGCCCAACTCTCTCAGCCTGTCTTCATAGGATAGGTGCTCCAGCCCTCTGATCATTTTTGTGGCCCTCCTCTGGACTTGCTCCAGCAGGTCCATGTCCTTATGTTGGGGGCCACAGAGCTGAACACAGTACTCCAGGTGGGGTCTCACGAGAGTGGAGTAGAGGGGGAGAATCACCTCCCTTGACCTGCTGGTCACGCTTCTTTTGATGCAGCCCAGGATACGGTTGGCTTTCTGGGCTGCAAGCGCACATTGCTGCGTCATGTTGAGGTTCTCATCAACCAACGCTCCCAAGTCTTTCTCCTCAGGGCTGCTCTCAATCCATTCTCCGTCTAGCCTGTATTTGTCCTTGGGATTGCCCTGACCCATGTGCAGGACCTTGCACTTGGCCTTGTTGAACTTCATGAGGTTTGCATGGGCCTTTCTCTAGCCTGTCAAGGTCCCTCTGCATGGCATCCCTTCCCTCTAAAGTGTCAACCACACAACTCAGCTTGGCTTCATTTGCAAACTTGCTGAGGGTGCACTCAATCTCACTGTCCATGTTGCCAACAAAGATGTTAAATAATACTGGTCCCAATACTGACCCCTGAGGAACACCACTCGTCACTGGTCTCCACTTGGACATCGAGCTGTTGACCTCAACTTTTTGAGTGTGACCATCCACCCAATTCCTTATCCACCAAGTGGTCCATCTGTCAAATCCATGTCTCTCCAATTTAGAGACAAGGATGTTATGCGGGACAGTGTCAAATGCATTGCACAAGTCCAGGTAGATGACGTCAGTTGCTCTTTCCATATCCACCAATGCTGTAACCCCATCGTAGAAGGCCACCAACTTTGTCAGGCATGATTTGCCCTTAGTGAAGCCATATTGGCTGTCACCAGTAATGTTCTAGATGGCCTCTAGACAGTGAAAAGGAAGTGGCAGAGTCCTGCATTTGAGTGTGGGAAGGTAAGGATGGATATACGTTGATACGAAGGCAGAGCACTTAATGGGCAGCCTTTAAGTTGTCTGGGCTGCCTGAGCTCAGTTCCCTTCTGTGCATATGCTGCAGCTTTTGTATGTGTTGACATAGCAGAGAATAAGAGGAAGTTTTTTTGTGGTCTTGAGCAGCCAACATAGTATCCTAGGCTTTAATTTGTTTTTGTGTGGAGTGTTTTCAGTACTTGGGGTAGGATTCTCACTCCCGCTTGCCTCCTTTGCTAATACTTTGTGTTCTGGCTCCTGTTCCAGCTATAAAGCTTCAGAGGTGGGGTACAAAACTGGCTGGTTTGGGTTCTGCTAGTTTAAGGAGAATTGCCTAACTGTAGGAGAGATGAGTATTAGAGGAGAGAGAGCCATCTTTTTCTAGAGTGGCTTTTTACTGTCTTAATTGTTGTCCTCACTTGTGTGATCCCTTCTTTTGTTCCTTTTCCTCAATAAATGAGACAGAGGTCCAACAGACAATAAGCTCAATCACTAGGCATCCGTGTTCATCTCCACAGGAGGTCCATTATGTGTACAGAGATAAGTAGGGGGTCCTATGGAAAAGCACTGCATAGTTTGAGTGTTACAGCATGTGTGCTACACTGACAAATAAGGGTTGCACAGGCAGCCTTAATGCTGCATTACCTAGTTTTTGAGTGCTTTTTGTGGCAGCTTCAATCAAGCCTGGTCCTAGCTCAATTAAGTCATTGTTTAGCGTTTATGTAAAGTTTTCATTAAATGCCTTAGTGGATGACAGTAGATGACATTGGTTTTAGCAGACTGCACTGGATTACTATGTTACATCAGAGTTATTTTGGGAGTAGAAATGCATTAATTCACTATATAATATTAAGCAAGGCAGATGTGTAAGCTGCTTTATTACTTAGACATATTGAGTAAAGCATCTCTTCAAACACAAATTAAGTACTTGGAAACTGTTTGGGTTTTTTTGGACGAACAACCCGAGTATGCTCTACTGTTAAATTTCTTAGGGTTTGATTTGTGTCACTTGAGCATCATGTTAGTTCTGCCATGCTAGTAAAAACTAAATGAAACAAGATGTAAAAATTGTCAAACGTCAAGGAGGAAAAAGGAACCAAATACTAAATTATGCTTTCATAAGCTTACATATAATTAAGATCTAAAAGACAAAGTGTGTTCAGGTGAGGGAAGCTTTCCACAGCATAATAGGCTAGGTTTCATGTGCAAAACCCCCATGGAAGAGTGGGTGACACTGAAGTGGAAAATAATTGGAAATACATATTGATAAGGGACCTAAATTACTACACTATTTTTTTTTGCCAGCTATGTGGACTGTATTAAGCACACAAATGGTAAAATTGCTGGTTTAATAAGAAGCTTTCTGAACTGAGCTGTCATGTAATGTCTGAGTAAGGATCCAAACGGAGATGAAGGGGTGCCTCTCCTCAGCATAGGAAAGAATTATGTTGCTGTGTAAAAGCCACATTCCTCCTGTTTTGTGGAAGAGAAATTGGCTGAATATGTGAAATAACTGTTTCCATAGTAAGCTAAATCTCTTAACGCAATGAAAGGGATTCCTTATTGAAAGGTGACTGGGAAGATCGGTAATTATCAGAGGCAAAACAACCCTGTATCTCCATAGTGGAGTTGTATGTCAAAGGTGACAAACATCTGGAAATGTTACAGTTATATTTAAAACTTCAACATTAATTGGTTTCCAATCCCTCTTGTTAGAGATTGGTTCTCTTAGCTTTTGAACAGCACACAGCATAAGGTTAGTATTACCATCCACATTAAAATCAAGAATGAATTTATTCTATTTAAGTGTCACACTTCTCATCCAAGCATCCATTCCTTTTGAAGAAAATTTGAGAATAAGGCTAGGATCCAAGTCAAAATTTGTGTTTCTGTTGTGCTGTTGATATTGTGGGGAAAGGGAGGGAGAAGTGAGCAAAACAGTTACTCGCGCTGGGGACCAGTTGAGCAATTTCTAACCAGTGAGGCAGGACTTCTGTGTGAATTGTTGAGCATATCCTAGTTGAAGTAGAGCTCTGGAGAATAAGCTCTTCTGTCCTTATCTTGGTTCTGCCCAAATGTATTCAAGTTTGGCACTGATGTGAGATGTAGTCTTCGAGAAGGCAGCAGTACTTGGCCTAGGGGCAGGCAGGAGTGCATCTAAGATGATGAAGGACAGAAGAGAAGATCAAGGAAGGAGGAGATAACTGACAATTCAGGGTGAGGGTAAGTTTGCTTATAGAAATACTGGAAATCGCCACACTACCTACCTACTGCAAAAGCTGCTATCTCTTTTGTGGTTAAGGTCTTACAGTAATACTGAAACAGAACTAACAGTTCTACTGACGTACGCAGGCAGATTGATAGATGCAAGGGAGCCTGAATTTTCACAGGCCATTTGACAGAAAATGTACCGTTTCGCTGAAGCAACTACTGATTTCAAGGCCAAAAGGAAGGTTTCCTTGTTTTAAAGCAGAGCATAGGAAAGATGAGCCTAGGCAGAAGAATGAGAGGGAGATAACGGGTATCTGATGCAGAAGAATTGGGATTGCAAGTTTGGTGAGGTCACGAAGAGAACTGACCCTTGAAAGGAATGGGAAGGTGGGTTGCCTTTTTATGTACCGTGCTGCTCAGACGTTTGCTTTACAGGGATAATGTGCTCAAATCAGAGAAACAAGCTTTTAATAGGCCCTGCCCTAGATAGGTCTAATGTTTCTTGATTCCCTGAAGAGAATAGCAAGAAACAGAAAAGGAACTTGCATAGAATTCCTTAATTTTGTACTGCAAAGTACAATCTTGATGACATAACTCAAGAAAAGGTTAGTTAACCTGTTTTTACCTTAAAATTACCTTTTTCTATACCACTTTTCCTCAAATTACTGCCACTCACAGTAGAAATTTATTATTTGGGCTTCTGTGGAAGGAGCAGCTCAGTTATTCCAGGAGGTCACTGACACAGTTTTAGCTCCACAAGGACCCCAGCACATGAACAGGTATGTGGTTAGTCCCCTTGCTCTAGCCTCTGATCTGGCAGGAGTACTGCAGAGGATATGTGTAAGAGGCTGTACTGATCTCAAAGAGATTTGTTGAACCTTATCTCTAGGTAATCATCTTGTTGTGTTCAGATGAGATTAATAATCACATCTTTTAATTAGAGAAATGTCATAGCTGTAGGAAAATAAAGCTATTTGGAAATGTTGGTGGTTATTTTGCTGACAGTCTCCTCTGCTTAAGGAGGAGAATGTATGCTCCTCGGCAAATGTATGCTCTTGAATAAAAAGGAACCGTGACTAATTTCAGCCTGACTTCTTCCCAGGGACGATGACTTCTTTGTGGTCAGAAGTTGTTCTTGGTGAAATAGTGACAGATGTGAAGCATAAATTGCCTTGTATTGAACCTATGAAGAGGCAGCTAAATCACCCTCATTTTGATTGTTGCCTTCTAGGAAAGTATGTGAAGGAACAGCTGACATTATTAATGTAACGATAGGTTTCCAAAAAGGGCAGTTCATATAGCTGAAAAACTGAAGCAGAGTTAAGAAAAAAAGAGCTAACTTGAGTTTACTCCCTGTGCTAACAGTAATTTCAAAGTTAACGTATTCTGAGATGTTGCTTTGACAGCAATCTTGGATCTAATCCTGCAGTATGCAATTAGAATTGTCATTCCCTGTGATATTTAAAATGCTTATAACTGGCTTCAGTTTAGCAAGAAAGTGAGTGTGGTTGAGCTATTTTTTCAAATAACATCTACTTCAGTAGTTGCTATCTGTGCAGTTTATCTAGTGTTAACAGCATTCAGGTGTCTAAAATTAGGAATATATTGCCGTAAGAAACAAGCAAACCACAACCCATACATTTTGCTCACTGCCTTTAATTTAAGCATGGTGTTACTATTGCGTGTCCTGCTTTTGTGGCTTATTTGGTCAGAGTTCTGGGTCCATTGAAAGTATTTTGGTCCGTGTCTTAAAGATAAAATAAAAATCAGTACTGTGACATTTCAAGCTGGTGGAGGAAATTGTGAGTTAGCCAAATGTATGAAATTACTAATTGGCTGATAGCTTGAAAATGGTTCTTAATTAAAAGCATAAGTTTTATAAAGATAGCTATGTATTAATGAGGTAATTTTATATTTTCCTTTATAATGGGCCTCGCCAAAGGGAGGCTTTGTGATGGCATCCTATAAAGGTAGGAGTGGAAAAAATGGTTAGTAGAATGGAAGGATAGGTAGAAAGAGGCTTGTGTTTATGTGCAATTGAAAAAACTAGACTTAAAAATGCTGTAACAGAAGAGCCATACTGATAAGAAGGAACAAAAGTATAAGGGTAGTAACTTACAGCAAATATAATGCACAGTTCCAAACAGGATCACAGAAGTCCTTAAGAGCCTAGCTTAGATATAAAATGTGAAAATAAATGCTGTTGTACCCCTTGTGCTGCCAGTGGTTCTCCCTGTGAATGTGTTCTGGTCTGACTTTTAAGTTGTAGTTGTTTCTAAGGCTAGAAATGGTTAGTCACATTTTGCTGAGGCTTGCTGTCTGATAATACTGCACTTTTTATTCTTCTGGCTCTTTGGATATCTGTGGTTGCTTGCCTGTTGCCCGACTTCTTAGAGCTGGTGTGAAAGTTTTTCCTGAAGTAGTGGCTGTATGCTGGACTTTGCTGTGCTTAGTACACTGATCCTGTGGTCTGACTGGCTCCTCCGTGTTGAAGAAATAGAGTTGAATGTAGGCTACACAACTTGAATTCCTGAGGAGAAAGAGGTCGTATGTGTCGTCTTTAAAACATTTTTAGTTACTACATCTCTGCCTTTCCCTTAAGCTTTCAGAGACATATCTGAATATAGCCTCAATTAAATTACTGTCCTTTGATGGAGGAAGTCCTTTGCTTAGTGCGTAGCTGATATACTTGGAACATTAGGGCATCAGTCAGGATCCAAAATTAATTGCCACTTGGGACTGATAGTGCCATGTGGGCATTGGAAGGAACATTGTCTCTTTCAAAAGCCTTCTGAAATGGTCAGCTTTGAAAATGAGGCACATCCTTATAATGTTAAAGAAAGTATTGTGAGTATTGAATCTTGCTTTTGTTGTTACAAAGTGAAAATAAGAAGCAAATATATATTTTGTCTGTTGAAGATGGCACAAGTTGAAAGAGGAGAGCTGTAACTTCTTTACTTGCTGTCGTCTTGTGCTCTCTCTTCCCTCCACCAGCTCCCAAATGTAGAAGGAAAAAGCCAAAAGCTGGCACAAAGGGAAGAGGGCATCTCGTTCCAAAACCAGTGACTAATGCATCAGTCCATGGTAGAACAATAATTGTTTTAACGTGGCTAAGGCCCTGTTCTTTTCTTTGTATTGAATTCCTTCCTGTTTAAGAACATTGTCTTTAAAGTACACTTATCAGCTTGAATGGTAGGAACTTTGTGCTTATTGCTATAGTATCTGTATTAATTGGTTGGTGCAGCTCTTTCAAGTAGCAAAAAAGAAAAAGAGTTAAGCAGGCATTGGCTGTGGGATAGCAAGTCTATTAGCAGAGCTGTTAAAGCATACTAGATGCATGTGGAGTTAAAAGAAGGCAGAACTAGAGAGGAGCTGAAGCTCAATTTGCCTTTGGGAGCTCAACAGTGGAAGAAGATCCAGCAGTTGAGCAAAACTGTGCTAGATGATGTGGATCCAAACGTACAGCTGTCAGCTAAGTAGCCCAGATGAATCTCAAGTAACTGATGGGTGTTAAGTAACTCGGTGGCAGCTTTCGTGGCCCCTTGCATTGTATCAGTCAATATAGATTAGGCTCCATTTGCTCAATTAAAAGAAACACCTAATTTTCAGTAATGTGTCAGCTAATATCCAGGCATTTCTGTGACTTGAACTTCAAAAGTAAAATTGGAGGTAGCTAGTCTAAATGTTCTCTCTGACTAATTTCTGTGACTTGTGTTGGACTGGTTGTGGACAAGCAGGGAAGGGAGAGCGCTGCGTTTTTTCAGTAATTGTATAATTAAATTCATTGATGGTAGGCCAAGAACACTGATCACAAGGGTTGGTGCTGAATCAGAAGGAATACTTTAAATGGCGCTCTGTTGAACAGAGCCATAATTGACCTCTCTTTCCCCTTCTTGGCTTATTGGATGGCTGAATTGCTCATTTCATATGTGACTTTGAGTGTGACTGGAGCTGTGAATCAGTGTTTGTTGGAGTTCTGCATCTGGCTTATGTTCTGACTTCCCTTTTATGAGCTGGAGAGGCTGTCTCTGTTATTACTAACTATGTAGTGAAAATCCTCTTAAACTCTCCTTGTTATGAGTGGGTGAAAATGTTTGGCAAACACACGAATCAATAATTGCTTATTTGCCTCACTGCTGCTTTTCAAAAGCTTCACTGTCCTTTTCTGTGTTTGCACAGATAATCGATGTCTGTCTCCAAATGGTAATTAACAGGGATAGATAACTTTGGGCCTTCCTTTACGAAGTCACCCTGCAACTGCGCCTCTCTGAAACCGCTCTTGCTTATTCCATTTCTGACCTTTTGTCAGCAGCAGCAAGGCTTGCATTGAAATTGCAACAGCTTATATGCAGTTAGAAAAACTTGCTAATTATTTTAGTTAAAGGTATTCACTGGTTTACCATGCTGCTGAAACGCCCGGAGCTCTGTGCGTGACAAAAAGAATAAGTAAACTGAATGAAGGCTATTAAAAGGGAAATAAACACTTGTCTCAGTATGAGGAAAAACACTGCGTGTAACTTGACCTGGTAAGTTTTCATAAAGAAGATACTGGCTTTTTAATGGCCTTGTCTAACATGTCCATTTTGTTCTGCTGTTGCTGGCTGAAATTGAAAATTAAAATGAGGGAAAAATACCTTCATGATTACAGTTTTCCCTTGGGAACTATTTCAGTTGTGGCTTTCTCATAAGAGAGATTGTGGCTTCCTTTCTATTTCTGTGGCATGAAAATTCAGATTTGTGTAGCCTGTTTCTAAAGTTAAGAACATTCTAGATGTCAGTCTTGGGAGATACAAACAACTTTCAGGTGCCTGCAATTTGAGGAAGTCCCTAGCTGAATCAGATTGCCATCTTGATGTGACCTTTGCCAAAAATAACTGCAGTAGTACATGCACAAACTGTCTGTGCAGTATAGTAAGGAGAAGACAAAGCAATCTATTTTAATGTACATGATTTGTTTGCTTTTTGAGATTTCCATTTCTGTAGTGGAAAGGCAAGCTTTCAAAACTGTCTATTTTACTTTGTTTGCTATTCAGGTCAGTGGCATCTTATTCCACTGGAGGACTGCAAGATAGACTTGAGCTGTTCACACTGTTCCAAATCAGTGGGGGTGACTTGCTTCATTCCAGTGCTTGGCTTCTTCATCCACTGAAAAACTACATTTGGTACCATAATTTATGCCACTGAAAAACTACTTTTTGGTACCATGATTTACATTAGCTAGATGCTAATACAATTAAAGCTTCAAACTACATTGTTCCATAGATCAGATGAACCATAGGTAGAATCATAGAATTGTTTAGGTTGGAAAAGACCTTTAAGATCATCAAGTCCAACCGTTAACCTAGCACTGCCAAGTCCACCACTACACCATGTCCCTAAGCACCTCATCCAAACGTCTTTTAAATACCTCCAGGGATGGCGACTCAACCACTTCCCTGGGCAGCCTGTTCCAATGCTTGACAACACTTTCAGTAAAGAAATTTTTCCTAATATCCAATCTAACACCCCTTCCCCCTCCCCCCCCCCCCAACTGGAGGTCATTTCATCTTGTCCTGTCACTTGTTACTTGGGAGAAGAGACTCACACCCACCTCACTACAACCTCGTTTCAGGTAGTTGTAGAGAGTGCTAAGGTCTCCCCTCAGCCTCCGCTTCCCCAGACTAAACAACCCCAGTTCCCTCAGCCGCTCCTCAGAAGACTTGTGCTCTAGACCCTTCACCAGCTTCGTTGCCCTTCTCTGGACATGCTCCAGCACCTCAATGTCTCTCTTGAGGGGCCCAAAACTGAACACAGTATTCGAGGTGCGGCCCCACTAGTGCCGAGTACAGGGGCACAATGACCTCCCTAGTCCTGCTGGCCACACTATTTTTGATACAAGCCAGGATGCTCTCGGCTTTCTTGGCCACCTGGGCACACTGCTGGCTCATATTCAGGCAGCTGTCAACCAGCACCCCCAGGTCCTTTTCTGCTGGGCAGCTTTCCAGCCACTCATCCCCAAGCCTGTAGCGTTGCATGGGGTGGTTGTGACCCAAGTGCAGGACCCGACACTTAGCCTTGTTCTACCTCATACAATTGGCCTTGGCCCATTGGTCCCTCTGCAGAGCCTTCCTCCCCTCAAGCAGATCAACGCTCCTGCCCAACTTGGTGTCATCTGCAAACTTACCGAGGGTGTACTTCATCTGATGCAATAGCTGTACCTGCCCAAACCTTAAAGTATATGCAGATTGTTTGGATCTCAGTGATATGATCTAATGGCAAGAAAGTTTCTTCAGTGGACAGAAAGTAGGGGAGAAAAGATGACTCTCCCCTGCTTTCTGTAGGCCTGGAACTACATATAATCTGTTTGGGTATCTAGAGCCTTTTAATGGCTATTTCCATTAGCAATTTAGTTCAGATCAAAGTGTGCTTTTGAAGTGCATCTCTTGATTGTCACATTTTACAGTTCTTTGCTTTCTATTGTGGAGCATCTCAGGTGCACAAATAGGATTCCTTTCAGATGAAATTGAATTGGAAGACATGCTCTAGTTACAAATAGATATTAAATGCATGGAACCAGACAACAGCCAGTCGAAAGTAATACTTCCTGCACAACATGTAGTTTGGCCATTGAGGCCTCTGCACCAAGGTTTTGCTGTACTGACCCTCTTCTATTGTGCTGTGCGACAAGCAAATGGAGACTCAGCCAAAAAGGGCCAGCAGGTAAGTCCTGAAACTGAGCAGATACTGTAATGAAGTAACAAAGATCTTGTAGTGACAGAGAGTTAATTTAGTGTGTGAATTGAAAGAAGTGGATCATGCTTCAGAGCAAGCGCAGTTAACCCTTCAAAATAGTCCTGGGACTGCAAGGACTTGGAGAGCTGAAGGAAGGGAAGAGATGGCTGCTCAAGTTACAGGTATGAGATGAGGGGCTTGTTGCTGCGTGTGGCACAGCAGCTATTGCACTTGTGCTTTCTTCTGTGGCAAGGCGCTTGGATTACGTGTCAGCACCACCATAATCCAGGTCCCAGTTTTGACTGGGACCTGTACTTCAACTTTTGAAGAGCTCTGCATGTCTAAAAAGCACAAGTTGGTCACTAATGCTCTAGAGAGGGGCAGACATTCAAGGCTTCTCTCTACCTCATGTGACTGGATGGGAGGTGTTTTCTTCCTCCACACATTCACTCATAGAGAAAACATGGTTGAGGTGTGAATGGGAAGATAATCATACGCTTCCCACTCCTGTGTGTGTTGGAAATGGTGAGTTGTTTCTCTGTAGAGCTGCTTAAAGCCAAGAAACAAATGAAATCCTGTAGGAAGAAGACAGCCAGGAGCAGGCATGTGAACTGACTCTCAGATGCAGATATGCTGGAGAAATCCTTCTCACCTAAAATCTGCTCCAAGGTTATTTATTCAGAAAGGAGTTCAGAAAGGAGTAACTAAATTGTCTTCAATAATTGAGCACTGGTCATACCTTTTGAAAAATTTGAAATGTTATTGTAGAATTAATCATTAGTTGAAGTTTTTTTGCAACAGGATGGAGAAGTATAACTGTCCGGTGGATAATGTTATCCTTTCACTGTGCCCTTTCAGATGGGCATAAATTTTAGCTCCTAATACTTAGATTAAATACTGGAGTTGAATGCTACTAATTGGCCTAGCATCAGTCTAAGACTTAGAGGTCTAGTAGCCTTCCTGTGATAGCTAGATTTGACTTCCTTGCCCCACCTGCCAGAATTTTCATCTCTGTAGTAGAGTTATCTGAGAAGATTATTTTCTGAAGTCTCAGCTGCTTGATTGCAGCATCATTGTAGCCTGGTCCAAATGTTACTGGCTTATGGGTTTGAAAGGTTGCGCTTCGGTGGAGGTGCCAGCACTCCCATTTGTCTTATCTGTGGGTGGCTTCTGGAGCAGGAGCATGTCAGGATAACTCCAGAAGAGAAGTAGCCTTGGAAGCTGTAGGCAACATTGATAAATTCTGATTAAAAATCCTGGTGTGGAGCCCTCGTACTTAATGAAGACATGCTGAAGGGCTTAGTGAAGGTCACTGCTGGCAGTAAGGATTTGTTGAGATCCTGGCTCTTTAAGGGCTGCTGCCAACTTACAAAAAATTCCAAGACCTGGGTTCTTTTGGCTGCTGAGTGTGTTTGCATTGCCCAGGAGGGGGTGACAGGAGACTAAGGTGAAAATTTGGATTTCCCAAGACCTGCTGTGAGTGAGTTAATTTGCTTTTGGATACTTGTCTGGAGAGATGGTAAGCTCTGGCAGATAAGTGAGACACCTTATTTTTTAATCTATCATGAGTTGTAAGTTTACACTATCACATGAAATTATAAAAACTTTTTTTAAAAGTTAATTTAATCTCGAAGGCTTGAAGTGATGACTCTAAAGAAGTCCTCCAGTCCCTCAGAGCTCCAGGTGTAAGTTTCATATTTAGTTCTGATATAAAAAGACTTAGCCTTGAACTTGAAAAATGGTCGAAGTCTTTGTCACTGTCAGTAAGATTGCCTGCCCAGTCAGAATTATATACATTTTTGGCATTATATCTGCATCTTTCAAACTTGTGTGTAATATGTCTTTCTACCTTGTGTTTAGTGCCTTAATATTGACATATTTTTTGCTGGAGGATGATGCAAACCTTGATCCTCTAGCAATTCTTTTGGTGCCTGTACATTGATGCATCAACAGCCAGCAACCATCTGTTTCCTACTGGACTTTAACCCTAACCTGTCAACTCTAAGCAGATCTGGTTGTACAGCTTCATTTCCTGAGAGGTAGGCTAACATAATGGTGTGACTTAGTGGGTATTTGATAAGTACTTGTATCAATAGACTTAGTTTGAATTTTGAATAAGTGAATATCACTAAGGAGCATTTGTGAAAAGAATGTTTATTATGTTTAAGATGACAGTACCAGTGATTTTGTGGAATAAAAATGGCATATTTTTTTTTTCATCCTAGAATCAGAGGTGTGAAGGAACATGTATGAAGGGAGGGAGGAAATCTTGTTTTAGAAAAGAATTAAATTTAACCTTGCTTTCCTTGGTTGCATTTACAGCTTGAGCTGTTGGTTTCATAAACCTGTTTGTAGAACTCAGCCTGGACTTTGCGTGTGTTGTCTAACAGCACAGTTACAATTTGAGGTGACGGTGAACTTCTGGCACGTCTTTGCCTCTTCCCTCCTCAGGGAAAGGAAGAGGTTGCGACTGGAAGTCAGTTTGTGACTTCTCAGGGAAAGTGGCTTGTGTGGATAAGTGTGGCTGGATCTCCTTCAGAAGAGAACAGACTCTCACCCAGTCTGTTACTGCACCTCTTTGTTCAGACAAAGTGAAACCGTATTTCTAAAGTGTGCTTAGATGTCAAAGAAATCAGTGGCCTGAAAAGGGTACCTCAGCCTGCAGTATATTCTGGCTTCCTTGTGTGGCTCCTGGTGTCCTAAACTTTGGCGTGCTTTTCTCTCCTCTTATGGATACTTGTAAGGAGTTGTAGCCATTTGCATGACTCTGTTAATAGATGATTTGTAAAATCAAAATTGTCAGGCGTGATTGGAAACACTCCCTACAGAGTCAGAATTGCTATATTTGGAGTTGTATCTAGAAAGAAAAGAGGAGAGGGAGTATTTGTGGGGTAATTTTCTTCTCTCCTAATACAGCCTCTTTCCCACACCATCACTCCCTTTTGCAGTCAGTGCTATGAGGGCAGAAGTCCCATGGTGACAGAGCTACTGAATTCTGTAGACATGTATGTCGATACCAAGCAAGAGATCTCAGAAGAGGTTTTACTGGAGTACACAGAGCTCCAGTGGGAATGTTGGCTCAGTTAGGCTGAATTCTGCCTCTCCCCTGGTGTAAGTTCTGTTACAGACTGCCAAGAATCGAGTGTTGTCCCTTTCAAAAGTATCCGTTATCCCCAGTTGCTTATTTGACTAAGTTCATACAGATAAAAGACCACACATTGCTTTCATAGTAATTATGAACATTAAATTGAGAAGAGCAGTTGTTCCTCTAACTTGCATGCTGTAGCACAAACATGTTTCTCAAGTAATAGTAAAATGACTAAAGCAATCTTTTGGTCACCTTTCATTTTAGGTGATAAATTGTGGACATGAGTTATCACAGAATACTACTTATTTCATGTTATGGTGTTTGGCTGGTATCCCAACAGATGCTGTTAACTATGTAACTTGTTACTGGCAGCTGAAATTCCTGTCTGTAAATTCTTTTTAAATGTCTTAAGCTACAGGAACATGAAGAACTATTGTCCCTCTGGGTCAAACCAAATGTGCATCTGTCCCATTATCCTGTCTCTACTGGTGACCAAACCAGATGCCCAGGAGAGGCCCCACAAGGATAGGATAAACCTCTGTGGTGCTTCTCCATTGTGTTGCCCCAGCATGCAACTGGGTCTTCCAAAGCCAAATGATATTTCTGGATTTTCGGTGACCTGCAGAGTTTTGCTTTTCTACTAACTTGTTCACTGTCCCCTTGGGCTTGTGTACGCTTTTATATCTTGGAAATCCAGTGGCAGACAATTTTATAGCTTTAACTATATATAGTGTGAGGGACCACCTCCTCGTGTTGTTTTGTATCTGCTACCTTCTAGTTTTGTTTGACAGCTCCATCTCTTGTGTTGGAAGAGTTTGCAAACAATTAATTTGCCCTGTCCAAGCCACTCAAGGTTTTATAAACATTTCTCATGTTCCTCAGCTTTTCCATGCTGAAGAGTCTGACTCTGGTTAGCCACTTTTTGTGCAGAAGGATTCATTTTATTTATCCCTGTTGCTCTTTGTTGAACTTGCTCTAGTTTTTCTATCTTACTTGAGAAGGTGGACCTAGATTGTGTTGAAAATGTGAGCACACAGCAACTTTCCACAGTTGTATAATGTTTTCAGTGTCATTCTTTCTTCCTTTACCACTAATTCTGAGCATTTAATCTGCTTTTTTATAGTTTTCTCCCTGTGTGCATGCTTTTGTTTTTATCTACATTGAGCATATCCTTGAAGATATGATGACCAAAATAGTTAACTTGTAAATTAAGCTGAGGCCACGACCACATCAGAGCCAATATAGTTTAGGCATTAGATGCTGAGTTAAACTTTTCTTACATGTTGTGGGTTTTTTTAGTATTTATAAGCCAGTTGTCATGAAAGTAAGTCAAAGTGTTTGTGACCTTGGACTGCCTGATAATGGACAGTAAGCCTCAGGTCTAAGACAGTCTTGAAATTAGTTTTTAATCTTTAAAAGTAAGGTGGTTTATTTCTAGTCTCTTCAAATCCTGTCTCTCATAGTTGTTAACTCCAGTTTGAAGTAACTGACCATGGGAAACTTTTGGGACTCAAGTATGAGTTTTTATTTGCAAGGGGATAGTGTGGCTTCTCATCCCTTTTGCATAATAACTGTAACAAAGAATGCCTTGTTTAACATGTCATTTAAGGGTATGCATGCTGTTCCATCTGTTGGTGGAGTTTATGAACAAGACAATGATGCTGTTAGTGAATATAGAAATAAAGGGCTGTAAGGTATTATTTCATTCTAAAATAAGCTTATTAGTTTATTGTAAAAAAGAAAAAAAGATAAACTCTTACATACAAAGACAGCTCTTGTTGTCTAACTTAGTTTGGACCAACACTATCATAATTACCTCTTTGTATTTGGACATAGGGTGAGGTGAAATCTTCATGCCTGGTGTTATATGCATATGGCAGTACCATTAATAATGACATTCAAATGGTTCTTGGAAGTGGGCTTGATATTTAAGCTTTGATAAGCTCAGTTTCCAAAAAGACATACTGTGAAATCTTACTGTGTGTACTCATGGTATTGCAGGACGTAATTTGATTGCTGAGAGTGAATGGAGCTTTTTGTGAGTACTGGCACTTATATATGTAAATATGTGGTCATCTTTGAGGAATTATTGCACATGGAAGAAAGTAGAAGGAGTAGCTGGTCCAAAGAAGGATACACTTTCAACGTGCAAGATTTTTCTATTTTATTTTATTTTTCTCCCATTGAGATATCTCCTTGGAGTTTCAATGCCAAACCCGCATTAGGGAGACGTTGTCTCTTTTGGTGAAGCACATGAAACCAGTGGCCATGAATGGTTGGGAGTATGCTTCATGCATATGGGATGGTACAGAGGAAAGCAACACTAGCTGCAAGAGGCTTGGAGAGGAATTGTCATAAGGCCATGCTGGCCATTCTCTGGTAGCTAGAGCCAGTTGTAGGAGAGCTTATGATTTGATTTGTTGGAATAACGAAGAGCTGATGTTGCACACAAATTCCACTTGCTTATAATGCTTTATACTGCATGAATGTGGAAACAGATTTCTTTCCAAGGGTTAATAAGACAACCCTGTAATAATATTAGGGCTTACACTGTGTGTATTATTTGCCTTATCCAGATAATACTTTTTCTGCAACAGTTGAATTAACTGGTTATTATTGGAGGAGTTTGGTATTTATAACAATAAATAATGATAAATATAGATTATAATTATTTCATAATTTAATGATTATTATAGTAGTTTATAATAATGTAATTTGTAATGATAGCAATAAATATAATTGATGATAAATTTTAGTTTAAGTGCCCTTAAAATACAAGAAGTTGTAATAAAGAAGCAAAGGCACCTATAATCTTCTAGACTGCTCAAATTACTATATCCTCTAGGCAGTGTAACCTGTATTCAGTTTAGTCCTGCAAAATTAATTGTGAAGCCTAATGGTGAATTAAAATACTAATGAACTGAGTTTTAATAATCTGTAGACTATTTTTCTTATGTAGAGGAGAAGCCATGAAATCTCTTAAAAGTTCTCATCAGAATCCAATTTTTTTTATCTATGCCACCTGTATTTGGTGATAAAATGACAGTGCTTGATTAGCTGCAGATACTTAAAATTCAAAGCGAAGTTTGCTGTCTTTTTTTTTTAGTCAAGTATGTCACTAGCTTTGGAAAATGCTGTGTCTTTAACTGTACAATACAAAGCAAATGAGGAAAATACACTTGTAAACTAGTAGTAATTTGTATTTAGAATTTCTTTTTTTTGCGAGGGGGGGGAGTGATCCTTTTCACAGGAAATTAAATAGACAGGATATATGGAATTCCAGAATTATAATGTTGTAAAGGAATTTGGAATGCATGCATAAAATTACTACATTGGTTCACATTTACTTTTATCCTGGATGTAGGACAACATGATTTATGCTTTATGAGGAAGATGCAAATAACTAGCTGTTTTGATTTTTAAATACTTGTTCACAAATAACTTTAAAAAAAATCCATAATTATCCTTAATCATACTGTGGTCCTCATAAAATAAGCTTAACACCAAAGCTACTGTTCCGGCTGCAGAGGAATATTTTTGGATTAAGCTTGAGTGTGAATGCACATAATTACACAAAGGGAAATGCCATCTGCCTTTCTTAGGAAATACTTGATGCTGATACCAGTTGGGCTTCCATGTTCCTCCTACTAATAGCATCCTAGAAAAACTTTTTTATGCCCCTGCTGAAATATGTATGTACCCAAACAGTTAGAAGACCTTCACCTTAGTTGAGAAGCACTTATATCCTGAATTTAAAGTAGGTTAGGTGTCATTAGTTAGCACAGTTATAAAGGGGTCTGTTTGTTCGTTGTGGGTTTTTTTCTTCAATATTTGCTTCAAGTTTGTAATAATATCTGTAGCTGGGTTGGAATTAGCAAGGGTAAACTCAGTGTTATTTTATTTCACATCCCCTTTGCTGAAGTTTTTATAAAAAGGGATTTAGCTAATTAGATATGCCAGATAGCTCAAAATAGTGCAGGGAGGAAAATGTCCAGTTAAAATAAGTGGTACCAAGCATTCTGATTAAATGCTTTTAAAGTGAAAGAGTTGTTCCCAGATCTTCCAGAGTGAAAGTGCTTTTTAAGCAGTGCAGCAATTACTCGTGTGAGTCATGGTTGTACATAAGTTATCTGGTTTTGTTTTTTTTCTTTGGGGGGGGGGGTGGTGTGTGTGTCCCCCTCCAATTTGCAATATTGCTGGGGGGGTGCATGATAATTTTTTTTTTATTACAATAAAACAGAGAGACGAGGATGTTCCTTCTCAGAAGAGGGATGTTATAAACAACTCGAGCACAAGGATGAATAAAAAAGTTGGTATATGTGTAGTTCAACATAAACTGTTATTTTTGGATGTTATTTCAGTAACAGAACTACTGATTAAGTCTCTCTCTTCACAGCATGCTGACGTCATCTCAGTCAGGCTTTAGCTGTTAGTTGAACTTCTTAGTTGTCCCTAACTATACTTAATGAAAATGTAAACAGCTTTATTTAAATTAAATATTAAATTTTAAATACTGAGTTAAGTTAGTCATTTGTTGATGTGATTGGGTACTCTCCAGAGGCAATAGGCAGTCCTGTAATGATACATTGGGTAGTTCTAATTGTTGAAATCAAGTCGAGTAACTAAAAGGTTGTTATTGATCAAGTGCAATGTATGTAGACCGATTTGAATGCTATTTAATTAGAATAACATCTGTACTGTCTTTAAAGCACTATTAAAGGGAAATGTCTTAAACACGTGTGCGCCACGCGTCATGGCAAGCACTTCTCCGTGGCCGGGAGGAAAGAGCATCCCTTTTGTGTTGCCCAGGCCTGGGAGAGTGGGAGCGTAGCAGAGCTCTCAGAACAAGTCCAGAGGTTGAATGGTTTAGTGAAGTGAACTAAATGCTCAATTTTGAAATTTAGTCAGCCTTAAAATTGAGATCTAAAAGGAACAAATGCATATTTAAATGGTAGATCCGCAAAGGGGAGGGGAGCAAAACCCAGTGGCACGAAGACACAGAACTG
Source organism: Ciconia boyciana (assembly GCF_034638445.1). Lineage (NCBI taxonomy): Eukaryota > Metazoa > Chordata > Aves > Ciconiiformes > Ciconiidae > Ciconia > Ciconia boyciana. Next base: position 82,112,418 of record NC_132935.1, read on the forward strand.
TGGAGTTGAATGTGTCCTGCTCAGTTATGTAACAGGCTTTTAGCTTGCAAATTGCATGGGCCTACGAAAAGTTTGCAAAAGTTAAAATTGGATAAGTACCTCTGTTTATTTTGACTAACAAGTAATGGCCTAAAGATTCTCTGAATCAAGAAGTAGTGTTATTTTTGTAATCTGTTACTAAGTGTTCTATATTACAGTGCAGGATGCTTTAAAGTTGATCTATAGATATTAATTTTGCTTTAATTAGATTATATAAACCCAGCCACTAATTTTTTTATTATGCTTGTATTAGTTTACATCTTCTGACACAAGTTCATGGTAGCTTTGTCACACTTAAAAAAAAAAAAAGGGGGAAAAAAAAAAAACCCAAAAAAGGTGTGTTGTGGAATTATGAACTTGCCTTTTTTCATGTTCCCAGATGTGAAAAACTAGGACATCCTTAGTACTTGTCCTTGATCTACTGCTTAGGATGTTAGCAGTGGATGTAATAGTTGATTGTATTAATTGCACAGTGGCTTAGTGCAGCCTGTCTGGCAATAGCACTGCTATAGCCAGCACACAAATAACATTGCTGAGTGGATAAGTTCTCATTTAATGGGAGTGACTTAATCCCCTCTCCCAGTTTGCTCTAGGGCTTGGATTTGTAGCAAAAATGCTAGTTTCTTAGAGCTTTTGTAGTTGGAACAAGTACTGCTCTTACTAAAAACTAAAAAAGTAAATGTGTTTTGTAACGAAGTTTTGAAAGCATTTGATAACTTTAATGTTTTAAATATTACGAAGTATTGCTATTACTAGTAAGATAATTTTATCTTTATGTATGATAATAAAATTGTCTGAAACCTGAAGATTCAAAACACAGAAGTGATTTTTGAAGCACACAAGAGAGATTGTATTCAAGTCCAAAAAAGAAATTTACTTTCTAATTATTTCTTCTCGTTCAAGAATCTGTATGTTGGCTTGGCTTGGCTAAAATATGTATTCTACTAAGAAGCTTATGTATACTTAACATAAATAAAAGCAAACTGTCCATAACTAAGAACTTTAGTAAATTGAATATAAATAAGTTTGTAAGTAATTGAAAGTAACTGAAACACATAGAGTCACTTTTAAGACAGACTGCATGAAAAAAAAAAAAGAAAATTATGTAAAAAACACCCACCTAGATATTTTGGATTGCAGGCTAGATTAATCCTTAGTGATTTCATATGTAATAGTGAAAGCATCAAAGCCCAGCAACTGGTGCATAGCTGCTGTGTGATTTGACTGCCAAGTAGTCTAAGAGTTCATTTTCAGTACCAGCTATTTCATTGTGGTGTTTGTAATACATCTGAGTTTAAGGCAATAAAGCAAAAAAATACCATAGGATAAATGCAGGTAAGAATGGTACGAGCTTTGGCTAAGGGAGTGCTACAGCTGAGTGAAGTAGCAATATTTTGAAGTTGAAAGGGAAAAAATGAATACGGACAAGAACAGAGAGGGGTACAAGTAAGCCATTTCCTGACTCGATGTTAAAGTGTAAGGGGCAAATGTTTAAAAAGGGATTGTGTCTGAATTGTTTCAGACTTGATCTGCTCCCCAAGCACCTTTGGGATTAAACCAAAACAGGTAAGAATTATTGTTCATTATTGTTACGGAGGCAATATTGTTACAGAACAACATTGTTCATATTGTTATGAATTTGTTCTTTCAGGGCACTTGAAAGTTGGGGCAAAAACAAGCATACACTTAGAAGATACTGCAGTATGCTTTCCTCTTGAAACAATAAATAATTTTGAAACAAATTGAAGGTTAAATACTGCATCAGGAATACCAATTTGTGATGTTCTTCAGAAAATGGCATAGTTAGAAGCTTATAAGTTTTAGTTAAGATTCAAAATACTTATTGAAAATAGGTAATTCGCTTAAAGCACAGAATGAGAGCTTATTTGCATCACTGAAAAATGTGCAGATTTTGAATGTCTTACTTTTATTTTCCATTGGCAGACTTAATGTTCACAGTACTGACATAGTGCTGAGTAAAGTTTTAAAACATCTTTGTGAGTGCTTGAGTCTAATGGCTCTGAAAAAATAACAAGTGTGCAGAATTTTTGTAAAAGCTAATCTATATTTTTATTTTACTTCTAGGGGAGGCGAATATAATGTAAGATTATGAAAGTGACTTTAATAGTTGTGTAGGAAATGGTTTTATTTATTTTCCAGATATTCTAGTGAGTGGTAAGCTTTAAGAAGACATTTTTGCTTTGCTTAGGCTTAGTTACTTGAAGGTGATTAAATTTTCCCCTTTTTTTTCCTCTTTAGCTTGTGAAGTTGCTCCCTGAATATAGTATTAGTAGCTGCCAGAGAACAGTGAACTTACAGCCACTAAATGATTAACAGTGTTTTGAAAACGGTCTTGAAATGGAAGAGGCATTTCTTTAAGGAGAACTGTAATAACTGCAGTGTTCATTTGGTTTTGGGATTTTGTTTTTTTCAGGGTGGGCAGGGATGCTCAGAAATTTCATTTCAGATAGACTCATTTCAAAGCCTAATGTTAATGGACAAAATAAATTCAGGGGGCTCTGAGAGAAAGGCAAGATATCCATGAAGTGATGGAGGAGGCTGTTTAGTAGAAGGGAGTTGTATTGTCCAGAAAACAGATTGTGAAGAAGTGGTGAGTTTTGAAACTTGACTCACTTAAATACTTAAGTGATCACAAGCATATAGAAAACAGTTAACTTGTTAAGCTTCGATAAGTGCAAGTGTCACATTTTATGTTTAAGCCATGACTTTATAAGAAGGAACAAACCTGAAAGATACACTAAGCTGCTTAGGAATATCTGGTTCATCTAAGATAAAAGAAAATTATTTATGTATGATGTTAAACATTAGAAATTAAAAGAAGCACATATGTATATGTTGGAGTGTGTTTTGTTTTCTTTAATCTGAGAAATATGACAGCTGATGAATTATGAGTTTGAGGAGTTGGAGGTGCTTGCAGGCATAATGACGAACTTATGTTTATAACTCTGTTTTCCTCAGAGTAGTAACCAAGCATGTGTAGAATGGATTTGCTGAGGATAGTCTTAACTTGTGGGACAGGATATGCTTTGGGTGTGAAATGATGTGAAAGAATAGAATGGAAGAAGTTGACCCTCAAGTAGGGATGTTGGCTTGTAAATGAATTTTCTAGCCAGCAGGAGAAAATTTGACAAAACGTTGAAGAAAGCCTTCAAAGAGAAGGCTTAGTATGTGCCAGTGTCGATTACCCAAAGGAACCACCATACATATTAAATGGTGGGTCATCCTTCTAAGTTGACTACTGTGAGCAGGTGGAAAGTAGAGGTGCTAAAACTGAACCGGGACATTGGTTGTAACCTTGTAGAAAAGGAACGTGGAGATTTACTGAATATTGTCCTTGAAAAATGTACCATAATGTGCTAAGTTGGTGTTTGCCCAACTTGGACTAGGTAGACCAGTAGAGGCAAATGCTGGCTTGTTTTCCTATTGATATTGAAGTGAAAGTGGTTGTAATGGCTGGTGTTCAGAGGGGGACCTCACATATTGTAGGTCTGAACAACTTTCTAAATGTTTTTTAGGTGCTGCCCCAAGTATGTCTTTCAGTCATGGCGACAGAAGCTCCGTGGACTCGTTTAATATGAATCTGGCAATGTGAATTACCTGCTTAAATGTTGATTAACACAGATTTTTTTAGAATTTAAAATTGATTTTGGAAAGAAATATTTTTTTCTTTATAAATGTCTGTGCAAAAAAACCTGCTTCTAATGGTAGCATAGAAAAGTATTGGAAAGAGATTTTGGTGTAAATACGAAGCTGTACCATTAATGGAATCTGGATAAAATGTTTTTTGCTCTTGAAATAGATTACTTTAGGGGTGATCTCAAGTAGCTGAGGTTGCTTGCAAAATAGCCTTTATTCAGTTTTAACTAGTTGCTAGAATGCATGCTGGCAAAATGTCAACATTCCTAAATGCAGGAATAAGAAGAGACCAGATCATAATCAAAAGTGGTTCACACAAGTCAAACTTGTAAAAGGTGAGAGAGTAAACTAAATGTGTGCAAAGAGGTAAGAGGCAACCAGAGATGCTCTGGAAAAGCTAGGAAACAGGTTTGTTTGACTCTGGGAGATGGTTCAAAGCAGGATTGCTACTTAACTGCATTGAAGAATTTAGTCTTCTGTGAAAACACAGTGGAATAAAAATAATTAGATAATATTGGTATGATTGTATCTACATGTAAGAACAGACAAATTGGTATTGATAGAAAGGAACTGACAGAGTACAGATAGAGCTATCCTTGCAATGAGTATTGTCTTAAATCCTTGCTGGTTGAAAGTGTAAGGTAGAGGGGGAAAAAAGAATAGGTGAACAACTTTGATTTCACAACCAAAATAACTGGAGCTGTATTTTTATGACCAAATTTGGAGTTTTGCGTCATTCTGTAGTATGTATTTTTCTGTCCTGCCACAGGAAAATGCTATTTAAAGAGAAGGACTCTAGAACACATGATTATAGTGGGTTTTTTGTTTTGTGGTGTGGTTTGGGGTTTTTTGTTTGTTTGTGCCTTTTTGGGGTCTCTGTTTGTTTTTCTTTTTTTCTGTTAATATGTATGTGCAAACGTGAATTAAGATCAGTGCAGTCAGTATGTTGAAGTAACATGAAACTGAAAACAATGTTAGTGATTACTGCTTAAGAATTTGTGTGTTAAATGTCAGCTTGAGCAACTCCAGATGACATGGAGGAAGAGGAGTCAAAGTTGTGTGTGAGAGCTTTGGACAGTCTGTGAGCAAAGAATAAGAAACACATCAGAAGGATTTTTTTTGCGGTTAGGAATTAGTACATGAAATTTTATAGGTAAAATGGGGGCCTTTTGAGTACTTAAAAAAAAAAGTCTTGACCTTTCTCAAACTGAACCATTTGGGCTTCATGATGCTGGAGTGTGTAATGCCTGTCATTGACTTGCCAAACGTTGGCAGCTTTTTGGGCAGCTGTTGGAATGGGAAGGAAATAAGTAGAAATTTGTAGCAGTTCTTTTGGTAGTTCATAGCCAGAGAAGAATAAGTATATATTAAAAAAATAAAATGGTGTTATTGCAGTCCATTAATAATTTCAGAGGCTCAGTCATGGCCTCTGATCATAGTATTAGCTATGAAATGAAAGTGCTGGGTATGTCAGATTTGCTAGACTGCTCAAGTTGAGCTGAGACAGTCATCTGGCATTTTATGGGCTACAGAAAGCAGGTGATGAGTTGCTTTAAAGAGAATAGTTACTAGTGCTTATAGGGGTATTTTCATAGCTCTTACTTCTCCTTGGTAACTCCATGGCTCAGCTGAAATTAAATTTTGAAGCAATACATCCCCAATGATACACTCTTTCCTAGCCGTGCAAGCTCTTCTTTTCCGTCAAATATCACCTGGGGGGAGCACAACTCTATTGCCAGGCATTCTCGTGGTACTGTGCTTTGTCTTGCGATGTTACCAGCATGAGGTCAGTGCTTGGTGGTGTTCTTTTCCACTTCGGAGTCCAGTAATTTCTAGTAAACATAGAAGCTGCTTAGCGGTTCAGAAGGCTATAGGTAGGATGTTGTTGAGCTAGCAAGAACATGGGGAGGGGAAAAATGGGAGAGGAAGGGGGTTAAATTTTGAAAGAGAAATTTGGATGTACACATGAATGTATTTCTTGCAACTCATAGGTTTAAGGTATACATGTTCTTTGTCCAGTCTCCCTAGTCCTAATGTATCTGGATTTCAATTTGTAGTTTAAACATGCAGTTTTGTGGCAGATTGAACATGAAAATATTGATGAGGTTGTGTCAGTTCAAATCACCGATCCTGTTTCCTCAGGATTTAAAATCTAATTTTGAGACTGTGCTAAAGCAGAGCAATACTTCGTATGTGTACACACGTGACCTGCTGGTTGATCAGACACTTGTGGAAGTGCATCATGTTAATGTTACTATTCAGAGATACTCTTCATATGCAGGCATGGCCAACGTTGTGGAGAAGGGCAGTGTTTTGGCTGAGCATGGAACAGTGGAGAAACGGATCCAGATTCTCAAGAGTTTAAGAAGAAATGGAGCCTTGCAGTGTTTCTGATAATTTGATTAAAATTTTAACTTACTTGAATTAATGATGAGTTCTTACTGTTTAATGAGCTCTTTCTTGTCTCTTTGGTTAAATATAAAATAAGGGAGGGGAATTTAAGCATAGATAATTGTCTGTTTGGCACACGGAGGAATTAAAGTGTAGACCTGACAAGAGGATGTTAGAACAATTTCTTAAACAATTTGTCTCAACCAAAAAGCAAAGGCCATAATTTAGCTTGGTGAGTACATCTTGAATTAAGCCATGTGCTTTTTTCCTTGCCTTATATGGAAATGTGTAACACTTGATACAAAAGACTGCGTGAGTTTGTTTCATACAGGGAGAGTGAGTCTTGCTAAGGATGTTTTTTGGAGCCATTTTGCATATTGATAACAAAGAGTGTTCAGTCTCTTGAATAAAACATTAACTCATTCAAGTTGTACTTGGTAGTGGCTTTTGGAATTGTTACTGAGGGCTCCCACTGATGCAACAGAAGCTGCACAGACATCAGGCTTGTGGGTTGAGGATAGAAATGATACAAGTTGTCATTGGACAAACTTAATTTGACTGTCAGTATCTAGGTGTTAAGATGAACAGTGGAAAGGAAGTAGGTAGTTTTTTAGATCCAGGAAAAAGGTAGGAGATTGTTGGTGGGGAACTTTATTATTTTTATTTGTAGCCAAATAGGTAGCATTTTGGTTTAAAGAGTATGGATTCCTTGTCCCTTGTCATGAGACATATCTCCTGCCCACCCCTCAACTCTGTTGTTTTTGATTGTGTCAACAGAAGCTTGAAGATCGTTGGCTGGTATCTGCTAGAGCGCTCTCTAGTAAATTTGCTCATGATTCAAAGCTGCTTGGGCAAATAGTACAAGTTGCCAATATTTGTGATAAGTTGCACTCCGGAGCAGTCAATAGTATTATCGAGGCACTTATAGTGTGCTTTCTGAGGGGCTTTTGTATGACTGGGAGGGTTATTATCTTGTGGCTTGTTGTTAAGCATGTGCTAATTGCAGTACTGTACAGACAGGCTACTGGGAGTAGTGATGGTGCACCCAAGTTCTGTCTGGTAGAAGGCACGCCAGAGCTGAAGATGCTGAGTAGTGGAATCATAGCTAGTGGTTTCACAGGAAGAGAGGAGGAATATGTGGGTTGTGTAATGAAATATATGGTCAACTCAAAGTACCTTCCGTTGCCTTATTGCCTTAGATAGTCGAATGCATGTAGAATCAAATGGCATTAGGTAGCCAGTTTTGATTAATGATATTCAGTACATGTTATTCTTGTTTGGTTTTTTTTTGACCTGCATCTTCCTGTGGTAGTAGTCTGGTCATGAGACAAAAGTATATGCCACAGCGACCCTCTGGAAGGGCTTGGCAGCGGATGAAGTAACCCCTATAAAAATAAGATTTGGGTGGGAGTAATATGATGCTTACACAACACAGAGGCCATTTTGCATCTAGGAGAATTTTATTTGCTCTTGTTTATAAAATTTCTCAGCAACCACAGGCTTAGGGGGTATTGTGGCTCTTTGAAAACGGTTGAGATCCAACAGGGTTGAGGTTGAGTCTGTACTAATTAGCATGGTTTGTTTCCATGCGGGTGGTGTCTTCAGTCAAGGTACTTAGTCTAAGAGCACAGGGTTCACACCAAAGTTTGGCTTTGAATGAAATCTGCTGTCGTCTGTAAGCCTTCATCAGATAGACATTTCATAACTTAAAAAGGCTGGTATTTCTGGATCTAAGCTGACTCTTGAAATAACTGAGCACCATCTGCTTGATGATGCATATATTTCATGCATTCTGGACCAGAGCTTGATCATGCTGGTTCAGAGCTGGTTCTCTTATCTATGACACGGTTCACCTGCAATCCCTAGTGACTTATATATAGTGATATGAATTACTATTATTTTGAAACTGCTGGTTGGCACAAAAACTGTTAGTGTGAGAGTAAATAAGGAAGCTGTCATCTTTTGTATTTAAGATTTTTTGCTGTTATCAAAGCCTGTGAAGGATTCCTAGAGGGTACAGGGAATACTAGGTATTTAGGTACAGGATACCTAAAGAGAGCTCTGACCAAGTGACAAGCTGGGAAGCATTCTGTAGGTAGAAATTGCATGTACTTTAGCAGGCAAAAGCTGGAAGATACTCAGTGGTTTAGTTTGTGGAAAGAAATTGAAATCCTGAGTCTTGTATCTTAAAATTACTATGATGTGGAATGTGAAGATTCAGTGCAAATCAGAATTTACTTGGAAAAAAATACTAAATTTTACTGTCTGAGTAGAGTTGAGGCATATGGCTTGTCATGGAAGTGTTGTCACATCGAACCTTGGGTTGCATGCTGGATGAAGGCAACGTTAGGAGGGATACATCAGGTCCGCGTTACTGGCAAACAGCATGTTAGAACTGCAGGAAATGCTTTCTTAAATCCAAAGAGAAGGCAGTATTCAGCAGCAACAGGTCTACTGAATTTTATTAGACAATGGAAATGTACCTTAGGCATTGGGGAAGGGGGAAGCATTTCTTACCTACGTTAGAGTTCTCCATCTGAGATCCTTATGTCACTGGTAAGTACAGCCCAGGAATAGCTGTTAGTGTTCTGGCTACAGATAGCATCTCCTGTCTCTTAATCCATTGTATAGTTCAACCTGGAAACCAACTGAGCACTTTAATAGCTAGAAGGGCAGTATTTGGAGTAAAAATATACCTGAACTGTTAGCGGTTTAGAAACTCTAGTGCAGTGCTAGCGTGTGGGGAATCGTTTGCAGTGGCTCAGTGACAATTAGTAAATGAGCTTTTCTCATCTTGCAGTTGAAATTGTAACAGCACAGAAAAACTGCTAGCAAATGGGTAAAATGGTTTAAGTTTTTAGCATTAATTCTTGTAAAAAGGTAACAGATCCTTGAAGGAGGGTAAAGGGACTCATTTCTTGATTTTAAAGGCATGCAGAAAGCAGGTGTGTAGTCTTCCTGTTGTAGATGGTTTGGCTACTTGGAGATGCTTTAGGTGGACTAGCAGTGTTCCTCGTTTGAGTGGGACTAAAGGTTTGGCAGTGTGATCAAGGGAAAAGATTTTTTTACGTTAGGGCTTTGAGAAGCCTTCCCCTGTTAAATTACTTCAATTAGAGAACTGTAGGAAGAAGTTAGCCATTGATCAGTTCTTCATTGCTAGGATAAGATAACTTTTTATTACACTTTTAGCTATTCGAAGCATACTAGTGAGTGATTTGCTTGGTTTATTTGCTGAGTACCCTTAGAAAAGTCTCTGCTTCAAGGCATGCTTTTTTGAATGAATTGCTACAGCTCTTCATTTCAATGCCTTATTGTTCATATTGGTATTCTAATAGGGGAACTTTCAGGTTTTTGGCTGAAGATGTTTGATGTAGGGGGGGTTCCTCCTTATCCCCTGCTGTTTGGATTTGTTTTAAACTTTCTGTTCACGGTCTTATAATTGAGTCAGGATAGTGATTTTAACTGGGACAAATTAGCCTTTTGTTGCATTGTACAGGCCAGGATACTGAAGTTCTTAAAGATTTTGTTTAAATAGATACACTTGCAAGGACAAAATGAGACTTGTTGAATTTCAGTGTAGGGTTGTCTTGTTCCCTGCTTAGAAATAAGCACAAGATAAGTTTTATATTTCTGTTAAAAAGAAAAAAAAAACCATTGTCACTCGAATTCCTGGCATTACATTGTGTTCCTAGAATGCACAACTGAAATGGAAATTTATGAATAAAATTAAGACCAGAGCTATAATTTATTGTAATGGAGGGGAAATCTGAATATGTTATGCAAAGGGTATTTTTGGAATCGGTTGATCCTAAAAACTGACAGCTTTTTCTACTTTGAGATTATTTTAGTCTGAAGAAGGAAGTAGTGTGTTTTGTTAGTAGAACAAGCCTGGTATGTAACTCAAATTATTGCTCTTAGGAGTATTTTCTTCTGTTGCACTAAAATTTCTCTTTTCCCCCAATAGGGAGGTCTTCTCACAGACTTAATGTAAAGTTTTTGTGTGAGGGATTTTAGATTTGATGTAACTAAGAAGATATTCTGAAATGTTTCTACCCAGCCTTTCCAAAATAAGAAAGTTTTCATGCAAAGTAGGACAATACATGTCTGAGGTCAAGTCTTAGCTTGCACGGTAACTTGGAAATACAGGACAAATGAAAAAATCCAATAGTGCATGTGAAATAGTGAAAATCACTGGTTTGCGAGCCTAAGACTAGCTAAAAATGTGGCAGAAACAAACCAAACACAAAACCAGCCAAACCAGCCACCACTTCACAATTTAACTCTTTCTGCTGTCACTCAATATATCGCCAAGCAGCAAGAGTGCTGTGAAGACCTGACTCAGCGTTTGACATCTGCTCTCACCCCAACACCTTCAGTTTCAGTGTACCTCCTTCATGCTTGACCTCTTCTGCCACTCTCCTCCTGTACTTCCTCTCCCCTGCCCCACACCTCCACTGTTTCCATAGCATATTCTTCCCCTGCCTGGTTGGAGTCACACCTGCAGCCTTTGCTGTGGATGCTGCCGAGTGCTTTCCACATGACGAACAGGAGCACAGCAGCTGGAGGTGGCTGCACTGGTTGCGGAGGTGAACCATCATCCAGTGCTGCATTCTTCTCCTCCCATCTCTTGCTCCTGGCTCTCTTTCCACGCTTGAGGAGGACAACTTCTGCGGCTTTCCTCTCAGCTTGACAAGCCATTCAGCACTTGGTGGCCTCACTGCAGCATAGGAGATACATACATAGGTAAAAAGACTGTAAGGATCTGCTAATGGTATGCTGGTTTGAGGGCTGTGAGGCAATCCAGGGGAACTCCATAGGGCATGGTCTTGTGATGTACAGCTTGATTTAATAATATAAAGAAATAAAGCAAGCATGTGGCCCAAGATTTTATGCTTTTCTACTCTTCCTATAGGTCTCAAAAGAATCTTATTTAAACTTCATTGTTTTAAGTTTCTTACAAGGTGATGAAAAATTATGAGCTGCTGCTCAGCTCTAGTGGGCTGCATGTAGTTACTGTTTCTGTGATCAGTTTCCCCCAGCCTCTGGTCATCTACTCTATTACTACATCTACTCATAGCACTATTTTTTTTTTCATGGTTATGGGAGGGGAAGAATTTTTATGATTTTTCTTTGCTACTTGAGGAATACATGGATTTACAAATTGTTACGATTTGTAATGGCCAGTAATCATTGCATCTTCTATTCGTAATGTATAGTTCCAAAAATTAAGCTATAAATATTGTAAGTTGAATACTTGCAGTCATTTGCCAGGGAGAGCTGCAAGTGCACTGTAAGTACTGGTTTTGGGTTATTGTTGAGTTAAGTATTTATCGTAGCTGAAGTCACCTGCAGGGAAAAGCATTCCAAAAGCCTTCTTTTTATGACACCGTCAGGAAAGCTGTTGGCAGGATTTGGTTAGTGTAGGAGACAAAAGTGGGGCCTCGACTAAACCAGCTCATAATTTAGGGTGGCAAGAAGTCTTAAAGCTGATTTGGCACTCAGCAGAAAGAGCCTGCTGAGAAAGAGGATAAAAAGGATCTTCACCTTAGGCTATAATTCAGTTTGCAATTTGGAAACAGTGCCAGATTGAGCTTCCTGGCCGCTCACGCTGGTTCCTATGCATGCTGGATTTGACACAACTGAGTCGGTATAAGACCTTCCTCCCCCTAGTCTTTTCAGCAGATTACTCTTTGGCTGGATCAATTCCCTGCTGCTTTTCATCACGCAGCTGCACAAATACTTCTGTTGGCACAACAGTGGGAGCAGTGTAGGGGCAGGAATGAGCAGCTGGGGGCACAGGCTCTTTAGATCAGCTTAGGGATCCACCAGCCAGTCTGCATCTTTGCTCTCTTTAAGGAGAAGAAAAGTCTCATGATGGGGCTTGTCTCCCAGCTCTAGGGGACTGCATGAGTAGTCTAGGGTTTAGCTTGCACAGGCTTCTAAAATATATTAATATATTTCGGCTGAATCCCATTTTAGCTGGAAGAGGCTGGACATCTGAGAATGCCATACTGTGTCAGTGACTTTATTGTGCCTTGGTAACAGGGGTTGAGATGCCCTCTGTAAGCATTGCTGCAGCCCTCAAATGAAACTATCTGCGGCATGCAGAGGGTATTTCTAATTCAGTCTTGATCATCTGCTGCAAAATGTCCACAAACGCTCTTAGTTCCTCTGTAGATAGAAGGGGACATTGGCTTCATTGGGTGCTTTCTTTTTGCTTATCTCACTGAAAGCTGAATTGTTTAACTGTGTGGACAGCTTAACTTGTCTGAGCATTGATGGGGAGTAGAGACTGTTTGGGATTGGAGCACCGTTGAGCGGAGGAGATAGAAGATACCTGATTTATTTTTGCTTTAAAAGTCTTTGTAAGCCATGCCTATGAGGGTGAGGTCCTTCTGGCTGAGATCAGCTAAACAAGCTGTCCATTACTCTATCAAATGATGCATTCAGTTAAGATTTCTTGATAACTGATGTCACCAATAACTTCAGCAGTGACATCTGCATTAATTTGTTTCAGCACCTTTGGTGTCCCAATGCCGTTTTGCCATTTTGTTTCTTGAACACTGGTAGGGCATTAGGGTTTTTATGCTTTTTCTGTTAGCGTATTCTTGCTTTTTGCAGTAACTAATGAGTGGAGATGCATCAAGGGATGAAGCTGAAGTCAGAACAGGTTGGTTTGTCAGTGGGCTGGTTATGGAGAGATTGGCATGAGTGGACAACACTGAGATATGGAAAGTAACATTAGGGCAACTGACAGCTTAATATCACCAGGTTGAGTGGAAAGTAATACATAACATGCAACTGGCAGGAATATGGCTAGTCGGGTAGCCAGTGAAGAGGCACCTTGCAAAAAAAAAACAACCTGTTTCCAAAAAGTCGCTTGTGATCTTCAAAACATGAATGGCTTGTTTAATTGCCTGTTGATGGCTGAATTGTTGCATCACTTTAGCTGGTGCTCAGGAACTCCTTGAGAGACAGTAGCTGAAACACTTTTACTTGCTTTGCTCTCAAAGGGCATTAACTTTCTGGAAATAGGTTTTAGAAAGAATGTTCCATGTAAATTTTAAGTGGACTCTTGAACGGTATCCCTACAGTGATGCAATATGTATTTTAAGAGACTGACTCACTTTTGAAATACTGCCAACATTCTGCAAAAAGGAAGATCTGAGTAATATTATCAGTTAGAAAATATGTCTACAGGGACAGTTAATAGCAGAGAAATTTTTTCCCTATAAGATATATCTCCGGTAAGTAGGGTGTTGTCTGAGGATGAAGCTCCGTCTACCAATATATTTAGCATTGCTAAAGAAGATGAGCAGATTTTCTAGGTTGGTTGGTTGGGGTGGTTTGGTTTTTTTTTTTGCTCATTTTTTTTAAAGAGATTACAGGGTTTTTTAAAAATGAAGTTTGAAAGTAAGTTGTTCTTGAAAAAGTGTGGAAAACATACTTGAGAAATCCCCATCTGTAAATACAGTCTAAGCAGACTGAAGAATTACAGATGAAAACTAATATGAAAGCTGTTTCAGCAGGAGCAAAAAGCTGCCAGGGAAGGTAAGTGACAGGATCTAACTGCAACACAAAATGCACACAAGAAGATTGGACTCCTTAGCGGTGCTGGAAGCTACTGGAGTCAGTACGTGAAACAAAAAGAAAAGCTGTGTCAATTAAGCTAAATTCTGAAATTTAGCTCAAATTTTGTATTTCTGCCAGCCTGAAATGGAAATGAAGGACAGTTTTACTTTTTGTGTTCATTGTTAAAGCACGAAGCATAACTAGTGCTGTTACCACTACATGTAGTTTTAGATGTGCATACTGTCGTGAGTACTGGCCCTTTGCATTTACCTGAGCTCTGAGCTGAAACAGTTTGTAGCTCCTACGTCTCTTTGTGTTCTTGAGTACTATGGGAAAAAAGTACACAGTTTCGGCTTCGTGTCCTATCCAGTGAATGGTTCATGGACAGTTCTTTTGACTGTGAAGCCTCATTTTCAATTCAGGGTGGGAAAGGGAGATGATGTTGGTGCTGTACTTAGTGACCCAGAACTGTACCCTAGTTGTTACTAATAAAAAGGAGAGCCGTGACAGCCTTATTCACTCTGATCAGATACTTCCTCATTTCATTTTGTGCTAAAACCAGCTTAAAAATAACTCTAAAGGAGTAAGCTTTCTTAGGCTGTAGATCAAAGAAAATTAGATAATAGCTATTTATAATAATCAGACAGGTTAGACAGAAGATGATGCCTGCTGGTAGTTGGATATGTATTGGTCAAGACAATGAAAATTGGGGAGTGGTGGGGGAGGCAAAGGGATGTTTCTTATTTTCCCTGCCTGTTTATCATAGCTGCAGTTTATGGCCTCTCTAAGTTCCTTGAAATGAGAATGGTCTTAATGGGATTGTTGACATTTTGGCATTGAACTTTTTGAACTCTTATATGGTGGTATGGAAAACTGAAAAGATAGGAGTCCGTGTGTCAAGATTTCCTCCTTGTACACAGATGTGTAGGTAGGGAGGCATTGAAAAGCTGAACTAACATGTGGACTGTGGTGTTAAGCTTCTACACCAACATGCTGGTTTGGCAACTTTGCCTGTTCTTTATCAGTTTGCATCTGTGTATCAGCCTCCTAAATAAAATTCTCCAGAATTTTTGTTGTATTTGGAAGCTTATGTCAATGTTAGGTTTGAGCCTGTTACTGTGAAGGGAGCTCTGATTCTGTTAAGAGAGTGACTCAACTTTCTTCAACAGGTTAAATGATCTAGGAGCACTGTGAGAACTTGACGGAAGCCACAGGAACAAATGTTGTGAATGCTTTAAATTATCTGGTAATAGTGGAAATGTGTCTCTTCAGATGGGCAGGCTGACAATAATAAGGAAGGCTTCCAAGGAAAACCAGATCCCAACTTAATTGTTTGGGTACTTCTTTGGTCACTTAAGTGCCAATATATAGCTTGGTAGGCTAAGCCTTGTTTTACTTGCAGCATTTCAGCCTAGCTTGAGTAGATTAAAGCTGAATCTACCTAGATATCTTAATTGTGCAAGCCCTTGGTTGGCTGTATCTTGAGAGGAACAATAAAAACAGTTCTTAAGATCTTTTAAGGCTAAAAAGAAATCTTTTAAAGTTGAAATAGGATGAACTAAACAACAGTGGCTTCTGCTACCCGGAGGACTTGTATGCTTGAGGTATAATGTTAAGGTGTAAGCTAAAGCCGTAGAAGATGCTAACAGTTCAGAATGTGTTACAGTGTGAAAGACATTTAAAACTATAGTAAGAGGCAAAGACTCAAGTCTCTCATTGTGCTTCACTGTGTGCCTAGTGGATTTCCATTTGCATTGTTAAGTTTAAGCCTGCTGGTCTACTGTTTAATAGGCATGTGTGTGACAAAGCTGGTGTTGAGTCAAGCTGAAGGTGACTCAGGGTGTTGGAAGTCTCTGGAGCAGTTAACACTATCAAGTAAGTGGCCTGTTCTGGAAAAACAAGAAAGGGTC
The DNA here is from genome assembly GCF_034638445.1 of Ciconia boyciana. Classification (NCBI taxonomy): domain Eukaryota; kingdom Metazoa; phylum Chordata; class Aves; order Ciconiiformes; family Ciconiidae; genus Ciconia; species Ciconia boyciana. The sequence goes on from NC_132935.1 coordinate 82,127,987, forward strand.
AGGGTCCCTTCCATACAGTTTGTGGCCTGTTTTATAGATAGTCTTTTGAACAAAGAAGGGTGTGCAAAAGCCAACTTTGCCCCTGGCAGAAATCTAAGTAAATAAAATATTTTTATTTTTGTACTGAGGTTCTCTGGATTAACTTGCTGCTGTGCCTCTGGACTGTAAGGTCTCTGCTTAACAGCAAATGGAGAAAGTGTGAACCCTCTTCCTCTGTACACTATGTGTGTGTGTGTGTATACACACACACACATATACAAACATATATGCCGCTACAAATCATCAGAGTTATTAAATAGTATAGCTTAGAATTTAGTTTATAAATTAATGGTGTTTATCAATTGAGTGTAAGAATGTGTAAGAAGGAAGAGCTTTGTAAGTTTGTAAGTGTGCTTTCTACCTGTTTATAACCAGTAAATTCAGTCTTAACAAGTTTTAACTTACAACTAGGCTTTAATGTGTCCTATGTGTAGCTTTTAACCAGGAGCTGTTTCATCTTTGTATATGGCAGAGAATTTTATGTGAGATCCATTGGCTTAAAAGGAATTTCTAGCTATTTAGTTTAACTGGGAGTTTATATAGATTGTCTAATGATTGTCTTGGTGAAGTATAGCAATGCCTAGAAAGGTGCATGATGGCTATAGGTGAATAAAATGCAGGTTAACTATTGTACCTGTTTTACAAGCTTTCGCCAATCTTTATAAACGAAAATTCTTGAAGTTCTAGTATTTTATGATTTTTTTTTCCCTCAGTGAAATTTCAGAGTTTTTTCATCTACAACACAATGTAAGCCAAGGAAAAAACTTGCTAATAATTCAAATGGAAACTATTGGGGGGGAAATATATTTGGGTGAAGCTCAAAGGTAGGTGTTTGATTTCTCTTTGCATAATTTTTCTCACATGAACTCTTTGAAATGGAGTTTGTTTTAACTCAGATATATGTTTGTATGACAATTTACCATGTTTAAACACCTTTGTGGATTGCTTTTGATCAGGTCTGATCCTCAGTTGTCTGGTGAAAGCTGGGATGTGGAGTTAATCTCTGTGTTCAGGAGCTAGAACATTTTTTTTTTTTCCCAAACTCAATTTGCCTTAGGCAGTCTTGGATTTCACAAAGTCTGGGTATGGGCTAAACCAAAGCCAATTTATTAATTGGTAAGTGGGTATTAAGAAAAAAAATCAATCAGTCCAACTATTGACTAATATTTTGGAGAAATGTGAAATTTTTTTTGACTGGGTAATCTTTTCCATCAATGGAGGGACATGAGTGAGATGCTCTAAAGTGTCAGAAAGAAATGAAAACATCTTTCAGCTCAAGTCAGCATGATTGCACGGCTGTTAGCCTGTCTAAAAAGATTTGGTCTCTTTAGGTTTGCTTACAGTACATGCATCATTTCGCAAAGAGATGCAACTGGCACAAGTACCTAAGGCATAATGTAGGCCAGTAGCTGAGGTGGACATACAGGCTAAACTAACTTCTTGGCTCTTGATGTACTTGATAACTTAAATACAATTCTGGAGGTATGTTACAGGTTGTACTGTGTGCTTAATTTGTGCATGTGGAATGAATTTGCATAGTTGTCAAGTCAACCACTTTCAACTTAAAGGACTTTTTAAGTCATCTAGATAGTTCAGAGAAGAGTCTGTACTTCTAAAAATAGAGAACCTTTGTAAAGGTTAGGAAATGACTACAAGAGTACATAAAAGTTCAGTATTTGACTGCCATAAAGATATGGGAAAATATTGTAGATTATAGTTGAATTCCCCTGCTTTAAAAAAAACAAACAACAAACAAAAAAAACCAAAACCACCAACAACAAAACCCAAAACAAAACCAGCAGATCTTTACAATGTGAACGTGACATCTTTTTGAACATGGGTGAATATTTGATAAGGTAGAGGATACCAAAGGCATTTTAGCTTAGAAGCTTTTTAATTTAACTAAAGATTTGGTTAAATGCAATAGAAAATTTGCGGGGATGTTTGCAGAAAATTTTTGCATGCTTGAGAAGCTTTCCATGAAAAATGGGGAAAGAATTATGTAGCGCCTTCTAAGTGTACACAGAGTTGTTAAGCATTAGTAATACACACCGATCTGACATGAATGTTAGATAGCATGTATGTTGTGGTTGGCATTTCACACTTCAAAATTAGTCTGTCAATGTTCATTTTTAAGTGTTCTGCATGCTATGTGTTTCAAGACGTTAAAGAACTTTCTTACTGTAATTTTTACCTCTAGACCTACATAGATTGTCTCTGAATAGCAGTTTGATGCAAAAATTTGTTTAACTTCATCTTTCTTACAAAGTATAAATTTTGCCAAGAGGGCAACCTGTAAATTATTTTTGGACTATGTCTTATGCCCTTGCCACAAGCTAGACACTTTTAAGACATTCTTGTTAGCTAACTATCTCTCTGTTTCAAACAAACAAACCTTGCTGATCTTTCTGAAACACCTCCAGAAACAATCTCTTATTGCAATTTGATCTGAAATTTCCAATAAAAATAGTTAACACATTAAACAGAAGAAGGTTTTAAGGCAGGGAGATCATTGACAGATTCAACTGCAGTGTTACAAAAAGCACTGACATTCTGGCTTTGCTTTTCTTGATTCTGCAGCATTACTGTAAAGCATGGTCTGGTGGCTGATGTTAATTTCCAAAGTTAAATATATTTCATCTCAGTGGGACAGAGATGAAATTCCTGTCTCAGCCCCATTAAAATCTTTTGTGAAGGTTAAATATCATTGTATATGCATAGAATCGTATCATATATAAATGTAATTAAGTGAAGCTTAAGCTTCAGGATGCTAGAAACACTAAATGCAAGAAACAAGGTCAGCATTTACAGCATTCTTACAGTTAACAAACAATTTTTAGAAAATGAGTTATCAACACATCTTTAAATCAGGTCTGATATTTAAGTTTGGAAATGTTTTAGCTGGACAGGATTCATATTTCCAGTTATATAACTTCTGCAGAAGAGAGATGCATTTCAGTGGCAAGTGAGATAGAGTGGGTTTTTTATATATATATGTATTTTTTAAAATAAATTGGATAAATGTGATTGATTTGGTGGGGTGAACTCCTTAATGTAGATCATTGTGGTTTTAATAGAAGGGAAATGAAATGAGGTTGGGATTCAAGTGTATGAGAAGGAAAGCTAGATGGTGGAGAAATTTCTGCTAAAATAGAAGGTTCCAAGTATCCAGAAGATGGAGGTGCCTAACCTGAAAATACATTTGAGGAGTTCTTAATTTTAAAAAAATACTGTTTATTTCAGGCAGGATTGTTGTGCAGGGCTGACCTGGTTTGCTGTAAATTCTCAAGGAATGCAACTAAACCAGGTGTTTAGTCCCCTATCAGATGAGCATTATAGGTGGAGATATGGTGATTTGTTGGTTTGTCATGTTTACACTTCTGTGTACTTGAAATGGATCAGTTCGTCTAATCGTATAACTAGAATGCAGATACCAGCAGTTTCCCATGGCTATCTCTGTTAAACTGGCCGTTTACAGTGTAAAAGCCCTTGCAGCAGAGCCATTGACTTAAGTGAGGTGAGCTCCCTTCTTTTGCTTTGGGCCAGAGTTTACGGTTGGTGCATTGTAGGGGTTGCCACATGATGGAAAAGGCTTCCTTTGAAAACCTAAACTGAGAAATTTTACACTAAGATGATCTCTTGAGAGAGTGGAAAAAGTTGAATAATGAAAGGAAAGGTGTGTATGTTCAGAGCTGTAATATTGTTGCTTCACTGACTTCTAAAAATTCAGATAAAATAAGTCATTTTTCATGGGTGATGTGTTGGAGGGGTTTCCAACCTGAAACCTGTTACCATGTGTTCTCTGTGATAATCAAACTTGCCAGATACAAATTAGTTCAGGTATTTGCTCACCTACAATGAGGAAGGATTTTCCCGATACTGAATTGCAGTATTCGGAAGACTGAAGTCTCGCCCCTGCGCAACTTGGCAAGAGGAATATGAAGCTACTGGAATGAAGTGCAACTGAACCTATCATAATCATATTAGCTTAAAGTGCTGTGTTAAGCAGAAGCATCAGTTGAATTATGCTTTCTGTGATACTTGTGCTGATTAATGGCAATGTAATTAGGAATGGCAGTATCAGAGTTGATCCAGCTTGTGCTACTAGTGCTGTTTTACTTACAGGAGTAGTAGAAGTAACTGTGGTCAAAACCAAAGCAAATGTTCAGTTTAGCATCTGACTTCAGTTGTATTTTAAATAAATAAGAAAGTAGTTTCACCTATTTGTCAAAATCCCTCTTAGAAGCTGTTTAACTTTTCTTCCAGTCAGGGAATATAGATGTGTTCCTAGAAAGATGATTTCTTGTGGGCTGTAGTTTGCAAGCATAGCATTTTTGATCTAACCATCCATTACGTTTATTGTATTTCTCAACCTCCCAAGTAGAATGCCTTATTTGTCTAAAACTTGACTACAGTTCCCCAAACAGGCTATGACTCTACCTGCTGGATTTTTGGCTTGTTAAACTTGAATATGCAAAAAGGGCACAAACAACATTTCACACACACACACACAGAGGATTTGCCGGTTTTCTTGGTGAGAATGTTTGAAGTTACAGAGAGCTGCTGTTCTCTCTGTTAACCTTTGGCAGAAGATTACTAAAGGGAGGAGGATGCAAATGGCTACATTGTTGAGTTTGCTTCGACAGAAGTGAATGATCTAATGGTAATTTATGATGTTTTATTACAACCTTATATATGACAGGTCGACCACCCATGTTTTTGAACTCAATGGCTCTCTGGTTAGCTCAAGATTTAATTGTTAAAAACATGGCTATGATTAAATGTTCAATAAAACAATCTTTAGATCTTCTTTATATATTTACAATGCTAGTGCTTCCTCTGTCAGTTTTTCTTCAGAGATCAAATTATAGGCCTATGATATTGTTGGCATCTTTTCCTGTTTAACAGCTTGCTTGCTGCAGTCATCTGGAATTGTAACAGGAAGGTTAATAGTGTGATAAATAGATGGGGTTTTCTGAGATGGTTCACTTTAAGTGGAAAATAACTCAGAACTTTAGATGCTAATATGCAGTCCTAACAGTGACTTTGTTAATATCAAGCTCAAAGTTTGATTGCAGATCGTCCAGTCAGAGAGGTTACTCCAGCAGAATTAGAATTGAGTCATTCCATCACACTGATGATAGTGGTATTACTTCTCCCAGAGTTTCCTGTAATTGTTCCCTGTTTTAAGGATAAGCTGCATTCTGGGTGTTTTTCAGTGAGCAAATAAGAATATAAGAATGAGATAACTGTGGTAACTGTACAAAGTTGATCTGTAGACAGGCATTTTTGGAACAGGTTGTGAAAACTAAATGGTAACAAGCAATGTTTCAGTGCGCAATGAGATGGTCATGCTGTACCTTCCTCGCCAGGTCCAACGATAAATTAGACTTTAGGAGCAATCAGTTCAAGGGGAAGGCTCTTGGGCTTCACCTAATTCACTGTCTCAAGAAAGTTTATGATATCAGTTTATCTGCAGGAAAAATGCCAAGTAGTAACACAAAGCAAAGCAAAAGTTCAGCCAGAGTTGAAATAAGAGATGGACATTGAAAGCAACAAGAAGAGTTGCTGCTGCTACATTAACAGCAGAAGAATAAAGAAGGAAGAAATGTGCCTGCTGCTGAGTGGGGTGGGGTGATTTAGTTACCATTGATGCAGATGAGGCTGAGGTACTCAATGCCGCCTTTTCCATCAAGAACATCTACCAGGTCTTTGTACGTACAGACAGGATTTGGGGAGGAGAGGAACAACCAGTAGTGGAAGAGGCTCAAGTCAGGGAGCTCTTGAAGTTGTGACCTATGCAAAGTCCATGGAACCAGGTGGGATGCGTCAGAGGGTGCTGAGAGATCTGCTTGACATTAGAATAGCCACACTCTATCATCTTTGGAAGGTCATGGAGATTGGAGGAGTTTCTCAAAGACTGGAGAACGGCAAATGCTCCACCTGTCTTCAAGAAGGGCAAGAAGCATTATCCAGGGAACTATATGCTGGTCAACTTCACTTTGGTCCATGGAAAAATCAGGAACCAAGTTCACTTGGAAGTCAGTCGTGGGCATGTGAAGGTGGTGCTGTTGATTGGAAATAGCCATCATGGGTTTACCAAAGGTAAATTACGTCTTACCAATGCAGTCTCTCTCTGTGATGAAATGACTGGGTCTGTGAGTAAGGCAGAGAGCAGTGGACTGATTTCAGCAAGGCTTTTCGTATGGTCTTCCCACAGCAACAACCTTGTATTCAAGTTGGGACACTGTGATCTAGATAGGTGGACTGCTTGTTGAGTAAAAAACTGCCTGAATCTTCAGGCTCAGAAGGTAGTGGTTAATGATTCATTCTGTACCTGTTACAAGTGGAGTTCCCCTATTCTGAGCTCTGTGCTGTCTCACATCTTGATTGGTGACCTGAAAGAGGAGACAGTGTACCCGCATTAAGTTTGTGGATGTCCATATGCCTGAGGGCAGGCTGCCATTCAGAAGGGCCTAGACAGGTAGAGTTACACGCTGACCTCATGAAATCCAACAAGGACAAATGCAAAGTCCTGCATGTGGAATGGATTAAGTCCCTGCATTGATACAGTCTGGGGACTGGGTGGTTGGCAGCAGCTCTACGTAGAAGGCTGTGGCTGTTCTGGTGGACAGTAGGCTAAACGTGAGCCAGCAGTGTGCCCTCGCAGTGAGGGAGAGTAACAGCATCCTGGGCTATGTTAACAGGAACATAGGTAGTAGATGGAGGTGATGAATTTTCACCCTGTACTCAGTATCTGGAATATTGTGTTGAGTTTGGGCTGGTTCAAGACAAATGTTGGTAAACTTGACCAGGTGCAGCTGGTGAGCCGCCAACATTGTTGGGTTGGAGTAATTGCCATGTGAGGAGGGGCTGAAGTAACTGGGCTTGTTCAGCCTGGAGACAAGAAGGTGTCAGGGGACCTAATAGTAACTTTCTGATACGTAGAGGGAGGGAACTGAGAAGTCAGGCTCTTCATGCACATGGTAGGAGGAACAAGAGACAACAGTCATGAACTGAAGCATGGCAGATTTTCACTCTAAGGGTAATTGAGCACTAGAAAAGGTTGCCCAGAGAGGGTATGGAATATGGCGCTTGGAGGTTTCCAAGACCCAACTAGATTAAACCCTGAGCAACCTGGTCTGACCTCAGAGCTGATCCTGCTTTGAGCAGATTGTACTGTGGGCCTCCCAAGGTTCCTTCCAATCTGAGCCATTCTGTATTTGGAGCCAGCATCCAAGTTACACAGAGCCAACAGGAGCTACTTGGTCTTTCAGGGTCCTAAAATGTTTCAGGTGCCCTTGTAGTACTTACCTGAGAATTTCTGGATTACTTGTTTCAAATTGCACGCTTCTGTTCACTTAAAGGGTGTAGAGAGAATCTGAATATCCACTAACATCTTAGGACCTTAAAGTATAGTTGGTTAAATATAGGTCTAAATATACCAGTAAAGACAGCGTAAAGTACCAGCTGATGCGGAAATTTTGTTTCTGCAATTGTGTGAGTGAAGAAAATGTATCACTCGGAGAACTGAGGCAGAATAGGGAACTCACTTCTACGTTGGCATCATAGATGTAGCTGCAGGACCGCTCCTGGTGAAAGGAAGCAATCTTAAGAAAGAAATGCAGCATAATTTCTGCTGCAGGTGGAGAGGAAATAATGGACTGTCTATTATGTCAGAGAATTCCTGTATAGCAGTGAAGAACTGTAGGTGAAGACACAAATCTAAATATCTTTTCATGTTAAAAGCAAATCCTTAAGACTACCCAGTTTAACTGCTTACAGGTCCTTGTTATCCTGTACACCTTCCTGTGCAAGTTTAAGCTACAGAAGTCTGACATGTAAACATTAGTTCTGAGGGCAGAATACTAAAGCTGCAGTTAACGGTTGTGACAAAGGGATACTAAAAATCCCAAACTCCGGCAGCATCACAATGCTGCTCAAATTTAGGTGGCTTTATGCAGGTAGGCCTCTGTAAAGTTAATTCTAACGAACTGCCTGAATGTTGAGTGTGAGGAATTTTCCTAAGATGGAGCATGAGATATGTAGTACTATGAGCTATAATTGCTTTTCAGATATGCCAACATTGAACTAATATATTGTTTTTGAGCAAGAATATACTGAGAATTAATTTTAAATAAGATTTAATATTAAAAAAGACTTGGAGAATGTGAATTGCTTCTATCACTAGTGAAATATTTACCCCTTACCCCCAAATCCAAATCTCTCTCAAATACTCATGTAAACTAAAAAGAATGATTTAGAAATTTAATTAGGAAAAACAGAGCTCTAACTTCTAACTCCATTAATTAATCCTGCAATGATACTTCAAGAAAAAATAGAAAATGAGCATGGGGATGAGATTGTATGAAAGGATAGAGAAAATGAGGACAGTGGTCAGTATATAACTTTTTTTACTCTACCCACGTGTGCTTTTGCTTTCTGTAGGTGTGCAAGCTGTTAAAGCACGGTGTGGTTTTGTGCCTGTGCGGGGTGTCTGGGTGTGCTGAGGAGCGGAGTGACCTGCTGGCGGTGGTCTCTCAGGCTTACAGGCAGGCACAGCTGGACTCCATCCTCCCAGTCCCCACGGTGGGAGCAGCGGGGCTGTGCCGGACAGTTGCTGGGGAGAAGTCAACAGTTGCAGGCCTGGCCCAAATGTGCCTGCAGTTGCGAATGAAAGAGTTCCCTATGTACCCCATGTTTAGCTTGGAGTTAGGTAGTGTGTTTAGACTGTCCTTCCCCCAATTCTTTGGGGGATAATTGTTTCTTTGATAGGTTTGCCCACACGATGTTGGTGAGGCCAGCGAGTAGCACTACATAGATACTTGCTGGTCACAGTGAGCTTCATTCATATTCAGCAGTAAACCCTGGCATCCTGTTACAAGTTGAATTGCTTACATAGTTGGCATAGTCTTACTGAAGTAATTGCTGATGTATGGAGCAGTGTTTCATGGTAAAACAGTCTTTCAAGTGCCTGAGTCATGTTAGAGGCATGTTGTCTGGAAATGGCTAAAAGAGATTCCTTGTTGGTTTCCTTTGTACTCTCATTTCCTGAAGAACACCAGGGGGGTTTAGTAATTTTCTTTTTGTGTAGCAGACTGACATGGAATCACGGTGGCCCTCAACTAGGACAGCCCATGTCCTAGGTCTGTCCGGAAAGGTATCGGTGCTGCGGATTGATGTGCTTGCTGTGACACAGATCAAACGTTTTCCCATTCGTATAGCTAACTGTCAGTGACACACTTCCTGATACACGCACCAGGGAGGCATTCTGTAACATGGTGAGCACAGACAAAATAGTAGAAGAGGATCCTGTCTTTCTTGATTTGCTTAAAAAAAGGTTTTCTTAGTCATATAATTTTTTACGAGCTAATCTGCTGTTAGCTGCTTTAACAAAATCATGCTGCTTTGTTTGGAAGTCCTGGAAACAAAAGGCAAGGTTCATGAAGTATTGGCAAACATATGCAGAAATCTGGAAATTATCTGTCTTGCTCCTAGTTTTGCTGTACAAGTTGTTAAACAAGTCTGTGGAAGACCAGTGCTGACAGGGAAGCTGGAATCTTTGTCTGCCCAAATGCTTCTGCAATACAGAACAGCAGTGAGTAATATTCCAGATTACAATGAGAGAGAAAGGACTGTCTTAATTTGGGGTCGTCGTCTTAAATGCTTTTGAGTTCTTTAAGCACCAAAGTGGCAATGTCTCATTTAAAGCAAATAAACATACTCCTTTTTCCTTGGTGTAAGATGTGTAACTTAGGTAATGCAGAGGCCAAATATGGATTCAGCTTTTCCTGAAGCATTAAGACAACAGCCTGTGAATAAGGCTTAAGCTGTAGTCTGATAAGATGTGGCACTTCACCAGAGCTGTCGTGGAGTAGAGATGTTGAGTCAGTTTGCCTAGAAGTGCTCCAGTTATGGCCTGGATTTCTTGCGCTAGCACGTGTGTGCCCTGTGTCACTGTGACATGCTGTCAGTCTTGGAAAATGGCAATTAAACTGAAATTTTTACATTGTTTTTAATATCTTGTCGTTGTCAACCCAACCCAAATGAGCCAGTTTCTTTTAACTAAGTGCAGTAATCTTTCATGCCTATAGCTGGCATTAAGAAGTTTAAATCTATCGGTCATATTATTATCCAGGTATGTTGGCTTTTTGATTAGAGATGATGAAATAATGGAGCATTAGATATCTGTAAGGTGAAATCAAGCAGAATATTTTGTTCTTCTCCATTGTAATTTATCTTGGGCTTTATCGTCTGCTGCTGTAGGCAGAAGTTGTTACTCACCCTACTAATGCTTAGTTTTTTCCTAATTAAATTGTTGATGTAGGACATTACCTAAATCTTAGGTATGTGTTTCATTGAAATGATAAATTAATCAGACAGTTAATAATCATTCAGGTTATTTTTTTTATACCTGTAGAGTAGTAACTAGACAGAATAGTGGGGTGTTGATAGGGTTTTTTTAGTTTTGTTTTGGAAAGGATTTTCTAGTGTTTTAGAGATTGGGCTAAACTTTAAATACATCACTTCAGTTTTAATTTTGTAAGGCAGTGACTGTGTATGTCGACTTTCATTTAGATCATGGCACTATCTTCTTCAGGAGGATAAGCATTTCAGAAACCGGGATGTGGATGTTCAGGGATAATTGAAGGATTCTGTTTCATGTAAACATAAGCAGAGATGAAATTATTAAGGAAATAATTTTGGATTTTGTTATATACTTATGTGGATCTCCTTGCTAGCAAATTCTCATGTACACTGAAGCTTTTTATGTAACAAATGTTTATTATTGTACCATGATGATGAGATAGTGGAATTCATAAAATCAAAGCATAGGATTAAGTTTACAGATGACTGGCATAAAAAAAAAAAATTGCAAATCCTTGAAGTTGACAGCTCTAAATGTGGCAATCATAACTGAGAATTGCTCGTGAATGTCCACCTAGTGTTCAGCTTCTACAATTGAAACAGTGGGCTTCTGTGAGATGAATGGGCAGAGAGAAGGTTAACTGTTGAGTGTAAATTACATTTGCATTGCATATTTCAGGTTTTGCCGTTTGTGGTGTACTGTATGAAGGGTGGCTTAAGTCCAGACACTCAGGTGGTGAGCTCTGTTACTCAGTTTTATTGGAATGTCATTGCCTAAAGTAAAAACTTGAAAAAGTTCAGATTATTAAACTGAAATTTAAAATAAGGAATTAGAAGCCTTATTTATAATTATTTGCTTCTCATAGATAAATATATAAAAGATTAATAGCTTTTATTTGCAATAGTGGTCTTTTGTATTGTTGAATGTTGCAGCTACAAGATTTCTAGTGCATGACTCCAGACTTGTATATAGCCGGGGAGGAGACTGTGTTTTTAGATTGTCCTCCGATCTGGGAACAGTTGCATCTGGGTATTACATAGGATTAAACTGCAATCATTGTCAAAGCCTATTTGGTAGTAAATCCAGGCAGAACAACTGTTAAGCAAACTGACAGTCAAGCAAACTGTGCAGGCAGAAGATATGCACTGACAAAGATGACTTGGATTTTGAACATGCATTGTACCTTTTTTCATCTGACTGCTCAAACAAGACTAGTTGAAAAATGTTTTGACTTGGAAATAGAGCTTCTTGGAGAAGACAGAAACCTAGCAGTTCTGGAAACTATATCAAATTCACTGGGGTCTTGAACTCAAATCTGAGTTTTTGAAATCGGGATTCATTTTTCCTGGTAAAGGGATAAGGATTTAATTTGCTGTTGTTCCTAAGCACCGTTTAGTTTATCCATTCTGTTGCCACAGACATACTGAGCCTCTCGGGTATGAACAATGTGTTCTTATAAATGGGATACAAACCAAAAAACCGATGTACTGATACTTCTGAATAGTAAGTCACTTGAATATTTCTTGAACTTTGTCTTGTAATGACATGTTACTGTATAATATTCAAAATTAAATTGAATGTGTAGCTATAATATGGTAGAATCCTCTCTACTTGTATGTTAGTTAATGACCTTGTAAGATGGAGAAACAGAAAACATAGCTATGGTGGGTGAAGCTTGACAGTGCTTCTTGACAATGTGTCAAAGCAATTCTGTATTCTTTTACTCTCCAAATAGATGTGGGTAACACTTCATGTTTTAGCATGATGTAAGTGATAATGGCAGCTATGGTATTAGGTGTCAATCAAAATAGTGTACTTGTAATATTAGTCATCTGCTGAAGGGAACATAAATGCAGATACTGAGCTCATTATGAAGAAGGAATGCCTGTGGTGTGTTCGGGGAGAAGAGCTCTTCCAAGTAAATGAAGAAGATTCTGGAGATAAGGGTGTACACAGATAAGCTAATGGCTGCCTGTGTCAAAATAGCATTGCTCACCTGACAACTATTCATTCAAAGATGATCTTTGAGCCAGTAGCAACACAGATGTTTTCTTGCTCTAAAGCTGCTATTCTGGAGAGTGAAAATTCAGAGGATGGCATTGCAGCTGACTAGTGTAATGCAGTAATTCTGGCTTTTGTAATTTGATCTGTAATCTCCAGTGGCTTTCCAACAAGTGCTCTTGTCTGCTTTAAGTTAATTTTATTGTAACGCAGGTTTTCCATGATACTTCCCTTAAATTTCTTTATCTCTTTTTGGAAACAAGAAGGACCACTGAAGATCTTTCCCAATTGAAGACTCTAGTTGGCATGTGACATACAGTTAACTTTGCTTGGGCTTGCCACAGTATGTTCAAATTCAAACTCAACAGCTGAGCTTCTAATGTGTGGTACTCCTGAATAGAAATATGTATATGGGTGCAGTTGGTTTATCTAACTTGGTTCATCTTCTGTTTGTTTGATTCTGGGCTGGAATTTCAGAACTGAATCAGCTCCATGGTCTGGTACTAGAGCCAGCTCTTAGTCTTCACTAATATGCTTCTGTTCTACTATACTTTATAAGTGTGCAGAGATACCAGGCATGTATGGAATGAGTAGATCATATTTTCTCTTGGTTTTTGACTGTAAGTTTAAGGATAAAGGACTTTTTTTTTTTTTGATCTGCATTATGCATTTCTCTTACTGTGTGATGTATTGATTTCTGTTAATTATAGGCAGTCACTTTGTTAGAAGTTCAGTACTTTCAAGACTATTCCACAACTGAAATCACTGAACTTGTTTCTGTATACTTTACAAGTTGGTTAATTTAACTTGGGTTTTGGAAGAGAACTTGCAGTTTCACTCAGAGGTAAAATACTGATGATTCCTTAAACAATTTGTCTAGGTGCTTTTTTAAACACTAAATTGCGTTTCTTTCATTTAAACGTAGATCTGATTTAAGATAACTTCTTCAATCACGGACTACTTTGTCAGCCTTAGAAAGTTGGATTTTTTTTCTAAATTCAGTTGTGTTTCTTACAAATTCATTGTGTATCTGAGGGATTTTCATGGCTGTCACTATAGAAGTATTTTGTCTTGTTTTTGCAAAATAGCTCTCCAACCAGCTTATTCAATGTTTTAAAGTTCATACCCTTTCGCTCTTGATGGAGCAGTGAGTTAGTAAGAAGGATGCTTGTTGATATCCCTGTGTCTTCATGTTGCAGATGCACATACCCGTGTGGATGGGGTGCCTTGATGTTGACCAATAACTGTCAGTCAGCCTTCTCTTAAGGAAGGCAAAGATGAGTATTTCAACTTACATTTTTTTAACAGTAGCCAAAATGTGCAAAATCCGTTACAGATATTAGACGTACACATAGAAGTCTGTATGCACTTGGCTTGAACAAAGTGTTGTTTTCTTTCACCTTGTATTTATCTCAACTGTCTGTCCTGCTTTAAATTTGTATATGGAAGCCTGCATACTTGCCTGCCTTGTGTGTTGGATTGTGTTTGTGAAGAGAGTCTCTTCCTGATAGAGCATGGTAGTTTTAATAGCCTTTCTTTTTTGAGGTCCTGGAGAGTTCTATTTATATTGAAATTTTCCTCTTTGTCATTCTCTCTTCTCCCTAAAAGCGAAACTTTCCTACAATATTTTTATCCCAGATGACATGTCCATTTCGGTGGGGAGATCTCTCTTTGTTCAACTTTTTTATTTTTAACCAGTTTGTCAATGGACAGCTATACTTGATAAACAGGATTTAATGCATGGTAGCCTCTGTTCAGACTACTGGCATGGTTGTGGTTAATCAAACTAAGAATCCCCAGCCTGCTTTTGGTAATTGTCATAAAACTTTGGCTTAAGCTGGCACTGCCACCAAAAGGGAATATTCACTGAATTATGCCCTTGATAGTATGGTTGCATGGAACTTGACAGAACCCATTCCTTGGCTTTTGCTGTGTGCCGGTGCATGTGTGCACACGTGTATACTCCCTGCAATCATTTAGCGAGCTATCAGTAGCTGTTTGCACAGATATCTGTACTAGAAAATTAAAATATCTTCGTTTCGTAGTGGACTTTTGAGTTAGCACTTTGATTAAGGCTTAATGCTTAATAGCGGAGTATCTCCTTTTTGGAAAACTATAAGTAACTACAAGTAACTTTCCTCTAGATCTTTATAGTTAGTCCACCGGCTGCCAATAGTTACTTCCTGCCTACCCTAACTGTATCATATTGCATTAATATGTTGATAGAAGGAGTTACAATGCCTGGTATAATTAAGCCTTTAATTCAGTTGTAATCAGTTGGTAGGTGCTGATAGACTAACAAGGAACAACACTGGGCTGAGCTGGTAAAATGGAAGCAGACTGAAAAGTTTTACTTCCTATCTAGGGGCTCTGTAGCAATTCTTTCTTGCTATAATTGTAATGTAAGAGTGATTCAGTTTTTTGGATATTGCAAAGAAAATATTCAGTGGTGGTAAAGGGCTACTGCTCAGAATCACCAACTATTTCAAACCTTAGTTAAACAAAAAAAAAGGAAATAGCAATAAACTTGGCTGCCATGTTTAATTGGAAGTCTTTGTGAGAAATAAGATTGTTAAATACCAATATCTTTAATGTGGAATAATATGCTCTAAATTGGAAAGATCAAAGAAAATCTGATAAGGTCAGGGACCTTATATTCATAGAAAGTCATTGAGCCAAGAGCTTGAAGAATGACAGTTCAAAAAATCTGGACGTAAGAATAGTCATTTGAAAAGTTATTTTAATGGCAATCAATTACCCAAAGAGGTCAAAAGCAGGCCTTGTGTAAGGATGGGATTATCTCGCATCTGCCAGCGATGGGCTGCTTTCATAGGCAACTTAAGCTTCTCATATTGGCCCTGTCTGAGAAGTATTTTGGACTCATTCAAGGTATTTTCTCATACAGCCAAATAACCTTTAGCTTTGATTTTGATTCTTAAATTAACTTTCTTTATAAAATGATTACTCAATAACAAAGCTATCAAGAAGGCAAGTAAAGATGCTGTGTTATGGTACTGTAACTTGGATCCTTAGTGTCATCATGCATATCGTTATTTCAAGCATAAGTGACAGAGTAAGTCCTGTTAGTTCAAAACTTTACTTCTTATGGGTCTCAAGTACTTCACATTTGTTTTTCCCAGATGTTGAGATGGTAGTACAATTTTTAGTCTGCTTTGAAATCAGGGCAGTTTTGTTGCTGCTAACAGTATTAGCTTTCTGACAGAAATACATCGTGCTAGCTTGCTTGCAGCTCTTGCCTTGAAGAGTTACAAGCCATGGAGTTTGTGTTTGGTGCTCAGTTACTGAATTCAAAGCTACGTTGGCATTGGAAATGTACTGATTTGAGCTAACTGGGATAAATTTGTATACAACTGAGTTGTATATCGTAATGGTCTAAGTCTTGCTTCTGATCCTCATGAGAACAGAAATATACTGAGTCAAAGCATCTGCTGAAGGAAAGGGTCTCCAGACATCTCAAGCTGGTGTACATATGCTTCAAGTTCTGTTAAGTAACTTCTGAAGAGTAGTCTTCCTGGTACATATTGTGAAGAGTAAATGGATAGTAGATAAAATGCTCCATCTACTTTTATTACTCTTGTAGTTCAGGTAGTGCCAATGAACTGACCTGTCATTAGTACGAGCAAGGTTGATGCAGTGATAGTGGGGATAAAGTATGACAGGAAAACTGTGTGCCTAAAGGACTTAGTAAGAATGTTCTTGTATATCGAAAGTACTAGGGGATGCTGGTCACGTAGATTTGTGCTTAGATAGGGAGGCATGAAGGGAGGCTGTTGTGATGTATCAGCTATTGAAACTTTTGGGGAAGTCTTTATAAAAAGACGTTGCAGTCCAGGTCTTGCAATCTTCTAATGGGACGCTCAGTAACACAATGCTGGATTCAACGCTTTCCCTTGTGCTGAGTCCAGAATGCGCCCATTATCTGTCTATACAGTTTCAAATACCCAAATGAATTGTGCTAGAAAAGGACATGATACTGCTTCATGTTCAAGCTTTCAATAGCTGACAGGCTAAAAAGACTCAGTAAACCTCTGACAGGACTTAATTTCTCAGGGGTTTTTTGTTTGTTTTTTAAATAATAGTAAGTATGAGAGTTTGGCAATTAGAATGGGATATCAGGGTATTGGAGCTCAAAAGCAAATAAGAATGCTGCTGGGTGACTTGTCTACAACAAAAGTGGCTCTACACCAAAAGCACTGCAGCAGAGTGCTTCTCATTTAATAATGTGTAAAAATAAAAATATTTGCCAAACTAAATTAACCTGATGAATGGTGTAAGAGGAGGTGGGGGAAATAATAAAATAAAGGTGAAAACAGCTAAAGAGAAATGTAATTTCACATTTGTTACTGTTCTACTCTACAGAAGGTAATATTTGTAACTAAGCTTGCTAGGTCATTTAGAAGTATACTTATGGACTGCTAATTGGTTTTAGGGTTTAAAATCTTCAGAGACAACTTGGGTATCTTTAATCGTGTCAGGAACCAAAGACATGAAGGCAGAGGCATGGTTAAATCTTACCTAGTGCTTTTAAAATACATTGTAGACTTCTGAAGTAATGCATTTACATACATGCCAAAGTACATTGCTGCTTTTTAATGCAATTAAAATGTTAGCTCCTATTGTTTTCTCAAAGAGCTTTTCCAGGAAATCATATGCATTTGGAATTTTGTGTAGAGTGAGTCAGTGTTGTAGAAGACCAACAAACCCATTTTAATTGAGCTTAAATTAGGCCGGTTTTGTGAACGTAATTAAAATATTATAACTTACAGTGCTTGAATCATTGTCATTATCCTGATTTGCAGATGGTATCACATGGTATCTATACCATACTACATAGCACTTGGTAAGTCTGAGCATGTTCTTTAAAGGCATAGATCAGAAGTGCTATAACATGCCCATGTGATGAATGCCCTCTATTGAAATAAAATAACATGGAAAACATGTGCTAGTGGTGGTATTTTGCAGGTAGCGTTACAGAGGTGGATGACGGATAGTTTGGGCATAGAACATCTTTGTATTGTCCATGCTATAGAAGGCTAAAGGCTAAAACTGAGTGAATACTTGCTGCCTGTGCTAACAAAAAGTAACCGTCTGCACTTTCTTGTTTGAACGAGTGCAGGTATATCGGGGTCCATAGATTTGATGTTAAAACTTTGAGCATGAAATAGTGAGAGCTCACAAGTATTTGTTACACTGGCTTTGTTATGCTGGCAAGTAGTAGGAGGTGGTAAGTTGCAGTCAAGTTTAAATAGCTTTTGTCTAGTTTGGTCTGTAAAATGAGCAAGGTTTCGTATGTGATTTGTTGTTTGTTTGTTTTTTTTAAATTGAGGGAGAACTTGATTAGCACACTTGTGAACATAATGCAGTGTCCCTACTTAATAACTGTTGTTCTTAAAGAAATTTGACACTGTTTGAATAGGTATCAATTGTTTCGATATGCATGTGAATATTAAAGCTATAGAAACAAACAGTTGGATATCTGAATGCCTTTGGAACATTATGTCTACAGGCTTCTGTCCTAAATAGCATTAGGAGCTGCTTGCTTTGTCTTGTCTGTCTCAGTATTGCATATGCTACATAGCCTTAATAAAGATGAGTTTGAAGCTAATTTACTCATGACTTGAGGATAGGTGAGCTGGTGAGAAATCCTTCCCTGGTTTTGAGTGCTGAGTTTGGGAGTATGCTTCTGACCAGAGCCGTCAAAGTGCACATGCTGCATTTATAGTAATGTGTTTCATTTACAGAAAGGGATGAAAGTGAAGGCAAGATGTTAATCTTCTTCTCATTACAGTACAGAAGGAGCTGAGTAAGTGGAGTTCATGGAGAACACCCAGCCTTGATTTAGGTTAAATTTGTGTACTTCAGTAGCTGTGTTAAATGTAGCTCTAATGAGATTCAGGCTGCTTGCCTTTGTCATCTGAAGGAAATAATCTGCTAGAGCAAATTTGATAAATGAAGAATGAAACCTCCCTCTCTTAGCCATGACAATCTGCAAAATCCTTTCTGTTGATTCTCAAGTGAAATCCGTTTGCAAAGCGAAACGTGGTAAAGGTCTTTTGTTTGTTTCTAATGAAATTTGCCAGAGGGATCAGATGGGGAGGATTTTTGGCAAGGTGGGGAGAGGGAGGTTTGCGTGACTTGAGATCTCTCGTATTTCTGCCTCCGTAAGGTTTGGGGGATGGAGCCGGGGATGCAGCTTGTGGCAGCACTCCTCCCGGGCTGAGCGATGGCTCAGCCCTGCACAAAGCTGGTGATGTAATGTGTGCTGCTGCGAGTGCGGCCGTCATGTGGGAGCCATGCTGTCATCGGCTTGCATGCAGATCGAGCTGTGCTTCCCTACCGCCAAGCCCGCGCGTGGCTCGTTTTTGTCTCAGTAGAGCGATTGCTTGTTTGCTTTCTTTGCCTTCTATTGTCTTAAACCTGTATTTTTAATTAATGCGGCATGTGTGTTAAGAATACGTACGCACCTGCTCAGAGTAATTCAAGCTATAATTTCTAACGTAATCCTTAAACTAATGAGATGGGTATTGGACATCTCTTTTGGCATTTCATGCTAATCTTGCTCTCCCTTTTGGAGGGAGGGAGGGAGACAGGTTGCTGTTAGCAACTGCTCGCATATTAAAAGTGAAATGCCCAAGCTTTAATTCCCCTGTGGACTCCTGATCACTATTCTTTTTTTTCCTAAGAATTGGTTCATTCTAACCAGTAGCATATGTTAATCAGTGCTTTAAATAAAATCGGCTCAGTAAAAAGATAAAAAAGGAGAGCAGGGAGAAGCTCTGATGTAAAACTTTATTTGCCCCCTTCTAAATGCTTCTAACAGTCACACTTCTGAAGCTAAGGGCTGTATAAAACAAGCTGCGGATGATTCTTTTTCTCTGTTGTTTGAATCAATATGAACTTGACTGTTTTTACGATGCAGGATGAAGAGAAGTGTCTCCCCCTTCCTCCTCACGTTGATCTTTTCTATGTGCACTGTAATGTAGCAGAGAAGCTCAGATTCATCCTACATTTCCTGTGTCTCGGTGCTCTTAGAGCTCCATCTCCTTACAGCTGCAAACTAATAAAATGGGAATTTGAAGGAATGAGCGCTGTGCACAAATCAAGTTATTTGACATACATCTTGTTGCAAACTGCTAGTTTTGCCACAGAAGGAATATAAAATGTCGTGCAAAAAAATGAAGGGGGGGGGGGGAAGGAAGGATTATCCAACAAAAAATGGTTGTTTAAGTACTAATGTGTCCAAGAATTAATGTAACCTAGTCTAATTTTTGCATATGAATCTCCATGAGGTGATGAAAGTGTTGTGAAAATGTGTGCATATTTAAAAAAAAAAAAAGTGGAGAAAAAGAAAAAAAATTTAAACCAGTAAATGCCTAATCTTGGAGCCTATGAATGATAGGAAGCCCAAAAGCAATACTTTGTGCTATAAAAAGGCATTTCTTCTGAAGAATATGCAGTTTGTTTTTTGGTATTTTTTGATTGATTTCAGGGCTGATGGAAATAGTTCTTCCTATTGTTGCTCAGGATAAAACAATGCAGGACAATTTTCAATCTGTTTTAGCTTGCTTATTTTTACTGCCCTTGCTGTAGTCTTCATCAATTTCAGTGTGGAAAGAGATTTCTCCAGATGGTGGTTTGGAACAAGAGCCAAAGGACATGATCTAAAGTGTGATGTTCCAGCTGTTCCTGCGCAGAATTTAAAGCTACTGCCTATCTGTGTTTTGAACAGAAAAATAAGTAAAATTGTTCACAGACCTTGTTGTTAAGATTGGTTTAACATGCAGTGTTTTTTTTACAGGAGACTGGGTACCCTCCTGATAGTCCTGACAGTGTAGACCCCTGAAGCCATGAGTGTCTGTAGCAATAGTCAACAGGGAAAGTATCTGACTGCAGTGAGAGCAATGTGCTACTGTTGTATTTGAACACCACTACAAAAAGGTTTGCCACCTCAGCAGGGCAGTGAATTGGAGTATTGCAGCGCTTAGAGATGGATGAGCAGTTCCCACCAAAACAAATGAACTCCCAACAACGTTGGTAGGACAGCAGGAACAGATTGAACATCCCAAATAGATGGATAAATTTAAGAACACAGTTCCCCTCACTTCAAAGGGGGGAAACTGGTCAGATTTTGATAGTCTCACGTTAAGCATCAATTGAAAAATAGACATTTGTACTTCTGGCTCGCACATTTTTTAGGATCAAAGGGTAATTCAGGTTGGAAAGGACCTCACTACAAAATACGGATAACTAAGGTTCCTGTTACCCAATTAAAAGGAAATTGCAGATTTTTAACAGAGATTTAGGATTTGGAGTTTTTTTTCAACTAAAGGCAGCTCTTCAACAAGTTTTGCAGTATAAACCTGAGGTAGCTAGTTTCCCAGTAAATGCTTTTTCTTAACTGAGGAATAGATGAGTATGTAAGTTTCCAAGAAAAGGATGCTCACTCAGTCAGTGAATTTGATCTTGCTTAAGTGTTTGCTGTCAACTACACTAGTAGCCTTTTCTTGTCCCACATCCCTCTGTATGGCATTGTGCTCCCCCCATAACTTATGGTCAGGAGAGGTGCATCCTGGTGTCAAGACAAACCACAGAGCTGTTACAAATGGTAAGAGAGAAGCTCTTACACTTAGCAAAAATGCCAAAAACTGAAAGTGGCTTAAAGAACTAGTAACCTTCTAATGAATCTCATTTTCTTACTTCAAGACAATTTCTAAGCTCTCCACTTCTGTGAGGTCCTAGTTGCCATGTGGTAGCACTGCATATCAGCTTGGTACTGATGTAGTACAATTCCCTGCAGCACGTATGGAGAGCGCATAGGATGCAAAACAAAACAGGAAGAGGAGGGACATTTCTGTGAGCTGTTGTGATTAAAGGTGAGGGTTTGGAGGTGTAATGTTTTCTGAGTGGATCTTGAGCCTGATCAGAGCTGAAGGGAGTCAAAAGCATACTCACATCATAATCCTGGTATTGCTTTAAATTCAGGACTGGGTTCTTAACATTAAATGAATAGCTATTAGCTACAACAAATACTTTGCTTAAGCTGATGACTATGGCTGCCGGAACAACACTGAAATCATGCCCCTCTGGTTATATGCTGTGTCTGTATTGGAGTCACCTGGAGGCTTTAGAATCTGGTCTGAGAAAAAGTGAATGAATAAATGATGAATGCCAGGGTTACTAATATTGCCCAGTGATCTGTATGTCATTTAAAAAAGCTGCCGATAGTTCCTCATTTGCTCCTAAAAAGAAAAGTGTATCGTCTTAAAGATGCCATGACAGGCATACTTAAAACTTAGTGTTCCTGAGATGAATTGCCATTATACCTTTTGAAACTGGTCACCTGCAAGCTCAGGAAGCTTCAGAGAAGAGAAGACAATTGCAGTCTTTGCCGTAATTTCCCTGAATTCTCTTGCTTTGTTGCAATGTGAAAGATGGTGTGGGATTGCTGAGCAGCAATGAATATAGGCAATGTCTATAATGGGAAGTGGTAACAGTGCAGTTGGTGAATTGACAGCTCTGTTCTATGAATCCTTTGCTTGCATACAAAAGTATGAATTTATAGTTAAGCCTACCATAAAATTGAAATTAGCACTTAAAATACTTGAGTTAAAATCAAGAAAAGCTATCAGTAATCCCATACATGCACTAACTTTAGTTACCTTTTGCTTCCCTTTGCCAACCCTTTGGGTTGTATTCTCAATTAGTGCTGGTTTTTTCCATTTTCTGCTTTATGAAAGTTCAGTTTTCTTTCCTACCTTTACCTCAGTAGTATGATTTAATTTGTAAACCCAAGAACTTGTGGAGTTCAGAAATCATGTTTTCCAAATCTGATTGAAGGAAAGAATCAAATGGTTCTACTGACTTAATCTGTACTAGTTTCTATGTAGTAACTTCAGAGTAAAGATGTAAAAGACTTCACAATGTCTGCTTTTGAATCTCCTCATATCTTGTTTAAAATTATTTTTCATGGAATAATACCATCTTTAGAAATTTGCCCACTGTCCTATTTTAAAAACTTCTCCATGGCAAAGTGGGAGAATAAGAACCTGCTTTGTTCTCTCTTGCTTTTTCCAGACACTTGAAAAAACATGGGAGGTAGTGTATAAATGAACTTGCATCTCAGGTTTATCATATATAGTTGTTAACTGATAAACAAAGTTGAACAAACCTATGTATTTCCAGGATTTAAAATCAATGTCATCATCTGGTGATATGGGGGAGGAAGAAGGGCAAATAATGAAACCTTAATTAGTCTAATAATGCACTAATTTTATTACATTTGAGCTTCTTTATTCCTTCTTTTGTTTTGTTTTTTTTCCTTTTTACTTAATTAACTAGAAGGCAATTTCTCTTGAAATGTAGCTAGGATGGCTTTACAATTAAAGGGAGGAATAGCTCAGATTTGAGTCATGTAGTTGAAACCGTTCATGCCATGAAATAGAAGAAATGCTAAAGACAGCAACATCTTGAATTCCTTTTGCTTAAATGTTGACTAGCTACAGTTTTGAGATTTTCTGGTCCAAGGTGAAGCTTAATCAACACAAAGGCACCAGTGGATGAAAGGAGTTGTGCAGAACGGTTTACAGTTCCTGCTGCCTTACCTAGATGCAGGAAATTGCTGCTTGGCTAGGAAATGGTCTCTTCCCCACCTATGGAAGTTGTTTTATTCCTCATCTTATAGCAAATATTTCTTTCCACTTATGACTAACCTAAATCAGTTGGATTATTACCCAACTCCCTGATTACCTGAACTGTGGCATTAATATAGGAGTTCTGAGTGCCGCTATTGCAGTTTCTATGTGATTTTTTTCCTTCCTATAGAACTTAGCATAGCATGTGGATTCTTGAGCAGAAGCCTATCAGAGCAGGTCCTTTGAAACAGAATACTCTGTTGGAAAATAACTCGCTGAAAGAGGTTTCTCTGGTTCAGGATGGGATTTCTGTCAAAGAAGAGGTGGGGCTTAGAAGGCTGGTGCTGGAGGGAGCAGCCTGGCAGATAAGGTACTTGCTTACTGTTGATGACATGACTCATGGAGTCATTCTGAAGTCTGAAGAGACCCTAAAGCATTGACATATTCTGGGTTGAGTCTGGCTTTTTTTGTTTGCGCCTGTGAAAAGGTCTTGTTTTTATGTTGCAAGGTGAAAAGCAGTTGCATTCTTAAAGGTGCGAGTTTTCAGGATGAGAGCATTCTCTTTTTTTGCTTGTGTGTTTTTCTAGCCATGTGACAGAAAAGTTTCAAGTCAGTTGTGGGTGACAGCAACGGATGAGTGCTTCATGAGCCTCTTGGCAAAGAGATGCTGCTCTTAGCCTCAATTTCCAAGTCTTTTTGCTGTCTTAATTTCTGTTTCTGTAATTTGTTTGTCGCCATAACTGAGTGATGTACATTACTGAAGATGCCTTCAAAGTAACAAAGACTTCTGTGTTCCTGGGACAGCGATGCAAACAACTTCCCCAAAGATACAACGTTGTTTTGTATCGCAGTTCTATGATCAAATTGTTAGCTTAAAAGATGGGTTTAAGGCAATTTTATCTGCTCTCTTTAATTGTGTGGCTGACTAGTTACTCATCATTGTAGCGCAAGATGATTAACAGAGTTACCTTGTTTCCTGTGTCTGAAGCATGCCTCAGCCTTAGACTAGTAGAGCATTTGTCTTGGATGTGTGAACCACCACACAGGGTACCCACTTTCTGTTACTGCTCTAAAGGTGACTTGCTCACTGTATTTCAGTGCCCGTGGGAAGTTTCAGCAAGTTGGGTACCCAGGGGAGCAGCAGAGTTATAGGAAAGCTGCGATTTCCAGGCAAAAGGTGGCTCCTTTACGCTGGATTACTCTCCTATCTCTGGGGCAGGCGGACATGCAGCTCTGTAGTCAGGTCTTCGCCATGGGATTTGGGAACGCTTGCAGCCCAAGTGAGAGGGGGCTGCCCTGGCCGTTTGGGTAAAAGGCTCTTGGAAACCTCCTAGGGGTGATACCTCTACCCAGGAATGCTGTTTTTTCATGGGTCTTTCAACCTGGATAAATTGCAGCAAAATATCTTAGCTTCATACAGCATGAGAAAAAGGATTAGTACAGACAATTTAGTTTGTTAAATTTGGCTAGCTGATGGTGTCTTCTGGCTCTGAAGTTCCGGAGACAAAGAGGAGATGGTTTGTTTGTGGGAAAGACTTCTTCATTTTCCAGTGTATACATCTGTATAAAAAGTTTAGGTGACTTTCTTTTGCTTCGTTCTTGTTTGCATGTTTTAAAGATCTTCAGTTGTGTGATACAACATTTCAATAACTGCTCTGTGATAACAGACTCTGTTTTAGTAGAAGGCTGTATTGCTATAACTCAGGGGATTGTGTAATTCTGAAAGCGTCATGGGGGGGGACACACACCTCTTAAATTGGAATGGACCACTCGTGTTTCTTAATCTCCTGAAGTTGAATATTAATTAGCATAATTTGAGCTTCTTTCCTCTTGACTGGTAGTTAGGGAAAAGTGTCTGTATGATGTATGAGACAACAGAAGGGCATATACTACCTATTAAAAATCTGAAACTGTAAAATGAGTATTCCTATAATAGGTATTGAAAATATCAAGGGTGGTTTTCCTGTTTAAGACTAAAATTGTCTTTAAACGATACTAGCGTAGAATTTATTATTAAAAACCACACTTCTAAAATTAGGTGAGCTGGATAGTGAAAGGAACAGCATAAATACATGCCATGTATGCATATACATCCCGCTTTCAGGAGAGAAGCGTGTGCCATAGGAATGAAAGCCCGTTTGTATTTCATGCTTGCCAAGCTGTGCCGTGCAGGCTTGGGTCATGCTCTTCCACTGAGCGGGTCTGCTGCCAGCACCCCTGCTCGCTCCATCGCTGCCGCGGTGGGCTGGGCGGTGGGTGACGGGGCTGCGGGCACTGCAGCGGCACCGCGGCGGCGGGAGCTGCAGTCGGCCGGCCAGGGAAGGATGACATCACCTCCAGGAACATGTGATGCAGCCGGCTGGCGCGGAGGTTGCTGAGCTGTGTAGGGAGAGATTGGTGCAGATATTTATGGCATTTCATTTGAGTGCGGTAAATGCCTTTTAATTTTCTTTTTTTAAATGAAATCCTCACAATCGCAAATGTTTTGTGGTGTAGAGGCTTTAAAAAGGGGGGGGAGGCCCCACCCCAAGCCCTTAAGACCTGCTTATATTGCTGTTTTTTCATTTTATTATTGCTCTGTTGGAGATAAAAATACGATACGTTCTTGCCGTATTCACCCTCTTTGCTCCTGAGCATTCTTTCATCAGTTGTAATCCCCCACAGTCTTTTCAGTTAAGCTTTAACACTGCAGAACTGGAATAAAAAGAGGCTGTTTAGAGCAGCAGGAATATGATAATCCAAGGCAGTCAGCCTTAAGGATATGCAGATCCAGAACATGAGCCAAGCACTAACGTATCTGCTAGGGTGTTTACCTTGAGCAGCCCCTTAATAGTCAAGGAAATGTTAGCTAAATGTTTCTTGCTTCTTACGTGCCACAGGCAATGTCAGATGATGCGCAGTAGCTGCACATTTTAGGTGAAGTAGTTCAAGGGCTTAGAAATCTGAGCAAGCAAGTTGCGGTAACATCAGTGTCTTGGGTAATTTTGAGCTAAGATAGACAGCAAAGTACAGCACTAGTTTCTGCATGCTTTTTAGGTGAGGATAAAGTGTTTTCTACCTCTAAATTTACTGTAAAGAAAAGGAATCGCCATGGTTGATATGAAAGCTGAGCATGCTAAATTGACATTAAGCTTATGGTGGGTAGCTCAAAGCACGTTAAAAAAAAATTTAACTCTGGAAGTGTGCCTGTATGCCTTAGCAGTCAACTGAAGCCCGAATATTTCAAGTTGGAAAAAGGTATTTGCTATCTTTTAAAATGAGTTATTTAAGCCCAAGGTTTTTCTTAAAGCCTTGTTTAAAGCTTTAGTCCATACTAAATTAAAACTTAGTAGGAGCAAAACTGTAGGCAGTTTCAGTAAAAGGTTGATAACCCATAGCCAGTACTTTGGAGGAAGGAATAATGCAAGAGATTCCTTTGGAGCTGTCTTAAACTCCTGAGAATCTAAGTGCAAACGTGAAAGAAATAGCTGTGTCCCTCCACTGGTTTGTTGGTCTGGAGTTGCTGTGTAATTGCAAAATATTGTCCATTGTGTAGAAACCCTCCATGCAGCATGGTTACCCAAGGAACCGATTTTCCTGGTTTAGCCTTTCTGAGAACAGGTATCGAATTTTGGGTTTGTTTTTGGTTTATGGTGTTCCTGGAAAATCAGGGAACTAGCCAATGGCTGGAAGAGGATCTGTTTAGTTTTGTTTGTAATCTGTGGGTGCTGAGACAATGTCCTGGTTGAACACTTCAGTTACAGTGAACTGGAGGGACCCACTGCTGACAGACATTTGTCGAAATGCATTTTTTTAAAAATCCCCAGTCATGGATAGTCCATAGTCTTCCACAGGAAGACTACTGTGCTGCTTCACGGTACTGTGCTTTTACAAAACTTCCTACCATCTAAAGTAAACCTCTCGCTGTAATTCTAGCCATCTTACTTTTGCCACCACTAGACTTCATGTGTTTTGAGGTCTGCTGTGATGTCTCCCCTCAGTTCTTCAGACTAAACAGCGTCATTGGGTTTAGTTCTTCCTCATAGCTCATGACATGTGAACACCTGGCCATCTTTGTCCCTTGGGTGTTCTGTTTGGTGTGTCCTGGGTCTGTTTTGAAGGGTAGTGTCCATAACTAGATACTGTAGTGGCAGAGAAGTCTTGGTATTGTGGGCTGGAATAGAAAACCTGTCATGTAATTTACGTATATGATGCCCTTACTTACAAATGTTATGTTACTTAATGACACCAGTATGATACCTGTAGGTTTTAGCTCTGAAGTGCACAGCTCTTGTTAAAGCTCAGAGCTTGAGACCAAAGGATATGAAACATTTGGATATTTTTGAGGAGGAAGAGAAATGATGGCCTCCCTGCTGGGCATCAATGACAGCTTCTGCTGCCATCTCTAGAGGGATTGTGGCCCTTTTGCACAGAGGAAGAACAATATATTTTAGAAAAGACTGGCACATGTACACTAGAGCTTGCACTTGTAAGATTTCCCTGAAACAATAAATAATTAAGCAGCTTATTTTACCTTCTAAATAGCTCAAACTGTTGCTTTTAAGGAACACAACTACTGGTTTGTAGCAGGCTATTTGGGCTGTGTTACTTAACAGCACTTCTGGACTTCCACAGTGATAGAGAACTAAGTGCTTCCCACTTACCCCAGAAGAGGTACTTTCTTCAGAAATGAGATTTTTAAAAAAGCACATGAATCCAAACAGATAGGGAAGGATCATACAGACAGTTGAAGTGTGGGTACAAAACCACCCAATTTTTGTAAGATGAACAAGAGTGGTCCAAAAGAGGCCAATTCTGTATTGTACAGGTCAGTAGGGAATATAAGGTCATAAATAAAATGCTTCCTAAATCTCCTTTATTAAAGAAGGGAGGAGTTTAGAATCTGCCCACAGAAATGTAATGGAAGTAGGGAGGAGGGACAAGCTGGTGATGTGCTGCTTTGCAACATTGACTGTAATCACTCACCTTGGGGACCATTTCAAACTCCATGGGTGTATAGAGTTAACATGACAAAATGTGCTCTCTTCTAAAATGCTGCTCCTGTCAGGCAGCAGCAAAGACATAGTTGAGAGCTTTATCTCCCAATTCTGCTTACAGAAGTGACATAAGGAAAGCTACATATAAATAGTGTTGGGGTTTTTTGGTGGGTCTTTTTGTGTGGTGTTTTTTGGGGGGTTGGGAATTTTTTGGGTTTTTTGGTTGAGTTTGGGGTTTTTTTGACTGGTAATTGTTCAAAAGGTACCTACTCTTATTAGCTTGATATTGCTCCTCTCTGCTGGAGCAAAAAGTGAAAGTAGGATTTGGAATGCCTAAAAGCAACAGGATCCAACTGATAGTTTTTATTTACTGATGAAAACAGCTGATTCCAGTGTCCTATTTTCTACTGAGGCTTGCTAACAGGCCATGCTATTTGTGTTAAGCTAGTCAAAGCAATGACTTGTTCATTAATATGTTTTAAAAGTTTATTTTGTTGTTTGGTTTTTTTTTGGTCACCTTTTACTGTAAGGTTATCTTAATTCCTGTAATCATAACATTCAGATTGTATTCCAAAGGTAATTGTTTTACAGTGCATTCATTAAATGTAGAAGCTGAGCTTGTCTGAATTTCTGACTAATTATCTTGTCTTTTCCTTTTTTCAGGGTTTCGCAAAAATGATGAAATGAAGGCTATGGAAGTATTGCCAATTTTAAAGGAAAAAGTTGCATACCTTTCAGGTACAGTTATTTTCTTCTGTTGTGGAATGTATAACTGTGTTGCTAGTCACATGTAAAATGGTATTTTAAATACTTCAAATATCATTACAAGAATTATGGAAAGCTAGGGTAGCACCTACTCCGGTTGGATATCCCAAACATAACATGAGCATTGTGAAAGGATCTGTAATAAAGAAGATATGTGTTTTGTTGAATGTGGAACATACTGCTTGTTGACGTCCCGGTCGTGTCCTGTCCCTCCTGCATATCCAAGAGCATTGTTTAGAACAACCTAGAACAACCTGCTGTACCGTAGTCATATTCCTTCTCTTATTTCTGGTTCTTCTGCTGGGGAGTTTTACAGAGATGGCTTTGTTAGTGGCCCATCTGAAGCACTGGAGAAATATCTCTGTTGCAGAGGTGAAATTTCAGTGCATATCTTCTGAGACACTCTTAATATCTTCATGGTGAAATGAGTTAGCATCTAATTTTAGCTATCTCTAGGATACACCTTGAAGTTGGTTGGTTACTTAACGAGGAATAGCAGAGGATTTAAAAGGGGGTTTAGATGAATGAATATCACAACGTATTCTATGACTTGATAAGTAACTTTACTTGATGGAATGATGGCTGAGGTGCTTATTCTTGTGAACTGCATTTTGGTGTGACTTTCTGCAGTAAGTACTTCCAAATCTGTTGGGATTAAACAACATCATCCTCTTTGCCATAATCTTAGTGTCAAATGATTTAAGAGGACAGTCTTTTATTTGAAAGGGTTTTTTTTTTTTGATAAATAATTTGTCAAGAACTCCAAAAATAAAGCTCTTATCTGTAAATATTAAACCATACAAAATCATCCCTGAAATTACACTCTTTAGAGATTTGCTGTGCATGGATGCTGATGCTTGCAAGTACAGTGTGTAGTTCACAGTACTTCATCCTGTCCACTCTGCTGAGTCAAGTAGAGGTTTAAAGCAAAAAAGATGTTTATTTTTGTTTGTTTGTTTTTTTAAAAGGTCCTGGCAACTGTAATGAATGATAAAACAGACTGCCCAGAGCCAATTTCCCTGGTAGTGTGGGAACTCCCACTTCTTCTGCTTATGAATTATAATGCTGATGAAGGCTTGCTTAAAACCGTATTTTCAGAGGGAAAGAAGAAGAGAAAAGGGAGTTAAACACAATATTTCAATCCCTCATTACTCTTTTTTGGACGTTGCTTTATGGCACTTAATGAAAATGCAGTCAGTTTCCATTCCAAAACCTCTGAATTTCCAGGTTGTGCAGAACTTAGTTTAGACCCCTTAGATGGATCTGAAGAATGATAGGTGTTCTGTAATGTTAATTTGTAAGCATATGGCATTCTTGAAAGGCATTAATTCAGTGAAAGTGAAGTGGGCCAAATCAAAGCTGAAGGTAAATTTAAGGGGAGATGATGGATTATGAACCAGAGCAGATGAGGTGCAGGCAGGAAGAAGTGGTTGCCAACTTGCCTGTGTGAAGGTAGCAACTTTGACAGAAGAATGGAGCAAACAGCTGTGGGCAGCAAGACTGGCTGGAACTGATCTGCCAAAACCTGTAGTTTCACGTTTCCGTTGCAAGTGGAGCTCAGATCAAATGAGATACATTAGTAGTGCAAGTGATTGAAAAAAAAAAAAACCAAACAACAACCCACAACAAAACAAACAAACAAAAAAGCCCCTAACAAAACTACTACCACCACTAGGGCTTAACCATTGTGGAACTAGAACTGTCAAGCTTTCTACCTGGGAACACAAAGGTAAGGAAGATTGTTGGATTACGGACTTAGAGAGGCTTTCAATGTACCTTGTTTTTTTGTTCAAAAGCACAACTTTTGCTCAAGTACTTGGTTTTAATATTTGTAAGTACAATAACTGGTTAAGGTCTATAGAAATAGGATAAATTGATTGGGGATATCTCTACTAAAACTCTATCTAAAGATAACTCTGAGTTATCTCTACTACAAACTCTAATAGTCCCATTAAGCCTAAGGCATCCACAAACAACACTATAATTTTTGTATCTTGTTCTCCCTCATTTATATTGGAGTTCTGGTAGAGTTGTTGCAACATGTTCATTGTTGATTGTCAAGTACCTTCTCAAGTAGAAATAAAGTATGCCAATCAACAGTGCAGAGACGTGGTTCTTTTTTTATAGAGCAGGAAAGTTACACAGATAACACAGTCTGAAAAAAAATTCATGGAGTGTTTGAGATCCTCAGTTCACTTCCCCAGTCTTTTCTCTGCCTTTCTCTGCTGAGACCTTTCTTCTCCGAGTTAAATGAGTAAGTATGGGCTGTATAGCAGTATATTCATCTTTGTGTTCTTAGAATACTAAAGACACTTATCTTTCTACAATGCTGACTTTCTTAAGCACTTCTTGAGACCAGCTTATTGTGAGGCAGAAATATAAGGTTGAGCCATCTTGTGGAGAGACCTGGACAGGCTGGAAGAGTGGGCTAGCAAGAACAGTATGAAGTTTAACAGAGACAAGTGCAGAGTCCTGCACCTAGGTCGGAATAACCAAATACCCCAGTACAGGCTGGGGTGTGTGTGGCTGAGGAGCAGCCTTGCTGAAAGGGACCTGGGGGTCCTGATGGATAAAAAGCTGAACATAAGTCATCACGGTGCTGCTGCAGCAACAAAGGCAAATCGGATCTTGGGCTGCATCCACAGGGGCATTACTAGCAGTGATCATCCCAATCTACTCAGTGCTTTTCAGGCGGCACCTGGAGTACTGTGTCCAGTTCTGGTCCCCACAATTAAAGAAGAATGCAAGCAGACTGGAGAAGGGTCCACAGGAGGGCCACGAAGATGGTCAAAGGGCTGGAGAACCTATGAGGAAAGACTGAAGGAGTTAGGTCTTTTCTCCCTAGAGAAGAGAAGGCTCAGGGGGTACCTTACCATGGTGTTCCAGTACGTAAGGGGCAGCTACAAAGAGGATTGAGGTGCTCCCTTCGCAAGGAGCTACATGGAGAAGACAAGGGGCAACGACTGTTTCCACCATAGGTATTCTCCGAAGCCATTCTTGAGATGATGTTTTGATCCAATCATAAATCTTGGTGTTTTAATCAAGTTAAAGCTCTTGGTAACAGATACCTCCCACTGAGGTACCACTTTTACTCCAAGTGTACTATGTTGTGATTAAACTGTATATATGAGTTTCCCTTTTCTCCTCCAACAGGTACCTCTTTGATCTGTGTTAGCCTGAGTTAGGCTGTAATTCTGTATTACTTTGTTTCAGTCTTTGCTTTTCATTTATTCCTTTCATTTGTTTTCAGGTGGATATATTTAACAGATTTACTCAACATAATTTCTTTTTCTTGGCACAGCCTGAGTACTTCATCACTTTGAAAAAACTATTTCAGTAGTTGCTTTTCCTCTGCCACAAATCGCAGTAGATCTAATGTGATTCACTTTTGTTTTCTCCTCCATCATCACAATACAGTTTAGCCCCCTTTATTGAGCTGCTAATGATGTGTTTTTGTAACTGGAAAAAATGAGTGGCTTTTTCACAATTTAGCATATCTGAAGGTGCATTTCGATGGAAGAGAATTCTTTCTCTGTTATCTGTAGCACCAGCCAGTATAGTTTAAAAAAAAAAAATTGAAAAAAGGTGAATTTAGAACTAAATTTGTACAACAAACAATGTACAAATGAGGACTACTGTGCAGATAAGTCATCTGGGCTTGTTAAAATGTGTGTGTTCCTTGCATATCTTAAAATATGTTAGTGTAGCTGTGATGCTCAAACTGTTAAAGAAAGGTAAAGGTAATGATTGGATGATAATTGGAGTGAGAAGGAGAGATGTAGTCTTTGAGAATTCAATTCTGAAACACATCGTGAAGCAGCTATTTTTTTGCTAGGGCAGGAGGCAAGGAAGTACAGCAGAACAAATACTTCCGTGAAGTATTGTGAAGTACATCTTGCTGTATGTGGGTTGATAACTGCAAAGTCCCAAAGCTTACCAAGCTAGCCTGAATTCTGGTGTCTGTACATACTGATTCTGGAATAAATACTGTATTGGAAATACTTGTTCTTCATGAAAACAGTCTGACAGACTGGACTGCTTTATCTTGTATTGGTGAAAGTAACAAAAACAACTTGATGTGTAGAATGCAAATGCTTGGGTGCAGCTTCCCTGTGAATCCTGTGTTGTTTTTCGAAAATTGCGAACAGAGTGGTTCTCAAACAACAACAACAAAAAGGGGCGGTGGGCAGGGGAAGAGAAAAAGCTTCCTTGAACTGATTTTTCACCTAACTGGGAAATAATCTGTTTGAGTATTGGGTGTCTCACCACCTGAAATAGAAAAGCCTCCTAGAGATGTAACCATGAAATACAAATGGAGTCTTGGATGCCATTTTTTTTTGTTAACTTTAAACTGAAGTCTGTTGAAGTACAGATACTCTTGTATCTCTACACATATGTGCATGAGGAGAGCATTTTCTTACAAGGTGCAATTATCTTGGTTTCATATGAGGAAATATCACTTGATAACTTGTCCTGCTTTTGAAATGTGCCGTAAAAGCCCACTGTTTAGCTTTACCTACATACTTTGAAACTAGGTAAAAAGGCATTTCCTGAAAAAACTGCAGTACTCAGCCTGTTGTTTTTTTGTGCCGTTTGGAGCCCATTGACAAGACCTCTGTTAGTGATGTGCACTAGCCAGAAGTGATTCATGTTGGGTGACTCGCGTGAGTTGATCAGCTACTCATATGACACATACTGGCATAAGCAGAGAGAATATCTCAGTAGGGTGGGGGTTTTATATAAAAGGAAAGGGGTAAAAATGGAAGTCTCAGCGATGAAAGTAGCAGCTTAATATGTTTTTGTTAAACCAAGACAAATAGGGGGTTGAGTTGGATAAAGACTATTGTGAGACAGGAAATTCCCACCTGATGCCTCATACATTGTTGCTTTTAACATTCCTGTTCGTGTATGACACAGAAGCATCAGGAACAAAGGAAATGAGAATTATTTATTAGAAAAGCCCTAAGAAAGCTTTCAGTATAGCTGGTGGAAAAAAACAAGTCTTAGGGACTTTTTTGCTTAATATTTACAATTTTGGTATCTGGCTTAAGACCAGGTAGTGAAATTCTCTTCACCAAAAATCAAGACTGTAGTAATTTCTTCATTACTCATCTAGACCTGAAATTTGTGGGACAGATTTTGTCTCCAATGTACAAAAATTTCAGGATATGATTTTTCAGAAATTTAAGCACCGTACGTTAAAAATGGGTTTTCTCTGTGGTGTATGTGGAGCTGGGAGCCAACCGAAGTGGCATCCAAAATGACATAAAGAATATGGGTTTCTTTCCTCTGCCATGGTGGAAAATCGCATGACATGGGAGTTGCTGTGTGGGAAAGGCCCAGAGGACTGATCTGAGGTGACTGTGCGTAACAAGGCATTTGTTTAAAACGCTTAGAGAGTGTTAAAGACAATTCAGCGTATGTTCTTCTCTCCTAGCTGCTGCTTTTTAAAGAAGAATTTCTACCCTGAGCAATCGAGCACTTTTTCTGGGGGGTTCGAATCAGTAGCGTTTACCAGTTGAAATGAACATTTTTAAGATCTGTAGCTGATGGCCTGCGGTGCACTGAGGGGAGCATTAAAGGCTGCAGCAGACTTTCAGCGGAGTTTGGTAGCTTTGGAGCCCAGTGATCACTCTGGAGCTGAGCGGAGGCCTGGGCTGTTGGACTCTGAGTCTTGTCATTTACCCTTTCTCTCTTGTGGCTTCTGTCTTGTTTTTATCCTGTCACTTGCTATGTAAAAATCCTCAAAGCTCTCTGCTTGGCAAGTGGGTCAGGATGGTCAAGACCAGACTTGCCTCTCTCCATTAGAATGAGACAACTCAGTTGTTTTTAATCTCACGTCCCACTTAAGAGGGTCATGGAAGATAAGAATATGAATTTCCTTTTAAGTTTAGGTTTCTGGCATTGCAGCTTGACAGAAATTCAAAGTTGCTTTTGCCTCTTCTGAGTTTCATTTGGTGCCTCACGGGGAACGTGTCCAGCGCAGAGAGTCCCTGGAGACCTTGACAGATCGGCTTAGTGTCTCTAGCAAGCACACACAGACTGTGTTGGGGAGGATAGTGACAAATTTTTGAGTGACTGGTTTTATTTTTTTGCTTTTGGCCTTCCTCTCTAAGGGATTTTTTAAAAAACTTTGTTTAATAACGTACATTTACAATGAGGAGCTGATTTACAATGAGAAATCATTCAGGACAGAGGATAGTGTTTTTTTGCGTTTCCATGGGACAGGAGAAAACAGTCCACGCATCTGTGATTGAGAACATATATGTGAAATATAGCTTGTAAGAATGTGTCTGTCCTATTACCTAAGTGTTGATGAAGACAGCCTACTGCATTTAGTAATAGTAACTTTTTGTTGTTACTAGGAAGGGGTTGGTTATAAAAATGCATTTTAATGTTCAACAACAGTAAGTCTGTGCAATTTAACAAATGAGATTAATACATTTAAGTGGAATCACTCAAAGTCAGGTTTTTTTGCCTTGCATATTAAGTGGATTCAGAATTTCCTGCATTGCTAACAAAATTAAAAACTATAAACTGACAATTCCAAATCTGCACATCAGAACAGGGTAAAAATGTAAATTAAATGCTTAAATAGTATCCATCTACTCATCTAGTATATGCACTGGGGATGAAATACTATACACCTAAACTCTGTGCTAGTTACGAAGTTAATGCTGAGTATCCTCTAAATACTTCCATACAAAGTAGTATAAGTCTATATTTAAGTTTAATCTGCACAATTGCTGATTCAAAAGTTAAATACATAACAAAGCACCATTTTTGGACATGTCACACTGCCAGTCGAATGTGACTGTAATGTGTAAGTGTAATGCTATGGTTATTCTTTGTTTCACTTTTTTTGACAGATACTTCCGTATTGTAGGAATTGTGACAATGTGCTGATTGATACTCCCAAAATTCAACTTTAAGCTGGTCTCTAAATGACAGTGTTGGCATTTAACTTGAAATCACTTCTTTTTTTTTAAGTCGATATTCATGAAACAGTGTAGGACTTAGGTTTTCCAAAACTATTCTGAAGACTAGGTTTGCAAACAAGAATGGTGTTATGCTGTGGGGTTTTTTTAACATGTTTAATTTTGCAGGTGGCAGAGATAAGCGTGGAGGTCCCATTCTAACGTTTCCAGCTCGTAGTAATCATGATAGAATACGGCAAGAAGACCTTAGAAGACTAATTTCATACCTAGCGTGTATTCCTAGGTAAGTAATGGTCACTTGATAAGCTCTGAAGCTATAAAACAAAATAAATGGATTATGTTGCAGTACACCCGCAAACTAGAAGACTGAACGGGTTAAGAAAATGAGCAAATTCATACCAAGTTTTGTCACTTAATGTTTTCAAATTGCTTTTTGGAAGAGACCGAAATAATTACTCTGCCTTATAGAAGGAAGGCTGTTGGCAGAAAGGCTGGTGTGCTTTAGCTGGAAGTAGTTTGTGTCTTGGAAATGGCACTGCCATGCCATATTGCTGTCACTGTGTTGAAGATTACGAATACAACTCAAAGGCTTTCAGTACATCAATAATTAGAAACATGCTGGTCATCACTCACAATATGCCTTGTGCAGACTGAGGTCAGCACCACACTCCTAACTGTTATTTGTATTGGATAAGTTATAGTGTCCTGATATAGCACAGGAATAACCAGGAGAGACACATGTAAAATTGCTTGTAGAGGTCTCGGATAAACCTGTGGAGAGATCTGTGAAAGTACTGATATAATTGTGTTATCAACAATTTAAGCTATGAATTACAATGTGCTATTTAAATAAATCGGCAGAAGTAAAATCCAGTGCTGGTGTGTTTGTATATACACACACCCATATATATACATATATATATATATGAAGTTTTATGTATGTATATTTTTAAAAGTTATCTATTGTATATATGTAAAGAAGTTTGTTCACATAGGACTTTGTTCCTAGTAGTAACTGAATTAGGGACGAAAATGATCGTAAGGCCCTGACTTTAGGTCCATCTCGGAATCTGCCAGCATTTGGTGGACTGGAGCAATGCTGACTGTGCTTGAATACGTTTGCCTATGACCTCAAGGAGCAGTTGTCATTACAGTTGAAAAAAATCCCTTGGACAACATTCCTGAATGCAATATCTTCCATATTTTTGTAATGTGTTAATTTGTAGGCAGTCGTCTTTGCACCTGATGTAATCAGATGTCAGTTTCAGATTGACAAAAGTGCTTTCATAAAAATATCTTCAAGACATCTAGTTGACTGTGTATGATCTTCCTTAAGAGCAAGTGTTGGTAATTCAATTATTCTAGTCTTCATTTCACTTTGAAGTGTAGCAGTGTTCAGTACTTTTTTTTTTTTAAGTTAACTGGAGGATTTTGGGGAGGCAGAGGAAAGAGGACAGGAAGAGGGCTTGAGATTTTTACTTCTGAAATAATTTGACTTCACATTTGAATGTTTGAGATGTATTCTAGCCTTCTAGAGCCTCAAGTTACTAGAGAAGTTAACAGATAAATATACATCAAAATATGCCCAAGAGAGTTTTCTAGAGATAATCTAGCAAAATACAGTGGTCCTCTGGCAAAAGATGTATGTTAGTTTAGCATCAATGGATGTAAATTAAAAAGAAAGTTAGTGCAGGTTTTATATCTCTGTAAGCATGGCAAAGCTTTGAGAATAAAGGGAGCTTTATTAAAAGCAAGACTCATTTTCATACAAGTCATGTTTTAGGAACTGATCATGCAACTCTTGCTAATTAAGAAGTCCCAATTGGTACAAATAGCCCTGAACATTTGGTCTTTCTATTAGTTATTGCAGTACTGTTACTCTACGTAGCTGAAGATTCAGAGGTATCAGTTGTTTGGCAAGAGATCTAAACACTTAAGGTGATTCAGTTTCACAATTTTACTGATTTAACAATTTATCCGATTTTAAAATATTGCTAAACTTAAGTCATCAGTGCTGACTGGACCAGGTACTAGTGTAGTTCAGGTTTACCTTACAGATGACCTTGGCTGACTGAAGCCTCTGAGAACAATTTCTGTGATCCTTGGCTAAAAGGGATTCATCTTTTGTCAGATGACGGAGCCACACGACGGAGGACACATCTGCATTGTATCACATGATGAGGGGCCGCTTTGTACACCCCAGTAGATGTGTGCCTCGTGAATTAGTGACAAGCACTCATCCTTACGCAATGCTCAGTTTGTGTGGTAGGATAGGGATGCGCTGAGCAGCACTTGCATAATAGCATGCAGCCTTTCAGTAATGGGTAATGAAGTATGAAGATACTTCAAAACACTAGTTGTTTTTGTCCTTCAGTCCTGTGAGGCTGTTAGAAAACATTTTCACCACCGTCAGAAAATTGTACGTTGTAGCCTACATGTATTCCCAGCTAGTCAATTTTAATGTATTTTCCTGCTACCATTGCCATTTTTGGCATTCCTATGGGCAGGTGGCAGAGCCAGCATTTATCTTGATAAGCTCCTTTTTCTAAATGGAGGATTGTTTTTGTTGGGTTTTTTTTTGTTGTTTGGTTTGTTTTTTTTTTTTAAACCAACTTTAAAAAAACTCCTTTTCTAAGGAACCTGTATTATAACTTCTTTCAGAAGCTCTTCTGCTCTCCTGTTTCAGTTATAACTCATCTTTCTACAATGTGGCCAATGAGACTGTGTAAAGTATGCCAGTGAAGCTTCCCTACTTCTTGGACACTCTGAAAACCTCACCACATGAACTCCAGAATTGCATTTACATTAGTAACATCCCTGAAAGTGACTCATGTACTCAAACAATGGACATTTGGTCCCTTTTGATAGTCCATTGGCGATGATGCGTTGGTTTTGAAATATTTTCCCTTTCCATGTTAACAAGGTCATGTAGCAAATTCTACTGGAATGAAATCAAAATTTCTGGTGTTGGTGGTGATTCCTGCTTTTGATGAGTGGCAAGCACTAAGTGTACAAAAGGTATTGATGAAAAGAAATTAAATCTGCCATTCTCAGAAGAGTTGCCAGAGAATTTGAGTGTAAGGTTTTGGACAGCAAAATTGAGCTCAAATTCTGTAGCAACAGGTTGATGCGGTTTTCTTCACAGCCATAAAATGCTTTCTTATCCATTAACTATCCACAGGTCA
The DNA here is from genome assembly GCF_034638445.1 of Ciconia boyciana. Classification (NCBI taxonomy): domain Eukaryota; kingdom Metazoa; phylum Chordata; class Aves; order Ciconiiformes; family Ciconiidae; genus Ciconia; species Ciconia boyciana. The sequence goes on from NC_132935.1 coordinate 82,166,912, forward strand.
ATCCTGTTACAGAAGGAATTGTCAATAAAGGGTGTTTTCCCTCTACAGACTCTTTAACTCTCAAATAACACGGGACTAAATCTGAGACAGTTTTAAAAAGTTGCAGAAGTGGTAGGTAAGAACAGTATGCCCTATTCTGTCTTTTGGAGGATCCCCTCAGGCACACAGAATCGTATAGGTTGGAAAAGACCTTTAAGATCATCAAGTCCAACCGTAAACCTAACACTACCAAGTCCACCACTATACCATGTCCCTGAGCACCTCATCCAAACGTCTTTTAAATACCTCCAGGGATGGCGACTCAACCACTTCCCTGGGCAGCCTGTTCCAATGCTTGATAACCCTTTCAGTGAAGTAAAATTTCCTAATATCCAGTCTAAACCTCCCCTGGCACAACTTGAGGCCATAAAAAAGTCCTCAGTCATTACAAAGGCATGAATATTGTAATCAGTAAAGTGTGTGTGTGTTCTGAAGAGTCAATCGTAAATTAATTACATATTGCTGCTTCAGTAAATGCTGTGTTTAATGTGTGTGTAAGGTGAAGGAGAAACAAGACTGGAAGATGAATCATTGTGAATATAAACAATGAAAATGAAAGAGGAGATAAAGGCAGATTATCAAATCAGCAACAGTTGTAAAACTATCACCCACAAGGAGTTTGGCAGGGGGGTGAGAAGCTTCCCGAGAGGTTCATGAGATCTGCTGTACGTGTCAGCTAGTCAACAGTGAGACCCTAGGGTGTTACAGTTAGCTGAGGAGACCTTGTTTATTAGGCAGTGTGGTGCAGTGGAGTGCTGTGTTTGAAGTTGTAATACTTGCTTGATAACCTTTTTTTTTCTTCTGCAGTGAGGAAGTATGTAAACGAGGATTCACCGTCATTGTAGATATGCGTGGGTCAAAATGGGACTCCATAAAGCCTCTGCTGAAGATTTTACAGGAATCCTTTCCATGTTGTATTCATGTTGCACTGATAATCAAGCCAGACAATTTCTGGCAGAAACAGAGGACTAACTTTGGCAGCTCTAAGTTTGAGTTTGAGGTAATTTTCCCCTATGGTATACAAATTTACATCTATTTCATGGTTTTAAGTGTGCTCACTACTGATCAGCATCTTGAAAATTCTCAGATAAATTATGTTCTGGATGAGAGGAGGGGTACGTTAGGCCAGTGGCGCTGGAGGGGCTGTGGTTTTCTTCGTGTACTTAAGCTAGGTAGTTGTGCATGTTGTCATTTATATTATTTTTCTGCGCATGAGAAAGATGGGATTAGGGGTTTACCCCTAATGGTAAAAAGTTAGGTTTCATCTGTTTGTTGTCTTGGTCTGCACTGCGGTAATCGTGCTATCACCAGCATCCAGAGGAAAGCAGCCAACTGCACCTTGCTGTTATCCTCCTGCTGCTGTGGAATACAATACATGAAGTCAAAACTTAATCAAAACAGTAGTCAGAAGAGCAGTTGCTGTTTTCTCCTTAAGTGTGGCGAGGTAAGAAAGAAATAAAATACTTCTCTCATTTGGGGAAATACCTCCAAGACATGAGGCTGATCAGAATTGATATTTGAAAAGAAGAGTATGAGAAAAGTAAAGTCATGTGGACTTCATGAACAAAATGATCAACTCTTACAAAGAGAAAAACAAAAACTTGAAAGAAAATGTCAAATCAATTTCAGTCACAGCATTTTTTTAATTTTCATTTTTATTTTTTAGACAAATATGGTGTCTCTGGAAGGCCTTACCAAAGTAGTTGATCCTTCTCAGCTAACCCCAGAATTTGACGGCTGTTTGGAGTACAACCATGAGGAGTGGATAGAAATAAGAGTTGCCTTTGAGGACTACATTAGCAATGCAACCCATATGCTGTCCAGACTGGAGGAACTGCAAGATATATTGTCAAAAAAGGAAATGCCTCAGGACCTGGAAGGTGCTCGCAATATGATAGAGGAGCATTCACAATTAAAAAAGAAAGTCATTAAGGCCCCTATCGAGGACCTTGATGTGGAAGGGCAAAAGCTGCTCCAGCGGATACAGAGCAGTGATAGCTTTCCCAAAAAGAACTCTGGGTCAGGGAATGCAGACTTACAGAACCTTTTACCCAAAGTATCCACCATGCTGGACAGGCTGCACTCAACACGGCAGCATCTGCATCAGATGTGGCATGTGCGGAAATTGAAATTGGACCAATGTTTTCAGCTCAGGCTGTTTGAGCAGGATGCTGAAAAGGTAAGGGATTGGGGGAGGAGAGCATAAATGGGTGCTGCTTAACAGACTTGAAAGAAGTACCAAAGATAACTGCAAATAGTAATTTTTGTCTTTAATCACTAGCCTTTTAATGAGAAATAAAGGATTTCTTCATTGAGAGTGACTCTTAGTCTCCTGTACTAAAGGGGATGGGGTAGTAATTCTAAGCTGTGAAGAGCACAGGTAGCTCTCGCCAAAGAAAATGTTAAGTGGTAGTGACTTTAAAGCTTTTGGTTTGGTAAGTTTTTGTTCCAGACAGATGCTTTTGCTTGCATCAAGTGAAGATGAATGCTGTATACTTTATAAATACAGATGACTAAGGACTACATTGGTCTCCTTTTGAGTGACCCTTGGGATTTGAGTGACAGGCAGTTGACAAAGTCTGAAGAGGCTGTCATGGAGAACTGCTTCATTGGTGCAGGATTTAAAGTCTCAGGCTAAAAACTGATGTATTTCTTTTGGCTGTGCATATGTCATTAACAGGGGACTGAGTGATCTCAGAATGTTTCGGGCTAACCAGTCCCTTCAAATGAGAAAGCCTTGATTGTAATGGAATTTGAAGAGGAAATATGGCAGGCAGTGCACTTTTAGATGAGCTCAAATAAGATCTATTTTCATATAGAATGGTTTTGCAATCACTTATTATTAATTTGTTACCATGGAACAAATAGCTTTAAGGAAGGGTGAGTTTTTCTCTGGGAGAAGAAGTAACTAGACTATGCAGTCAAGTGGTAAGTATGGTCTTTGTCAGATTTCTTAAAATATTTTATGTAAGAATGCCTAAACTGGATGAGACCAAAGGTCTGTGTTAAACCAGTGTCCTGCTCTCCAGCAGTGGTCATAACCAGATGCATGGAGAATAAAAGCAGAGCAAACATATATAATACTAGTACTTTCTTCTTCCTCTATTTTCTTCCCCTATACTTCCCCCATCATTTCAGCTCAGGGACTTTCTTTACACTACTCTTAATGTTTTCTGCTGTGTTTAAAAAAGAAATCATTTTTTAAAAATACCATTTAAAGTAATTGTTTACTGAATGGGTATAGCTGAAAATAGTAGGGACATGTAAAGAGTGGGGAAAAAAAATCTGGTCAAGTGACTTTAGAGTTATAAAATTATTTAGAAAATAACAAGCTGTTGGTCTAGTATTGCTCTTTCAGGCCCAAAATGCTTTTTAGCAACCTTTCAGTCACTTAATTACAGCATTAATTATTCTTTATTACAGCATGTACAAAATATATTTTGATGGTGCTCACGTGGTATTGAAAAATCTGTTCTTCATTTACTCATCTAAAAGTTGCCTACGTAACTTGGGCTTTAAGAAACTCCTTGTGAAATACTTGAGCCTATGGGATTGATCTCTGAGCTGCCATGTGGTTGCATAAGCTCCTGCCTGTGTTTTCTAGGTTCCCAATTCCAAGAATAAGTCTATATTAAATTAATGCATCTTTCTTTTGAAATAGAGGGAAATGTTAGGCACCTCAAAATGGGGTTGACAGCAGCTAGCATACCTGGGACTTTATTTTCTCATCAACCAGTAGAAAAAGATTAAAAAGAAGGTTTGTGTAGTATCCCATCTCACTTTTGGATTAAGGTCCTTGCCTTAATCTGCTTGCAGCCCTTATTTCACTGCTTGCGTCAGATTAGATTTCATAGCTCAGGGCTTCTTTATCAGTGTATGTCTATGTGGTTTATTTAGGTGCGGGAAAAGGCTGGATCTTTGTTGGAAAAATAGGGGGTATTGAATGGGGAGAAATAGAATTGTTAATTTTGGAGGACTTGCACAACTCTTTGCACGAGAAATCTGGGCTGCTTCAGAAGAGAAGGCAAAAAAGGGGCGAGGTGGGAGGGAATCTGATTGGAATTTCCCTGTAGGTATCTGAAGGCAGCAAAATCAGACTACCTAGAGAAAGGTGGTCACGAGCAGGACCAGTGTCTATTTTGAATAATGTTCTAACATGTCTTCACTGTAGTCTAGATAAGAAACTGAAAATTTTAGGAGTATGTGATCAGCTGTCTCAGTTGTCTAAGCTCTTAAAACTTTTTTTTTGTTTACGGTCCTTAGCATATTGTGGTCTACTTCTAATATGATTTGTCATGTACCTGGGTGGAATAATGGATTTGATAATATTGCTCTGTTAGTCAGCATATTTTGAAAGATCTTTAAATGAGTACTTACTACTCATTGCTACCATTTTTTTCTGAGCAATCTTTTTCAGCTTATCCAGAGAGTAGGTGAGTCTTTTGAGCTGAGATATAGCAAAGATTTCAAGACCTTTGCGGTGGGGGATGGGGGCGTGGGTGTGGCGGTGGTGGTGTTAAACTTAGCCTTTTGCTGTGTTACTTGGTCTTTGAAAACTTTGTCTTCCAGTGCCACTGTTAACATACCTATGTACCTCCACTGATGGTCACTGTCAGATAAGGTCTTTCCTAAAATATGTTTGAATATTAAAATACTTTAAAAAAAACAAAAACAAAAAAACAACCAAACAAACAAAAAACCCCCACAAAAACAAAAAACCCAAACATTTAAAGATTATCCTTAAACTTGTCTGGAAGAAGGTAACATGTCACTCTGTGCTCAAGTATAGTTTTTTGAATTTGTTTAGCAATAGAAAAGTTGTTTTCAAATCTGCTGTACAGTTATGAAATATTAAACTTGCTGCTGAAGTACTTGATCAGCAAGAATTAATTTATATTTCATTTCCATGAGTTGCCATTTTCATTCTAAATTACTAAGCTGCTGACATCATGAAATGCTCACACTAGGGAACGTATAAGCTTGGTAACTCAGGGCTGTGCTCCAAGCCTGTTTGTTTACTATGACTTTTTTGTAGTAATGAAGTTTATGACTTTACGATTATGACTTTACTGTAGCTTGTTGAGATAAACAACTATAGTAAAGATTTAACAGCGTCAGCTGTTTGGTCCAAAAAGTCAGATTTCAGCAGTGATTTGGTTAAAATGTACAGTAACTTATAATGGGAAGAGCATCAGTGTTAATTTTCATGGCCCTAGATTCTTTTTGTCTTCTGGGTTCACAGATTTCTCACATTACTTTTCTATGGTTTCTGCCATAACAAATTAGTGATTTATTTTCCCCCCCCCCCCCCCCTTTCCTTAATATTTTCTTGTAGATGTTTGACTGGATCACACACAACAAAGGTCTGTTTCTGAACAGCTACACAGAGATTGGAACCAGTCACCCCCATGCGATGGAGCTTCAGACACAGCACAATCACTTTGCCATGAACTGTATGGTAAGAACAGGCCTCACTTCACAGAACTGACACATTGTCTATTTGCTCTGTGTTAAGGTGGAATTCATAAATCATACACATAAATCATTCTTTCTGGTACAAGTAGTGCAAATTTGTATTTGAGCAGTGAAATTATAAAACACAAAGGAGGAAAATAAAGGGTAGCCATGTACGGAGGTACTGTGATCAAGCAACAAAATTATTTGGACAAATGGAAGTATTCAACACAACCTCAGCACTTCTCAAATATAAGCATCCAAACTTCTAGAACCTGGGATGTGTGTTTCAGTACTGCTTTGAGTCTTGTAGGAAATTTCAGAGAATCGTGTGTAATAAGGAATTTAGCGCTCCATGCAGAAAGAAATAGCCCTCAGGATCTTCTGAATAGATTGCAACTCAGACAAAAAGCTCTGAGAAGTAGTGATCAACAGCTGAGCCTGGTGTAATAATTTTCCATATTTTTAAGACAACACACGTCTCATTTCTGGCACAGTAGAATGGAGCTAAAACAAACCATTTTTTTGTCTAGTATCATCTTAGGATGAGCTATCAGTAGGCTGCAATTAAAAGTTTAGATTTTAACTGGCAGTGAGTGAAAGCTGCTTATTTTCAATTTCATGAATTCCTGTTTGAACATGGGGACTAAATTCCCAAGTACATTTTAGGTCCTTTTCACTAGGAGGATTTGAGGTGTTTAAATAACTTTGGGAGTCTGGGCCTAGGTCCAGTCCCTGGCTGTCAGCTCAATGAAGGAAGAACACTACCGGTCTTGTTACAAATTAACATCCTTGGCAGTCCAAGGATGAGAATTGAATTAAAATATGGTCGAAACAATCAGCTCTTGCAAGAAGGTGGTTTTGTAGGACAGGACTACTAACTGTGGAAAGAGAGAGTGGCAAAGTTATGTGTCTTGCTGAAATAATGGAAGGACTAGTAAGGCAGCTCTTATGAATGGTATAGCTGGAGTTAAGGCAACAGAAGACACAAGCAGAGAAGGTACATTTTCTTCTTTTGCAACTCGGGTATGTTTGCAAAAGTTTAAAAAAATAAAAGTCAATATGAACTTTTTGAAAGAGTAAAGCAAATGCTGGGGAGCATTGTAATTATGTAACATCATATGTGGATGTAATTTTGACCACTAGGTTTGGAAGGTATAGGTTCACTCTGCGGGCATGGGGAATTGCTCCTTTATGGAGTACCTCATTGTTATTGCTCATTGCTCTGCATATGAAGTACAGCAGAAAAACTCATAGAAGGACAGTAGGTGTCATTGACATGAGACGACTTTTGGAACTTAGTAATTTTTGACGGCCTTCCAGGCAATTCTTGGGCTTGTACTCTAAAGATTAAATTCTTCTTCTGTCAGCCTGTCCTGGTATTAGTCACTGTTGTCCTATTTTCTTCAAATTGGATGATTCCCCTGCCTCCCCCCCCCCACTGCTCAGATGCTATCAACAGTAGGAAGCACTTGAGCGATGTACCATAATCCCTCCTGCTCTGTTTTTGCTGTTAGTCTTTTGCTGGTAATCTCTGTTTTGCCTGTAGTAGTCAAATGCATTAATTACAGGGGACTTTTTCTAAGCCTGTACAATGATTTCTTGAAGTATGTGAGGAGCAGCTTAAATTTGGGGCAAATTAAACAGTCCAAATATTCAAAAGGGGAAAGAAAAGCTACAGTTTTTCAATGTGTTGCTGTAGCATAGCCCCCCCCAAAAGTCTTTCTTTGGCACAGAATAGGAAAATACAAATTCAAAACTATCAATTCCTGGGTTTGTTTTAAGCAGAGCTCAGATTTTCTGGGGTTTATTTGGTTAAATGGCAAAAGCCTTACATATAGATTGGGGGAAAGATTAAACTGAATGTGACATTAAAAAAATGACGTGAACTGATTGAATTTTGGCAGACTTTACTTTTCATTAGCATTTATCTGGAAAAATGTCAGGCAATCTTAACTCTTGCAAGCATGTTCAGCTTCTCCCTGACCACTCTTCACATACACTCTGTGCTTAACAAACTACTGTTTGTTCACTGTTCCTGTCAGTGTAACTCTTCAATAATCAAAGTTGATTTAAGATCTCTTATGTGAATGCTGTAACACTAGAGATGGAATTTAACTTTTAACCCATCTACAACCATGCAAATTATTTAATTGGATGGGGTAGAAGAAGGAAGAGTGGCAACTATGCATAAGGTTTATTATATGCAGGAGATTTTGAAGGCTTTTCATTGTGGCCCTAATTAGACCCTAATAGATCTTGCTTTCTGGGCAGTTTTCTTAGGTTCACTTTAGGTGGGAAAGGGCTGTTCAAAGGATTAATGCTGCCCAAGCAGCCAAATGCAACCTTTGCACTTGCTCACAGATTAACCCTGATAACTGATGTTGCAGCTGCTTTTCCCAACACATTGTGGTTGCCGCAGGGCACATGCTCCCTTCACAGCAGGTGCTACCCTCTGTCAATAGCTGGCTCTCCCATCTCCCCTTCATTCCCAAGTAGCAGCTTGGCTTTGAGAGGTGCAGGAGGGCAACTTCTGCAGCTGCTTATGACAAACTCAGGTGAGAAAGAGCGACAGCCTTTGGGTGAGATGCCAAAATTTTAATCTGGTCTTCCTGTCTTAAGTGAGCCACCTGGATGTAAACCATTGTGAAAGCTACTTAGTTCCTGTCATGAGCAGGAGTTGGTTACATCAAGGACAAAGAGGATTTGCTGAATATTTCTTTTTTTCCTTGTAATGGCTTTCCGCCACTTTTGGAATCTGATTTTCAGTATTACAGCACAAAGTAGTTGGAAGTTTAAACCAAATGTTGTAAAACAAAAAGGTGAAAAATACATTGGGGGAAGAGATTTAACTGTACTTTCAGCAGTTTCATTAGCAAGTGATACATCTAGGAACCTTGTGTATTCAGTATGTAATAAACTCATGTGGCTGCACTTCAAGGTAACAGGAATAAGTTCATGAAAGCCTTAAGCTTAATACACAGACTAGTTCTCATTGCAATGAAACTGTCCCAGAGAAAAGCTGGATAGGTGCAGTGATGTGCATTGAAGATGGACATACATTTGGTTACCATTGCTTAACACACAGGTTGATGTGGCTAAAAAGGCTGCTGATAGTTCACATGTGCAGCTGTAGGTATATGACCTGCTATTACTGAATTCAAGAGGCTGTTCACTGATAAATGTCAAGGCTGTGTCTTTATAGGGCAAGTAGATCCCATGTTCCCTAACTGTGGGGAAAAATAAACTCACAATGATTCTCCTCTCTGAAGGTGAGGATGGATTTTCAGTACAATTTAAAAGGCCTGCTTTCAGTAACAGTAAATTGCTATTGTCAGGTCCTGAGATTTGAGTTAAGCAATACTCAGTTTCAGCTTGAAGTTCCTCTTTTGGTGACTAAACCAATGCTTCACTTCTCAAAACAAGTTTTTAGTACCTTTTAAGGGAGAAACTTGCAAATAAGGCAAGGAGTTGCAAATACAAAAATTATCTGTTGAGTTTTTGACCTGCAAAAACAAAGTACCCATGATTGTATGATTAATCAGTCTTGCATGCAAGAGTGGGAGAGACTGATTCTGTGTCTTTCCACTCTTTTCCCTGCCATTTTCCATATGCGTGCTGGGACACAAGGGAAACAAAAGCAGTCATGAGAAATATGGGTGAGGAGGAGTGGGAGAATGTTTTCTACTTGAATATTTTCTTCTACTCTTCTTGTTAGACCAAATGGCCTTGCTTTCATTACAGCTTAACTGTGCCCCTCACTGCACTGGTGAGGGTCCAAATGATTGGAAAGTGATGTAGGGAAAAGGAAACTTTCTTTGGAGAAAGCCAACGCTGGCTACTATGAAAGGGTGTGCTATGACTGCTTCTTGTCTCAGGGCTGACAGGACCATCAGTAGAAGCTATGTTTATTAACCATAATCCAAAAAGTCCTGTGTCAATTGTAAGCATATTGCTAAGTTGATTAATGTTCTCAGAACAGGCTGTTTGCATATACTAAACCACTTTATCAAGGTAGTAATCAAATAATTTATGTCATCCAAAAAGAGAGTGCCAGAAATGAGCACTGGTGAGAGTTGTGGGAGGTTAAAATAGAAGTATGAACACAACACTTGAATATCACTGGGATTACATAGTTAAAAGTTGACTTGGCTTGCTCAAATCCAGCCACAGGGACAGCAACAAATTAAAACATTAGGAAGGTCAGGTGAGGCAAAATCAGTTTAGCTCACAGCTAGCGTGACTTTTTCCTCTTCCTTCGTACTACTGATATATTTCACTCTTTAGATTATTTTTATTTTAAATATATATTTTTGTAACCATACGGAGTTGTCACTTGAGATAGACTTAAGCACCATGTGAATTCTAGACTGCCCTGGGTCCCCTGAGACTTCAGCAAATGAGAGCAAGACCACAGGTTGTGAATTGTGCATTCTTTCTCAGATTGCTTTGAAATATAGATTTTCACAAAAGACTTTGTGCAGAGTGGTGAACAGTAGCAAGCTAGCTCTTCTGTCTTGGGGGGGACATGTCTGTTTTGTGCATTTTGGTGGGGGTTTTCTTGTTGTTTTGGGTTTTTTGTTTGTTTTAAACTAATAGAACGCTCAGGCGGGTATTTCAGTAAAAATAAATAAATAAAAGTTAAATGGTAAAATCCATCAACTGTCCAACCGATCTAACATCCCTAATAGACAAGATAAAGACAAATGGGGATGGGGCAGTACAGTAGGTAAAACTTATTCAGTCAAGTTTTTGGTAGTTCTGAATAACCACAGTTTAAGAAAAACATGGATTTGTGATGTTCTTGAAATTCAGGGAATGCACAGCTGTGGATCCTGGTCAGACTGGGAGGATGTTTTTTGAGTGCACATCCATAAGGGCATCTTCCTGGTGCCAGAGCAGTTAATGGTTAGTCGCAATGTCTGGATGCCACCAACCTGCGAAGAGACTGAAAAAGCAAAATGAGTTCAGGCTATTTCCAGCTTCTGAGGAGCACTCCAAAGTCAACAAGATGAAATAGAATAGGTTAGCTGTGCAACCCTTAAGAAGGAAGAAGCAAATGAACAGATTTTAAAAAGCAGTCAGCTGGTGAGGTATTAATACAGCAACAAGTATGTTCATGTCGATGGATCGTGAACGAAAGGAATAGACAGTGGTGGTACCACAAAGAAGTGAATCTTATTTCACTCTTGATAATTCTTGGGGGTGCTGAACTTAAGACTTGTAATGAAATTGCTCTGATTCAGTTGGTCCTACTAGAGAACTGGGTCCAGTTTAGAGCCCCATACTTAATGTTGTAATGGGGAACATTCAGGTGAAAATGATGTGGCTTTAGGGAGAGGTTGAAGGCATGGGTATTTACTATAAGAAATTGAAGGTAAATGAAAAGTAAGAGAGGAGAGAAGGTGGTGTTGGTGTTGGACTATATAGTCTTGCAGTAAGATTCCCCAGGTCCACCGTGAAAAATGTAGGAAAGACAGATGATAAATTTGAAGAATGTTAGAGTGAAATTATATGTCACTCGTTCCAGTGCTGATAGCAATGGTTGAATAGTTACCTGAGCATATTTTGAGGATCCTTGTAGTTGAGGAACAGGTTAAACACTTTCCTTAATTGTAGTCTGGATGTTGCTGAAGTTTTTTGTTTTGCTTTGTTTTTTTTTTTTCCAAGGGAAGAGATCAGGTGATACCTTTAGTTGTTCTGCAGCCCTCATCTTGGAAGTTTGGATTCCCAAACTGCGAGTGTTACTGTTGCTGCAAGAGCGAGAATAGAAGAGATGTTAGAAAACATTTAAATAATTAAAGCAGGTGTTATTTCATACATTAATGCTACACCTTGTCTTGGTGGCCATTTGTGTGTGCAGTGGCAGATGATTTGAAAATTCCACTGCTAAAATACTTCCATCAGACAAATAGTTCAAACTCGCTGCAGTCTATATAGAGGTGCCAGTTATGATGCTTATGGACCATGTCACTGAGGTGGTTGTTTTTAACATTGAATGCTTAATAGTCTCTGTGGCAGGAACTACTGCTTGAAATCTTAGAGCTAAACAAACATTTTCTAAATGGGTCTGGGAAAATCAGGAAATAAAATAGAACCTTCAGGGCATCTGCCAGATTTATTTTGTATTGCGTGATAGAAGTGCAGTTAAGCTGGCAGGCAGTCACCTATATTTTCCCCTGTGTACTTGCCTTTCAGTCACACACCAAAGAATGACACAGTGCACTACAGCTTGTGTTAGGCTACTAACCTGTGTTGCCTTGCTGAGCAATACTTCTTTATATGTACACTCCCTTTATGGAATAATTCTGCAATGAGGAGCTTTCCAGATATTGTAAGGTGTCTTTTCAGCTTCTGGCTAAAGGGCGTTGTGAGAGAAAATAATCGTACTAAGTACATTCATGTACTTACTGTGTACGTACTGTAATGCAGTAACTTGAATTGTTCCCTTTTTAGTTTTGTTACAATAGTCATGTGTAACGCAGTGAAAGAAATGCTATATCACTTTAGCCTTTCACTTTTTAGACACTTGATACACATTTAGAAGGTGCAGATGTTTCGTGCAGACTCATATGATGTAAATGAGATGACTGAGTAAGTCTAACAGTTACTACCTGATAGCTGTTGCTTCTTTAACTAAAACCAGGATGTAAATCCATGCAATAAGATGTCAGTCCCTGGGGAATGAGCACCAGCTTACTTGGAACAGTGCTTCTCAAGCAGTGCAAAAAATATGCATTTGCCATATAATAATGACAGTGGACCTGCCTGTCCTTTTAGAAAATTGAACAAAATTTGTTAACGTTCAAGCATCAGTTGAAGACAGTCCAATTGTAGTGGGTTGCTATTTGAGATTCTTTTCCTCCTTAACTAAATCTGTCTCTTTTGGGTCATTGCATTCTAAAATACTGAAACTTAAACCTTCAGTAGATATATCAGGTAGTGAGGGACATGATAGTGGAGGCGGGGGGGGGGAGGGGGGCGAAGGTTGAGATTATTGTAAGATTATTTTTGAGGAAAGGAATGTAGTATACATAGCTTGGAAAGTGTTCAACTGTCAGCATATTAATTCATATTCATACTGCTACAGGGGGTATTCTTTCACACTTGTGAAGCCAGACTGCCATGGGAAAATGAATGCATTTTAACCACGGCTCAGTTTTGATTTATTTAACTTCACATTTATGGTGCCCTGTCCTTCATATCTAACTGATGTTCCAGAATTTCCAAAATTCCTGTATTATGATACTCAAACAGTTCAAATGGCAGTCTAATATAGCCTTTATTCTTTTCTCTTTTGACACTTGTTTTTTTCACACCACCGTAAAGACCATGTAATGGCTTTCTGGATTCATTTAGCGGTCTTGTATTTATGCTACATACACTTTAATAGGCCTGAATGCTCTCCAGTTGTTTAAAATTTGTTGGAAATAGCAGTTCTGTTCTCTTCCAGTTGTTCAGCTGTGCTTAAAGAGGAGAGCATAGATGTGTGGGATAACCTAAAAAATGAAAAGGTAGTATTGTGCATGAAGGAAAAACAGCCAACATGGCACTGCTGTGCTCAATTTCTTCAGTGGACCAGCTGAGGTGTAGGCTGTGTCAGTTATGCACCTGCTTGCATACGTGCATACAGCTACAATTAATAGAGACTTGTGCCAGTTACTACTCAGATGAGTCAGCACAGTGAAGCCTGGAGGAACTGCAACACTTGCTCCAGCCAGTCAGTGTCAGTGGCTTGACGCCAACAGGTAATAGTTCCACCTCAGATGCTCAGCATCTACATGGTGTTGGGTGTCCACATGCCAGCGTTCTCCCTTGACCTCTCTTACTGGCAGGGGTATAGTCAGAATTTGGCACAGATTGCCCATTACGTCTCAAAAGTAATAGAGCCATACAGTTTTCTAGCAATTTCAGGTTTTGTTCTTCTGTCACTTGTTGATCTGTGGCCTTTACTGAGGCTTGTTGCAGTCAGTTCTGTCCCCCCTGGCTCACTGGACTCAGTTCCTCAACCCTTCATTGGGGAAGGTTGCAATGCTGCTGCTGACAGTTAGCTAACCGCTCAGTGGCATTTCCCGTGTGCTGGCATTCCAGAAAGCACTGCATGGACAAGAGGGAAAAATATTTCACTGCAGAATGTTGAGATTTTAATGGTGTTTGTTGTTTTCTTCCCAACCATTCTGTGTGATAGTGTTTGGCAGTTTGGCCCCACACGTAGATTTTTAGGATATAGGCAAGAATGAGTGCAGCTAACAGAAGTAGCCAGTGGAGGCAGCAGTTTGTGCTGCAGTTCATGCAGAAAGGGCCAGCAACTCTGCTCAGAACAGCATCCATGTCCTTGGCAATGCACCCCAAGGCACACTCCCCAGCTACTGCTGGACTGACTATGCCTGTAACATCGGAGGCCTCAACCCAGAGGGAGCTCCAGAGGAAGGATGCAGCTGTGCAGGTCTGGGGCTGCAGGGAATGCCTGTGGCCTCTTGCCAAGGCTGGGGCACCAGGAGATGGTTTCCTTGCCCACAAGAGGCGTGCAGTTATTAAGGATCTGTGCCACCAAGTAAAGGAGCTGCAGGAGGAGGTCAGCAGTCTGCACAGCATCAGAGATCATGAGAGAGAGATTGACCAGATCTTTTCCAACACTCCGCAGCTTTAGGAGCCCAAACTACCAACTGTACTGAAGGGAGGAGAGTCAAGCAGAGTCTGTGCCTGTCTGTCTGGGAAGTGGAGACTCCCATGATGATGAAAGTTGGAAGATAATGGCTTCTGGCACTAGGAGGAAGGTTTCTGCTCCACCTGAAAATTTGCAGCTACAGAATAGGTTCACTGACCTCATGGCTGATGAGGAGCTGGGAGCTGTCAAATAAAGCGTCTGTGCCAGCTGAGTCTGAGCCACACAGGAGCACCAAAAGGAAGAGGCGAGTGATAGTAATGGGAGAGTCCCTTCTGCAGGGAACAGAGACCCCCATCTGCCAACCGGACTCATTCTCTATGGAAGTTTGCTGCTTGCTGGGGGCTCGGATTTATGACATTGTGGAAAGACTGCCAAAGCTTGTCCAGCCCTCAAGACTTGCCCCCTGCCGCTCTTCTGTGTGAGCACCAGCAGTACTGCCAGGGGTGACCTGGAAAGTCTCAAGTGTGACTGCGTGGCTCCAGAGGCAATGGTTAAGGGCATAGCAGCCCAGGTGGTTTTCTTCTCAATCCTGCTGGTGAGAGGGTAGATGGATCCTGCAGGTCAACAACGCTTTACACAGCTGATGTTGGCAACAGGGTTTTGGTTTCTACAACCATGGGACCCTCTCTCTGAGTATCAAGGATTTCTGTTTGACTAAGCGGGGCAAAAGTATCTCTGCCAGCAGGCCGGACAACCTGATAAGAAGAGCTTTAGAGTAAGAATGACGGGAGAGGGAGAAGAGGACCAACAATCAAGTGAGAAGTAGAGAACTGGGTTGGCAAGCAAAAGGTCTGCAGTGATGTGAACAAAAGGGATGCTGTAATCAACAAAACAGGGCTGACTTGGGGTTGCTCCAAGTGTATGCACACAAATTAGGATGTGCCTGTAGGACAGTATTATGTGGAAAGCTCTCATTCCCTTTCTGGGAAGTCACCATGACCAAGTTCTTCTCTGAAGTACCTGTATGGCATGCTTGTGTTGTACAAGGAGAGGCTGAGAGAACTGGGATTGGTTAGCCTGCATAAAGGAGTGCTTAAGAGGGATCTTGCATATAAAAAAACATAAATATCTGATGGGAGGGAGTAAAGACAGAACCAGACTTTTCTCCATGGTATCCAGTAACAGAACAAGAGGTAATGGGCACAAGTTGAAATACAAGAAATTCCATTTAAACATAAGAAACACTGGAACAGGTTGCCCAGAGAGACTGTGGTCTCTCCATCCTTAGAGATTCTTAAAACCCCACTGGACATGACCCTGAGAAACTTGCTCTGATTGAACCTGCTTTGAGTTGGGGGGGTTGGACTAGATGATCTCCCCCTTCAACATTCCTGCAATTCTAAGAACTTCATTCTAGATGTATGAGAGTCAGCCCAATTGAAAGAAGTGTCAACTCAGCATTATATACATGTAGCTCTGGAAGAGCTACTCAGAAACCTTTTGGTGGTGAAGTTGTTCTTGTTTCTGGCTTTGCAGGAATCAGAAACTCTTGATTGCTTCCTTTGAAAAATATTGTTTTTTCATGCAGAATCAGAACAAGAACAGATTTTAGACACTTTAGGCCAAAATGCATATGTGACCTAAAAGGAAAGAAAATTAGAGTGACTAATAAGAATCATCAGTGAGTAATGCCAGTATGCTAGAGAATCTTTCTGATCTTTGGCCTTATTTGTCTAGTTTTCAGTGCTCGCTCTGAGGCAATATAGTGGCAGGAAAATAAAATCTAAAACTGTTGAACTCCTTAGAACTCAGAGTTCTGTACTTGGTTACTTAAAGTAGAAATACTTTCAGAAGTTGATGTAAAGATTTGTAGAGTGATGTTGCACTCATGCATATCATGGATAGATCAAGTGCTTACTAATTATACTTTGATTTTCCTATATTGTGTGTTTCTGAATGTCTTGTTGACTTGAATGTCTGTAAACATTCTTATTGAGGCTGTTGCAAAATATGGTTAGCTTTTCCTCTTCATTGTAATAATGGGTCTTCATATAATATGACTTTGTTTAAGCTGACCGTTAATGTTAGCTTGAGACTGTCTGGTCATTTCAAGTTTACCTTCTCCCTTGTCAATAATACAGATAGGCTGTTACATTATACACCTAGATTCCAAAGTTAGGCATGCGCAAACTTGGCAAATAAAACCAGTCTATTAAGCAGTACTGTAATAAAGAAGAATTTTTTAGAAGTATGCCTCTGTATTTAAGTGGTCTGCTAACTTCCAGTAATTTTTCCCTCCTTTTTCTCTATAGAATGTGTATGTAAACATAAACCGCATCATGTCAGTAGCAAATCGCCTGGTCGAGTCTGGCCATTATGCTTCACAGCAAATAAAACAGATCGCTAGTCAGCTGGAGCAAGAATGGAAGGCGTTTGCTGCAGCCTTGGATGAACGTAGCACGTTACTGGATATGTCCTCCATCTTCCATCAGAAAGCTGAACAGGTTAGTGAACGGGGAGGGTGCCAACGAAAATTTCCGTGCTGGAACGGTGAGTTGTACTGTTTGTTTTTGATTTAGACAGAAGTACAAGAGAGTGATTGAAAAGGTCGGCAAGAAAGCCAGAGCATTCATTTCTGCCAATTTCAGCTGATGCTTAAACAAAAACTTTTTCTCCTCAGGACAGCCCACTGCCCTTATATTCTCCACAAAATGCCTTGCCCATATCAATGCAAGATAAAACTTAACCAAATTAGCTATATGAATCGAAATGAAGTGGGCATAAATGCTTAACTAAATGAAGCTTTTAAGTTGAAAGAAAGAAAGAAAGGAAAAAGATTAGTATAATCAGTATTGATATAATGCGTTTCCTACATCCAGAAATCATCCCTTGTTTGATTGTCCACCCCAATCAGTCCCTGAGTGTCAAGATTTAACTCATAGTGATTGCTTATAGAAAACTAAGTTGAACTGGCCTGAAAGTTGAGAAGTTAATTAACTGTCTTCTGAATCTGAAATTGTGGTGAGAGATGTTTACGTAGTATCCCATAAGAGATTCCTCCTATGTTAAACAAAAATTTTAGCTTTAGGCCTATACCAATTATTTTAATTAAGTCATTAACCGTGTGTAACTGCCAGAGATGAGGTATATGTAGGGGAAATAGGATAAATATCCCCAAGTTAATAGTCTTGATGGTGAAAGCATGTTTTCTGCTCAAGGGAATTCAGTTCTGAAGGAGTTGCTGTGTGCGTGCTGTTGAGTCACCCATTGATATTATAGACTGGCTGCTGTGTACATCTCTGGTGAATTTGGAGAGCAGCGGTTCTTGGATGGTTATGGCTGACTGAAGCTCTGGTGTGCTGTATGGCTGCTGTAGATACTTTTCTTTCCATTTGACTTGCTAAATTGGATCCAAGAAAAGGTCTCATGTCTGTTTTAACTTCAATTTGGAATAAATGAAGGAACCACTTGGGAGTTGATAACTGCAGAAATAGAGAGAGGCAGCACACTTTAAGAAGTTTTTTTCCTGATTTCTACTACAGAGATATTCAACTTCATAAATGTCCAGAAATTACAAATGTGAATGTATTAAGATGCAAATACACATTGCTTTTCATTATGTTAGCAGTGACATTGGTTTAACTGTCCTTAGACAGACTAAGGTAAAGTATATAAACTGATGCCACTATAATAATTATTTTTAGCAGGTTTTACAGAAAAGCCACATAAAAAGGAGACGAAAGAATTGTGTTCTGGTATAAAAGTCACCAACCAGCTTGAAGCATTTGATAGACACAGTGTGGTATCTTATCAGTATTGATGCTTTTCTAATTGCTTGGGTTATTCAGGTTTACATTTAAGCACTGTCAGCCATACACGTAGGAGAGATGGTGAAATATGAACAGATAGGTATACCCTGACTCAAATGCTGTCCTTTTTCATAAGAAAATGATGTTCATCAGAAGTCAGGGGAGTGAATTTTGTGTGTGTGTGCTGGGCAGCTGTGGCAAGGGTTGGTGTTACCTTGTTCAGCACTAAATGTAAGTGTAAACAGGAGGAAAGAGAAGAATGAGAGAAAATAGTGCAGCATCTGCTGGGATTAATTTACTTTTTAATTGCTCATTCTGTGGTTCTCATTTTATGATTAACTGTGATGGATTGTCATAGTTGCTTTGTAAGATACCTCGCTGTGATATATTAGCTGTTTCATTAACAGTGGAGAGTGAGTTCAAGGAAAGAGGTTTTGGAATGAGAGGAATGACCCCTTTAGAGACTGGTGATGCTTTACCTAAATAAAAAGAAGATTAAAAAATAAGCAGCCAAAGAAATAATACACCCTTCTTGAATGCATGTGTTCCCTTGCAAGTGACAGGTAAGTGTCGCTGCCTACTGTCAGACACAGTGAAGACTGCACCCAGCTGTCAGTGCCTGCTGACTGGTGCAGGAGGTGTAGCTCTGTGGTCCCACATGGAGCTTCTTTTAATGTTCAGTGCTTAATGTTAGAGATTTTTAAAATTGTCCCTTGATGAAATGAGAATTAAATAATTATCTTAGAGTTATGTACTCTATCACCCTTCCTCCCAGCTTTCAAACAATAATGGAATACCAGAAATGGTCTGTGGATTACTTTTTCTTCAAAAGACTACATGTGTTCCAGGATTTACGATACCTATGATAAGAGAAATGTCTTGGGTTCTTGAAACTTTTGGGACTTGAACTTGACATGAATAGAGGACAAATTTAGTTTACAGATACCACACGTGCTTGGCTGTACTAAGTTTAACAGCTATGAAAAGTCCTAGAAAAGCACATTCTTTTTTCCTCTTTCCTCTCCTAGCATAACAAGGGTATAAAATTCATGCCCCCTAGCTGTCAAAAATAAGTTGACAGAACTTCTGCTGTGCATACAGCTATGATGGCAGTTTCTGGTCTGTCAAGACAGCTTAGGCTTCAGAGATAACTTAAATTGTCTGCAGAAGAGATTCTGTTGGAGTATCCTCGATTTCCCCTGAAAGGCTTGACTTGAGCTGCTATGCTGACATAGCTGTGTGCTCAAAGTTAGTCCTGAGAGACCCCTGCTTAAGTTGTAAATCCCTTACATGCTTGCTGCTGTAGTAGCTTGCCAAATGGATTTAGTGCTTCTCCCTGTGTAGAAGTTAGTGCTCTGGGGACTGAGGTGTGAATTTTCTGTGCTCTAACACTGCTTTGCCTCCTTGATGATCTCTTTCCAGCAAAAGACAACTATGGAGTGTTTCAGTGAACAGTTCACCATTAATTCTTTTGCATGTGTGTGCACATGCACACACATGCAAAGTAACTTGGTTTTTTTTCTGAAGATTTAAAAAAGGTGAGATGATACTCATGGTATCATGAGGTATCTGCACAGGGAGTTGATGGGTAAGAGCTGAGGGTCTGGACTTGAAAGTTGTAGCATGTTTTACCTCTTTGTGTAGATGAGACCTTAATTGGCTTTCATGCATCTGAAATGGTAGGTGCAGGGTAAAGTAAACTTTTTCTTAGCTGTAAAGTCAAGAAAAGGAGCAAGAGTAAACTTGAAGCATCAGTATACCCAACAGTTTAATTGGTTCTGAGTGCTGCCAACATACAACTAAGCCTGCCTGTCTGTGAACAGCTCAGAGTTCCATATAACTAAAAGCAGAAGTATAGTCAGACTTGAATATCTGTTTCTATTCTGATATAAGCTTCATTTTGGTCAGTTCAGAGAGAAATACATTAAACATTTTCCCTTCAAAAAAGTCTTTTCAATGGCTGTCACACAGATGCCAGTCCTTTTGTATATTACCAACATGTGTGTACTTATTGATAGAACCCAAAATCAAGCAGAATGTTTTTTCTCTGTTGCAGTACATGAGCAATGTGGACTCATGGTGTAAAGCCTGTGGTGAGGTGGAGCTTCCCTCAGAACTGCAAGATTTAGAAGATGCTATCCATCATCATCAAGGGATATATGAGCATATTACCTTGGCTTACTCTGAGGTAAGTGTCTTGTTTGTTTCCTTAGGTTGCTGACTTGATAAAATGGTGTAATGTTAAATTTAGATCATGAACTAGCATCGCTTGTTGCATAGTGCATTAGTTGGAAACTCAAGTGCCAGGTTTCTTTTTTAGTTTAGTATACTGGACTTTGCTACTATTGTTCAAAAGTTAAGTGTTAAGTCTTCCCCTTAACCTTCTGAAATAAATTTAAAAGGCAAGATGGAACCATGTGTGGTACAAACAACCCATGCAGTGCACTAAGTATGTTTTAATGTACCTTTGCATATGACTACCTTTTAATAGCAGTATGATACTATGGTTTAAACACTTACTTGAAGGGAAGCTAGCTGGGTATTCTTTTGGAAAGTATTCTGTTGGTATGGATTGCTTTAAGTGTGTTTTGAAAATCCATCTGTGAAATTGCCTCACAAAAAAGGCTTAACCATCAAAGGACGTCACTTGACAAGCTGGAAGTTATATACTTAGTTCTGCCAACCTCAAAGACACTTAAATAAGCCAGCATGCCTACGTAGTCAGCATTCGTAAGATTAGAGCAGCAGCATAGGATATGCTAATCTTAGATTCTGCACACAATGAAGTAATAATATTTCTTAGTATTTCTAATAGATGTATTTACAACTTAAGATAAAATGTTTATTCTGAAGGTGGCCTAGAAAGTGATGACTAAAGTATCTATTGTTTTTCTTCAAATATTGAGTACTCTCATGCTTTAGTTAGCTGAAGTGAGAAATCAAATGGGTATCAACTTCACTATTAGGTAGCAGATATTTTCTGTATTTCCTGTTGAGCTTTTCTTGCTTTCTTTTTCCAGGGTTGTTCTCATCACAGGGTAAAACTATTTTTGTGGTTAAATTGGACTGGTGTTATTCTGGATTAAATACGGTAGTTTCTATTCTCATAAAAGTTGCATAAAGTATTCATTTGATAAAATCATGGTAAAAAATGGTCAGTGGACACAGTGTAGCTTAGGCCACAGCTTGCACCTTCTTTTAAGAGGAGGTCACGTGGGATTGAAATAATGGTTGTGATTTATACATTACATTAAGGATAAAACTACTTTCTGATGAACCAGCTCTATGGGCAACTGAATCATTAAGTCTGGTCACATTTCATTTAGCAGTAAAGGAGGGTAAGATTATTGCTGATGATCAGTCCTATTGTTGGTATCTCAAAACTGGATTTTTTTTTTTAATACCTGCCATCTTAGGGCCTGTGTAAACTTTATTGCCATGAGAGGATGCCCAGAGTTCACATGAGTTGTTGTTCTTCTGTGTAAAATACACACTGATATACCCATTCCTGATGTATGCCACCTTGCTATGGCAACTGATCTAATGACATACTGAAGCACACCTTTGTTGATAAAACTTGTGATCTTACTACACATACCTGTTCTAACTCATTCTTGAGAGCGTGTTTTGTAGGAAGATTTATTTTCTTCGTTATAACCTCTTCACTGGGAGGATCACTTTGTAAAACAAGGGACAGAGATGTAGCATGTTTGTAGTAGATTTATGTGAAGAGAGACAATCCGGGGTGCATGCTCCA
This sequence comes from Ciconia boyciana, assembly GCF_034638445.1. Lineage (NCBI taxonomy): Eukaryota > Metazoa > Chordata > Aves > Ciconiiformes > Ciconiidae > Ciconia > Ciconia boyciana. The sequence continues at coordinate 82,188,579 of NC_132935.1, forward strand.
TGAGAGTGCAGCAAGGAGTAAGAAGGCTAGGGCTGTCTGGAATAATGATTATAAAGCACTGAAGTTAAAACAGTAGTATTTTTTGGTTTGGCTTTGTTTGCTTTGGATTGGGTTTTTTTTCATAAGGGATGTGACTGAATTAGAGCCTGCAGTTAAGTGTAAATAAGTACTGTGGATTAACATGTTAAATACTGTTTGCTTCCTGGTGATACATAATGAAAATAAATTAGATGGGTAGATTATAGGATTGCTCTTGCAATTGAAAATTTATTTAGGATTTCAAAGCTGTAGCTTTTGACTTTGTGATAGCTAGAGATTTTAACAAAACCTTCATTGGTACTGCTCAAAAAAAAAAATTAAGTCCCTTTCTTCTGATTTCAGGTCATTACATTTCCCCACCTGGCAAAGCAATAGCTTTGTCTTTAGCAAGCAGAATTGGTGCAGAAATAATAGTTGTATATGTATGTACAAGTGGTGTTCTTCCTCTGGACAGAAGGTTTTATTTTACCTTATTTAAACACACATTCCTTTTTGAAGATTGATGGAGTTGTCTTTCTGTGTAAAGATATTACAGAACTATTGCTTATCATTATTAGATGTATGACTTCATTTCTGTTACAGGATGAAGCTCCTTTCATTTTGTGATGAATGAACAGTGGGGGGAGAGAGAGAGGAACACTGGAAATTACAACACTTTGTCATTCATCTTAGAATACAATGTCTTGACAACATGACTTGGTTGCAAAGTAGAAGACAGTAATTTTAAGAGAGTAAATACTTTGAAGACTAGACAGTCTGATTTTACTGAGGATAATTACTGTATATTACTAGAAAAGTAACTTACTAGCTTACAAGCTTAGATCTGGTGTGCTTGAAAATCCAATAGCTGTCCCTTAAATGAAGTTATATATATAAATGAAGCTGTATATCTTACTGAAATCTTAAGGTAGTCATGCATTGGGAAGGAAGAAAACTTTACTATGGTAACTCTAAAGAGGAAATGTGCATGATCATTTGTTTGTAAAGTTAGTAAACTAATCGGATCAAGGGGCTGTCACAACTAATTTCTTTTTTCCCCTAAATTTCATGGACTCTGGATAGATAGTTGAAGTCCATTATCTTTAAATATTTGAAAGACTTGTACTAGATAATTGCTTTGGATACAGAAAAGAAAAAAATCATCATTATAATAACTACTATGGACTATACTCTTTTTCTGCCTGACTTGACTTTTTAGGAGCTACTTTTCCAACTGAGCTTCATTCTCTGCGTTGATACTTATTACTAAAATGAAAAAGCTTAAATTGGAACTCAGAAATAAACTCACTTGTAAACTTATTATTAGAAAATAATTTTAATTCGTATCTGTTTGACTACTGAATAGCAAATTTTAAATGTGCCTAGATTTAGTGAAAATTGTTGAAAATAGCCACTGGGGGAAGGCCTTGACAAATTTTCTGCTTCTGACATGGCGTTGATTTGATGGATTCAGACCATTGTTTACACTCTGGTCTTGTGGTTTTGGATGAATTTTTCCTGCTTGTTAGATGAGCTATTAGAAAAGTTCTTTACAGATAGCTGAATGATACTGAATTGTAACAGTTCTGAGCTTCATGCTAAAAGTGACAGAATAGTTAAACAGCAATGAAAAATGCTTTCAACAGCCTTGGCAAGTGCTAAACATTAATAATGACCAGATAAGATAGGATTATTGCTTTTTAATTAGCATTCAAGGTAAATCTGAATATTTTTGTTGTGGTTTGAATCAGAGAAGACAACAATTAGAAATGACTAAGGTTTCTTGTCAGCATCAGTAATTAAACACGTTTTGGAAAAAAGTATCTTTGCTGCATGGAAAGGTTTTAAGTGATTTAATCAGGTTTAAGTTTGCTGTAACAATACTTTGCCTTTGGCTTATCAGTAACAGTAATAATTTAGAAGTTGTAAATCATGTCAGATCAAAGCCTGTCCTAAGTTCATATCTGTTGGTCTAAATGTATTCATCAAATTAATATTAACCTATAGGAAGTAATCTCCCTGTTCACCTTTACAGTATATGAAAAGAGAGGGATGCTCCTGGAAGGATAATTCTGGACAAATGTTTAATTTTAGGTGCTTTGTTGACTAGAGAAGGAGCTGAAGGATATTTATTCTAAGTTAGACTTGACCTGTTTAAAAAAAAAAAAAAAATCACCTTAAAGGAAAAGCACTCTTAAGGTAATTGAAAAATTGAAAAACAGGCTGTTATTTAGAAGAGTGCTACTTCTTCAAATTGTCTTACATAGAGGGATAATATACTTTTTTTTTCTATAATAGCTGCATGTAATCATGCCTGGAATAAAAAATCTTTGTCACTGCTCCCCAAGTTCTTAAAGACATCTAAAATGGGGAGAGGGAGTGGGGAATGAAATAAGCTAACAAGCTTTTGGCAAGACAAGTAATTCTTCTTCCTTTCTTGTGGTCAGGTGAGCCAAGATGGAAAGTCACTGCTTGACAAACTTCAGAGACCTTTGACTCCTGGGAGTTCTGATTCCCTCACTGCTTCTGCCAACTACTCAAAAGCAGTTCATCATGTTCTGGATGTTATCCATGAAGTACTGCACCACCAGCGCCAGCTGGAAAATATTTGGCAGCATCGAAAGGTCCGCTTGCACCAGCGGCTTCAGCTATGCGTTTTTCAACAGGATGTTCAACAGGTAGGTTTTATTTCATGTTGTCTAAATGCCTTTCTACTCTGTCAGCCTGCTATTTGATGCTGGTTGTATTGACAAGTGGGTTTTGATTGCCAGACCCCATGTTCTTCCATTCAACAATTGAATAGTTGCATTGGATTGACTGACTGATTCCAAGTTCTGTGTGTTATCAGAGGATATTGTCTGTTACGGGTAGAAATTATATTTGTAAGTTAGGTTTGCTTCAGTTTTTTCTTTTTTAAAATTTTTTTTTTTATTTACTGTAAGTCAGATACGATAAAGTTTTTTATTCTAGATGGCTATTCTGAGCTTGTGCTGGAAGCTGATGTGCACATTCTAGGTAGAATTCTGGACTTGAAGTGTCAGACTTACAGGAGTAACATGCAAAAAAATTAACGGTGGTGTTCTGTAACAAATTTTTAGTTTCAGGTCCTCAGTGATACTTAATTGACTTAATGGGGTTTCTTTAAAACCTGAGAGTAGTATACTAAAGAGGTATAAAAATTACAGATAAGATTACTTTCCGACAATGACGCTGTTCTTGAATTAATGGTTATTAGCTGACATTTTTTATTATTATGATGACATCCATAAAAGTTAGTAGTTAAGTACAGGAATTAATCTCTCTGATGTGTTTTAGCTTAAAAAGGTAAAGCTGTAAAGAATTCCTTTGCTGATAGATTTTTAAGAAGCAGAAAATGTTTGCCTTAGGCTGCAATTGACAGAGACATTAGTAATTTATCCCTTAATAGCTCATCTTCATAAAAAAGTAAAGATGGCCAGTATTTGCTGATCAGGTTCTTTCATTTCAGTGCAAAGGAGTTCACAAATCAGGAACTTCCGAATGGGGTTTTTAGATAGCCAGTCATACATTCTGTTTAAACTAATCTGGTTTCTTCCAAATTAGTTGCACTTTAAGCCGAATTTTTTGTACTCACCTGTTTCAAAAAGATGCTGGATGTGAGCAGTTGGCAGTGAAATAACCTGGCTTCCATCATTTACAGTAGTTGACAAAGATACTTAATTCAGGCAGGCGGTGGGGAGAGTGAGCAATCTTGTTAGCTCAACTTTCTTCTATACACAGTGCCTATTCTTCCTGTAAGTTAAAGAAAACAGCTTAAAAAATACTTAAGCACTAAATTAAGTGTAAAACTTTATTACTTAATTTTTGATGTAAAAAGAGGCACATATTGAAAGGCAGGCAGTTACCCAACTTCTCAACAATCAGATGTGATGAAGGATGCAGAAAGGCATGAAAAATGTTAGCTGACAAAAAAAGTGAAAGAAAGCAGAGTCAATGTTATGAATGGTCAGGAAGGGTATAGAGAACCAAACTGAAAACACTATTATGCCGTTGTATGAATCCTAGAGGCTCTTCATCAAGTTTACTACATAAATAGTAGCTAGTCAGGAGAGTCCAGTGCTGGTACTTGCATGAGTAGTCAGTGAAGGGCACTTGTCAAAACTGATGAGGCACAGTCCACAAACGAATTGCCTCTTAAATGTAAAAGGCTTCATAAGGAACCTTCAGAAACTGAAATTAACACAGTGGTTTGCTGCTTGTAGGGAAAAATGTAGGTCCTCTCAGTGGTAGCCTAGTGCCAACAAATGTGGATTGGATCCTGGAACTTTCTCCTCTAGTTTGAATTCAATCCAAGTAGGACCTACATAGGCAACCTAGGCCAAGGGATCCTCTGGGGTTATTTACCAGATATATAATTCAGGTTTCAAGCCTGTAGGCCAGGCTGCAGGCAGTTTTTTTTTTCTCAGGGGAAGGTGTTCATTAAATGCTATGGAGAGTCTTATTGTGCTGTTCCTACTCCTTGCTTTTATTATCTTGGGACATAAAATGTTTGTAGGAAATTCTTGTTTTCTGCTTCTTCCTAAGTCACGGCTCTCAGAGTGGAGGAGTTAGCTCAGAAACTGCTTTGTTCTTTGAAGCTGGCAAATAACACTTCATTAGGCTCAAGTCATTGTAGAGTCACCACCAGGTTCTTCATCAAGAAGCTGGATTTTCCTTCCCTGTATGAGACCTGTCAGCCCCTGCAACTGGTGCATTTAACATCAAATAGTCACAGGTTTGAAAACAATGAAGTAGACAGCTTTACCTATTTTTATAACTTCCAGTATCAAGAATGCGTTATACTCACAATCCACATGTGATTTGGATACCAGAAGTTTTCAGTATGAACCAATTGGCTCAAGAGGGTTAATCCATCTAGGCTAATTTTTCAGTACATGCCTTACCTACTGGTTGGAGAAATTTCTTCCTGTTTATGCCTCTGGTTTCTCTACATGCTTTGCAAGGCAGATCTTGCATTAAGATACCAAGATATCCTCTTTACAATTTGAAGGTGCAGCTTTTGGTGCTAATGCACATCTTTATCAACTACTTCAGATTTCAAACTAGATCTTAGGCAGCCCCTGCTTGCCATGTTCCAAAGCACTTCCCTTAATATCCAGTAGTTATCACTGCTGGAGACTGGATTGTCCCTCGGTTTATCCCTGTAATGGCCATTAATATCCACATTGGAGGCTTCTGAAATGTTGTGTGTGGAAGTATAGCTCTTTGTTATGTTACTTCAACTTAATTTTCAGATATTGGTGTATTTTGGGCACTGCCTTGTGAACCACAATGTGAATTGTGTTAATATTCCCTTTTGTAATACAGCTTTTCATACTTCCATTTCAGTGCAGACCATGCTGCAAGACAATGATAGTTCAACATTCATACCAGACAAATTAATCTAATACTAGCCAGGAGCAGGTGCCTTAAAGATAATGGCAAGCACATAATGGTATTTCCCTGGAATAGCCTTGCTTTGGCAGATTGTAGCGTGCTCAGCTTTGAAAACCCATTGGGGCAAAAGTAAACTTGAATAATAAGGATTCTTTTTTCTTGCAAAGCAAAACCAAAACAACCTTATCAGATCATGTAATTTATCTGAGAAATGTTAGCTCTGCAATTGAATAATCATTGACACCATTCAGTGAATGAAATTACTCAGTTTTGAGGTATTGGTTAAATTTATATCCAAGACAATTCTGGAATGGTTTATGTAGAGCTCCAAAGCAACTTTCTAAAATACTTTAGTTTTCATTTGCACTTTCTCTTGGGCTTCTTAGTCTTTGTTCAAACCTTGAAAAATTCAATTAAGATTATCTAGCATGATTTAGAAACCAGCATGAAAACCTTTTTTAATTATTGTCAGTAAAGTTAAATGTTTGTGTTTTTTTCATGTCAAAATAAACTAAGTGTGGCTCTCTTCCACTGTTTATGGTTAAATTGCACATAGTGGCAAGCAACCAAGTGCAGAAGTGAATCTATAACTGTCCTTCAGCATGAATCTGTGATTTCCTCCTCTTCCCTCTGCTGGCATAGTTTTCTGCTGGATTAATGAAATAAATCAGTTCATGGAAGTGTTAAGTGAGTGACAGAGCTGAGTTGGAGGAGGGAATTGGCTGGGTTGAGCTGGTACTTAATTTTGTGTTACTTCCACCTTAGAAAACTGGTTGGTGGGGGGTGGTTTTTTGTTTGTTTGTTTTTGTTTTTTTTAATTCTGTCTTGTATGTTAGGTATTGGGAAAGTGTTTCTAGTGAAGCTTTTGAAATCAACAAAAACACTGTGGTGCTAGCTGTGTACACAAGAATCATCTGCTAATTTCTTGGAGCAAATAGTAAGAAAGGTAGCACATGAAATATTAAAAATAGTAGATAAGATTTGAATTTCAGCAAATCTGAAATTTGAAATGTGAAAACCTATGACAGTCTTAAACTGAACAGAATTCTGAGTTTCACCTTAGATAGCAGAAACATGCCAAGAGATCTAGTTCCTGGTTAGTTTGTATATTAATGCCAAAAAAGAGGGTGTTTTGTTTGTGTGTGGTTTTTTTTTCAAATAAACATTAGGTCATTGGCTGTTGCATTCAATTGTTGAAAATAATCCCTCTAGTGTAAAATATGCTAATAAAAGTATAATTTTATGCTTAAGAATTAACGAGCTTACCAAGTGGATATTGTACACCAGCCTTTCACCTAAGGAAAGGAAAGGAGCTGGCTCTGACAGTTCTGATATGAAGCAATAAAGCAGAGTTGTAATAGCAACGTGGGGTTTTGTGCTGCTAAGCCATTGAAAGGTCAAAACTGAACATAAAGATAATGTTTCTGGTAGAGCGATACTGCTGACACTCCTATGGTGAAAATTTTTTGGCCTGAAAAACACTCCTGATGGCTTGCAAGCCAGAGATTAGTAAAACATACTTGTAGGTTTTTTTCAAAACATACATTTATTAGGTCCTTGCTGACCTTGGGTGTCTCCTCTGTCCATTATGGAGAAATGTACTGCTTCTCCTTCCTTGATCTGCCTGCCTCAAAGACTCTGTCCGAGTTTTTGTTGTAACCGTCACTTGTTTCAGCCTTGACTAATGAAGGGCGGGCCAAGAATGCTTGCCACTTGCTCAGTGTCAAAATAATACTGATTTCACTGTGTGATCCCCCTGTGGTTTTGGAGGTGGTTCCAGTGTGAAATGGTTCTTTTTGGGAGAGAGTTATTTCCACATTGTAACTATCCGAAGATTAGAAAGGCAGAGATTTCCATCTTCCCCTTCTGAATGTTATGTCAGCACCAAGTAAGTGATGGAGATCAGAAAAGTGAGACTGTGCAAAGTAGCTAAGGGATTGGGGGGGTAAGGACTGGATAGTGATGTGGGGAAGACTGGTGAAAATGAGCATGTTGAGTCTGCAAAAGGTCAGATTGTTTATTTCTGCAAACAGCATGTACAAAACACATGTTTTACAGCCAGAAGCAATGAATTTGTCAAGATGAAACCATCTTTCCGTAGTAGTTTCTTCTATCATATATTCAGTATTGGTGTTTTAAGAATAAGCATTTTTTCTAGCTTCTATATTGGGCATAAAGATGGTTCTGCTGAGACTGTAGTTAGAACTTAATTGCATCATTAAAGCAAGTTGCTGCAGTGGAGGATTAGCAATACTGAAAAGTGTTGAGCCTCTTAAATTCCTGTGTATTACTGAACTACTGGAGTGAATTCCATGTGCTTTCAGGATTAGTAGACAAGTCCTTAGTGGGTTGGTATGATGGTTTCTGTAACTCTTACCTCTCCCAGGAAGAGGAAGAAAACGCATCATTTAAGATTGCTAGATGGCCAATATCAGTGCCAGCTAATGGTATTGTCCTTTGGTCGAAGTGGTATGCAAAAGCTCTCACTGATGGGCAAGAGCATACTTGAACTTTGACTTTTCTTTTACATGCTGTGAAATTCCCAAAGAGTGCTTCCTCAGTTTTGTTAAGAATCAAGGTAAGAAGGCTGAGCACTAATAAGACTTGTATTCATACTGGTTTCACTTAGAGGCAGCAATGTTTCTCTAGTTGACTGGTTTATGTCATGATCTGTGTACTGGATTTCTATGACAATTTCTTCTCTTGAGAAGTTACTGAGCATTATTTGGAGCAAAAATCATCCTCCCCTGGGCTGCTTTCTGCTTTTCATCCCGTGCTTTCTGGGACAGATTTTGTTGTTGATTTCATTTGTAAGCTTATAACTGTTAGTAGTCTCCAGAGTCCAGTCTAATTCTCTCATCCAAACATGTCTCTCTTTAGCTCTTTTTATAATGAGAAAAGCAGAGTAGTCTCCTGAAACATTGGTAATATAAACTTTACAGATAACTGAGGCCATGTTTGGCTCCTCACTCTACCTTCTCTGATCAATACTTTCCCTTGAAAGAAGCAAATGAAAAGGTACATTGACCTAAACCACAATAATATTCTTTTGGCAATACTTACTAGGAAAAACAAACATTGCATAAGTGTTGGTGATTTGAGATGGCTGTATTATGTGGTGTTATGGGATTGTTTGTTTTGAAGATGTCCAGTAGGAGAGTTTGCAAATCAAAAAAGATTCTGACAGTCAGGATAAATGAGAAAATCACACCAGATGGTTTCCTTTTGTCTACTAAAGAAAGCATGGATGTTTTGTATGGGAATAGTGTGTGGGATTACATGTGTATTGAATGTAGCCATGAGTGATGTTGCAGGAATGGTTCTCAAGTCTGTTTGGAAGCAAGTTTGTCTTTCTCTTTAGTTACGCTAAGTGTCAAATGCTTTCAGTACAGGAAAAGGGGAAAAAAACCTCACCCAACTTCAGGAATCAGAGTAAAGGGTACTAGTAGATAAGGAGAGATAAGGTACAGGTTTCTGGCAGGTATATTCAAAATGAAACAAAATACTCAGGTTTTAAAGAAACAAGAATGCTGGAGATAAATGTTAGGTAAAGTATTCCACACCACTACATAAATACTGTAAAAAAATGGTTAGCTGACTTGAGAAAATTGCTTATATGCAGTTGTCTTTAATTCTGAACAGCATTCTTGAACCTCTGAGTATCATCCAAAGAATTAAATACCGTATGCATGCTAGCTAATGAATGAATGAAGGTATGGCTAAGATGTATCAGTTTGGAGAGAGACCAGATGTTTTTGTTCATTCACTCATCGGAAACTTGGTATGTGTGCAGTAATCCTTTGTGTTAACTGGCAGGAACTAATTATATGTACAGTTTTTACTATTTATAAAGCTGTCAGCCCAGTCATTGTGGTAGAAGCTTTAATGTCCTTAAAATGTCTTTCGTTCTTCACTTTTTCAGCTATAAAATTTATAATACACAATTATGTCTATCTGAAGTTTTGAGGAGATGCTTCTTCAGAATTGGGGCAAAATCCTTCATATGCTCTGAATGCAGACGTTGAAATCATTACAAGATGAATGACAACTCAATTTTATTGTGTTAGTTAAAAATTCTACTACTGAATCTTTCTTCTTGACTTAATAATATGTAGTAGGAGAAGCGACTTCTCATCTAAAATAAAACTTCACCATGTCATTCACCAGCATTGTTGGGGAATGTGCAAACTCCATTAGTGTTACATTACAGAAAAATGTCAGCGGAAAGCATAAACAGATTACAGAGAGATCCTCACAAGGGGTCTAGCCACTTGGATCAGATTACTGTCAAATTGATGAATGTGTAGAAATGAGGTTGTCCTTGCTAGGCTTCAAAATAAACATATAATCTTAAATCATACGATTTAGCTAGTTTGAGGTAGTTATTGCCTTGAGAATAGTTAATGAGATGTAATTAATGTCCTTCAATGGCAATACTGTGTTTTAATCCAACAGTACAGTTCCTTATAAGCAGTCCCTTTACAGCTTCTTAGTTTCTGGAATAGTTGTCTTTTTGTTGCAACGTTCAGTACATTCACTCGGCGTTTTTTTATATGTCTCTTCTGTACCACAGGTGTTGGATTGGATTGAAAACCATGGAGAAGCTTTTCTTAGCAAACATACTGGAGTGGGAAAATCCCTGCATCGGGCTAGAGCTTTGCAGAAACGCCATGAAGACTTTGAAGAGGTTGCGCAGGTAAAAACAATCACGTGAAGGACTGTACATTTGTCATGGAAATATATGAAAAATTCCTGCTCTGGCACTGAAGGACTGGGCAGAAGGGAGCTCCACTACAAAAAATTCAGTTCCAAGAATGAACTATTTTGTTTCTGTTGCAAGCTTTTATTTCATTTCTCCTCTGCACTCCAGCTTCAGTAAGAAAAAGGCTAACTTCCACAGTCCTACAGAGAGTGGGAGCCTTGAAGCCCAACAGAGCTGCTGCTGCTATTATTACCTATTATTATTATTATTTTCAAAAGCATGCTTTCAAATGTTGAGTCGCAGAAGAATGAAAGCTCTCCTTTTAAAGTAACTTAATTCCATGGGATTCTAGGATTTAAACTTGTGTGCAGCCTGTAAGAGAGGATGGAGATGAATTGAAAGCCCTGCTTCCTGTCTTTTAAGCTTGGGGAGCTCCCAAATCCCAACAGTCTGATGGGGGGGAAGCGAGGGACTCCTAAGAAACAAGATGAGCCAGCAAACTGGTCAACCTGGCTTTGGGTTTTTTCTTTAAATACAATTGAGTTTGTATATGCCCTCCTGTTCTGAATCACTGATACCAACGTTTTTTCCATAGGAAGACTCTAGTTTTAGCCTTAAGTGGAACTGATGATAGAACTTCAAAACACACTTTTCTGTGAAAAAGAGTCAAGCAGAAAGAAAGAGAGATACTAAGGAATACAGGGAGCATAACAAGAGGAAGTTGGTTTGGGTGGCAACCTCAAAAAGGGGGCATGAGGTGAACAAAATTCATGAGAAGCTGAAGGCTAGAATCCTCCCCATTAGTAACATGCACTGTCTGTCCAGTCTTAATGGTTGATAAGAGTAAACATCTCTCAAATTCATCAGGAAAAATCTCATTAAGGTAGGGTTGATACAATGGTCCTTCAGTCAAAACAGAAGATGCATTATTAGAAAATTCTGAAGTGACATGCAGGAGCTCAGCAGTGACACCTGCTATGACGGATGCATCAGAAGTGTGTTGACATTGCCTGTTTAATGGATGATTAAGCTCTTAATAAAATTTTATTGTAAATATGGTCTTAGAGCACTCCAGTGACTGAGGACTTGAAATACCATCAGAAAGCTTCCTCAATATTGATTTCCTATAAAATTTTCCAAAATAATAAGCGTTGTTAGTTTTGTATATACACATTCTGGATTTTCCGTATGCATGCCTAATACTCATTTTTAGTAAAATCTGTAATATTTTCCATGCGGAAATACTTATTTTTCTGGGTCAGACAAGCAAGAATCTCTTTCTGTAAGACACTTAACAAAACCTGGATGATCTCATACTTAATATTGTGTTATTTGAGCAAAGAAGAAAAAAATGTTTGAGTAACGAAAGAGGATGAAGTGTGTAGAACTGTTAGTGGGATGTAAACTGTTAGAAAAGCATCTTGTTAATTTGCATTATAAAGTAGAAAGTTGTAAAGCAAATACTTAGCAAAAACTTCCTAAAACTGAATGTTACTAGAGTTTAAAATGATCTCTTTAGGGGATGGGTGGAATTTCTATTTTTAGAGATACTGAAAACTTAGACTGGTCAAAGAACTTAAATATACTACAGGGGACTATCTTCCACTGACAGTAGGATGGACAAAATGATCTAATAAGTATTTTTTTCATCTCTTAACTCTTGCATGTGTAGTGACTGCCAAGAGAGGCACACCCTCTGAGTTGTTCCTCTTACTTGCTCTAAAACTGAATGTAAGCAGGCCCTAAAAGGCATTCCTGTTGTTGGTGTTATAAGGAAGATTATGTTCAAGTATAAGACAGCAATCTGCAGTCCTTGTTAAAGCATGAATAACTTTTGGCTGATTTATTCTCTGCCTACATTTCTGGTCGGTCCAGGTCTTTGTTGTGTTTTGATTTTGGGTTTTGTTGTTGTTGTTTGTTGTGGGGGTTTTTTGTTGCTGCCCTTTTTTTTTTTTTTTTTTTTTTTTTCCAGTAGGGCTCTAGGCATAATCAGAGGTTTTCAGACAGCTCTAGTCAGAACTTGAGAGGAAGCAGTGTCAAGTGAACTGTCAGTGGCATGGCAATGTTTTACCAAATGCAGGGAGCCAACAGTAATGTTGAAACATTCCTGATGGAAGGCTAACTTCTGATTTTGAGAGGAGCTAAAATTATTATTTCTTTTTTCTTCCCTTCTGCTTCCTCTCTTTTTTTTTTTTGTGTGAATGAGGTGCCAATTTCTCAGCAGCATTCAAAGAGATGTTAAAATAAGCTGTGTGTGGAACAGAAAAGATGTTCCAGAGTCAATGGGCCGTGGGCTCATAAATTATTCACTTTAAAATTAATGTGAAATGAAGGCTTGTTTCTCTTTATTTGGCACTTTTTGTTGCTACTACAAAAACACTAGATAGTCAAAACTCATCTCACTAATAATCCTCCTCAAATTCTGATGTATTGACATTCATGCTACATACACACGTGTCGACTTGCACCCCCTATTGTAAAATTGAGTATTGCTCTTTTCATGTGAAGCCTGTCCAGTTCACTTTCTGCTTATCTTTTTTTTTTTTCTTTCCTTTTTCCCTTTTCCCCATGGTCATCTTTGTACCCATGAGACCATCTAGTCAAAGTGTCAAGACTCCAAATTTTGACATAACTGATTCACTTGTGGGCACAGATTTTCAGCTTAGAAGCACTGGATGCAGATTAATAGTATGGTTGTAGTTCCCTATGCATTTTTGTACGAAATTCTAAGCCAGCTTCTCCTGTTTCAACCACGATCAATGTCTGCTTTTTCACAGTAGTCTACATTCAAAAAACATGAAAGGTGTATGGCAAGAATTAATTAGTGAAATCTTCTTCCACAGATAAGTGGGGGTTTTTTTTCTCCATCTGCAGACTGCATCTGAGTAAAGAACTCAAGTCAGCTTGGTGCAAGAGATGCACAAGAAATATCCTACCAAACCTCATTTGAATACACCTACCATTTCCTTACCACCACCAGTTACCACCTCCTTTAAGGCTGTAAAAAAAGTTTCTGTATTTGAACTGGTTCTTCACTTTACGGTACCCATGAATGGCTGTAATACATCAAACTAAAGGTCCATATCTTACGTTATCTTGTGACCATTGCCAGATGCACAAAGAAATGGGACTGTATGCGTAAAAAGTTAACTTTAACCTCCCAGTTGTCTAGGCTTATTTGGTGTCTGTAACTGAAGGATGCATCAGAACCAGTGTTTAATAGTCACTGATGGACTTTTCTTCCCTTAATTAAGCTACCTACTTTTTGAACCCATTTATACTCTTGGAATCTATGCCAGATCTTGTGGCAATGAGTTATGCAATTTAATTGCTCCTTAGATGAAAAGTACTTTTGCTTTTTCATTTTAAGTGTGTTGTCTGATGCTTAAACATGATAGCATCCACTGTATTTAATGAGTAATCTATCTTAATTTTCTCTACCTTTAATGATTTGTGTACCATTAATAATCTCCCTCCATCCATGTGTGTGTCTCTCTTTCCCCCTCCATAGTGGGAAACTCCATAAACTCCAGTTTGTATGAAATTCAGTCCATACCTCCACTCACTTCTGTTGCTGTATTTATTGTCAGTAGTACTCATTTCTGCACTAGTCTCTTAAATTTAACCTTTGACTTTTCTATGTTGTGTCATTTCACATGCTTTCTAAAAATACAGTGTTTGTTTTTTTCCTGAAGAATATGTAGAGAAGGCTTCTCAACAGGAAGACTAGGAAAGCGATGAGATATGTTGTTGGGGAAGGTGGTAAACTCTCCATTATGGAAAGTCTTTCAGCATTTTGGAGAAGAATGCCTATTAAAAGACTCGAGTGTAGCTGATTGCGCCTTGGGGGACAGAGGGATAGACTAGAGGACTTCTTAAAGCTCTTACCTGGCTGATTCTTTTCCCCCGGGATTTGGGGAGGGTGTGCTAGTGGAGAAATTCTGAGGAAGTGTGAATCTATTTCAAAACTCTTTGTTGAATTTGTCACTGTGAAGGCTCCTTTGTCATTTTAGGAAAACTGGCATAAGCAGCTTCAAGGGAGAACTCCTGCACTTCTGCCTAACCTTCTGTTTTCTAACTGGTGGCTTCCCCTTGGGAGCAACATTTTCAAAATCTTCACATTACTACTTTTGTCCTTCCAAGCATTGTTTAGAAGTAAGCAGAGAGTTGGGAAAGGCAGTAGTTAGTACATCATGCCTATTTGTTGCGATTCCTATTCCAAAGGGCAGTTATTATCTACCAAGATAAATATTTATATTATATTTCAGCTCTATTATATTATATTATATTTCAGCTTGGAAGAGAAATTTTAGTGATAAGGCCTGTGTCTGCTGTTAAGGTTTGAGAATTTCAACCCCTTTTGAAGCAGCATCTAGGTTGTGATCGTTTCTAAGTACAGGCAGTTCACCATCCAGTTTACAGAAAGAGAAGTCTGATGTGCCTGGGCCTGTGTTACACAGAAGATGCTCCTGGAATTCATAAACAATGCTTCACATGTGAGATAAAGTTTTCATTAAAATGGGAAACTTCTGTTTCAGCCATCTGCAGCTGGGTGTGGCCCTCTGCGTTGATGAAGTAGTTGTTGTTCAAGGAGTGCCTTAAGGCTCTTCAGCCTTGCCCCTTGAACACGTGTGAACTGCGACCGTGGAAGTCAAAACACCAAAGCACAGATCAGAGCGTGTTCTGGGCCAACATGGCCTGAGCCAGTGATCTGGAGCGTTCAGTAGTGCACTCCCCACTGAAAAGGGTAGGCTTATGTTAGTCTCTGCAGGCTTTCCCAGGGAAACTGGGGAGGAGTTCTCTACCTTTCTGTGCAATTCAAAAGCTGAAGGTTAAGGAAGGGCTAAGATGCACATAAGTCAAAATCAAGGAGCAGCATGGATTGAATTCCTTACATAAATAGATCATAATAAATGAAGGGGGAACTCCCCCTGAGTATATGAAAGCTGCACTGAGTCATGTAATCTGTGCTGGGCTTGCCTGGTAATTTGCTTGAGACCCTGGAGGAGAGCTCTTATTTCCTGCCCCTTAGTTGAGTTTTAGGGCCGGGCTCAGATTTAACTTTTGTGGATATTATAATGTTAATTAGAGGTGTGATACCACATTTATGGCAGAGAAAAGCACATTTGCATAGCCTTAATTTATCTTGGCAAGCAGTGTTTTTACCTGATGTAATTGAGGTTGGGAGAAGATGGAAGGGCACAAGGGAAAAGAGAAAGATGTAGTTTATACTGTCAATAAGTTTTTTTTGTAGTCTGTGGTGCAAACATATCAGGAGACCTGATGTGGTGACATAAGCAAAGCTTCTTTAGTGTAGACTTGGCTTCAACCTGTTTTCTTGAGAAGTTAACATCCTTCTATGCTTTCTTGATAAGTCTGTTCTGAGAACCATTCTAAGGCATGAAAACCCAAGGTTAGGCTCAAAAAGAGCACACAAATTATAGCAAATGTTTGGAATCAGTCCTGTTTTGAGTTAATGAGAAAGGTATAGATGCAGGCTGAAAGTTTAAGCTTTAAGAGTTGTTAAACATCTCTCTCTTCTCTGGACCATAGCATGATCAGCACATCAGGTACCATACTTCTCCCATTCTGTTTTCTGCTGTGACCCAGGAACTGTTGATCTGCCTTTGTTAATCCTGTGGTGTATTGGGACAATATTCCCCTCTGACACTCAGCCATAGCTGACTTCTAAACCTTCCTCTGTTGCTGCTGTTTCACAAATGGTGATCCACTTGACTCGTGAATTTTGGATGCCTCACTTCTGTAAGGATGGAGAGAAATTTTCTCCTTCTGTGCCTGGTCACTTTCCACTGTCCTGCTGGATGTGTTGATTTGATGCTTAGTGTTGTCTACCAGCAGCTAGGAGTTTCTTACCTTTAATAATACACATTTCTAAAGCTTTCTGGCCTTGACTGTAGTGATTTTTCCAGTGTTGAAATAGGCCAGTTTGCAAGTAATTAGACATTTAATTTAGGCTGATCTTTTTTCTAGTTGTGAATATAAAATACTAATTCCAAGGAATAATAAATAGGCTCCCAAGTTCTGGATTGAGGAGACATTTGAATAGACATAAATAAGGAGCTAAGGAATGAATTTATCCACAGTTGAATGAAGAAGTATCTAGAAATATAAAAAAATCTTTAGTAAGTTTATATTCTACTAACTTTAAAAAAAGAAAAAAGAAAAATACATTCCAAGGGCCTTTTTGTCTTTTTCTTTTCATTAGTTGAGTGGCTTTAAAATATACTGACTGAATTTTCTTTAATTTAATCTTGTGAAACTGACTTTTTTTCTCTACAGAACACATATACCAATGCAGATAAGCTCCTAGAAGCAGCCGAACAGCTTGCTCAGACTGGCGAGTGTGACCCAGAGGAAATTTATCAAGCTGCCCATCAGCTCGAAGACCGGATACAGGATTTTGTTAGGCGTGTGGAGCAACGCAAGATCCTGCTGGACATGTCCGTGTCCTTTCACACTCATGTTAAAGAGGTAAAACTGCTGCTAAGTCGTGGTCAGAACTTTAAGCCTTAAAACCAATATTGTCCAATTTTACTTTCATCGTTAGAACCTTGCCATAGCAAGTCATGAACCCCTGTTGTACGATGAGTTTTGGCTTGCAATTCACTGTGGATTGGGGGCTGGGGTAGGGTGGTGGTTTTGTTTATGGATTTTTTAATTTACTATTTTATTTTTTTAATTTTTTACTTCCACAAGCAGCTCCTACCTTCTTTGTCGTGCAGGTACACATGCTTGTTCAGTCACGGGGGAGGGTCAGATCAGGGAACTGATACAGCTAAAAGACAGTATTGTTGGGAGGAGATACTGTGTACTTTTTTAAAAATCTTTTTGGTTCTTTATCCAACCAGCTCTCCAGTGCAGTTAACTGAGTTGTCAGACACATGCTTAGACTGACACGGTTCAGGAGACTGAAACACATGGCAAAAGCACAAGGCTACTTAAGGCAACCCTGCTGCCCAGAGAGACTTTGTTTTCTTTCTCTGTTTTACACATTGTATTTTGATCTTGTATATTGATGGCTCTTCACAACCTAGAGCTTATCTGATAATGACAATGATTTGCCTCATGTTTGCAATTTTTACTCTCCTTCAAAGGTTGAACTGATACACCAGGAAAAAGAAAATTCAGCCAAACACACTTAATTTTCAGCAAGATCAGTTTTCTGCTCTGATTCAGAACACAGATAACACAAATTTATAAGCTCATGGAAGAGGGTGGAATAGGCTAGATCAAGAATAAGGACTTCAGTAAGAGATTTTGGTTAAAGGTAGTGGCAGATTTCGAAAACTGTAGATGACTTGTTTTCTGTTTAGAGGTCATGTTAAATCTTCTCACTGCTCAAACTACATGAAAATATGAAAGGCTTCTGGATCACAGCATGTCAGAGTGTGTCTTCCTTCCCTTCACCCTACATCAAGAAGTGACCTGTTCAATGGAGAAGTGTAGCATTCAAAGTAGCTTCTTCAGCAAAACCTTATAGAGGATAAGGGAGTTTTTTGTATGTGAAACATCTGCTTTGCACTTGAAAGAAACGCACAAGGCAGTTGGTCTTTGAAGGAGGTCAGGATTTAATTCCTTCTTAGCTCTAGAGTACATAGCTTCCCCCATCAGTTTTCTGTTAGATGCTTCCTTGCTGATATTCTCCGAGGACTCTGCTTGTTTAAACAAAACATAAATGCTGTATCGTAAGCTATTCTTATGGGGCAACTTTTTTGTTTCACTTTTCCCAAGCACATAGTGCTGTTCCATAGCCTGTTGTGAAGCACAGGAGCAGTCAGCTGCTGAAACATGTTCATTGTTTCTATAGATTTCTTCATTACCTGTTTCTCTTAGCATCAAGAAGAGCAGCTGGAATGGTATTTGAATGGATACAGTTGGTTGTAGTGATGAAAGACAGATACTGTAAAAGGATTTGCAAGGAAAGGGCTTTAAAAAATCCAAAAAACTGAAAGGCAGACTGATCTGTGAGTCACCGTTGAGTAATTGTGGGAGGCTGATCCAGATGTGCTGGAATGTTGCCACTGCTCCCCTAGATAATAATGTTTTATTGAAAAAAAAAATATATTCTGTATCTTGATTTATTTCTTTGGGAAAATGGGTATTATTGTGACCCTGTAAGTGCACACAGCTGTTACTGTGGCAGCCTCTTTGCAGCCTGGACTTTGGGGGAAAGGTGTTGTGGCTGATGTACACATGTTGATTTTTTTTGGTTTTGTCATGTGGCTGACCTCTATGCCTAATAAAGCAAGGAAAATTAAAAAGAGTACTTATTTATGTAAGCAAGACTATCTTTTTATTTATTTGCATTCTACTTAAAAATATAGATGGGAGAGTGAGGCAGGTGGTTCATATTTAGTAGACTAGTCCTTTGGTTAAGGTGCAAAGAAATGACAAGCTCAAAGCTGTCTTTTGCTTTCTGTATTCTGATCTGTTTTCAGGAGCATGTTGTTTGTTATCAAACATGCATGTGGAGTGCTGAGAAGGCATCACAAAGCAGATGGGAGATAAAAATGCCCTAAACCTGAAAGTCACCCATGCTTTGTTGGCAGGAGAATTGCATTTCTCCTGCAGGATGTGGAAAGTCACTGAATAAATTCGTGCGTACCTGTAAGCACGTAACCTTTCTGCTGTAAGGTGGAGTGAAGAAATTAATGTGCATGCCTAGCTGGTGAAGAGAGGAGTTCAAGTAGTAGGATAATATGCTAGTTGTTGAACCAGAAAGAGATGTTTCAGTTGTTAAAAAAAAAAAAAACAAACACACACCCCCCCCAACAACAACCCCCCAAAAATCAGAAAAACCCAAACAAATCAAAACAAAACACCACCAACACCTTCAAGTATTTAGGGTGGATTTTGTTTCTTGTATCTTTTTTGTGTTTTCTGAGTCTAAAAAAATAAGCATGAAGAATAAAAACCCTGTTTGTGTGTGACAGTTTGGAGGGAGCCACAGAGCTGAGAAAAACTGGTAATCTGAGTTGTTGGCTGTTTTGAGGCTTTGAAATCTGGCTCCGATATCCATCCAATCCCTTGATTTTTTGAAGTAGGATATTTTGTTGTGTTTTATTCTTTTTCCCAGAAATACTTAATGTTGAATTAATGTTCCTCATCTGGATGAGAGCATTCCAATACTACGAGTCCCCTGTAGCTTTACATAATCTTTATGCTTGACACAGAATTTGCCTGCAACTTTTTCCAGCTTCCCTGGGAAGCATCAGCCCTGCAGTGTCTGCGCAGTACTGTTACTCTGTTCACGCTTAGTAAATCAGCACAGTTTCCACTTTCAGAAGCAGCATGCTTGCCACAAAAGCAATAGATTGGCTTGACGTGTCCTGGAAGTAAGAGACTTTTGCTCTATACCTGTGCACAAAGCAGCTGTGTAGTATGTGTGCAGTAGCCTGTTACGATGCACATTGGAAATGCTGGCCATCTTTAACATTTCCAGAAGTTCTGTAGCCAGGTGGTTACAAGCTGGTAGAGCTCCCAGTGGCTTACAAACATCAGAAAACAACATACAAGTTCTCAGACTCCTCATAGACTAACCTCAATAGACCACATTTCTTATTGGGGAAAAAAAGGATGTATTCAGAGAAGCCAGAAATATGATGTTATGTAATGGTATCGCCATTACTCATTTTGCTTAATGGTGATCCAAGAAAATCAGTTGCTTGCTATATATAAATTGTGATTCCATGCTGTTACGTTACTAGTTTTAAGTTTGTAAGGTTGGGAATATTGATTTTTAGCTCCCATGCAAACAGTGAGAATTTCAATCTATAAGCCAAATTTCTCAGTAAATGAGGTACTGAAGTTAAGCCATGCACTGGCGAGCTTTAAAAGTGTTTGGGACCATAAATATCCCTATCAGAATCTTTGCTTTGAAAGTACTGTGTCCTGGCAGGTTCCCAGCCGGAGGATGGCTTTTGTGCCTTTTGACATTTAATAATATGAGGAGGGACAAGGTGAGAAAAAAATTGCACGGAAAAAAGATACATTTCCTAAATAAATGTTATCATAAAAGGTTGTGCGCAAAACATAGGAGCAAGAGTCACGGTAGTCTTTAACTGTGAAATCTGTCACCAAGTAGAGATGAACAGGATTTTGGTGTGAATTCAGATTCTTCTATACACATACATACACACACACATGCGCACACGCTCTCTCTGAAATGGCTTCCTCAGCATCTATGAGTGGGAAGACTGAAATCCTGGGCAAGCCAGGTGTTTGTAGTAGTGCCAAAGTAGAGCAGCAGATATTTTCCTAACTGGAATCAAGTGTGGGAATACAGATCAGGGCTGAACGTATGTGGAAAACAATGATCTCTTAAGAGCCTGTTGGCTTTTTGCGTATAACCTTCTGTGTGTATTCTGACAAGTTGATTATAAAATAGCTCAGAGAACTTTTTATGTATACAGAATATGCTTAATGGTGTTACTAGATGTCTTTTTTCTTTTTTTCGTCTTACTCAAACTAAACTTTACACCAGAATAGACTGAGGTTGAAACAAAGAAAAAGGAAGTGGAATTGGCTAAGATTTTAAATACAAAACCTCACTGTTCCTGAACAAAAGTAATGAAACAGTAGTCTGTGCAAGCTGTTGAAAGAAGGTGGCATTGTTTTGAGGGTGCCAGTGCATGGGAAGGCTGAGGAGGCCTTGCTCTGGCCATAATGCTGCAGATTCATTCATATCTAGCTGTGAGGCACGTGTATTTGATTCAAAAACGCTTGTTGATAATGGTCTCACTTTGTCGCGTGACTCACTGACAGAAATATGCCATTCTTTGCATTTTCCGGTATGGAAGGGTGTCCATCCGTGCAGCCTTTCATTTGTTTCATCCCAGGGTGGACCCTGAGGTGACAGACCTGCTCTGCTGGTTGCCTGTCACTCCTGAGTATTTGAGTCTTCTGTGCTGGTGGTCTACAGCTTAAATGTGGATGTCATAATAATGCTGCTCTATCCTCTGCGTGCCCTTTCCAGGCAGCAGAGCAGCTTTTGGATGCCCCCATCGAAGTGTGAAGGCTCTGTCCCTTGGGCTTTTGTGCATCTCTAACTTTATCGTATCATTATAGCACAGCAATGCTTAGTGTGACGGGTCTGGCAAAATATATGAAGTGCAATCTCTAGACAGTACTTTAATATGCCGGTTGTCTTGAATCTGAGAGTTGAGGAGGACAGTTTTAAAATCTGAAATAAGAGAAACACATTCAGTGGCAGCACACTAAAGTGTGTTGAGGTTTACTGGTTTGGTAGGACTGGAATCCAGTTACCCAGCACAAATTTTCTCTTGTGAGTTTTTCTATACTGGTAGCTACTTTGCTTGGAAAAAAGGACCAAACCTAAGTCCAAGCTTTACTGAAATAGCACTAAGTGCTTGAGAGAAGCGAGGCAGAAATAGACCTTTAAGCTGTGTGAAGCTATGGTATAGGCATTTTTTTCTTGTTCAGTTAAGAAATGGGATGAATGCTAACAGTGTACTAGTAGTTGATGTAATTTTAGGAAGATGTGAGAAACTTGGTTTTGCTTCAAGGATGAATTTATTCTGAATAGGAAACAGATTCCACTATAATTGTATAATAGATAGGGATATTTGAAGCTTTTAAAGATAATTAAATCTAATTTTCAAAAAACATGCATGCATTTAGTATCTTAAATGTCACTGACAGATCCTGGAAGACAAACTCCTAGGGATTTAACATCTTACGTTTTTTGTTTTTAAAAAGATGCAGTTTTTGTCCACTGCATGTCCTGAAAGCCAAAGCTTACAGGCAGACACACATACATCAGCCCCCTTCTATGCCCAAATATACTTGTTAGGGAATACTATTGCGACATTTGGCCCTGTACAAATAATAGCTCCTTTAACAAGTGTGCCTGTGGTGATATACATACTGCAACGTTGTGCTGGGGGGCAGGGGCAGAAAAGAGGAATTGGCAGTTTTTACATGCAGAAACTGTGTGCCTTTCTTTGTCTTACCCTGCTGAAAAGGCTGACTGAATATCCAAAAGCCTTTATTATAAAAATGAAAAATAAATTTGCAAAAAAAAAATTGCAAAAGAGTGTGACAGATATTTTACCCTAATAAAATAACTCTGTGCACTTGGGAAGGTATTTAGTCAAAAATAATTGTTCTCTGATTATATTTGGTAAAATACTGTAGGGTCTTATTTAGTTGCAGTCTTTCAGGAGATTGTAGGGATGGGACTTAAATGGATAGAGGCCCATGATGGAAACACTGAAACTTCCAGGATGTTGCAGACAATTAAAATAATACCATCTCGATGACTAATGGCACGCTCCCAAGAACTTAGGAAAGAGGTAGCACAGGATGCAGGCTCATTCAAGCAGATGTTTCTTAGTCTGTGCTATATTTAGATCAATAAAAAAAATCTGCTGGATGAAACATTTGCCTGTCAGGGATTCAGAATTTGATTTCCCTCTCCAATTTTAATTCTGATAAGATGTGAAGAGCAGATGAAAAGAGCAGAAGAGCCTCCTTCTGTGACTGGATTGAGTTATTTATACCGTTTTCTCACTGTATGTTAGAGCTGTTTTGCTGCTGGATGAAGTTCTAACTGAGATCACAAGACTCGGTGGTTTGTTTAGGGATCTTCGTGCTGCTTGTTTTACAGAGAATAGAAAAAAACATGCCTGGAAGTTTCTTAAAAGTTCACACTGAGAGAAAGTTAATAGTTAATAGTTTTAGTTAATAGTTTTTTAATGACAAGTTTGGTTTTGGGTGTGTCATGTGTCGTCGTCCCCCGTCCCCCCCCCCCAGATTTTTGTTGCCAAGCTCTCTTTTATGGAATAATGCGTTACCTCAGAAAATCATTGCACTATAACATCTGTAGTTCTGCACTGCTGAACATGTATGGGTAAGCTCCTGTCTCTGTTCATCCCCCACTGTAAACTGGTTGCTTTCTTTTGGCTTTGCTGTGCAACCTTGTACTGTTTTCATCCTTAGTTTTGTATCTGAAAACAAGGTAATTCATGTAATTTCCAGTATATCCAGTGCTCATTCTGATTTTAAAGCTGTATACAAGCCAGCTGGCTATTGCCACCCATTATGAATTAAGCTCCTCTCAGTAAATTGCATGAATTTCTATCCAGCTTTAATAACCTGGCAGTTTTGTTCATCTGTGTTGGCTTTATTCTAACTTTTGTGTATAAACATCAAGATTATTTTGAGGGGAAGCTGTTTGTCAGAAACTTACTTAGTGGAAAAGTGCAAAAAGCTTATTTGGTAATGTATTAGAGTAACTTTTGCTATGGAAGTTTAGTCACTTCAGAAATGGCTTAAATTGTTCCACTTTTGACAGCGTATGAATCACGGCTAGACAAGTAATGCATACTAATTACTATCCTTCTCTTTCTGCACATTTGTAAAATGTTTTTCCTGCCCAAGCTGTGGGTGATTCAGCTAATGAAGCAGGCAAACAGAGTGTATTTTTGACCCCTTTGGTACCCTGGGGGCAAGATACCATGTTTACAGTCATGCCGTGCTGACCAGGCACTAAGCCAGTCGGCATAACACTCTGTTATGCTAGTGCCCATGTCTTTCTACTCTAGGCGGGTGGTGTTGCTTTGAACTGACTACGCAGAAGGAGAAGTCTGCTTGTTCTGTGTTGGCTTGGTCTCCAGCATCCAGGGTGAGCTTTGAGGGAAGTACTCGCATGCACAGTACATCACCAGCCCAACACTTACAAGTTTTGTTGCTCCTGCTGGGTTCTCTCCACCCAGTTACAGAAGTGGCTGAAGTGTATGTGAAGAATAAGAAATGCAGAGGTGAGGTGTCCCTTGTACAGGTGTGACAACCCATCTGCGAAAGACATATTGGAAAAAATTGAAGTGGTTCTTAGACCTGCCTTCAGCCGCGGTGCAGGTGCTTGTAAGGGAGGCAAAGCGGCAAACTAGATACCATCCCAGAGACTCAAAATGGCTTAATTCCAGTGTGCCTGTAATAAACATCTCTGAAAACTGGCCTTTTATAGACAGTGCAATAAGTGTGAGGTAGAGCTCTTCCAGCTAGCACCAAATGCATGAGATCTGCAGTCAACAACGAAGTGTTACTCTCAAATATATTTGCACAGTTGCAAGCTGCACTGGTTGTGTGTACACGCCAGCTCACATGGAAGGTCTCTAACACAGTGTCCTATTATTATGGTTCACACATAAGCTTCACAAGCTAAGAGAGGAATAAAAACATGTCTGCTGGGCGTTGAAAACTGAGTAATGTTTTCAGGTTGTATTGTCAGCCTTCTTGCTCTTAAGTTTAATTTGTCTTGAAGTGAAATTTACATTCTGAAGTATGCATTTGGAAAAAAAAAAATTGGATGCTGCATTGGGTTATGCTGGAATGAATGTTGACAAGTGCTTTTGACCCACTTGCTAAGTTCTATTGATTTGCGCTCCTTTTAATAAGAAAGACTGCTGTGGCTTGAGCTTGTGGTGTTTACAGCTATGGAGTTGCATTCAAATCTGTGACAGGCATTGTCTTTGAAGCATATGACTAGTCAGAATAACACAGTGTGTATGAATAGGCAGTTCCGTTTTGGGGGGGGAGGTCATAGGTTTGTAGAAAAGGGTCTGGTTAAACGTCATTAATTCTTCCCAATTAGTGAAATTTTAGCCTATGGCTTGGTTAACTCAAAACCTACCTCAGGAGGCATGTAAGGCTCTAAGATACAAAAACTAGCATTTGCTTTTAAAGTAAAGATTCAAAGGAACTGATTAATCAAGATATAGACTCCTTCGCTGAGTTTTCTATTTTAATGTAGCTCCATTGGTACTTAGGAAACCTTTATGATCAGAACATTATAGAAACAGCAGCATGAAATGGGTATTTCTGTGGAAAGTGTTAAGCAAAGAAATAAAACGTTTGTTTTTCTGTCTTTTGAAATTAAGGCAGTTTGCTTACTGTCTGTATTTTAACTGTTAACCTTTTAATTAGGTTCAAAGTTAATAAAGCCTATTTTATCTCTAAAGTGTATAAAAGTAGAGTTTAAAATGTAGTCACAAGATCTGACTACTTTCAATCAGAATAGAGCTGCTCTTTCAGCATAAAAACCAAACTCTAATCCTTGGTCTTGGAATTGCAGGGTTTGGGATGTGATGGTAAAATAGAGAGGAGGGACCTGGTTTGAATGCTTCCTATGAAGAGTAGCAGTTTCATAGTGCTGTGAGTGCTGCTCACAGGAGTGCTGCAGCAGACAGCCGTGCTCCCTCTCTTCAAGCAGTGTTTTTATCAGTGGCACAATAGATGGCTGATGGTTTGTTGATGAATAATTTTCACATGGAGCTTAGGATGCAACAGCTTGCCTCATGAAATTGCGGAAGAGAACACAGTAGGGTTCAAGTGACCAGAAGCGATACCTAGCTAGCATATGCCTATGGATTTTTCCATAAGCTGCAATGCGTGGGTAGTTCTGAACAGGAATACGTGCACATGTTAAGTAGGGGGGGAAAACGTTGAATTAACGGGTGGAATTACTTGTGATGATTTTTGTTGTAATAGTGTGAAATTGAGATCGAGAGGGTAAACAGCATAGCTGTAGAGATCATGATAGAAAAATAACTTCTCACATCTGATTTCTCGCTGTGTTTTGTTTTCTGAAATGCCCTTTTTCCTTTTTTTGAAGGCCACTGAAAAGTGTTGTTATCTGTGTGCATGTGTCAGCCTGGCAGTGTAAATTTGATGGTGGCTACAATACATCTCCCTTCCTTCCTTCCTTCCTTCCTCCCTCCCTTCTCTCAGGGAGTGTTACCATAGCATTTCCCTCCCAGGGACTCTCTCGCAGAGCTGCAGATGGGATTCTCGCTATGAACTCTGTGCTGCTCAATCGGATATGCTCAGTACTGTAGAAGGAAAATGGGAAAGAAAGGGTGACTTAGCAACACGGATAAAGCTTTCCTGGTATTTCCAAGAAGCGAAAACCTTATTTGAAACAAAAGCTTGTTTTCATTAAATTGAGGATGGGATTTTTCTATCAAGGGAAACAAATCCTGTTTCTCCCCCCCCACCTCAGTCTGTTTTCTCTTGTCCAGGGAGATTGATTTGGAATAGTGACTGCCTGATCCTGGGGCTTACGTTTTTTTGTTTTGTTTTTTGTTTTTTCCCCCCCTCTCCTTTAGCTGTGGACATGGCTTGAAGAGTTGCAGAAAGAACTGCTTGATGATGTCTATGCTGAGTCTGTGGAGGCTGTCCAAGACCTGATTAAACGTTTTGGTCAACAACAGCAGACCACTCTGCAGGTTACAGTCAATGTCATAAAAGAAGGCGAAGATCTTATACAGCAACTAAGGTAAAACAAATTTTTATTTAAATCTCTTCTGGTGTACGTCTGATGTTCTGTGAAGCTCTTTCTGTTTTGAGGGTAGAGATGATGACTACAAGATATGACCTATAAATAAAACTTATAAATATTAGGACTACAATGATGTTTCATGCTGTACTGATGGTCTCTAACCCTCTGTTTACAGGAAGCTCAGTTTATAAACACTACCTCCACAAGAAGGAGATTTTGTTTGCATAAGCTACCTTTGTGATAGGAGCAATCGTATGTCTTTGTAGTCTGACATGCAGGACTCCACAGTGTTTTGAGTTCTGAGCCGCAGCCTTTTTATAAAGAGACACTTGAAATTGTTTTGCAGACTGATAAGTAACTTTATTGTAAGTTTGCAGTCCATTTCATTCAGTAACAATCCAAATAAATTTGGGCCCCAGCTGCACTGGTACATGTCCCCTTTGCTGCAGGAGCTGATATTATCATATCTGAATTTGCAGGTTTTATACTAAAGTAAAAATTAAATAATTCTTTTTATTATTATCTAATTTTGATTTATTTTTTTTTTCATTGCCAGGAAGGTTCAGTAAAGTAAATAGTTATTACATGCCACTTCCTTTTCACAATATAAGGGTTTGTCTCTGGTTTTAAATTTTATTCTTCCTTTAAAAAGAATGTTGTTAAATGTTGAATTAGTCAAAAAATGAAAGTAATCTAATTTCCTAATGCTTTTTCAAGTACTAAAACATAATTTGGACTTTTATTAACAAAGATGTACAGACTTAGCTTTCATGTAATATGACTTGCACTGACCTTATCTGGAACAGTCTTGCATTTTTGTGGTCGTGTATAGCATCCACATTGTATGGACTTTTTTTCAATAATACTCTTTTTCTTCCTCCTCCCCCCCCTTCCCCCTCTCTCTGCTTTGAATAGGGATTCTGCCATTTCTAGTAACAAGACCCCCCATAACAGCTCGATCAACCACATAGAGACAGTCCTGCAGCAGCTGGATGAGGCCCAGTCTCAGATGGAGGAGCTTTTTCAAGAACGCAAGATCAAGCTTGAGCTGTTTCTGCAGCTCCGCATATTTGAAAGAGATGCAATAGATGTGAGTGTCTGCTCTTGGAGTTGCACTGCACTTACTTCTCTTCTCATGTAGGAATGTTTATGCTGAGATGGTTGTGTAGTTGCATTGGCATGTGGCTCAAATGACTGATAGACTTGGTTCTTACCTGAACTAAGGCTTTTGTCTTGTACATGAAAGTGTCAGGAGGGCGCCGAGCTGAGCTTTTTGATATTAACTCCAGCTCTGATTGGCTCCCAGTGCATCTCTAAACAAGTGTCTTGTAAAATCATAGTGTACTAGTTGCTTCATCTGGTAAGTTTGGTTTGAATATCAAGCTACCTTGTTATAACTAGTATGCTTACATTAATATGAATAAGACTTGCAAGATGGTTTGGTACAAACCCTCTAAACTGTTGCTTTGTAGTAACACCCCTCTTCTCTTTTCCAATTCAGCAGTCTTTTTTCAGTTGACAGCTACAAGTGCTGTTTTGAATTCTGTTGTAATCTTCAGGGATGTTATATGGGCTGTCTGTTTGTTTTTTAAATAAGATTCTTTTCCACCTCTGAAAATAATGCAAAAGCAGTTGTAGTGCCATACCCCTGCAAAACTTCAAGAAGTTTTGAGGCTATCCAAATCTTGGAGGAGGGTTACAGCTTATCAGTTGGAAAGCTTCTGTTTATGTGCGGGGACATGCATACAAACAGACATGAAACTCCACGTGGAGCTTAGCTTAATAGAATTGCATTATAAAGCTTCAGCTAAGTTGATCATCTGACTTCTGTAAAACCACTAGTGCTGTACACAGCGACTGAAACTGAGTTGGTGCCTCAGAAGGTTCAGGGTTATCCATTGGTAATGATCCTGCTTGAGTATATAAATGGCTTATCTTGAGACTCTGGAAACTGGGAGTTACAGTGGTAATTTTACCTCTTTGCTGGTACATAGTAAAAGCTGCAGCTGTTGGTTAGGTATGAATGGTGTAAGGGCAAAGAGGCAGTCGGCAGAAGTGATAGCGTCTCGGTTTTTTCTGTTTTGTTCCACCACCCCCACCCCACCCCCAAAATCAGGTTTAGATATCATTGCTGAAGTCTGGTTTAGCTAAGCACATTGTTAGGAGCAATGCAGGAATAGGCAGACACAGTTCCTTGATCCGTGCCTATAGAGGAAGTGAGAGTGTGTGCTCTACAGTAATAACAACTATGGTGTAAAGGAAGACTAAGAAGGTTCTCTATTTTGCAATTCATGCTGAGGAGGTGAAACTAGTCTGCAGGGAGTTTGCTACTTTGGTTATGTGAGAGTAGCTGTTGTGAATATGCAAGGAAAAGGCTTGGCAGAATTGTGATTGTAATAATTAGTTGGATGACTAGTATATGTGGAGGAACGTAGACAATATCCCCTTTTATAGGATTGTCAGTGACTTTACAATCCCTGCAGAAGTGACCTGCAGTGTTCGATGGGGTCTGTGATGTTCTCAGAACACTTTTATTGAGGAAATGGCAGCTGTGGGGGGCAAGGTATATACCAAGAAAATTAATGGAAGAATTAGGTTAAAGGTTTGAGTGAAGTTCATGATTAAGGTGATTGCTCTCTGCTGTAGGTTACCTAAACCAGTATTCTACAATAGCAGAAGGCTGGTTGCAGGAGCCCTGCTTTGCAGATGTGTTCCAGTCCTTCAGTACAGGATAGCATCTGTATAGATAGTAGTACTTCTGTGTATGTTGTTTGGTGATGGCAAGCCACATATTCTAACTTGACAGGTCTTGCTTTTTCTGAAGCTGACACTTGGCATGCTTTGCATTGTGCACATAAAACATATAGCAAAGTACCAATTACCTTGTTGAAAGAGCAGGTGTATTTTGTTTATATGGCTTGGAAACAAAAATCATGTTTATTTAAGATTGCCAAGGAGCCCTCCAGGGAACAAAACAACCCTGGCTGCAGAGGGTCTTCAGCAAAATGTTCATTGCTTTGTTGTCTCTGTACCATGTCCTCTCTCTGCTTCCTCAGCAAAGCATGCTTCTCTTTTCCCTCTCCCTGAAGGCAGACATCTGTTCGGAAACTTCCGGGAAGAAAACACAGGGACTAGTTCCAGGTCAGTTGTTTGAAAGCAGAAGCTCAGCTGAAGTAACATGATAGTGAGGAGGAGCCAGATGCCAGCTAGGAACTTGCAGACCTTGTTTTGACCTCCTCCTTTGTCCTGGATTTTGTGTGACTGGCCCAGTCAATTAAGACTTGGCTGTAGGGGCAGTTCATTCAGGGGAGCATCCTGTGAAGACAGTTTTTCTGGAAGGCGAGTAGGGTTTCTAGCTTGTCTTACTGCTTGCAAAGTAACACAGGCTAAAATGGGACAAAGGGTTCCCCTAGCACTGCAGGGTCATACCGTGCAGCTGTGCTTCTGGGGACAGTGGTGAGATTTGCTGGCAGGGTTAGTCCTCTTCTTGTCCTTACTCTTCCCTTATTATTGGCTGACAAAATACTCTGTTTCTTTTAGTTGCTGTCTTTTTATTCTGCAACTTTTCAGATTCTCCTGCTCTTCTAAAATTGCTATAACTGCATCACTGTCTGTTTTGCCCCTTGCTCTTGGCATATAAACTTGACCTTCTCTATCCTTAGTAGCCTTTTAAGTGCCATTGGTCGTGAGCTATTTGAAGGACTCTGTTGCGAACGCCTGTGTTAACTAAAGGCAAGAAGTAGCAAAATGTAAGCGAAGGGGTCCCTTGCTAGGGGCTATGCTATTAGTAGCATAAGGGAAGAGGTGTATGGACCTAGCCAGTGGGTAGGTAACACTGGTGGCAATGTATGCAGCCTGAAATGTGTGTGTCTCATCTGTGTCTGTGCATTTTTGCTTGTCTGTAACTTAAATGCCTCGAGGCCTGTGTCAGGGCTCCACACAAAGCATACCACACACTTTTCAACTTGCAGCTTTATCTCTACTCTATTTTTGGACCGTACTTACAAGATGCCTGTTAAGTCATAGAGCTGAAAAGGCAAGGATGCAAAGTGCTGGATCACAGAAACCTAACTCTTCTCCCTTGACCATTTTACCTTTTTCTTTCTCCCCAGCACATAATATTTTCCAGGTCCTGGTTAGTATTCGGTTGGTACAAGGAATGCTAGTTAGACCCTTCTGAGAAGAGACTTGTGGTTCTTTATTTCTTTCCCACTCAGTGCAAAAGAGTCAGCATCCCTTCTGTGTTGTACTCTGCCTTGTGTCCTCTCAGTGTTACCTTTACATTTGTTAAAACCTAAGAATGTCAGGCAGCACAGACTCTGCACTAGGAACTTCTTGAACACATGCTATGGTAAGTAGTTACCCTGTGTTTGATCTGGGTTGTCCATTTCCTGAGAGCGGTATTAATTTGTGATTCAGTTGCTTTAAATGTCTATTAGTCATTTGTCTTTGTTCTGTTTGTTTAATGCTAATTGTCTTGACAAAACTTTAAAAACAAAATAGGAGCCTGCTGACTCTAAAAGTGTTGCTCATAAAGCAGAACTTCAGGGGAAGCCCTGAAGAGTGTGGGCAAAGAGTACTTAATGCATGTTATTTTTGTTTTAACTCTGCCCTCAATGCATTTCAGATTTGCACGGTGGGTGCAATGGCTGAAATAGATTACCTTGAGACACCCAGTTACTGCTGAAAAAGTGTAAGGATTACTGCCCTTGCTAGGAACCCCAGCTGTGATGTGCACTGACTTCTTATCTTTTGGATGAATGTGGGACCATGCTGGCATTATTTATTTATTTTGAATCGTGGGCTTCCTGGTCTTTTAAAGGGGACAGGGAATGTATTGCCCTTGTGTAGTGTTTCAGACTACTTTAAACAATGTGTGGGCCATGATCTTAACCTCAAGGTTGCATGAAATAATGTGGGAAGAAGTTACAGTTCTTACTGTTGTTCGTTGCTTGGAGGCAGTATCACTGAAACCTCTTGGCTGAGGTGGTCGCTGTCGTTCATATCAGGTACAGTGAATCTCAGGATAGTCTGAGAGGACATAGTGACTATAATCTACTTAAACTATTCCATTATTACGAAAATACTGACACTTAGCCACAGCAGTCTGCCATTGTGAGCTTATGGTGTTTATTACTTTATTTCCACTCAATTTGATAGTAAGAAAGTTAAGGTTTTGGCATCTGTTCTGAAGGGAAATAGACTGGCTTTGTTTTTATAACAGTGGTACAAGTGTGCCACGTAAAACCTTAATCTACTTTTTAATAGTGTTTAGAAAGACCATGGTGAAAGATGATGTTTGGTGGAGTTTCACAACCTTCTCTAACGCTCGGATTTTTCAGTTTGACCAAGTCTAACTACAAGTCTAGCTGAACTGGATGAAAATAAGGTGGTTAAATCTGATTTGTGAGAACTGCCGTAGTGCAGTGGGTGGTTTGAAAAAACAAATGTTAGGTGACCTCTGCTGCTTTTGATAGTGAATGAACACAGAGTTTTAAAGATGAGATGGGAAGAGCAGGTCTGAGGTGCTTGAGAGCAGAAGAGGGGGTTAGCTGGAAGTAGGCAGTTTCTCAGGCTGGACTGTCAGGAAGACTTGAAGTTTCTGAATTATTTCAGGTCAGTTAAAAGGAGATGAAGAGTAGAGAGAGGTGATGAGACATGTTGGGCATGGACCAAGTAAAAGGGAAGTAAAGGGAAGTTGTGAAGGATTTTGTGGGAGGGGAAGCCTGTGTGTGTGTTGAGAAAGGAAACCACTCATAATGCATAAATAGATTGTGTGTGTAATGTTTAGAGCACATGGAAGAGAGATGAAAGAAGCTTTAAGCAGTGGCTAAAAGCCTTGTCCTGTAATTCTTCCTGCATCGCTTGTCCATCAGCTTTTCAGTTTTCAGTGTTACCCCTGAAACATGAGTTTCTGCCTGTTTTCACTTGGGTAGAGCAAGCTGATTGGGGTTAGGGATTGCAAATAGCTATCCCAATTGTTTGGTATCTCCCATCATGGCATGTTGCAAAACTTGAATACTTAGTGAATCAAGTAAACTTTTGCAGAACACCTTTAAAACAGGGAGTAAACTCACTGATGCCACAATTTTAAAAATAATTGCTTGATGTGTCCATTTTTTTGTGTGAGCAGAATGGAAACAACCCTTCAAGAAATATTGTAGCTGACCACAGAAACTTTATGCAGATGACTTAATCTTGCTTTCTCCTCAGTTTTGTTTTTTTCTACAAGGCTTGTTTTTCTGCAATTTCTCTTGTAGTTTGGCTGTCTCAGTAAACTTCATAGCTCTGATTAACCACTTGGAAAGCATAGTGGCATATTCCTTTTGCTGACAGCAAATGACTTTGGTTAAATATTTATGCAGCCAGCTACTTTGTTGCTAATGCCCGTTTAGTCAGATCCTCTTTTTGCTGTGTCTTGCTGCATAAATAGGTGTTTTCCTGTCATTTAGCACCATTCACATCAGTTTGTCCTATTCCTGAAATCATAGAACTCTGCGATAAGCCATACTTGTTTTTTTATCTATAATTTTGCTTTCCCAATGAACTCCAGTAGTTTGTGGCAAAACTCTGCTGAAAATTCTGGAAAAAAAAATTGATTACAAGCTTGAGGGATAAGTGTATTAAACAGACTTGTTTGAAATACGTAACTGATGCGTCAAACCTGTGCCGTAAGAACTAAACCCACTTTGATCAATGGGGATTGTAAGCATTATCTGTTAGACTTAACAGTTTTGTATCCTAATTAAAAGGAGCATTTTACATTTCAGCCAGGTTCTGGACTATGATATGAAAAATGCACTTGTGTGGGCAGACAAGGAGGACTTACTGTTGCAGTACACGTGCTAAAAAATACTTCCTTAGCTACCCTTTTCTGGACATCTGATGGCTGAGAGTAAAATCCAGAATTCAAGTGTAAACTGAAGTGCAGCTGAATAATTTCAGCACGTAAAATTTAACTCTGATGTTACAGTATTACTTTTTGGGTTTGCTTCATTTACTAAGTACCCTGCCTTTTGTGACAAGTAGCGCTTCTCGGTTGTCTGGCAAAAGTTGAATGTGCTCACAGAGCTGTGGGGGTTTTTTTGTTTCAGGTTTTTTGTTGTTGTTTTTGGGGTGGGATTTTTTTTGTAAAGGAGCTTGAGACTGGTGTAATTGAAAGCGAAGCTGGCGCTTGATGTGTGAATTATTACTTGGTGCAGTCTGAAGAATTAAGAAGATGTTTTAGATCAACATTTTCCTTTAAAAGTGAAGATAAAAACATTTTCATTTCACCTGTTTCACAATCAATGTGTTTGGTGAAGGAGTACCTTAAACAAGGCAAGGGTACCCATAGTGTTGCAAGCACTGGTTGAAGGAGAGCTGTTGTGGTTCTCAAAGAGATTCTTCTTCTTTAAAACCCATGCTGAAGAAGCCCATGTCTGAACCGTGTTGAACCTGATCAGTGAAGTCAATTAACAGTGAGCAACTCGAGTTCCTGACCTCCATTGTAAGTGCAACATTCAAAATAAAACCACGTTGTCTAATGCGTAAGTGAACGTTGTCTTCCTCCTTTTTCCCCCAGATAATTTCAGACCTTGAGTCTTGGAATGATGAGCTCTCTCAGCAGATGAATGACTTTGACACTGAAGATCTTACAATAGCAGAACAGAGGCTCCAACATCATGCAGACAAAGCCCTGACCATGAATAACTTGACCTTTGATGTCATCCACCAAGGGCAGGATCTGCTGCAGTATGTCAATGAAGTGCAGGCATCTGGTAAGATGGCTCCTTCGTGCTATTCTGGGCAGTGGCTTTATAAGAATTATCCAGTTGTCTCTCCGTGGGATGTGTGAAAGTGACAGAGATGCTGGTTAACTGTAAACTGGAGACGTGAACTTTTTTTCCTTTTTACTCAAATCATTTGAGTTCATGAGAATACGTTGTCATTATGGCATGTAATTTTTATCTAAGAGTTGGCAACACCTGAAAATATTTAGGTTTTTGAGAAAGGGATTCCACTCAGGAAGTAATAAAATTAGAGTAAATAGCAAGGAATTAATTTTACAGTTAATCGGAGCAATGCACTCAAGCCATAATTCTCAGCTTCCAAGTGATAAATCTTCCTTTTCAGTTTCTTATGCCCCTTCACTTAATGTTTTTAACTATATACAGTCACCTAGGGTAAATCTCAGGCTTCTTGGGGTGGGGGGGAACTGCTTTTTTAAAGAGTGCAAAGACTACGCTCATTTAAGCAAATGCTCCAAGGATTAAGCTGAACTTTGAGAAGGAACTGGAAAAGTAAGTGTAGAACCGTGGAAACGGGCTGTTTGTCTTCGGAAGGCTTGTAAGTAATTTCTAAAGGACTGGCTGATTACAGGTGTTGAGCTGCTTTGTGACAGAGACGTAGACATGGCGACTCGTGTCCAGGATCTGCTGGAGTTCCTCCACGAGAAGCAGCAGGAGCTGGACGTGGCCGCCGAGCAGCACCGCAAGCACCTGGAGCAGTGCGTGCAGCTGCGCCACCTGCAGGCCGAAGTCAAGCAGGTACGCGTGGGCTCTGCCCCCGCGGGGCGGTGGGCCCCCAGGGCTCTGCCACGCCGCCTGGAGAGGTCTGTGCCCACAAACAGAGGTGGAAGACTGACTTCTGCTGTGTAAAGGCTTGCATCTGGAGGGGGGAGGGACTTTGAATCGAGCACCTAACTTCATCTTCTGTTGATAGGGGGGTTTCTACCGTGCATTAACAGTCCGTATTTCTACCTGGATACAAGTCCAGTATTTGAAGTGTAGAGCAATTTGAACCTGTGTTAAATAATCCGTACTTTTATCATTTCTATGGTGATTAATAAAAATGTTCGGTGATACTCCCTGAACGCTGACCTAATACATCTACAAATGGCGATAACATAATATCGGCAGGGTTTACTTTCTGGGAGAAGAAAAATGAAGTTTTGCTTTTCCTGGCAATACAGTGGCAAGTTTTGAGGTCCTTATCCGATAAACACCTAAACTTTTGGTGAATTTAAGATGCTGTGGGCAAAACCACTGAAGTAGGTGAAAGTTTAAAAACCAAACAAACAAAACACTAGAAAGGTAAGTGCTTTTGAGCTTGCTCACACTTGGCAGCATCACAGAAGCCTGCTAGAGTCTGTTGTATTAGTATGTCCCATAATGGCTCCTAATGCAACTTGTCCTTTTTCTGTTTGTCATGAGCTCTTACAAAAATTCATCTTCCTCATGAAACTGTGAATGAGAACTCCCAAGTTGTAAAGTAGTACCAAAGGGGTCCAGTTAGCATAGGAGAGGTGAATAGAAGGTTCCCAAAGTATTTCCAGGCAGCAGTTGGTTACCCTATAGTAGCAGACCCAAAGTTTCTGTGTAGTCTTAAATTCAGGGAATGCAAGGAACTGGTAGTGTCTGCTGTCAGTGCAATCTAGGCATTAGTCTCATATATGATCATCTAGTTCAAGCCTTTGCATACCTTACTGAACTATCCTGTGTCTGTCTTAGCACTTGTTCATGTTTGTAAATGCAAATTACAAATGACACCTCTCACGTGAGTAATGGTCGAGATAAAGTTATTACAGATCAGGATAGATTCTGTATTTAGTTGCATAATGATGAAGAAAAAAAGTGCACATTTGCAAAGGAAAGAAAAAATGAAAAGAAAGAATGTGAAAGCCAGCTGAGGCAGTCTCATCCCTTTGTGGTACATCAGCGGGTTAGGATGGGATGGGTTAGTAAGAAAAAGAAACTGTTAATTCCCATGATACTGAAATAATATTCAGTTACAGAACAGAATATAGCACTTGGGTAACATTTCAAAGACACACTATTAAATAGTTATTTATATTGCATGCTGCCACAATAAAGTGAGTACCTTGCTCCATTAGCTTTGTTTGTATGCAAGTTAAATGTGACAAGAAAGAGACACATATTTAAAACCTGTGTTTGCAGAACAAGTGTTCTGTATTTTGGCAGATATAAGCAGATGGTGAACATCATGGATTGTAGATTAATATCTATGTTGCACTTAGTATGTGGTTTGTAGGTCATTCTGTAAGATCTTTGTAACATTTCTGAACCACTGCTAGCCCTGACTGAAACTGAAGCTCAAGTTTAGATTTTTAAGAAAGCACTGTAAAAAATGAGTTCATCTTGCAATAAAGATATAGGTAGTATACTATCCTAGCCAGCTGCCTTTTTTTCAGTAGACTGAGATTTTGGAGAAAAAATGGAATCTCTTTATATTCCTAGTACATATCTCTATTGAGTGGGATTTTATGTTGAATTAAATGCTGTAATAGATGTGAATTTTCAAACAAACTTACATGAACATGTAGCTGACAGAATGTTTGTGTGTTACAAACTCCTTTTCCAGATTTTCATTGTACAGATTAACTTGCAATACTTCCCCAGCCTGAAGGCCTAAAGATTGAGTGGAACTAAAACTGAATGTGGTATTGTCTCACAGGATTTCTTTTGATCCCCTTTGGAATGCTTTGGGGCTAGCAACTTTCAGTTTTGTGATTTCAGTTGCCTTTTCAGAACAGCACATCTGATTTTAGTTTTTATTAAATATCAGGAAGCATGATCTTCTCCTGTTTCCTCTGCACCAGGAAAAACTTCATAGCTTAAGCAGGTCACAGCAGGTGCTTTACCTGAGAGTAAAATGACATGGTAAACCTCCTCTTCAGTCTGTTTTGTTTGTATTTTGTTGTCGGAAGCAGTGAACACATGGTTTTCCAGTTCAATTACTGTGATTTTCTGCCAGATTTATTGTTGATGAACTGGATGTAAGCATACTTATTATGTAGACGGGATACTGTCTCCACAGCAAGGATTTTAACAAGGTTTCCATTTGAATTTTTCCTGCCAAATTGACATTACTGCTACTGTATTTTCACACACACATATATATATGTGTGTGTGTGTGTGTGTGTATATGTATATAAAAAAATATATAGCTTGTAGTCATGTAAAAAGGTTAGGCTGGAATACTGCAGGTATTTTTCCATTAGGTTCATCTCTCAGATTACTGTAATGGAGACCAGCAAACTGTCTCCTGGCTTAGTGTTTTAGTCAAATACTTGCAAGGAGTCTTTTCAGTACTAGGTAGTGAAACTTCGAGTTTAGTTAATTCTTATCAAATAAGCACAGAAAGCAAATGAAAACATCCAGTGTTGCTTCTCCCTTAATTACCGTACCAGTTCTGCTTTGTGGCATTAAAGTTCTGTAGATCACACGTCAGGACTAGGAGGATGTAGAAGGGCCAGAAGACAAACAGAGGTTTAAAGGAAACCTGCAAAGAATTTGCTTGTCAACTTGATATGTAA
This sequence comes from Ciconia boyciana, assembly GCF_034638445.1. NCBI lineage: Eukaryota > Metazoa > Chordata > Aves > Ciconiiformes > Ciconiidae > Ciconia > Ciconia boyciana. Next base: position 82,226,352 of record NC_132935.1, read on the forward strand.
TAGGTGCAGAAAGGGCAAAACCAGGCAGAAGATTGCAGTGTAGGAAAACCTCAGCAGATAGGTGGAAGAGGATGCTCACTGAAATAAGAAGGGACAGCTGTACATGGAAGAAGCAACACTGAAAGGAAAATGTGACCATTTTATACAGGGCAGGGACATATGAGTTAGGTAGAGGCAGAAGTAGTTCAGAGAATATCTGTCTCATCCAGAACTCCACTTGCATGTTTGCCAGACAAACTTTTTTTTTCTTGCCTAAAATATAGCTGCTGGATTACTTATTTCTGCAATCACTCCCACGTACTCACTTTGGAGAATGAATGCTTTGCTTTACTTAACGTGCAGCATCTGCTTGGGTCAAAATCTCTACGAAGCTCCAAAATGCATTGGTTTTATTATGCTCATTAAGCCTTTTCAGTGCAATATTGTCTGCTGCTGTGATGATGGTGTATGTTCTTGGGTATATAGCTATATATTCATGTCTGTACAACAGTGTACAGATACTTGTACCAAGTACAAGCTTGTACCCTCAAGAGTACCTTGAGCAGCCTTGTGTTCTCACGTGCAGATCTTTTGGCTTGGTTCAAACACAGTCCAGTGCTTGAGCTCTGATTGTCCCAAAATACTACTCCGGAAGAGTATTCTGGCACTCTGTATAGTGCCATATGGATATGAAAACGTAGCTAGGACAGCAGGCTGAAGCAGGTGTGTCTCATGATCATGTTTAGTTAGAGTGAAAAATCAGTCCAAGAAACTAATCTTAAATCAAGCATTTATCTATAGAACTACCTGCTTGACCCTTTCAAGTGTCCCAGACTCTCAGTTTCATTTCCACAGTTTTGCTGATGCTCCGCTGATGCTTTTCTAGCCTGCTGAAGGCTGGGAGGGGAAAGATGGGGTGTGTGGTCCACCCAAACAGTGAGGTGGTGGGAACATGCCAACAAACACTGGAAGGCAGCAGCCCTGGAAAAAGAACAGGCTCGCTATTTACTAGTGCCTACGTTTTCCCCTTGAGTCAGAGCAGAGGGGAGGGGAAAGTGCTGCTGGCAGCTTTCCTCCTGTGAGTTCCACCAGCTTCTGCACTTGCACCCTAACCTGCAACAAACAGGAGGGCAAATCAGTGTTGTTTGAAATGGCAAGTTCTGTACTAGCTGTCTCTGCTGTGTATGATGGAATGCCAAGTCAAGAGGAGCTTTGAATTGGTGCTGCATATGCATTCTCCTTCATTATAAATTCTCTGGAGAAGGCTAAATGTGTTTTAACCCTAAGAAGGTATGTTTCATTACACTATACCTGGCAGAATTATTTTGTAAGGTAGAGAGGAGGGGGCTTAGAACTGCTTTCATAAGACAAAATAGAAATAAAAAAGGGATTTAAAAAAATCTTCTGCCCCCCATGTTCTTACAGTCAAATCCTTTCCTCCAAGCGTAGTTTCTGTCTACAGTCTGTTGGACCCATCTGGTTCCCTCGGAAGTTTCCCTTTTTCTTGCTCCTGAGGCTTACCTGGGCTTGCTCCCTTGAGTATTAACAACCCCCAGGTGTCTTAACAACCTAGAGACTCCCAGCTCCTTTCATGGTCCCTTTTGCCTGCCCCACACTGTGATCTGGAAGTGTCTCGTTGCAGTAAGAGACATTGTTCCAGAAGGCCAGAGCCATCCCCCCCGGCCCTGCAAGGCTCCACCTGACCCAACACTTTGTCCCCAGAGGAGCAGAATGTGCACCCAGGTATACATCTGGGAGCTGCTGTCATGTCCCACATCTACACTGCAGACTTACTCTTTTCCACAGACTTGCAGGTTTTGTATAGAATAATTCAAATACACGCTATCAGGGGAAAAAAACATGTTAGCAATTAGTTGTGCAGGCAGAAGTGGGGAAAACTGCATTACTAATACAACAATATTGCAGTCTGGATAAACGTAAGACAAAAGGTGAGATTGCGATGCAGATTTGAGGGAATGGATGTTGTGTTAAGATGGCTAGACCTCAGTTGCTTCAAGCTGTTAAAGACATGTTAGAGTATACTTGGGAAGTAGACCACATGTGCCTTTGTTTTTAAGGATTTGTGTTTTAATAGGTCCTTTGTCTGGTTTCCGCCTGTGTTTTCACTCTGTGGTTATGGTGTGTAATAACCTGGCACAGTAGAATTAATAGTAGTGTTGTGTATGGATTACTAGATGAGAGTATTTAGAGTTAAGAGCTGTGACTTGGTACTTGATAAGTGTTAAGAGCTAACTGTGATTTGCTAGTTAATATAACTATTACCAGTGGTTAAAGGTCTAAAATCGATTTGTAGGAAAAGATTAGAGAAGGTATGCTTAAACTGGTTATTTTCAAATCAGCTGTGCCCAGATGAGTTCACCCTAGAATACCTAGAAAACTGCCTGAAATAATGTCATAGACATTAGTGCTTATCTTCTCCAAACTTCTGGAGACTGGATGAGATTCTGGAGGCCTGGAACTAAACATCTACTTTTCAAAAGTGGGAAAGGATTAGCTAAGGGAGGATTATAGGTCAGCTAGTTTAACATAATTCCCAGGAAAAATACTGAAACAGGTAGATTATTAAACCTGAACAGTGACGAGAAGTGGAGAAAAGGCTAACATAAATTAGTTAAGTATAGCTTCCCCTTGATAACACTTGTTTCTTCCTGACAAGGTAACAGGCCTTCTGGGTAGAGGTGAAAAAGCAGATGACATAGATCTTCCTTCTATTAAAGCTTTTAAAATAGTTTAGTTCAGTCTATCTGGGCCTAGTTTACTATGAGAATGTCATATGAGACTACATTACCATGAATGATAACTTGCTGGAAAACCCTACTCAGTAGCAAAAGTTATTAAGACACTCACTGGATTGGAAAACAGATTTCAAAATTTAAAAAAATCTGTAGAAGTCTGTTTGTATTTGGATACTAGTTCATGTTTTCAGTCAGAAAATCTACATGTTAGAGTAGAGATTATACTTTTAAATTTGAAGATAAAGGCAAAAGAAGATGGAAAAGGGATTTGAGTTCATCAGAAGACACTAGACTACAGTTCAGAATTGTCTTGATCTATGGAGGATTGTGCTGCAAGAAGGGTATGAATTTCATTAGTGACAAATAGAGAGTATGATGTACTGGCAGGAATAATCAGCTGAACAAATACAGCACAGGGGTAATTACTGGCTGGGCAGCAGTTCCCTGTAAACGTTGTACAGATGACAGTGGATAACCTGAATTATGCCCAGCTTTACTCAGTATTTGAAAGATTTTGATCAAAATGATGGTTATCAACTGGAGAGAGCTCGTAAAAGAGCAGCGAGAAAAATTAGGTGGCTAACTTCACATAGGAGAGGTTTAAGAGACTGGGGTCAACCAGAGAAGAGGGGCCTAGAGGAGGGAATAGCGTAACGTTCTTGAGAGAGGAGAGGGAAAAACAAAGCTGATGCTAAGAGGGAGGAAATGTTTGGGGTTTTTTTGTCTGTCACGGGCAGGAAAAACAAAATGAGCTGAAATTAAAGTGAGAAAGATGTGAGTGTTAGATGTTGGAAAGAAGACTTATGGTGATAAAAATGTCTGGTGAGAGTGTAGGATGTCTGTTACTGGAGTCTTGAGTAATGAACAAGGCACAGATCTTTTGGGAGGGGCCTTAAGGTTGCATGTTCCTGGTGTTAATAAGGAGTGCACTAGGTGGCCTCCTGAGGCTTCTCCCCACCTGGGGATTCTTCTGGTTCCAGTGGACATGTCAAAGAAAGCACATGCTGAAAACAAAAAATCTTTAAGCAATTAGAAGACACTCAGTGATCACATTTTTCTCAACATTAATATTCAAAATTATTTGCTTATTTTTTACAAAGCTGCATGTCCTCAACTTACATTACTGACAGTGGCTCTTAGGCAAATATTGCTTGTAACTTGTTCCTGTTTTCCAGGTGACAGAAATGGTATTCAGAAACACAACCTTATTCAGAGTATAAACCGAAACCAGAAGCCTGTAGTAGTTGACTGAAAGATAGGAGTTGTCAGCTAAGTGAAATTATAGTGAATGTCATTCACTGTGTTTATTGAATATGTAATTCACTGTAAATATTTAATTAATAAATTATTTAGTCATCAGTTCCAGTACTACATGTGACCCTAAATGTTTTTGTCCCTAGCAATGATGTTTTTCTTGCTGGTTGGCAGTGGAATTGCATATTTCACAGTCTTCTCTTTTGCTACAGGTTTTGGGCTGGATCCGAAATGGGGAGTCAATGTTAAATGCTGGGCTTATCACTGCTAGCTCTTTGCAGGAGGCAGAACAGTTACAGAGGGAACATGAGCAGTTTCAACATGCAATAGAGGTAAAAGCACCATTACAGTGACCATAGCCAATAAGTCCTGTATTACAGTTAATGAGTCTCTGTAAATAGCACTGCAGTAAGGAGATGTATCTCTCCTGTCCCTTTTCATACTGTTGGGTTAACGCTACAATATTTTGAGTTTAGGAAAAGCTGTTGAAATCATCTTATGGCAAAGAGATAAAAAAACTTACTGGGAAGGTGAGGTTTTTGTTCTTGTTCATTTTGGAGCTGCAATTCCAGGTGAACACATCTTCTCAGTGCCTTTTTGCATCTTTGTAAAGCGATAGCCATCTTCTGATTGGAGAGGAATAAAAAAATTATAATAAATCGAACAAGTCTGTTCACAGCGATTTTACCAAAAATGGTGTTTCCCTTTGTTAGAATACAACAAAATAATGCTAATTGTTAAAGTTAAGAATAAATGGAACAGCAAACATCAGTTTTGTGTATTCCCATATGGTCCTCTAATGTTTCAATTTTTGTTTGATAGTAGGTTTCACTGAAATTTGTGTGTGGTGGTGTGTCCATCCTCCTGCCATGATTTCAAACTAAACCTATCAGATTGGTCATATCTCTGCAAAAAATAGGCACAGATCTTAAGATTGACTGGAATGCAGTATTAGTAAATTGTATGTGCGATTGAGGGACTTTAAGGTGATATTGATTATATAAAACACAATTCTTTTTAAGAACTTTACTGTTCTTGAAAGATTAACCAAAGTTATGATTGTTTGGGAAAACTATTTTCAGAAGTAGTCTGTTGTGCAGTAACTCTTCATGTTCGTCTGCCGTTCTGGGTTGTGGGTTTGCTTTTTTTTTTTTACAGTTTACACTGTCTGTACCCTCATTTTGAGAGCTTTGGTAGCTCTTAATTATAAAAATCATGAGACCTCTAGACATTTGTCAATTTAAGGAAAGATTATTAGGAAGCTTAAATTCTGAGTTTTCTGGATCATTTTGTACTTGGATATAATAATATTTATTACAGTTAGAGGTTCCAGATTTTAGGCAAGTATATGTTCACACAGAGAACTACAGTTAAAAATTTGCTTACACTGAATGGAGAATTGTCTTTTGTATTGTCCTGCATGCCTGCACCTTCATTTACTCACTACTAATGTACAAAAGACTGTGGTAAAGCTGTGAGGACAGTAACAGCAGTCAAGCCAAAATAAGACACATGCTTCCATCTTCTTCCCCCCCCCCCCATGAAGGGAAAGAAAATCAACCTGAAATTCAAAATTATAACAAAGTGTACTGCAACATAGATATTCCATGTGTGGCTTAATACTATGCAGTGGCTGTTGCTTGTAAAATGCTACTCATTGTTGATTTGATGATAAATCTCTACAGGATTTATTTCCTTTGTATTTGCATAAGTGAAGTCATGCAGTGACTAATATTAGACAGTTATTTTTAGTTAATGGGCGTTCGTGCATGTGTATAGAAGTGTCATTGACACAGTGGAAATGTGAGCCTTTGAGGTCTTCAGGAAAATGTACTGAAGTGTTCCACTGAACTCCTGAATTTTCACCTCTTGTCAGAAAACGCATCAAAGTGCCCTGCAGGTTCAGCAGAAGGCAGAGGCAATGCTGCAGGCTAATCACTATGACATGGATATGATCCGGGAGTGCGCAGAGAAGGTTGCTTCCCATTGGCAACAACTGATGCTGAAGATGGAGGACCGTCTCAAGCTTGTGAATGCCTCTGTTGCCTTCTATAAAACTTCTGAACAGGTACAGAAATGCTACGTGATCTGTGTCTGCCTTGGTTAATTCTTCAGTGAGGCATAAACCAGCATTACCTAAAAAAATGGTTGACTAGGTTTGGTTATATTTACTAATTTGATAACAGCTGCAGTTATACAAAAAATGCAAAAGGCAAATCCTCTTACTAGCTGCCTTAGAAAGAGAAACCATGTGTTACAGCCTTTCAGTAGATACAGTGGTCTTGTAAGACAAAGGCTTTTTACCAAGGCCTGTAGCGACAGGACAAGGGGCAACAGTTTTAAACTGAAAGAAGGTAGATTTAGATCAGATATAAGGAAGAAATTTTTTACATTGAGGGTGATGAGGCACTGGAACAGGTTGCCCAGAGTAGTTGTGGATGCCCCATCCCTGGAGGTACTTGAAGTAAGGTTGGACAAGGCTTTGAGCAACCTGATCTATTCAAAGGTGTTCCTGGCCATGGCCAGGAGTGTTGGACTAGATGATCTTTAAAGGTCCCTTCCAACCCAAACCAGTCTGTGATGAATGAGTCACAGACAAATTGTACTAACTACTGAGAGACTACAGTGTAATTGATCTTGCTACACTTGCTTCAATTAGCAAACTTCAAAGAAGGTACACTACCAAAGTGCAGTGGTTATTGGTGAAGACTCAAATCTTCATCTGCCTCTTCTATCACTCTCCCCTTTAATATTTCTCAGATTCTTATTTTTAATTGAGAAAAGTCTTGTAAAACATTTTCAAGATGAAACACACTGTACAAGTGCTTAGTTGGATTTCTGCTTGTTTCAAGAAGTTTTGCTTAAACCATAAAAAACTTACACAGAGGTTTTAATGGAAGTACTTCAGATGGCTAATTCTGTTTTTTTGTGTGGGAGTCAGAGAAAAATCAGCTTCATCCTGCTTGTCCACAGAAGAGTTAGGGGGAAGGTTGGCAAGGTTGCTTTCTCTGCAATTGTATCTTAAGCCCATCCTGAACTATGCAGTCACAGAGGCGGAGAAAGATGAGCAACTTCAGGGATAGCCTTCTAAGCAATTCCACGTAAGCAGGCCAATGCTAGCAAACCTGCAGCCAAAGTTTGTTGTCTTCTCTTAAGTCCCAGTCAAAACATGTCAGAAGCTAACGTAAATGTAGGGCGTAGACTGGTTTTCCATTTTTTTGGCTTGAATTTGGAATTTTTGTCGTACTGAATTATATTCGAGTTGGACTACTTCTTCCTGATAGGTGTGCAGCGTGCTGGAAAGCCTGGAGCAAGAATATAAGCGAGAAGAAGACTGGTGTGGGGGAGCAGACAAACTGGGTCCCAACTCTGAAACAGATCATGTTACTCCCATGATAAGCAAACATCTGGAACAGAAGGAGGCATTCCTAAAGGTAGGGTTTGCTATTTTTTGTGGTCTTCTGTGTCTTGAAAATCATGCAGTCAAACGCTCACTCCTACAGTGCTGAAATGTGTGTGGAAAGCAACAGTGCCACTCAAAAGCTACAGGTATGTCCCAAACTGCAAAGATGTGGGAAATAGCACGTTAACTGCTTCTGACAGTGATTAGGAGAGTACTGCCAAGTGCATAAAATTGTAGCCAGTTTTATAAATATATTTCCTGTTGAACTTCAATAGATGTCAGGTCTCCTACTGTGACTGAAGAGGAATTGGGAATCGCTGCTTTGAGCAACTGTCATTCTAAAGAATGCTTAAAGGCTGCTGCTTTGGAAGAGGAGTGACAGTCACATAGTGCCATTGCTGCCTGTGCATCAGAGCAGCTCTCAGATGTACTTGGACTACAGTAGAGTACAGAAGGAGGAAATTGCTAGACAAGCGTTTGGGAGTAGTTGGGTTTGTGTAATAGTCTGCAGATAAATGAAAATTTTTTGTTCCAACTAATGTCCTAGTGAAGAGGGTTATTGATCATACTGAATAAATGTGTAAAGGATGCTTGCAAAGCGGTGTAACTAACCCTGTAACCAAAGGCTTTTTCCAGCATCACCTTGAAAGATGTCAGAGTATAAAACTTAGTTTTATTAAAAATCTTTTTGTTCTTGGTGCATTGATGAGAACATCCAAAAATGTATTAGCATAGCTCTAAGTATACTGTCAACCAGATCTTTCTGCAGCTGGCATGTGAGTTTCCAGTCTTTGTGTTAAAACAATTTGAGAAATGGCTTAGTGTCTCTGTTACTGGACCTAGCCATGATACCTTTATCTGACCTTTTAAAGTAGCATTTCATGTTCTGCTTATTAAAAATAAGGCAGCCAGCCCATATGTAGTATTTGGTGTACATTAAGATGAAGGCAGCAGCTGAGCTGAGTGGCAATACGGTGGTAAGGACTGAAAGCTCTCAAGGCCTTGCCTTAATATTTTAAGGGCATGTCTCAATATTTTAGCACTTTGGTTTCACTTCAGCAGAGTGTTTACTTTTTGTTTAAAGTAGTGGTGGATGTTTTGGAATATCCAGGTGATTACAGAAGCATGTGAACTCTGTTTACGCAATAAATAACTTCAAGTGGCACATGGCACATACACAAAACAAACTTCTCTGTGAGCTCTGAGTCATGCTGAAAGTTCTAGAGCAGGTAATTGCTTTTCAGGATCTTCAGATAAAAAGTAATAGCATTTTGTTTGGGTTTTTTTCTGCCGGATAAGTAAGGATTAACTGTTATTTGTTGGGAAAATAACAGCATAAAATAACTATTTTAGTGCTTGGGTTGGCTTACTTGTAGACGGATTTAACAAGCAACGCTTTTTAAAATTGGAGAGGGTGGGAAATGCACAAAAAGGAGATGAGGAAGGTCCTTCATCAACTTCTGGATGTGTATGTGTGCATCTTCAAAGAAAGTAATACCATTGACTCTCTAGGCTTGCACACTGGCTCGGAGGAATGCTGATGTCTTCCTGAAATACCTGCACAGGAACAGCGTAAACATGCCAGGGATGGTGACACACATCAAAGCACCTGAACAACAAGTCAAAAGTAAGGGGTTTGTTGTTCTTTTTTTCTCCAAAGAACGTGATCATCCTGTGTTGTGGTGTGTGTGATGATGGGGGAGTGAAGCCTGCCCAAGTGGAAGGAGTTCTGTCAGGCTTAACAAGAAATAATTAAAATTGCTCGCACACTTTGAAGGAGCTGCCAGTTATTAAATTATCTTACACCCAAATGAAGTTGCTTTGAATTTATTTATCTCCTGCTTACACTTAATCTTCTTTCAATTTGAGACTCAAATGTGCTCCTTTTGTTCAGAGAATGAGATAGTAAACTTCCACATGATAATGTTTGGTCTGAAGCCAAATGGGAGCTGATCACTGTAAGCTTACTCAGTGTGTTAGTGTGGTACATTCTGTGAGTTCCTTGGGAGTGCCAGGGTGATAGAAGATAATCCCTCAAATGATGCCCTTGGACCCTTCATGTAGTTGAATCAGTATTAAGGAACTTCATGAAGTATAGGATAACTGACATCATGTTTAAATTAGATGTGTAATAGGTAGTAGCTGACGTGAGGCAGGAAAGAACTAATACATGGGGCTTGGGTTTTGCTGGGATTAATTCAATATAGTGCAGCTTTAAGGTGTAACATGCACTGTGGAGAATGGAGTAGAGAGAAATCTGTAGGGCTTTCCAGGACAAAAGGACAGAAATTAATAGGGTATGCATAACTGATGGGTGAGGTAGGCAGAACAGAGATCAGAGAGAGATATTCAGAAATAAATATTGTATTTTACTCATTTATGTGCCACTTGTATTCTGCTTGATGCATTTTGAAGCTGTGACTCAGCACTCAGACCATGCTACAGACTTAGAACCAGAGAAGTCTAATTGTCTAATTAATTGCTGTTTGCAGCTACCCAAAGGGGAGTTATGCAGAGAATGGAGCCAAACTCAGAGGAACACAGCAATAGGACCAGAGGAAACAGCAAGGAAAATTCTGAATGGATATAAGGAGAAAGTGTTACAGCAAGAGTGAGAAAGCACTGGGTAGAGCAGGTTGCCCAGAGAGGTAGTGGAATCTCTGCCCTTGGGAATTTTTAAAACTCAGTTGAACAAGCCCCTGAAAAATTTTGTAGTTAGTCCTGCTTTGAGGAGGAGATTGGAACAGATGGCCTCCAGAGGTCACTTCCACTCTAAATTATTTGATGACTCTATCAGAAAAGGACATGCTCACTGCTTCACTTTACTACAAGGGGAAAACAGTTTGTGTTAAACTTACCCACATACCTGACAGTACTCAAATTGAAAATCTCCCTGTGTTGAATTTTTTGTGTTGGAAAGAAAATAGGGTATTGGCCATACTTTTCACCCTAAGGAAATAATTGGATTGTGGCAGTTGAAACTTTGAGCATGTAGGGCTAAGACAAAGGATTGTTTTTCCTCTGTCCCCAAGGCTGTACAAGTTATAGAACTGTACAAGACAAAATCTCAACACAAATGCTGGCAGTATCAGTAACTGAAGAAGTGTTGCTGACATTTGCCACTTAGCTCTTCTCTTAGTAGTAGACAAAGAAAACAAAGCAGAAGCAGGCAGGAAGTTGTAGCTACCACACTTACTGAGTATAAGAAAAAAATGTTAGGGCTTTTAGGCAAACTTTTTAAAAATTTGGATTTGAAAGCTGTGTAGAAACAGTCATTCTGAGAAAGGTAAGTGTGTTCAGATGAGGAAAGAGTAGAAAGTCTCTGCTAATGTCCTTAAGAATAATTGTATGTCAGAACCATAGTGCTGTGCCTGTTCTGTGTACATTTAAAATCCTGGATGAATAATACATGTTTAAAAAGCAACAAAAAAAGCAACAAAAATCACCAAGCAGGGAAAAAAATAAGCTATGTGCTCTAATGCTTTTTCCCCACAAGCCATGTAATATAGGCTTCTGAGAATTAAACATGAGACAAGATAAAACTAGCAAGGACTCCTTCCTTTTAGGTCTCTGGTATGGTGGTAGCTGACCAAATGATTTAAAAGTTCACTCTGATCTTCCTGTTCAAATATGCATGTAAGGAAAAAAATCTCTTTTCATCTCTTTTCATGTCTTTTCTAAATCGATAGAGAAAAAGAAATAATAGAGTGTTATTTCATTTTGGTGAAATAGAGGTTACGTGTTCTGGACCATTCTGCTGGACACACTCATACTCAGCTGTATGCTTGAAACAGTGTGTCAGACTGATCAGTATATAGTATATAAATGAACAGTTTAAAAACTTGAGTAACCCTTGAGTTTCTGCAGAACTGCTGAATGCTTTTCAAAAACCTCATTCAGTGGCATACTTGATCCTTATTCGCAGCTGCAAATTATGATATCTAGAAACACAATGTCTTAATCTTGGCAAAGTTTAGCTAAGCACGTGCTTCATGGGAAACAGGAATCACAATGGTGCTGAACTCTGAGAGGTGTCCTTCTGTCCCTTCACACCAGTGTAAATAATTTCCTTGACCTGGAGTTAAGAGTATTCAAATACTTTATTGGACACCATGTCAAAGCTGAATTTTAGGAAGGAGTTGTGGCCTGAACCTGTGCTGTGGCTGGTGGATTCAGTCGGTGACAATTGCTGTACGCTCAGAAACGGAGCATCTTCGTCTTTACTTCTGCTGCTAATTTCATGTGCTTCTTTGTTACCTCTGTCTCTGCTGTACGGGCTGCAACTGAACATGGTGCGGGAACTTTTCTAGTGGTGCTCATATTTTTAGATAGGCTGATAGAGAGTGCAGGATGCATGGAAACAGCTGAAAGCTCTCTGAGCCTGAAGAATAAGCTGGAAGTTTGGGAAACAATCCTAACAAATGTTGGAATCAAAGAAAATAACAACAACAAGAACAACAGGGACTATAGTTCAGAAGGCTTGAGATAGAGCTGCTCGTCCAAACCTAGTATTAGATGTTGATGTTCTATAACTTCCTTTGGATATTTTATATAATTTTTTTTTCTCTTCCTTGTCAGTCCAAGAAATTAATGGCAATAACACTAACAGTGCCCAGCCAAATGTCTCTCACTGGCTCGCCATCTGTATCATGTCCTGACAGGACAAATGCTGTTCCAATTAGCTAAATTCACCTTGCTTGCTCTTTGTCAGAACTACTTCACTTGCGTCACTATCAAGATGTCTCTTTTTATATGGGGTGTCCAGTTGGGTGTATTGTATTGTATAATGATAGTTGTCTGTGTGTGTGCCCCTCGCCACCCCCCGAAACCTGGCATATATTCTGGGTAAGCGTTTTGGAGGTGGTGTAAGGCAGAAATAAAACTGAGAAAGCAGGTGAGGCTCATAGCAGATCAGCTCATGGCTTGGCTAAGGAACAGATTGGTTGAGGCATATTTGAGGGTAGCCTGTCCAGCAGGAAGGAAACCTTGGCTGCAGTGACCAGATTCCAACCAAAAGCAAGTCCTGGGTGATCTCAACACTCTGTGGCAAGTGGGAATACGGCGCTTCCAAGCAGGAGGATGTTGGCAGTGATGCAGACAGGTTTCATAGTCCTCAGGGAGGCTGTGACGAGTGGTTGTACTTGGTCCCAGATCACTGAGAGAGAGAGATGCTTTTCCTCTCAGGCTCCCTTTATTTGAGCTTCTCTGTCAAACTGTTTCTTGGAGTTGTTAGCTTTTGGGATGTACAGCATGGTGGACCTGCACAGTGGCGCAGGGGAATGCAGAGGCATTAAGAGGCCTACCACCCAAGAGCCTCCATTCATAATTATGGAAAATAGCCAGCTGTAGGTGTGAGTAGAGAAGCAAGTAAAGTGTTACGGTGAAGAATGAGCCTTTTTTGTGGTCTCTTCTGCTTCTGGTAGACCTCCCCTTGGGTCCTTTGCAATTCCAACAGAATCACCTGGCAGAGACGTCGGGTGTCCTCATTCCATGTATTTCAGATTGCCATCTGGGTTTGCAGTAGCTACAAAGTCTGGTAGGGCTACTGCTCTGGAAGCAGCTTGGGTGAAGTGAGCTTCACAAGAAACTGCTAGGATTTCTTTGAAGAAAAAAAAGACAATAAACATTAAAGAAGTAGAGTTCAGATAAAATCTTCTGTATATTGTAAGCAGAAGGTCTTTGCCATCCAGGAAGAATTTATATGCCAGACATGAAATTGCAGGTTCATGGTGGAATTTGGGTGTGACTTCCCAATGGCAGACAGTTTCTGATACTCAGGAATGGAATAAAAAATTGTGGAGTTAATTATTTGATTACCTGGAAATTCTCTCAAGGCTCAATGAGTCTTCTTACTCAACAAGTCATCTTACTCAATTATACTGCTGTTGGTTTTGATTAATCTTTTTGAAGGGGAATTACAAACTTAGTAATTTTGTGTATTTGTTATTAGTTGGATTTCTGTACATTTAGTATCTGCTTACGTTGCATTTGGTCTTGTAGTGACCTAAGGTTGGTTATTTCCCCAAAGGTATTATATTATTAAAATATTTTATAGGCGACTGGTATATTCAGAAAAGTTATTTTTTTATGATGATTAATATGTTAAGCATGTTGTGATTACTTGTGCATGCTCCTTCTTTCTGAGGAAACCCCATCAAGAACCACCTTTATCATACTACATTTTCAATTCTGTTATAAACAGTGGCAGTTCCCATATGAAAAATACTTGAGAGGAAAAAGGCGTTACTAGTAAGTTTGAATTGCATCTCTAGTTTCTTTAACCAACATTTCTGTAAATAATAATGAAATGGGAACACTCTGTGTTTCATGAATATCAGGAAAAAGAGCAAAAAAGAGTAACAGAAAGAGTAAGTGTATTGTAAATTCTACAGTATGAAGTACTTTATTCTGCTGATTTTAATGTGATATTTCAAAATTGGTTGTCATAACCTCTGTTGAAACTATTTTGATTTCTTCAGATATCTTGAATGAACTCTTCCAGAGGGAGAACCGCGTGCTGCATTATTGGACCATGCGTAAAAGACGTCTTGATCAATGCCAACAGTATGTGGTGTTTGAAAGAAGTGCCAAACAGGTAGGGGTTTTATATAAAAATCCTTTGCAGTGTGATTGAGGTTTGACATACACTGGCTTGTCCCACAACAACAAATTTGACCTCAATTTGCCATTGACTTCAATATTTCAAATGGTTGAAAGATCAATGATTAAAACAGAAAGTAAGTTAAATTATTTGCTTTTCCTTTAATACAGAACAACGAAATCTGTTGAGGCAGGGTGTCTTTACTGCTGTAACTTAAAGGTAGTGTTTTGCTACTGCCAGCTTGAGCTGGTACTGGTGAATCTGATTTCTGCAAGCTTGTGTTTGAAAATTGTTACGCTTGTTAACTTTTACACACACACCTAATTTGACCAGGGAAATAACAGGCAGCAATGTTTTTCTCTGATGTTGGGGGGAAATCTAATTAAGTTGATTGGCAGTTCTAGAAAACTGACAAGTTGGATAACTCATTAAACAATAATAACTGAATGACTTTGGAAAGTTTTTGCAGTTCTGCGTGTACTCGGTTTCACGGTTTCTTGCATGGTAGATCCACCTCTTTGTATTTTGTTGAATTTATCAGTCTGGAAAGAACTATTAAGTAACTACCACACACAGAAAAAATCCACTTCACTAATCAAAACATAAGCCCTAAAAATAAGTAGGGGGTTCCAAGGCAGCATTTGTAACTGGAATGATCTGCAATGGTGTTTTACTACTTTTTTTTTTTTTAACTGGATATAGGACAAAGAAAGGAAGCTATCTGTTCCTGTTCTACGGAAAAGGACACAACGCCCATAGTGTGAAATATAGTTAGATCTACTTTAAAGGACTCAAAAACCTAATTTTTCATTTCTTTGACAGCCAATGTAGACAGAGGCATAAATACTAGTGATCTGTTTTGATCTCTAAAAAAGATTCCTAAAGTCTGCCTGTCTTGATTTCATGAAGAAAATAATTCAAGATAAATCTTGGAGTGAAGTTAGAGATTAATACCTCTTTAAAACACCATCATCACCCCTTCCCTGTCCCCCACCCCACTTTTGAATAACCTTAACTCCAACCTCTGCCAAGCACATGATCTACTTGCTTTTGTATAGAGATTACTGAGTAACAAACACCAGAGATAAAGATCTGTCAGCATTTTCATTGTAAATCCCATTTTTCAGCAATCACCAGTTCAGTCATCGCAAACCCTATAGGACTCCACACTGTAGACAGAAAATGGAAATGTTGCTATGTTCATTTAGGTTTTTGTTTGGAAGAACCCATTCTTTGTGCTTTCAGAACTTGATGCCCTGCTATGGGAGCAGATACCATAGTATTTTGTGAGGAAAATGGTAGACTCTCAAATCGTTCCAGAGTTAAGGGCTCACCTGGTCACTAAATTGATTTCTCCATTTATTGTTTGGTGATACGTGTCTCCAACATACAATCCTGATCCTCACATGAAATAAGAGCTGATCTAAACTGTAGGAATTAACATCAAGATGAAACTTCTGTCATATTGTGGCTCTAGAGAGCTGCCAAAAAGTTATGAAAGGGCAACAATTGGGGAGGGGAGGGTTTTTTTGTTTATCATTCATTCCAGCATTGTGTAATAAACCCACCAAAAAAAGGTGGAGGTTAAAAAGTTAAGAGTGAGAAGTATCAAAATAGATGTTGTTTGTAATATCAGCAATAGCCATGCTGCTTGTCCATATCAGTCTTGCAAAGACTGACATTGGAATGACAAGGGGCATCGTACAGGTGGTTGGTTGAAATGTCCCTTTTCTTGACACTGGTCCAAGATTTGTTGGTTTGTTTCTATCAGTGGCACTTGAAAAGTACAGGCCCATCTCATCAGGCTTGTGTCTGCACTAGTATGTGACTAGGTAAATGGTATCCTAGCATTCACATTCAGTGTTGAATTTTGAAGGCTTTCTACTCACTTTAGCTTTTGTACCAAGAGGCAAAAGCATCCTAAGTGGAAGGAAGAGAATCAAAGTTGTTCAGTCACAGCCTTGATGAGCTTAAATTGTTGGTGGAATTATAATACAGACGATGCCTTTCCTGATTCAGTGTAAGTTTATGCTCTTGAAAAATACACACCTACTGTCCACCAAGATAAAACTTTTGCTGTTCTTGCTAATGTGGATAGATAAAAGGGTAAACTGAAAGTATAAGAGAAAAAAGGAAGTATGAGGCCTCACTAGCAATCTACTACTTTTTTCTCTTGGGGTATTAAATTTTTGTCTAGTGCTGTATATATTTACTGGAGATACAGAAGGTACACATGCATTTGGTAACAACAGTTCTAAGCAAGCTGTATTAAACTCTTCGAACATTTGATATTGACTGTCAGAACCAAGAAGTTTCTAAGTTCATATGCGTCTGTATACTGCTGTAGTAGCCTGTATTAAAGAGCTGCAAAACAACTTAATAATGTCAGCCTTCACTTGCATTTTTTATTTTTACTGTGATGCGGCAGTTTGAGAGGACTCCCCCCCCCCCCGTAGTCAGAGAGTAGGATTCCTCTCAGCCACTGAGTTATTCTTAAAAAGGCAGCAAATATTAATGTGGGTAGAACATAGATAATAACCTGGATCAGCATGGTTCATAATAATGAGAGAGTAAGGTACCAGGATGCGGAAGGGAAACAATTTTAGAATGCTGTTCTTGTCTTTTACTACCTATACATACATTCATTGGTTTAACGGATATATCTCACCATTCCTCCTCTGCTGCAGGTTTAATTTCTAGGAGTACATGTAACTACAGACCATACTTTGTGAGGCTGGAATACATGTCAACTAAAGAGTGAAATGATAGCTAAATCTTATGTGCTTGGAAAGTTTAGCCTACACATTTGGCAGTCTTATGTACATTTTTACAAGTTGGAAGATGCATATTTCTGAGTACAGCTGTCCTGTGTTGCACCAAAAAAGTGATTTTTGCTCAACTGGGGAGTATACTAACAAAACTGTAGACATGGTTAGTTAGAACCTTTTACTAGAGGACTACTATAGTCCTGTAGTAGTGGACTTCCCTGAAGTATTTGGATTCATGTGTCAGTTGTTTTCCTTTAATTCTTTAAGCATTGCTTCATAGACTAAGTGAATTATTTCAGAGTTACAAACTGTTTGATATTGTAGAGGTATTAGATGATTGCTATGAGTGACATAGAATAAATTTGACCTGTGGCCAATCCATGTTTGTGAAATACTGATTACAGATGGTTTCTATTGGCAAAAATATGTTGCCTTCTCTCTTACTTTTCCTTCATTATTGCTTTATTTAGGCTCTGGAATGGATTCATGACAATGGAGAGTTTTATTTATCCACACATACTTCCACTGGCTCCAGTATCCAGCACACTCAAGAGTTGTTAAAAGAACATGAAGAATTTCAGATCACAGCAAAGGTAAAATAAATAAATAAAATTATGTAAGACTTAAAAAAACCAAAACAACCCAAATTCCCCCCTCCCCCCAGAAAAAAACCCAAGGATGTGTCCATAAAGATTTGTTTACTTGCAGTAGCTTTCTATCTGTATTTCTGCTGTGAACAGAATAAACCAAAAGGTAATTAGAAGATAATCACTGTTATGAGAGCTCCATCAGCCCTATGTGCAGTTGATTTCTTATGACAGAATTGTGGTGAGATAGCTTAAAAATGTTTTTTAAAAACCTACAAACCTTGCAGGGCCTTTGATTTCTACTTTTATATCCTCATGTCTATGAGTTACTGCAAGTTCATTTAGGATATAAAATACAACAAGGCATATTATTATTCAGCTGTGATTTAATTAGAAGATAGTAGAAAAATTAAAGCTTTACTTGTTAGGTTACTTATTTTATTAAGGTATTGTGTGATTCTGCTGTAACTTTTTGAGCCATGGCAGCATTATGTTTTTCTGCATCTCTGGAGGCCTATATAGTGGTGCAGATGTCACTTGTGAGGCTTAAAAGTTTTCACATGTGAAAGACAGGCAACCAGTGCATGACTGAAGTACCTGAGCTTACATAACCTTGTCTGTGTTTCGTTTTGTCAACTGTTCAAACCGTCACCTGTTTCCACATCTTGGCTCTCCAGTCTTCATAGAGAAATAATAGAGCCCAAGAAAGTAAGCAAGTGTTCATTTGTCTGAAGGACCACCTCAGAAGAGAAGAGACTTGGAGATGGAGCTGGTCGTGGGACATGTGGGAAGGGAGAAAAGAGAATCCAGAAAGAACAGAGATCACTTTTGCTTTTCAAACCCAGATTGTCTTCCTTCTGAGTTTTGCTTAAAAACTTTAAGCAAAAAACTTAAAATCTTTAATCCAGCCTTTGTTCTGCTGGATCCCTTCCAGCATGCAGAGCACCACTGCCCCCCTTGTTTCCTCTGTCAGTCAGCGGATGACGTGGGTGCCCCTTTTGAAAGGATGTTGTTAGTGCCACTCCCTTGGCGTTTTGCTACCTTTTGGGAGGATGTATTAGCCCTTGCTAATTCCATAGTGAAAAGAAATGCTCAGATGAGGGACCATTAGGAAAGAAAAAGAATTAAAAAATATTTTTTTTTTTAAAAAAGGACAAACTGTTGATTTTCCAGCTGACATAGAAAAAGTCAAGTTCTTACTGACTGATTTGCTTAACTCCCTGTTACCAAGGGCCCTGACAGTACACTTTACTCTGACATGGTATCAGAGAGAGAGAGATGGAGGTATAAACTCATCCATTGTGGGTGATTTATGATATACATGAAAGAAAGTGCATACTCTTAGGCAGCTTGTTAATTGGGAAAAGCACTTAGTACAGATTTGGTGGTGGCTACTTGTTTTCTTAGTTTCTCTCAAACAACTGTGTGACAACATAATATAAAAAAGATCTAAAGAATATAGTCTTAATCCATTAAAGTGTAAAGCACATAACAAGACTTATGTCCATCTCAACATTTCAGTGATGTCTAAAGTAAGTAGATTCTTGAGGGCCAGGCCCAATACCAGTGCTTCAGGGGTAATGAACAAAAGACTTTTGATACCTCTTTGGCATCAAAATCCCTTTGTATTGATGCGAGGAGGATACCCACGCTCTGAAAAGTTTGCCTAGCAGAATTTAATCTCTGGGTTAGATATGGAGCACATTTTTTGAAAGAAAAATAAACAACCTGCTTCTCGTCATGTAATAATAAAACCCAAGGAAATGTATATTCATCTTGTGCTATTTTTATTAAGAAAACAGTATCTGCTTAAAGGAGTGCTGGGAGGAGAGGGAAGGAAGCTAGCTTCTTTAATGGCTTGTCCAACTGCACTTAGTAGAAGGTTAAGCAAAAAGATCCCCTTCATCACAGGTAGAGCTAGTAACTGTTCGATATTTTCCTGTTTTCATAGCAAACCAAAGAGAGGGTGAAGTTGTTGATACAGCTGGCTGATGGCTTTTGTGAAAAAGGGCATGCTCATGCAACAGAGATTAAAAAATGTGTCACAGCAGTGGATAAGAGGTACAGAGACTTTTCCCTGCGCATGGAGAAATACAGGACCTCTTTAGAGAAAGCTCTGGGTATTTCCTCCGATTCCAATAAATCGGTAAGAAAAATTCGAGTGTGATGACAGACATGCAAGTTTTGCTTGCATTTGATTTAGCTATTGTTTTCTCCTTTCTCCTCCCTTAATCAATTCTTCCTTTCTTTAATAAAGAGCAAAAGCTTGCAGCTGGATATAATCCCAGCCAGTGTCCCTGGGTCAGAGGTGAAACTGCGTGATGCTGCTCATGAGCTTAACGAAGAAAAACGAAAGTCTGCCCGCAGGAAAGAGTAATAAATTTATTTATTTATAATCAATGAGAATGCATAAATCAATCCTCATAATGAAACAACTGTCATGGCTTGTCTGGCAGCTTAGAAATTGGATAAATGGTAAAAAGAGAGTGATATTGCTCAATAGCTCCTATTGCCTTTTATTCACATGCTTGTTCTCACAGATAATTCTAGCATGTCAGAATCTTAAACTTTCAAAACTACGTTAGACTTCTTTTAAGATGCTTTTTAGAAATAATGTGTAATGAATGTGTAAGGGGAGGAGGGAGGACAACAGTTAAATGACTAGCAAGTGAAAAGCATTTGAGAAGAAATTTCCTCTCCTTCCCCATTTCTTTTTGCGCTGGTTAGTAAAGGAGGCATGTTACCTCTTATGTTTCCTTCATCTGTCGTCTCTCTTCAGTTCTCAAATTTTTCTTGCAGCAGTGGAAAAAGCAAAAGCTGATGAGGAGAAAGATGTATTCTGGTTATTATGCATTCATAATGATCTAACAGACTGAGATTTGATTATTCTTTCTGTTGTCACCTAAGGTTCATTATGGCTGAACTAATTCAGACAGAAAAGGCTTACGTAAGAGACCTCCGGGAATGCATGGATGTAAGTTTTCTTTTTTTCGCTAATCTTTGAAGACAGGATTCAATCCATTGCTTTCTGTTTCTTTCTGGTTTTAACAGCCGAGCATGATTGGTTTGCAGTCATAGGACCAAATTAAGTATCTTGTCTGCTATTAAGAAGAAACTTAGAATTACATCTGATAACAGCCACTTCAGAATTCATCCTGTATGTTTTGCTTCTGTCAGTACTGAGTTTCAGTGTTTGCTCTTTTCCTGATTCATAAACACATGGGGTTTTTTTTGTTTTAGAGAGGGGAGGGAGAAAGGAGGGTTTTACTTTATTTGCTTTGCTAGCAATAGAGAAGAGCTTGTGCTAATTCTCTTGTTATCTGTATCACATGTTCTGCTACTAGCTGACTTTTTTTAATAGAAATTCAGAGAGATTCCATGGAAAAGTGCCCAGTAATTGTTACGCTGAAGCAAGTAATGTTCACTGTTAGCTGTTGCACAAAGCATGAACTTCTAGACTGCAGTCATGACCTTGATAAGGAATATCCTGAAGCATTAGAGGTTGTCAAGAACACTATGCGTTTTAAATGATGAAGTCTCAGGGGCTATGTTAAATTGTCAGTTTTAGAACTTGGAATTTAGTGTCAAAATCACAAGGTATATTTGACACAACAGGTACTGTCACAATTGGAGATGATGATGATGCGTGATCTTTCCCCGATTTCTCTCCAGGAATGCATGCTTACAGGTACCTGAGTGCTTCTGTTCGGAGTTCATCATGACTTTTCATGCATCTTTTTTGTTCTGGGCAGACATATCTATGGGAAATGACAAGCGGAGTCGAGGAGATCCCACCTGGTATTGTAAACAAAGAACACATTATCTTTGGAAACATGCAGGAAATCTATGAGTTCCACAATAAGTGAGTGACTTATCTTCCATTTCCATATTACTGCTAAATCCAAATGATGACCTGAGGGATTTCCTAGTGAAAATATTGTGTGTATGAATAATGGACGCTTTTCCATAAAAAAAATCTAAAGGATATCTTCTCGCATTGCTAAATTGTTTCAGTTGTTGCTTTTTGCAGCCAGGTAGGTACACCATTAGAAACTTTTTCAGTCTTGAACATCTTTCAGCTTTTAAGAAATTACTTGGATACATTAAAATTTTGCTGTAGGTTTTCCAGTTGTCCTAAAGAGATGGAAACCACTGAATTCAGTAGAATGCAGGTATAGCACAAACATAAATTTAAGACTCTGTCATTCCTTCAGAACCCTCATTCCTGATTTCCAAGTGCAACTGCTAGTGGGAAAGAGTAGGGCTCCCTCCTCTTCCTTGGCTCTGTGGAGAAGATTCTGTGGAGATGCCCCTCAATTGTTACATTTACTTGAGTACAGAGCATGAAGGAGGCTTGTCCACTATGTTTCTTCTGAGTGGAATGGTTCCTAGGCAGATGTGTATACAGAATTCTTGCTCTGAATCTTCTGTCTTTGTTAATTCATTGGCGTTTGTATTGGGTTATGATTCTTTTAAGTAATAAAATATACCTAACATATTCTAGAACCTGATTTTACGTTCCTTTCTATGTTTTGTGTTAACTTGAGCATCCAAAAAGCAAGTTACCTCTGTTTTCTCTTGAGATGAAGGCTAAACTTCTTTTGAAACTGAAACAGTAGGAAACCTTCTTGATGGAGAACAACAGCACTTATTAAATCCGTGTACTCTTATGTGTTAACTGCATGTCTTCTGGATCAATTTCTGATCTTCACATCAGAATTTGTATTAGATTACATTTTATATTAGTTCTGTGACTACACATTTTTATTCATTTCTGTTATCTTTATTTCTTTAACTCATGCTGTTGGTATGAATTACAGCAAGTTTTCTAACTGCCTTTATTCATAGACAATAGATCAATATCAGCTGCTCTAAATGTTTCATTATACTGTTTTCTGCTTTTCTACCCATAGTATATTCCTCAAGGAGCTGGAAAAATATGAACAGTTACCAGAAGATGTTGGACACTGCTTTGTTACATGGGTAATGAAGTCAGACTTATGTTTAGAAATAACAAGGGAGATAGGAAGCATGAAGGGAAGGATTAAATTTGTAGAATTTGTAAAAGTACCTCTTCCTTCAAATTTGAGTAAAAATGTGTGTATCTTTAATCTACTTTTGCATACATTGCTGCTGTTTTCAGTCTTACTTGCCTGATGGATTTTCTTATGCCACTAGTTTGAATGGGAAAATAATTCTGTATAGTTCAATTTCTTGAGAGAGAAGATATGCTCTCTGATAACTGTGGAAAAACTTCTTGAGACAGAAATTATGCTCCCTGATAACCTGTGTAAATTTGCATTTTGTTCTGCAGGCAGACAAATTCCAAATGTATGTTACTTACTGTAAAAATAAGCCGGATTCTACCCAGCTGATACTAGAACATGCAGGAGCATACTTTGATGTAAGTACTTTGTGTCCATCTTTAAAAGTATGCCTTGGCAGTTTGAATAATGTACTTGTAGTTATGCTGAGTGCCTAATTTCTTAAGAAAATGCAAGTTTCCCGGTACTAATGTTGCAATGTAGTGTCAGCTTAAGAAAATCAATCATACATCTCACATGGTTAACTTATATTGCTTAGTTGGTCTCATAAAGCTGTCAAATCAAATGTAAAAAGTTGCTGTCACATGTCAGAGCAGTTCAGAAATGGAAGCAGGTTCAGGCAGCAACAGCTGAGACATGAATCTTCAGCTCTCACAAGCACATTCTGCAAATCTTAGCATTTTGATGTGCTTAGTTTGCATTGTATGTAATAAAGATGGAAATCTATTAAATTTGTTGGAGCACCTTTAAATTGTAATCAAATGTAGTGGTAATTCAGTTTACTGGCATTGTTCAGAGCTGATAAACCACCCATCTTGCTCATTCAGTTCCTATGTTACTTGGTCGACATGTAATAGTCCACTTAAGAAAGGACCAAAAGTAGCAGATGTTTGAAGTTTTAGGGAACTGTGCTACCTGGGGAATTTTGGCCACACTGAAGGACTTAGTGCATTTGCTGGGGTGCTTTGGTTGAACATGTCTTTACAGCTGATTCAATTACAGTGCTCTCTACTTCTTTTTGTTTCCTGCTCCACTGTGCTGAGCCACTAGCTGTGTAGTGACACCACAAATTTTTTCAGAATTGTTTGTAGAAGTAGAGGGAAGGACATAATAAAAAACAAACAAAAAAGTCCCTGAAGCTCTTGGGCTTAATTTCAAAAGCCTTATCACTGAGTAGATGTGGATTCTAAACATTGTACGGTAAAGCCTTTCTGTGAAGCCTCTGTTAAGTTTTTTCAGTGCTTGAAGAAAAGCAGGTAAGTTACAGAAAATCAGGCAGATATGACAAAAAAAAATTCAAATAAAATTTACTAAATACTATTTTAAAAAATAACAAAGGGCTCCGATAAAACTATATTAGAAATACGTTCTTGCCGCCACCTCCTTTGATCCCTCTGTCTTAGCCAGTGTATATCCAGAGCTCTCCATCCCCTAATCCACCTGAAGTGGATTAGAAATGTGAAGACCTAATTCTGTGCACAGGTAACTTCAAGAGCTTCCGTTGTCCACCACTGGACCAAGTCAAAATGTCATGTTTATCCCATCTTGGGAATTTCTGATACTGTAATCATGGTTAGAAAGCACATAGCTATGGTGCATAACTTGCTGTTTGAAATTGTGTGGTTAAAATATATCCGACACTGTTATAAATGACAAGCACTGGCCATGAAGTTCAACCATGATCAGTACTTGAAATCTGTAATTGCCCCATCTAATTACCATCTAATTCTGTTTTCCTCCTTCAGTTTTGTAGAGGTCATTCCTTTTTTTTGTTTGTTTATAAGTGGCTGTTTTCTCTTTAAGTGTTTGGTAACCTCTTTCCTTTAGTTAGAAAATGTTACTTCTTGCTCCCCCTTGTGGGGAAAATGCTTTCTGTGACTATTAACAGTTAAACTAGCAGGTGATGCTAAGAAACCTCCACCTCAGCCTTCCTGTGATAGTCCTGGCTGCTCCCCAGAGCACTGAAATTTGTTTTCTTTTCTCTCTTGCGAGTAACAAAAGAAATACAGGTTTTAATTTTTAAAAAAAGGCATTGCCACATGTTCAATATCCCTAGTCATTGCTATCTGTATTTAAGTTTGTTGAAATGCTTCACAGGTACCCTTGGAGGGAATAATCTTTTGTTTATACAAAGTGAGCAGGCAGATGCACAACATAACCATTTGCTGTGGCTGGAATATCTTGTCATCTTGTCTTTTTTAATTTCTCCTTGCTAAAATAGAATTTGTAGCTAACGTATATTATTGCATAGCCCACAAAGCAGTCTATATCTGAGTGTTGGTGCTCACAGTTGTCAAATATTTGTGGTTTTCATGTAGGAGATACAACAGCGACATGGACTGGCCAACTCTATCTCCTCTTACCTTATCAAACCTGTCCAAAGGATAACAAAATACCAGCTTCTTTTAAAGGTCAGTATTAATTTGAAGGTCTCCATCTGATTCTGCTGTTCTTAAGAAGGCAAAGGTCTTGCTGAAATCAGGAGGGCTTTTTTTACTCTGCACTCTGAGACTACAGCATCCTGGGCAGCCTCAAATATTGCTGCGGTATTTTTTAGGAGACCACTGAAAATGAAAGAAGGCATATATAAGCAACATTTTGTCCAGATTCCTGTAAATCAAAAAGATACCTCTCTACTAATGTTTACTTAGAAAATATAATTTGCATTTGCAGAGTAAAAAAGTAATTCATGGCCATATAGACAGGCACGTCTTTGTAACGGTTTCTGCAACAAATAACAGCTATGTTTATGGTATTAAGTACTGTAAAATATTTATATATATATAAACTATAATATAAAATATAGAAAAATATATGTGTGTATATACACACACACTGAGTACCTGTAGAGCTGTTGCACAAACAGTTCTTACTTGTAATGTTGCCTGGAAATGTCAAGTAAATAGTAGCTGTTAAAATAAACAAAACTTTTGGAAACCTGTAGTTAGAGCGTTCACTCAGTGGACAGATGTCTTGTTGACTGAGCAGCAGTGTTCTTGAACTGTGCTGGGTCTCTGTTAGCTGGCACTGCTTGTTTTGTAATAGCTGCCTACAAAAGCACTGTAACTGATCTGTGTCTCCCCTTTCTACTAACTGCCATGTACGATCGTTTTTTAAATTTCTGAAAAACATTGCAGTTTATTTCAGGTCAAGTTGGATGGAAACAAGTCTGTCATTTTTAACTGAAACATATTGTCTGTTCTCCCCTTGCAAAAAGGTGCAACTTGATTAAGTTATAACTTATAGAAATACTCTAGGCTGTGCTGTTTCAGAAATTTTGTGGTATTGATTCCAACAATTATTTTTTTAAAATGTAAATATGCCTTAGCCGATACATTATTGAAGTGATGGAATAGATCAGTTTCGCCAGTCTTTGCAGAACCAGATGGCTTTGCTGCATAGTAAAATGGATTTATGTGGTGGTAGCTTTTCTTTTTCTTTTTTTTTTTTTCCCCCCCTATAAGAAAAGAATGTAAAGCATGTAAAGATGGAGAGCCCAAAACTTGAATGATAGCTGAAACATTTTACAGTTCTAGAAGTTCTGCTTATTTTTCCAAATGGTATTGAAGCTGCTCATCTTCTGTGCCTCCTGGAGGATATTTAGTTACACGCACTTTTCTGTGGAGTTGTCACGCAAAATTTAAGTGTGATGATGTAGTGTTTTTCTGTGATGGTGGTATTGGTAGTTAAATAAAAATAGTGTAATGATTATAATAGGAGGAATCACCTGGCTTTCTCTTTAAAAAGGAAAAGGGAATTTAACCTGAGGGAATTAATTAAGTGGGCCTTTTGAAATAATAGAAAGAACATCATAACATGCCCTTTAGGTTACATAAGCTACATTTTATCTTGATACTGTTCAAATGCTCAAAGGATATGAGGAAATTTGAATATCAGCTCAGGCGCTGTTATGTTAATATCTATGGGATGTTGAATGGGCAGGGAACTGCATCGCCCTAAATTCCACTACAACGTGTCAGCATATTCCATTCTCTAACTTCTGTCCATTAGTTAATGCTTGTTTGTATTCAAAAGTTTTGTCTGTAGGATACTTCTAACTGTGTGAACACAGAATAGAGTAATTCATTGAATACGTGAAATGAAGCAATGTAAATCCTCTTATCAGCCGTAGTACAGAGCAGGTCTTTGGTGCAGTGGAGCAAAGATTGACATGGGGGGGGGGAGGTGGTCCTTTTGTGTTGTCCTGCTTTCCACCATCTTCATGACTTGGCAGCTGTGTTGTTCTTGGCATTGATGTAGCACTGCATCTGATAGCTGTGTCTGTGCTTATCAGAAAAAATGTTGCCCTTAATGTAACTTTTAAAGATTTCTTATTAAACAGATAATCTTGTTTAAATTAGAGGTGGTTAACTGAAAGCTTGGGCTGCTCCTTGAAGAACAGTTTATGACGCATACAAAGTATGCTCTCATATCATTGGCAGAGTAAGTTCAAAAATATTTTATATGCCAAAAATGATTCTTCGCCTGTTAGAAGTAGTATTTGGTTGTCCATCGTATTAGTGTAGAAGCACACGATAGAGAGTATTTGTGTCTGTTCGTCTTTTGCAGGAGCTGCTCACATGCTGTGAAGAAGGTAAAGGTGAGATTAAGGATGGCCTGGAGGTGATGCTTAGTGTGCCAAAGCGAGCCAATGATGCCATGCACCTCAGCATGCTGGAAGGTAGGATTCAAACTGGCTTTCCAGTTCAGTCATATGCTGTAGATTAACTTTGTTTCATAACTTTTTATATTACTATATGTTGAGAAGATCTGAAGAATGTGAACATTTCTTATCTCTGGGTTTGTATTTTATATGCCTTTTATTTGGAGGTATATAAAAATGCAAAATTATTTAGGAAAACAAATTACGACAGACAACTGGTACAGTTTTGTTAATTTTTTAAAATATTCTTTCATCCTGATCTATAGTTCTGCTACTGCAGATTTGAAAAATATGTAGGCTAACAGTTTTCCACTACTCACCTAAGTGTAACAGGTGAATGGTCAGATACAATAGCTTCGGCTACATTTTCCAACCAGTATCCTTGGCTTCTTTATATGAGGAGCGTAAGAGTGATTTTGCTGATTTATGTATCAAATAATTGCCTCCAAGAAGTTTGTCGTTTTCACATCCATTTGCTGCCTGTTCCATAACAGATTTCTGATTGAAATGAAATGTCTATTCTGGCAGTAAAATGTCAGCATAAGCCAATTTAGCCTGAGCCTTAGCCAGAATATCATAATCGTGTTCATGGCAGGCAGTGGAGGTTGGATGTAATTGCTTCTATATGCTTAGAACTACTTTCTGCCAAAATCTGTTTTGTAATTGGCACGTTATCATGTATGATGGTGCCATCATACATTTACTAATAAAGGTGTTTTTCTTTGGCATTGAAATTTTTTGAGATAAAAGCAGAGCCGCCTTACATTGCAGCTGCTAAATAAAGACTTACAGGTGCTTTTAGTCAATATTCCTTTTCCATCTCTCTGCCTTCTAGTAGTAAAACGGAGCTTGTCATGGAATTTCCAGTATCATGCAAGTTACTATTAAACTCATCTTGGTTTGACATGTGATCCTCAATCACGTGAATGCTCAAAATCACCTTTCTTCCCTGATTTTGAACAACAGCAATGTTGGTCAGTTTGCAGGATCAGTTCCAAATGCCTTGTTCAGGAGACGGTGTTAGTATAAATGCTGACCAGCATTGGTGGTAATCTTTTAACGCTGGGAATGCGACTCTGGAGAATACCCTAATCTTTTACATAAGTTGGTTTTATATCAAATCACACGTGTATCATTGAGTCATCCCATGTTAGACAAATATAGTGAGTGAGCACATTTCCTTTTTATGTCTCCAGAGGATTTTGAATGAACATCCTGATGCAACTTGCCTCTGATGCTCTCCATACTGTTGCCCTGTTTAGAACAGTGAGAACTGTTGTTTTCTCGAGAAGGAGGGTGCTGTCTGTTCAGAGAATACTGGCAAGCAGTTTGTATTTAAAATGCAGTTTAATACCACTCAGAAGAGTATGGTACACTAATTTCTATTGCCCTGCAACTCTGAAGCTGTGTATTAAACTGGGAGAACACTGTACCACTACAATGGAAGTAAAATTGTTGATAATCTTCATCTTTACATTATGTCTCAAGATAAGTAATCCAGCTGCTATTTCTTTGTTGTGGATCAATGTTGGAGTGACTCAATGGCAGGCTGATCACATGGCAACAGCTCCAAGCTGTTGTCTTTTTTCATCTCCTAATGGAACATGTTTGCATGCTCATTGCATACATGGTAGGGAAGGTGTACCACCAGAGAAGGTGGCATTTGGGAGCTTGCCTAAGTCAGAACAACCTGATGTGCTCTCTGTGTCCTTGCAAGTTGCTCACTTTCTACAGTGGAGGAAAGCTTATAAGAGAAATCATTTTCATCACGGAAGAGGTTACCAGAAGCTGACATAGGGAGATCTGTCATTTGTTGGTGAAATACTGCCAGAAGAGTTGATAAACTTAACAGTTGGATCTCTAAATTTAGACATAAACTTGAGCTACAGTTACATTTAGAATATTGCAATGTTGAAATCAAGTCTTGTTTTTAGTATTGCTTCCTTGGAATCCCATCTTTTGCAATCTGTATTTGGAAAAAAAATCAGATAGATTGCTTTATAAACAGAAGCTGTGCTTTTAAATTTCCTCATATTATCAACTTTTCATGGTGAACCTTTCCTCTCCCTGGGTTTTTAGGCTTTGATGAAAATATAGAATCTCAGGGAGAGCTCATCCTTCAAGAATCCTTCCAAGTGTGGGACCCCAAAACTCTAATTCGAAAGGGAAGAGAGAGGCACCTTTTCCTTTTTGAGATGTCCTTGGTTTTCAGTAAAGAAGTAAAGGACTCCAGTGGAAGGAGCAAGTACATTTACAAGAGTAAACTGTTCGTAAGTATGGGAGGACAAGTGATCATATTTAGAAAACTGTCTAGATTAGACTGTGGATAAGCTCAGATGATTTAAATGTGCCTAAAGAACTTGAACACCTATTATAGTGCCTAGAAAGAACAGCCTTCGAATGTGTATACTGAATCTTATAATCTGTCATGCTTTTGAGGAGAAAGAGTAGGCTGAAAGCAACTACTGAAGGCTATGTGTCAATACAAAGGCTGTGTGTCAGGACCAAGGAAAATCAAGATTGGGCTGGACTGATTTTGTGTTAATTGTGCTTGTGATTGCTGGTTCTTTAAGGCTCATTTGTATAAAGTAGAAGGATGGAAGGAGTTGACAAGCTGCCTTCATCTTGCTTGTTTACTATTGCTGTTGTAGTAATGTCCATGTTAAGGATTCATTTTGGTGGATATTCTACACATACTGATCTGGAAAGGCAAGAACTCCTTGTTATGGAAAAGTTCATTCCAGAATGTCTACTGAGACTAGTAGTCTTACAATAACATTTTGTAAATAAAATTATAGCGCTTATGGTCTACTGAAAGGATGTAAAGGTGGAAATGTTTTTCTCCCCATTTAAAAAAAAAAAATCCACTCTTGCTTTCCTCATCTGTAGCATGTATGCTTTACAAAATGTGACCCTGGAATTAATATCCTTCCCTTCCTGTCTCATTGGATGACTTGGGTGAGAGCAGTATTCACACACTGTAAATTCAGGTAGCCAAGTGAGAAGACAGTCTGCCATGGCTTGCTCTTTATCTGTTGGAGGCAAGATTAGCTTTTCTGCTAGATGGTTTAGAACAAGTACTTGAAATTACTTCTCAGAATCATGCTCTAAAAGATTACATTCTTCTATTGATCCTGTTGGGATATATGACTAAGCCTAGATGGTATAAATACTGAGCCTTTTCTCCCTGCTTCAGCTCCTTTTCCTTTGCTCTTTCCCCCTTCCCACCTCTGTGTCCGAACTGGTAAAGCAGGTTGGATCAAAAAAACCCCTTTTTTCCCTATCTTACTTTGCATATTCTGTCACTTCATTTCCAACACTTGCTCTCCTTCCTGATACAAGGTAGCTAGCAGGTAACAGAGCTGCAGCTGTTTTGTTGATCACACCTTTCTTTGGTGCTCTCAAGAACTTGAAATACAAAAAACTTCTGGTGTACTGGAGGGTAATATCAGCTGCCAAGGCATTACATGGGAGGAGAGACAGAGCTGAAAAATGGGTCCTGTAAGCTTGTCTTGTCAGTTCCTCTGGCAAGAATTTACTAATAGCCTTGGGTCGTAGAGAAGTTGCTGGAAATCTTGAAGACTCTCATTGTGCCTCATTTTTAAAATACAAGCATATCTTTTTGTCTTCATATTCTATTGGCAAAATATCCTGTAGAGCAGCTTACTATTATTGCAATTCTTATAGTTCGATCTTTAGAAAAGGCATTCATACAGATGTTTAAAGCATGTTGATTTGAGCTAAAGATCTCTTTTGCACATAGTCCTGTCTCCTGCCTCTGGAAGGTGGTGTTAGAGAAGTGAGGTCCTTCTCTTTACTTTGGGCGTGATGACCATCATGGTTTCTCCAGCACAGGATACTCAATGGCATGACTTGTATTAGTGGAAGAATGTGTTAATGAACTCCTTTGGCAAGAGATAAAGTGTCCAAAAGCAAATGCCTAAGGAGGCTTATGGGAACAAGGCAAGCAGGTGTTACTTTGCCAGAATACTCTCCCAGTCACCAGTAACTGGAAGTTGAGGGGCTTCCTCACCTGAATGTGGTTTCTATGCATTCAATAACCTGCAACAGATTTCTCTACCGTGAGCTTATCCTTGGACTTCATGCAGACTTTTAGCATTTACAGTGTCCTTTGGCAAAGAACTGTATTGCTCAACTACATATTGGGCACAGGCCAACCTCTGCGTGTTGGGTTTTGAACCCGACTCCCTTGCCTACCAGTATTGAAAGGGACAGTGAAAAACGTATGTTGGCTTTACTACTCCTTGCTGTACAGACCTCTACTGTATTGTTCCTCAGTTGTGCCTTGTAAAATTAATAATATTCACAAGGGTACGAAGGCTTCTAAATTTACTAGGCTTTGAAAAATAAACAATGTTAAAAACTGTACTATCTTGCCCATTCAGACTTTATATTGGGCAGTGCAGTAGGGTATGTTTTCTTTGAGTTACGTAATGTAAAGTTGGATTAAGTATTTTACAAGCTTTTTAACACACATAGGAGTTGTTGGTGAGTCAAGTTTAAAACCCATTGCAGACTTTTAAGTATTTCAGTGAAGAAGAGTTCATTTGACCAAAAAGAGACAACAAAGCTGAAAGGCTGGATGTGTTGGGTTGGTTTTTGTTGGGGGGGGGGGGGGGAGGGCAAAAACAAAAAAATCCACCACCAAACAACAAAACGCGATGGCATTTGGCATCCAAGCGAGACAAGAAAAAAATTACCTTTACTCAGGTACTGTGTATCCAACATCTCTTATAATGAGCTGTGTATATGCTAGGGATGATGCGTATGAGGGGAAAAATACAGCTTCTAATAGTGTAAGAATGCTTAACAGCTGTCTTTTGGAGTGAGGGTTCTTGTAGTTTGAGCTGTATTTCTTAGTTTGTAATTTTTTTTTGGAGCAGAGCCTATGAATTGTTTAACTGGAAGCCAATTCACATGATTGAGATGTTGTTCCAGTGGAAAGTGAAAACATTTTGGATGATTATTAGCTATTAAGGTCTGACATTAGAACATTCCGAAAGACTGATTGTTAATGTAGTTGTCCCACAAAATTCTCCAGGGAAACTGCGTTTCTGAATTATTTCATCTGTTTCACAGGGAAGGAAACACACTAGGAAAGGCTCTTCTGGCAGAAGAGAGATCAGAGTTTTAGAAGATATCAAGAGAATTCTTAAGCATATCTTATCTGAAAGAAAACATAAAAATCAATAAGTAATGGCTATTCCCTGATGGAAATCAATGAGGAGATAAGCCAACACTTATTTTTTACCAAGCACCTTTTTTTACAGTTATAAGGCTTTTATTGTCAAGTCAAAAATGTAAAATAAGCAATTTGGTGTTTCAGATTATAAATGCTATTGTTTATTGTTACTTTACAGGAAAAAGTGTTTAGCTTGCCATTCTTCCTTTTTTGAAGAAACCCCACCACTGCCACCAGAATAAACGATTCTCTCTAGCATATGAGTTAGACTTAAGCTTCTAAAAATCTCTGTAAATAGCAGAGCTCAATTATTTAGAATATCAGCATACCTTTGTGGCTTCTGAGAAAAATTGCCATGTTGTCCTAACAAATTTTTCTTGATTCCAGACTTCTGAACTGGGTGTCACAGAACATGTAGAAGGAGATCCCTGCAAGTTTGCTCTATGGGTTGGAAGAACACCAACTTCAGACAACAAAATTGTTCTCAAGGTAATTTTAGCAGATGTGCTTGTACAGTCTGGTCAACTAAGTCTTGTAGTTGTTGTTCATACTTGTTGGGAAGGCAACAAGTGATGACTTTTCCTGCTCTGAGAGGGACAGCTTCTGACAGATAATTTTCCTTTGTGTGTAAAGGATGTGATGTATATCTAACTCACATGGCTTGACAGCAGAGGGGAATCTGTGTGGTCTACTGAAGGATTAAACAAACCTGCTTTCACAAATGGGAGTAGGAAGAAGTTTGATACCATGGATTTCTATAGCTTGAAGACTTCAGCCACTAGCTGACAGAGCAACTGATATGCCACAGACAAATCATGGTATAGAATCATAGAATAGTTTGGGCTGGAAGGGACCTTTAAAGGTCATCTAGTCCAAATACCAATGTTCAAGGTGTTATTACTGGAATTCTTTAAGTCAATCCACCCTGTCTCGCATGAGATGCATACAGGGCTTTAGCCTTCAAGTTATGAAAGAGGAATCTGAATCTAAAATAAAATGTTTTTTAAATGAACAATATTAATAATGTTGAGAAGTGTAAAGTAGTGTTGGCGATTCAAAATGAAGACAACTAGCTTGAATTTCCTTTTCTCTGTTCAAGTTTTCAAAAATGATTCACAAAGTCCTTCTTTATGCCTTCCTCTTTGTGTTTATTAGCTGACTGTACTTGTGGATCTTCTCAGCTATAATAGTCCATTGTGGGGGTTTTGTTTTTTTTGCATATCAAAGGCATCCAGTATAGAGAATAAACAGGACTGGATCAAACACATCCGGGAAGTGATACAAGAAAGGACCATTCATCTGAAAGGAGCATTGAAAGAGCCAATCCACATCCCCAAAACGGCACCACCAACAAAACAGAAAGGAAGAAGGTAAGTAGTATTTAAAATAATCAGAGATTATTTTAAGTATTCTAAGTACACAACAGCACTCTTTCCTCTGTAGTGTTGAATTTCTAATGACTTTTGGTGAATCGGACAAAACCAGGAGTCATTGTGGCCAGCTTTATCTTATAATTAATTTCCAGTTTCCTACAATGCTGAATTTGTTGAGATTTCTGCTCTGAACAGTCCCTGACTTTTGTACATTCAGCCATTATGGCATAGTTGTATATTTTTAGATTTTTACAATTCTGCATGTGTTATTCAGGTCCTTGGTTTCCTTTCATGGAGCTTACCATGTGTGACTCAGTAGTTAGTCTGCTTGCTAGCTTTAGCTAAGTGGCTATGCAAGTTTCTTGCCATAGTTCTGGCTGGTTGGTTGTTGCCTTAGTTCTACATGATGTAGACCTTGAGCAAACAAATCTGTTCTCTTAAAGTGTAGAAGAAAGTATTAAGTGCTGAATATTTGATTTTTGCATCAGTTAGTTTGTCTGGCTGGTGTCTGTTGCCACACTGTCTAGGTGCCCCTTCTTTAGAGTTGCAAGTAGGGAATTAATATGTTACAGAATAAGTGCTAATACTGTAATGAAAACTGAATTATTTGCAGAGACGGCGAGGACCTGGACAGTCAGGGAGATGGTAGCAGCCAACCTGATACTATTTCAATTGCCTCACGAACCTCACAGAACACGCTAGACAGTGATAAGGTAAGTTTCCCAGGTCTTGCTCTGTTCTGAGAGCAAATTATTCATCCCTTAGTGTGAGTTAGCACCCAAGATTAGTTCTTAGTACCTTCAGAGAGGAGGCATGGAAATATTTAATCTCTTAAAAATAGCTGTATGCAATAGAGAAAATATCTTGATACCATGGGGGAGCAGGGGTGATTGTTTAATAGGTCATGAAGGAATTATGTTCCAAACTGAAACCATTTTGGTTCCCCCTCTTCTGCAGATTGTTCAAAGCTTTGACTGAGTTTAAAAACAAAGTTTTATTTTCCATATAATTTGATACTCATGCACAGAATTTTTCTTCATGTTGGTCTCAGCCTTTCTGAAAGCATACCATCTGCTTTTCATATTAGCTTGAGGTTGGTGGTTGCCACGCAGTTACTTTTGTGAAGGAAAAACACTATCCAGTGTTCATGTGTTAGAGAGTAAGAGTGTTCACTTTCTGCATGAGAGCTGATGTAAATCACCATATTAAAGAGGAGTAACGCACAACACTATCATATGATACTAGTGCTAGTGTTTCCTTTCCTCTGTCTCTGCCTATAGATTCTGGCTGGGTTATCCTTATAGAGTTTCTCATGGGTAGAAGAAAGATAGGCATCAAAAGAGTAAAAATTCTTACATGAAATGTGTCTGTTACTTTGGAATTGAAAGAAGATTTCTGGCAAGTGAGAAGTGTTAGGACCTTGGAGGGAGGTAGAGATGGATAATAGAAGTTTGTCAACCCGAAGAATGAGTTAAACATAGAAGCTGCATAGCACATTACTTGAAATTGTGGTTAGGGATTTCTGGCCTGTTACCTCATTGGGTAAAATTGTTCTGATGAGCCACTCAAACTACACAGGTAAGGAATCAGTATATTACAACAGCTAAGTGAATAGGTTCTCAGAGTAATATTTTGACCATTCCCATCGTCATCTAAAAGAGAATTGGTTTTCTGTATTTTTGCATGTCACTTAAACTCTATGGTTTTAATTTTTCCATGTAAAGAAGAGGAATAAAGAAGAAGGGAAGTATAAGGTGCTTAGGGTTGCTCTTGTATTTGTCAAAAATAGCCTATGTTTTGACCTTGTGCATTTGTGCTGAAGGTGGTCTGTAGTTTTGGTGGTGGTTTCTTCTAAGGATATCTGTAGGAAAAACGGTTGGTTAGAGGAAAAAAGTCTTTCCATGACTCTTGTTTTGCTATTTTATTCTTTGCATTCTTACTTAGCTATTTAGTGATTTACAAAAATTGTGTTGTGTATACTAGCAAACAGTTTAGTTCATTTTTTATGTGTCCCTAAGAGTTTGGTAATCTATCACACTCAAAAGCAAGACATGCTCTCTCTGAGTTCCCTGATTGCTGGCTGTGATGTACAGTTTACTGGGGAATAGCATGGATTGTCTCCCGTTGCCCCTCCTGTTATATTTCATGCATCATGTGAGAATGGCTAAGAAAGTTGGCCAGGTGAAATGCCCTCAGGATTGTCTTCCAATCTGACATGAGGAGGAGTCTTGCCAACAACCTCTTAAACAGAAGTTCTAAGTTAAAAGGAGGAGGAATGGAGAACGCTTTTAAATATTTTCCTGACAAATTAAGTTTTAAAGTCAGTTAGTGAGCGTAGTGGTGTTTTTAAAGTTTTGAGTCCTCACGTTAGCGTGTAAAATTTTTGTTAGACTTTTCTTTGACAAGAAAAACAAACTGAAAACTGGGAGACTCACTGGAAGTTACTTGTGCTATGTATTGTACGACCAAGGAAGAAATTTACTTTGTGCACTTTTAAAAAGTGTGTGAATTAGCAGAATAGCTTTTAAGAATGTTTGTATTATATGTTTTGATTTGTTAAATACATTAAGAAGATAAAATTTTTAATCTGTTTAAAAATACAAAATAAAAATTATTAAGGAACAGTAACAGGCAGAAGGCCAGTGAAATCTGTAGGGTATCTTAACACTCTTGCTGAATCTGAAGTAATCTCTCACTTTGTATGTTGAAAATTCATCAGCTGAAGGTTTAAAATTGACTCTGTTTTCTCAGCCTAGAAGCTTGAAGTATGTATGAATGTCATACAGAGATGGAGTGAAACAGTTTTAGGGATTTTAGGTGCTGTTGATGTGGTTAGCCAGATGGAGCAGTGGAACTCCTCGGTCGAATTTGAAGAATGTCCCAAACTGAACTGGGATTCCAAATTGAGAAACATTAAAAATATCAAGTAATTTAAAATAGTGTTAATTAAGTGGTAAAAATGTTTAGCACTGTATCACTTATTATGCTGTTGCTGAACATTTTTCTGTTCATGCATATCCACTACTGTGATTAAGAAAAGACAACAAATAGCAAACATGTCATACTAATCAACAGCCAAGTAAAACCATTCTTTTATTTTCTCCAATTATATGTTCAGACAGTTGATTCCTTTAAAATAAAATTTTTGGTCAGAAGTGCTAAGATACAGGGAGAATATCAAGAATGAAATCCTTTATCTATAACTCAATACTCTTTCTGACCTCCTCAGAGATATACTTTGAAAGAGCTAAAAATCCTTAGCATTGGTAGTAAGTGGTTGAGTATTGTCCAGATGAGCTTCTTTCCT
Organism: Ciconia boyciana; assembly: GCF_034638445.1. NCBI lineage: Eukaryota > Metazoa > Chordata > Aves > Ciconiiformes > Ciconiidae > Ciconia > Ciconia boyciana. The sequence goes on from NC_132935.1 coordinate 82,263,291, forward strand.
TGCATCCTGTTTTCTGACATAATTAGAGATGCCTTAACAAGAGAGAATAACTTCATGATTAGCTTTTTTCTTCTCCACCCTGGCTTTTTGGGCTAGAAATGTAACTTTTGACTGTTGGATCCACTGTTGCATGTTGCTTTTCAGTAATGACTGGTATGATGTAATAGACTGTATGTTTATAAAGCTGACATCCTTCCCAGCTTCATGTCATCTGAAAACTATATTGGAAAGCGGAATTAGAATTCAGAATCGTCTTGGCAAATGGGAGAAATTAATTGGCAAAATACCATGCAATTTAATAGGAACACATTTGAGCTAATGTGAATAGGTGGAAATAGTTAACTACTAATGAAAACAGTGAGAGTATTGAACAGTTTTTGAGAAGATGATCTAGAAGCTATAGAGGCTCACAAGCTGTTTATTATTTTAACAACATGATGCAATTATGAAGGGGAGGGGGAGCAGCCCTATATTGGCTTGTAGAAATAGGATGCTGAGCTGCAGGACACACAGTCCTCTATTCTTTACTCAGTACTCATAAGGCCTCTATTAGATACCACATCCAGCTTTGAGTACAGAATTTTAGCAAATTAGTGGGCCATTGGAAGAGTTCCAGGGGAAAGAAGAAAAAAAAAGACTGATTAGATGTCTACCAAACATAATTTCCAAGGCAAGATAGAGTTGGGACTAATGAGTCTAAAGAAAAAAGGCAGGAGGAAGAGCATCAGGTCTTCAAGTGTGTAAAAAAGCTACTACAGTGTTACAGACCAGTCTTTTACCCATATTATCAGTGGATGGGATGAGATCAAAGGACTTACCTTTAATAAAAGATTGCAATAATATTTTTTTTTAATGGGTATGAAAACGTGAAGCCCTAGAGCAGAGTAGTTGTGAAGGCTGGGGAATCTCCATAACTGGAGATCTTTGAGAACAGTTTGGATAAATGTTAATCATGATTCACATAGATGTAGTTGATCATGCTCTAGAGGGAAAGAAGTGGACTAGGTAACTTAAGATCCCTTTCCAGCCTATTTTCAATATCATGGGGTGTATCTTCATATTGCAAGACATGCTAAATGCATCCATAGCACTGACCCATCCTGAAGTACTGAAAGCTGTAACGGAGTCCAGAGTGAAATACAACATTTTTTGAGAGGAAGACTTCTACTCCATCAAAGCATCTCAGTTTTCTGAATGAGTGCTCTTATTGTACCCTTCTCAGTAAATATTTTGCCCTTCACCTTTCGCAGCATTCCTTCTATCCACCTTCTGTAGCTGTGTAGCCAGCATTTTAGGTGGTTAACAAATAAAAGAGATGACACTTGGCCCATTCGTTCCACCTATCAACAGTTCCTAGCCTCAGAGCTTGATCTGATTTTTAACGTTGTCTTTTGAACTTGATCCAGTGCATAGGAAATGAAATGGGGAGGCTGAAGGAAACAATGTAGGTCAGATAGGTCTTTTCATGCTTGTATTAAGTGAGCTGGCAGAAACGTGAAATAATCCAAACTACTATTTTGGTAGCTGAGATGATGAGAGGCTTTTAGAAGAAGAGCTGTCATAGGATGTTATCCTAAGTAGTAGGAATCATGCTAGCTGCTCTGGGTGGTCAGCGGAGGAATATTTTATTTTTAACAAATTGTCTTTTGTGCCCAGCTGGTAACACTTTGTACTGCTGTCTGTGTGAAGTTGTATTTCATTCTCATGCTTCTTTAAGCTTGTGTGTAGTACTTTGGAAAACAGAAAAAGGACTGAAGCAGCAGGAGACAACCAAGTATTTAGTTCTGCCAGCTGAGACCACAGAAGAGAAAAGGCTCCCACCAGTAGAAAAAATGCTAGTAAAAAACTAGACGTGGCTCTGAGTATACACCTCTTTTCAGAGTCAGAAACCAAGTCTGGGCAGCTACCTGGTCAAAGCAAAACACTCTTTATTTGAGACAGAACTTTTGTGTGTCTCCCATTTCTTTCCTCCCACACTGCACTTGTTTCCATTTTAAAAGGGGATTAAAGATTTTCATGCTTGAAATAATTGAGAAATCTTTCCTGCTCTCTTTCCATTCCCTTCTCCTCAATGTAAAATTACCATGAGACAGTAAATTTAATTTGCAGTCCTAAGAGGAGGTTTTATAGCCTGATGTAAAAGGCCATTGTATGTGGCAAAACTCTTGTCAGTGGTGATCTTGCCAGGTACTGGTGGTAGATGAACTCTTGGTGTGGTGTGTCTGACTTCAGCAAACCTACGCTAAGAGTGTATTCAGCCAGTGAGTGTGTTACCGTTTTTGGGTTTTTTTCTCTCTACAAGTGACAGTGATTAAAGGGCCCCAGAGAGATGAACATAGATGGTTAACATTAATTTCAGCAACAGCAAGACAGTATGTCCCATGATAAGCTGTTTAATTAAACCTTGTGCCTTTTTTAATCTGCGGTTCTATTTCTGTCTGGCTTTTGTTTCTCATCTCGTCTCTGTCTCTCCAGTTTCCATGTTTCAGACATAGCCTCATTTATTTTTATCATGCATGATTAATTCAGTTTACATAAAGGGTTTCTTGAGAAGGATGGATAAAGTATATAAAGCCCTTGTTCAGCCTAAATTTGGATTTAGATGGCTTGTAACTCTTTTCTCTTCAGTGCAAGTCAGTCTCCCGGTTCTGCTGTGCCTCTTGCTCTTCCCTCCAGCTAGCCTAGAGAGCTTTGCCAAAGCTGTCCAACAACAGCTGTTGAGCAATGTGCTTAATCACAGACACTCCTTGCTGTCCAACTGCATTTAATCGGTGCCAAAGATGAAACTGCTTTCAGAAAGTGTGTTATGGAGAGAAAATGAGCAATTAAACAAAGAGGAAAGCAACATTTCCTAACCATAACTGTTGTGGGGAGAAAGAAGGGTTATCCCAAAGGAGGGGAAAATTGGTAAATGCCTTTTTTTTTGGTCAGTTTTCCGTGATGACGTAGATGTGTGCTGGGTAGAGAACATCATTGTTTTCAATGTGTTAGGCAGCAGTGGAGAAGTCCTGCACTAAGTTGCATCTAACAGCATTAGTACATGTTTGAGGATGGTGTAGAACTAACAATGGCGTGCGGGAAGTATCTTACACACTGTACTGGAGTGTGATTGAATACTGAATTTCAGTGGAATACTGATCAGCTGGGATATGATTCCCACACAGTCTGAAAGAGTGGGATTTTTTTGTACTTTAATAGTTTCTGACGTAGGCACTGACAGACTTTGCTTTTTCCGTTAGCTTAATCCTGTATAAAATACTTGGTGAACATAAAATCTGAGAATTGTGGTTTTTTTAATTAGGGGAAGGAGAAGAAATAACATCTATATTAAATCAAAAAACATGTGGCTGTTGCACCAGTCACAAAGTATATTTTAATCTCTATTTGTAGGAAGTGAAGGGTCAGGAAAGCAAGCAGAGCACCAAAGCTATGCTCCTGTAGTTATTTAGGAGAAAATACAAAGACTAGATGCAGTTTCTGGAAAGTGCCGACTTGTTACTGTCTTGGTGCTTGCACTGATTGGGGATGGATATGGACTCTCCTGAGAAAAATTTGGTCTGCATTGGACACCTTGTGAAGTCATACTTCATCAGCTTCTTTGTTAGTCCCCATCAGGCATACAGATGGTTTCAATTGTTTATGAGTTTTTCTGAAGAAGGCTGTAACATAAATCAATACCAGAAAACAGGGGAAAGCTCTTTACTTTATTCCCTTTGGCATAGTTTTGCATGGACTGAAAACTAATATAATATGGAGAAAGAGTGTAAGGGAACAGGAAACTTTTTAATGAGGGAGGAGGTAGCATGTTTTGAAGATATACCCACCCCCCACCAGTCATTTGGGTATTGGGGCTGTCTGGAGAGATGTAGTAGAAGCAATGTGATGAATTTTTAGCCTGGATCTAAATGGGTGCAACCTGATTTATCTTCCTTAAACACTAGATGCATGAGCTTTTCTGCCCTTCTTGGCCCCTGCTTCCCCCCAAGAAAACTTTTTTTCTTTGTGTGCACACAGAAGCAAGGGTAGCTGGTGAGATTAGCAGGCAGAGACCATGGGAAAGCTCTGGAGTTACTGCAGACCATCTGCTAGGAGTTATGTCCTGTTGTTTGTTGCAGGCTTGAGGAAGAGAAGATTGAAAATAGTCTTGAGTCTTACTGGGGTTTTGCTGGTTTTGTCATTTGCTCAAATTCTTGCTTGATAACAAACAGTTTTATCCTGGAAAAGTTTCTATCTGGTGCTTCAGTTCCAGGCTTGTAATGAAAACTAATAAATAAGTAACAATGCAGTCTCTTATCTCCTTTTCCTAAAGCTCATGGGATGTAGCTGGCAGCTATGGAAGAGCCTAAATGTAATAGTCAAAAATAACGTGGCAGGAACTATGCAGTACGTTGGTGTAGCACATGCTTCTGTATTTGCTGCAGTTGGAACTCTCACGGGGTATTTGTCCTCCTTTGCCAGTGCAGAGCATTGCAGGATTACCTCGCTGAGTTGAAGTTTACTGGCTTGGTCCAAAATTACTGAATTCACAGAAGTTGCCTGCCAGCTGAGATCTGATATGAATGTTGCACTGAACCAGCCCGAGCTATAGAAATAATCACACATGAAAAGCTGAAGTAGCCTGGAACGCCATTGCCGTATGGAAGGAGAAGGAATTCCCAGGCTGTTTGCTTAAGTTGGATGGGTGCTCTGGCGCTGAGCAATCTTGGGAACTTTGCAAAGTTCTGATAATAATTTTCATTTCACATCAAAGCAGATGAAACAATCAAAGAGAGGAAACTTAAGCTTAGGCAAAGTAATTCTAATGAAGTGTTTCAAAGAGGGGGAGGAAAACCCTGAGCTTGCATGCTTTTAATTCAAGTTTATATGTTTTTATTTGGGGAATCAGCAAAATGTGAAAGTTGTAAGCCCGTGTGGATTTTGTATCAAATAGTTAAGTATTTGGGAAACTTATGTGAAGAACTTTATGCTGATTTTTATAATTATGTATGGTATATCCTGGATGGTTTTGTGACCTGTGTATGTAGAGAGTAAACTGTGAGTGGGGTGGGAATAAGGCACTAAGCTCATGCGAAAAAGGTCCCTCTTTCTGCCTTGAATTTGCAAGATAACGAAGCTCATGAGTGACTGTATTTAGTAATAGCTGGCTTTTTGTTGCCAATTATCACCCATAAAACATATTCTGAAGCAACTGCTACTTCAGCTTTCCGGGTAAGGAGCAGTCTAGCAAGAAAAACCGCTTAAATCCTCCGCCCATCACTGTCACAACCAGCGTGCTTTGAACATAGGCAGAGACAAGCAGAGTTAAAAATCTGTTCTAAAACGCCAGAACTGCCTGATTTTGAAACCATCTCTTCTTGATGTGGAAAGTCCCAGAAGCTTGCTATCTCATCCAAAATACGAATCCTGCCAGGAATCCTAAATAGGTAACGGTGCGTGACGGATGGCTTGATAACGAGCATTCATCTGGCTTCTCCCTGTTTTTCCCCTGACAGTTGTCTGGTGGGTGCGAGCTGACGGTGGTAATCCACGACTTCACTGCCTGCAACAGTAATGAGCTGACAATCCGCCGTGGGCAGACAGTGGAGGTCCTGGAGAGGCCCCATGACAAGCCCGACTGGTGCCTGGTTCGAACCACAGATCGGTCCCCAGCTGCAGAAGGCCTGGTCCCCTGTGGGTCCCTCTGCATTGCTCACTCTCGCAGTAGTATGGAGATGGAGGGGATTTTTAACCACAAAGGTAAGAAATGATGGAAACAAAGTCTCATTGTCAGCAGCGCAAGTTTGGGGTAATGGGGAGTACTGTGCAAACAGGCACTTTGGTATTCTAGTGCTGTTTTGGGTTCTAGTTTTTAATTAGATAAAACACAATGCTTTTAGCAACCTGCAGCCACTGTCTATTCCAAAATAAGCAGTCAGCAATTCTCAGTGTTAAGTGAAAATGCAGCCAAAGATAGGGAAGAGCTTTAAGCAAAGTATGTCTTGGTCAACAGAGTTATATATCATGTTAGATCAAGCTGCGACGATAGGAAAATCGTGCCTGTTGTGTGCTGAAAGGGGGGAGGGAAGAAAATGTCCAGCATGTACTATCAATGGCTTCTGAGAAACACTGCAGTAAGAAGTCCTGACATCAGGCTCAGTGATGGAAATACACACATTCATATGCCCTGGCACAGGAACTGGCTATTTGGACTTCTGTATTTTACTTAACTGAGTTTTCCAGAGTAGCAGTGGCACATTCATCCCTTTTTCCCAAAGCAGCTCTGAAATCTTACTTTGTTTTTTCAGATGCATGAAAGAACGTGCCCCTGAAAGGTGCAACAAAAAATTGATAATTTTTTGAAAGTTTTTAAGGCTTTGGTGTGCTGTAGTCCTTTGGCTCTGTAAACTCCCCAGGCTCACAGAGTAGTTTGTTATTAGAGAAAATGCTTGTTTGCTTCATTTGAAACTACTGGACTTTGCAACCTGTGAACAGAAAGCAATGTGAACTAAAAAAAAAAAACAACCCACCAGAAAAACAGTTTATTAGAAGGTGTTTCATCACATGCTGGGGGAAAAGATGCATTTCAAAAAGTTTGTTATTGCAAGTAACAAGATTAGCAGGAAAGTGGTGTTGGGAAAAACTTGTTTTCCCAAACACAAAATTCTGGTTTTGGAGAGTTTCTCATAAAAATAACCACAAATTTTTCTTTTACTCAGTCCATCCCAGCTATCACATTACAATTTTTCCCAGTTTTTTTCAGACGCTGTGCTTGGCTGTGTCTTAGCTACCAACACAAATGGCTTGGCTAAAGGAGGGGAGAGTTTGTGTTTCTTACATTAGGAGCATGCACAGCAGGAACTTCCTGAATGCAGGGTGATTGGGAGGGGAAGTCTGAAGGATTGAGCTGTATAGTTGGAATACTTTTTCATCCTCTTGTGCCCTATAACAATTTGGATAGAGAAAGTTTGCAGTCGTTCTGATGATAAAAGCGGAAAATGTAGTTAGGTGTCCCTGAAACATTTAATCCTTTGACTAGGGGGTGAAATCATGTCAACAGGATTTTTTTTTTTTTAACAACACAGAATTGATAAATCCAATTTTCTTTGGAGCTAGGGGACTTCACCTTTGAATGCAGAGAATTTTATTAGGAGAAGATGATTGTACTGGGCAATATACATTACATGAAGAACATCGAGCCTGTCAGACTCCTGAGGGAGAGACAGAGCTGGTTTTGTCTTTGAGAGGTTACTTTGATTAATAAAACCAGTGGATGTAACCTTTTTTTCCCTGTAGTGTTTATCTGGGGAAAAGGGGGCAGAGCATTGTAAAGTTACTTTAGTTTCTCTTTGACAAGTTGTTTTGAAATAAAGAGCATTAATTAATTATATTAGTCATGGAGACTGAAGACGAAAAGACCATTGCTAGAATGAGCACGATTTGCAGGGTTGAATGCAGCCTCAGAAGTCACTTCTGTCTGTGCCTCTGTCACAGCCTTCCTGTGGGATGTTACGGCATGCCATCTAAACCCCAGCTGATAAGAAGCAGCTGCTAATTGTTTATTCCCACATTACTGGGTGTCAGGCTTTAGGAGCTGGATGTTTGATTTGTAAAGTTTCCCATGCAGGTGACTGACTGAAGTCAGTGTGAACTGAGTTGAACATGCAAACTATTATATAATGTTCAGTAATCTGGGGAGGAAAAAAAAGGCAAAAAACCAGACAACTTTAGACTGGGTACTTGAAACCACTGGATACGTTTCACTTCAGGCTCTACTTTAACTTTCTATTGCTTGAAAGAGGTTGATAGTGTTCATTTCACAGAGGGATTACAAAAATTAAGCAAAATTAGTGAAGTGCTCTGATTTTATTTTTCCCCCCATAGTGAAAAGTACCTCGGAGAATCCCACAAAGCAATTATTCATTTTCAAGTGTTGCATTTGATTAAAGATCTTTAAATAAGGCATTGGGAATATGCTAATAAGAAGAATGGAAAAACAATTAGATTATATTCTCAGAACTGTTCATTGTGGGCATTGATTGAGATATAAATTCCTAAAAAACAAAACAGAAAACACAACCCCCATAACAAAGAGCAAGTGAATGACTTGCATAATTTAAGGCAGTCCCATGTACTTGGCTGGACAACTCTTAAATGTTGTATTTCCTAGATTTCTAGTGCTTGATTCTGCAACTTCTGTATTTTTAATACAGGGTTGTTGGGTTTTTGTTTTCTTTTTTTGACCATAATTCAGTAAAACTTTCAGAGTTTTTGAATGATTCATCCTAATGATTCAAAATTAGGATATTGCCCTCTGGAGTTTTTAGGTCTGAAAATACATGTGACATGTCAGGCTCGCAGTGTGAGCATCAGGTCTGAGTAATTCTGTACAGTTCATGGGCTAAGCCATGTGCAGTAGACATGAGTCTGGAATTTGTGCATATCTGGCATCACAAGCTGTTCTGAGATGCTCAGGGGGAGAGAGGTTTTATGTAATTCCAAAGGAAAAAGGGAGGTGATCACCATCAGAAGTGGTGGGGTTAGCTGCTTGGATGTTGTGTGCTTAGCCTATACAGATGGCTTGTTGAAGCAGAGAGTTTTGCACTCCTTTCAGTATCTATGGACCCTACAATTTTGGTCTTTTCAACAGTGTTTATCAATACCGTTTGCCAACTAAACAAGTTGGAAAGCCACGGCATATCAGAGGTGAAGTGAGCTTCAAAGTTTTGAAATGGCAAACCTCTTCTAATGTACAGCTGGTTCTTACGTTGTGTAAAACCACATTTCATCACTAAGTATACAGAAATGTTGGGTGGTATTTAATGCCTTAAATAATCTGAAATGATTATCCCAAGTAGGGCAACATGAAAGATTATTAAAGCAAAAAATATGTTCAGTGAAGCCTAGTTCTGACAGCTTGGTCATTCCTTGTCGGTCCACATATTATCTGTCAACCATGAAAGGTAACGTTTTATTCTCATGTTAGAAGACAGCCCCAAAAATGACCCTTATCACTTGCCTACAAGTGTAGTTGTTAACTTGTCCTCTAAGAATGTGTATTACTTTAAATATGTAATCACTATCAATGGTTAAAAAAACCACATATACAGTATCTTCAATCTTTAAAATTTTATAGTAGTTAAGATAAACATTTTCTTAAGAGTATGGGGAAAGCATTACATAGTAAAAGACATTCACTAGGTGGATAGTCATTTAAGGGGAGGGTTGAGTGCAGGTTCCAGACCTCTTGCTTGCTCTGCTGGATATCAAATCTATTTTTGTAAGTTATTTGGGTCATTTAATCAATTTGACATGCAGTTTACAGATGAGTACATTTAAAAAAAAAAATCTAAATCCCTTTTATAATGGGGGAAAAAGACAAACAAGTGGGTAGTGAAGAGGTTGAATAACAGTTGGTGCATTCTACAAAAAATAAATTACTAGCTTTGGAAGAACATGTTTTTCACAATTAATACATAAGGTGGCAATTTTTTTTGCAATGATTCTCCACAATTTATTGGGCATGGGGGAGAAAGAATATTCCTGTTTTATTTGGTGCTTCTCTCTCTTTTTTTTTAAACAAGGGTTTCTTTTAATTCTGTGGTACATCCTTTTTATATGTGCAGTTCTCTTTCCTTTGTTTGCATGGCATTTTCACAGCCACAGAGCTTTGGGTAAAGGGCAGGGGACAGGATTCAGTATAATGAAATTGAACTTGTAAGCTCAGAAAAATTGGCAGGTATTTAAAATTGTTTGTGAATCTCTTGCCTGTTGAGATCACAAGTTCACTGTCTTTTCCAACTTCATGAGTACTTCTGAAGTCTGAAGAATTGGTGCTGGTCCATCATATCCCTTCTGTAGATGCTACTGTTTGGAGAGCTACAAAGGCTACAGCAACCCCTTGCTCATGAGGCTTACACTTTCATGTCGTCTTTATAAGTTATGGGGTTTTTCGGGACCACGTCTAACTTCGAATTCATGTTACTCTTTGTTTGGTTCAAAACTTGGCCACAGAGATCTTTTTGTTTCCCTGGAGGTACAATGTCTGCCTGTTTTATACATTCTTATAATCCAGGTATCTGTATAGTTTGTTCAGATCTAAAAGGTAGGTGATGTCTTAGTAACATGGTGACATACCATGCACCACTTCAATACTGAATCCTGGCTTTTGATTTTACTCTCAGGATACTGTCTTGACCGGTGCCATAAACAGAAAAATGTTATTTCAGCAGTCATCTTTTTTTTTTTTTTTGCCTTCCAACTGTAGTATCTCAAAGAATCTACCATAATGAGGAGTCATTCATCGAATGGCTGACGCTTTCCAAGACAAAGGCTGACAAATTTGTTTGAGCTGTGTAGTAAGGCCTTTCCTACACCTGCAGGATGGGAAGGAGTGATGTAGGGCAGATGTTGGAGGTGTCAGAGCTCTTCTTGAATTGGTACAGGGACCTCCTATTCAGGAATTAAGGAAAAGAGAAATTGCACAGATGATCTAGAGATATTTCCCCAGAAAAGAGAGAGATTTTATAGTTGAGGTCACAGAATGGGATAAAACAGAGTCTTGTATTTGTTACATTAAGTAACCTTGCTCTTGCAAAACTGGAGACCTTCTGTTCAGAATATTAATTTTAGATGGGAAGGGGAGAGAGTAAAGGTAAAACATCTTGCGTATGATCGAGAAATGGAGCGTTTCCATATTGAGTCCAAACACTGTTATATAGGAAGAGGAAGGTCTGGATAGCAGCAGCAGCAGAATTTGATCAAGTAAAATGGGGATCCAGTTTGAATAATTGAAGAAGGGCTCCCTGTTTGTAGTGGAAGAGAAGAAGGATGACTTTGGGCAGCAATTGTTTGCTTGCAAGCAGACGGAGGCTGTAGAAGGGGAGGATTTGCTGTTTTGAGACTGCAAGCAAGTGAAGCATGGGCCATATGTAAGGAAAAAGGATCCTCACCCATGGCTCAGAGCCAAAGCGCTGCCTGTGAGACTATCTGACAGCATTTGCAGCTGCAGGAAATGAAAGTTACGGTCCAGGCCAGCAGGGAAAGTAACTCCTAACAATGAGTAGGTACTTTACTTGCTTTGCCTTGTTGCCTTGGGGCCATGTGGCAAAAGGTGGGGACCGTAGTTTCCAGGGCACCATACAGAAAGGAATCTGCTTCTGCTACACGGTCAGACGCAATCACATGCAGAAAGTGATATCGAGGAATATGTTGTAGTTGTACAAGACGCTATATGTTAATCTAAAAATTCTCTTTCTTGATGAATCAATTACCTCCTCATAAAATTTCCAAATAACAGGCTGCCCATCCAGATAACCAGCTAATAGAAAGCCTTATGAGGAGCTCACGGGAGGCAAAGCCAAGCAGTCAGTTGGATTTCACACTCTGCTCGTCTAAATTAGCAAAAAATTGTAAAAGCCATGCTGCAGCATCAGATCAACTTATTTATCAGGCAGACTTAAGCTTGAAGAGAGGTGCAGGCATTTTAATATCTAAAGTTCAACTTCACAATTATCAGTTGTTTTGAAAGCCTAATAACTCATAAATTTCCATGTAATCGCAAATATTTTGCCAAAAAGCATTACTAGTCTAATAGCGGCAAAGATAGTTTGAATTTAGGTCTTGTGTGTGTGTGTGGTTTTTCAAACATGTTCTCATGCTTTAGTCCAGGTAAATAAAATAGCTGCTCTATAAAGTAAAAGAAGAATTCTCTATCCTGCCTTTCTCACCTTGTGGTTTTAGTTGAGTTTGCAGTTAAAAATGTGGTTTGAGCATAAGTAAACTTAAATAAAATGTCAGCAACTGACTGTGGTCCATTAGATCATAATCTTTGCATTGAACTTCATAGCCAAACTATATCAGATGGTCAGGGTTAATAGCCAAATTCTAATTCAGCCTTGAATAAACAGTAAAGTCTTGTATGAATTGCTTCCTTGGCGTTGTGCAGTCTTTAACTAGATAAGGAGATTCAATGAATCTCACAATTTGTATTTCTAGAAGAAATCGAGTTTAGATGTGCTCTGAAACATTGTAGGATTGATTTCTGCATAAACCTGCCTTTAACTCCTGCACTATTCTTTTATCATAACCTGGCCCAGGAAGACCTGTCAGATAGATCTGTATTTCCCATGCTGACTCTATTTGTGGGCATAAACAGTGGTTAATTTGTCTCTGGAATTTTTGTACATCGGTAATGAAAGCTTTTTGCCCTGCTTGGGAGCTCAGTATTACAGCTGAGAAAAATAAGAAATTTTATAGTAGTGGCTTGAATGTACTTTTGGTCCCAGACAGCTGCCAAATATATTTCTTTTATATATCATAGTTGGAAAGGAAATCGGTGTGTAAAAAGTATCTGCCTCAGAACAGATGTATTTGCACAGCTGATCTTTGGGAGGTAGAAGGTGGATATAAACCAGTAATTCTGATGGCTTTAGATTTCCCAAGAGAGTTGTTATTTTGCTTGCAATTAGCCTTTCTCTGACAGCAGTTTCTTTTTCTAACCAAGGTTTTGAGGCAGAACAGAGTACAAACTAAAATAATATCCTGCAAATGTTGTTCATATGTTGCAATTGAAGAAAAACATCCTGGAGTGGTGTTTATTTTCCTTGACTGTCCCTCTTCAGGTGCAACAAACTGTTGAAAAAGTTGCTTCAGTGTTGAGAATTACTTCTTGAGGGTGTCTTTGTTACCCATATTTTGCTTTGGATTAAGTAAATCTTCAGAGCTGGTGCTCTGAAGAGCACCTGAGAGCAACCCAAAGAATTTCTCTTCCATTTCAATGAGTAAGTAGCTTGGCAGGGTGGTGAGGGACAGGGAGAGTGGGGCCAGGGACACCTATTTGGACAGGAGAGTGCTCCTAGAGACATGGAGTTGTCACAGCTGTGTGGTAACTGCCTTGTTCGTGACAGATGACAAGGAGCTATTGGTGTATATTTTTCTGCAGCTGGGGTGGCTGTTCATTTCCAAGGACCATCTGGGTAATTTTACCTGATGCGTTTTCCTTCTGTCACAGAACTGTATAATATTGACAGTGTCCATAAGGTCTTCTGTTCTTTTTCCAGCTCTAGTTTTCGGGCACTTTTGCTGTTGCGGCTCATATTCTTAAACTTGGTATTGGGAGGGGTATTTATGTGTTTTGTGTTTAGTGGAGAGGAGAAAATTGTTGAGGAGCAGGCTAGAGCTGATGTTCTTGTGTGCCTTTCAGGACATCATCACATTACATCGCATCATCTGTCATCATCACTGCCTGCAGATGGAAGTAGCAGGATTTAGCATTCCACTGACTTCCTCCAATTCTGTTTTTATGAGGAGGCTGCTGAAAGTCCGTGTCCCATTGACTTCATTTCACTTTTCCTGCAATCAAATATTAGTCTCTGTTATGGATGCTAAACCAGAAATGCTGCATCACTTTTAACACAACTCTATCAGAAGCTTTTTAACAGATGCCCTTGACATCTCTTTAAGTTGTTGGCATTGGTTTCAAATCACCACTTCATTATGCAATGTTTTGCTTCTATTTTGAGTGCATATTCACTGATCCAGGTATAGTTCCAGTTTGGGACATGCTCGTGTTTTCTCCTAGCTTTGAGTTGAGTACAAATAGCAAGACATTTTTCTCTATCTGGGACAACTATTGAACTTAAATTCATCATTTTCTAACACAGAAGTTACTCAACTAAGTGATGGAATTCTTAGAGCAAACTGTAAAAGAGGCTGTTGTGATAAGTGAATAGCACCCTAAAAACATTTCATGATACCAGGAAAAGAACTTATAACACTTTTCAGAAATTTGCAGTATGCATGTATAATGGTTAACCCCTATAGCAATAGAAGACATCTGTATAACTGACATGCAGGCATAATAGTAAAGGCTGTCTTGGGTAAGCTTGTTATCAAGTTGTCAGTGACGATCAGAATCATGTAGTCATTTTCCCTGTGGTCATAAACCAGTTGTGTCCAACCTACTGTATGTTAACCATTTACAATGCAGCAGAAATAGTCCCTGTTACACAAGGCGGTTAAAAGTATGTCAGGTTTTCAAGAGCAGACTGGACAAAGCCCCAGGTAGTCCGGTCTGATCTCACAACTGACCCATCCTTTTGAGCAGAAGGTTGGACTATATGGATTTTTGAGGCCCCGTTCAGCTTGAGTTATGTGATCCTATGCTAAAAATTAGAATTGCTGGCATGGACTTGTTATGTTCTAAGTGTTTCCTGGAGTCTTGGACCCCCTTAGTGTCTGTGGGGATGTCGGAAATGCTTAAGATTTTGCCCCAAAATATATTCATTCCATGTAAGAAATGGAAAGGAATCATAAAACATATTTCTGCTCATGAAAAGTGCTAGTTATTCTTGTTGTACCGTGCTGGGTGTGATCATAGCCTTATTAGGCATATGTTCATTTGTTAATATAAGTTTTAAAGTATTAGTGATATGGAGATTCCTTAAACACAGTGTCTAGGAAAATCTAGTTGCATGTAAGAACCTGCAAATATGCTTGAAGGAAGGAAAGCTACTAGGGAAGCCACCTGCAAAGAGGAACTAGTAAAGCTGAATGGTCATCTGATGCTTTCTACAGAAAAGCTTAAGGAACATGGAAGTAAATGGGATCATCGAGGTCTAAGTTCAACCTCTTGCTCTTCCCCTTATTAATAAGAGGAGAGGATACTTAGGAATGTTAAATGTAGGGAATTTGTAGTGATGAAAAAGATCCTGAAAGCAAATGAGAAAGAAGGCAGGGCTCACTAGCAAAAAAGTGTATCAAGTGGAAGGGTCTTTTAAAAAACACAAAAAACCCAAAAGACTGAAGACTGGTTGAGTGGATTGCTTTAGGCAATATAAAACAGAAAAGCTTGATAGGTGAAAACCACCAAATTGTTAACCACGTATCTTAAAATTTTTATCTCAGTAGCTAATATTTTTTAAAGCATTTATTTATCATGGCTGGACTTGGTTGTTGGTCCGTCCTAGTGTGTCTTGTGCTAACTTTTCTCATTGTCTCAGGGGTAACAAAATACATGCACTCTAATTGCTGGTTGATTAGTAGAACAGGCTTAGGTGTGTTTCTTAGGTGTGTTATCCTTTCATCCTAAAGATGTGGCAGGACTAAATGCAGTCGTACCAGAATCAGTTTGGAAACCACTGACTCAGAGCTCTGGTTATAAGCCCAGGGTAACATCTAAAGAAAAGGTGCTTACAGCAGATCGTACCCTGGAGGTGCGTGCTGTGTTCTATTTGTATCCTGGTTGCTTGCTTGAGTGAAAGCCCAGGCTATGGGATCCAGTGCTCATTCACATCATCTTCATAAGACTATACTGAGATTACAATCCTCAGAACTGGAGTAAATTAGTAGTAGTATTATTTTGCGATCTCCTTGTTTATGGAATAACAAGGCCTTACGCTGTTATTGAAGTTCTAGGGGTGATGACAAACATTTACATTTCTGTAGTTATTTTCATTTGAGAATAAGTATTTTATCTATTTTGACTCTCATATTTCAGGTAGAAGCATTTTATTATTTTTATAAAGCAAAATACCATTCTAAATTGCAGAAGGAGATAGCACTCTTTTGTCACATTGTGAGGTTTTGAAAGACAATATTACCTTTTGGAAAAGTCTAAGATATTAAGAATACTAACCTCATATTTTTGTCAGCAAGAGGCATGTATATTGGCATATAGCATCTGTTTAGGTCTTTTTGTGTTAGGCTTCAGGATGTTAACATTATTACCAATCTAAAACTTCTACCATGATGGCATGCTTTGTTCCGGAGGAACTAATTGGGAAAAGAGAATGTGCAAAAATTCTGTGGCAATTAAAAAAATTTTCTTGCACCTAAATTTTAATTGCTGTCCTAAAGGACCGTCATTGTCTTAACTGCGTGTAGTTGCTTTGTGAAATACCTAAGCATAGAATTAGAGTGGCTATCCCATAACTGCATTTTCATAGTTCTAGTAAGCGGTGATGATGTAATTTGTAGAAAGTGTACCCTTTTCAATTCTGTGAACTGTGCGACCATGTTCGTTTTTTGGTTCAGAGCTAACTTTCTTTTAAATGGAAGTAAAACATGTACTGTGTAACCAAACCAGAAATGTGTTATCTTTTTCAGGACTGAATTATTCTACATCTCAAATTCAGAGTAGATATAAAAAATGTTAATTACAATGCAGAAACACTCTCATTTGCGAAATCGTTTGGCAGTACACGTTTTCTAGTGTTTCTGTGTTTTAACATCTGATAGGCAATGTAGAATAATAAACCCCTGTCCTGTGGATTTTTTGCGCCCTTCTTTCTCTTCTCCCTATGGCAAAGCTAGCCTCCAAATATACTTAAATCTATTTAGTAACAAATGTGTGTTTATAATTTACAAAAATGCAGCACGTGAAATCCAGGCTCAGAGGGAGAGAGAGAGAAAATGCCCGTTTCTGATTTTGCTCTCCTGTTATATGTAGTGCAGGGGAATTGTGGAGGTTGCTTCATTTTGCTAAAGTGTCTTTTAATATAATAAGGGAAGCTGTGAAAGTATGTAAGTGTTAAATGCTAATGTTTGAAATCCAGACAGGTGCTTTCAGTGCCCATGTGCCTTTCCTGCTTCCAGAAGCAGCAGGCTGTTGGGTCATGGCTGGGCTCCATCTGCCATGCCTAGCAGTGCTGTGCAACTTAACCTCGTCTGTTACGTGGGCATGACTTCTGGTAGGCGGTACTGAGCAGAGACAAAAGGAGGAGGGGTCTTGATGAAAACCCTTTGTGACTAACCAAAATGCATTTGTACAATTTGAACTTAGCAGAAGGGGAATAAGAAAAGTGTTTCAGTCAGTAATACCAACCAGCAGGTAGCCCACACAGCTTGCATTTGGCCCTCCAGATGCATATGTATGGAACTCCAGCATCAGTATTTCTTACAGGGAGTACATGTCCAATTTTAAAAGCACGTCTTTTATTATTAATTACCTAGTTTGGTTACTAGAACTGTTCATTTTCCTTTTAAGTGACTTAAAAGAAATGAATTTTAAGTCAAGAACATAATTCAGTATTCTGAACACTTCTGATGAATATATTCTTATCCTTTCCTTTTGTCTTTGCATGCATTTCCAGTTAAGATAATTAGCTAAGAGATTTATGTTAAAAAGATTCCCAGCTCCTGTATGTGCAGTTACAACTGGTCTGGAAAATTAAACCTTGTTTTGACCAGGTTTTTTTTCACACCAACAGGCTGATTCCTTTTTTCTTTGGAGTGGGAAGGGAAGAGAAAGGGTGTTTTAAATATCATTGAGGAAGACTACATCAGAAAATTCAAATGAAGAAAAAAAAGGATGATGAAGGGTAACTTGGATAATAAAATTAATGTCAAAAATGAGCGTTTCTTCAATGTCTCATTAGGACAGCAAGTATTTCTCGCTTGGAACACTTTTTGTGTTTTCTCCAATGTAGAGACGAGGCATGGCATATTTCTTCTTCCCTCCCACCCCTCGCTAAGTAGTGAATGTATGTGGAACAACATTCCTTACACTCATCCAAAAGATTTTGTTTGAATTATCTGAAGCTGGTTTGTTGTGGTTTTGCTGACAGTGGCTGGGATCCTTCAAGCTGATTTGGCATGCTGCAGTGGTGACTGTGTTGAGGAGTTAGAATTTTCCCAAAGCTTTTCCAGATAAACAGAAGACCAGGGACACTGAACATCTCATAATTTCTTTGAAAGGCCTCTTCATTCTTGGGAGTGGTATACAGGCTCCAATTCCTTGGCTACAGCACAGAACAGAATTTAAAACTCAAGAAAATAACAGCCAAATGATTAAGATGGGAGGGAATTTACGATGTCATGTGCTTTTTGGTATTCTTTCTTACTGTAGGCATGAGCAACAGCTAGGGTATGTTCTGCAAAGCTGAAGACAGGAAGGGACTTGTTTAGATCCTGGCCTTGGTGACTGAATAGTTGGATAAATGGTTCATTTCCCAATATTTTTAATTAAAGCCTGAGTACTTCAGTGTCTTGATATCAGTTGCTCTTGACAAATGCTTTACCCAGGATGTAGAAGGGAAGGTTATTAATCATGCTGCTGAAAATACCTCTCTACCCTCAATCAGAAAATACTTTTCGCAGGTTTGCCAGCTAATTAGATAGCCTGCATGGTTTGTTAGAGGTGGTTGTTGGTTGGTTTTGTTTGAGTTTTTTGTTTTGTTTTGGGGGTTTTTTTGTTTTTTATTGAAACACCCCAGTATTTTGAAAGGAGTTCTTGGAAATCTCAAATTGAGGATGTTCACACAATTCATTGCAAAATACAATTTCTGACTGATTCAATTTAAAGTGTCTCTGGCAGCTGGCAGCACTGGTAGTAAAGAACAGGAAACAACGTGCTGAATGTACGTCCAAAGAGCCACTGTTGTAATGATTCCGCTCCTTGCAGACCGGCAGTGTTATCTGTGAGACTGAAGAGCAGTGAGGCTGTTTTTTGGGAACAGGATGATCTTTGTGCGTGGGGCTGAAGAAACCAGATCCTAGTGGCGCAGCTGTGCTCCAAGCAGTTAAACTGTGGACACATTGTACACTGAGGAAAAGGCAAAGTTAGGCTCCTTTCAGAATTTTAATCATAGTATGGGAGCTCACCTTTGAAGACTGAACCTCAGATTTATCGATGCATTTTTGCTGTTCTACAATTTCTTGGTTGGGTTAGAGTATTCTGATGTGAGGCAGAGAGTCTAACTTGCCAAAGATAGGATTTGTATGCAAAGTCTGCCTGTTTTGTTGTTTGGTTGGTTGGTTTTTTAATGGGAAATGCATATTGTAAATAAAATTCCTATTGCTTTGTGCAATGTTAGTTTAGTTCAAGAATTTTAATAGTTATGGATTTATGTCTAACTTTTGGCTCCTAGGTCTGGGTGGTCTTTGGTCCTGCACAGTTTTGGAAAGTCTGAATCTTTTCTCTCCCACATGCAGAAACATGAATCAAAATTGTAAGAACTGTGCACCTAAATGATGAAAGCATTTGTCTCATAGATCGCTTCAAAAATGGTTTTAAAATGGTGATATTTGCATGCTGGCAGAACTGAATAAAGAATTCATTCTTCTATTAATTTCAACTTTCTTGTATACGCTTCTCCACTTTTAAGATGAACAAGAATTTTTTAAATAACTTTGTACTACTGACTTCAAAATATATGAATTGCTTTTGTAAATGGAACGTCTGGAATATGAGGGGAAGATTCCAGATAAGACAGATTTAGATTTGCTTGAGAACAGCATTGAATTTTGAAGCTGGGTTTTTAATGCTATAATCTTTGAAACTTTTTTTCACAGAAGGCAGATATTAAGGAAAAAAAGGTTGGCCCTTTTGGCTTCTTTTTTAGGCTCTAAAGCAACACAAACAGGTGTTTAAAAATGAAATGTCTGCATTTTATTAGCTTCCCTTTCTTGTTCTGCTTGTTTTCCCCAAGATGGTGCAAAATCTAATGGGGCCTTGCAAAGATTACATTGGAATGCTGTTTATCCTTGTTTTAATATAAGTTAAGTTGTTATTTCTATTACCATGCAGATGTCTTGGAGTATGAGAAATGCAGTCAGTTCAACTCCAGTTGTCATCTTAAACAAAGGAAGGGATTAATGTTTCCGTTCTTACGTGCAAGGCTAGTAGTACCCACAGATGAGGTACCACTTCCATAGGGAGGTTAATACAGTGGCAAACAGTGATTGCAGATGCTGCACGTAGGAGCTGGACCTTTTGAGAAGCTGAAGCTGTAGCAAGCTAATTTCTTGTCTGTCAGTGGCAGAGACTGATGAGCTGTTTCTTTTGTGGTGGAGTGAGCTGGCAAAATGTTAATACCTTAAAATGGTTTTGGCAGTCTGACATTGTCCATCAGTGAGCCCTAAGATAAATTGCAGAAAGTTGATCCCATTCCTTCACTGCAGTAATAGATAAGGGCGTGTGATGCTTCATTTACGTATATCATACAAAGTATGTGCTACCTTATCTACTGAGGATATACAGTGCTCTTCTAATTGGGTTGGGGTTTTTTTTAGTTTCATTGTTTACTCACTGGGATATAGTCTTCCTTACAAAATGTTGCCTTGAAAGTGAGAGGGCTCTTTTGCCTGGAATTTTAAAATCTTCATGAAACAGCCATTGACAAAATTTTCACCCGGACACTTATTTTGTCACAAGTTTAAGTAACTGAGAAATGTCTTAAATTGCTAGGGGCCTGAAGGGCCTTTCATCAGTACTTTGCTTTCAGAAGTGAGGCAGATAACTGTCCACTTTTTTTAAAGGAAATGATATATAAAATGTACAGCCAAGAAAACTCATTTCTGCTTTATGCAGGTAAGGTGAAAAAAGAAACAGTTTTTCCTTTTTAAAAAAATATTATTTTAAATGCTGTCAAATGGCATGGGTCAGTATATGAGCTTTTTTCTTTGCTAATTTGATCAAAGTTTGTTGTCCCATTGGGCTGGGGTACGAATATTTAAGCAGAGGATGAGGGTGGGGGCAGCTCAATGCTGCCGTGCAATGTGCTGTGCAATCCAACCTCTTCTGTGCTGAGCTTGTGCTCTGTGCCCAGCCTCGGTTTTGCCTAAAGGTCTTCTCCACAGAGGCATATTCTTGCCTGCTGAATTAAGATTACCTGACTGGTTCATTATTACTGAGGATGAGTTCCTACAAAAAAATTGCTGATGCGAGGAGCCACAGGAAGAGCTGTCTAGCAGACAGGGAGAGCTAATGCAGGATAAGGCTCTGGAATACAGAAAACCTGATGGAGCTAAAGGACAGAGAGCGCTTTGTGGTAGAGCCTGAAGTAAACCGTAGAAAGGCATTAATAGGCTGCTTGTTTAGGCTTAAAATTACATATATTGATACAGGTCACTGTTTCAGATGGAAATTGAGAATTGTGGTACATCTTCGGGTGTTTAAGTCTAATCTAAGATCATAGTGGTACTAAATAACGGTCCCTGCATGTTAAATTAAAAAATGTTGGTTTTGTGATATAGAAGTCATCTCCCTTTTGCTTATACTTCAGTAGGAGAAGTTATGGGTCTGAGCTTTCTGTCTTGGACCATAAGAAAGTTGTAGCTATTTTTTTAGTATATGTATTGAGATGTTTTTCAATCAAATTCTTACCTAATACCCACAGTCACTCTGCAGCACATTCACATGGTGTCTGCTGTCTCCACTCCAATGTTGCTGTGGAGCAATTGCTTTTTACAACAATTGTATACATCGAAGACAGCTGAGTATCCATGATCCTTTCTTCTTAACCATGTAGCCTGTGAAATATGCTTTATGTAGTGGTTCACGTGGTCGTTCTCTCTCCCCCACCACCTTGATCTCCTTGTCAGAATTGTCTTCTGAGAAGAGAAAGGGCCAAAGCAAAACCTAA
Source organism: Ciconia boyciana (assembly GCF_034638445.1). Taxonomy (NCBI): domain Eukaryota; kingdom Metazoa; phylum Chordata; class Aves; order Ciconiiformes; family Ciconiidae; genus Ciconia; species Ciconia boyciana. Next base: position 82,284,632 of record NC_132935.1, read on the forward strand.
AAATAATGGTGTTTGATTTGAGTAGGAACAGAAGAACTTTTTGCAATAGCAAGCTGCAAAGATGTGGTTCCCAGAGCATTTAAAATATCTTCCTGCCTATATTATTGGTGTTATAAGGTCAGTCTACATGCAGTTAAAAAGCAAAACAAAACCAACCCAAAACCAGTTTTTTATATAAATTTTGCTGTGTTTCCATCAGAAGCTTTCTTACATATGGAAATCACTATTTCAAAGCTATATTGATAACTTCACTAGCTTTTTCTAAATGTTAAAGATGTGAGAGTTTAACTACAATAAGAATGGCTGGATATTATTTAGTATGCTCAATGTGCGTGGGAACTGTTGGGGAGCAGAGGAAAGGGTTTGTTTCATTTATTATTTTTCTTACTCAACTAGAAACTAGAATCATTTTCAGATGTTCTACAATTTCATGAAGAATAAACTAGCCTTAGTGGAAGTCTCACCCTAGGTGGCAAACTATAAAAATGACTTATCCTGAAGAAAGAGGGTTTTTTCTTCTGCTCCCTCCCTCCCCCCCTCTCCTCCCCCCCTCTCCTCCCCCTTAGGAATTCAGTGTCATTTGAAAGTTGTCTTGGGTCAGAAGAAAAATGTTAAGGAATCAAAATTAATGGTTTCAGTGCAGGAAGCTATGAAGGAGAAACTAATTCAGAATTTAAGGTGGCTTTCCTTAGAAATGTGAAGAAAGCAAAACTTTACTCTTAGGTGGTGGGTGAGGACAGCTCTTTAAAATTCTAAACAGGATAACGTGTGTACTCAATTTGTGTTAAGTGTTAATGGTAAGCCTTCTTTGGCTTTGGGACCCTATATGCTTTCAGCTTCACATAAAATTCCTATTTATCCTTGCATTACATTCATTTGTTTGTGCTATTATCATTGGCAACCCCCTTGCTACTTTATTTTCTTCTTTCCTGCTACATGCTTGTGTATTTTACAGTACTGTTTGTTCAGTCTCATTTTAGGGCTCTTTTTTCATGACAATATGATGAAAGTATTTAATTTCTGTTTTTACAGAAATTTAATCCTTGGTTTGGCTTCATAGCTGTTTATCTATCTAGTGATTGTAGCTTTTTGTATGTCCTTTAAAATTAGATGATAAGGTTTTCAGGGGAAGAAACCAAACATCTTTTCTACGTTTGTAAAAGTGCTTGGCTAAAAAAAACCCATAAATGAGTATTTATGGACAAATGCTTGCATGGTGTGCTAGGTGAAGAATGCGTAGATAAAATAAAATACATGCAGTTTCAGTTTACTGAACAGGAGGACAGCGTGATGAACTAGAAATTTATCTTGCAGAATATGAGCTTAGAGGTTAATAGATCTGAAATGCATTTTAAAGCAGGGCAAGAACTTGAAAATCCCCACCTTTTAATAAATTAATTTAAGTGTTTGGATTTTTTTATTTTTCACAAACAAGGCTCAAGAGAAGATGAAGGTAAGGGCAGAATCTGTTGTTTGGTACAGATGTTGCCAAGGAAAATGGAAGTTATAGGGCAAGTGCTGCATGGTTTAGCCGACCAGAAAATGTCCATCTTTTTTGTATTTATGGCTTTAGCTAAAGCATTAAAAACTAACTATGCACTGCAAAATAAAAAGAGGTGTTAAAGGTTGGTTTTGTGCGTGCCAGTTACTATAAAGCTTTGCAGAGGTACTAGACTGTATCTTTTCTGAAGGCTGAGAGGGAAAATAGCTGATTTGCTGTATTTTTTAAGATCATCTTGAGCCTCAATTAGGGTAGTTACGGTAGAGTGTAATCTGCTGCATCTGGCTATTCCCACATGTGAATTTAAAGACTGGAACTGTGCTCGGTGAGTCAGAGGAGAGCATCCCTAGAAGAGAGGAGCTGCTCTGACGGCAGGGCTAAACCAGACTGAGAAGATAACAGCAGACTTCCTCAATCAGATGGCATTGCTTGTAATGTTACCTGGGTGAACATCTCCAGGAGAAGCTGGTACACATCCCTGGGGTGCGGGCGAGTAGGTTATTTGTAAGCTGTGGGTATCGGAACAGCTGACTCCTCACCATGCCAAACAGGATTAAACAGATTGACACTCTGGGATCGCTTCACTCAGTAAATTCTACCTGCTGTGGCAACGGGCAGCCGAGTGGCTGTAAATACTGGATCCTGGATTTAGGTACAAATATGTGCAATAGAGATAATGGGCTGGGAGGAGGAAGGCTGGCTGGTTGGGGAATGTTTTCAAATCATAGGAGTTTAGTAGGATGCTTTCTTTTCTCCTTCTCTCTCTTCCTCTACTCTTCCTTCCCTCTGACCCCAGTTAAAAAATGCAGAGTATAACAGAAAGGACCTTTATGGGAAAGGGAGCAGTTATGGAATGAATCTGCTCTGTAAACTACTGGGATGCTGTACAGTAAGCTCTTTCAGAAAAAGCATGTAAAATGCATGTGCTACTTTTTGTTGTTGAACTGTGGAAATGAGAAATGGTAACTCTTGCTCTCTGAAATGTTATTAATGGTAGTAATTTGTTTTAAGAGCTTAGCAGAAATATTCTTAGAATGTTGCTGCTAAACCAAAAAATCATAGATTGTTTAATATCTGTCGCTTACTTCTGTTAAATTAGTGTTGAGAAGTAATGTTTTTAGGAATAGAGCTTGAAAAGAAACGGTGGTTGGGAAATAAATTGGTCTGTGTGAAATTTATTTAGACACATCATTGATTCTGAAATGTAATATGGAGGAAAGCCATGCTGTTTCAGTCTCGACTGGAGAAGCACAGAGGTTATGGTAGGGATGTTCATGTTAAACTCAGTTGCGTTGGGTCGTCTTCTCCTCCCTTGTAATTTTAACAGGAAACAATATTTGTCCTTGGCATTTGGACTGTTGCTGCAGAACAAGTTCGATTCTCATACATAACAATCTGAAACATCTGCAGGACAAAACAGTGCTAGCCTTCAGTGTCTGGAGCTGATGCAGCTGTTGGGATGCTTCCTTTTCAGATGCAAGCTGTTTGCAGCTAGGTTCAAGTCTTACATACCTGTTGCTGTACGCTGTGTGCATATACTCAAAATAAGCAGCAGAAGACAAGTTATAATTTTATGTCATTTGTTAGTATCCGATCTGCTGTTACAGATGGACTGAGAGGAGAGGGAGGATGGTAGAAGGGTTGCAAACATGAAATCAAGGATGTAATGGAAAGTAATCTTATAGGGAACATCTGAAGATAGAGTCGCGTGTCAGTGGGATGGTAGTAACTCTTAGTAGTTCCTCGAAAGATAATGGGTACCAGCCAGAGGGAGTTAATGTTAGCAGGCTGTCATCTCTGATCCCAGCAATAGAGCTCTGTTCTCTGAAAGCTGTTTCATAGCCCCCAATGCTGCACAATCACTTCCTAAAACAATAATTATTCCAGTTTTTAGAAGTAAACAAGTACAGCGTGTCTTGGAGAGAGGTGGAGGTGAAAGCAGTCAGTTACAAATAATAATTGATAGGCAGAATGCTCTGCAGCAAAATATTTTATAGCAAGTGCTCACCCAGAGCTGTGACTACCTAGTCAGCTGGAGGTCTGTTAATGACACAGCAAGAGTCTTTTCCCCTTTTCTGTTGCTTCACATTCTCCTGCCTTCACTGGAGCTCACTTGCTTCATTTTTGAACTCTTGTTGCTGCAGTCGTTAGTCAGGCTCAGATCTATCTGGTTTTTACTTTCAAAGAATTTTTAGAAAACATGTTTATAAAGTGCTGGGTGTAGTCAGTCCCGATCAGTGAGGTGCTTTCCATTATTACCATAAATTAAGATCATAGACATGTACGAAGTCTTGTTTGGCAAGCATACATGATTTCACCAACATTCTTCATTGTTCTCTTTCTGTTCCTTAAAAACAGATGTCCATGTGTACAGACCATGTTGTAAGGAGGCTCAATAGCCCTTCATAATAGGAGAACAAAGCTTACTTGCATGCCCCAGTATAACTGTAGCTCTGTCATCTCTTGAACTGGAAAGAGTAAAAATTGTATCTGTAGTATTTCTGGCCACTGCAAACTTAAAACTGGCAATTTGGAATTTAGGCTGAATATTCAGAATGTACTCTAGTGCATGATTTTATTTATAGAAGACTTTAACTGAGGTTCTGACTTTGCTTAAAGAATTTTTAAGGAATTAAAAAGTTTGGTTTATTCTTCATTAAAATGTTAGCATGCATGTGCAAGTTATAATTATGTACTTCTGTTTAATTAAACGATCTGAGTTTTTTCCCCACTTATTCACGAAGTCTGAAGGAGGAAAAATGCCTTCAGATTTAGGGAGAAAGACAATAGGGCTTTGAGTAATGAATTGGCAAGAAACTACTGAAATTAATAAATAAGTATTGTATTTTTGCCTTTATCCGACATCAGTTGGAGAAAGCAGCAGTGATGGTAGGAGGAAACCAATTCTCATGGTAATTCCACCCATTCCTGTAACTTAAAAATGCTCTGCATTTGAGACAAGCGGGGATAAATATCAAAAGTTGTTTATGGTTATCTGGCTGAGAGAGAGTGTTGCGTAGTTTGTCTGAAACTGAATATTGGAAATAATAACATCTTTTTTCAGTTACCTTATGAGCTAGAAGAAACAATAGGATGTATGTGTTTCAGTCCCTAAGTGGATCTTGTGAGTCTGTATTTCACTTGGGAAATTTGAGAGGCAAATTTCATGGATAAAATCCAGGGAATAAATCTACAAAACCAAAATTTATCCTGAAGTTATTAACCATCTGGGGGCTGGGTTTTGGAGGAGGAAAGGTGGTTGTAGGAGTAGACAGAGTTCTCATTTGGCTTTGAAGAAATACATTTATTATACGTGCAATAGATTGCTTAAAAGAATGTATATGAATCAAACTAGCTTTCTTTTTCCTCTTTCATAACATTTTATGGTATAGCAAGCCTCAGAAATAATTCATCCATAAAACAGGATGCTTTAACTATAGAGTAATTGTTAGCAAATGGTGTCCAAGAGAGGATAAGAGGTCTCTGAGGACTGGACTCAGAGGATGCAGTGGGAGAGTCCAGTATTACTAATGGCTTGGTGTAATTCTTGGCCTAGATCCACCTCTACACTTTGAAAGTCTATTCTTTTAGAATACAGATGGAAGCTGTTAAGTATATGCTGTGTGTGCTTTTCCATCTCCACGAAGAGCATGCAACAAAAATCCTCCTGAAACTGAGCTCATGTATCAGCTATATAGTTACATATGCAAAGGTACTACTTTCCTGACCTCTAATGTCCTTCCTCACTGTTCTTGCAAGATGGCTTTTTCGAATCCTTAGGCTGCAGGACTTGCAAGAGAGTTAGCTGAAAGTGCTGTTTCGTGGTAAGGAAAAACTAAACTACGTGTCAGGTACTGCCCGCTTCTTTACCCTGTGCTCACCCATGTGATCCAGCTGCTTCTCTTGCATCGACACTAGAAATCACACAGGCAGCCAGACTGGGGAGTTGATCCGGCAGAAAATGCTATACCCCTCTCTCCCACCCCGCCCAAAAATAAAAGTTTTCAGGTGTAGGAGCTTATGCAAGAGAGATACTGATGTCCTTTCATAACTGCCATCCCTACTCGTGAACCTGAAGATTTGAGGCTTAGGTTTTTTGCTCTGAGTGAGCTAAGATCCACAGTTATCCATAGTTTCCTCTGACCTTCTCCTAATTTTTGTCTCCTGTAATTTGGATATATCTTTTCAGTCACTGGAAAATGCCATATTTTCATTCATGTAGCTGTCAGGCAGGTTACCTGCTTTGTGAAATAAGCCAAGACTGAGCAGCAGTGCGGATCAGATGTGTCTATGGAGTTAGCCCCAGGCAGCCTTCTGCCTCCAATCCTTGGAAGTCTGCTCCCTCCACTGCAGTGCTTTCCACTCTGACCTTGTATAAGTACTGCATGGAAATGGAGTTATTTAAAGTGAGTCTGTTACCTCCAGCTCCTTCTCAAACCAGCTACTCAGCTCCTCGTTTTCAAGACTTGAAAGATGTGAAAGGAAAATGTATGCTCTTCTGAAGGAAATGTACATAGGTTTATAATGCAAACTTCATGTACTAAGGACTGGTAACTCCATTTCTGTAATAAGAAAAACACTTGTATATAAGCCTTTTTGGATTTTGCTAAGATGTCTGTGTTCCTGTATATCACTAGTGAAGCATATTCAAAATGTTAAGTGGTGAAGAACTCCTAGGTTTAACTTCAAAAAAAGATGGTGGGAAAATGAGTAGTCAATACCGAGAAGGCTTCCGAGAGAGAGAGAGACCAGAAGGATTATTGATAAAACTTTGAAAAGGAGGGTGAAGTTTGATTACATACCAGGAAAAATATGGCTGCCTCTTCACCTGCTTGTCTCATCTCTCGGAGCATACCTGTTACAAAACGTTTGATGCATACAGTTTTGTATCATGGTCAAAAATCTGTATTGAATGGATGGGCTTAAACTGAGCAAAGCAGAACTGCCTCAGCTCATATTTCAATTTAATTTGCCTCTTGCTACATTATAGCTCTATTTTAAACGAATTACTTCAGTGAGGCAGCAGCATAAGAACGAGCTATCACCTTACATAATGAAAGTTTCCTCTAGGTGCTCATTGCAAGACTAGTAATGAACAATGTGTTCGTAATCTGCCTTTGAACGTGGCTACAAGCAGCCATAACAATCCATTGAATTTGCTCATCAAGGCTTGCGCTGACTCTCTCTCCTTTAATGGCAGTAATGAGAAGAACAGAATTTAGGTGGTGTAAGTATATTACATCCTGCTTTGAAAAGACGACATCAGTAATGTAACAATCCTTTCCCTGTAAGGACTGGTTTTCCTCGCAGAGAATAGTAAAGTCTGTTTATTTAACCACTCTTTTTTTTTTTTTTTTGTATCCTTGCTTTTGAAAATGGGATTGACAACCTCCAGTCAATCTTCTTGAATGAGTGGTTAAAAAAACCCACCCAACATATCCAACTACATGGGATAGTTTGCTCTAAGAAGAGCACTTCATAGAGGTCCACTGTCTAGATGCACGTTATGAAGTGCTGGGGACTCGATGAAAAGAAGAAATGTTTTTTCAATAGAAAAAGGAATAGAGGCTAATTAAATTCCTTATCTTGTTTCCTCCACATAACTTATTTTTTCCCCTAAATTTAGGCTTACAGTTGAGTCTATAACTTTTAAAAGGTGATTAACTGTAACAGTATTGTTGTGTAGAAGTTATTATTGATACCAATTTCCTCCCTCCCTCCCTCCACTTCATGTCTGATTAAAGCAAGTAATAAGAATTCTAGTTTATTGCCTTTCAAAAGAAGTGTGTTTGCTCTTTTTCTTTCCCTTTTTGTTTTCCATTGATTCCTATTTCCAAACCAGTTTTGCACAGCTCTGCTGTGATCCTATCACATCATTTTCCTGTGGCCACTTAGGTAATATTAGGTGGATGGGAGCTGAGGAATGATTTGAGGAATCAAGATGTAGATGACTGGGTGGACAAGGCAGTTCACGACATCACCTTCCTCCTGAGCATTTTTGGGGAATATTTGAAGGAAATAAAAACAACAGAAAAGTTGCATGGCAAAATGTAGCTTTTTGTGTGTGTGTGATGTGGGCTTGATCATGCCAAAGAAAATTCAGCAGTGCATATATTATTCCTGAAGAGACTGTAATCAAGTTAACGAACATGGCAATGATGGATTCAGTTTTTAGTATTCAGTGTATTTTAATTGCACATTAAGATAAAATGTCACATCTTCCGTTAATTTATAGTTTGCTTGTTTTAAAATACATCTATACCAAGGAGTTATCTTTCCCCTTTTAACTCGGTCTTATTGATTGATGAAGTTGTGGAGGAGTATCTTCCCCTTTCCTAATCCCTTAAAATACTTCATCCTGAAAAGGCATCTGTGCAGAAGTTCACCATTATGAGTTGCAATAGCTATCTGCTAGTTAACCTTGACTGTGAGTCTGTTTAAAAAAAAATTACATTTCCCGTGTGACTGACCTTTATTGAAATCATGTGTGCTCTTGTTGCATTGCTCAGGTTACATTTCCATCTGAAGACAAAAAGTTTAAAACCAGTTCGGTTTCCAATCACTGTCATCTAAGACTATTCTTGATAACGTAGTTATTGAGGTGGGACTGAACTCGGAGGAAGTTGTCTGTCATCACCTACAGTCATCTAGTTATGCAGCATGGGGGCTGATAGCAGCGGCACGGCTGCGAGGGCCTGACTCTGCTCATTAATACTGCAGGTAGTGTGTGCACTGAAAGGTTCAACGTTTTACGATGCAAAGCAACGTTAGTACAATTAGTTTCTATTACTAATACCAATTAGTTGGATAAGAAGGAAAAATCTTTTTTTTTATATGGGAATTCTGGAAGACCAATTCTTGTCACTGTTTTAGCCGTTCCATCTTCCCTCCCAATTCCTTTAATTACTTTCTCAATTTATTTTTTTTGAGGGCTACAGCAGTATAACATTTGGAAAGAGAAAATGACCAAAGTTGTTGTATAGCCCCAAAGCTAAACAATATGAGTATATTATTATTAAGCTTATGGCAGAGTTCCTAACTTGAGATTGATGTGTTTGTACAGCTGTTGCTAAAGCTGTGGCTCCAAACAATCGCTAGTTGTTCTAATGAACTCTTCTGCTTTGAATCAAGAGGATGAGGGAAAAGAAAAAAAGACTGTTGAAATTGCTGTTGGATTAGTAAGTGTATTGAGGTTAACGTGTAACTGCAGTAGGTGAAGAGAAGAGGAAACAAGTATTTTTTTAGTACAAGTAGTCTAATAACTTGGGGTTTTTAAACAAATAGAATTTGAAGTCATTATTTCTTTTGTATGATTTGTTCTTGTAACTCAATACTAGCACTGTGTACTGTCTCTTTATGAACTTTACTAATACTCTTGAAGATATGCTTAGCAATTATTATTAGTATCTACCCTTCGTGTTTCAAAGTGTGTTTATTGACTCTTGTCATATATTCTCAGTTTTGTGAGAGAATTTTTGGAGGTTTTCTCAGGTGTTGGAAATTTTTAAGGCATTTGTAAAAGAGAGAATAAAATACATCTACTTTCATCTTCTCCTAGAGGCCACTCATTTGTAAATACATGGCAGAGGTTATACTTGCTCAATTTTTTTCAAACTTCTGGACAAAAGAGAAAAAAATAATGTTGGCTCAGCATTTTATGCTGATTTTTAGGTATGATTGGTTTTGTCTTCATAATTGTGAAGCTTGTTTTTATCACTTAAGGGTGGCAGAAGCTAATTTCCTCCCTATCTATGTATATATTCTCAATTTCAAAAGTGCACCAGTAGAACTGTGCGTCCCCTATTTCCTTTTGAGATCAGACTTGCTCGAACTTGCTTGCAATAACCTAGTTAATATGCAGCCTTTTTGTTGGAGTAGTGGAGGTTGTTTTAAAATCTGCATGGGATAAATTCCTTCCATTGGGATGCTCTGCGTTGCTGAGCTTTTGCACAGGGAAGCATGAAATGTGTTGCTTTAAATAACGTCTGCGATCATGATTCTTCGTAATGCAATTTCTGCAGGCTTGCTTCTCTCCCTCCCCCCACATCTTTCATTGCTTTCAGTAGAGCTGAGAACTTGCTGAATGCGTCTTTTTTTCCCTTTGGTTGACTGTTCTGTTATCTATATTGATACAGACGTTTTTGTTTCATATCTGTTCATATCTTCCTCTTCTGGACTGATGCACACAGCATATCAGAGATGCTGCTGCATTGCTTCAGATCTGTATTTCTAGGACTGGCATTTATTTTTATCCATTTCCTAGGGAAAAATTATTTTGCAGCAAAAATTAAAGTAGCAGATGATAAAACCCTACAGCTCAGTAACAGATGAGCGAAAATGGATTGTGCAGTTGCCCCAATTAAAATCTGAAACTATCACAAACCTTGTGTCAATAGCAGTTCCCATTTGTAGTATGTGACATACAGCTCTCCACCAAGAGCAGAGCCGCATCTTTGCTTCTAACATCACGCAGCATGGCTCTTCAAAAGTAGGTTGCACACAGCATGCAGGAGACAAATAGCTTGTCAACAGTCTGCAAAACTCTGTCTAGCGTCTTAAGCACCAGCGCTGCCTACGAGGCCCAGGCCCAAAGCTTCTGCCTTCACTCTTTTCCCTCTTTGGCTCAGACCTCGCTTCTCCCCACCAGCTAGCTGCTTGTTTTTGTCAAAGGCGGGGAGTGCTGTAACTTGGAGCAGTTGGAAGGAAGCTAACGCTGCCAGCTCCCACTGCTTCAGGAGCTGTGTTGTGCCCTCAACCAGCTTCTTGTGCTGAGATCTTAAACTAACGAGCAGCAGCAGTAGTGGGGAGCAGGCTAGAGGTGAGGGGTTATGTGCAGCTCTTCTACAGCTCAACCTAGCATGGAGGCAATGGCCCTGGGCCTGGAACGCAGTCGTTCCTGGCATTCACTGCTCCTGTTGCATCCACTCTTCTGGAGGGAGGAGTGGATGGGCCATGCCTTCGTCTGATCTTCTACTTCAGTCATCCTAAAGTAGTTGGATATTGCTGATGCTAGGCATCTGGCAAAAATAGCATATAAATAAGACTTTAAAAAATATGCATGACTCTGTAGTAAAGCTCCAGAACACCCACACTTTGAAAATGGGTGATGTAGTTGAGACTTTGTGAAACATCTCCATGAGAAATTGATCTTGAAAGCTACTGTATTTAAAGGGAAACAGGGAAATTGCATTGGTGCTGTGCGAAAACTTGCTTTTTAATATAGAAAACCAGTATTTTTCTTATTTTCTTTCTCTGTTCGCACTGAAGAACTTTTTATATGAACAACTATTTAATGAAACAAGGGTGTCACCTTAATATTCTTAATTACATGGTATGTGTCAGCCCCTATGAGGGAGTTAACTTAAATCTGTCAGTGAAAGTCTTGCCTGTTGTAGCTCTGCAGAGCAAATAATGTTATGTGCTCCTTCATGGTGATGTAAAATGATGTCATATATCAGGAGGCACAGGTGAAGTGGAAGAGTTACGTAACTAACTGATGGCCCCAGTTGGCCCAAAGAAACTCACTGGAGATTGTGAATTGAAAAGGAGAAAACTTTGCCTGAAAATTAGAACATGGGCTTCTGTTCACTAGCTCTTATGTAAAAGCATGCAAGCCCCTGTGCAACTAGTGGTTACTAGAAATACACCCCCCCTTCCAGGGGGAGGTAATCATATTAAAATGATCAGGGCACTTGCTTTGATCTGTAGAGAGATGAGAAAGGGTGGCTCAGTGCACTGACATCGAGTGAGAACTTGACTGAGAAACAGTGCTCAATGACATAAATCTGTCCTTGGCATGTTCTGCCAGGCACATGGATGTAGCTGTCTTTAAATCTGAGCAAACAGGTGGTCAAAAGAGTGCAGCTGAGATCAGGACATTGCCTGTTAAAATATAAGCTGCGTACAGGGAAGCTGAGATTTAATCTATTAAAAGCTTGTGGTTTTCACAAACTGTGAAACTAAATTTCAGCAGTGTGAGTAACTTTTAATACTTCCTACTTGTGACACAAAATATATTTATCTCCAGAAATAGGAGAGAATAACAGCTTATTGCAAAGAATGAAATGCCCCACAAAGTCCACTCTCCACTTCTGTAGTGCTGCCTTGCGCTTGTACTAATATACAAGATTTAGGTTTGGGGTTTTGTATCCCTGTGGTCTGAATTCCAGGGAGCACAAACAGAACTACTTCTGTTAACCTGGGAAAGTTTTTTCTGGCACAATATCATGCCTTCTTCCTGCTTAAAAAAAAAAAAGGGGGGGGGGGTGCGGGGGGGGAAACAAGTGTGGGTGCAAAACCGTCTAGCAGTTGTAAGAGGAGTTTTTCAAATCTAAATTTTTTTGGTGTTTAGCTCCTAGATAGTAGTTTATGTGTTTACAGCTCACTCTCTCTGTGCAAGCTGTAATGCATGTGAAATTATTTAAAAGTTTAAATGTAAAACCTTGATTTTACATTTACAGGGTAGGAAGGCAGGAGAGGATATTAAAACAAACAAACAAACAAAAAAAACCACACAAAACAAACATAAAATAGTAATAATAGTAAGTGTATTAAACCTTTCAGGCATATGCCACTAATTTTCTAACTCAAATGAACAGTATATTCTTTTTGCCCTTAATCGGAGATTTTCTTCATTCCTTTCTCTAGTGCTGTTGCAAATATGTCTGTTGGATGACTTTTCTCTTCAGAAAGACCTTTGGAAGTGATTACGATGACAGTGTCCGTCTTGGGGGGAGGGTTGTTTTGTTTTGTTTTGGTTTTTTTAATTGCAGCCATGTTTGTGGGGCAGCTTAGTATCTCATTAAGAGAAGCTGAAGAGTATCTAGCCTCAAGCTTAAAATTCCAGTCTATCCGATATTAACACAGTCAGCTTTTGATGACTTGGAAGACTTAATTATTTAATACATTTAAATCCAAGTGCTCTGGACTAGTGTCTGTATCAGTCAAAATTAATATAGATAACTCATTAATCAGAGAAGATATACTAAGGAGTTGAACTCTTTGTCTATTTACACACTGAAAATATTACAAATTGTATTTCAGCATAGTGTGTAACTTGAAATAAAAGGCAGGAAAGGTTTGCTGACCAGAGATGAAGAGTATGTTTGCTCCACTCCAAACACAAATGCGACTGAAGGATTTTCTTTTATGTATTGAGTACTAGCTTTCTGCATTTTGTGAATTTTTTTTTTTAAGAAATGTTTCATGAAAATTATTGCACAGTCTCTATATCGTAAGTGAAACTCATGCTTCCCAAAGGGCATGGTGGAAATTCTCCATTTGCAAGCCTGATAAAGCTCAAGCTGCATTGTCTTTAAATGATAACTGCTTTTATGGTGGCTTGTTAAAGTTGAAACATATCTAATGCCTTTTGATGTATATTCCAGTATTAGTTTACAAAAAATACCCAGTGAGGGTAGTCTAAAGAGGATACCCAGCAGGAGAGAAATAAAATTCCTGACACGTACAAAAGTATCTGAATGGTCTTGTACATGGCAGATTGATAGCCTCTTACTTCAAAAGCAGTTCCCAGGCAGAAACTGTGCATGTGTGTGTCCACAAATAAAATAAACCTCACACTCTTTTTTTCAAGCTTACCCCATCTCATCTAATAACAAATGATGGCTGTGTACACGGGCAGGGTTTTATGGGCTTTTGTCATTAGATGCTTGTAAACTGTTTTTGCTTCCCCTGATGGTACGTTGACTTGGCCCAGATTGGGGCATGTGTGTTTGTAGGTAGATATGGGCTAGGGAGATCACTGGACTCTAGCTGTTTCCAATTTACATATTAAACTTGCAAGTGCATCAGTGTAGATCATGCTCTCTGTGGTTTGAACCAACAAGCAGCTCTTGTCCCCAAATATTCGTAATGTGCCTGCATCAAATCTTACTGATCAGCTGGTTAATTGTCCTGTGTGGTGGGTTTTGTGGGCTCTCTGGTCCTTAAAGTCTGTGGTGGATGGTAAGTCTTCACTGGCAGTTTGACATGCCAGTTGGGGTTACTAGGTTTGCTTTGCTCCATTTTTCACTCCTTGCCCTATCCCTGTTTCATAGTCCAGAGACGGTGAAATGTTTTTATTTTTGGTTTTGCAGCATTTTAGGATTAGAGATGCAGAGGAGGCATCAAACAGGCTCGGTTTGATTCCCTAGGTTAGGAAATCAGGTTTTTGTAGCCCCTTGCTCTACTTGTAAATACTAAAGCTCTAAAAACAGCAATATGGAAACAGTTAATATGAAGCAGAGTCTTTCAAGTCATCAACTAGCTTAACATGGCTGATTTATTTTTTAGGGGGAAAAAACAGTTTATTAATCACAGATGTGCATGTTTCTAGTGTTAAGAAAGCTGGGACTAGAATGAGAATTCCCATTTCCCTTCCAGTTTAAAAAATTTGCCTGTTCGTTGGAGGTAACTTTATCTTCTGGTTTGAGGGGGTCAGAACCCATGCTGCCTGTCCTTTTTCTTTAGCTTCAAAAATATATTTATGGACTCTCAGTGAACTCTCTGACCTTACCACCAGAGCAACATATGTGGTTTTTACTTTGAGAGAAATGGCAGTTAAATGCCTTCTTTTCTTATTGTGGCTATGAATTATAAAACAAAGCCCATCCATTAGGTTTTTTAAAATACTTTATTGAATTACAAAGCTGTCTCTACTTGAGCAGATAGTGATTTTATTAGATTTGATGGTTTCTTGTTGGATTGTTGCTGTGTGTGATCGTTATGCGTGTGTTGGGTTTTTTTATCTCCAAGATGGCCATCTGTTGCATTTATCTTTTTCTAAAAGGGAATCTGACACTCAACTAGAAAGTTTACTGTACTTGAAACACAGTTGGGGTTAGCATACCCCAAATTTATTCCATCTGTTTTGGTTTTAAAAGTCCATGTTGTTCTTGGTTTAATTTTGAATACTCCTTTTTCCTCCTAGCATGTTTTAGTGATAAAATATTCTTGAGCAACCCTAGAAAAACAATTTGCTATGTAGTCATAAAGGAAACAAAGCCAATTTAGTGTAAACATTCCCAAGCATGGTAATCAATCAAACCAAGTCTATATCGCTAATTATATAGATAGAAGTAGTATATAGTGATGGGGCAAGGGGAAATAAGACACACCCATGTGGCTGTTCTCATAGTGAAGATTAAAGGTCTTTCTGTGCTCTTGAAAATGTCTGTATTGGATATTGATATTCCCTAATGTTTGGATCTGGCAATGACTCTACTTAAATATATGAACACCAAGGTTTTTTTCATGACTGTGCTCTAGTATTGTAACTGGTCTCCTGGGGAAGCAGATGGGAGTAAGAATTGGAGAATCTGGACTCCTGTCAGCTGGGATGGAATGGGAAAATGGACGATAAAGGGTCTCACTGGGAAAATACTGGCGTGGAATATTTGTAGTGAGTATTAACATTGACCTATGAGGCTGTAGGGATGTTTTCTGCAAATTTAAGGAGGGGCAAAAAATCGGGTCTGATCTCTGAAGAGGCTCGTGGGTTGGTATTCTCTTGAGGTTAACACCAGTGATGTTAAGCCTCTTTTTTTTTTTTAAACACCTTTTTTAATAAAATTTTTTATCTAAGCTGAAGCATTTATGGCAATGCAGTATTTCTATTCACTTTAAGCTTTTCCTTCTCCCCTAGTGCTTTCATGCTTTAAGGAGCAAAGTGGAACAGTGCTATCATTTTGGTGTACTACCTACATTTTGTCCGCTTTTATGATTCCCTAAAGCCCTAATAATACTTCAGTAAGTACTTCATACTAAATCATGCAGAAGAGAAGATGAGAAGCAGTTACATGCTGCACGCCAAATGAAAACTAATGCTGTGTGGGAGGATATAGCTAAAGTATGTGCTGCGAAACATGTCTGGCTAACATTGTTTTGTCTCTTAGATCCTCTCCACTTGAGCGGAGTGTACGTATTTCTTCCTGCTCTCTTCCCTCCTTCTGCCCACAAACTCTTGGCCGACTTGGGTTAAGAGTAGGAGTGGTACAGCAAAAGTGCAGTCAGACAAAAGTACTCGTCTCCCAGAGTTTCAGGGGCTCTGCATTGTACCATTCGGTTTTACAAGAAATTTGGTAGTTGATAACCATTCATTGTCAAAAGGATGGGTGAGAATTTGAGGAGGTGGAATACAGGTTTTATAAAAAGAAAAATGGGTTTATTAACTTCAGGCATGTTACATGCTTAGGGATAGGCATGTTTATGTAAAAGTAACTCTTACGCAATCAGTTACTGCATCACCACACTGCCTTTTTCTTAGAAAGGAGTAATTGTAAAGGAAAGAAATGCAACAGATACAAAAACACAAGAGTACATGGTGAACTTCTGTGAAGGCTTAATTACCTTTTTATATATATATACATAAACAAGTGAATGTGCTCTATTTTATTTATATGGAAGGAACTTGTATGAACCATTATTGGGATGAAAAATATATACAAATGAAAGAAAAACTTGGCTGCGTGATTATAACATCTTCAAGCTTGGGAGTCTTGAAAACAAAGCATTTAGTTTGTGCTTTAAGAAACTTATTTACAAGAACACCAGCACTGTTTTCTCCTCTTCTGTGTTCCGCTAGCAGAGTGGCAGAAAGTTATTTATTGACATACCCATCAGCTGGTTTGCTATGATTTCTGAAACAAGGTATCTGATAAAAATTAAAAGCTGCATGATACAATAAAGGTGAAGTTGAGTTTGGTGAAAGAGAAGTCAAGCTAACTTCTTACAGAGGTTTAACAGGAGATTGTTTGGATTCCTGTGGAGAGCTTGCAGATGGTTGGAAGTTTTGTTTGGAATTTTTTTTCATAAGCAGACCACTTTTTTTTTTTTTAAATTAGGAAAAAAAAAAAATCTGTCGTGATGTGGATGCTGATGGCTAGTAGGCTTGCTTTTCTTACATATGTGCTGAGGACCCTTAAGCAGTAATCCAGGGGCCTTGAGGGATACTCAGACTGCAAGTTGAAAACCATTGTTATAGATAATTAATTTCTTCCTTATGTTTCCTGCTTCAACAAGAAAATAATATGGTAATTCTGTAGCACTGCTATCCCAAGATTTAGAGACAAAGCCAACTAGTATAACTCTGCATCTGCTTTTTGGTAGTACCCATTACTTAAAGCCTTGAAACCAGGTTAATGGCATAATAGGAAGTCTCCTTACCTGTGTGTAGCATAGCTACAGCTGTGGTTAGAAGATAATTCTGTAGATGAATCCTGATTCTGGGTGACTTGATTTAAAGGTTAGCAACTAGCTTGTTGGAATGAAAGTATGCTTTATAAAGTTTGTTTATCTTCTGCTTTATGGAAACATGATGATAGTGGTGCTTAATAGCAATTATTATGTATGTGTTCATACAGTATAAGCTATGGGAGTTCTTAGCATCAGAGCTGATGTATCTTAACGGTCACATGCTGTTCAGGTTTTATTAGAATAGAGAAAAATCTTGACAAACAGCCTGATAGATCACAGGTTTGGATTCCAAGGAAGGGATGCCCTTTTTGGAACAGCTTGAACAGTGAAGGAAAAAAAAAAAGTCCTAACTTATTATATTCACATTTTATGTCTCTTTCCCCGTCTCAGTTCAAAGCCATAATGTGCACTTAACACTCTGTGGAAACAGAGCAGGCTCACACTCTTGTGTGTAGATCCAAGGCATTTGGGTGTTTACAGTGAAGTGTATTGCCACATCAGCGTTACCATATTATTCTACAAAATTCAAACTACCTCTGGTCAGACTGGCAATACGCCTCTTACGGAAAAGCTGCCAGAAGAGGTGACCTGAACATCTGTGTCAAGCTTCAAGAAGGAACACAAGCACTGCATTTAATTCCCAGCAGTAGAAACATTCAACAAAACATTATTTATGTCATCCTTATATAAACTATCTATCTACAAAAGTGCACAAACAGGGGAGGAAAAAAAAACATATTTGACAACCTAGGAGAGTCTTGTTAATACCCTAGTGATAGATAATATTCATAGGAGTGGTGTTACAAGAATGTGTCCAGAAAAAAAGTGTGTTTTTAGGAAAAGAAAATTGCTGGGGGAAAAAGCATTGTGCTGCATGGGGAAAAAAGAAATGTAATCTCACAATAGCTAACCAGTGGGTGTTTATCATAAGCACACGGTCCAGTTCACGTGACAGGAGTCTCAGTGGGAAAGTAGTATTAACCTCATGCACGTATAACTGTGGCTTGAGAAAAGTGTATCCTTTGTTTGACTACAGAACTTCAGGCATTGTCATGCTGAGAAATACTGCTGATCCTGAGTTTTGAGCAAATGGGCTTTTAAACTTAGATGTTCTGTGCCTTTTTAAAAAACAAACAGAACAGCCAAACCTCCGAGAAGATTTAAGCGAAAGACAGACATTGAGCTGTTTTCTGGATTCTGCTTCCCCCTTTCCCAAGGGTAGGGGAAATAAATAAATAATGAAAGTAACTGGAGCATTTGTAATAAAATTTGGTGTTTGAAAAATAATTTACTTACCTCGTTGAGGCAATTATTTTTACTCTTCATGTCCATGCTCAGAGCAGTATACATTAAAAGATAAAACAAGCATATCCTTCCATAATGTTAGATGACATATGGAAAGTATAATCCACTATCAAATAAGTATCAGCAGTGGTAAGTATGAATTATAATTGAGGCAGGAGCGACTTAATGAAGCTTGATTGTTGCAAGCATATAAATGATGCTTTTGGCCACTTGCAGCATGAACACTGATAGTTATGGTGTCGTTAAAGGCTGGGTTACTTCAAAATAATCTGGTCGATTTGTCCATAAATCCAATCTGATATCCATTATTACATATGTCATTTGCCTTGTTTCTCACTTAACAGTGTTTCAACTTTAAAATGCTCCCCTCGTTCTTTTTGCAGACTCCCTTTCGGTCTCCAGCAATGATGCCAGTCCTCCTGCTTCGGTAACATCGCTTCAGCCCCACATGATCGGTGCACAGAGCTCCCCAGGCCCCAAGCGCCCCGGCAACACTTTGAGAAAATGGCTTACCAGTCCCGTGAGGCGTCTTAGCAGTGGAAAAGCAGACGGGCATGTCAAAAAACTAGCCCACAAGCATAAGAAGAGTAGAGAGGTTCGCAAAAGTGCCGATGCAGGCTCTCAGAAGGATTCTGATGATAGTGCAGCAACCCCACAAGATGAAACTGTTGAAGAGGTAAGCGTTCAGGGCAGCTTCCCAGGACTTGTTTTTATGTTTTTCAAATAACTAAATGTTGTCAGGTGAAGGTTGTCTCCTCAGTTGACTGTCCAGCAGTTGAGCAAAGTGGCATGTGCCATATGCTCATTCTTGATGACTGCTGTACTCTGTATGAGTACTGTGCCAGGCACAGTTTGTGCCCTTCTGCATGGAGAGCGTAAGTAAAGCTCTGTGGAGAAGGATCTCTAATTGAAAAAGAGAAATGGGAGAGTAACAAGTTGTGCTTTGGCTTTGCTCTCTTATCCCACTCAGGAAAGCAGCTTTGTGAGTAAAGGTGCTTCATGTTCTGGGAATAATCAGGTCATTTTTTATTTCCTTTCCTTTTCTTGTTGGTGGATCAGGGAAAATGTAGGGAGAGCTGCTTAACTGCTTAAAACTGTATTTACACCTTGAGTAAGAGTTAGAGCACAGAAAAATTACTGGCCCTTCAAATCAAAAGGTAGTTACCATTGGTCAAATAACAAACATGGCAGTTTTCATTGGAGGGAAGGAAATTGTGAACTATTCCAGATTTTGCCACCAAGGACATCTACTGAACGTTTCCCTTCGTCCCACAAACATGTGGCCATCCTTCTAAGCCTGGAACTCACCTATGAGCAAAGCCTGCCTCTGGTTAGGTGCAGACAGAGCCAAATTCTCTTCTGTTACAAACCTATGGTTCAGGCTGAAATGAATGGCATCTTACTGCTTCTAGGGGCACAGCCACTTACATGCTATACAGTTATTCCCTTTTACCAGGCTTGAATCTGACTAGTGGTTTTGATAGTTATCGTACAGAAAAGTGGTCTCAGATGCCCAGTTAATTATTTAGTACATTTTTTTTCTTGTTCCCGACATATTTTTCTGCAAGCTTGGAACATCAGTGAGGTTATACAGTAAATGTAGGGAAAGAAAAGACTAGAGACTTGGCAGCATGGTGAATTGGGAGATGTGGTTTGGGAAGGAATATTGGCCTCTGTGCTTGAATGTCAGGCTGTAGAAGGAGACCCTCTGTGACGCAGTTGTAGCATTGTTTTGGAAGTATCTGTTATTCTGCAGTTCTGTGAGTGAGGGAAAACCTAAGGCCAGTCAGGAAAAAACAATAATCAGCTATGCTGTCTTCCTTTAAAGACAGTTAAATTATCCTGCGAGATCAGTTACATTAAACTTTGGCTAATTGAAATAATAATTCCTTGTATAATTGGAAGGACTGTCTTTCAACACAACTGTAAAAATCATAAAAGCAGTCTGCTCTCACTACTTTGGGGGCGAGGGGCAGAAAGGATAATTGACGAAATTCTTCATGTGTAATGTGGGGGTTTTTATATCCTTTAGAAGCCTTGCTATGAGGGTTGGTACTTCAGATACAAAGCTCTTGAGTTTGTAAGTTAGAGGACTGGGTCTCTTTACAGAACTGAACTTGGAAAGCAAGTGTGGCTTTAGTAACACTTTCCTGTAGTAAATTCCAAGCTGAATGTCTTGTTCTCAGTATCTCAATCCATCTGCTTTTACCAAGCACTGAAAACATTGTCTTTGGCATCTGCTTTTCTCCCCTCTGTTGAGGAGCAGCACTGTGTTTGTAGGATCATCTTGACTCGTTGGGAGAGAGGTGAATCTACAGAACAGACTTGTTAATGACAAGTTTGTGTTGAACAAGCTTCATGCTGCTGAGAAGGTAACAGAGCTTGAATGGCTTGATTTCATTTACAGAGAGGTCGGAACGAGGGGCTGAGCAGTGGCACTCTCTCCAAGTCATCCTCTTCAGGCATGCAGAGCTGTGGAGAGGAGGAAGGTGAAGAGGGAGCAGATGCTGTACCGCTTCCTCCTCCAATGGCAATTCAGCAACACAGTCTTCTCCAGCCCGACTCGCAGGATGACAAGGTAGGAGGAGGAAGCGGAGAAGGCTTCACGTGTTGAGAGAACCTCTGTTTGCTCAAATCTTTCTTCTGTTTCCAAAATATTTGTAATGTATGTAATATAGCTTTATGGTAGACAGAAGTAATCACTACGCCACTTTAGACAACGTTAAAAGGGTTTCCTGTGGGAAGAGTATGAATTAAATATGTCTGTATTTTAACAGCACAAGTGCAGAAATTCTTCTGCTAGCACTTTAAGTGTGGCAATGGGCCGCTTTGTGTGTTTGCAGGCCTATTTACATCTGTTTAACAGATGCCATATTTAGTGATTAGAATTTAATTGTTTTATAATCATACCTTTGGGTACTGAGGTTAAAATACTATGTGCAAGTAAAGTTTACCTGGAGAAATTAACAGTTGTACATCATGTTTTTAGATCATAGGCTGTTTACCAAGCCCTAGTATTTTGGATAGTCTCAGTTCAGGGGAAAAAAAATTCTAGGTACATGTCTTAGCAGAAGGAGCTGCTCATATCAACTGTAAGGTGTTTCTGTATAGCAGCATAGGTTTTTTCTTTTTTTTTCTTTTTTTTTCATTTTTCTGGTGCTTCTACAAGTATACTAAGAACTTAATATCCAAATAAGGGTAATAATCCAGCTTTTTTTTTTTTTTTACAAATAAAGGCACATTAAAATGGAGGGTAGAAATTTTGCATCAGTAGTGAAATTCTGGATGTACTTAGTAACGGCATGAAGGAGATCTTACTTGCATGTTATTTGTTTTTCTTAAATGTTGTGAAGTTCATACATTGGGAAGATTTATTTCACTTTTCAACCTGGATCAAATGTTTAGGGGACAACTATCAAGACTGGAAATAGAAGGTTTTAGAGTAGAAACAGTGTGGACTTGTGCAGCAAATACTCACATTCACTGTTTACTTCCCATTTTGCTGCTTAAAATTCTTAGCCATTGTAATCTACAGCATGAACATTGTTAGTGAATTTTGTGGCTGGTTACTCACTGTTCTGAGTGATGCAGATGTTATTGATAACTTTGGCTGATCTTGTCGACTTCTTTTTTTTTTTCTTCCTTTTATCCCACTGCCTTTCAGTGGGGATCTCATCATCCCTGAAGCGATCATTTGTAGGATCAAAATGGCTGGCTCCCGTGCTCTATGTGTATTTAATTCCTAGATGTTTTCTGAATCGAAAAAGTGTAATATATGAGTTGGAGGAGTTAATGTATTGGGAAATATTCTTGAAACAAAAGAGGTAAAAAATAGGCATTTTAAAATTTTGCCAGCCTTTAGACCTGAGAGAATATTTTATTGCTAGAAAATAATAATCTCAGTTTGAGGTTTAGAAATAGAATAAAAATAACATTGGTGAAAATATGTTAAAGTTCCTGCTGACAAGCTGCCATATTTGCATGTCCCTTCAGTGATACTAAAAAAATTTATGTGTAAGCCTTATAAAAAGTTCTCCAGAGAAAAATGGCTTTTGCTTATATATTTCTTTTTGCACAGTAAAAACAGTTACGTGAAGGGATATGCTTGTAAGTTAGTGTCTGTTCACTTTTGTATTTCTGATGCAAAGAAAGAACCTTATCACGGTAGAGTAAGAGGCTTTGAGTAGCTTTCAATCCCCAGTAAAATTTTGCTTTCCACTTCTTAAGAGGTCAACATGCACCCACTGCAGTAAAAACATGTTGGGACAGTTTTTTAAGTAGCTTAAACTGCATTCTAGAAAAGACTTCTGAGAAGTTAAAATTTGGTACAGTTAATATTATACCATAATTTTTCAAAACATGTAAATCGTGATTCATTTGCGGTGCGTTGGTTTTGTGCAGTATCTGTCCTACTGCATGGTGGGAGGCAAAAAAGTCCCCTCATGTGGCAGCCTGGGAGGTTGGGTGTGCCTCCCTGAAATCCACGCACCAAGACATACCACCGATTTCCAGTACCTAAAGCAAATGCTTTACTGGAATGCAGAAGTGAGGAGCCAGAGCAAAGTTCTACCCAGCAGAAGTCAGTTGGCCCTACTGATGGAGTTACTGATTAATAAAAGGCTTGCAAACAAATTCCCGGTTGTCTGCCTTCTGGGTGGAGTCCTCCTTCGCATTCCTGCCACACTCAGTGGTTTCTTGGGTTGCTCAGCTCCTCTGAATCCCGAGGAATGTCTCCTCCTTCCCGTGACCTCAGAGGCTTGGCTTTCATCTGTGCCTCGCTGCAAGCATTTCTTCCTCTCTAGGGCTCCTGCTGTACACTTAGTGCTGGAAACTCCCTGCTCACTGGGTTTCTCCCTCCCTACCCAGCCCACTGTGGGCTCCAGCAACATCTCACACCTGCATGTGCTCAGGTGCTCCCTCCACCTTTCCTTATTTTCTGGGCAAGGAGTGTGCTCTGCTCCCAGAGTACATAATTGGGAAGAAGGTCAGCAGGCAGGCTTCACCTGTGCAGCCTGGCAGCTCCTTCTTTTTCAGATAATATAAGATGTAACCATATGAACTGGAAAGCAACCTGTTCTGAAGTTTTACCAACAGTCACACTCCATATACTCCCATAGAGCAATAACAGAGAGAAGGGATCTTGACCCAAATCTGATTCCAGCACTGTCAGCGTTTTGTAAGGCTAAGCTGAGCTCCATATCCAAAGTGAAAACCCGCATACAAGCACAGCTTTGGAAAACGTGGTCAACAGTCTGATGTCAGGAGCATACAATTGCCTAAAAGACATACTAGCTGTGGGATTGCTCAGTTTTTGGTGTGCATGCAAACATCACGTGCTAGGCCATGCTGATTTGTCTAATATCACTAAATATCACAACCATTTTCTCCCCTAAGAGCTCATCTGCACAGTATGCATTCTTCTGTTCAGTAGAATCATTGCACACTTCATGGATTTGCATTTGATGGCAGTTTACAAGTTGTTTGCATTTAATTTTTGGATAAGCAGTATTAAAGTTTCAAGATCAGTTATGTTAATATGAAACTAATTATTTTTGCTTTTTGTTTTCTCTTTTTGTAAACTCTAATGCAGCATTATGTTGACTTGTGTTCTGTCTCTGCTTTGGCTCAGTTCCCATATCTTTCCATTTAAAGTTGTCTGTATATCCTTTGCTTACCCAACCCCTGTTTTTCCTCTCTGAATAACACGAATACAAGGCAAACTACCTAAAATCTATATATTCTTTTTTTGTATTGACTTATGGGGAGCCTTGTTACACCCATGCTTGATTTGAGCAGAACCTCTTGTGTTAAGTCATTATACGTGCCATTTCTCTGTCCAGTTTGTTGGAAACGTGCAGGACAGCTTACACTGTGCTACATGATGCTCACTGTGCTGTTCATAATATGAAGTAAGGTTCATATTACACCTCGTTTCCACTTTCCAGTTATTTAATGATAAATGTAATATGCAAACAACTCTGTTTGCAAATTACTGAGGCTGAATTTAATGGCCCTCTCCCAGAATCCTTTACTGTGAACACCTTTTACCTTCAGTTGTATCTATAAACTGGCATTTTATAGCTTATGAGGCCAGAGATCTCCTGTGCTCTACACATACCATTGGGGAAAATGGATGGCACAAGGAATGGTGAGCTCAATTTCCCCTCTGAATCTGAGCAATATACCCCAGCTCCTTTAGGAAAGTAAATGTCCCTGAGTTACTAGTGTGGTTTTTCTTAGCTTAATGATGCTTCCTCCTTTATTTCAAGTCTTCTTGGTTCCTGTTATTTTTCTGCGGTTGTTGCTTTGTTTAACCACCAATAACATATGTTAACTGTGTGTTGTCCATTGGGTCAGCTCAGGTGATTTTTATAGCTGTTTGTCAGGCATTATCATAACCGGCAAGATGAAGGATATTCCCTTGACTTCTATTGCATGTAGGAACAGGAATTTTTATCCCAGCATTTAACTTCTGTGGGGGTTACTTAAAATTTCCAATTCCAGTTGCCCAGGTTGGAAGGGGTGGTCTTAGTGTTATATTACACTGACAGTTACTGTCAGGTACCTTTGTCTAGCAGAGAAGTGAAGGAGGTCTCTTGATCCTTGAGCAAGTACCAGGCTAACTCTGGGATTCTCCTTCCTTTGTGTCATTGCACAGACATCTTCTCGATTACTGGTGCGGCCGACCAGCTCTGAGACACCCAGTGCTGCAGAACTAGTCAGTGCAATTGAAGAGCTCGTCAAGAGTAAAATGGTGAGGCTGACTGGCAGATGCGTGTGTTTAAAGAAGTTGTGTCTTCAAGTCCTGACTTGCTATTCAAAGAAAAGCTACATGCCCATCCTAAGCATACACCTTTGACTTGTAAAACTTGATGCCTGTTTCAAAAGTCACTTTCCAGGCTGGCGTACAGGTCGCTTTGTACACCCTCTTTCGTGAAAGCACTTACTGAATAGGTAAATGGCTGTGTAGAGAAGCAAAAAGACAACAAATATGAGGGAGAGGAGAAGACAGAAAATGTATTTCCTATTAGTAAAAAGAAAATGTCCTATCAGTAAAATGAACGCTAAGACCCAGGGTTACCCTCATTTGCCTGATAGACCTTTATGAGAAGAATCCCTGAGGCTGAATTTACAGCAAATCTTGTAGAGTTCAACAGTAAAGCAGATAACCCTTACACAGAGACATTTATGCTATCTAACTGTTCTTTAGGCAACGTGATAATGAAGAAATAAGTAAAAGAGTAAAAGGATCATTTTGTATGTTAGCAGCTCCTTCCTTGCTTTGCAGTGTTTGCTCACAAATTAAGTAGGAGGAATTTGTGTCAGCTTTTGCGTCAACTGTGTCAAACTAAAACACAGTTTCTGTGTTTTAAAATTTTTGTTTCTGAAGATGCTCATTGACAAAGAATAGGGAGTATGGATAATACCAAGAAGGCCCTCCTTCATATTCAAAACACAACTTGACCCGGTCCTGGAAAACCTGCTCTAGATGACCCTGTTTGAGAAGGGGAATTGAACTATATGGTCTCAGGAGGTCCCTCAGCGAGTCTGTGATTCGCTCAAAACCTTTGAGTCTGGCTTTTGCAACATAGACCCTGTTGGGCTTAGTAGAAATGCCACTGTGAAAACTCTACCGAGAATTGCAACATGGCAGCCCCGTGTTACTAGAGGTTGAAATTTCCCAGGCTTGTTCTGAATTTAAGTAGCTTTGAATTTCAGAATGAGAAATTTGAGTTTCCATTTTATATTTCCTCATTCAGAAAGACTTACACTTCACTTGCATTACTGCATGAAATATTTTCTGCACTCTCTTAGACTATTAACTTTGCTTTTTACTTCTGTTGCACCAGAAGGGTGAATAAGAAGTAATCTGTGGGAAGATTCAAAGCAGCCTTTTGTAAATGGAAAGTTTGACAGTCCATGTGTCTTTCAGGCAGCCTAGCACTGGATATAACTTAATGATCCGTGCATGTAGTCCCTGGTGGAGATGTTCTCATTGCACAATTTTAGCCAAGGGTCAGCTTCTCCTGGTTTTTGGGCCAGTCATATCATTATTGGGTTTTTATTTTTTGTGGGGAAACAAAAAAGATTACAGTTGAACCCCACCCTGGTGAAATAAATGTGTCTTGCATTAAAGCCTGTATCACATTCAGGGAAAAAGTGATTCATAACTGTAGCTTCATCGAAGATTATGGGCTTGAATTGAAGAAGTCCAATAAATACTTCGTAGAAGCTTGTTCATATTATTTCTCCCATGGCTTCTCCATCTTCTGTACAAACAGAAGGCTGCAGAGTCCATGCAAGGGAGACAGTGTATCTGGCAGAAGAGATAGGGACTCTTTCCTAGGATCTGAACTGTCATGAAGCTGAAAAGCAACATGGACTGTAGAAGTCATTATTTTCTTCAATGAGTCAGTATTTTGGCTAGTTAATATGAAAAACAAAATGTCTGACAAAGAATGCCACTTCTGTTGTAATAAAAAAATGCTACATCCAAAGAATCTTCTTTAAAGATGCCCCATTTATTATTGAAAGTAACTTGCATACACCAGAACTAAAGTATGACAAATATAATTTAATCCCCGCCAATAAGCACACATCTGTGTAGCTTCTACCATAGAAGTACTTACATCCTGAGCAGGATAGTCTGTTTTTTATCTCTTGCTGCTTAAACCAACTGAACTCCTTTCTTTTCCTGTGAAAGACTGACGTATCTCAAATGTGCTTCTATAAGGTTAGGTTATCTGTCCTGGAAAGCCAAGTTGTTGGTTGGTTTCCTGGAA
Organism: Ciconia boyciana; assembly: GCF_034638445.1. Classification (NCBI taxonomy): domain Eukaryota; kingdom Metazoa; phylum Chordata; class Aves; order Ciconiiformes; family Ciconiidae; genus Ciconia; species Ciconia boyciana. The sequence continues at coordinate 82,311,413 of NC_132935.1, forward strand.
GCTTGAGACCACCTTTGCCAAGATATATTGCAGTAATTGATCTCCCATAGGTTCCCATATACAGCTGCATGTAAATGCATCTTGTGAATAAAGGGGAAATAAATCATTGTTGCTGTCTGTCTTGAACACCTTCTCAGGCCCTGGAGGACCGTCCAAGTTCCTTGTTGGTAGATCAAGGTGACAGCAGCAGTCCATCCTTCAACCCTTCAGATAACTCCCTTCTCTCCTCCTCATCACCCATAGATGAGATGGAAGAAAGGAAATCCAGCTCCTTAAAAAGACGACAGTAAGACCACATTTTCAGTCCTTTTTTTGACAATGTTTTGAAGAGATAAATGTTTTTAAAATGTCCATTTTGAACTGGCAGCAGAAGCTGTTAATCTGGAAAGGGGAGGACTTGTGTCAGGTGTCAAGCATGCAGTCATATTATGCAAAGAAAAAAAAATTTCTTAAACAGTCACAGTTTCAATTTCCTGTGATTTTTAATTTTAGTTATACCTGTCTTTGACTTTTGTCACATCAGTCCCAGTTATGGAGGAAGATGCTGATCTTTAAATGTTTAGAGGGTGATTAGGCTTCAAAAAACTGGTTGTACCCCTTGTTCTGTTCCACTGCACTCTTAATTTCTTTATGTAATAGTAAACTGTTACCATGGTAGAACAAAAACATGCCTGGTTTCAAAATTATTTAAATCTATGGGTAGAAATAACAGTTCATACGCTTAAGAGTCTCCAGACCAGAGACATAATAGCATTTTATTTTAAACAATAGTTAAATGTTTAATTTTAATGATGTGTGTAAGAAAACATTTGACTTTAGATAAACAGAAGTAAGCCTGCTCCAGTTCCAAAGTCAAAGCAGCATCTTGCTTAGAAAGAATTTGCATTAATTCTTCTGTTTCAGCTCTGCTTATCAAACAGATGTGACTCCAAATGTCTGAAAAGCTGTATGCCATTAATCCTCTTTAAGAATCTGTTTCATTTTTTTAATGATATGCGTGTTCATCATTTTCTTTCCATTGTAGCTATGTCTTACAGGAATTAGTGGAGACAGAGCGAGATTATGTACGAGATCTGGGCTACGTAGTTGAGGTATGATGTTTTTCATTCTCTTGATTTTTCTTTTTTTTCTTCCCCTCTTTTTTTTTTTTTTTTAATGTGGTACTGACCAGCTGTGTAGCTTGAACCTCACAGTTTTTTCAAAACAGAACACAGGAAGAAACTGAAAATGTTGAATGTTTGCATTCTGAGTTTTCCTTCCTGTAGGATTTTAACATATTAGAATTATTGCATCAGATCGCATTTCTTTTTTTTTCCTGTTATCGTGTGCACCTTATTGTTCTTCTGAAGAGTGTAGTTAGTAATTTTTTTAAGATCACTACCTCTGGCCTCTGATATATTAGACTAGATGGTTTTATTTAGCACAACTAAATTCAAAAAAGCATTGTAACTCAGCAGGTAGAGGAACTATCCTGGATTTGAAAGACTTGCTTCCTCTCCTACTGATAGGCTTCTCTTAGACTTCCTAGTTTCCCCTTCTGTAAAATGAGATAACATCACACATCTCCCTTCAGTCTTCAGCTACCAACAAAATGCATTTGGAAGAGTAGAGAGAATGAGCATGACTGAATTTCAGCCTAACAAGGTTCAATTCTTAAACTCTGTTTTAAAGGGAGGGAGGGAAAGAAAGATTGGCATTGTGATGGTCTTTTTACAGTATTTAAAGGGTGTATTAGAAGGCTATGAACAGATGTATTTTTGTAACTAACAAAATAATTCCTGATTAAAATGCTAGACATCAAAACATAAACTTTGCAAACTAAACCCAAACTTGGCTAATTAGGAATAGAAGTATTAGGAAAAAATAAAAGGAATAGACTTGCATGAATATTACAAAATTTAAAAACACTCCCAGCTCTAACTATGTGATAGAATTGTACAGTGAGATGAGTGTATATATACACCAAAAAAGAGAAGATGGGACTATGGGAAAATGTAGAAGGAACTTTATTGCAGCCAGAATGCCTGCTAATAGAATTGACGTTCAATTTTTTTGGTGTTTGGTTTGCTAATACCGCAAGTAGTAGTCTATGCAGTGCAGTCCCATATGCAGTGCAGCTGCTTTCTTTCTCAGCGCACTTTGGTGTAGCGTTAGGGTGGCTGACTGAAGAAACACTGAGCAAAGGAGTGCAGAAGCCAGTTCAGTGTTTTGGTTTGTTCTTGTGTCCCAAGCAAGCTGTTGTCATGGGCAATTTGGAAAGCTTCTGGGACAAGGGGAATTAAAAGCTAGCTCACTTTTTTTAAGTTAAAATGTTCACAGTGAATTTCCTTGGACTGTTGCAGGGTTATATGGCACTTATGAAGGAAGATGGTGTACCTGATGACATGAAAGGCAAAGACAAGATTGTATTTGGAAACATTCACCAGATTTATGACTGGCACAGAGAGTATGTATTAACTTGAAAACCACCTGCTGAATTCTACCTAAAAATACTAGATTGACTTTAAGAAATTTTTTTTTCCTCAAATATTCATATACAAGGTAAATACAGTTGGTCTTGTGCTTTGAGTTGTAGATACTGTAGATGCAGCTTACAAATGTTGGTATGAAGATTTGCTTTAAACAAGGATGCTTATATATACCAAGTGCTTCAACTGAGAATCTATAGTATGGATAGTATTATGTACAGGAGTTTGTACATTGTTTGAGGCTTTGTTTTCAAAAATGTTTTCTCTAAGAATACAGTCTAAAGAATTTATTTGGGTCAGCATGGCAATATGAGCACCTCAGGCACTCAGGCTAGGAAGGAGAAAAGTTTCAATCAATATATGAAATTAAAGAATTTTATTAACAAACACCAGTATTTTTTCATCTTGGCATGGATTCAGTGTGTCCTTTTGGAAATGTGTATTAAGATATTACACTGTTAACATTGTCATTTTGGACTTGCATTAATATCCAAAGCTGCTGATAGGGGACACAAAGTGGACCTTGCAGTAAGACCACTTTACCTTGCAATCACCTGTTGCTATAGTGTGTGCTATCAGAATAAAAGTGCTTATTCTGTTTATGTTCAGCTTCTTTTTAGGAGAGTTGGAGAAGTGCCTTGAAGATCCAGAAAAGCTGGGATCCCTGTTTGTTAAGCACGTAAGTGCAAAGGTTGTCTTTGGTAAACCCCTGTTCTTGCTACTGACCAACATTTGTGATTATTCTATGGTACAACACAGTTAAAAAAGTGCTGTAAAATATTCCTCACTGTAAGAGGTGGAGAGATCGGTTATAAGAGCTTATAAATAGACTAAGTATCTATTTTTTGTTCCCAATATCTTTCTGTGGAGAGGAAATATGAATGTGGACCCTGTTTCTCAGTTCAGTTCCAGTTCTGTGTGAGAAAATTGTCATTTCATATGACCAGATACACCTGTCTTCTAATCCCAGGTATCCATGCAGTACCATGGAACATAGGAACCAAAAATAGGAAAGCACTTCATTTTTCTTACTGGTTTCAGTGCATTCTAGTTCTGTATCCTTTCCCTTTCTGAGAATCACAGCAGTGACTGAGATTCCTCCCTCTTCACTTGAGGGAGGAACTGAGAGTGCCAGAAGTTCGTGATGTTTAATTTTAGTCCAACACAGTACCCTTTATAGCTTTATACAAGTCCCTGTTTTTCCACTTTTCACTTATTTATTAAAAGGAATGACCATGTGATACATGTGGATATTATAACACTTCGGAAGGAAATTGGATGAACTAGTTATCTAGAAACTAGATATCAAAATTCAGGACACGTCAGACATGCCACTAATCAGTCATTTTGGCGTCTCTGTATAGAAATACCATTTAATATGGTATTTCATCAAGATACTCCAAATCACGCAAGACAGCAGAAGGGAAACTTGCCTGCTAAATATGATCGTTTGCACAAGTGTGCAAAGACTGAAGACAGACTGGATTAAAGCAGATTTAATGGGTTTCAGATTTTCCCTGCAGTCTGTGTTTGAAGTCAATACCAGGGTAGCAAAAGAGCACCAAACATTAATGGAACAGTAACACTGGAAACCAGGCCTAATTCCCGGACTAATGATGAGAATGAGCTGTTTCATTTCTGAGGGATTATTATTATTTAAAAAAACAACCCAAACAAAACAAAAAAAACCAACCCAGGCATGGGAAGAGGGGAGAATTCTGGCGCTGGTAAAATGGGAAGCCTGAAGGGAGCGACTCTCCCTGTTTCTGATCGCTGTTTTACTTTCTCCTGGTATATTTGTAACTGAGTTGTCTTTGAAAGGCACCCTTACCACTCCAGATGGAAAGGCAAGCTGTGATGCTATTACAACATCCTCTAGCAAAACCCTGACTATCAGCTAGAACATGACGATTCAGTTCCTCCTCTTAACCTCTGTTCTGTGTCCTTTTCAATCTCCATCTTACTTCTTCCTTTTTGGCTTTCCGTTTGTCTTCAATGGTCAGTACTCCATAAGTCTCTGAGCAGCAAAACCTCTAACGGCAAACCAATCCTAGCAAAACGGTAAGGAAGGTCTTGGAGTAGGTAACAGGCACATATGGTATGTCTGTGTTTCTTAACCAGCAAGGTTGGTAATCAAGAATTAATCTTAAAGGCTGAAGTTATGCTCTCTCTCTTTTTCTTTGTTGCTTTGGTGTTAAAAGCACATGCACAAAATACAGAATCAGAGTTAAAAAAATACTAGCACCACCATTTCCAGGCTACATCACCTAAATCTCCATTCAAACTCCAGTAGGACAGCTAATACTAAATAGACGACTGAGAGGTTTCTCCTAATGGCTCTGTACAGCTAAACAGGAGGAGGTCATTATTCTAATATATTAGAATAATAATCTGATTATTAAAATCAAATTAAAGATATGATATTTCAAAGGCTCCATCCATTGCTCTTGCTAAAAGAAAAAGATAACCATTTTCCTACTTAATTTTATTGTGGGACCTGCTGAGCTATCATCTCTAAACAACTGTTGTTCAGGAATATTCATAACTGTGGCAATTTTCTGACTTGTGTTGCCTTTCTAAAATCATCATGATATGCACAAATAAATGTGTTTTCAGGTCTGTAATTTCTGTGTATGTACCTGCTTCTTTCCCTCAAAAGGACCTTTTTAAGTTCATACTTTTGAACAGCTGTACTTATTAAAATAATACTCTATTTCAATCTGGCATGCTTTTTTCTTGATGTTGATGATGTATCATTCTGTATCTTTGTTCTTCTAGGAGAGAAGGTTGCACATGTACATAGTTTACTGCCAAAACAAACCAAAGTCTGAGCACATTGTCTCAGAATACATTGATACGTTTTTTGAGGTAAGTTTGAGAGAGGATATATGCAAGGTGAAGGGTGCGTACAAATCATAAGCGTTATCTTATCTGTTGACCAAAAAAAAAAAAAATGGCAACACATATTGTTGTTACTGTTTTAAATTATAATTTCTTGCCACTTCTGTTCTGATTTCTCAAGTCTGATACAGGCTCCTAGAGATGTATTAATCTCTAGGGGAAGAAAACTAAAGTTTAGGTATAAGATATTAATTAATCAGTAGAGTCTCATCCTTACTAGCCCTAGCCCAGGCAGTTAACAGTGCATATTATATGAAGTGGCAATTTTGGATGAGCAAAGATCACTGTCAAAAATAGACTATATACAACCTATGATTGAAAAATTACATGTCACTATACAGTCGTTTCAAAAAAAGATATGGAAGATGCTTGGAGGGGGGAATGCTTTGGAAACAAAGCTGATACAGATAAGGGGAAGGACTCTAGCTTTTGCTAACTGAAGATTAGGTTCTGCTCTGACTTTTGCCAATTTCTGCTCTGATAGCCATTAATAGTGATATATCCTGCTGTGTTTCTAACTCAGCAAAACAGAACAAAGTTTTTTCTAATGGAACGAACAAAAAGTGTTTCTTTTACAACCCTCAGGATCTAAAGCAACGCCTGGGCCACAGACTTCAGCTCACGGACTTGCTAATAAAACCTGTGCAGAGAATTATGAAATACCAGCTGTTACTAAAGGTAAAGTGGTGCTGAGATGAATGATTCAATATATGTGTTAACAGATATGTTTTCTTTTTTAAAAATCACTGATATTTTCTACCCTCCTCCCAAACAGAACCCAGATTTGTGAGCGATGTAATATTATTTTCTGAGCATATACAGATAGTTATAAAAATTGCAGTAAATAGCTTGGGCAGAATTTTGTGGGTTTTTTTTAACAGTTAAAGACCAAATGAACTCAAGTCAGTGACATGGAAATGTTTAGAATTGGTACCAATGTCATATGAAGTGGACAGGGGTCTCCCAACTGTTTTCAGATGTAAATGTGATATGAGTTGTTGGGACTCATCCCAACTTTTCCAACTACATCTGCAACCATTTTAATATCACATCAATGTTTACTGAAGAGCAAGCCTTTGTATCACAGAGGTCATTGCCTTAATACATGTTCTTGCATGATCTAAATCAAAAATAGTGAATAAATCTTAAAAAATAAGAGGGGGGAAAGCACTGCAGCAGAAGCTTTAAAAAGAAAACTTTTCTATGTGTCTTCTGCGGTCTGGCATTCTCTGATAGAGGATAGCAAATGCAGATTTTGAAGATTTCTTGTTGCTGATTAATGGAAAAAGAACTCATATTATTGGTTTTTCTTTTTCCAGGACTTCCTCAAATATTCTAAAAAAGCTAACCTTGACACAACAGAACTAGAGGTACTTGAGACATTTTCTCTTAGTGATTTGAATGCTCTTTAAACTTCTACTTGTTTTGACATAGAGTTGCTTTTCTTTCCTGATCTTCTTGAGAATGTGATTATGATAAGTGTTTACTTTTCACATTTCTGTTCTAAAGCAACCATAGCAAATGAAACAAAATTTTATCCTGCTAACTCATTTGGAAAATAAAGCTTTGACTTTTTATTTGTCTTGAACAGAGAGCTGTAGAGGTCATGTGTATAGTACCAAAACGGTGTAATGACATGATGAATGTTGGCCGCCTGCAAGGATTTGATGTAAGTTGGCTGGGGTTTTGCTTACAGTTTTTGTCAGGTTCTCCAGGAATTAACCATTAATGTTGTGGGGAGAGCTGGGGGGGGAGAAATGAGGTAGGGTGCTCTCTCACTATCTGGTTAGCTGGTGCAAAAAGCAGTGAATGAAAAATCAAGTCTTAGCCCTGCCAAGGACTTCTTCCTGGGAAGCTTTACCTGTTGTGTCAGTCACACTAGGTAAGTCCTTCTGCAAAATCTAGGAAGCGCTGGTGTTATTACAGTTCCCTTATTGACTTGCAAAATAGTGAAGTAATCAGTTATCAGCAGGTGAGCAGACCTGACTTCAGCAGTGTAGGCAAAGGAGGAGTTGCTAAGGTCAGTGAAGTACCTGAGGCAACTGTAGCCCTTCTCCTTGTTTTGCTAAGTCTAGAAGAGATGGAAATTGTCTATTGATGCAGTATGCATCAACCAGGGTATAGTCACATGCTCTACTTGCAAAGCCCTTTCTGCTCTGTCATGCAGGGAATGAACTCGAATTCTTCCCCTTTTCAGCACCCTGGAAGACATTAGAAGAATATGAGTTCCTGTGTTGGGGGTGGCAGGGAAGGAGTTATTGAGACTAGAGAGATGAAAGCCTCAGCGTTACTAAGCCTCAAACTGCAGTATGAATTGAAAAGGGTGGGGTGGATTTGGGGGGGTTTTTTTCTTGATGATGTTTGGGTTTTGAGAAAGGGCATAAAAATGTCTTGTGTATAAGAGGATTAATGAATATATAATGGTCAGTGACACTCAGAAATTGGGAGATATACAAAGCTATTTTGGCATGAGCATCTGCTCAAAAAGGTTGATTGGGGAAAGAAATCAAGAACTGCACTAAGTGTGTTTCTGCTTGCCTCTGTGTTTAGGGTAAAATTGTAGCCCAGGGTAAGCTCCTGCTGCAGGACACATTCTTGGTTACAGACCAGGACACGGGACTTCTGCCACGCTGCAAGGAGAGACGGGTCTTCCTGTTTGAGCAGATTGTCATTTTCAGTGAGCTGCTAGATAAAAAGAAAGGTTTCTCCATGCCCGGATTCTTGTTTAAAAACAGTATCAAGGTAACTGTTGTGTGTGAGTCTTTGTGTCCCCTGCACAAACTCTGCTAAGGTAACAGTTTCTGATTCAGTGTGGAGTCACCAGTGACACATAGATGTGCAATCATAAAGCATAGTGAGGTGTTGGTCATTTCCTGAAATTACTTCCTACTGAATTTCTGCTCGCTCTGATGATAAATGAAAATCTTTGGATCCCAGCACTCTGATGCTTCCCATGTGAAGCATACCAAAACTGGTGTTCTTATACAAAGCTGGACAAGCATTCACAAAGGGTTTAGTCTTCAGCTCTGTGCTGTGAGTACACCACATTGCAAAGGCATTGCAAATAAAGATGATAACTCTACATATCCCCTCTTTTGAGTTTCAGCTGAAATTAGTTCAAATGTGTAGGTAACATATGTCTAAGAAGGCAGCACTACTTACAGGTCAGCTCTTCTACAAGCAAATCCCTCAAACAAAAAGTGTTTGCTCCTGCTTCAAGCCTTCTCTGAAACAAAAACTGTTGATATTAGTGCCCACCAGCCCTCCTGGTGAAGCATTTTGTGTGGACTCTACTTCTGTTAATTCGCCTCGGTGCTTTCCCTGCCAGCTGACCATCCTGTTCAGCGCTGGCTGGACAGCCCATTCCAAGGCATTGCTGTCTCTGCAGCAGAAGCCTTCAGTGTGGGCCAGTGGTAGAGCTCCACAGCGGGCTCAGCATTTTAAATAACATGAAGGGAGAGTGAGCGCTGATGGAGAACATTGGGCTGTACTGACCAGTTGGAGATTGTTCAGGCACAGTGTGCCAGTAAGCTGTACACTAATCTTTAGTTTACTGTAATCCTTCATTTTGTGGTATTATTTTACTGAAGGAAAGAACGGTCATCATTTGACGATCTGACTCTGAGCTCCTAAGAAAGAGATTTTAGAGGTATGTTTCTCATAAAATACGTGAAGGAAATTCTCTCTTTTTTGTTTTTTGTTTTGTTTTGTTTTCATGAAGGTGAGTTGCCTTTCCCTGGAGGAAAATGTGGACAGCGATCCATGTAAATTTGCACTAACATCAAGAACGGGCGATGTCACAGAGACCTTTATTTTGCATTCTGCCAGTCCAGGAGTCCGCCAGTTATGGATCCACGAAATTAACCAAATTTTGGAAAACCAGCGCAACTTTTTAAATGGTAAATGATTTCCTCTCACTGAAAGTTCATAATTGAATGACTTCTCTCTCATCTGTTGTTTCTTGGCTTTGAAATGTTTTGCAAGTTTCCTTTTTCCTGAGCTAATACGGAACAGTTGGGGCATATGTGCCACATTTCTGCTTCAGAACAGATGCTAGCATTTATTATAAGAGTGGTAGTCTGAATTTACATGGTGTTCTCTTGGTGAAATTTTCCAAATGTTTTGTAGGAGTGACTCAAGATTGGCACCATCCATTGAGGTGGAGAGCTTGTGTACCCCTTTTAATCAAATGCAAGCCTTTAAAGGTTAAACTCAAGTGGCATTTTAAGCATCTATTCAGAATATGTTTTGCTTGTGTTTTTTGGTGGCCATTGTTGTCACATCTTACTGTGGCAACAACATTCAGATTCTGCAGGAGAAAAGTAGAAGATGGTAGTGTCTGCTGTGACACTAGAAGGTTCTTGCTGTATTTTTGTATCCATCAGTTGTTGCCTCAATCTAGATATTTTTTTTTTTAGAGTTGTAATGGATGGAACAATGAGCTGAGAATTTGGAGTGTGACCTGTTTTTTTCCCAGGTTGGCTGCTGACTGGCAATGTGATCCTAGAGGAAAACATTTCTCCCTGGTTTCAGATTTTTCATCTTTAATAGAGGTACCTATAGCAGGTCATGAAGGTGTGATATAGGAAAGTGAATTGAGATCTACAGCATGACCAGCATTGCTAAGGGAATCTTTCTTATTTGAACAGCACTCCCCCTTTGCCAGTAAACATGGCTGTTTTAAATTTTCTGTTCCATTTCCTGCCTTCCTGTCCCTGATCGCCTTCCCTCCCTTCCCCATTGCAGCCTTGACGTCCCCAATCGAGTACCAGAGGAACCACAGCAGTGGTGGAGGCGGCAGTGGGAGCAGCAGCGGTAACAGCAGCGGCCCCAGCAGCTGTAGTGGCATCCCCAGCTCCAGCCGTAGCCGGCCGTCCCGGATCCCCCAGCCTGTCAGACACCATTCCCCAGTCCTGGTCTCCTCTGCAGCCTCGGCCCAAGCAGAGGCAGACAAGATGTCAGGTATGTCCATTCACAATCTCTCCCTGCCACACTACACCACCTCCTTAGAAACTGGCCTGACCCAGCCAGACAGGCACCCTCCCAATGCAGAACCGGACGGTCCTCAGAGAGAAGCTGAGCAGATTCCCAAGATGAAAGTTATTGACAGTCCCAGGAAGACAGCGGGAAACATTTCTGGCTCAGCTGACGGAGCCCAGAAAGACTCACGTGGAAGCTCAGAGGACAGTCGCTCAAGAAACAGCATAGGATCACTGACGCTCGGGAAGCAAAGGCCAGGAGCCATCTCACCAATGAACTCTCCTCTCTCCACGACTTTCCCTTCTCCTTTTGGCAAAGAAACCTTTCCACCCAGCAGCCCCCTGCAGAAGGGCTCCTTTTGGAGCTCCATCCCAGCATCCCCTGCCAGCCGCCCTGGCTCCTTCACTTTCCCTGGGGACAATGACTCCCTCCAGCGGCAGGTCCACCGCCACTCTTCACACAGCAAGGACACAGACCGCATGAGCACATGCTCCTCGACCAGCGAGCAGTCAGTTCACTCCACCCAGAGTAATGGGGTAAGAGCGGAGCACCTCTGTCCTGCGAGCTCTTCTAAAACCTTCCCGTGCTCCCTTTCTGTGCGTTGCCATCACTCTCCGTACTAACTTCTGGCTCTCCAGTGCTGTACTGCTCTGAAATAATCAACTGTTTGAATATCTTCTGCACATTAAAAAAACAAAATTACCTACCTCTCTGTGTATGTATACGTACAAACATGGATATGTATACAGACACAAAGCAACTGCTAACATTAGATGCAATTTCTGCCTCTGCTGAAAACATAGATCACTAGGCTGATACTTACTAACTTGCTCTCCTTGCTTTTTTTCATCTCTAATTTGAAGGCACATAATTAACATGCTGAAGCGTGGCAGCCAGAGCACCTTGGGGTATGCACTGCGGCCGGCACTTAAATCTGACTTCAAGATTTTGGCAGATTGCCTTGGGGCTTTTTTTCCCTTTCACACACAAATCCGCCACCATTGTCCTGTTGAGTTTTAACTTCGTGGAGACATCTACAGTACGTTCTCTGGGCTGCTTGATTTTTATTTTTCATTAATTTATTTCCCCTCCCTCTCCTTTCAGCCTTAGTTGATGTACAACATTCTCTTTTTAAATCCTGTGTCTGGGTCAAGGAAGCTTCCTGCAATCCACTCAAAATAGGCCAACAAAACCTAGCTAAAATAATCCTTCTTCTACTACAACCAAAACAAATAGCGGCTCCACTTGTCTTTTCTGCTTTGTAAGAAGAACTGGTTTGGGGCATCTGGAGATTCAACCTTTTAGTATGCACTTGGTGTGTTTGTGCGGAAAGCTGGGGTATCAACAGAATCCACATTCTCTGTAATAATGTCCACCAGGAAACGCAACACAGCAATCACAGGGGCATGTGCAATATAAACCAAAAATTTCAAGGCACTTGCCATGGATGTGGTAGGCAGGCTATGGTGCCTTTCTTTTTAAACTCACATTTGATTTTCTCTCACTAAGTGTTGTGTTCACGAATGTTTGTTCTTCCACTCTCTCACAAATCGTATGCAGTACCAATTTTGCAAATCACCTAACTTGCTGGACCTTTTTAAAATGCATGCATTTCTTTATAGAACTCTAACACACAGAGCTTTCTTGACTTCTTAGTTCTTACACTTACTTTTGTAATAGCTTCAGAAGAAAAAATTATGCTTTGCATGTATTGTATTTTTATCCCAATATTGTTTCAGCTTTTCATTTGGTTTAGGTCTGTCTTGTGTTTCTCTTCAGTCTAGCAAATCGTGATGATAATATAATATCTGGAATAATTGGAGTATTTTGCAATGACTACACAGCATGTGAATCAAGATGGTGGTACTTTTTATATGCAGAGAAGACTTGCATAGTATTAATTGATGTCTTTCCATTAAAAAAGAGAGAGGGAGAGACAGGATGGCACTGAGTTTCCAAAACATTTGAATTTTGATACTGTCTTGGCAAAGACACCATTGCTTGGGTTTTTTATCTTACTGTAAAATGTAGTAGCTGAATGCATGCCTTCTGCTTCACAATCGTGTTTCTTTTAGTTTGATAATTGAGATGGGTCATAATTCTTCATTTATAACCTCATTTCTAGACCATACTTTAGCAGGATTTCACACCACATTCAACAGGCTAGAGAAAATGGGTTGTGAAGGTTTATTTTGATTTAACCATTTGTGTGTGTGTATTTACATGCATATATGGTTAAGGTTGGTTAGTTACAGAAAAGTTACTTCTAAAAAGAAGAAAAAGGAATTGGTTTTGCTAGTATTTCAGGAATATGGGAGGAATTTTTTATATTTTGATTGTAAATCCTACTCTAATCACATAATTGAGGTCAGTGATGGCCAGCAGAACTTGCAGTAGAAAAACATTAACTGTGCAAGAATAATTACTTCCTTGCAAGGCAAAAGAAAAGGCTATCTTTCTGTGGTGAGAATAAGTTCTGATATAAGCACATTCACAAGAACGTTTGTCACTTAGTAGTTACCAGACACTTGTTTATTTAACAGATTTCTCTGTCCTTGTTGAAAATAAAGATTCAGGCTTTAATATGATCCTTTAAGACTTAACTATTAAAAAAATGTTATGTTACAGGAAGGTTAGTCCTGCAGTTATACAAATTCTGCTGCATGCTAAGAAACAGTATGTTCAGGAATAGTGTGTGGGGCAAGGTTTGGGGCTTAGGTTGGTTTTGCTACTTCAGCCTTCCCTTCCTCTCCTCCTGTAAGTCTCACTGAAGGAGTTAAACCAGCTTTCTCTGAATAGAGTTGTTTTTCATCTAGCTAAAAGAATCTAGCAAGTTGTAATCTTAACTTAAACAATGACTGAAAATGAGACTGGTTTTTTGGTTCTACTATTCCCAGTTTGCCTGAATCGTGGAAGGGGCTTGCTAATAAAAAAGACCACGCAGACAGTCCTCTAAGCCAGATAAAATGAGTTCTCTCACTGGAAATACAGCATTTGGAATTAAACATAAATATCCTTTAGTAGAGGTACAATCCAGGGTGAGATCTTTCTCTGTGGTAGCATTTACTTCATCATCCTAATAGGGAAAAAAGACAGAATGGACTTGACTCACCCAGTTGAATAAAATAGTTCAGCTAGAATAAAATGTACAGACTCACTAGAAACCCAAGCATCAATGTGCTGCACATGCTATGGATGAGTAATCTGAGCCTATTCCTTTCCAAATGTCTTGGTTTCTCAGTAGACTAGCCAGCCAAAACACTCCTGGGGAATCACAGGCACCAAGAGATGGAGTGGCTTCTTCAAGGCCATTAGCAGGTTGGAAGAGAACATGGTTTTCTGGGCTCTCAGTGTACCATGCTGTCCACCGACCCCTGCTGTGTCTCCTCAACACTGAGGGGAGAAATACTTGACAGTTTTGAGAAAAAACAGTGACACTGTTTTAATCCTGTGTGCCAAGCTTTCCACTCACTGCTAGCATGTATGTGGTGCTAACACGTGGTTATGCTATAAGTAGTCACCATAAGCCATAAGTAGTCACCAGCTACAGCTGGGTACTGATTTCCTTCTTCAACTCTACTACTACTAAGCAATAGTGAGCCCTCACTGGTAGTGAACTGAAACAGTTTGAAGTAAGAACAGAGAGAAAAGAGGCACACACACATACACACCTCATGCCACATCATTAATAGGCCATCCACTTTGTTTTTAATTTGTTTCAAGAAGGAAATAACTTATTTCAGGGAATAGGTTGCATAGGCTGATAATAGATTTCACACTTCCATTTACTAAACCTCAGATGAGAAATGCATGCAAATGGGCAAAATAAGTCTTACTTTTAAAAAATAATAATTTCGAGTGGATTCATGTCCAGGAGAAGGCTTTTTGTTTTGAAAAGTAGCATGGCTTTTAATGTACACCAGATCAGCCATAATTAGCTTTCTGCAAATGCTTGGTGAAGAAACAAACAAAATTCACAAACACTAGTTGAAAGTGTATGATAAATAGCTAACAACACTCAGCTATCATAGTAATTAATCAGTTAGGAGTGAGATTTCCAGCTTTATTCTGATAGTTCACTGGGCCTATTTTGTCCAAGAAATGAATAATTTCTTGTTTCAGTAATTTACCTCATCCTATGCTTATTTCAGTAATTTATCTCATGCTACGTTTAAAGGAGCAAACCTGATCATACAGATTTAACCAGGGACAAGCCTTGAGGTTTTGAGAGATACTGCCAAAAGCCTGTTTTGTTCTTTTGAGCCTTGTCATGTTTTGTGTGCAGAAGGCTGGTGTCTGAGATCTGACAAATAGTGCTAGGAAAGACTCTATATATTTTTTGTTGTTGGAATTTCTGGTCTTTATGAGGTAAAGTCTTGACCTGTTACGATTTTGAAACTGCACCTGTAAGACCATGAAAAACTGTCCTATGTGCTGTACTGTAGTTTTGTTGCCTGATAAAGATGCAAGGTTCAGTGTCTGAGCTTGAAAGGAAGACCAGTTGAGATCTATGTGTAAACTGACTCTTAGTTAAAGGAAGTAATCTTGAGTAAAAGTAATGGGAATAAATTTCTGCAGCAGCTGTACATGAAGGTAGTCAAAGATCAAACTAGTCTGCACAAGACAAATAGACACAGGCAGCTCTAAAAGAGAAATCGTAGCTCTCTGACTACAGCTTATGTGGATCATGCAGGTAATGGTTGTAACGTCACAGGCCAAGAACAGCCTGTCGTCTTCATGAACTTTAAACTTGATTCTTTTTTCTCCCCCTCTTTGTGCTTCCAATTGACACTTGCAGAGTGAAAGTAGCAGCAGTAGCAATATCTCCACCATGCTGGTGACACACGATTACACGGCAGTGAAGGAGGATGAGATAAATGTCTACCAAGGAGAGGTCGTGCAGATTCTAGCCAGCAATCAACAGAACATGTTTTTGGTGTTCAGAGCCGCCACTGATCAGTGCCCCGCAGCTGAGGGCTGGATTCCCGGCTATGTCTTGGGGCATACCAGTGCAGTCATCATTGACAACCCTGATGGAACCATCAAGTGAGTGCCTGGGTGTGTGTAGAAGGGAAGGAGGAAGAAAAATTTCCAATTTAGACAAGGCTTTGAACCTTTTAAACCAAAAGTTGATGTTATCTTTGAGAAATAAACGAACATGAAGCAGAATGAGTACTTGAGGGGACCCTTAGCAAACTTCAAAATATAAGAAAGAACCCAGAAGCACATATTCCTTATTAAAAAACTGTAGTAGGGCAATCTTCTGCGAAAAGGTGATGAAATAATACCTGATTTAAGAGCAACAATAGTTACTGGTTTATTTAATAGAATGAGTTGTCAGGCTAGGCTCCTTTGTTTAGGAAAAGAGTCATAAATGTCTGTTTCAAGTGAAATGAGATTTCAGAGTTCCTAGATCTCCTCTTTGAGCCACAAACATACTGAAAGTGTCTGGTTGTGCTAGGAAGATCTCTCTCAAATCTGCAATGGGAGAAATAATATCAAAGTTCTTAGCAGTAAAGCTTTATGTAAAGCTTCTATAGGCTGTATTTGATACAGATTTCGTACTGATCATTGCTCAGTTTGATTGACAGTTTGTATTTTCATACAGAAAGTTTACCATTCCAGCAACAATTTAAAGAAATACTGAACTACAGACTAATCTTACTAGCTTGCTTACAGTTTTAACCAAGGGTAGCATCCCTTATGGAATACTTAATTTATTTCATTTCAGTATACTTTAATACAATTAAATAACATTTCAACATACTTTTCCAAATCTATTTGAGACTAGAGAGTATAACACATAACTTAGAGTTGAAAAAAAATTGATCAAAGTTTAATGTTCTGTATTCAGGAAGTCAACATCTTGGCACACAGCACTCCGTTTAAGGAAGAAATCTGAGAAAAAAGATAAAGACGGCAAAAGGGAAGGCAAGCTAGAAAATGGTTACCGCAAATCCCGAGAAGGACTTGCCAACAAGGTTTCTGTAAAGGTAAATGTTACAAAGATGTAGTAGTTTCCAAAAGGAGCTGTGTTGGGATTTCTTTAAAAGTAACTTTTGTCAGAAATTCACATGAAGGAATTGGAGGCAACAGTAGTTTTAACGGACAGTGTTTGCCAAATCTGAAAATGGGAAGATATAATCTTTGAGCCTGCAAGCGTGATATAGCATAAGGATACTGCAGAAAGAGCAGAGTGGTGCAGAAATTCTGGTGTTCAGATGTTTCTTGGATCTTTGTGGATACAGCTAACTTTGAACCATCCCTGTACTTTGTTTTCTACCATTCTTTAATTTCTTATGATGTTATAAGGACATTAATTCTTTAATTTCTCCTTTCTAGCTTCTCAACCCCAATTACATTTATGATGGTAAGTTGCTTTAATTTTTAAAAGTCCTAGTAAATATAATTTGATTAAAACATGATTTACTTTGTTTAAATTTGCTTGACATGAATTACATCAGGAACTGAGTGTTTTCTATCAAAATATACATAGGCTCTTTTTGGATAAGGGAGACAGTTAATGAAATACGTCATATTTATTTTTTAAGATGCAAGGAACACATTTTTCTTCCCAAGTCCAAAACAACATAAAATGCAAGGACCATATGACATGTTCAGAAAGATTTGCACTCTACTGCATTTGTATGGAGACTGTATGGAAGTTGGGCCTTGCTGAATTTGCAAAATAACAAGGGCAGGAATTGGAGACCACCTGCTTCATTTTTAACCTTGCACCCTAGGGAACATTCAGGACCTGTCCAGTGCAGAGGCTGATCAGGACGAAGATAGTGGCCCTCTGGGGTCAGAGCCTAACTGGGTTTTTATCTTAATAAACAGAACCAAACTTTTTGAGTTTCACCTGTATGCAAAAAGGGAAACCACTACAGTGCCCCAGTGGATGAGTGAGGTGTTTTGTGTTCCCTTTTGCAAACTTAGCTGGATATAAAGATAGCCTGGCTGAGCACATCCTTAAATACTTTTCACTGTAGGGTTTCCTCAGCTTGCCATAAACAGGGTGTTTGGTTCACCATGGTAGGCTTCAGGGTTAACCGTGACATAGCAGTAGTGTTGTGTCCAAGTTCACGCAGAGAAAAATTCACTAGCTCTGCGGACCCCCAGCAAGTGGCCTAACCATGGATGTGCTCCAAGGGTAGATACACCTTGGAAATGTAAAGTACTATACTACTTTGTCTAATAGAAAAGAGTGCAAGGAATAGAAAAGCAAATTGGTTAACTTCAGTTGACCTAATGCCATTTATTTTTTTTCCAGTTCCCCCAGAGTTTATAATACCATTGAGTGAGGTAACATGTGAGACAGGAGAAACCATCGTGCTTAGGTGTAAAGTCTGTGGTCGCCCCAAGGCTTCAGTTACTTGGAAAGGTCCTGATCATAACACACTGAGCAATGACGGTCATCACAGCATTTCGTACAGGTACAGTAATTTGTGTAATGTTCAACAGGAACTGCAGAAACTTATATTTTCTATTCGCACCCTTGGTGCAGGATAGCTTTTGGCTTTGAGGCATAACGATAGGATTGTCCTCAGACAGAAATATGTCACAGCTGGGATTTTCTGGAAATGTGTAACTTCCATGTATTGCTGGGGTACCCAAATGTCATATTCAGTTGATTTTTAAAAACAAAAGAAAATTCAGCTGGTACTTCTGATTAGCTATTGCAGAAGCCATTGTGGTTCCATCACGCTGACCTAGTGCTTGAACCAGAACAGTATGTTGCGACATGCCAGTGCTGTGACATGCCATCTGCAAATCCCTTATTTCCATTAGTACCATACCATCATTTTTGAGGCAAATGACTGCTTTCAGATAACGCTACAGTATTTTGCAAAGAAAAGTCTCTGGTTCCTACTGACATGGCAGTGTCGCTGTCTTCATTGTTGAAGCACCGAAGTTAAGTTTTTTGTCTGTTTTTAGCTTTGCTATGATAGAACTTAACAGACTAACTGGGAACTCAAACACCTGATTAATAAGAGAAATTGCTGTATTTTGGAACGTGAAACTGCATGTTAGAAAAGTTTGGGGTTTTTTTTTCTGAAAATGCATTCTTTTATATACATAAAATGTTGTTTAATGAGTAACTTCAGTGTGAAGAAATGTCTTATTTATGAATTACGCTTTCCGTTCAGAATTAGGGGGTTTTTTGTGAAAACTTTCCTCATTAGTAGATAGAAGAGTATGTCATTTTCTTAGAGGTTGTGTGGTATAGCCCAGCTTACCTGCAAACTTGATGGCATGTTATACTGTTCTTTTTTTACCTCCTGCTGCCACTCTTTTTTCCTTTCACTGGGTATAATTTTTTTTTTATGGGAGACAGGCATTGTGGCAGCTCTGCTACTGCATCCAGGACCATTGTGAGAGATAAGAGTTAGATTCACTAGGTTTAATTCACTGTGATCCATTACTGTTACAGAATTATATTCAGTAAATCATGTTGGCTGTGGCTGACAGATTTTTAGAAATAATAATCATGAAATGTTCTTTGAGCTGTGGGAGGGGGTTCATCTTCCTATGTTCCTAAAATTTACATTCATTTTTTTCCCTGAAATTAAATCGTGTGATGAAGACCATGACAAATAGTTTTTGATTCAGTCAGTCAAATGACTTGCAGTAACTGGGATGAATCCAAAGGAAAGTAATAAGAATGATAGAAAATCTTGAAAATATGCCCTGTTGTGAAGGAGTAACACAAAGTTAGGGTTGTTTTGAGCCTAGAGGTGAAAAGTGTAGGGAGGACTTGCCAAGTATTCACATTTGTAAGAGACTTCTGCAAATAGAATTATCTGCTGTTCATGTCCATGGTAGATGGTCAAAAAAGTACTAGACATGAAGTACACAGAGGAACAGTTAAGTACATATTTAAAGACAAACCATCAAACAAAAAGGGTGCTTGAGCAGTGAGAAAGATTAAGGAAGAGTCTGCAGAATCTTTCTCCTATGGTCTTACATAGCTTATTGCTGTCTCTGCCCTGGAGACATTCCATCCTCATTCTCCCAGATTCTGAGGTCTCCAAAGTTGTGGTGAGGTGTGCCTTTTGTATTGAAGGTGTAGCCCTCTCTTACAAGGGATGAATGCTCTGAAAGTACAAATGTTAGATCAGCTTCTATATGCTGGGAGTCAGGGATGGAAATTAACCTTTCAGAAAGAACAGTGATGGATGGTTGTCTCGATACAGCTTCTCATAATTGGAAGGAAGTCGAGGAAGCAGGAAGAAACGGGGGAAGCATTTGATTTTTCAAACACAATGGAGCCTAGGACGTGCTGAGACAGAGTGTTAGTGAGGATGTTTTTCTAATAGTCTGTAGGATATTCCAAGATACTTGATGGACATAAAGTGCTCAAATTCTGGTAGACGCTTCTGAAGTGGCAGGGACAGGGTTTGTCCAGAGAGAGATAGGGGCTGGAGAATAAGAAATATTAACAGTATCAATCTAACTTTGTCTGATTTCCATAACTTAAGGTCTGTAAAATTAATATAAAGTTAATGGATGCCATTGTGTTTCCCAGTGACTTAGGAGAGGCTTCACTGAAAATCATTGGCGTCACTGCAGAAGACGATGGTATCTATACATGTATAGCTGCAAACGATATGGGTTCGGTTTCATCTTCTGCCAGTCTACGAGTTTTAGGTAGGCCTGTCTCTTTGGTTTTTTTTTTAATCTAATTACATTCAAAGTGTCTGGTACCCATAGTACAGGAAAAAGAAAACCCTGGCTCTTTGGCATCCCTCTGTTAAAGCAGTATTATAATAAACATTTTCACCTGTGTTATATTACTTGTTTCAGCAGGAATAGGTGGACTTTTAGGATATAACTAATTAGAGGTTCATACAGACAAGATGCCTACACAGTACTGTCAATATTCATTTACCTTGCGTGTCAATACTAGTTCAAATGTAGTATGATAAAATAATATTTTATCATCTGCATTCTTAGTTTAGTCTCAACGAAAGCTACTATGCCAACATGTATAATTTCTAAAGTGTACAGATAAGAAAAGAGGAGCATTGCTCTGTATTTTAATATGTTCCTTTGCTTGAATTGTAAAGCCACAGTGTTCAGGAGAACGTATAACTATTTCTTGTCTTTGCGTCATGGATCTACGCTTAAATTACATTATTTCAGTACCTGGAGTGAGGCAACCTGAATGTTTGTGAGAGAATGAAAAGGAAATCAGCAAAGATGAAAAATGCCTGTGTTTTGGAGGCAAACAGCAAAGGAAAAAAAAGTGGTCTTTACTTGATGTGTTTGATGGCATAAGTGATAAGTTTCAGTGTGTGCTTGTACATTCAGTTATTCTTCTCTTAAGTGTTCTGGATACTCCATTTTTAGAAATATGGAAAACACTGAGACAGGATAGCAGGCTTTCTTACATGCAGTTTATAACAATTGATGCTATCTGGGTCCTTTAATCTATTGAGAGGCCATATATTTATCCATTGGTGAGAATTAATTAATAGATTTTAGGTGGAATGGCTCTGTCTCAAATTGACTCATATAAAAGAAAATAAGATATGAAGTGCTGCATTCTCTCTTTGTGCGTCTGTCCCAGCTGATATGGGGACTTGTATAGTTGTCCCAAACCTCTCCAAAATATGTTTTTTCTTCCCTTTTTTTCCAAAAAACTTTGCCATTTTCCTGGAATGTTGAAACCAGACTGTGAAAGATGTGTCCCTTCTAAAACTTCATCTGAAATTTTTGGGGGTTTATAATCAGTGCTGCCACTTTGAGCTCAGCTTGTTGGCAGCCACAGTAAGTGCCTTACTGCCAACATATTGAGGTGGTGATTATTCCCAGCACTTCCTGCTAACTGACCCAAGACAGCCAGTAGTTAGCCCTAGGATGCGTATGTTGCAATATATATAAGAGGCAGAAAAAAAAATTTTGGTCTTTACACTAATGTTTCCTGAAAAATAGAGCTTTTTTTTTCAGGTAGCTGCTACGCTGTCTGATCACTTTTTTTTTTTCCCAGTGGCAGGTGTATTGTTGATAATGAGACATAATGTAAAATACCTATTCTTGTTGCTGTTTCCTCCTTCAGTTTGCCAAGGTTACTCATTCCTGTACAGACAGTTCCCACTGCACCTGAATTAGTTCCACTATAGAATTTGTTTTGCTGCATTGGCCGGGCTGCTTTGGCATGTAATCCAGTTCATCTTGCTGCCACCGTGTGTCATATGGGGATTAACAGGACGGGGTGATTCCACTGATAGTGTATCAGCCAAGGAAACTTTCTAGTCAGGGGAGTAAAAAGCTTTTGATGGACAAGAACCAGTGTGAAACTGTGTGTTTTAAGGAACTGGTGTAATAAGTGTCCTTCCTACACCAGTACAGAAGCCCAAAACCATGATTTGGCCAGAATCAGAGTCACAGAAGTCTTGTAGACTAAACTACTGTCTTTCAGCCACAGACCTTGGTCTTACTGACCTTGTCCAAAAGTAAGCGTTCACTTTTCAATCAAAACTAAACCAGAATTTGTCATGTCTTGGTTACTCTGCAACTAGACTTCAGAAGACAGGCGGCTGTGTTTCCCTAGCCCTTCTACTCAGCTCTACCAATACTTTTACAAAGTTCTGGCCCCAGTTTTTCTGCAGCCATCCTACCCATCATTTCCCCAGTCCATTAGAGCAAAATGAAAACTCTAAGGCTGTATCACAAAGTAAGGTTTCAACATCAGTCTATGAAGTCTTTTTCAGTCCATTGGACTTGAAGGACTTGCCATTTGATTGCAGTCAATTCTTGTGCATTATCTCCTCCAGAATACTCTTTACCTTTTGTTGCTGTAGTACTCTTTATAAACCATCAATAAAGTAGTTAATTACAGAAATCATTTTCTTTCTGAGCTGCAAGAGGATGGACAATATGAGGCCGTGAGTTTCTTTTTAATATGCACACACTCAGCTTCAAGCGAAAGATGATAGGGGCCAGTCTGACTGAGGCAAATTGCTACTGAAATTTATTCCCAAACAATATGAAGTCCAAATATTTCTCCTTTTGCAAACATCTGAAATAACCATTGGTTATAATGACAACAATTCTGAGGAGGATCTGACGATATTAAATGTTGGCCATACTGTCTTTCTCTCTCTTTCTCTCTTTTTTTTTTCCTTTTTTTTCTTTTTTTTCCCCCTTTTCTTTTTTTTTTTTTTTTTTTTCCTTCTAGGTCCTGGAAGTGATGGAATCATGGTAATCTGGAAAGACAACTTTGATTCCCTTTACAGTGAAGTGGCTGAGCTTGGCAGGTGCGTTCTGTATGCTGATCTCCAAAGTTGTCTATGTCAAAATATGAACTTCTCATTCAAAAAATTAAATTATCTTTGAAAATACTTATCATATGAGCCCAAGAGGC
This sequence comes from Ciconia boyciana, assembly GCF_034638445.1. Classification (NCBI taxonomy): domain Eukaryota; kingdom Metazoa; phylum Chordata; class Aves; order Ciconiiformes; family Ciconiidae; genus Ciconia; species Ciconia boyciana. The sequence continues at coordinate 82,334,132 of NC_132935.1, forward strand.
CAGAATTACATCAGATTAAATAGAGATGAAGAAGAGAAAATCTTACCAGCACTAGATGGCACTGCATAAACAGAACGTATTTAGGCTGAAGTGGTATCATACCTTAAGGGATGTGTGTTTTTCAAATACTTTGGAAGGCTACATAGTCTTTTTTTTTTTTTTTAAACATGCCTTACAGTGACTGACACTGCTTCTGTAGTGAAGCTCTCCTAAACCTTTTTATTTAGGGTATGAAAATTACAGACAGAAAAGTATGAAAATGAGCAAAATGCAAAATAAGTCACATAGAATATTCATTTCTCCAGCTTAATTATGACCTTTGAAAGCTGGGTGCTACTCTGACTTGAGTTCTCTGCAAGTGTGATAAAACAGACCTCTGTCAGAAGCTAATTATTTATACAGACACATTTTATAGAAGATGCATGTACTTAAAACTCTTCTTTATGTCCAGAAACTACTCTGTAAGGTTAGCTTATTAGACATCTAAAATTAGATCTCTCTCAGGATATCTTTCAAGGTAAAAGTATGTCCTTAGTGCATCTCAGTTAATTCTTTCCTTCCAATATTGTATTCCAGGGGCAGATTTTCTGTCGTTAAGAAGTGTGACCAGAAGGGAACCAAGCGAGCAGTAGCCACTAAGTTTGTGAATAAGAAGTTGATGAAGCGAGACCAGGTTACCCATGAACTTGGAGTCATGCAGAATCTCCAGCATCCCCAGCTCATTGGCCTTCTCGATACCTTTGAGACCTCCACCAACTACATACTAGTGTTAGAAATGTGTGTGGACCATAATGTTATCTGTAAAATACAACCTGTGCAGCTGACTTTCTGGGTCTTTTATAGTGGTTTATGAATAAGGAACTTCAAGGTTTCACAGAAGTTTGAAGACACCTAAATAAAAGATTGCAGGGGTCTAATGCTGTTATTAAAACATTGAGTTTAATAATATACTCAGAAGGAAATAAGTTGATACATTAAACTGATATGTAGGTGATTATCTTAGTCTGAAGGTCCAGAAATTATTTTATGTCAAGCCATTATACAAGTGAATTAGGAATATTGTGATCTGGTAGCTTGATATCAAATCTCCTCTTCATGCACGAGTCCTCTGTCTTCTAGGTGCTGCAGGCTATGGTTATTCCTGTAGTTTATGGCAGGACATATCTGGTCTTTCAAGTCTGGCTAAAATTACAATATTTCTTCCTTTCTTTCTTTGCCTTCACCCTCTGCTCCCACTTCAGAATTGTAGGTGCAGGTCAACTGTAAGTGACATAGAACATTTTCACAGATGATCAAGCCAAACATCAGAAACGGTGATTACTTGATGCAGTTGTAGTTTTTAAGAGACACTTGCCTTAAGCATTTTTTAATATAACTTTCAAAATGTATGTTTTCCTTTCAGTTCTGATATCTGAATTAAAATAAAATATAACCCTTGTAATTCCAATAGGGCTGACCAGGGTCGCCTTCTAGACTATGTCGTGCGATGGGGAAACCTCACAGAAGGGAAGATCAGACTCTACCTGGGAGAGATTCTGGAAGCTGTGCAGTATCTTCACAACTGCAGAATAGCACATTTGGACCTAAAGGTGAGGAGTGAATGGGATTCCTGGTAGTGTGTGCCATTGCAGGCATGAAACCCTCCCTCTTCTAGGAAACTGGCAGATTGGAGCATAGAACTGTGAATTGCTTTGAGACTGTATGAAGAAGGGTATGGGGTGGTGCTCCATCCCCAAATGCTTTAGATCACTCATAGCCAGCAAAGCAGAAACTTTGAATTCCCTGTGCTTTCTCCTTAAAGCTTGCTGGCCACATGTGTTCCTTTTTGCTGGAAATAATTGCTGATAGGAACAGTTTTGTTTGATTATTTTTTATTTATTTATTTTCTGAGGAACTTGCAGCAGAAATCCATTTCTTTCTCAAGAAGCGTAGAGTTTGTTGTGAAAGAGACTGCTTTTCCTCTGTTCCTGCAAATCTGTTTCTCATCATTGCACTTTGAGGGTTGTAGTATCTGTGTGAATCGTCCCTGTTGGTCCTCTGTTCTGCCCTGTGAATTTTACTTGAGCCACAAGGATTTGATGCATTCTGGTAGGAAAAGCTATATAAGAAGGTCTTAAGGTGAATATTAATTACAAACTTATTCTTTATACTCTTATTTTCAACCTGTATTTGAATAATAAGGAATTTTGGCATTGAAAAGTCATCTTTGTAGGCAGGGTCTCTTTAGAAAAAAGGGGTCATGGTGAGAAAAAGCAAAAAGAGATGGCATCTTCCCTCCACATACTTCTGTTTTCCAAGCAGAAACAGTCTGGTCTGTGTATCATGGAGACCCAACATTTAAAGTTTTCTAGTGCTCTGTGGAGTTCACCAGTCCTTTTTGCAGTCTTAAAAACTAGTTGTAGGTAAGTCACTCTTATTTTGCTAAGATCACAGGCACAGCAGCAGTAGCTTCAGAAATAAAACCATAAAAATAATTCCACTTTCAGCTCACCAATCGTGGGGCAGTTCTTTTGAAGCCATGTGCATCCAACAGGATCTGCTGCTGCTATAGTGTCATTAACAGTGTTTGACTTCCATCTGTACAGCTGCATTACATTAAAGAATCACCAAGTAAAGCTGAATTCTTTTGAAAGCATCATGAAAATTCTGACAGGGTCTCCCAATCTTTAAATGCCAGGGTTTTGTCGTAAAGCAAATAGAGCAGTTGCTTTATTCACCCTCTATTTGTAATTGCTGTTCCTTAAGCTTAAGTTCTCAAACACAGGTTCCTGGGAAACTTTGCAAAGCTGTTATTGTGAACATCTGTAGTATTATCTGGCAGAACTATATTTCCTGCAAAAATTATAGTGCCAGCAGCTGAAACACATTCGTTGCATACTGTAGTTGGCAAGAGACTGCCTGCTGGTTGGTCGGGGGGAAGCCTTGGTAGGACTGCCTAGGAGCTTTGCAGAGCTGGCCTTCGGCAGTAATCCTCATAGCTTGTAGCTGTTTGTTATGTTCTTGAGCTGACAGCACTGGCTGGGAAACAGTAATGTTGGAGCGTTAAACGTGTGTTAGACTGACTTGAAAAGACATTTTAACTTTTGCTTTTATGTTTTCTAGCCTGAAAATATTTTGGTGGACCAGAGTTCCACTAAGCCAACAATAAAACTGGCTGACTTTGGAGACGCAGTCCAGCTCAATACCATGTATTATATCCACCAGTTACTTGGAAACCCAGAGTTTGCAGCTCCTGAAATTATTCTTGGAAATCCTGTTTCCCTCACTTCAGATGTTTGGAGCATTGGAGTGCTCACATATGTCCTTCTTAGTGGCGTCTCTCCTTTCCTGGATGAAAGTGTAGAGGAAACTTGCCTGAATATTTGCCGCTTAGACTTTAGTTTCCCAGATGACTACTTCAAAGGAGTTAGCCAGAAGGCCAAAGATTTTGTATGCTTCCTACTTCAGGATGACCCAGCTAAGCGTCCCTCGGCTGCACTGGCCCTCCAGGAGCAATGGCTGCAGCTGGGGAATAGCAAAAGCGCTGACAGCATTGACATATCCAGACTGACTTCGTTCATTGAGCGGCGAAAACACCAGAATGATGTTCGACCCATCCGTAGCATTAAAAACTTCTTACAGAGCAGGCTCTTGCCAAGAGTTTGACCTTGCTTGAAGTTCTCTCTCATTCTCTTTCACCTGCCAATCAATCAGACTGGAGATGGACTCCTCCTGCCAATCAATCAGACTGGAGATAGACTCCTCCCGCCAATCAGCTGTTGACTTGAATTTTGAGGAAAGCAAACCCCGAGCCAACCAGCTGCTAGCGAATGTTCGTGTGCAAACGCATTCCAGGGGGACCCGCGCGGGGTGGCACGGGGGACTGGCAATGCAGACTTCACTGGGGTGGAGGACGATAGCACTGTACTCTGCAAAAAGCAGTCACGCGCGATACAGTAACAGTATTTTATTCAGGTTTCTGCAAAAAAAATAAAAATAGTTTTTTTAATAAACAAGAGTTGAATTTTGCAAGTGAACTTAACTACCGTTTTCAAGATTTATTCAAGGAAGAAATGCCTATGTTCAAAGCCCTGGTGTTAAACAAAAATGAAATCATGCCTGGAGAAGACTCACCAAAATGGCTGCCCATTGATACGGCCTCCATTTATAACATCTGGTTTTCACTCAGTCCTAGAGCTTTCCAGTTGCCTCGCCTGTATGTATCTCACGTAGCAGTGCACTGAGATCAGACTCTGCTTTTAAGTGCATCCAACCTCAAAGTTTTTGCATACAAATAGAATGAATCGTTTTGCTCTGATAAAATGTAGGCCTTACTTGTATATAGACTGTTACCTGCCTTCGGTCTGTAATTTTTTTTTTTTTTGTCCCCTCCCCTTATCCTTTTTCCCTCTTCTTCCTAAATGATGGTATACCACTGTGCGGGTCTTCAGTTTGGGTCAGTACTCACTGTCCCCTTAGAAAATGACTTCGGGTTGGTACCCAGCTTGCCAACCCGATTGTCAAGCAGTATACAGCAGGATGAGATACTGTAAATGCACTCATTTGGGATTTTGTTTTCTTTCATATCATGTGCAATGTTGTGGCTTTAACATTTTATGCAACTATTTATGAGGACCTCTGTTGTAACTGTAATAAATATATAGAAAAAGCACATACTTAGTACGGCGAGCTTTATGGTTTTGTTTGTGTGTTTGGGGTTTCTGGGTGGGCAGGGGCGGGTGTGTTGTACCACACTGTCATTATTAGTTTAAGATGAGGGTTAGCGTAGAATTTAGTCAAGACTAGACAGTTTTAAGGATTGTTCAAAAAAAAAAGAGAGAGAGAGATTCGTATCCCAAATCTCAAACTGGTTAAGAAGTAGGGTGACACTTTTTAAAATTTATTATTATATTCAAAATGCCAAAGTCTGACTTTCCCAAAATCAGTCTCAACACTTACTACTTTTTAGAATTTTCAGATCTGTGTTTACTTCTTTCTGTGAAATGAACAAATGAATTTCGTGCTCTTTGGTGAAGAATACATTCAGAAAGTAGTGGTCAGATGAGGAGAATCTGATACGTAATGTAATTGTCTTAGTAACTGTTTTTAAGGTTGAAGTAATATTAACGTGAGCTATTTAAAAAGACAGAGATGGTTTTCTGTGCATCACTGAGTTCATATGGGTGTGTTGTCATCTATGTTTGTGTGAAATGCCGTGTTTAAAGAAACCAAGCCGACATCCCACAATAGTTAGATATATGGGTCTTAAGCCATAACCTAGCTTGGGTTAGTTTTGAGCTTTGCGGCTTCCACTGTATTCTATTTATTCCTTTTTTGGTTTTGGGGGTTTTTTTGTAAAGTTGTACAGAAACTTTTTAAAAGAAAACAACTGACTTCAAAACTGGATGTGTATTCGTACCAACCTCATATCATTATGTTTGTGTATTATTTTCCTTTATTGTTTTAGTTAAATTTTTGCTTTATTTTGCATGTATATTTCTTTGTACAGTGACGTTACATGTTTACACAGTATGACGTGATGTAAATATTTTATTTTGCCATCAGTTATTTTGAAAAAAATTAAACATATTTGACATATTTGTCTGATCTCTTGCTTTAAGAAGTTTGAAAGTTTAGGTTTGGTTATATTTTAATTGGGCTCTGTATTTAAAAAGAAAAAAGTACATTATTTTAATGCCATAAAATTCATTTTAAATTGCAATGATGTATCTTTCATGCCTTACAAAATAATATTTGCCTTTGCTCTAAGTGTTGAGTGCTTTGTAGTGTCATGATTGCTTTTATATAAAACATGCATAACTCTCTGTGGAAATTCATTATCGTCTTTATTAGCTAGTAAATTTTGACCAGCAGAGTTTTCTACCAGATGTTCCCAGTTAAAGACCGAAGGATCATATTTCAGTTTAATATTAAACTGAGGAACAGATTTCCCACATCTTTTAGGCAATCCAGATTCATTATGAAGAAAAGTTACTTTCAACCGTTACATGGGTTTTGCAGCTAAACTCTGTTCGCATCCTATAAGGGATGAAGCAGGAAAGTTTTTCATTGTGTATATTTATCTCTCCCTTTTTCTGCTATCTTTAATCTATTTGCAATTCAGAATGAAGTGAAAGGTCGGGGAACAATACAGTGTTTATGCTTGTTGCTGCATTGTATACATGATTTTTTTTTTCCAGTCTTTATTCCGCTATTACCCGTCAAGTGATGAAACAGTCCCTTTATTCCTCACAATTTACTACTGAGACAGACTGTTGAGAGAAACATTTTACATTGAGACAGAGAATATTCAGGAAGGATGTACTGCCAAGGATGAGCCACTGGAAGCTTTTTCTGTGACAGGGAAATAGATGGCAATGTGCTCCATGGAAGAGTTTGTATCCTTGAGTTCTCAAAAATACTTTTTCTTGACTGAAGATACACTCAAGTGGGGAGAAGTTACCCAAATGCTATACAGAGAAATAATGTACTTGTAGGTGTTTTAAGTAACAGAAATAAGTTCTTCCACTCATATGTGAACAAGAGTGCACTGCTTCTGGCCCTCTCTTTGAGCCCTGTTACTTGGGAAAGCTATGATGTAGTGGAGTTTTGCACTAAAACCTGCTGTTCGGTGCAAGAGCTTCCAGCTGAAGAGAGCTTGAATGATGGGCTCGTCAACGTGGATATCTCTTCAAATGCTTTGAAGAGATAATGTATGTGTAAGATCCTTTTGTTTTGCTAAATTGTGTAGTCAGGGCTGCAAATGCCACTTGGACTCAGTTGCGCACAGTTCTCCTTGACTGTTCTGCACACAACAAACCAGCACCACAGAGAGTGGAAACCAAAAGCATGGGTGAAAGCAGCTGGTATGAGGTTCCTGATGTGGGACCGTTGTAGAGCATAGGGAATGGCAGTCAATATAGCTGAAAGGGGGGAAGAATAGCCAGGGAGGTTCAAGAGAAGAATGTGTCTAAATGTTTCTTTTTGATAACATTCCCCAATCACTTCTTACTGATAGTTTAGGAAGAAGAGAAGAGGTTGCCAGACTTTGTCAGTGCACGTGTCAGTACTTTTCAAGTGGAGTTTGGGAGTGCAGGAGTTCTCCATTGCACATTTGATGAACACCACTTAACTTGAAAACCACTGTGCAACTGTTTAGCAGAAAGCCTGGCTAGATAATATTTCCATGGTCAGGGAAGCAACCTGCATTGTCTTTCTAATGGGCAGAGGCCTAACGCATACCTGCCTGTGCTCGTGAGGAGTAGGATGGCAGAACCGGGTTTTCTCTTGTGTGAGTATAGAGAAAACTTAACTATGTCATCCTCATTCTCAGATGGGCCTATTAATGTGTTGATGAATAGAAGAAAAAATAATTGTTTTTTCCAAATCCAAAAACATATTCAGGCCAGGGTGCAACAGAGATCCTCCAGAATGACACAGCAAAAGCATCTGGCCTCCTGAAAAGATTTCAGTACCTGTGCAAACCTGATTGGTAGTAGAAGATGCCTGAAAAGATAATGGGATGTTCTTTGCATGTAACATACTGCATGATATTGTCAGGAAACATTAAAACCCCACTGCTGAGGCAGTCAGTGTAGGACTCCATCAAAAAGAGGGGCTGGTGAGTAAGAAATGAATGTAACAAAGGGGAAAAACAGTGGCTGACTTGAGGTTAAGCCCCATGGTTCTCAAAATCCTAAGAGAAATGAAGACAGGAATATACTTATTCACAGCCACTGGTTAGTGAAATCTATGAGTAGCTGGCATTTAGTGAAGTATTTGGACAGCCAATCTTTGCTGCGAAAAGCAGTGTATTTGTGTGCAAGGAGTGTTACCGTGTCTGCTCCAGTCCAGAAGATAAGCTAAGCTTTATATACCCTTTCCATGTGTGTATAGACTCAGTGTGGGTGTGTTACTAGTTTCTCTGCAATAGGGATTCAGCTGCAAGTGGAGGTAGGTAGAACCAGGTAAGACTGAGTTTCTGTATTTGTTTAAACCAGCTCCAGGTATTGTGGTGTTTTTGTCAGAACCACTGCTTTATCCCTCAGGCAAACAATTTTTGAATTTTTTTTCTGAAATTAAATCTTGATGGAGGTTATATTAGAGAGTAACAGATAGGGTTTGCATCTGTAGAGGTTGTACTTCCAGTACTTTTTACTCATTCACATCTGCCTAAGCAGTCGAGACAAAAGGCTTTTTCTGTGTGCACCATAATGCAAGAGCATGAGGTGATGGTGCCCACCGTTCTCTCTCCTTCCTGGCAAGCAAAGACACATACCCAGCACCTCAGGCTTCACATGTCTGGCAGTAACCTCAGCATGTCCCAAGCAGATGCACTCAGTGGTCCTCCGTGCCATGTCGTAACACTGAGCATCAGTACCAGAATGAGATCTCCCATTCTGCTGACCTGTCACAGGGACAGAGAGCCTGATGTGTAGAAACAGCAGAATATGCTTCTCTCACGATGTCTTTTGTCCTCAAAACAGGAACACTTCTCATCTCCTCTAATTCACTCCCCTTAGCCCTACCCAAAAAGCTTCAGGGGAATGGGGGTGGAGGGGCAGTTGGATTTATTGAGGAGAGCAGTCTGATCTCCTCCTATTACCCTAGTAGTGTCAGGAGAGCCAGCACCAAGCCTGCTAATAAACTCCCATCAGCCAGTGTATGCCTTCCAATAAAAGAAGCCATTATGAACCCTAGTATTAGAGAAGAGCACCAAGTTTCCAGTTTTCCCCACTGGTTGTAGGTTAAAATGATGAAACGTGCTAGAGATACATCCGAGGTTTAATACATGAACTCTTTGGGCTATCTTCAGGAAAGATGATACTCATGATGTTTTCATTGTCTAATTGTCATGAGCAGTAATCTGAAAGCTGCTTTTTTAACACATTTTCTTCTTAACACATACATTGTCCTTTTGACTGCTAGAGGGACTTTTCATCCTTGTTGTTTGAGGAAATGTGTAGATGAGGTACTTGAGACTGCATCAGTTGAAGCGGATGAAGCTTTAGATTCCGTCATTATGCCTGTGGTAGTGTATTGGTTCTCATTGCTCCAAATTTCTGGGTTTGTCAAGGAAAGTATTCATCCTTTTTGGATGGAAGATGTATTGAACTACAGAAAGGATGAAAGAGTGATTGCACTTTAATCTCTGCTGACTGAATTTCCAGCCTCCCAAAGACATTCTGTCCATTACCACCCCAGTGTATTCTTCTCTGTCATACTAAATGGTCTTCCTGACAAAATGATGTCTTTGCATCTCATGGAAGAAAAGTACTTTGAGGATTATGTAATATTTAATTATTGTTTTAGAATTTCAATAAACCATTGATATCCATAACTTTGTGTAGCAACAGGTTATGCAGTTGAGCTCCATACTGTGTGAAGAACGCACCGACATCTTCCTTTGTCTCTGAAGTTTTGTTTTGGAAAAGACAATGAGCAGTTCATCTCCCCAACTTTTGTGTCCTACCTCTGCTTTTACAGTCTTCTACCTTAATTTTCATTTGGACATCTGTTTACCAAGCTAAAGAGTACAGGTCTATTTATTCCTTATGGGGAAGCTATTTATCATCTTAATTGCCTTTTTCTGAACCTTCCCTAGTTCCAAGTTGTATATTTTCTGTGATGGGAGGGGGCAAATCTCACACAATATTCATGATACAGGTGCATCATGAGTTAGAGTTGCAAAATGGCACTTTGTTCTCTATTCCTTTCCTAAAAATTCTAGATGTTCACCTTGCTTTGACTTCTTTTGAGCTGATACTTCTTAGAATATTAAATCCTGAGATCATGTTCCCAAGTTGAGTGGCAATGGTCAGTTTAAAGCCTATGCTCATTTATGTAAAACTTGGATCCCCCTTTCAGCACGTCCCCCATGAGCATTAATTTTCTATCATTGAATTTTCTCAGCCTCTTTATTTCAGCCTACGAAGCTGAGGTAAGTATGATTGCCTTAGGGAGAGATTGTTCTGATGGAACTGACCGTGGAGTCTCTTATATTAAAAAAAAAAAATAGAAGCTGACTACTGCTGGCCTTCATTTTACTGCTCAGATAGTCAGCCTAGCTCCCCTGACTTTTTCAAGAACTCCTTTCACAGGAGTCTGTCCTGACAAGAGGGAGTTTTCTTGCCAGCTCCTGGAGCCATCAAACGCATTTCCTCTCATCCTGAGGGAGGAAATTGTAACCTGCCTTGGACTTGATTAAGCTGAAAGTCTTCACTTTCAAATTAAATTTCAGACACTGATTTTAGTAAGGCTAGCACCCTCGCTTCAACAAGAGGATTTACTTGGGTCTCAAGCAGGAGGTTTGTTTCCACACTGAAATTATGCATCAGGAGTATTTCCAAAGATTACTTGCAGAAATTTCACATTAAGCTTCCTGAAGACTCACCTGGCAGTAGTCAGCAACAGGAATTCACTCAGCACACCCTGAACTCAGTCTCTGCGAGGGCTTGCTATCCCAAGGGTTACTCCCAAATACTGAAGAGCAGCTGGCAGCAGCTGGAAGTTTGCCCTGGGGAAGTCATCTGCTTGCCGTAAGAGGCTCTCTGTTTTCTCTCATCCCACTCTGTAGGAAATTTTTAGGTATGAAAATCTTAGCTGAATTCCTATTACACTGGTGGTCATGATATGGATGAGGCAATCATCTGAGCTTGTAACAGCTTCACCTTTTGACAAACTTTTTTTCTTCCAGGAGCATGAGAGAGATTCAGGTCTAATAACTGTTCCTTCTAATGTTGTTTTTTTCCAGGTAATTTACTGGGTTTGTTTAAGAGCTTATGCTGGGCCAATAGCTGTGTGTTGTTTCTGCCAGGAGTCAAGAAATTAATGTCATTGTTTTCTTTTCCCTCTAGCATATTTCTGTGGTCAGGGAGTTGCTTCAGAACTCACACAAAACTTCAGCTTTGTCCTTTGTTCTGCAGAAGATCCAGCCTTTCAGGGCAATCTGCACACATGGTGGTTGCCAAAACTAAATGATGTAATGGTGTGACCCTGAGGAAGTCGTCTCACTGGCTAGCTGGCCGTTTCATGACCTGCAGCAAGACTGTCAAGGTAGATCGCTACCTTTGCTGAGAGCATTCTCCACTGCAACTCAGGCAATAGCAGTGGAAAATGTCCTTGTCCTGATTTGCAAAGTCATTGTTGGGGAGTTGCATTTACACATAGGCACTACACTGTTCTTCAGTTTCCATGTGTGATGCTTCTGTTGTTGCTCAGTAAAAGTCTCAGATACACATTCAGTTACTAGTTACCGTGCAAACGTGTATGGTGTTGCCTGGATTTATCACACAGTGTGGGGCATGTATGCAAGCACTCACAGGAGAAAAGAAAACTGGTCATTTATTCACTGGAACTTGTTAAAAAGAATGTTCTCTATATGTTGCTGTTTCTCCAACTACCTTACTTCTGAAGGATCATCAGATGTGAGGAAATGAAGGATATAATGTCTGTACTGCTAAATTACGTTGGCACACGTGGACAATGTTGTGCTGTAACAAAGGTTGGCAGCTGCAGTCAAGCGCATGCAAGCTGCAAATACTGCAAAAAGATGTACGTTGACAAAGTGTATAGATTTCTTCAAGGTATGTTGACTGCACATACAATTCTTGGTGGTTTTTTTTCTGAAATCAGGGGTTGCAAACTAATGTCATGCATAAAATGATATTTGCCTTTGCTTTGCTTTCTCTGTAAGTAGAAATATAGCAGTGGTGAAGAGAGACATAGGTGATTATTTATATGCACAAAGAAAGGAAGCCTGGTTTCCTAGGGCTCTGCCTCAGACTTGAATTATGTGGTAGTTCATGGGAAAGAAATTAAAGCTTTTCCCAAATTTGAGTTACTCATGATACTCATGACATGGTAACAGCATGAGCTTGTTCTGCCTGATGTCTTGGAGAAGCCAAGGGTGCTACATCCAATTCAATACAGCCAGCAATTCAAAATGTACTCGGGGAGGCCAATACAGATGGAGACTGGGGAGAAATAAGACTACAGAGAGAAACAAGTGAAAGAGGGCAGGCAAACACAGAAAGGAGGTTACTGTACATGTCTTACTAGGATGCCAATGATGTCAGCCTCCTTAGGAGTAGGCATGGACAACGCTGGGCTTTAACTGTGCATCTGATCCCTGATCCCTCAGAGTCTGACCAAGGGAAGAATGGTGCACCCACAGAAACTATGGTATGGCTGCCTGTGCATGTTCTGCTTTTTGGTATGGAACTTTACGACAGATATCTAATTTACTTAAACGTCTTTCTCTCCACACTGATACAATGCTATTTGCTACCGCTTTGTACTGGTTGTAAGTTGTCTGTTACTAGGTCACGACTGGCTTTAGAGAGTGCACTGCCATCCAGAAGTTCAGCCATGAGAAAGACATTGCAGCCAACTTTCAACATCTTTGGAGCAGGATGGAAGAAATGCTGAAGAGGATGGTAACCCCTGGAGATGGGAAAAGAGGAGGATTGGCTTGGAAACATGTTCAAATATGCAAAATAGTGATAAAGATTTTTACTCTAAAAAGTATTTCCAGTAATTTCTGATAAGCTAATGGGTCTAGTGGAGGCAAGATAAGAGTATACTGAGAATAGATGGCATCCCTTCAAAATAATTCACTGTGCAAGTTAAAAGCATTCCCCTAGAAGTATTTGCTGCTTGTCTTGGAAGCTAATATCCCAAAGAGACTGCAGAGATAAAGTTCAGAGAGAGGAAAATATCTTTATTTGGTATTTAATAAAGATATTATAAGTATCTTTGAGTAAGAATTTTCTGGGATAGTCAGTACATGGCCTAGAGGACTATGATTCCTTTTCATCTTCCGAAGGATTTATGGATGGGCAGAGATGGCATTTGTTTGTGAAAGAAAACATCTGTTTCTGTTTGCATGCTGTGACTTTTCCAGTTGTGAGTGGTTAGGTAAGTAGTGCAAGTACTTGATTAAAGTTGAATCTTCCTCTTGGGTCTGTAATGTTTGGTTTGACAAATAATCAACATTTTTTTCTCTGTTAGTCAACTGCAAGAGTTGAGAGGGGTAACCTTTTACAAGGCCTAAACACCATCTGTCGGTTTTAAAAAAATGAGGAGGAAATGGTAACACTCTTTTCCATTAGTTCAGATGTGAACTGTTTCTGTACTTAAGTGCTCCACAGAAACTTTATCTGCTTTACAAATCTATTCCCAGATTACCTGAGTATTTTTTCTAGCAACCTTGCTTTTCTAGTTTAACATTTCTATCACACATCAGATCCTGTATTAGCAAGCAACCATTGTGATAATCTATTTACATTTGAAGTGGCTTTTTTTTAAAAAAAGAGGTATTGAAACCACATGCACATGCTGTGGAATCTAATAGCATGAAAGCTGCAGCTGAAGTTGTAAAGGTTTTTTTTCTCAGAGCCTTGCTATTACTGTCCTATGTAATGCAGGGTTTTATTTTCCATGGTTAAGTTTGCTTGACGTCAAACATCGACCTTTTTGCCCAAGTCAGGCAGAGAAGTATCAACTTCTACCATGTTACTTGAGCTTCCCCCCCTGTTGTACTTTAGAGGTGCAAGGGAAAAGCTTTCCAATTGGATAAAGGGGTATTAGATGAAGAATACATCTCTGCGTAAATGTTGGAGATTTTCTATAACAAAGTAGTATAAGGGTGGGTTGTCTTAAGTATAAACAGCTGTTGTATTTCTCTTTCATGCTGTGGTGCTGTCATGGGGCATCTGCCACCCTGCCTTATTGCAGCTATTTCTTGTCATCAAGGCTTTTTTTTTTTAAAACATTTAAGAATTTCTCCAGCCACTGGAAGTGAAAATGATGTTATTTCGTTGTAGAGCAGTGTTGCACTGAAAGGCGTTACCTTTAGCAGGGATTGCTGTTCTAATCTTTCTGCTGGAGAATGCAACCCCAGAGCTCCGTGCATCACTCTGGGGAGCTCTGCTGGAGCTGGTGTCCCAAGATGTCTACTCGTGTTTCTCCAAGTTCTTCCCTTCTGAGCATACTTACGGCTCTCCTACACCACTCTGTGGGAGGAAAGGTGAAAGGGCTCTTTGCTAATTATGAAACACTTAAAAAGGTCTTTCCTAGCTGCTCTTGGGAGGGGGGATGTAGAAACACTTGTGTCGGGAAAAATAAGAGGCACAAATGGCAAATAATGAGAGCTGTGGGGGAATTCGTGCTCTTCTGCTGACTGCCTATCCTCAGTTATGGTGATGGACATTAGATGGGCAGGAGGGATGTACTCACTCACCACAAGGACTCAGCTTGGTGTCCAAAGTACCCTGTCTTAGAAACAAAGTGCTCAGGTGTTGAGAGCGGTTTTGTTGGGAAGAATCTGTGCACATGGAGATCCAGCACTTAAGTTATGTATAAAAATCTGCACGTACTAATGTTGTCAGCTTGCAGTGTTTTAAAGCACACTGCATGTCCTGGCCTCCTTTTGAGGTGACCGAGCAGGCATTACATCCTACCTCTGCCAGCGTGACAGACATCTCAGCTTTCTGTTTCTAGCAAGGCATTTTTAGCAAGGCAGCTGACTTTGCACTGTTGAGCTCCCATATAAAAAGCCAAAACTGCTTTAACTGTTCGTGACAATGGTGTTTGGCTTAGCAAGTCTATCACAGCAGTTAGGCGATGGAGGCAGGGAGGTAGCTGAGGTCTCTGCTTAGGTTGCACTATGAAATCCCATCTTTGTTTCCAATGAGGAAAATACGAGGTATGGCAGCTGGCTAGGGTGTATTCGCCATTCCCTCAGCCATACTTAGGCTGTTTTTTGAAATGTTTCGATTAATTTCATAAACAAGACATATCTAATGTTACCTTTGGGGGGGAGGGAAGCTTTCAAAAACTATAGGTCCATGAACACAGGGTGTTCAGTTTGCAAAACCTACTACCATCTGCAGCCTTAACTTTGGCATTTTAGGCCTCCTGCTAGTTTGACTATACAAATGTCTCAGCTTCTGTTGAGTTGCTCATTTGCAGCTGACATATTGCCACTTAAAAGCAGTGGCTCATTTCTGGCTGAGCTCCATGTTGGACTTTATAACAGTTCTCTGTATTTGTTTATTGAGCACAAATTATTTTACTATTGGGTGTAGCTCTTTATGAAGTCTGTCTCCTGGAAATACTGCCAATGGAAGGAAGTATAACTATATGATATTTACCTTACCATAATGCTGTTGTAATCATGCTGTTTGAGTCATACTAGTACATTTTGTGTCCAAGCGATACTTGAAGGTCAGTGGAGGAAGGACTGCTACGAGTCGCTTGGAAAAAAACAAACGTAGCAAAGCATAAAGAATCGTCTGCTTCGGGTTTTTTCCCTTGTAATACACAATTAATGGCAGAATACAGTTGTGCATTTGACAGCTACGTGAGATCTAATAAAAAACCTTTAAAAAAGAAAATCCAGCAACATTATGCTTGTATGACCTGTAGAAAAGTGCTCCAGCACCTTCTGGAATAGCTTACAGTAGATGGAGAAGGAGGCAGAATACCCTCATCTGACTCTACTTTCTGAAATGTCCTGAAGGTGAGGTGTTTTTGGGACATGAGGCATTTGTCAGAAGAAGAGACCCCAAGAGCAAGGCTCTTCAACACCTCGGAGCTGAGGATCTATACTTAACAGCAGCAATGGTTGTACATTCTGTTCCTCATTGGTTTCCTGCTGTGCCTCTAGCGTGTCAGATTCCTTCCCTCACAAAAATGGAAGTTTAGGTGGTCTCCCTTTCATTTCTCCTCCCAGACAATTTGCCATGCATTTATGCTTTCAGCGCTAAAATAAGTTTATTAACATATGTAGAAACCATTTAAGCATTTCAAACAAAACCTGTGACATAAGGATCCAATTATGTGATTGTATAGTTAATGATCCTTTTAAATGTAAAACCTCCCCATAAAAATTTGGTGGCAGCTTTGATTATCTTCAAACTGTCATCCTGAAGTGCCACGGAAAGTAGCATTATTCTGATGTAATGTAAATCCAGATTGTTCAGAGGATATGATTAAATCTAGAAGTAATTTTGAGGAAATAAAGGCAGAATCCAAGACACAGTCCTCCTCCTCCTGAACGTAGGAGGAAGACTTCTGTTTTGTTCTTCTAGTGCTACTCAAAATCCACACCTTCCTTCTGTAAAATGGATGCAAGAAGCTGTGGTGGAAGGTGGGTCCAGGGAAATGTGTGTATGTATATATTTGAGAAGAAGCCAGATGGGAACAGCCAGGAAATTTCATTTTTGCATTCTCAACACGGGCTGTTTTTTAAATAAAATGTATGTAATTTACTTGCCAGAAAAGTAGAAATCCTAATACTTGCAGTCTAAATAGCAGAATGTCGAAAGGGGTAAGATCCATTAAAAAATACAGAAAAAGAAATCATCGAATCCTTTGTGAGGAAGGTGCTGAACATCCCTTGCAAGTAGAATTCTGTCTTTATTGTCGCTGACTGCAAAGGGAGATGAGAGTGCTGCTTGTCATCACAGGGGGGCTGCATACTCAGCTGAAGAGTCTCCATCACCATGGTATTTTCAGCATCTCAATTTTAATCATCAAGCTTCACTTTACAGATGGTGAAAGCTTCTTACTTCCTTTCCACTTTTTTAACAGGTGGTGAAAGGATTTGCTGAAGATGCATAAGATTTTGGCAACTGCAAAAATAGAAATTCAACCTCTGAATTCCTGTCCCGTATCCTAATTAAAAGAAATTAATGTCATCCTTTCTTCTGTGTTTTGAAATATATAGACAAGTATAGCATATATTAGCTTAGCAGGAGGTTGTTTTGACCTGCTAGGTGAAGCAGCACATATATTAATTTCAGCTGTCAGCATGGATGGTGATTCTGTTAGGAGATGCAGGAAAGAAAATGGCAAATAGAACCTGGATGTTTATCTTTGCAATCCAGAATAAGCAAACTATCAGCTGCACAAAGTATCTTTCAGAAAGGAACATCTTCTGTTACTGTTTTTATTAATCTAAAAGTCCTTTAAATCAATAAGCTGCCTTATGAAAGGGGGCACGTACATGCTCAAGCCCTTGTCTCTCCATGACTTTTCTATCAGCACTGTTGCTCCTTTGTGTACAGGCTACTGCTTTCTCTTTCTGGCCTCGGTTTTTACATCTGTTTCATTTTCCTGCTTGTTGCTAAGTTTCCCTCTGAAGAAAGTTTGTTCTTTTCACTGATGGCATTTGATGTTTTGGGTTGGGGTGACTTCTTCCTCCAAAAAGAATAAGCTCTTTTCTCCCCCTTAGTGATCCTGTTTTGCTGTTTCGGTACAAAATAAGCCATCGCTGATGACTGCTGCGGTTCTTAGCGGAGGTGGCAGAAAGCGGCTCGCTCCCCCTCGTTCAGAAGAGAAGCCCAGGGAAGGGGGTGTTCTGATCTCCAGATCTGTAGTGAGTCACTCGCAGCACCCAGGTCTTAAAATGCTTACTTAGATTTGCTGCTACGCGCTTTTGACAGTGAAACATAAATATTTAGTCCCTGTTGCAAAGCCAGGCACTGACACTAGACAAAAAAAAAAGGGCAAGTGCCTATGAACAGGCCGTGTCTTGTTTCTTCTGGCAGTAATGTCTTACAGGCTGAAGGAGAAACAGCTGAATTCTGAGTCTTTGCATGTTGATTTCTAAAGAAAAAGAAGCCATAATACGGACTCTTATTCCAAGTAGGAAGTATCTGATTTACAAGGAATTGTCCAAAAGCAAGGCCCGTCACAGAGTTTATAACAGGGATTCCTTTTCCCAAAGATGTTGGTCTCCTGTGCCCAAGCCCAGGCACAGGAGGCAACTCTGCACTAACCACTTGCTTGATGCTTCCAAAATCCTAATCTGTCCCGAAAGCAGATTGTATTGATGCTAGTCCCATTATTAGTCTTCAGAAGGAAAAGGATAACCTGTTGACCCACTAAGTAACTCATTGTGCACCGGCATAGGACAGCACCTCTCCTGTCCCCAACCTCTTGGCTGCAGCAGAAAGTCGCCAACGATAAGGATAATTGTTCCTAAAAGGGTGATTTTCTTCCAGCTAACAGACGAGAGGGTAGGACAACTTGTAGTCACTTTTGTTCTGCTGTAACATGCAATGGGAAGTTGGGGATATTTGTCTCTGGAACCCTACTCTGCTTCCGATAGAAAGCGATCAAGCAGAAAGAAAGGAAGAAGTTGGCTCTAGAGCTCAGTAATAGAGATGAAACTGCCTGCAACTCTGGGACAAACTCAGGCGGTCATTGCATCTCTAAAGCATTTGTGCTTAAAGCTTTCATATAGCTGGATGATGTTGTGCCACGTCATGTTTGGGTTTCCAAACTGCCGCTGAAGACCAAGGGCTCTCCTATCATTTGCAAGCAGGGAAGCAAGCTCGTTGAGCTGTGGTGGTGAAGTCAAATGCAGACTTCGTTTTCTACATCTCACAGAACCACAAGGGAATGTCACGGGTAGGAGAGGCCATCTGATAACACCCGCCACAGAAGTGTGGGGGTGGACAAAGGAAATTTCCTCGTCAGCTTGTGAATGTGATAGAGTGCAAACAGGCAAGCATGCAAACACTAGCTACTTAGTAAAACACAGCTATTCTTAGTTTGTGGACTATATCAGCCCAGGTGGTCACTGCCTCTAGCACACCAAACTTGTCATCTTCCATTTTAGGTTTGTCTTTCTCTTCTCTCCATGACCCTGCATAAACCTCTTAGTTGTTTCTAACAAAAAAAGGCACAGGGGGTGTGTGTGTGGAATTTATCCTGTATTTTTTTGTAACTTAGCCCAGTTCCAAAGCTCAGCTGAGGCTTTCCTGCAAGGAAGGGGTGCAGAAGGTCCTGGTCTGTCCTCTTCTCCCTTTTGGAGCCCTTTTTTGCCTATAGCCTGATCCTGTTGGAGCACAGATGACACCACATTCCAAAACTCCTCCAAGTTCCTAGATCCCTGCCACACAGAGTGTTCAGGTGTCCCAGCATTTTCACCATGCTCTAAAGGTGCTCACAGGTCTATGGAAGAAATGCAGAGCTCAGGCAAATATTCATGCCCCAGCACAGCAGGAAAGCGAGGTAATCCATGCTTTTCCTGCTTGGATAAAGCCTCAAGAGTTATTAAAGACTTATCCAGGTGAACCATCTATTCTTGGTTGAGAAATACGTTATATGGGCTAAAGAGCGTGGAAACTCCAAGAAAAGAGGATGGGTAGGCAGTGCTAAACATCCAGAACTGCTTCTGGCTGGACAAAATGGATTAGGAAGTACAACAGAGGAATTTAAGATTATGAAAGATGATGAAATTCAGTGCAGTGAAGACAGTTAATTTTCACTGTTTAAATATTTAAACAGCTTGCTTTTTTGCTTTATTTAAAAAAAAAAACAAACAGTGCTGAGCAAGTGAAGCAAAAGAGGGCATGTGCAGTGTTTCTTTCTTCTCTCCTACTAGTTTTCTTTCCAAATCTCCCCTTGGAGATGCACTGGTCCTGTAGCCAGCCTGCAGTTTTTCCCCTCTCAGAATTATCCTGTTCTACTAACAGAAATGGAACACGAATACATACATACATACATATAAATATGTGCAAATATATATATATTCTCTGTCTTCAAGTGTTCACTTGCTGCCTCTGGATGCTCACTGGCATGGAGCATAAGTAGCACGAGAGCATTCAAAGGCCACAAGTGAACACTTAAAGACAGAAAATTCTTCATTGTTCCTCTCCTCCTTCCTCCACAGCAAATGGTGAAGTAAGAAGTGTTTGCAGGCTGGCAGTCATGGGCCCCAAGCCTTGGACTGGAGCAGGGAGAGCAGATTTCACCTTCAGCTCCTGAGGTGCCAACAAACAATATTTAGGTTCTCCCCCAACCCCACTTTTCCAAATTTCCTTTATTGTTTTAAGCAAATGCTCCTGATCCAAGGATGATGGAGAAACAGCATTTTAAAACTAATTTAACAAAAATAGTGTAATAAAAGATGTAGAAAGGGAAATCAACATTCCAGTGAAAGGGAAAACATGAGTCAGTAACCATTCGAGTTCCAGCAATTTTGTTTTAAATCCATCTGTAACGTGGAGCAACAGTCATCAGAAGAGGAATCTGGCAGGGAAAATGGTTGCTTCCGCCTCTGAAATAAGAACTTGTGGGTATTTTCAGACTGGGAGGCTTGATTTAGTGAACTGGTAGGCTACAAGCATTGGGATATATCTTCCTACCATGTAATTAAGAAGCAATTAGTAGCCTTAGACTGTAAAGAAACCACTGGTCTCATTTAACTTAAAACGATGAGTGAGGAGGGGAAAGGAAAGAATCTCTCCAAGGGCCCTTTGCTTACTCTTACTAAAAATCCTGTATCTATGAAGTGATTTAATCATATCTGTGTAAGCTTTGCTATTACATAGCACGGTCCATATCTTAATAGAGAAGGGATGCTTGTGTGGACCACCTGTTTCCTCTTCACGGCCACAGTGTTTCTACAGAAAGCACATTGATAAGTAATGTTAAATGCTTCGCAATCAAACGTGACGTGAAAAGAAGAGGCTGTGACTCTCTGAGGACTACCACTAAGACAGAGACCACGTATGGGTGGTACAGCACAGTTTGAAAGTCACCCTGCAATCTCCAGCCCTCAAACAACTTGGAAGATGTGGAGGGAGGTAGCAATGTGGCCTTTATAAATAGCTGAGTTATGCTTGATTTATTTTTTTTTTCTTGTGGCTTGGATATGGAGAAGCATACACAGCCTGTGTGACTTTGAAAACTTTAACGGAAATGAAACAGGAAGCCAGATCCTCTCACAGCTTGTTGATCTGTGAAGACGAGCTGAGTCTGTAGAGACTCATTTTCTACGCCCAGCACGAGAAGTCAGGGGAGAGAAATCCATCTGGGGGGGATACTCGGGAGAGGAGATGCAGAGGCGACATGACAGAAAGGCAAGTAAGAACAGAGACCAGTTCACTGAGCAAGAAAAACAGAGCAGAATTAACCACTCAAAGAGAAGTGTTGGTAAGTTCGTAGAGCTGTGCTCTACATTTCGGCATCTCACCAAGCTGGTGATCAGCTATAGGAAGCTCCCGTGCTGCAGATAATAGCTGCATGGGCACTACTTTTATCTATGCATTGAACTATACCTGGCCTTAGTAGTAGTAATAAATGATGATAAATAGGGAAATGGTTCCTGACTGTTAATAATGGACTTGAAAAACTGAAGGGTGAAGTTCTCACCGTTCTGCACCCAGGTTTCCTACTTTTACTGGGTGGGATGCTGTTGCCTTTGTCTCGGCGGACAATTTTTGCTCTCCTTTTGAATTGTTTACGTTCTTTGGGCTGTGGTTATAATCCTGCTGCTCACCTGCAGATGGGAGCAAGAACATGGCACTTGCTACTGCTGCTAATTTGTGGGTTTAAACAGGGACGGTTAAAATGTCTTCATAATTGCTTAGCGTGGCTTTCAGTATAAGCTTTTGCTGTAATTGCTGTGCAGTCTCGTGTGGGTACAAGCGGAGGGAGGTAGCCACAGTCATGCCTGCAGCTTGGAGATGCCATGACCTGCAGAAAAACCTGGAGGTTCATGTTACGGGCAAGTTCATAATGCTCCCCTAAAGGAAGGAAATATCATAAGTATCCCTAAGCAGTAGGGGTTTGCCATCAGCACATAGCCTTGTCTGAGTATCATAAATATGTGCAAAATGCCATGACCAGAAAGTCTGGAGGAAGAGAATCAAACTTAGGCTGCTTGCAGTCGGAGCTCCCTGGAGCTCTCCCCTTGTCCCCGCGGAGCTGCTGCCTACTCGGGAGCAAAGCAGGGGAGGCATTACTTCTGCGGAAGCACGTTGAATGCATACTCTAAGGCCTCCTCTAGCTCCCAATATTCTTTTCCAAGGTATTTTGGGGAAGTTCAGACTTTCTGAAGCTTTCTGAACCCTTGCAGCAGCATGTTTCCCCTTCTGCACAGCCCATAACAGAAACTGCCTTCGAGTTAGCTGCTATCCCCTTTTTGCAGTTGATCCTGGCTCAGACCTAGACCTTGCTTGCTCTCCTTAGGATTATCCTAACTCTTGTTCAGCTCACAGGAATGGCATGAGCTCACCCCAACCAGTCCAACACAGAGTGCAGGAGGCCTCTGCATTACTCAGCTCAGTCTCACCAGAGCTGTCTGCATCCCAGGCCGAGGAGGGGCTTGCAGAGGAGGTAGAGGCTCTCCGGTGTCAGCGACTTGCAAGGAGGAGAGACAATATTCTCCTGCTGAAGCCCACAAATGGGAAAGGGTAGTAGAGAGCTCCCTCCGAAAGTGGCTCAGGAAAGAGGTCCAGCAAGAGCTTGAGGAGGAAGAAAAGGCAGACAGACAGTGTTTGTTAAAAAAATACCTCAAGAGGTTTCAAGTGATCGCCATGTGACTGATTGCCCCAGAGCTTATTCCCAGCAAGCGCATGTGTAGAGGGGCATAGGCTATTCTCTGGGTTGCGCTGAAGTGCTGAATAAATGCCCCGAGACAAGAGCAGAGAGCCGGGAAGCGGGAAGGACTCACTGATGCGGGGGCTGATCTGCAGTGTTTGTACTATGCGTGTTTCATCTCTTCCCTTAATGAGTCAGCGACCAGATAAACATTAACTTCCAGGCCCGTCTGCACGAGGAAATCACCTATTAAATCCTAAGATTTTAACACAGGTTAGAGAGGGCAGAAAGAGGCAAATTTGGATTTGGCTGGAACGCTAAACCATCAGGCAGCACTGACGCTGGCCTGGCCAAGGCTAGAAGGAAGCTGGAAAGGGAAGCTGAAGCATGTGATAGCTGCAGGCGAGACGTGGCTCAACCAAATCCCAGGTACCGTGGAGCCTTGGCAGGTGGATGCCGTGTCAGCTATATCCTAACAGCATCTCTCTCAGCTGTGCCTCCTGACAGACAGCTATGTTAAACCACAAACTGCACGTCCAAACGGAAAGCACCGGCTAGCTGATGCTGCGGAGAGGCATAGAGCTGGCACGAGGAAGTATTTTTTTTTCCAAAATGGATTTTTTCTATGGAGCAGCACACAGTGCTGCACAACTGACAGCTTTAGGCCTCTTAAGTCAACTATTTACTCTTGCTATTCTTAGCTGGTTTTTAAGCCTAGATTTTCTTTTACTTGGATAAGTGTGTTCGTGGCTTTCTATGAGTGTGTATGAGTGAGCGCTGGGCACACCAATATTTAACAGGTTTTGTCTGTTTCGTTCCTTGCCCAGGTTAACTGAGATGATAGATGGAGAAACAACCTGATACTCATGCCAGGCAGTACAAATCCCTTCACTGTTCCATGAAAAGTGTTGATTTTCTATCTCTAACCATTTTAATAAAAGAAAAAAACCCAACCCTGTAAGTTTGTCCTAGCTCTGTGCTGGAGCAAACTGCTTATAACTCTAGATTTAAGTCTGCGTCACTTGTTCAGACCATTACAATTCCCTTCTGTTTCTCCTGCAAAGTCCTTAGTGAGATGGAAGAAAATTGTTCTTTAATGTGTAACCAGAAAAGAAATTACACCAGTCTATGCAAATCCTCTACCCAGAGCTGGGACAAATTACACCTAAGACTGCTAAAAGGGAAGGCACCTCGCAAGGGTGAATTTCTTTCTGGATGAATGCACTTCATCTCGTTAATGAGTGAATTAGTGAGGAAATGAACATTTAACGATAGGGGGAAAAGAAAAACAATGACGACAACGACTCTGAAGTCGGTAAGTTGTGTTTAAGGTTCATGGCTAGATCTCCTATGGATGCTGATGACCTCGGGCTCTATTAAGGGAACTGCTGCTATAAAATGTAAAATAATGTAGCGTGACACCAAAGCACGCATTCTGTCCAACTGATGGAGGAACTGCAGGGACTGCTGGGGAAATGGAGAACTCCACTCGTTTCTTAAGCTGCGGGCAGGCTGAGAGATGGGTGACAAGGGTTGGCCTCCCTCCCCGAGACGGGGTCCGCGACCACCACGCTGCCTGCCTTACCCCTCGGTTTCGGCGAGGGGTCTCGGGCCTTCTCAGCAAAGCGAAAGCAACCCCCGCCCGGGCGAAAGCCGAGCCGAGCCGAGCGGAGCGGAGCGGAGCACCGCTGGGGGCCGCCGGCGGCAGCAGGGCCCCGGGCCGGGCCGGGCGAGCGGGGGGGGCGGCCCGGCGGGATCCCCGCCCCGGGCGGTGCCGGCCTTTCCTTGGCAGCCGGGGTTTGATCCCGGGGAGGCGCAGGCGGAGGGCGGCGGAGCGGTGAGGCGCGGCGGGGGTGCGGGGGGCGGGTGGGGTGCCCGCCGTCGCGGCGAGGGCTTGGGTGCGTTTGTTGCTGCTTTATTTTTTTTTATTTTCTTTCCCGCTTGACTCTTTCGGGGCCGTTTTCCTGGAGCGGCGATACCCGGAAAGCGGCTCGAAAGCCGGTGCGGCTCAGCCCCCAGCGCACCTGCCTTGGCGGGGCCGGAGGGCTGCGGGGCACCGGAGCCACTCGGGGCTGGGGCTGGGTCTCCAGACGGGCTGAGGGGTCTCCTGGGAGGAGTTGTATGGGTTTGAGATGGGTTCGGGTTTTGCCTGGGATCTGGTGTGTTCCGAGTGCTCTGCGCTGTTGCTCCAATGTGCGTGGAGATCGTCCTGGTTTTAAAACAACGACCCGTGCCGTGTTCACAACAGGTGTGCCTTTGGGGTCTTGCTGTTGTTTTCTGGGTTTTTTTGGTTTAGTGTTTTGGTTTGGTTTTTTGTTTGGTTGGGCTTTTTTTTCTTTTTGCTGTGTGGAATCTGAATTTAAATGTTGCAGACTGGTTTCTATTCCCGTCGCAATGGTGAAGGCTTAGGAAAAAGGGGATCAGAAATGAGGACGCGATTCGGGAAGACTTGGGAAGATGGACACGCACCCCTTCTGATCTGCTTGCCGGTTGTGTGTAGCTCTGGGTGTCATGCGTCTCTCATGTCACTGTGAAGTGGTCTTTTAGATGGAAGATACCATGCCCTGCCAGCTTGCTTTTCTGCTGTACATTTTAGGATACGTTTCTGCTTTGAGGCTTACTGGTCCAGCTCTCTTTTTGTGCTGCCTTTTATACTAACCAACTGGTTTGCTTTTTGGAGGAGCTCTACAAATTGTATTCCACTTACACTTTCATTTTCTGCAGTGGAGAAAGAACCAGATCTCTGTGGCATTTAGTAAGTGAGTTTTAAGCTAGCGTGGTGCTAGCTGCTCTGTTGCTAATACGTGCAAGGACAGTTATTCCCGCTTCTGTCCTGTGGCCCACTCCCGTTTCCGCCAGTGATAAAACACAGAGGTGAAGTGTGTGAAACAGGAAGAAATGGCCCATTTTGGTTTTAAGGCTCAGAAAACTTCTTTGTAGTCACTGAAGTTTGCTCCTTTAAGAATTTTATTTCTTTACTGCTGGACAAATAATTTACTTAGAAATTGAAGGGGACACCATACAGTAAGAGGAAGAGCTGCGATTTTGCATATCTATACAAAATGCTGCCAAGTGAAGGGTGTTAGAATTGATTTTCAAGGGCAAAAGCAGCATTAAAATGCTGGCTAGCATATTAAATGTAAGTGCTTTTATGGATAAGTATCTGCATTTGGATTTGGAATTCGGAAAAAATTATTTAATTTTTGTAGTTCTGATTTTTTTTGCCATTGGGATAGAAGTCTTTTCATTTTGTTTAACTTGTTGGACCAGGTTGCCTGACTAGATGGTGTGGATTTCCCATTCAGCATCAGGACTTTCTGTCCACCTTTTTTCTTAGATACAGCTTCCAGGTTAAATCCTCACATCCTATCTACCAAGGATATAACAACAAATATTAAAGGGTTTTTCAGTAATGTCTGCAGTTTTTCTTGAGCTTAATGTCTGAAAATGATTGACCTTGCATGATTACCCAGGCAAATGAGTTTGAGATTTCAGAAATAGCTCTATGCTGTACCTCCTGACTCCATGCAGCTGAACCGTGGGAGTCACGGTGCCAAACTATACTAGGGGAGATGAGTATGGTTGTAATTTGGTTGTTTTGAAAACACAAGGGAATAACCAGTGCTCAGGAGTCAAAAGGTTGTATAATTACGCTGCTTTCATTACACTTGCATAACTGAATTTGTGGGTGTGATTAGAATTGCATAAAGTTTACCTTAAGGAGCTTATTAATTTTGTCTTGTTTTAGGCTGTGAAATTATTTTTTAAAAAATTACCATTGAGCCACATTAGTCCTATTCTAATGATGTTTTTATTCAAGCATTCTGACTTCTAAAGGAGTTATAGTACTCTTTAAAGTCAAATGCTAATCAGAGTTGCTGTCTGACATCTGACCCTGGATCGCTTCAGGATCTGTTTTCTGCCTTGAGGGAATTTGGGCAAGCATGGTGGACATACGGCATCCTTTCTGCACTCCTGGGTTGATACAGCTGGCGTGGTGCCGGCACGTAGCAGTAACAGGGAGCTTTGCCCATGTGCTCTGCTCCTGGGATTCCCGGCGTGGCAAACACCAGTTCCTCTGTGCATGGTTGCAGCGCCGGGGATCAGACATGACAATGTTGTGCCTTCCAGAAAGACAGAGAAATAGCTATTTATTAACTAAAATGTCAGTGTTTCATGATAGAAAACTGCTAGGACTCGTGTACTTCAGCCACAGCAACATAAAAGTGGTCAATGACAGTTTTAAGAGCGGAGTTTGTAGCTAGGGATCTTGTACCAGTTCTGATGTGCGAGAGAGAGTTTAGTTTGTATATTACAAAATCTGGTGGATTTTGTGGAAAGTTCATTTTTTTCCCATGAATAGTATAACTCATGGTTGGGCTATCTGTTGCCTGATCCCATAAAATCATGTCAAAGCTTTGCCTCAGCATAAGTGGGGAAAAAAAGGAGATAAAGAGGAAAAGGAGGAAAAAAAGGATGTCCACTTCTTGAGGAGGCTCCAGTGAAGGCAAACTTTGTAAAAGACTCCAAAACTGCTGCAGGCTACTTCATGAATTTTCTTGTCAGAAATTTTTAAGTCAGCAGCTTTTAGTTTCTTTTCAGCCTTACTCTGTCTTTGTAGCTTCTTCCCGCTGTTTCAGTGCTGAGGAGTGATACTGTACGTTTTTGGCATCCTCAGGATCCAGACCCCAGTGCTTGGGATTTCTCTGTAGCCTGTGTGGAGGTGCTGGAAGCTCCTGATGGAGAGAGGAGGTGTGTCTCCAGCTCCTGTCCCCATGTCACCGGCAGGGACAGATGCCACTTACACCATGTACCCATGCAGAGGGATGTGGCTAGCAAGGTGACTTGTGCTGCCCAAACATTTCTTTCAACAAACATTTCTCTGAGGAGGAGGCTGTGGACTGAGCAGAAGAGTTGTGTTGTCTTATTTGAGCCACATCGCGCTAAGGTGGAGGGCTAAAACTACGGGATGATGTGGCTGTACATATTCAGTCTCTAGTCCTGTCACTAGCTCTGCATGTGGTCTTGGGCCAGACCCCGTCTCAGATTCCTTGTCCATACGTTGCCAAGATCTTCCAGATTTTTTGAGTGTTTAGCATTTATGTTTCCAGGGCGGGGTGGTCACATTGGGTGAATGGTGCTATGAAAGTAGGAAATGTGTACCTTAGCATCAAACTAGTGCCTTGATATTGTGTGCGTGGTGGGGCTTTGACTGTCATCAAGTCTGCCCTAGCATCTGTGCAGCGAAGAAGCATCGTGGCACGGTGCTCGGCACTGCCCGCAGGTCAGTTGCGACGGGGGAGATGCTGGCAAGTTTTTAATTGCCGGTTTTGTGCAAAATCGGTCTTTCTGCAAACTTAAAATACTTGTTTCAGGTGTGTCTGTGTGACAAAGAGACGTCCTACCGGTTTCCCCCAGTTTTGCTCTGAGCACAGCTCCACGCCGTGCGTGTGCCTGCCGCATTTGTCCGGGAGCGACCTGCGGACCCCTTCGCTGTTCCTCAGTTCTGGTTTCACTTCGTGTCACTTCCTGCGCACGAATTTCAGCTGTGACATGCTTGCCAAAGGCTGAGGTCTTAAAATAGGAGATTTCCTATCATTGTAAATCTTTAAAAATTACACTGCCGGGTTCCAAGCTTAGAAACTGTCCAGTACTCTGTATTTCATTTTCTTAGTTTACAAGTGAAGTAAGTTGTGCCTCTGCCAAGTGCCAGCCCCTCAAGAAGAGCTCGATATGCAGGGTCACACTTAACCATATTTTACAGGGTTGCGTAATTTGTGTTTTATATAGACCTTGCCACGTAACTGTCCAGTTTTTAGCCAGTTTGTGCAAATGCAGAGGTGTCAGGGAACCGTGGTCTCTTGGTCCCTGTGACCGATGACCAGAGCACTTCGCTTGAAGAGTCTCCTAGCATCCAAATGTCTGTAACAACACCAAATGTGCATTAGCAATAATAATACTGTGTTTTTACAAGCAGAGAGCTTCCACACAGAATATTCTGGGTTCTTGAATCACATTTTTATGAAATGTTTGTACTAGCTATGACTTTGGTATTACACTGAGTGATAGTAACTGAAATTTAAGTTATCTTGATGCATGCCTTTTCTGCTTAAGATTTTAGGCACGAAGCGCCCAGTAATGCACTCTCAAAAAGGGGCAGAGGACTCCTATGCGTGTGAGCTAATTAAAAAATGCCAATTTGAAACTGTTGCCCTTTAAAAGATGAAGAGAGAGCAGGGTTTAAACACCCCAGCTGCTTCCATCCTAATAGCATTAGCTTGGCAGAATAAAGCTGAAGTTTTGACTTGCATCAGACTGGGCATTGAGAGGCAAGGGGAGACATGCGAGACCAATTTCTGTCGTTTGCATTTGGAGCGATGGCTTTGATATTTGGCTTTCTGTTGCCTTTCCCTTCTGCTTCTAATCTGTCTTGGAAAGAGGAAGAGGGACAAGTACAACTCCCAGGCAAACAAGTAACACAGCTGGAATAACCTCTGCACATACCTAGTGGGAAAGCACAGGCTTTGTGATCTGACACACCACCAGGAGATGTGAATTATTTGTGATTATAAATCCGAAATTATATGTGATTATTAATCCATATGAAAAATAACACAACTCTGCATAGCGCTTCACTGCACGCAGAGTCTGGTACGCTTGTGGAGAGGGCTATGCTCTGAAGACAGATGTAAAATCTGTGTCGCGAGGGTACAGCAGTTAGAGCCTGTACGGAGACGGGAATGACGAGCTACGTGGATGCAGCCTGGTCAAAGGGGGCTGGCTTTCCAAGCAGGGTCTTTACCTGATGGCAGATGTACGCACCGCCTGTAAGAATTAACAGCTGTGACTGATACTGCTTGGACAGTAAACAAGCTCAGATGAGTTGATTTTTTTGTTTGTCATGGATTACTTGATGCTGCTCTTTTCCCAGCTATCACTTGGGATAACCGTTTATCGACAGGTGGAAACTTAAAATTCCTTGGACTGTCCCGCAGTGCGTGCCTACCAAGTTGACTGGCATTTCTTGCTGCTTTCTCTTCTGGGCTACAGCACTTCAGCAAAGGACCCCTCAAGGTGTCAAGCCACTGTTTAGGAATGTGCCAGCTGGTGACCACCGAGAGGCTGGGGACTCACCCCGGGCTGTCCAGGGGGTGTTTTGTCCCAGGAGCGCTGCCGGTGGAGTCCAGTAAGCAGCTTGTTTTCCTCTATGCTGCTCGCATTGAGATCTTTCCCATGCGGCTTTCTGTTGACGTTCCCTCTGCCTTGATCCAGGTGCCTTTCACCCCTCCTCGTGTGCAGCCGGGGGGCTTCTCTGCTTTGCCACTTGCATCCCTCCTCCAGTGCCAACGCGGTGGCCGCTGCTGCGGGTCTTGCCGGAGTCACAGAGCCCACCGGTCCCTACCTTTGGGGGGACGGGCGGCAGGCTCGAGAAGGTCCCGCTCCTCCTGGGTGGCAGCGACCTGGCACCTGCGCTGCCGGGGGTCGGGCGTGCATCCACCCCCGTGCCGGGGAGCCCTGGGGAGGGGGCAGCCGCCGCTGCAGCCTGCTGGCCCTCTGCCTGTGCAGAGCTGGAGGGATGCTGCCTGTGGTACCACCCAGCCTCGTCAGCGCCTAATGACTGCGCATCCTTGGAGGGCTGAGCTGTCTAGCACAAGTCTTGTGCTGTCTAGCAAACAAGATGTAACAAAAGGAGGAGGAAGATAATTCTTATTGCAGAGTAAGACTTCAACGTTTTTTCCCGTAACCAAAGCTTCAGTTGTCTAGGCAAATCAACAGAAAAACCCAAGGTACTTACACCACTTAGCCTTTCAGCTAAACTTAAGCGTAAGAAGATGTTCAGGAGGAAAATATTTCCTTTACTGTGTCAGTTTGGATTCAGCACAGCAAAAAAAAAAAATTATAAAAGGCATTTTGAGAGTTGTGTTTGCAAATAGATAAACCAGAAACAAACATGAGCGGCATTAGGGATGACTCAGCATGCAACTCAGCAGCAGGCATAATAAGAATCCTTACAGTGGGCTTCCTTCAAATAATAGATTTAGTATTTACATAAGTTCTGTTTGAAGTGTACAGGCATTAGGTAGCAATTCTGAATGAGGACGGATTTTTTTTCCACATTAAAATAAAAAAATCATCACAGTAGCAAAAATTTCAGAGGCTCCTTCTTTAAAAGGAGGTTATTTTATTTTTCATTATTTTTTACTCATACTTAGGAATAAGAGCTTTAAAGAGATACTTGTTTTTTATGGCATGAAATGCTTTTCACGTATTGCTCTGGACTGTAAATTCTCTGAAGGCTTCTCTCATGTTTTTTCTTACATAAATGGAAGTGTAGCTGAGCTTTATTCATCTGAAGGTCCTGGATGCAGCACCCCGTGCCTTAAAAAGGAAGCTGAATTATACACGACATCAAGAACAGAACTTTCCTTTTGTTCTAGTAGGTATTTGGAGAGAGGGAAATGGTATGTGCAGGCTAGGGCATGCTTTAATATCTTGATTATATACACGAAATGGGTTTTGTAAAGGTAACTCTAATAGAGTATATTTTAGATAATCACACAGTAGGTAAGAACGTGTTATGCTTGTTGCTACAGGGTAGGAATAAGTAAATGTCACAACTGGATAGCTACCTTTACAGCAGCAGTTTGGCGACGATCTGGGAGTCCAGTCCTGTTGACGATCAGAGAGTCCAAAGAAGGCTGCCAGCCTTTCTACTCTATTTTTTGTGAAAGATCTTTGCAGAAAGGGGACAAGAGCTGAGAAAGCACTTGGGACTCCTGTGCAGGACAGCTCTGTAGATAAAGCCCTTTTTGCAAGCGATGGGCCTCAGTGCTACCTAAACTATTCAATTTTCTAGGTAATTGTGTGATTCCAGTTACGGTTTGGGGCTGGGGTTCTGTTTTGTTATTTTTTGGAGTAGACGTTGAGATCTGATCAGCAGACATGGTTGAACTTTTGATAAGTCGCTGACGATTACTATCTTTGCCTGTAAATGATTGTCTTTTTCTTCTTATACCAAGTAGAGATCCTCATCTCTAGTTGTTGTATTACAACAGGTGAAGAAGGTTTGCTTAACAAGTTGACATTGCTTTGCTCTGTGAAGTAAGGGTTTTGTAATGAAATAGTTACTGGATTAAGCAGTGCTTCCTACATACCGTGTTTTGTGCTTGATCTGTTTTCAGTAATTTTTCTTTTTTTTGGTGTGACACTGATAATAAACTGGGAAATCAAAGACTTTGTAATCACTTGGCACTACTTAAAAAGGCACATTTCTCTCTTCTAAGCTGTTACGGGGTATAATCTATTGTAGGTGTCGAATTTGTATAATTAATAGCTTTTTGTCTGTCTCTCCCTCTTGGTTCAGGCAGTTGAGGTGTATGCGTGCATCTGTGCATCACGCTGATGCCTGCTCTATAAAGATAAGTTTGCTTGTTTTCCCTTAAAAGAGGGACTTGGCCTATTTTATAACACACCTCGGTACTGATACTACATGGTCTGGAAAAAAGTGATGTGCAACTGTGAGGAGCTCTGCAGGCACACGCTGAACGCAGGCAGACTTGGACCTCCATGCCAAGCCTTGCATCTCTCAGTTGAGGGGTCTGTCTTCCTAGCTCTGGATCCAGGAGAGGAGGGGTATAGGTGCGCAGCAGAAGGGTTGGAACAGAGGGATCCCAAATTCTGTCTCCTTCTTTGAAGGAGGGGACACCTGCTTTTCGGGAACTAGGAACATAGTGGCGTGTGATGGGAGTACGAAACTTGGCCGCTTTATGGTAACGAGTACTATGTCCTGCTTTCAGTACCAAAAAGACTGTGAAGAGGAACATCCTGAAAAGACGTCACATGGTCACCTTTTAATTTTGGAAGACACTGTTATCTTCCTGATGGCCTTTTCAGGGAGGGAGGAAAAAAGTAAAAGGGTGAATGTGCCATGAGACATGCTGGAATATTGGATTGTGCTTCAAAGCTGCGTACAGTGCTGCCTGCTAGTTCTCAAGCTGATCCCTTACGTTTTGCATTTCATCAGTTATGCATTTTTAAGGTGGCAGCCTCCAAAACAGTTGTGAGGGAGTCAAATGTGGAGCTAATCCTTTAGAGACTCTTCTTGAGTTACTTGTGAAAGAAGCAGATGTTGCAGATGTCTGTTACTCATCTTTTTTCTGGCCTTTTTTGTTGGTTTTTTTTTGTTTTTTTTTTTATTCTGCATGTCTTTCCTGCTGACTTTGGGGGGGGGGGTGATGGTGGTGGTAACAGCTTAAGGTTTGGCACTAGCAGGAAGTTGATGATGTTGCATGAAAAGAAAACACGGCGTACTACTTGCATTGTAAGATAAACACTGCTGTCAGCTCCTACTTCAGCACTGTTCAACCTCTGTTCATCCAAATTTCTGCTAGGAGCTGTGTTAGAAGTCCCAGGGCTCCGTTCTCCTGCGTGGGAGAAGAGTCAGGCCTCCCTGTCCTCGCGGTGATGCTCGCGGTCAGTCTTCAGAAGGATGTTAGCCCAGCAGCTGGTTGCAGCACTGATGGGTTGTCACCATCTCCTGAGGAACAGGATGAATTGTGTCCATATGCCAGGGAATGGACTGGGTTTAAAAATCTATGGGTTTATTTTACTCCCCCCACCAGTGTGTTATTAATTTAATTGCTCTTCAGTTTCTGAAGAACTTTGGAGGGGGCAGGGAGGGGGTGGAAAGATCTATTTTAAACTGCCCTCTTCTTTAATTCCTGTCTTGTTCGTGATGTATTTTTACCAGCAGCACTTTGCGATCCAACTGCCACTTCTAAATGTCATTTACTTGAATAAAAAAATGTAATTATTTCTAAGTGTGACATAAGCACTGAAAGTAGTAACTGAATCACGAAGTGCTGTTTGAACAGCAGCTTTCCCATGACAGGAGGGAAAGTTTATGAAGTCCAGGGTATGCTGTAATACAAGTGTAGCAAAAGTACTCAAAATCACTCGTTTGCAGGTTTTCCCATCTCCCATTAGGCTTTTTATTAGGGAAATACCTACTTATAAATCCCCCATATTAAATAAAAATGGATGAACAATGTTTGGTTATCTGATGTTCTCTGACATCGATTTGTGTTTTTGATTGAAATCAGTAAGCCAGTGCTTCCCAGCACTCCTTGAAGAACAGTTGCTCATGCACCTGTTAACCATATGCCTGGGTTTGTGGGACTCCAGTAGGTTTTTTTCAGGATTAATACCATCAAAAGCTTTTTCAAAAGATTGCCTGATTCAGCTTAAAAGCTGATGCAGACCTCTCATCTTTTTGCCTGTAAAAGGGGTAAAGGCAGAAATTTTGCATTCACAAGTATTTCTGGTACTCCATAAAGCAAAGTATGTCATTTTAACAGATGGACCAGCTCTCACTTTTTATAGTCTCAGTTTGTTCAAAATCAAAAGAGGGGCCACACAGTCATTTTAAGTAATGAAATGAAAGTCTGCTGCATCTTCCTTTTGATACTATATGCTTAAATTGCTGTTAAGGAATTTCATTGGTTTTCGTACAACAGCGTGACAATGTAAATTCAAAACACCCACTGATCCATGGGCTGAACAACATTTGTAAGCCTTCAGGTTCCATTCTAGTTAGCAGAAGGTTCAGTTACTTACAGTCTACTGAGGTTTTTTTCAATGCTGATGCCTGAATCTTAAGAGAGCGAAAAAATTGTGGTTGCTTGATTCTGCCAGGACTGTCATCTGCTACTAATTCTCAGTTGTTGTTCTCTAGGCAGCAATTTGGGTGCTTATTGAGAACGTGCCTATTGGTGTCCATCAGCAGCGTGCGTGTGTGCTGTAAGTGGGAGTGTCCTGGTGTTTCCGTGAGTTATGCCATTTCCAAACCTTACAGCTGACGTTGTGCTGTCTGTCACTTGGCATCAGTAATAAACGTTTCCTGCAGCTTCAGATTTTTGGTCTTTTTGGTTGTGTGTGAATGCATGTCTTGCTTTTTCCTACTCAGCGTGTGCAGGCGTAACCCCCGGTCGTGCCAGGTACGCACACGTTGGTGCAGCCTACGAGTAGAAGCTGACAGAAGACCCGTCCGCTGTCTTGTATGTTCACAGCATATGGGTTTTGTGTAAGCGGGAACTAGCACCCCAAAAGCTTCTCTGATTACCTCTTTAAAGTTTATTAACACCTTTTCATTTACAGATCTTAACCTGCCTTTTGTTCATGGGAGACACGAGGTTTGGGTCTTGCCTCCGGACAACTTGCATATGACATCCTGTAATAAAACTTCTTCAAACAACAGAATATTGGAAAAGGCCAAATACAAGCAGTGCTCTGTGTATATGCAACAGTGCTTGTAAAAATGTGTGCGTGGCTGTTTATCTCGTTGCCAAGGTTGGGATTCATATGTAATTCTTCGGCTGGATAGTTGTCCACAGTGCACGGGCTTAACTTCCTTGGAAAACTTAAGCCCCTCTTAAATTTCCTGTTAAAGCCAGGAGGGGCAGAAGTTCAACTGACATAAAACTATGCTGAATGAGTAATTCTCTTTGTGGACTCTCTGGAGAAGGATCTTTTCAGCCCTCTCTGGGGATGCCTTTATAAAAAGTTGAGTTCTCTTAAAGTTTTGTACTAAATCAATAAATAAGTTAATAATAGAGCAGCTGTTGATCATAAACTCTGGGAATTTCCTATACTCGATTTTCAGCCAGAGGATGAATTTCTCACTTAGGGAGCAGATACTGCCTTTGTCAACTATTCAGTCTCCAGGCCCTCTTTCAATTCTAGGTTTTCTTATCAACAAAAGATAACCAAAACCTTCCCCAACCCTGCCTGTATTGCCAAGAGAGCGACAGAAACGTGTCCTGGTTTATGCCTGTGAAGAACAGTGAGAGCACACCCCCTTTGTGATGATCTCCTGAGCTTTCTACCAAATCCCCAGGGAGGAGCTTTCTCTGGAGTTTTAAATTGACCCTAAACTTACCCAAATTGAGGCAGGAACATTCCTTTAATTCCCTGGACAGTCGTATGATGCTTAGTCAGCTAATATTGCCTTATATGGCCCGTTTGTAGACTACAACTCCGAGGAGCCCCTGGTCTTTAAAACCTTGACTAAGTGACAAAGGAATGACAGTACAGGTCTCTGGATCAGCACATCCTGAAGCAAAAAAAACCATATTTGTTTTTGTTATTGAACAGTTGCTTTGATATCAGTCTTCCTGTGGCTCCATTGTAGCTATATATCTAGCCTTCACTGGGTGGAGGAAAGCTGGGAAATGTGAACCACGTGCACCCAAAACCCTAGAAACGTGAAAAACTAAGTATACAAAGTATGTATATTAAGTATATAAACATATACTCGCCTTTTACATTTCACGTTTTGTGTTTCATTTGGAGTGGTATTGTACTTGGACGATTTTTCTTTTTGTAACAAAACAAATAGAAACCAGTATTGCAAAACAGTGACAAGATTTTTTCCTCTCTCTTTTTATCCCTCTTTTAGGAAGGCATGAGGTACAGACCTGGACAACAGCCACCAAGCAATCCTTGTGTCTCATGTGGCAAAAAGTGAAACTGCAGCTAATGCTAAGCATGTCTTTCCTCGTTGCTGTTTTTTGGTATTGCAGAAGGCTATACAGCTTTTTAGCACAGCTCCTGAAACGGTAGGTTTTTATTATGCAGACTTTAATCTTGCACGCTGTTGCTGCCATGGTTTAGCCCCAGCCGGCAACTGAGCACCACACAGCTGCTCGCTCACTCCCCCGCAGTGGGAGAGGGGAGAGAATCGGAAGAGCAAAAGTGAGAAAACTTGTGGGTTGAGATAAAGACAGTTTAATAGGGAAAGCAAAAGCCGCACACACAAGCAAAGCACAGCAATGAATGCATTCACCACTTCCCATGGGCAGGCAGGTGTTCAGCCATCTCCAGGAAAGCAGGGCTCCATCACGCCTAACGGCTACTTGGGAAAACAAACACCATCACTCCAAATGTCCCCCCCTTCCTTCTTCTTCCCCAGCTTTATATACTGAGCATGATGCCATATGGTATGGAATACCTCCTTGGTCAGTCTGGATCAGCTGTCCTGGCTGTGTCCCCTCCCAGCTTCTTGTGCACCTGGCAGAGCATGGGAAGCTGACAAGTCCTTGACTAGTGCAGCAACAAGTAAACCATCTCTGTGTTATCAACACTGTTTTCAGCACAAATCCAAAACATAGCCCCGTACCAGCCACTATAAAGAAAATTAACTCTATCTCAGCTGAAACCAGGACAGTTGCTTATTTCAGTAGATACTGACCTTCGACAACTCCTGTTTGACACCTGTTTTATCCTTTGGATTTCAGGTGGAGCAACTATCTTCGGAGAAAACTCATAAGTAATCTTTTTGTTGTCATTCCATATTCATTAATCCCCCCCCAACTACTCTTTACATGCAGAACAGCAGAAGGTAACTAATCTGTGAATTAATCTCGATTTAGGGAATCTCAGTGTGCTGACAGAAGTTGATCTGCTTGGTTATAGTGCAAGAGAATGGAAAGGAGAGACAAAGCAGGCCAAACACATGAGGGAGGTAAGAGTTAAATTTTAATCTCTGCATGAGGACGGGGGAGAAAAAGTGCCTGGGAAAGGAAGAGCACTCCTAGTGCAAGCGGCTGCCGCAGCTACCAGAGCCTGCTACACCGGCTGGTCAGATGAAAAGCAAAAGGGACAGCATGAACATGGGTCTAAATAAAGACTGCAGCAGAGCTGGTCAAAAATGTAGATCAGGTTTTAGTCTTGCATCTTCTCCGAATTCCCACCTGTAGTGCCAGTGACCCACGCAGCGGCTTTAACAGGAAAAATTGTCCCCAGTACCACAGTACAGCTTGGTCTTAGGCGCTGTCTCTTGGCCAGCCTTTGATTTAAGGTAAAAACTCTCATTCCAGGGAGGAATGAAACACACCCATGTCTCTGAAGGTCCACGTGAGAGCAGCCAGTGCTTGGCAGCCTCCCCAGCAGCCGGCGAGACCCGCTGTCCGGCCGCCTCGGCTGCGGCTGGGGACAGGCAGGGCTGGAGCTCACATCTGACCTGTGCCAGGCTAGGTCGGTGCTCAGCGGGCAAGGACCAGCGTGCTGGATGGTGGCCATCCCCTGCCTTCGCACAGCGTCCGTCTGCAGCGCTGCCTTGGCCCAGGCACTTCTGCGCCGGCATCTTCCCCTGCACAACGCGCTGCCAGCAGGGCGCACACAGGTCAACGACGCCTGGCAGCTCCTGCTGCCTCATACCACACGTAGCCAGGACTAACAAGCTGTTAATCTCACAGTTAATATCCTCATCATCCTCAGCACCCCAATGAGCCGCTGAGGGGTGGCTGGAGACAGCCCTGGGCTGTGTGGGGAGGTGGCAGCCGCCGCTGCTTGTGGGCATCAGCTAATCCTCCGTGCTGCTCTTTTCTGATTATCTTTTTTTTTTTCTTCTATGGTTTTTATTCCTTTCTATGTAAGGGGTTTTTTTTGTGGGTTTTTTTTTTTTCCTCTTTTTTCCCTGTTGTATCTTTGAGCTGCTAGCTGCAACTATCTTAATAATTATACTTCTCCCTGGATTTTTATTTCTCTTACCTTGCATCATTTTAGCTGAAATAGTTTCTTGCAGCTTAGTAAGTTTTCTTCACAACTGTGAGTCAAGGTGGCAGAGTTGTGCTGCGTTGAACCGGGCTTTGGGTCATGGATAGCTGAACTCCTGAGCCAAGGACCTCCTAAATTCATGGCTCACCAACACTAGATACACTGTTTTCTGTCAGCTCACCAGCCTGTTTTTCAGTTCTGTACATTGTGTGTACGTCCTTACACCCGATAGGCAGAAATGGCAGCTGCACTTCCCGCAAAAGACGTACGTTAGTGCACATGCAATGATATCTCGGTGGCCATTAACGGAGGCAGCGTGGCAGGGGGCATGGTGGGAGCAGCGGTGCCCTCCGAAGGGCCCTGACCGGTGCTTGAAGTTGGAGCAGCGCTACGGTACGCTAACTTGTGACAGGGATGGGCTCAGGAGCAAAGAAGAGCAAACACGTGTTTTATGGCTCTCTGTTTCAACTATGTTAAGTCTTAGTCACCAAGGTAGGCTCAAAGACCATGGGCTGGATTTTTTACTTTTCCCATAAAACTTGTAGCTAAAGTAGCTATACCGGTGGTAGAGTGGTAGTATCCGTTAAAACAAGCTTAGAGTGAAATCCAGTGAATCAGCTAACTGTGACATTATATCCTCATATCCTCATGGTGTGGCATTTCAGATGAGTACTGGACAAATATAGCACTGGGTCCGTATTTCTGATTATCTGATGATGGTGGGAACACTGACCATGAGATGCTGAGAGAGATCAGAAAGGCAGGGGGGGCAGGAGATGCAGCAGTAATGAGAGACACCAGCTAGCCATCTGCACTGGCAACAGCTGTGGGGCTGAACTTCAAGGTGCTGCCAATGACTGTTTCACGGATCAGCTTTTCAGGGAGCCTTTAGGAAAGGAAGCAACCCTTGCCTTGGTCCTGAGTAGTGCACGGGATCCGCCTCAAAGTGTTGCTTTCTCATTTCTGTTGCTGTTCTCTGGAACAGGAGACAGCGTATACTTGTATTCAACATCCTTGCAAGAACAACAAAGCAAAAGAAATTGTTACAATTGCATCTACCTTCAGAAAGGGAAACTACATAAAACCAAGGAAGTATGTTAAAAAGACGCTAAAAGACAGCTAAGAGTCTTGAGTATTTATGGTTGGTGTATTTGACATATATTTGACATAGCTTTAGGTCATGGTATTGGAATCACAGAGCAAATGCATAACAAGAAGGACTTAAGAAAGGGTATAATGAAGCTGCTAAGGCTAAACAGAAGCATAAGGGAGTTAAGAGAAAAAAGAAGATAACTTTCAAAAAGCTGCAGTTGTGTCCAAATGATGAAGAGAGAAAGGATCCAATTTTGCCAGATTAAAGGCAGGAACACAGCAATGCCAAAAGTGCCCAGAACAACACGCAACAAGGCCAAAAGTGATTTGGAGGAACAAGTAACAGAAGATAGCAAAGCTTTTAATAAATTTGCAAAAACATACTGGGCAACAAGCCTTTCAGAAAATCCATGAGCCTTCTAGGTGATCAGAGCTGAAAAGGAGACTCCTTTATATAGAGCAGCCGGTGGACCGCTGGCTATGTCACGCAGAAGTTATCACATAAGGAGCACACTTTAGGATGAGGTCTCATGAGATCTTGAACCAGCCTAACCTGCTTGCTGTCCCCAAAAGTCCCTTGCTTGTCTTGTCTCTCCCTTTTCCTCACCTCATTCTAGCTAAGCAGTCCCTCTCCCTCTTTTGTGCTGGCTCTTACATCTTCTGTTGGATGTGGTTCACCAAGACGGTGAGCTGATAGAGCCGGTCATCCTGAAGGACCCTTCTCTGAGCCACCTGAGCTTGCTGAACAGCAGGAAGCTCCCCCAGCAGGATGAATTCAGTAGGCCAATGCAAAGTAAGAGTGGGGGAGACTATGCAGCTGAGAAGTGGTGTTGGGATGGGGTGAGGAAGCAACTGAGATGAAAGAGGACCAGGAATTGAGACCATCTTCCTGCCCCCTTCAGGAAGCAAACTGTGAGACTGATGCAGCCACCTGTGGAACTGTAGAGTCCTCTTTCTGATTCTCTCCTAGTTTATTGATCTGAATTGTCTCACCAAGGGCTCAGATGAGAGCTAGAGGTGATGCAGAGGAAATAGCGGGAGTGTGTAGCTGGAAGAAGCAGCATCCGCTTCAGCAGCGAGCTGCCAGATCTGCTTAGGTCACCGTTGCATGACAGGTTCAGGTCAGTGCAAGAAGATGTTTCTGCCAAAAGGAGTTTCCTCCAGATGCCGGTTCCTGCTCTTTTGCTGCTCCTTCCCATGTGTTGGCACACGTTGTGAAGTGGTCGGGGTTAAAGCTATTATGGCAAAGAAGTCTTCACTGATGGGTTCTGCTTTGGTTGACCATGTGAATGTTTACACCAGCCACAGTGCAGAGACTGGAGGAAGTCGCTGGGTTTGGAGGGAGTGCAGAATCACTCTTAAGGGGCAGTGCCAGTGTAAGGTGTTTACAGAACCTGTGAAGTTAGAACATTTTTGTGTATATAAAACTGATAAATATACTCACTCTTTCCCCTAGCCCCCTGTTATGAGTAGTTTGGAATTGGACTCCAATTCAACATGGTCTGAGATCTAAAACGTTTATTGCTAAATTTTTTTTGTCTTTTTCTAGGCATATGAAGAATTGTTTTGGAGCTATCATATCAAATATCTGCGACAAGTCAGGAGGGACAACTATTGTGTACTAAGAGCAGTGCTTTTTCAGATATTCAGCCAAGGCATTCCTTTTCCATCATGGATGAAGGAGAAAGATATATTAAAGGTAAAATTCATTTCCTAAATGAACATGATTCAGGTGACCTTGCACTGCAGAAGGAAGCTTTGTTCAACGTGAAAACTGACATGTCTGATATGGAAGTAGAGGACAATTTAAAGAGAAGTTTTTCATACTCTTTGAACTACACTTAATTGAAAAAGTGTCCCTGATCTAAACATACCGAGGTGAACGTGAGTCTAAATGGTAAAAAAAAAAAAAAAAAGTGGATGGATGGATAAATGTTACTGCCACCCTGCTAGATGTCTCCTTAACACAAAAGGATATTTGAATCCTCCTCGTCCACATCCGTGCAAAGTCCAGTGGCTTGCTTGGGAGCTGCTGAGCGTGTTGCTGGAGCAGCAGGAATCCTGCCCTGGGCTCCCGGAGCTCCGGCAGAAGACAGCAGCGGGGAGGTGGGCAGCTATAGCTGCTGCCTGTGGGACGTGTGTGCAAACTGGAAGGTGTCTGTAATCCTAAAAACCTCACTGAGCTCGGATGTATCCAGCTTTTCCAGAGTGTGGGTTATATATTTTGCTGAGAGCATATTTTCTTCTTTTTTGGCTGGCCCTGTTTTAAAAGTTTCTTAAGGACTTGGCAGTCAAATGGAGCCTCCTTAACATATGAGTTGGTTCTGAAGCCCATTTTTTTGTTGTTGTTTGAACTGTACAACCAGAGGACAGAACCACATCGTAAATTTAAATGTGTGTAGACAAGTTTATATAACTTTATTTTCTACTTCTTGTTATGGTTATGATCTCTACTTAATTAGCTTTTTCTTTTTTCCCCCTCCCCAGCTCCCTGAAAAGCTTTTGTATTCTCAAGGTTGCAACTGGATTCAGCAATACAGTTTTGGGCCAGAAAGATACACGGGTCCCAATGCCTTTGGTAAATTGCGCAAATGTATGGAGACATTAAAGACAAATGTGAGTATTTAGGAAACGGCTGGGGGAATAAAAGCCCTGAGAAATGAGTTGAGACAGAGTTAGGGAACTGCTCCTTGTTACGTATTTCTGTGGCAGTCAGCCTCCCTCCCAGGTTCATAGTGCTGAGCTGCTGAGCAGGCCATCGCCTCTCCTGCAGGGGAATCCAGCTTTTGGGGATCTACTAGGTTAAATGCTTTCCCCCTCACTAGGTCCCCCTGAAAGTTAGGGGGAGGCCATCCTCCCCACAGCTGTTAGCTGCTACGTGGTCAGTTGCCCTTGCCATCAAGTGGCTCCTGCAACACCTCATCATTTTGATTAAAAATAACAACATGCTGTATGAGATCCTCCTGGATTCCCTCCCCAGATTGGAGGGAACAAATGAACCATGCATTTTCTTCTCAAACTATTGTCTTTCCTCTGCTTCTCTCTCCATGAAACGTTGTATTTATCCAGTTTTACTATAATCTCTCTCTGTAACCTGAAGCACTTGATTGCATAGACCTGTCAGCCTCACTGCCCCCTCTGCTCAGCAGATCCAGATTGTTTGCGTTCCCAACCAGAAGTCTAACTCTTACTTACATATTTGAAACTTTGGGAGTTTTAGTAGCCCCAAAGCCTTTTTGAAACAGATAAAAATTCAGCCTGACAAGACCTTGCACCTTCCTTGAGCTCCTCTGGGGTTTCTGCATGTCTGCAGTTGCGTGAGCCGTGGACTGTTCCTATTTGCTTTGCCACAAGCTGTTCCTAGCACACCACCACCCCTCTCCTCCCCATCCAGCTCCTGCTGGGCAGTTGCTTTGTGTGCTCTCCTGGGTCACAGCCATCAAAGATACTGGTATTTGCTGGACTCCAGGGTTTTGGCCAAGATTGGGTTGAAATGCTTCTCTGAAGGCATCCATTATCCAGTGTATCAGACGTTAAACTGTCGTTTTTAATTCTACAATACACCTTACAATGCTGGGTTGTCTTACCACAGCCACAACAGCTTATTTTACTGCTACACATTTAAGCTAGTTCCTTTTATTGGCCCTGTGTATATGAGCCACAACTTTTTTAAACCCTATTTTCAGTGATAGTAATTGTTACTTAAAGAAAAACAACAAACCACAAATAGACTGATTTAGCTCTAGAAACAAAGCATTAGTAATAAAAAGAGGGAATCAAAATAGAGATCTGGTCCTTGTCCCTTGCCTGCAACCTTGCTGCGCCACAGTGACAACTGCCTGTCTTCTTGAGACGTGCCTGGTACTTCTTGCCTGCAGTTATCATTTTGTTCTGGTTGCTCTTTGTGTTTGCCAGTGTTGGGTGGTTAGGCTTTTATTTTTATCTTGTTGTAGTTCTTTGTAAGTTGATGTTAGTTCCTTAGCATGAAGCATTTAAACTGGATGTTTGTACAGAAGAAAGTTTCAAGTCAGCACGGTGAACTAATCTGTACAATTAACAAATTGTTGCAGAGCAGCTGTATTATGCATTATGCTGTTACTGGGCATGAGGTCTAGCTCCCAACTTTATTTTATGTTTATAAAGATGCAGTTTGGCCAGTGAGAGGGATTTTTGCCTATTTTCACTAACAGGGTTTTATGGTAGATTTAGTAGTGTGAAAAGTGCTAAAGAGCGAGCACTGGGAGTTCGGGTTCTACTGTATTTAACTGTCTACTTACTTCTTTATTTAGCTGATACTCTAGGAAACCTTGTGTGTTTCCACAGAGTTCGAATAGCCAGATTTAGTAAATATTACTTAGTGTCTGAGGCTTATAGATGCACGTCTGCTCCAGCTATGGTTTTAAGATACAGGGGTGGTGGGGAGTGGTTACTGCCAAAGGTATTTTAAGCCTTTCAAGGAATATTAGTCATATATCTGCACACTTTTTTTTCAAGAGGCTTGCTACACACCCCAAACTCATGAGTCTGGGCCTCACTCCAGACTTGCCTCCATTGACCAAGCCACAGAAGAGTGCCTGGTTGTTGGGTAAGCTGGAGACGTTTGCCTCTCTGCTGCCTTTCCCAGCTCCGTCATCATCTGGTGGGCTGCTGCCCACAGATGCTGTTGTGCCTGGGCCGTGTTGGTTAGTAGGTGCTTTACACGCAGGACAGGCTTTTCACTTGGGTAGTAGAGGTCCTCTAGCAGAGGGGCAGTTCATCCACTTGGTCTCATTTTTAACCTGTAGGGAAAGTCTTCAGGAATGCATGAGGAGATGGGGGATCTGTTTCTCGATTTATTATTCATGGCTAAATTAGATTTTTGTTGTTGCACTTCCCAGTTTATGGCCCCTTCATCATATAAATAATACAAACACAGAATTAACTGAAATTCATTTGAATCCCAGTCACTGAGCATCATCTCTTATTGTGATCCCAAAAAACCCCTCAGTTCCAGATGACTCTTTTTAGCCACTGTGTTCAGGACTGGGTCCTTTAAGCTTTCTGATTTGATACCCAGTCCAACATTGTCTCCTGGACAGCCCATTTTCTGGGTGTGAGCACTGGCTTTTGACCCCTCCAGAGCAACAGAGAGCTCAGGAGCTCTCATTATCAACCGTGAGCAGAATGAGAAATTCCTACCCCGTTCATGTCCCATGCATGTCTTTGTCATGTCCCTTCTTGTGCAGCCAACTTATCTTGACCTCATGAAGCAGAACACGCTAAAGACGTACAAGTGTGTACAGTTCGTAACACCATGCTGGCTTGTCCAGTTTGTATAGGTTCCTTTTAATTGACATGCTTCTGAATTGGGCTCAGCATCTAAAGAATTGAAGCTAGGATAACTTTAACGTAAAGGGTATTATAGAGGAAAATCACTCAATTTTGAAAGCTGTAAGTTACAAACAGGTCAGGAGTCATCACTTAATCTAACCTTTGCTTACGGCCTGGTGTGTATGTCTGATGCACCCACACAGATTTCCTGTAACTTTCTGAGGTCCTTTTGGTGGTTACGCTCCTGTCAGACTCTTTACTGACAGTGATACCTGGATTTTCTGTGGTGATGGAGAGTGGCTTTTGTACAGGGGAATTACATTTGATGTCTCATAGACTATCATTAGCATCCAGATGCTTGGAGCTGTCTGTAGCAAATAAGTTCACCTGGGTAAATGGAAACTGAAATGTGTAAGGCTTCAAATTTCACTGCGGATCCCAAAGAGTCAACTGCTTATATGCACCACCATTTGGCCACAATAACGGTATAGTACAGACTGGCAATTGTTCCTGTTTTGGAATCTTTCATATTAAATAGGATTCTTAATAATTTGATTAATATTCTTCTGTGTGCTTTCCAGTGGACTGAAATAAGTGCTACTAAAGATCATGAAGAAAGAG
Organism: Ciconia boyciana; assembly: GCF_034638445.1. NCBI lineage: Eukaryota > Metazoa > Chordata > Aves > Ciconiiformes > Ciconiidae > Ciconia > Ciconia boyciana. Next base: position 82,379,030 of record NC_132935.1, read on the forward strand.
GAAACCTGTGTAATACACTGTTTTCTGATGAGAGCAAGGAGCACAAACTATATGAGGCCATAAAATTCATCATGCTCTACGAAGTTGTCGAAGCCTATGAGCAGATAAAGAACAGGGAAGAACCCATGCACAACCTTTTTAGCCTTCTCCTTGCTCGTGATTCTTCATCTGACCCTTTGAGTTTCATGATGAATCATCTGAACTCCATAGGTGACTCTATTTGCCTAGACCAGGTAATGATATAAATGAAAAATATATCACAAAACTTATTCCATCTCTGACGTGATTAGGTGAATATATCATACATCATCTGTGATAGCTAGCTCATTTTTTTTCATTGTGATGTGGGGAAGTGAACTGAGGATAGTTATTTGTCTTCCGGGAAAAAAACTGTAGTAGAGTAAAATGGGGTGGACGGTTTTCTTGCTGGGCCCAAAATAAGTGCTGCAAGCTATAAATGAGATATAGTTTAGAAAAATGATACCTTTGATATGTAAAATAATTTTAGATTATGCACATTTGACCTGTTGTTTCACTTCTTCTATCTGTTCCACCATGCCAAACCCTCTATCAGCACTTATTTTTTCCCCTCTCTTTGGTTCCCATTAGATCTAATGTCTCTTAAGAGCACGTAATGAGAACTCTACTAATTGTTCACCTTTATATGTTAAGATTTGTCTTTCAATTTTATATTTAGTGAGGAGTTAAGTACTGACATCTAAGCTCCACACTGCCACTCTGCAAATAGTTTCACTTTCCAATGCGTGAAATTATTTTGTATAATCAATTTCAGTTATCAAGTCAGCTGTTACACGTTGCAGTCACCTTCAGGAGCAGTTTGATTATAACTGGACGAGTTCTGCTCTGTCTGGCTGTGCCGAAGCACATGAGCTTTTTCCAAAGTATTTTTCCAGATTAAACAATCCTTTGCAAGAAGTGTCAATAAAGATGCCAGTTCTCAGGTTTCATATACATGAAGAACAAGGATATTTTTTTCCTTTTACTATTATATTTCCCTCATGTAGCAAGTGATCACAAGGTGGCAGGCTTCCCATTTTTCAAGATGTATCAATCTTTTAGTAATAGCTAGTCCCTTCCTGCTCCCCACTAAGCTGTGAGCTGGCTTTGGGAGCAGGTTATGTATTGTGTCCGGTGGAAGAGGGATGTATCCAAAGTGTCAAGCATTAACCAGAATATCCTCTACATGCAGAAGAGCAGTGGAAGGACTGTTGGAACATTGAGAATACCCTCCAACTTTTAATTTTCTTACTTCATTTACAAAAGGGCCCCTTTTATTCCTTGTCTACTGTTTTGAATCTAGGTGACTTGCCTTAACTTCGATTATCTTCTGTTTAGTTTTTTAAGTCTAGAAATAAATGTCTGACAGACTTCTTTCATCTTTAGGTTGAACTGTTTCTTCTTGGATACTTACTTGAAGTAAAGATAAGAGTTTACAGACTGCATAGGTTTAATACTGAGGAATTTCAAGTAAACTATCCAGATGAATACCGAAGGGAATGGAATGAAATTTCTCTCCTGACTGAGGACGACCGCTACTATCACATCCCCCTCTTCAGAATGTGAAGGACCAATGACTTTTTTTTTTTTCCTTTGTATAATATAGTGAGTGACCAGTTCCAGTGAATTAGGTTTCTAATTGGCAGCAGTGAGATTTTGAGAATGCTTGTTAATGATTACAAAATGATTTATGGGTTTATTGTGTAAACATTTTGCTTTCCCGTTACAGCTCACTTCACCACCAGTCAGCCATAAAAACCATAAAATATTTTGCTATACTGTCTGGGGGAAAAATGTCATATTTGAGGGTTGTCAGACAAAAAAGCTTAGACTGCATGACAAAGGCGGCAACGGTAACGCTGGGTTTTTCATTGTTAGCCTAAGGGTTTACTCTGACATCTCTGGATGGGTTAAACTCAAGTTCCTAAGGCAATTACTGCTTTTCCCTCGTCTGTCTCTAGCTAGGCAGGATGACTCACACAGGAAGCAATGCCAGGGTCCCACAGCTTATACTCTGGGATATTAAACGTGCATTGACTTGGGGCTGCCTAGGACGGGAGGATGTAAACTGGGGCCTCTGCGTAGCTGCTTCAAATCACATGTGGCTTCCCCGGTTGCTGGAACACCTCCCTCCAGGGATGGGCAGAGCAAGCAGCTGTACTTACTTCAGACACCTGAAATTAGGCTGCCGCACTCAGCGCTGATAGCTGAAGCTTAAGAAATGTTACACGGGCAGGGGGGGTATGAACCAAAAGAATACTGTGTCAGTGAATGGAAGATCTACTTTATAACTGAGGAAAGTACACAAGCTTTCCCAAACCTAAAAAGGACAATATTAATTAACAAGTAACATGCAATAGAGTTAGACCCGGTAGCTGCCTATGGTTTTTGTCAACCTGTAAATCCTTTGAGGGCTGATTTCAACATTACCTGACAAGAGATATCAAGATTTCCTTTGCAATTCATCTGAGAAAGCTGTGCACAGAATACATTCACAAACACTGCCTTTTCAGAAAATAGTAATTTTCTATGCATTGTGTACATTTAGCAGTTTGTATACATGTTTTATCCTCTGTGTATATATTAATCTCTTTGCATAAGATTGCTATCTTTAGTTTAGACCTCAATGTTTGAAGCAGTCTGTCTGGGATGACGAAATGATATTTACTTTATTCCATGGAACATTTTGCCCAGTTCTCTTTTCTAGAAGAATCAGTTGTGTTTTGATTATTTCTAAAATGAGGGACCTTAATTTGAACAAATATTAAAATGATATTGCAGATCTTGCAAGATATTTGTGGAAATCTTACCATCCCATAGGCATACAGTTGCATTGAAAAAAAGTGGGGTTTTATTGAGAAGCAAAGCCTTTCCTTTCCTTATGCTAGCACTATGGGGACAGGCAGCTGTGTTTTTGAACTCCTATAGGAGAAAATACAAGCCGGTAACAAAAATGTGAACAGGGCCTGCAGGAGCTAAAGCAGTTGCATGAGGCAACTAAATGGCAATGCTTACAGTGCACGGAGACTGCTCTGTTCCTTTGTGTAAAGGAAAGCTGTTTTATCCCTTACGGTCCTTTTATTTGTATGTATATGTATATATATTTATAAAGACAAACACCTGAGTTCTGTATTAAAACAATTTTGTTTCTTGAAAATTTTTCTGAGTTCAGTTTTGTTCAGTAATTTGTAGCTTTTAATTAAGAAGGCTTGATACATACAACAATTTAATCTCATCAAAACCTGCATATCAAATATTTCATTTATTAAACGTTTTTCACTGAATGAAATAATTTGCCTACTTTACATTTGGTTCTGCTCCACATGGGGAAATGTTATAATGCCTGAGAGTAGGGTATTGTTACCTCTTTTGCATCAACAGTGGCTTTTACAGCTATCAGTAAACTTGTCTATATTTTATTCTTGTTTTGGTACAAGCAGACATACCAAAAAAAAAGATGTATTTTTATAGGGGGCTTTTTAATGATTTGCATATTATTTATGAATAGGAATACAAAAGCATTACAGCTGAAAGTGTTAAATTGTCAAAATGTACGTTTTTGTAATCGTGAGCATATTAATAGAAGGGGGTTAATAAAGATCTAACACAGGTAGTGGAATTTATCTTGCCAATTTGGATGTTTGCATCTGAACTAGGTCCCCTTGGGCTCTCTGCCTTGTCCGTGGAGGGCCATGGCATGCGTTTAGTCAGAGGAGTGGGTCTCTAGAAGGGTCTGGTTCTCCTCACTGACTGTAGCGGGAGCTGGCAGCGATCAGCATAAATCTCTCTGCTCTAGATGTCGGAAGTTAGGTGAGATTAATTTTGTCCCAAGAATCCAGAAAGGACATACTGGAAAAGATCTGCTGGCTTACCAGATGTCAGAGGTGCTAGCTGAATCACGCCAGGAACAGAAATGGATGTGAAGAAAGAGGAACTTCAGGTGAGGATAATTGCAAGTCTTAGAGATAAATGCAGAGAGCTCTATGCAGGATCTTAAGAAACACTGAGACAGGTTTGGGGCTGCACTGAGTTTTCATCAGGTTCTCTGATAATATATTTTACTTATGTATAAAGCAAAAAATATATTTTTTACATACAAATAAATATATGTGTATATATATATATGTAAAAGAAAAATATGTAAAAAAATCATCCTGAATAAAGTGTATCTGGAACGAACTGGTAGTGACAGGTGCTGCAGCATCTTTTCCAATCAGTGGCACAGACAAGCTTGCTGTACAAATCCAGAAGCACACAAAGAAGAAGTCATTACCTATTTTTTTAAATGCAGTGTTGTAGGCAGCTAAAGTTTCAAGTCAGGATGTGTATATTATTTATTGCTGCTAGTTTAGCAAGAAAAAGAAAAAATACTGAATCCTCAGCAGTGGGTTTGGATTTTTCCCTGAACTTGAAAATGTGTGTTAAAAATGTAACAGAGCAGCTGAAGAAATTTGGATCTTTTATTATAATGGAGAAAAAATATGTTGTTTTTGAATGTCATCTTTTTTAAAAATCGCATCTCAAAAAATGTATGAACCATGATACATATGTCATTTTAACTCCAAAGCAAATACTGGCAATCTCGATTCTTCTACCCTAATACTGAAATTGCTTCTTGACTAGATTGTGGCTGCTAAATTGAAGCGAATTAAAAACCGCCCAGTGTAGTTTTTTGTTACTGGTAAGTCTACCTGCTTAGTGTGAGGGTATTGAGTTTAATGTCTAGGAAATAGTTTTCAAATGCAGTCTGTAATTTGCCTAAAGGGCAGATTTAAGGAATATGTTTGATTTCAAATTAGTTTAGTTGTCCAGAAAAATAAATCACAGAATCACAGAATTGTATAGGTTGGAAAAGACCTTTAAGATCATCGAGTCCAACCGTAAACCTAACACTACCGAGACCACCCCTATACCATGTCCCTGAGCACCTCATCCAAACGTCTTTTAAATACCTCCAGGGACAGCGACTCAACCACTTCCCTGGGCAGCCTGTTCCACTGCTTGATAACCCTTTCAGTGAAGTAAAATTTCCTAATATCCTAAGCCTCCCCTGATGCAACTTGAGGCCACTTCCTCTCATCCTATCACTTGTTACCTGGGAGAAGAGACCGACCCCCACCTCTCTACAACCTCCTTTCAGGTAGTTGTCGAGAGCAATAAGGTCTCCCCTCAGCCTCCTCTTCTCCAGACTAAACAACCCCAGTTCCCTCAGCCGCTCCTCAGAAGACTTGTGCTCCAGACCCTTCACCAGCTTCGTTGCCCTTCTCTGGACACGCTCCAGCACCTCAATGTCTCTCTTGTAGTGAGGGGCCCAAAACTGAACGCAGTATTTGAGGTGTGGCCTCACCAGTGCCGAGTACAGGGGCACGATCACTTCCCTAGTCCTGCTGGCCATGCTATTTTTTATTAAAAAAAAAAAAAGATGTTTTTAGAGATTCATCCATTCTCTTCAAAGCATAGAAAACACCTTCACAGGTTTTTTTGCCAGTGGCTGGATTTCCCTCTATACTTCAGTAGTATTACAGCAGTCCTACCTGTGACCCTGTTAAATTGGTGCCATTGCAACACTAACTTTTTTTAAGTTAACTGGAGTCCTCATTTTTCTGAAAAGCTCCTGATTCTGAAGCGAAGGTAAAGTTGGGATTTTGGTGCCACAGAAGCCCTGGTCCTTCCCTCTTGGCTTGTGAGGATTTCAGGCTGCTTGAAGGCCTCCCTGGGAGGAGAGAAACTCCTTTCATTTTGGGTATGGTTTTGTGAGAGGGCAGGATACGGGTCTTTTGAGGATCGCTGGAAATCATTTGGGAGAGGAGCCTGGCATGGCAGCTGGGGCTGGAGGGGTGCTGCTGCTGTGCTAGGCAGCATTCATTCCTGTTCACAACATCCTTTGTGCTGTTAGTCCAAACCTGATCTTGGCCAAGGGTGGAGCAGGCAACCTTGCAGAGGCTTTTTCAGAGATTTGTCTGAAGCTTTCCAAGGAAATCCACGTGCCCCAGAGACAGGAGGTGATGTACCTAGCGGGGACGTGAGATAAATGCAGAAAACTGTCTCCCTGGGGCTTGGCTGATTTGCATCTCTTTTCATGAACCTTTGTGTCAGGTTTGTATCAGCCAGGGCTAGTGGGTGAGGAGGATGGCTGGAGCATTGCTGGGACCAGAGGTACGGGGTTGTGCATGCTGGTCGATGAGGGTGGGAGAGAAAAACGGAAAACATGAAAGAAGTAGGGTGGGTGCTGGATGCTTTTGTTTTCCAGCATATTCCAATTTTGCATAATTCAAAGGTTAATGCCTTGGAAGGGCATTTAAGCAAAATATCTTCCTCTTTAGTGAAGTGTTTTGCCATAGATCAACTCTTTATTGAAATGTGGAGGCAACTAATTTGAATGCACTTGTGCAAGTTTGTGTGTAGCAACTGCTGAAGTCGATAGCACATATAGCAGCTAATAATTCCCTGTGTCCTTCCAGCCAAGTTCTCATGTTCAGCTGAATGTTTTCCCCATGGTAGCAATTTTCAGGATTGTGATACACTACATCTTAGAAATGTTGGAAATGATCAGCCTTTGAGTTTCAGATGACCAATATAGCATTTAGCTATGAAGGATTTTGTGTTCTTTTTACCTATCCAGTAGATGGCTTCCAAGCATCAGAAAATGTATTTCAATAAGCTCAGTTCTCCCGGCAATTCTTCAGTTGTCACACTTGCCCAGATGATAGCGGTGGGTTGGCCCCAGCCAAGAGCCAAGCACCCACACAGCTGCCCACTCACCCCCCTACCCCCCAGTGGGATGGGGGAGAAAAGAGGAAGAATAGGAGCAAGAAAGCTTTTAGGCCAAGATGAAGCAGGGAAATCACTTACCACCTACTGTCATGGGCAAAACAGCCTCAACCTGGGGAATTTAAGTTAATTTGTTGCCAATTAGCACAACTATTTAATTACTGATTTGTGTATTGGGAAACAAAAAAAGACACATGTTGAAACACTTAGGGAAAAAACTTCTGTGGGGGGAGGGCAGGGGAAGGAAGTCTATGTTTTTGTTGTCTTCCCTCTTTGCTTCTTTAATGTCCTATCACATGCACCTATAGAACAGAACAGACTATTTCGGTCGGAAGGGACCTACAACGACCATCTAGTCCAACTGCCTGACCAATTCAGGGCTGGCCAAGTTAAAGCATGTTGTTAAGGGCATTCTCCAAACTCCTCTTAAACACTGACAGGCATCGACCACCTCTCTAGGAAGCCTGTTCCAGTGTTTGACAACCCTCTCGGTAAAGAAATGCTTCCTAATGTCCAGTCTAAACCTCTCCTGGTGCAGCTTTGAACCATTCCCACACATCCTATCACTGGACACCAGGGAGAAGAGATCAGCACTTCCCTCTCCCCTTCCCTTCCTCAGGAAGCTGTAGAGAGCAATGAGGTGGCCCCTCAGCCTTCTTTTCTCCAAAACAGACAAGGCCTATATTTTTACAGGACATGGATTAGAATAGAGCAAAAGGGTCTGGAAGAAGAGGCTCAGAAGGCAAGGGTTTAAAATCAGTCCTGCATGTGAAAAACGGTATTAGCAAGGTTTGTCTTGCTTTCCTTAACACCATCTTTAGGACTATGGTAGCACAGAGGAGGGATAGTATTTTCTTGAGTTCTTGCAGACTGTAACAGGAGATAATGAGTGGTAGAAAAGAGATGGAGCGATTCTGGACCTAACACAGGAGATACACGGAAGATGAAGTGATGACTTAATGGTGAAGAAAAGCCATGTTGTAGCAGTGTGAGGAAGAAGGTATGGAAGAGACGTGGCTAGGAGAAGTGAACAAGTTCATGCAGAAAAATTTAGCAAGTCCATGGGTACTTTCTAACTGTGTGTGAACTGCCAGTCTATGATTGGAGATGGGAAAATTTTCCAGTGTAATATCCACAGAAGGTGTACTTGCAGCTTTTCTTGTTCTGCTGCCTAAAATATGACACATGCATAGATCACACACCTACCATAATTTAAGCTTCTCTCAGCCTCTCTTGAAGTAGAGGCCTTCACTGCTGTGAGTGTTCTCCAGAAGTTGAGAGGTGTTCCCTGCCTTTCCTGTATTGATGCCTTCACTTAAAGCTTCCTCTTGTTTGTGGGTTGTGTCCCCACATTTGGCTGGCATTTACAGTGCTTCTGTTGCTGCAGCAGCAAGGATGATACAGCCAAGAAAAACTTCAGCCACCTTCTGCTAAAGTTTTGAATGAGACATGAGTGAAACCACATGCTCTTGTTTAATGGGCTGTGAAAAGCCCATCTAATCAGGGAGTATGGCTGATCAAATTGGACCACATATCTGTCTTCAGGGTCACCAAACGTATATTCAGGGAAATGTTGCTGAACTCCCTCATTAGCCTTCTCAGCTTAGCTTTGAGCATGGGAGCTTATGAGTCCTCAGTGATGGACAACTAGACCACAATATATTACCTAAGTAAGGAGAAAAGTGGGAATCAAACTTTAAACCCTGAGCATACCCCACAACGTGAATTTCTTCACATATTAGAGATGCCATAGCATTTCATGTGAGCATAACTCCAGAAAGCTGCAGATACAGGTATCTGGAATTGAGACATTCCTTAGAGCATGCACCAAAGTCACCCTGCATACAAGCAAAACTGTGCAGTGACCACCATGAGATGCTCTACCTGGTTTAGCAGCACAAGGTGTCCATGGGTGTTGGACAAAAGATGTGAGCAATTCATATTGGCTGTTTTTTTAAAAGAACCCATGCAAACTGAACAAGGTTTTGGTTCTGTTCTGGGCAGCTCCAGAAGTGTTTCTACATAGAAGTGCTCTTTGAATTACTCAAAGGCAGGAAAAAAAAAAGCTGTGACAGTTCCAACAGTAGAAATTACAAAGGTATTTGAAAAAGGGATCAAAGACATTTTTTCAGACTGCAAGAGTGGCTTAATTAAAGGACTTCACAGCAGCATTAGTCAGGAAAGCTGGTTGTAACATTTGGTCCACCAAGTGTAATTCATCTAGGGATACAGAATACTGCACAGAATAAATATGATACATTCAGGAATCAAACCAGAGCTGTTTGAGTTACAGCTGCTGGTAGCCCAGTACTTTGGAAATGCAAGGAGAGGTGAAGAAAGTAAGGAACATGATTTTAATAAATAGAGAAGAGAACACCACCTGTGTGGAAAGCCACCAGCCTATTTATTGGTGGATATTTTATTGTCCTTTTCAAAAAAAGGCATAAACTGGAATAAAACTCCAGCACAATTACATGCATAAAATACTGGTTTTGATGAAGAGTATTCTCATTTCCTTTCTCTCTCACCTATGTAATATCAAGTAGATCAAGAGACCTCATAGTATAAAAAATTTGCTTTTTTTTCTTTGCTTAAAGGAGTATAGCTGGAATTCTGTGGGAGAAGGTATCACTAAAATAGCTTCATATCATAATCCTGAAATTCCTACTAACTCCATCCATGTGGCAGGTCTGCTCTGGCAATTTTATGGGAAGAGGGAGAGATGCTACCAGCTGTGAGGAGATGTAAAGGAAAAACATCTCTTCTATTTCGTCTCTCTTTGGAAACACAGTGACTAGGAGAATAAAGATGCACAGCAAGGCTGGGGAGTATAGGGTGGAACTAGGCTTGAGTCATGCAAAGCACAAATACCATCATACAGTGGTAATGTGGTTCCCTAATATTGTTCAGTAAATATGAAAATACTTGCTATTTGGCCCTGCATGATCAGCTTTCCATAAGGCTTTCCTCACTGAAGAGCACTGGAGAATGAAGGATCACTGCTTTTTTCTCATCTGACCAATGATCATCCTTTTCTGTCCTCTTAACTTGTAGTCTCAATGCCCTCTGCTGCCTGACATAATTTCTTACAGTGACCTATAAACTGAGGAAACAGTGTGATCAAATTCCTTGTACAAGAGCACTTACTTACACAATTTACAGACTATTTATTGGCAACCTGATGTCTTTAAAATCACTTCTTAAGTTCTTTACCCTCTGCCTTCATTGACAGCTCCCAGGTCCCTTCAAAATGTCACCATGTAGGGGCTGCCTACGTGGCAGCTGCGAGGCTGTGTTCTGGGCAGCACCTTTCCCAACAGGTGATGAGCACTTCGGTGTGCTGGAAAGTCCAACTATCTGCCAGGCTAGTATTCATCCTCATAAATTGAAGATTATTCTGGTCAGCTTCATCAAAACTCAATGGTAATCCATGTGTACGTGAGAAGGAGCCTCACTCTGCAACAACTGATCTGTCTGCAGTGGTAAAACAGAAGAAGCAATCTGAACTACAGCTTCCCATCTTTCTGAAAATGTAGCTGGTGAGTTCTGTTACTAATCATTTCTGTTTGTCTGGAAGTGTCTGTTTCTTCTCTGTGCTTTGTTACTGACAAATTCATGTTCAGACACCTCTGAATGTGAAGCCTTAGTTCAGGTTAACGCATCTGTCTATTTCTGCCTAAATAAGGCAGTGCAGCAGCTTGATCTGTGGACTGCTCTTAAACCTAATGAATAATTTGTCAGCCTGACTGTATGTCTAATTTGCTTTCACTCTTCCCTCCTTTGAGAAACTGAGCTGCTGCCAGCAATCAGAGCTAGGTAGGAATATTGTGGTTTGATTACCCAAGTGAGCATCAGCATGTTAACTGTACCTTTGTGACCCCCAAATGTGAAATATTCATAGAAAAATACATGGATATTAACAGAGAAGTTTCATGACAACTATATTTTTGAAGCTGTTGAAAAAAAAGAATTATAGTTGTAGATAATTTTAGTGCCCCAGATGCATGTAATTTAGTAACAAAGCAAATGATTCCTCTGAGATGCTGCCAGCAACTAGAAATTCCCAGTTTCTTGCCAAGCATTAAAATCTGCAGCCTTCGAGTGGAGCCACTTCTCCTCCTGCTTTTCTAAATTCAGTTAGGACTGTAGAGTTGACTTTTTTTTTTTTTTCCTTTCCAGTTTTGGGGAGGTTGAGTGGAAAGGGGAGTACACTGCCTAGCCTCTGGGCTCAACTTATACCAAGAGCATGAACAGAAGAAGGGAGAATCCTATTTCTTTCGTCTCTGAGAGAAAATTCCTGATGCTGCATTTCAATCTCGGCGTATGTCCTGGGAGTCCTATTTTTGTATATTTCTCTTTTACTAACACAAGCTACATAGAGCTAGGACTCCACACTGTCTCATCTCTTCATCCTGGGCTGCTTAATGTACATCAGGTCATTATAGATATTTTGGATTTAAACCTATGGTTTAAAACACAGTTTAACTGGCATCCAGTCTCTCTTCGTGCACAGAAGCTGTATTGGGTCTGAATAGAAGGTGGGTTATTTGCTGGAAATTGGGATCTCAGCTATCCAACTTGACACTTTTAGACAAAACTAAGCAACTGATACTTTCATAGCAGTAGGATTGCTTAGATTATGGGGTTAAATTAGTAGATTAATATTTCACCATTTTTGGCAGTTTAGAACATAGATGTAAAGTAATTTGGAGACCTTTTGTTAAAAAGCAGTTCTTGAATGGGGAGGAAGAAAAGGAGTTTAGTCCCATATCTCAGTTACAGCACACATTCCGTATATATGCCATCATCTCCTAGGCGGTGCATGTCCAGATTTAGCAGTCCCTAGTCTCTTGATGTACCCCTGGTGAACACCCCACCTGGCTTGCCTGGGGGTGAGCTCTTCTGGCTGGGATCGGATGGGAACTGCAATCCCAGAACCTGGGACCAGATGGGAATCCGTGGCATTCGTTTCAGGCCTGTTGCCTGAGGAAGGTATGCATAAAGACAGCAAATGCTGCTCAAGCTCCTTCTATAGACCTGAGCTAAGAAAAGGTAGGATCCTACAGGATTATGTCAGTATTATACAATGCAAGTGAAAAGTGAGGTTTCTGTCTGAAAACGCCTCTTTTGCTAGACAGGAAAGCACCTAGCTCAGAGTTTACCAGCTGTTCAACCTGTTCTTTTCCTGGCATTTCATTCTTAGTGTGTTTAAATTCACTGGTCTTTGAATTGTGAGGTTTAAAGGTTAAGTATGGACATTGGGCTGGAGCTATTAGGACTTGCGTAATTTCATTCTAGTTCAAAGGAGAGCACTTCTGTCAGGAAAGGTATTACCTTTAATCTTAAAATAATTCAGTGAGCTAATTCACCACTGAATTATCTTTACTTTTAAAAGCATATGCCTTTTTTCAGCTGTCTGGTTGTATCTATCAGTCATTGAATCCTGACACGCCTCTTTCTGTTAGACTGAAAGGCCAAATAGCAAGCATTGATTTTTCCTAACAGAACATGATCAAATCACCCTTAACTTTTTCCTGGTTAAACTGAACAGATACCACTCATTTTAAGGTTCATCTTCAATCTTTTAATCTCTCCCATGATGCGATCATGAAGTCCTCCTTCTTGTATTCCAAATAGTAACACAGGGCTTAGCATTTCAATCAGTCTTGTGTGAGCACTGTGTAAAGAGAAAAATAATAGAAAAACTCCATTTCTGCGTGGGATTCCTCTGTCTCTACATCCAACAACAGTAACAAGATCTACCTGTTTATTCCCCAGAGTCCTGGTTTTTGAGCTGAAATTTAAACAAGCAGTTTCCACACTCCAAGGCAGAACCTATCCCAAACTGCAAAGTTGGTCTGAGATGCAGAAGACAGACTTGCCAGCCAACCAGTGTTGTCAGACAGGCTGGTAAGATGGGTAGGGGAGCACCAAACAGTGACAGTATTTTAGGTCTGGGACCCCCACAAAGCCTATGGCCACTTTTCTCTGCACATGTTCAGTTGCAAACCACTGGGGATTGAGGGAATTTACTGGGTCCTAGGGCTGGGAGTATGGCTGGTTTTAAGCATGGCAGCAGTACATATACAGCTAGCTTATGTGCTTGTATGTTTTGTGTGCCAGATGACATGTGTTCCCATAGGACATTTCATATAAATAACTGTAGAACTTTGGACCGGGTAAAATTAAGGCCAGCTACACAGAAGCAGGATTTGCATGTCCTTGGTGTTATAGGGCAAATCAGGACCATAAATGATTAGCTTTTTCTATGAACTGAGCAAGGGGATCACACTGTAGGCTTGTGTTCGGGTTTTTATGATTGGCTGATTCCAATAAAGATACAAATACGCCTAAGACAGAAAAATGATCTGGCACTGGTGGTCAAAAAACAAATACCCTGAAAGTCAGAGAGGCAAATGAAGAACGCAGGGAAAGAAATAGAAGAAGGATGTAAAACCAACAACAACAAAAGATTACTTATCTATTGCCAGCACAGAGTATCACCACAGATGACTAGTTTTCCCAAAGGCAAAGAGAAACAGAAGCCCACTGTTACTGTACCACTTACCCTAGGCATATATGTCGTGCCCCGAAGAGGGCTGGAAAGGATTTGCTCCAATGCTACAGAACTACCGGCATCTTTTATGTCTTTGCACTCCCTACATTTCGAATATTGACAGGCTACTGGACCGCTACGCTGTTCAGGCTCAGTCTGGTGAATCAATCTCGAATTACAAGCAGAGTCCTTACAGGGAACCATGAGATTTAAGAAAGGAATAAAAATCTTTTAATTGGAAAAGCTTCTCAGCAAGTGTACAGATAAGAAAGTCTTCCAAGTCTTTCTACAGGACCTTGCAAGTCTTGCTCCAGAGCAATTTGTCAGTAATGAAAACTGCAGACAAGAAGTGAGGATATCTGTATGACCAAACTGAACTCCTTGTTGTGAGCTGGTGTTCACCAAGAAGCAGGTTGTCAAGACTTAAGAATGGATGACCAGATGATAAGAGCATCCAAGTCTGGCACCTCCAAATATTTGCAGATGATATCAGAAAACAAATGGCAGAAACATCCTGAAACTTCTTCCTTTCATGAGTTAACATAAAGTTATTCTACCCATACAGGCTTTGGACATCTGTTTCAGAATGTACTATGAATATAGGTTACATGTAGTAATGAGTATTTTGCCTTTAGAAATTGTCCACACATATATTCACATGTTGATCTACATACACCCGAAGTGAAGACCTCATGGAGGAGCACCTGGGCAACAGTAATACAGGCAGACAGTGTGCCTGTCCTGCCTTTGGTTCCTCTCAGCCAGCTGGCTGGACTGGAGTGGAGTGGACCTTCCTTTACACCTTCTGTAAGCAATGACTCACAGCTTCTCTGAGGCTTGTTCTCTGCTTGCGTGAAATCTTTTCCTTCTGTTTAATTTCTTTCGTTTGATGTAGCCTATCCCAACAACCCAACAGCTTTGAAATTAAACCTGTCTTGTAGGGAATGTTTCCTTATTAGTCGTGCGTGGTAGGTGCATCTCTTCTCCCCACAAAATGTTCAACTCATAGCAACATCCAAACCTGAAGCGAGAGATGGGAAAGGGCACAGCAGCTATTCGCTAGATAGATATATATGCTCAAACATTCATTATCCTTTATGTGAGAATGATGAGCCCAGAATCCTGTCATTGCAAAAAATCCACAAAAAGCACTAATGTTTGAGATAGAAGTATGGAAGGTTTTGGGTTTATGTGGAGAATAATAAGGCCTGCAGAAAATGTCAAATTAGGAACAAGTGAGTTCCATTGCCCACTGTAAATTTTGACTGTAAATACAAACTTTGTTCAGATATGCCACAGATCCACTGGAGCAGAACAGGACACAGAAACTGCAATATACTTCATGTAAAGGACCTGAAGGTATTTCTCGGGATATCATCTCCTTTACTCTTGATCGTTTCTGCTCACTTGACATTTTCATGACAGAATTGGAGGAAAATTCCCCTTTTAAAGACAACGCTAAGATTAATTTACCGCCTTCCTCAGAATAGGATGACCAGCTCCAGAAAAGGAAAACATAAATCATATGTCTTGTCTTCTACTATGCTGAGTTTCCAGAAGACTCACTTCTTAGACAGACTCCTCCTCCACAGAGAGAGAAGGCTTAAGGACTTTTTCCATCATAAAAGCTCCAAATTCAAGCAGGCCACTAAGCCTCAGATCCAGCCACCAAGTAGATCAGAAATGGGTAAGGGCATAGTGTTTCCAGTAGTCATGCTCACTGCCACTAGCTCTTCCCTGAAAACAGGCTTCAAAGGAAACCTGAATGAGGGATATCTCAGTCACCCTTTTCTGACCCAGAAATCTCAGATCAGCCCCTCACTGCGGAAGATTCTGATGGGCTAAATCCATCTCCACAAACAGTATAATGCGGGCAGCTTCCCCGGATTATTGTTTGAAGCCACCAATTTTCTATGTTCACACTACATTACATATGGAATGGCAAGCAAGAACACTCCATTTTCCTTTCCAGGAGAGTGTACAACATGAATCCTTCACTTCTAGAGCTTCTCAATCTATCAGTGAAAATGTCGTGAACCTAGCTGGAGTGGTAAGGCAAACTTCAATTTTAGTGGTACCAGCTCCAAACATGCAGACAAACATGTAGACAAGAAATAGTCAATCTGATGGGAATTTGTACCACTTGTGGGGTTTTTTTTCATCCACTTCTGTTCTCTTCAGAGATAGTTGTTGGTAGTGAGAGGAGTAGATAAAATTAGGAACATTTTTTAAAGATGGTGATGAATGCATATTAACTGGTCATGGTGCAGTTCAAATTCTTGAACTGCCTGGTTCAAATTACAAGATAAATTTGGAATATCTTAAGACTTTTGTCTTCTGTTAGTGGTTTTTTAATTTTTTTTCCCCTCCATGCTAACTGAATAGTATGTGAGAATTTTTAGCTTTTAATACCACTTTGAGAACTTCTTTCTATTTATTACACTGCATTTCAGTTACAGGACAAGTTTGGCCTCTAGTGGAAGGACACGCTTGCGTTTACAGCAGAATTCTTGTGCTGAGCAAAGGATTACAGAGCAATGTTATACTCACTTGGAATACATCCCCCATTTTCTTCTGCCCTGTGGCAATTCAGACACCAAGGGCTCAAAGTGCTTTAATTTTGCTCATCTGAGGATTCCTCTGATTGTAATTCTACAAAAACAGAAAGAAACCACAAAAAAAAAGGAAAGGGAAGAGGCTTATCCTGAGCAGAGGCAGAGTTGTGTACTAGCCAGTTAAGTGCAAGAAATGCCTCTTAACTGGAAAAAAGATACTTACATATAAAAAAGGGAGATAATCTTTATTTTAATTGGGAATGGCCAGACTGCCTCCCGGAGAAAATACAGAGAAATTCAAGCTAAAAATCCGCCTGGAAGTCCTGGATGATTCTGAAAGGGAGATCAGCTCCAAGGACTAATGTTCTCTACCAATAATGTAGGAACAATATGAGATAAAAACCTGTGAGGTGGTGGTCACAAAGGTTTTCTCTGCTGGAAAATCTCTAAGACATACCCTTTTCCATAGACAACTTGTCTGCTAATGCCTTCCAAGCAGATGCGATGTGAGGCACAAGATATAAGAAAAGCTAGTTACACCAACTTCCAAAGAAATAAATAATTAATAGAGGGAAAGTGTTTTCCAGGAGAGTGATAACTTTCTGCAAATAGCTGATCAAGAAACCAGTACAACATACAGCAATCACCACATGCCTAGGGGTTTTTTCCCCACTATTTTCTGTGTAATCATCACAGAAACATTAAAATGGAGACTTTCTGTAAACTTATTATACATTATAGGTTTCAAATGAGATGCTAGTATTTCTTTGCAAAGAAGGGGTTAGCATTAGGAGATATATAAAAGACAATTTTTGATCATATCTAAAGACTAGAAATAATTTTGTAACAGCCTTTAAAGCGTGCAGGTCCTTCATGAAGTACGCCAGGGGATGGAGACAAAACTTGACATGAATTTAAACACTGATAGTCACTGCCATAGTAATCTATATGAAAATCAATAGATAAAACAGTATTGAGGAATTTCACCTAACATTTTAAATTCCTTATTCCTGTTTTATCTGTTATTTTCTATGTTTCCATATATACCAGCTATTTCCTGAGTATTCATATTAGTACCTAGTTGTATAAATGCAGAAGCAGAAAGCTGGTTTTCACAATGTCAGGTTGCGTTTTAGAGCACCATTGCATTTTATTACTCCTTGTTTATACTGGTAACATTCACACTTTGTCTACCTATATGTAGGTTCAAATTTGTATTTCCAGTCTTCTGAATCATTTATTTTAAGGTAAAACTATAGATGGAAAACCTCAGTATATTATAAAATTCTCAAGCACCTAGAAATGTGGTTACCTCCTCCTTTCTTCCCGTACTGGTCCTGAGCAAATTTTTATCACAACATTTAGTCTGTTTAGAAGTCATCTTCTACTCTTGCCTCTTTTTCCTTTGTTAACAACTTTACTAAAATCTCTCAGATTTAATATACTCCTTCAACAGGCTTGATTTTTCAACAAGGAGCTAGCTGAAACATCATTTTACTGCTGTGAGTGGACAGTAGAAATCCACTTGAACAACTTCACCACGTCCCTGTACAAAAGAAGCAGAATACCATGTGCATCAGTCTATTTTCTCCTTAGATAGAGGTGTATCACCTGACTTGCTGGTCATATTGCATGAGGTATATTCATTATCTCCTAAACAGAAAACACTGGTGAGCCCTTCACTTAGTTTCTTTTTCCCTTTGCACTTTATGAAAGTTTAGCTGTGGTAGGAAGGAATGCAGCTCCTCTGTGAAAACGTAAAAGTGAAACAGATTTAAATTTAAATTCAAAGAACACGCAAAAATAAGGAAAGCAGGTAAATAAATGCCTAAAAATTGTATGTCAGTTACTTCCTTTTTTTTTTTTCAGTCAGAAAGAGTCCATTAATTTGCATTTTGTTCAGTTTCATGGCTTTAGTGAAGTCCCGAATTTTTTGCGCTTGTTACCTCTCTGCTGTATTACCCAAGGGTTGGCTGGCACATGGCATTAAAACCCAATTTGAGTATCAAGATAGATACTCACCAGCTCTTTTAAACATGTGTTTTGAAAGGGCTTAATGTCTCAATCTAAAGCCAGGTAGCCACCTGGAGCACTGTTGCCCCTTTGCAAAACTCTCTGCCATTGCTGTTGGGTGAGCCATCCTTCAAGCAGCGTTCTCCTTCGATGCTGGTATGCTCCTGTAGGAGTGGAAACCTGGTATGGCTGGGAACCACCCACTCTCTTGTGAATGTAAATGATCTTTTGAAGAAGTGTATTTATCAGTAACTGGAAGTTCTCTGAGATGACGTCTCTGTGCTCTTCACCACCCGACCGCCTTCCTCTTTACTTCAGAGCCTGCGTGGACACCATGAGACTCTCAGGAATGGATGGACTAAGGGCACCTGTGGCTCATTCAGGTCCATGCATGCAATGAGAAGGGTGAGGAAAAGCACTTCTGAAACTAAAGAGTGTGACTTCAACTCTTGAAATTACAGACTCTTTGTTCAGTTTTTGTGACTACAAGATAATCACCGTAGATGAATTTTAAACACCTAAAAGAAAATTGTCTTTTAAAAGAGCAGCTCTATTTCTTAAAATATTTGGATTCTACCACATTGCCTCCAAAATCCATTTAGAATGCAATTTGCTACTATTATTCTATAGTCATTAGTGTGTTATCTAATAAAAAAACAGTATGTTATTTGGTGCTCAGGTCATGTTACTGTTGTGCCTATGTAAGCTAGAGTGCAGATCCTGCCCAAACCTATGTTCCAAGATGACCACCTTCTCAGTTCACATGTCAAAGATCGTTTTGAATCAGAATAGCTTTTTCCCCAACCGTCAAACTATTTTTAGTCAGTCACTGAAGAACAGCAGTCCTTAGTCTTCTAACCCCAGTGAGAGGGATCATGAATAAGAGATTTAAGGCCAAAAGTAAATTCAGACAATAATCATGTCTTTTTAAAATAAGGGCAGAGACACCTGCATACCCTGATATTATCAGATTGCCACATCAAAGAACAGTTTATCCACTAAATCATGCACATAACGCAGGAGGAGATGACTAATGACAGAAGGTGATAACAACAATACTTCAGAATTTCATTCAGCATTAGCCCTGCAAACACGCCCTAAATCACTGAAATGTAGATTGTGGTCATTGTCTATGGTTGTTGGTAGTCTGGTAACATTAAAATTACTCATAACTTTGCTGTTGATTTCTGCTGGATTGAGGCTGAGACATAACTCCTGACAGATGAATTCACACATATGAATTTAATCCAGGGCAACTAATTTCCAAATGATCTCGAGTCTCCTTGCTCGGACTCCTCAGGTAGTCCTCCCTGCTTTCTTTATGGGACTTCAAATGTTCAGAGCTCTGGAGCTTTAAAATAGCACATTGGTCCTCGGTAAGCTCTTTGAAATGTGGAAAACTAAGTGGCATTGAGCTGCAGTCAGAAAGTTTACCCTTTAGCAGGGTCTTATGCTGCAGGGAGCCTTGCCAAAGCCACATTATTCAGCAACAGCTTTGCACTGCTTACTCCTTCTCATTTGAATGCACATGTCTGACATTCGATTTGGGTGGCTGTAATAAGCTGACTTCACTCTCTTCCCTGTTTATTTTACTCTCAAGAATTCTCAGCAATAGTGGAGTAAACCATGCTGCCAAAGGGAGTTGCCCAGCTTCCCAAAAGAAGCGCCATAGCAAAATACAACAGGGAGAGGAAAGTGAAGACAGGGAAGATGTTAGACAAGACTTAGGATTTACCAGCAAGGCAAAGCAGTGAGTGAACAATATACACAACTCAGCTTTGTATTAGATTGACTCTGGGTCAAAACAATGGAAGCAGCTGAAAGCCTATGCAGAAGCAAAGGCATAGAAGAAACAAGGTAAAAAATGCCTCTATTTATACTCACTAATGTGAGAAATACGTACAATTGTTTGTTTGTTTGAAAGGGATACCAAATTGTATTCAGCCGACTTGACTAGCATGTATTACTCGCAGGTGGGAGACAGACACAAATAAATCAAAGTCATCAGCTAGCTGTTTGTTTGCTACAGTTTGGCTGTAGCATTAAGGTTTGTTAAACAGTTTTTTAAAAGCAACCTATTCTAGTATCAAGTAAGAAATTAACTGGAGATAGTTTTGAGTTTTCTTGTATTTGAAACAGCAGCTACAGTTATGTATCCTAATAAAGGAAGGTACTTGGGAAACATTAAATATGGGTAAATGTTATTTTACAATGGTGGCAAGTCATTTACAATCTAAATGCATATCACTTTCCATGTGAGATCTCCAGTAAAGAAATCCATAACCTCAAAAACCAATTAAATAAAGAATAGACAAAGTTCATCTGTCAGAATTTTGGAGGAACTATTAGCTGTAAAGAGATATATGAAAGGCATGTGAGGTAAAATATGCAACCACTTCTCTTTAAGAATATTCTTGCTAGGTCTCTTGTCTCTTTCAGTAAAGCTAAGGATTAAACTGGTCTTATTTAACTTTCTTTCTCTTTTCTACACTGCTTGGGGAGATAGTTTGGAAAGAATCCAGCAATAAGAGGTTCCTGTTCTGACTGTTTGGGTTTTTTTCTGCTGCTGTCACAGAGGTTGTTCTGTTTTATTTGTTTAATTTAGTTGTAGATGTCATTATTGCTTACTGTAAAACGGGCTTTTTCGTGTTTCTGGTATACCTCTTTCTCTGCTATTCCTCACATCTTTTTTTCTTTTTGTAAGGAAGTGAGCTGCTGCCCAGAGACTTAATCCTACTGTTACAAACCCCCAAAGGACCTCTATTTTAGGGATCTCTATTTTAGTTCAGCATATCTTATGGATCAGTTCAGCCCTTCTATAAAGAGATTATTTTTTTAATTGAAAATTTTCTGCATGTATTGAGAAGGTTTAAGAACAGTACCACAGTAAAGAGTTTATGCTGTGGCTGAGACTTATGGTTTACTTCTTGGTGGAAGCCAGTGTATGTTGCCAGCTGTACTCTGAGAAGAAATAGGCTTACACCATCCATGAAGCTAATCCAGTACCACAGTTGGCAGAGGGGTAATGGACAAGAGCTTTGGTGGCCCTGGTCTTCCTTGTTGAGGAAAGCCGATGCAAGGTCAAGCCAGAAAAGGAGAGCTGCCTCTTGTCAGGGAGCAAGAACCAAATGCAGAAGACAAGAGCCTAGCATCAACAAGTGGGAATCTGAGGAGCTGGTCACCTGGAGAGTAGCTGCAGAGCAGGCATAAATACATTCTTTCTTTCAAGCAGGTATGTGCAAGGGCAGCCGCATCTAAGCAACTCCAAAGGCTTGTTCATTAGGTAGACTTATGAACATCAGCGGAGAGGGGTTTGTTCCAAATGAATGGATCTAGTTCATCTGATTAATGAACTGAAGAAGATCTTGAGGCTGATTTGTTGACTCATTAGAGTAAAATGACACTTTTTTTTCTTTTAGAAAACAGTAAAGGGGACTCATGAATTTGAGCGCTGTAATAAAAGACACTTAGTTTCTTCCTTTTTGATACTAAAATACAATTTTTATGGTGGAGCTTGCATACTCTGAGAGTTCTTTGGGATGTTTTATTATTTCAGTAACCCAACTAAAGGCTGCTTCTCTTGATGTCTTGACCTTAATGGCACACTACATCATAAAGTACATCTGACTACAAAAGACACCTCTCATTAGATCTGGAGCCCGGCTTACAGGTTTGCCATCTGTACAGCTGATGAGGGTGGTCTCTCTGTGCTCCTTGGTGGGTGCGCAGATGAGCTTTTATCACATAACCTAGCAAATGTGGTGGATACAGACATGTCAGACACCCTAGGCAGAATGTTACAACTCATCACTGGACTTCATCTCAATCACTTCTCCTGGCAACTCCATATGGTGGTTTTGCTTCTCACTGTTGGTCTTTTGCTCACCTTATTACTCTCAGGTGGTCAGGCAGATTCATGATCGTCCTCACTAATGAGGAGGTCACAGCATTTCAAAGGACAAGCTGGTGGCCTGCTACCAACTGCATGCTTCTCAACTGACACCTGTCAACAAATCCTACTAGTAGAAATTTTTCCCTGAAAAAAAACCAGCCTGATACTGCAGGCCAGAAGTTGTTGTGTAGCCCACAGGCCAGGTACTTCCCTTCATCATGTAATCCAGCTCATGGGCTGTTTCACAACTGGGTTCAGGTAACTTCAGAAGTCTACTGATAGCAACGAATTCATTCACACTAACAGAGAGTCAGTTTTAGCAGCACCAGCAGCAGCGACCACACTGTTTTACACAAGCAAAATGCTACTTTTTTTTCTGCTTTCTTATGAAAACACGACCAGTTGTTTTCTTCTTTACAGTATAATAAAAATGCATACATCTTTTGTAGATTTAATGTAAGATCTGGAGCAGTAACTGTAATTCTAAACTTTGCAAGCTGAAAGAAAACTGAATATTCAAGCAATCAATAAAGGAAATATATATTTGATACTATGGGTGGAGAAGATGGGGCAACCTGCATGTGCATGTTTCTTGAATTTCTGTCTCATAAAACTGCTGGAGTTTTGCATTTAGTACCATTATTTGGTTTCTGCAGACCTCTATTTCCTCTCCTTTTTTTAAAATGTGGAAACTGGAAAGGAAAAAAGGCATGAAACATACAAATTGTTCAGGGAGGTTCAGTTAATTACTTGAGCCACTAAGAGTGTTCTTGGCCTGGGCAACAGTCAGGAGGAAGTATCACTGGCTTACTCTGACATACTAATTGGCAAGAACGTTGATTTACTGAGAGCACTCTAAAAAAATTTTTTTTATATATATTTTCCAATTAGGGGACATGAGCTGCTCTTTGTTTAATAATGAAAAAAATTAGGTACATCATATTGTAACTTCTTTTAATAAATATTTTTATCAAATGCATAGACAGTATATTTATCCATTTTAATCTTCAAGCATTTTCAAAGGTGCAAACTAAGCTTGTTCAGAAAAACCGTGAAGCAGGTTTTTAAAGGTGCCTTTGTTTTTTCTTTTTGTGAAGACTTGTTATTTTAATTGTTTACACTGGCACACCATGAAAAATAGTGACAGTTTTTTAACCTGCAAACAGCCAGAATTTTTACCAATGATGTATACGTTATATTGATATGATTCACACATGCTTCATTTTCTGTTCAGGGGACTGAAAAAAACCACCCACTGCACCGAAGCCACAAGCTACATATTTTTCTCAGTCATTTAAAAAAGGAACATAGTATGCTGGAACTGCCTTTTTGCTTGACAGACAGCAGCATGCCAATTTAGAGCTCAGTTAATAAACTATAAAACTGAGAGCTGTAAAAGTGGAAGCAGCATGCATATATATACACCTGTCTTTATGTACAAGGTAGGAGATATATTTTTCTAAGGATACATCTCCAAAAACTCTTAACAAATTCAGGGATGCTAGAGGAAAAAAATCCCCCACAAGTTAATATGTAATTACAGAAGTATATAACGGATATTGTATTGCCCATTTGACTTCTACTGGTGGGTTTTCCCCATCTATTTTCTTCTGAATGGTATTCCCCTATAGTCAGAAGCAGAATTGATCACCCAAAGATTTCTAATCATGCTCCTGAAAACTTTGGAGCAATTTTCAAGTACTGTGCTGTAATTAGTTTAGCAAAGAAGGTAGCAACTGCTGGTAAGCACCAAGATGCATGAAATAAGGTAAAAACCAATCAAAATATTTTTTCTTGGTGTTCGATGGGTTCTTTTTGTATCAAAATCTCAGCTGACAGCGTCCTTTACCAGAAAGTACCAAGTACAGAAAGATTTCAGACCTACAAAATAGGATCTCTTGTATTACACTGTCTTTGTTGTGTATTTTCATGAACTTTTTAAAGGATGCTTAAAGTTGCTTCAGCTAAAAATGAGTAAAAAATTAATCCAAATGAAACTGTATGTAAGAAAAAGTTTTTACCTGTAAACTTACATTAAAAAGATTGAACATTCCAAGCAACCCTGAACACTCCACCTCCTCCTCATAAACAATAATAACAAAATAGAGCAAAGTCTTTTAGAAGAGAATGTGTGTGTCAGTCAAGAATCAAGGTCCAGTTTCCTACATAAAGCTGTATGCAATGAACGCTGATACACTTTCTCACTCTGTATGCATGTAACTCCTTCAGAGTCTTCCAAGGTAACACGGTTTTGCTTTGCAAAGATCCTTAGCTCTCCCGAGTTGGGGAAGTCAGAATCCCAAAATACCATGTGCTGCTGCTGCTTCACTGTGTGCTTTGTAATCCTTTTACAGTCTGAGCCTGGAGAAAAAACAGTTAAAGAATTATAAGCACTTTGGGCGGAAGTATATTAAGTTGCAATATTTTCTTCAGTTTTGGTATCTACTAATGTTTTTTTAATCTATATTGGGATATATGCTCTTATTAGTAATGACAAAGTTGAATAGTTGTGCCCTACACTTAGAAAAGGACACGGGAGACTTACAGTACTAAGTAAACCCTGCTGAACTCATTCCAGGTTGAATCAGCATCCCAGAGATGTGTTCTTGCACAACTATGAGTTACTCCTGTAAAAAAGAATTGCATTACACTAAAAGTAGTGCTCAATGATCTTCTTCATTCACATTTACATGATTTTGGGGTTGACCTTGGTACCTTGGGGTTGAGAATTGAAATCTCAATTTTGTTTTCAGCTAGGAGGTTGAATCTCACCTCTCCCATAGGCATAGGAGCTATATAGCCTTTCCATTGCAAATATGGCAACAGGAGAACTAGATTTAAAAGTGAAATAGTCTGAGCTATTAATAGATCATGTACATGACAACAGGCACAGCTTTGGGTTTTTACTGTAGACTTTAGCAATGCTTAGTTACCTGCCTACTTTGCAGATGGAGTTTGAAAATACAAGTTTTAGGTGTTTTGGGAGTAATACAAAGATCTTGGGTTTACATGTCTAAATTCTGCTTCAGCTCCATTCTCAAAAAAAAAAACCTTAAAGAGCGTAACATGACTATTTGGTATTGCCAACAAAAGTGACAGATGCTCCATTTTTTTCTGTATGGATACATCTATCTTGACCTTAATATTCAGAGATTTTTTTCTGAATATGTTGACATTGTTCTTTCAAACTAACTTCAGAAATTCAACAGAATCCCGTGGACATTCTTCTTAGCAACCATAATTTCAGTATTTTTGTAATTTGTGCATATATATTTATTATTTGCCAGTACCAAAAAGCAAGACACTACTTCTGCCCTGAAGAGTTTGCAAAGGGCAACTGTCCTCTACTGGAAAATATAGCATTGTCAATGGATATGGGTGATCATGTATGGGCCAAGCTCTAAATTAAAGTAATTACGACTAACATTATTCTCAAACATCAATGCAAAATACTGGAAGCAGCTGTGTTCAAAAAAAGTAAACACTGCATTGTTGTTTTATCTAATGCACTTAATAGTTTATGTAAATCTGTTGCTCAGAAATGTTACATACTTTGAGCAAAGGAGAATAATTTTTTTAATTACACATACCTGTTAGAATATGGAACTGAATAAACAAATCACACAGGGGTCTGTTTGTTTGTTTTGAGGGAACTGTTTGTTCAAGAATGGATCATCTCAGAAAAAACCAGTTCATCACTTGCACAGTCTTTGGAAAACAAACTTCAGGACTTTATGCTCAAGTCCTTTTGTCTTTTGAACTTGGTAATACTTGGGGAAAAAAAAGGTGGTTTGCTTTTTTTAATCTACAGTATTCTAGACATATTCTGTATAAATTCTTACTGAACTTTCGTTATACCTGGGGTTTTTTTCCTTTAACATTAAATTATTTAGTGTTGTTGCATGCTCTTTGACAGCTACTGCATTCAGTCCCTAAGACACTGTTTTGTATTTGCAAGCTAAAACTATTCTTTGAATTTCTGCAACCTGGAAGGCAATGACTAATACACAACTCTTTTGCCACACTTGATCTTGTGAAATGTGTCATGGAACTTTCAATTATTTCCAGATACTATATACCAACACTAAACCCAAAAATACCTCTTGCTAAGAAAACAAATTCCACATATGCTTGCAATATATTGTTTACAAGAGACACAGAGAAACCTCATTTTTAGAAGTAGTTTACATAAAGGCTGAATTGAGAAATATTCTCTTGAATTACCTTTATCAATTCAACTATGGAATATATCTAATTTGAAGATTACAAACTTTTTCCAGTTGTTCCTGTGGGGGGAGCACTGGGCAGAGAGAGCGGACTTTTCTGTTGAATTTATTTATTCAGACGATGACATTTGGAATACTTTTTTTCAGTTAATGCAACCACAAAGTTTTATTAGGAACATCACTACTTTGGGTATTTAGTTTTGGTCTTTCTGTGATGAAGCGAAAAAAATTTTAGTCATGTGATTGACATAAGCCCCATCTGTAAGCAGAAAAATATTAAATGGAAAAGACTGCACCTATTTTTTCAAGTTCACATGGCAGGCATTACTGTAATGCAGCCTGACATACAACGTCACAGCCAGGTTTTAGTTTAATAATTCTTCAGAAAGGAACATAATTTGCTGTTTAGGAACTTTCTGTTACAAGGAAACCATTCCAAATAGATTTTAATTTCATAACTCAGGTACAGCTCATGTATTTTTCAGTAGTACACCATTTTGCTCATGATAAAGAATTAGGTCTAGCTTGCAACTTCGCCTCTGTTATAAAGCTCTATGGAATTATTCTGCTCTGTAGTTCTCTGAAGGGTTGCAAAATGGTCAGCCAACACGTCTCTCCCATAAAGTTGCTGAGGGAATGGCAAGTGACCAAGAAACTAAAAAAAAAAACCTGAATCTTAAAAAAGCAGGCAACTGTAATGATTCTTAAATGCTACTGAATTATTTTAATTATAGGAACATGGGAAACAGAATCACAGAATCATAGAATCGTATAGGTTGGGAAAGACCTTTAAGATCATCAAGTCCAACTGTAAACCTAACACTACCAAGTTCACCTCTACACCATGTCCATAAGCACCTCATCCAAACGTCTTTTAAATACCTCCAGGGACGGCGACTCAACCACTTCCCTGGGCAGCCTCTTCCAATGCTTGATAACCCTTTCAGTGAAGTAAAATTTCCTAATATCCAGTCTAAACCTCCCCTGGCGCAACTTGAGGCCATTTCCTCTCGTCCTATCACTTGTACCTGGGAGAAGAGACCGACCCCCACCTCTCTACAACCTCCTTTCAGGTAGTTGTCGAGAGCAATAAGGTCTCCCCTCAGCCTCCTCTTCTCCAGACTAAACAACCTTAGTTCCCTCAGCCTCTCCTCATAAGACTTCTGCTCTAGACCCTTCACCAGCTTCGTTGCCCTTCTCTGGACACGCTCCAGCACCTCAATGTCTCTCTGGTAGTGAGGGGCCCAAAACTGAACACAGTATTCGAGGTGCGGCCTCACCAGTGCTGAGTACAGGGGCACGATCACTTCCCTAGTCCTGCTGGCCACGCTATTTTTGATACAAGCCAGGATGCCATTGGCTTTCTTGGCCACCTGGGCACACTGCTGGCTCATATTCAGGCAGCTGTTGACCAACACTCCCAGGTCCTTTTCTGCTGGGCACCTTTCCAGCCACTCTTCCCCAAGCCTGTAGCGTTGCATGGGGTGGTTGTGGCCCAAGTGCAGGACCTTGCACTGGGCCTTGTTGAACCTCATACAATTGGCCCCAGCCCATCGATCCAGGTCCCTCTGTCGAGCCTTCCTACCCTCAAGCAGATCAACACTCCCACACAACTTAGTGTTGTCTGCAAACTTACTGAGGGTGCACTCGATCCCTTCATCCAGATCATTGATAAAGATATTAAACAGAACTGGCCCCAACACAGAGCCCTGGGGGACACCACTTGTGACCGGCCGCCAACTGGAGTAAACTCCATTCACCACCACTCTTTGGGCCTGGCTAAGAGTGGTGCCAGCTCTTTACCCAGCGAAGAGTACACCTGTCCAAGCCATGAGCAGCCAGAAATATACCCAAACAGTTGGGTATATTTCAAGTGGACTCACTGTTTGAACAGGAGTAATTCTGAAATGGACAATGTGAAATAAGAACGCGTTGTGAGACAAACCAGCTGGTCAGTTGTTCAAACAGAGATTTTTTTCAAAGGGTATGTCAGTGTCAAGAGCAGTCCGTCACAGATTTAATCCACAAGAAGAGCAGTGATTAAAAAAAAAATTAAGGTAATGCTTTTCTTCTCTTTTTTTCAAACATTTGTGATTATACTTCCTTGTGTCTCAAGGATAAAAGAAGCAGAAAAAACTTGTTTGTAAAGATGTCCATCAGTTTTATGTGATTTGAAAGTTTCATGATGTTGCAAATTACTTATCATTGCCATTTTACCCTTTTATACGTTTTACTACCTGACCTCCACCTTAAAAATGTTCTCCCCATACTATTTGATACTCTAAATACATAGGTGTGGGGTTTTTAAAAATCATATTAATTCAAATTCCTTTACTGTCAGCATGTTTGTAGTTATTTTCCCCCAGTCTTAGCATCACTCGTATTACTCGGACAAAGTGTATACTTATGAGGGAAATTCCAGAAAAAAGACAAACACTTTCCCATCTTCAGGCCCAATTTCAAGGTGAACACCTTCCAAAATGCTCAGACTTCAGTGGACTTTCTTCTACAGTACAGCTTTCCTACTTTTTACTGCTCTCAGTATTCCATTTTTAATAGTATTGGGTATGCTTAACCCTTGAGTAACATGTGATTTTAAAAGGTTTATCATTTACTCTCTACCTAGGTTTCTCTCCTATCTGGAGTTTAATAAAGGTGCATCAACATTTGGTGATGTAGTTTTCGCTCCTGGAAGAGAGACTTCCAGCAAGACTTCCAGACTTGCAACAAGCTCCATACGATGGTGGCACATACATCCGTACAGCACTGGGCTTCCTCACAAGTATTTTTATATGGAGCATCTGACAACTGAAAAGCAACTCTATTTCCCCCCTTTCCTATATTCAAGAGAACTTCTTGTTGTCTCCAAGCTTGGAGATAATTTAACTCCTTTTCTTTTACGTGAATTCAAGTCTTGATTTTGCACTTTAATAGAAGCTGGCTGTTTTACAAAAAAAACAAACAAACAAACAAAAAAACCCAAAACCCCAACAAAAAACAAACCCAAAAACCGAAACACAAAACAAACAAAAGCCTTTGCTGCCCGTGGAGGATGATTTCAGAGGAGGGTCCCTCCTTCGCAGGTGACATTACCGCAGGCACTCCCTTACGAAGCCGCAGCACGGCTGCGCCGCTCACAGTGGAGGCGGCTGGAGCGGCTCTGGTGCCGCAGGCGCCGCTTCCCCCCCTCCTCGCCCGCCCCAACGCCTGGCAGCAGGGCCAGCTCGGCAGCCTGAAGCCAGGCCCTGGGCCCGCAGCCACAGGCCCGGCCAACCGCTGCCGCTCCCAGGCGACCGTTACCGCTCGCGCGAGGGTGGCCACAGCGAGGCGCGGGGGCAACCCACTGCGGGCTCAGGGGCAGGGGCACGTGCCTCTCCTCCCTCCCCCCCGCGGCATTGGTATCGCCCACCCCCGACCCGTAGCGAAGGGCGGGGACAATGGGACCAGTATTACCCCCCCTTCGCCGCCAATGCGCATGCGGAGAACGCCAGCACCCGCCGTACCCCGCCGCTGTGATTCGGCGCTCTTTGCACGACCGGCCGGGCGGAAGGAAGGAGGGAGGGAAGGAAGGAAGCAAGCGCGGGCACGTACAATCGCTATTTCCGGCGTGATGACGTGCGGGCCGAGGATGCCGGCGGCCGGGGCGGCCGGCGACGCGGAAGCAGCTGTGGAGCCGCGTAGGGGCCGGGCGGGCCCTCGCTGGCGCCGGGCCGCGGCCGTTGCCGCGGCGATGGGAGCGCCGGGCGCGTGCCGGCAGCCGTTGTAGCCGGCCCCTGCGCGGGCCTGTGGGCGGGCGCTTGGCGTGGCCCGCGCGGTGAACGGCGGCCTCTTCCGCAGGGATGAGCGGCGAGCGGCGGGCGGGGAGGGACGCAGCGGGAGGCGGCGCGCTGCGTGCCCCCCACGGCCCCGGGCAGCGGGCAGCCGGAGCGGGGGCGGCCTCCTGCGCTCGGCGGGGCGCGGCCGCTGCGGCGGGCGGCGCCGATCGGGGTCGGGCCCGTGGTCCCGCAGGACAGAGGATGCCGCAAAGGTGAGGCCTCGGCTGCCCTGCGCGGTGTGGCAGTGCGGGTATGGTTGGTCGTGTGCTGCGCAGAGCCTGGCTCGTCCTTCCCCGGGAAGCGGGTCTGGGAGTAATCGGGACAAGGTGTGCGACTCCCGTCCCGAGCGTTGTTCTGCGGGACGGCTTGGTGGGCAGCTTGGTACACAGCAGGGCTCGAGAGGGAAAGGACCGTGGTGTCTGGGAAAGAAAGGTTTGTGGCAGGTGGGAGGGTTTGATCTGAAGATAGAAACGAGTTGTACAGTTTTAAGGTGTATATAGTGGATATTAAAACTGTCAGTTCTGAGGTGACCAGCCTGGGTAGCAGTGGTAAGAATTGTCTAGGACACGAATGTGGCAACTGCAAAGCAACCCATAATTTTTTGGGAGGGTTATGTAGCAATTTAAGATAAATGGCCCTGAAAATGTACTATATGAGCACACTGTAAGCCTTTGGAGAACTTGTTAGAATGGACTGTAGAAAGCCCTGTCTTAATAACTTTGGAAATTGTATTGGAAGAAACAAAGATCATAAATTTTTGCATTAAGCAATAATCCTGGTGCAGTGGGAAGTTTCGCGGAGCACCAGGTGAGTTTGTAAAAATCTTCCTCTTGCAGGACTGAAACTTGTTGCTTTGGGATTTCTGTTAATCCTCAGGTTTTTAGGTGATAATGTCTCTTGAGAAGAGCAAGTGTTCAGTTAGGGCACTAATTCTAGCGTGGGTTGTGTTTGAGGAACTGGCACAGATTAGCCTTGCTAAGAAATGAAATTGGCTTGCCAAGGAGATGAGTTTGAAAATAGCTTGGGTGCTGTGTTATCTTACCAAACTGTTCTGGATTTTGTTCCTGCTTTTGAATAATTTAAGTACCTTCTGAATCCTCAGAATATAACATAACTATCGAAATATTTCAATTTTCTTAGAACATGTGCTTTTGTTCTTCCGTGAGAGATACTGTTCATATATTTCTCCATTCTTCAAAGCCAGGATAATTTTCAAGGGTGGATGACAGAACCAACCAGCCTTTCTGCAGGTTCAGAACAGACACAGAAAAAGGAGACTGTTGCCACACAGTTGACGAAACATGAAAAGGAAGTTGGTGTTCCTTCTAATGAACTTGGTTCAGCAAACGCAGCTACTGACCAGAAAGAGCGATCTGTATCAGAAATAAGAAAAGACTATGTGTACGGAAGTACTGGGAGGCCTGAGAAGACAGATACGATTAAATCACTTGTGACAGATTGGGATGCATCTAGAAACTGTGAACGATACCTGCCTATGTCTAGTAATTGTTCAGCAGTGGAGTCATCTGAGGACAGGTGAGGATTTTTTTTTTAATATATTAACAACTTTTCTATAGAAAAGGGAGGAGTACTTTCAGTTTTTGAAAGTTAATTTCTTCGCAAAATTTTGTATATGTTAGTGTCTTAGTGAAATAGGTCTAAGTGTCAAATCTTAAACTTTGAAGGCCACCTTCACGCTTTAGAGAAATTGTTTATTTTTATAGTTTATTAGTGGTCTTCTTTCCACATCTAGGGGAATAACTGATGCGACATTAAGCTCTTAAGGGTAGCATGCAGAGCATCGGAAACTAAGAATTGAAGGCAGATACTCTGGTAGCTTGGTTTTAACCTTGTGAAGGCTTTGTTAGGTGCAGTGCTGACAGTCATAGAAGGCTTTTTTAAATCCTAACACTTCAGCTTTTTTTTCTTTGCTTTTTGTAAATCTCCTGGTATAGGCTGAAGTAAAAATTTAGTTGTGTGATTCACATTTGACAGTAGAAGTCTTTACAAGACTAACTGGAATCTGGAGGAAGAAATAAATATGAAGGTTTTAAAAAAAGATACTCCAAGCTTCTGAAAACAAAATTGATGCACATTAAGAGTGACTTTATGTCACTGAAGAATACATTAATAAAGTAAGAGAAGAAAGTGATTTCTAATTAATCCTTTCTCTGTAGGTAGCCAGTGGACTATTTCAGACAACATCCAAAATCTACAATAAGTGCTGACTTAGTGAAAAAGTCACTAAAAATAAGTACATGCTTTCAAGGATGCTTTTAAAATCTTATTTCATGCTTAAATTACTCCATAATTTAAGCACAATCTAATATGTTAATCTGAGGTTTTTTAATATTAACGCACATTTAACTTTAATACACAGATTAATATAAATATATGTTAAGTGTATTTCATGTGTTGGCGGAAGTGTGATACATAAGGATCTCTATCCTTCTGTATTTTTAAATTAGCTGCTATGTGGCATACTAATTCTATTTGATCTATTATGCCTTTACATGAACTATTAATACCAATGAGTTTAATCTGACATGAAAAAATTAAATATTCATCCCTTCATGATAATAAACAGAAGACTTTAAATATTGTTTTTGCTTTCGTATGGTATCTTCAATACTGGGAGTTCTAGTCCTGCAAATCTATTAGTATAAAAAACTATTTATATTTTGCCCTTTCCCGCCTCTCCAGCTTAGTTTTGCTTGCTGTTGTCTTAACTTGTTGGGGTTTAGTTTTTTTGGTGGTGTTGGGGGTTTTTTTGTTGTTTGTTTTTCAAATGCAAAGCCCAGGGTACTCTAAGTAAAATCTGACATCCTGGTGTTTTTCCTTGGTGTCTTTGGTTCAGCAGAATCTGTTCACAATTTAAGTGTTTACACACAACACTATGCACTATTTTTTTTTCTTTTGTACATGCATGTTTTCATTTAATTATTCTTTTCCATCTGTTATTTTATTTTCACTCTTTTGTCAAATATTAATGTGAAGATTAATGGGGAAAGGCTTTAGTTTCCACAGATTTTACTTAACAGTTACTATACTAGAACAATGTTAAGGTGCACTTGCAACTCTGAGAGTGCCTGTGCAGATGGATTGCACCTCTTAGCTACCTCGATTTCAAAACAACTCAGCTAAACTGCAGTACTTTGTTTACGCTGCATGTTAATTTGTTCAGGTTCTGAATCTACGGGTTTTATTTTGGCAACTCCCAGAAAGAACATGGGGTAATATCTGCAGAAGGAACATAACGCTGCGTACTCTACACCAAACTTCTTTTTTGAGTGACCTCACTAGTTTACTAAGTTGAGCACTTTTTCTCTTTGTGCATTATAACCTAAATGTATTTGAGGATGTATACCAAAGTAACACTCCCCCCCTGCCCTGCCACCTCCCATGGGTTCCCTTGTAGAAGCAGGTTTGATCATGCTCAGAAGGGGAGGTTGTTGCTTTATATTTTAAATACTTAGCTTATAGATCAGCTAGGCTAGAGATCGCTGTTGTCAGATACCAAGTTGTTTGGGTTTTTAAATAGTATTTTCAAGGTTATTAAGTATTCTTGAAATTCTTCACAGCCTTAATGGACCTTAATCTCTGCTGAGAAATAAGATTATGCATGGAAATTAGGGTTTGTCCAGTGCCACACTGTAACAAGGATAAGGACTTGGGATAAGTATTCTATGATTTTTTTTCTTCTTAGCAGGTAGTACTCTTTTGTGGAGTACTGTGTTTAAAGACTACTGCATCTATTGTTTCTCTTTTAATTAATAATTATATAGTATTGTTACAAATCAGATTTCAAGTAGCTACTTGAACACCCAGGAAACCTGGTTTGAAACTTGAGTAAAAACTAAACTGTAGTTTCATATGACTGCACAGTAGATGACAGTTTCCTGGTATTAACGTATATTTGTCTTGAGAACAAAAAAGATGTTTAGTATAAAGGGAAATATATGCAGATGGGTTAGAAATGTTACCTCTTAAGTAAGCTAATTTGGATATAAAGAAAAAGAAATACAGAGCCATAATCTACCAGTGTATTCTTTCAAGTTTAATGAGAGTAATCTCATTACCAGCTGGCTACATTAAACCCTTTCTTGCAGTCTTCCTAACTCCGTGTCCTCTTTTAGTAGTGTAAGATGGGGCAGGGTCACTGCCTTAATTTCTTCCTGGTCTTTTGCAGGCACACTGTGGTTTGTGTTTGGTTTTTTTTGCGTAGTATATTAGAAGCTACTAATAGTAGTGTGCAATGAGTAATAACCTTACACTTTTTTTCCCTGCACATGTACTTTCTTCAAAATACAAAGTTTCAATGTAACCTTCATAGTGGTAAGCCTAAATGATTTACTAATATGTTTGGTGATGTATGTTTGTTTTGAAGTGTTTTAGCTGTGAAACTGTGATTTTAAAGCTTATTTGCTAGGTGTAATTATATGACAAATGTCACTAAGAATCATGTTTAAAGGAATGTGCAATTTACAGTTCTGTTTTTTTAACACTATGGACCTCCATTCTCAACAGTAATGTTCACACCCTAGCTTCGAGATCTCTTCTTGATAATGCTAGGCTATGCATAGAAACGATATCCTTTTAGGCCATCATTTCCTCCCTCATGGTCATAACTTGAGTTCAGAACGTCTGTATGTAAGCTCAGATGGAGACATTTGACTCTTAAGACAGCGTACCTTGACCAGAAAGCCCATATTATTCGAGGAAGAAATGTTTGTGTGGATTTCAGTTAGCCTGTAGGCTGCAGTTTGGATCACGCTTAGAATTTTGTTTTCTTTGAGTTCATGACATTCAAACCAGCTGCAGTTAGCTGGCTGCTTTTCATCATGATATTCTGTCATGTATTCTGCTTGTTACTAGGCAGGTTGCTCAGCCCCAGTGGAGCATAGATACAAAGCTCTGAGTAATGCATTCTTAGTTGCATGCATAGGTTGTAGTATTCATATACTCAGCAAATGGGCATTTTGGCTTGTATCTTTTGCAAATTTATCCTGTAAAATTTACAAATACAAAGGGACTTTAGTACTCTGTAGTCTCCATGCAACCAGCAGAAGAGAAATTCAGGCAGTGATTCATTACCAACAGAGGTGTCATAAATAAGGGAGGGGAACAGTTGAGAGGTTTTTTTAAACTTTTTTTTGAGAACTCATGTTGGTTTTATGAAAATGGGTAAGATGGAAAGCAAATTGAGTTGAAAAAATAATTGGAGAAAGACTTAAGTACTTGCCTGTAGCTGTAAACAGGGGCAAAGATAAATTACTTGTCCTGGTTTCAGCTGAGATAGAGTTAATTTTCTTTATAGTGGCTGGTATGGGGCTATGTTTTGGATTTGTGCTGAAAACAGCATTGATAATACAGAGATGTTTTAGTTGTTGCTGCACTAGTCAAGGACTTGTCAGCTTCCCATGCTCTGCCAGGTGCACAAGAAGTTGGGAGGGGACAGAGCCAGGATAGTTGATCCAAACTGACCAAAGGGCTATTCCATACCACATGACGTCATGCTCAGTATATAAAGCTGGGGAAGAGGAAGGAAGGGGGGGACGTTCACAGTGATGGCGTTTGTCTTCCCAAGTAACCACTACGTGTGATGGAGCCCTGCTTTCCTGGAGATGGCTGAACACCTGCCTGCCCATGGGAAGGAGTGAATTAATTCCTTGCTTTGCTTTGCTTGCGTTGCGCGGCTTTTGCTTTACCTATTAAACCGTTTTTATCTCAACCCTCGAGTTTTCTTACTTTTGCTCTTCCGATTCTCTCCCCCATCCCACCGGGGGGGAGTGAGCGAGTGGCTCCGTGGTGCTTAGTTGCCAGCTGGGGCTAAACCACGACATTACTATAAGATCTGTGCTGTTACGTGAACTATGTGTTATGTGTTGACCTTTATTGCAGTGAGGAGGACATGTATCGTGACGCAGAAGAAATAGAGAGAGAGAAAGTATTACTTGGTGAGACAAGCCCTTCAGGTACCTTTGAACTTTGTTTCAAAAACAGTATTACAATTCACTGTAGCACTAATTTGTGATGATTTGAAACCCTTGTTTCTGAGGATTTTTGTGCACAGATGTCTCTGTGAGCAACAGAAATTGCTTATAATGATTGAGTACACTGTACAGTTGAATTGATGAAAAGATCAATGTTATGTAAAACTAGTTGCTCTTAGTGTATTTTTTTCCTTGTGTTTCTATAGTTACTTTACAAGAGAATGTGAATCCTTTGGAAAGCAGTCATAGCCTATGTTACAATATTGTGCTTGAAAATTACTGATTTATAGTCATTATAGCAGCATCTGTTGCTGGGATCCCTTGATAACCTTATTACTATCTGTTTTGGAATGAAGGCTGTCAGTATTCCAACAGAAAACTGTATTTCTCTTTTCTACCATTGTTTCTGGCTTATTCAGAAAGATCTATTATCTTTCTCCCTTATAATGCAGCTGCTGAAAGAAGAGAAACTTTCACCAAACATTTTTCTGATTGCTAAGAAAATGAAGAGTACTTTACTAATTTCTACTTTTTGCCAATTAATATTTTTCAGACAAGAGGAGCAGAGTTCTCTATTTTGTTGGGCTACATCATTATTTTTGCTCATTTGTCATTTTCAGAGCAAGCTGTTTTTTTTCCCCTTGGATACTAATAATTACTTAGTAGCTACAGGTTGTGCTGTCAGTCTCCTTTGGCACCCATGTTATTTTAAAGTCATAGAGTGTATTTAGAAATTCAGTGCTTTTTCTATGTTGTTCTGTTTCACAGTTCTCAATATAATGTTACATATTCTTTTTTGACAGAATATAAACTAAGTGTTTCACCTGAAATGGACATCATGGAGTATTGCAGAAAAGAGTGGAGAGGAAATACACCAGTAGCAAAAAGGATGAGAAAGGTATTGGTTCTCTTTTTGCTGAATTTTCTTGGGCTTTTTCTTTTCATTTGTATGTTTCCTCTGGGAACAATCTTTAAAACAAGAAATGCAATATCAATGTTTTCCAGTGTCTGGTTGTAGAAGTGGCTGACAACTGGGAGATGGTTTCATTCAAAATGTGGTTTTTGGTAAGGCTACTTGTTGGTAGCGTAGGGTTTTGCTTCATACTGTTCTTCATTACTGTTATTAAAGTTTTAAACTGGGTTTATTACCATAAAATGGTAATTTTGTGGGCTGTTGAAATGGCAGAGCAGATAACCAAACTTTTTGGCAGAAGGCAAATAACTTAATTGCATGATTTTTAAGATGGGGAGCTTTAATGAATAGGCTCAGTTTTTCTTAAATTTTTCCTGAATTCTTATTTTTTGTATGTTTTGAACTAGTATTGTTATATTAATCTTGAGCTTGAATGGTGGAAAATAAAGCATAAGGTTGATTAGGGGTGGTTTTTGTTGTTTTTTTAACACAATTTGAAAATTTAGTGGTATATGTGACTAAACCTAAAAAATACTTTCCATAAATCAAAAGATCCATGTGTCACCTTCAAGAGATTAGCAAGAGAAATACAAATGTGCAGAGCATTGAATCTTGCTAAGTTAGCTGAAGAAACATACTGAGCTTCAGAAGTTGTTTCAACATTGCTGCTTGTGCTAAAAGTTTGTGTGGGAACAGCACGGAGGGGACAAATGTGCTGAGGCATGTGTCAAGATACTTCAGTGTAAATGCAAATTTTCCCTGAGGCAAAAACAAACTGCATATGACACGTACAGGGTAAATGGAATAAACTATTGCTGAAACTTCTTGTAAGCATGACATATTTCTACATTTATAGTCTTGTGTGTGTGTGTGTTTGGATTTTTTTTTTTTGAAACTTAAGTGGGTTAGCTACCACTTCTCAATGATATTTCTGCACTGTCATCAAATAAATGCCACAACCAATTATCTCCTTAAATTGCTTCGGTTTCTTGTTTGTTATTCAGCAGGACTAGGGAAGTTTTTTTTCAAAGCATAATTTGTGACATAACAGCATTTGAACTTCCAAAATGGGTAGTGGATCAAATCCTTTTTTTTAATAGCATTAGCATTTAGATGCTAATATTCCAGTATCTTTTATGATACCAGTACATGACCTTAAAATGTTTTATTAGTGTTTTCATGTTATTTGGATTTTGTGTTTTCTCTAGGGATATGAAGCAGTTGCTCAGAAGTTTGCATCTATAAGGAGAGTACGAGGTGATAACTATTGTGCTCTCAGAGCAACTCTGTTCCAGGCACTAAGCCAAACTACCCAGTTACCAAGCTGGCTGCAGTGTGAGGATTTTACTATGGTACGTGTCAAACTGATCTGACAGTAGAGGAATGTTGGTTCTAACCTCTTGGATAATTTTATGATCTCATTTCTCTATTATGCTATATATGCTCACTTCTCAATATCCCTTGAATTGCGAATTCAATATCCCTTGAATTGAGAAGTGGTAGTGTTCAGGTTTTTTTGTAGGTTTACAGTGATTCTTTCAACTTGGAATTGAGTTCAGGTCCCCTTAGTTTCCCGTTTATAATGTATAAATGTTACTATAGAGCTGACTGTAATGTAATTTGTCTGCCCTCATCTTGCCCTCTTGGTTTCTTTTTACTGCATGTAATATGGCAGTAAAAGGTTTCCCACAAGACAGCTGGTAATAAAAAATATAGGCAAGTTATTCTAAGCACATTTGAAAAAAACCCAGCTTTTCAAAATTATCATATATATTTTTGTGTGCCGTATATGGTTTCTCTAGAAAGTGGATTAAGAAATTGGATGCTGTAGGGTTTTCAGAATGTGTGTATTACCCATGTCTTAAATGTTACTTAAGTGTAAGAGTAACTCCAACCTGACATGAAGAACAGTTCTT
The DNA here is from genome assembly GCF_034638445.1 of Ciconia boyciana. Lineage (NCBI taxonomy): Eukaryota > Metazoa > Chordata > Aves > Ciconiiformes > Ciconiidae > Ciconia > Ciconia boyciana. The sequence continues at coordinate 82,417,698 of NC_132935.1, forward strand.
ATGGAGCATTGATGGATAAGCAAAGCAAGGTGTCTTATTAAGAGTAGAAGAAGAATATTCCAGAAATTGTCTTGTGTCAACAAAGTCTATTTGGTGATACCAGTGAACATGGAAGAAACATGTAGGAAGCTGCCTGTACAAAAGTGGCCCACTTCAGGGGAGCAAGGTTCCAGTTGTCCAGGTTGCTGCTGGAAATGTAAATGATGAATGTCTGATGCAGACTCTGTGTAGGCTAGCAGTCCAAGTAGAATCACACTGCTCGTACTATCTTTCTGTATAACTTTAGAGGCCATCTTAAAATTTCTCATTGTGGTCACTATCATTGTTAAGTAAGCTCCTGCTCATATGTTTTTGTAATTACTGATAAAAATATTTCTATGAAATGTTCCTTACTGCAGCAGTAAAAAGATTTCCTTTTTATAAAAAGAACATTCTCCCAGCTGACAACCATTGCCACATTATCGAACTATAGAAGATAGTTTCCCAGTGCTCCTTTAAAGAAAGTGCAAGCTTTTTAAAATGGTGTATTTTGCAGTTTTTAATGATGTTCACCTATTTTTCTTCCTACTGATTTATAGAGGAAAATGTGTCCTATGGTAATTGACTTTTTTTGGAAAAGGTGTACAAGTATAAATGATTGAAATGATAAACTGTTAATGCATCAAAGGAGAAGGCATGTAAGAGAAATGTGTGTGGTGACAGCTAGCAGTATAACTTTAACAAAGGGTGGTTTTGGTTTTTGTTTTTTAATTTAAAACGGTGTTTAACATGCACGTTTCTAGTTGTAGAAGTTACTGGCATATAATCTTTGATTATTTAGTTCTATATGTCCAATTAGCATAGGATGCCAGGCTGGGTTGGGGGAAGGTCTGTCTATATCTGACAAATACTTGGTTGCCATTAAAGAGAACATATTACTAATTTGGAGTCCTGATAAAACGAAAACTAGCTGGTAATGGCTGATGGCGTATATGCTGCTCTAGCCAAATATTTAATTCATTGAGAAACACAAGTTGCTCTTCCAGTTCTAGCGGTAAAATGGGTTAATAAATGAGGGTAAAAAACTGGGCATACAACTGCCAGGATGTCCTTCAAGAGAAGTGTAAAAGCTCTTAACTGAGGAGGTGTAGCATGTGAGCAGTAAAAGAGGCAGTTCTGAGGCTAAAATATGATCTGATGCAGCAACTAATTCCCAAGTTGCTTACTTCTTTATCAGAAAACCAGTCCCATAGTGTTTTAATTATTCACCCTGAAAAGAAAACGCAGTTTGTGTGTTCTGGACTAAGTAGTTCACACTCCACCAAGACTTCTGGCTTATCTGGTAGATGTCATCACATCTTTAACCTTCTCTTCTGTTGGTTCAGGGACACTTTCAAAGACAGTCACTGTCATCTGGTGCTGGAGGGTTTTTTCTAATAAAAAAAAAAACCAACAAACCAAACCCGAAAAGCCATGAGTAACTTAAAGTGATTAATTTTTCCAGTGCTTATGTATTAGATCTGGAAATAGTAATAGACCAGTATTCTGACTGTTATCCAGCAAGTATTATAAAGAGCCAGTTGTGGTCATCTTAGTACGACATCTGTTCAGAAGAACATACGAGGGATTGTTTTAAGGTGCAAAATATTTTAAATATATATTTTCTCAATAAAATAATACTGTGCAAGTTAGTGGCTTTTCCTTTCAAGATTTTTGACTTAAGCTGCCTTCTCTCAACTTCCAGCTTCCTGAAAACTTGCTGAGCAAATATGACTGGATCAAGCAGTGGCAGCTAAAACAGAAACTGGGCAGGAAGATGGGAGAAATAAGTGATGAAATTAAAGAATATTTAATACTTCTAAGGAAAAAGGTTGGAAAAGTATTTGTTTATTCTTGGTCACTTGCAAATAAGAAAAATGGGAAAGATTTTTTGAATGTGGTGCATTTAGCATAAGGATGCTTTCACTAGTGAAAAAAGTAACTTTTCTATATGTATACTGCAAAAAAACCCCAAGAAAAGAATGTCTGTTCAGATCTGCGGGAGTTTTCTAGTCTTCCACTGCTTGCATTAGCCTGATGCTGGAATTAATTTGTAAGCTCTGCAGAAAACTGTTAGTTAGACAGGTTTCAACAAAGAAATTAATGTAACAGAATTAACATTTTGCCTCTGTTATTTCTTGTATTTATTTGAAGGAATGATGTATACTATGGATAAATGGTGTTGCTACCTTGAACAGGTCATGGAAAGAAAAAAAAATACAGTATAATGCTGAAGTAATTTCAAAGGAGTAGTTTTTGTTCTATGTTTATACGTTTTTATTCTAGGTTAATGTAACAGGAAAATGGTTGTGCCCTTCCAGTGTTCGTAGTATATTATCTAGCCCCATCTTCCCTCCCTTGAAACTCTGGAATCCCTATTTAAAAACTCTTCAGTTGTTCCTGCCTTACTGTGTATGCATATTCTCTTTTTTTGAAGGCTTTTAAGAATATTTTAAAGGCTACATTCAAGCAGTTTCTGAGGGTGGGAATGAAATACGCATTCTGAGTAACTGAAATGTAAGAATATGAAGGATGTAGGATTTATGATACAGGAAACAAACAGGTTATTATCTTACTGCTTATTGTCCCATGACAATATTTGTTTTGCTGCCTTGCAACAATTCCCAACACCCCCATCTTTTGCTTTGCTTAAGGACTAATTTAAGCAAAATCGGACTAATTCAACTTGACCTTGGTAGGACTGCAGCTGTGGAAATATTCTTGAGTGTTTTTAAAAAGTCACAAAGCCCTTCATAAATTAAATTCTGAGTGCCTATGCTGTGCATCTGACAATTCACAAGTGGCTTTTTGCAGATCTTGCACGGTGATGGCTACTGATATATGTTGTGTGCGGTGTTTTGGTTTTTTTTTATAGTGGAAGAATATAAGTGAAATCAAGGGTCCTACTGAGAAACAAGAAGCCTGTGATAAATTGTTTAAAAATGAAGAGGAGGAGTATAGTCTCTATGAAGCACTGAAATTTTTGATGCTTAACACTGCCATTGAATTATACAATGATGATAAAAATGGAAGGAGAGTTCCTGTCTTCTCATGGTTACTGTTTGCACGGGATACATCTAGCAACCCTTGTCAGTTAATGCATAATCACTTGAATCATATTGGTCACAGTGGAGGCCTTGAACAAGTAAGGAGAGATTGTTTTTACAGTGTTATTTTCCTGTTTTGGAGGTTTTCATTTCAGGTGGTTTAAGAAATCATCCAGCTTTTGTCTGGTCTTTAATTAGAAAAAATATAGTAGAACTGTGTGCCTGTAGAGTCTGTAAAGGCCTTCCTTTTAAACATTGACTTTTGTGTGGCAGCTGATACTTAGGTAGCATCATTCTCTGGAAGTATCGTATTCTATTAATAGAAACATTTGTATTAGTCTCTTAATTGTTAGCTTTTATCATGATATTTTTTAAAAAGCTAATACTCAAATTATGAAGAGAAGATCATGTGTAGTACATATACTGGTTGAATTCTGATAAACTGATGACAGTTACTGCCTTATATGTTGCAGAAATTATATGCATATCAAAAAAAGCCCCAAAGCAAAACGTAGTGGTTAATGAGCTGAATAGTCTGAAAGATTTTGGAACATCCATTTAAAAAAATCCCATTGAATATGTTACAAGTGTGGTACTGCAGTTAAATTCACTACTTGATACTAGAAATAGGGAAGTATTAATGTTTTGTTTGTGTTTTAGTTTAAAAATCTGACAACTATTATAGATGAGACAGGTTGCTGGCAGTGTTAAATTAGCTGATTACTTGGTGACTTTTTTGCTGCCTAGTTTAGTAAGTAATGTTGCATATATTTGTGCTGACTAGATTGATTTATTTTAGTGATATTCTTTGGAAATTGTTATTTAGAACAGGATATGCTTGTCACTATAGTAGACAAGATAGGAGCTGGAAAGTCATCTTTCTCTGAATTCCTTCTGATGTCAACAGGCTTTGTAAGCGCTTTCCATCTGCTTTTTATTTGGCTACAGAGTTCAGAGTACCCTCTAAGAGAGAAAGGATCAGCTCCTGAAACCCATTCTTGTCTGGTTTAGTGACTTAACGGGATGAATACTGATATGAGAGAATGTCTTTCCTACCTGTTTGCGGCAGTAGGGAAGTGGGATTCTCTGTATAAAGCAGCTTTTCTTTAGGACTAATATCCTACTATGCCATTGTTTGGTCTGAAGAGCTCCATGTTAAAGGCATGGTATCTTAGAGGTATTTGTGCGGCAAGTTAAGAATGGCTTGAATGATTGAGATGCTGAACTAGAGATTCTCATGTATACGCATTCTCATTTACTCTTCTTCATGTTTTTTTCTTTGAAAAATTACATGCGATAGGTATTAGTTTAGTATTTTTATGAGAAATATCTTGTAAAAGGTATGTTTAATTTTACACATCATATTTCTGCTTTTTTCCAATGTAGGTGGAAATGTTTCTCCTTGCTTATGCTCTGCAGTATACCATCCAAGTGTATCGACTGTATAAATATAGTACTGATGAATTCATCACACTTTATCCCAATGACCCAGAGGAGGACTGGCCTGTGGTGACTCTCATAACTGAAGATGACAGACATTATAATATTCCAGTCAGAATGTGCCAAGAGACTATGCTGTAAACGAGTGATTTTTGGCAGACAAACCTGTGCTGCTTATTGAGGTTTCCAGTGCTATTTTGAAACAGGATGGTGATGAAATCTGCATTATTAAATCTACAACTTTAAATCCATGTTTCAGAAGTTTACATCTGAACTAAAATATCAAATAAGTACTAGCTTAAAGAGTAAGAATTTTGCAAGTATGGCTTTTGTTGCCCATAAAAAAAAGGAAACTTCTGCAATCCTTTTTTTTTTTTTGAAGGGCTTGCTCTGAATAGGAATGCAAAAACTATAGATTTACTTATTTTAAGAAGATAGGTGAGGCTCTGTGGTAAGACATGAGCTGACCTTCTGCTCCCCAAAATAATGAGTTAATGATGAATTGAAATTTCTGGAAAAGTAAGCTGGCAGTGTCCTGACTGATATTTGTAATGGTGCTTAGAAGCAATTTGTACAAATCTTCGGTCTCAGGAAGCAATGTAATTCTTTTGCAGTTGGAATTTAATGCCTGCCGTGGTTTACACTATAAGAGAGATGTTATTTAAAGTTCTCTAATGCTTTGGGGTTTTTTCCAACATGAATGTCTCTTTTTAGAAGCCAGTTGTCTGTTACACTGAAAATTAAGAGCTCTTCCCCTTTCAACACCTTGAGAGGATTATGGCAAAGAGACTTGATAATAAGGGAGTATAAAAGTTGCTTGTTAGCCGGTCACAAATTCAAAACCTACACAGAATTCCCTCTTTGGTTATGGTAGCTGATAGGAGATAACCATGTGCCCACTAACTTCCATGTCTATTCATATTACTGTTCCATGGGCAGCTGCTGTGGAGAACATCAGGATTTTAACTTGTCCAGGGAGTGCAGTAGATGGAAGTAAACTTCTGGTGCAACTTCTCCACTCTTGGGAGGAGTATGTGGGAGGTTCTGTTTCTGTTTTAGAATTATTCATTATGCTATAAATTGATGGAATACAGAATATATCAGATGCTGGGAGTGCCAACATGCCTAAAAATAATTAAATAATAAAACCTTCACCTTTAGCTTAAAGTGGAGGTATGCCAAGAGATGATTCTCGGAACAAGAGTGTGAAAGTTGATTTAAATGAAATGCTGGTCATACACAGATCACTTGGCTTCTCTTAGAAGGCCTTTTTATAGAAAAGGGATAAGATTATAACAAACTACTTTTCATGCACATGTTCTGGAGGAAATGACATGCAAAACTTCTGGCATGCAAAACTTCAAATTCTCCTGTCTTGTTCTACTTAATTTGTTAACTTTTATTTTATTGTGAAAGGTAATTACACAATGAGAGTGTGTATTCACTGTGTTCTAAAATGTGTTTTAGACACATCTTAATGAGGTCTGTCGCGTACTCAGTGTTATATTTACAATGTTGTCTTTGCCTTTTAAAACAACTAGTTTGATCTGTTACTGAAAATTTCTGGGAGCTACAAGGGAATACAAATAAACCAATTCATCTGGCAGTATTTTGTTTCTTGTTTTATGCTCCGTTTTCTCTCTAGCTTTATATTTTTGAGTTTTTAATTTTGAAATCCTTGTTCAAGTTAGTTATTTCTTGAAAGCTGCAAAGCATAGTAATGTATGTAAAACAAGTAATTATCAGCTTGCTGCTTGCACATGGACAGCAAAAAAATTTCCCTGAATTACTGTTACCCAAGTAACGTTGCAGGGGAAAGAAGAATAAATTGGCTTTTGCAAGTCACTGAACTCTGATAGAAAAGTTGTAGTTATGATTTAAATAACTGAAATTATTTAAATCTTGATGTCTTCTAATTGTCATTCTTGACATTAATCAACTTTACACCTCTTTGAAAAAGACCTCTTTGTCATACATTTAGAGCAGTGGCTCTTGAATGTATGATACAAGCCTCTAAAGCAGAGGCTATTTAAGGACCAGGTTTGCAGCTATTAGGCATGTAAACAATTCACGTAACTGGCTTGTCTATTGAAGTGAGAAGTGCAGGACTGAGCACAAGGTATGTGTGCACCTTAAGCTATGTATTGATCCTACAGAAGTCAAGTAATGAACAGTAGAAAAACTGATGTTGCTTTGTATTTTCCATCTGTATTTTGGAGATAAGCAATGAGTCTGTACTGTGGTGTGCAGGATATTGATTTAACTTAAATATAAAATTGGCAGCTGACAAATTTTCATCTAGACTTATACAATGGATAAATACTGCTTTTTCTGTTGGGTCCCCTCCTCGTATTCTACTGAATAAACTGAAAGAGTCAATAAATTAAATGCAGTGGAAGTGAGGGATGGAAAAGGAAGAGGAATAGAGGTCAAATCAATTCTCTCCCCCTCGATGTCCATGAGTCTTACGTGTGAATAAATTTATAATAGCTGCTGTACTTCAAGATCAACCTACTAAAGGAAGCAGATGCTTTACTCAACACCAGGCATACTTGTTAGGTACAGTCCAGATTTTTAATACTGTAATATGTGAGCTCCTAGGAGTTAGTAGAGATGAAGAAAGTTCACTCTGTTGTACTTAGTGTGCTTTTTGTGCAAAAAATACTTCATCCGCTTTAGGCCCATCTCTTATCCCTACTTTAATGTTATTGTTACATCCAGCTTCTGCCCTTTTATGCCTTTTGGAGAAGGAGGCGCATATGCGTTGATTTCTTCAGAACCATTTTAGCATACTCTCAGGTATTAAATGGAAACATCCTGCTTTCTATCATAGTGCTTTGACTTGGGCTATCTGATTGCTTTTTAAAAAGCATTTAAGTATGTATTTTTCACTAAACAAAGCTGTGGTATACACAAGGCTTTTATTTTGCCTTTCTTCAGTCTCCTAGTAAGAAAGATGTTACAAAGCTAACCGATGCTTAATCCTCCAGTTTCCTTTCTGTTGGTGGAAGCATACAGCAGAAGTTCTTTGTGTGAAAGAAAACAGAGGTTTGGGTGATCTTGCAAGGCTGGGAAGAGGGGAAGAAAATGGCATTGTACAATGTGGGAATCGTTGGCTGTGGGTGGAGAGATGTGCTGAGCTGGAGCTGCAGCAGGCAAGGTAGCAAAGCTTAGGCTGGGTATGGCTCTGAGAAGCTTGTGCTGGAACCAGCCTGATGGTGCCCTGTGGGAGCTCACCCCAGAACCCAGCTGCCCCGGGGAGGTGCAGGTGTGTTTGGTTCAGGACTGTAACTTATTCAGATAGCTGAGTCAAAGCGTGACCAAATCTTGGCCGAGTTTATTTTTGTGTGACAGCGACAGCCCTATCATCAAAAACTAGTGAAGGAGGGTGAAGAGCAAGGTGGGAACTGGTATGTCACCAGAATGGCGGACATGCTCACATATCCCATTTTAGGTGTTAAAGGAAGCGAGGAGAGGGAGCTCTTGCATTGTGCATTGAGTGCAGGGCTCAGTTTGTGATCTCATGTCCCTAATATTTAATGGTGTCGGTTGTGCAGCCCCTGCATCTTGACTTCTGGACATAATTGCCATTTGTTCCCCCAGTACACTAGCTGGCAGGATAGGACTGGGAATGTTTGAAGATGGTCAAATGTACTTTATGAATGCTCCCTTTTTTGGTAACGGTGGAAGGCGACAAGCGGCATGTTCTGGAAGCTTGCCGCTAGATGAATAATTGTGCTATGACATCGACTAATGTGCTTCAAGCCAGACAGATTCAAAGAATATTTCCATTTATAAATTTATTGAGGAGGAGAACCTCAGCCTCTGAGAAATGGAAAGGAAATGTTATTAATTCCACAGAGTTAAAAGTGAAATGGGGAAGGCTTAGCATGGTAGAGGCCTCTCAAGAAAGGTGGCTCTCTAGTCCCTTTTCCCCAGAGCATTCATCTTCTGCATGGGTGCTGCTGCGTTGCTCTTATTTCCGTTCACGACTTCTATTCCAGTCGGTGGGATGCCAAAAAAACACCCCGAGCTGTATTGAGCCATTGAAGAACTAGTCAGTACTGACTAAAAATTGTTTTATCAGGGCTGTCGGATGAGTACCGTGGCATGCTGAGGAAGGAGTGGCACCGAATGTGATCACCAGCTGCCTCTTCCAGAGGATTGTTTCCCCAGTTTGCCCCTTTCTGGAATTGTGGGGGGTTTGGGGTTGTTTTTTTTGTTTGGTTTTGGTTTTTGGTTTTTTGGGGTGGTTTTTTTTTTTTCCCCAGACACCTGCCCACCAGGTCTTTGAGGGGATATATTTCCTTTGGGCTACTGCAGCAGACAGCCGCTGCAGGGACTGTAGCAGGTAGCCTCTGCACATGCTCTTCAGCATCAAGCTTTTAGTCTGGCAATCAAGACCAGTCAGCCCAGGGATTTTTCATTTTTTTGATTAAAAAATGCAAAAAGATGCCTTACTTTGTATAATATTATGTAGGCTGAATGTGGAAGGTACAATTACTTTTTTTTTCTCTTGCTTTTCTAGAATCGGATAACTCTGCAAGTGTGTGTGGCTTGCTGGGATGGGACAGAATTTAGACACTCTGTTAGATCTGTTGTGCACCCCCCCATCTTTGATTTTAAAAAAAAAGAAAAAAAGAAAAGCTGCTATAATAATCATGAAACTGGTATCGTCCTTCTCAAACAGTCGTGTTGTGTTTCACAGAACATTCCCTGGAAATACTGACTCTGTAGCCTACGGCTGACCCCCGGTGCGTGCCCTTGGCGCTGGGCGGGTTGCAGAGGAGCGCGGGAGCTCTGGCAGCGGGGCCGGCTGTGCCCGCAAGTGTCCCTGCGGGCCGGGGAGAGCAGGGAGCCACGGCCCGGGCTCATCCGGCTGTGGGCACTTGGAGACCTTCCTTGCCCAGCCCCAGCGAAGGGCTCTGCTGACTTGTCGCTTCGCCTTGGTGCTCCAGCAAACTCAGCGCGCATTTCCCATACGTAAATAGCAGTCATGCTTAGTAATTACAGTATGACCAAAATGCTTTTCCTTCTGACCTAATGATCTCAAAAGAGCACGGTTTAGCAGCATCAGCTTACCTTTACAGACTCGTGTGAAGGGATACGCTAGTTAAAAGTAATGCTGCATAGGTAGATGAAAGACATTTCGAAGCTGTGTGGAACACTGTGAAAGGAAGTGGTAAGAGACTTGAGATTTTTTATCTCTTTATTTTTTTAATCTTTTTGAATATCAAATAGTTCATCTGTGTATATCTTGAATAAGAATCTGCTAGTAGGAGTTGAAATTTGTAGCAAGCAACCTCTCTTTGGTTTCTGCAGTTTCTCATTTTATGTATTCATCCAAACCTCAGTTGATGTATTGGCACATTTGAGCCTCCACAGCCAGACTGATTTCTGTAAGAGTCCGAGGCTTAGCTGAGCCATGTGGTGTGATTCTGAGCAGTGTTTATAGGATAGCATACTCTCTTTACACAAACACAAGGCTATAAAGTGTCAGAAATAATGTTTGTTGAGAAATGGTGAGGTTGGATTCTCAAATTGTTCAAGAGCAAATCAAACAACTTTAAAAATGTATAAATCTATTAGTTTCCAACCACATTTGCAGGTGTGCAGAGCATATTTTATTTTTACTGCCCTTATTATATAGGGCAAAAAAATATTTCTAGCTATAGATGTTTTATAAAGATTTAAAGTGCTTAGAAAAACAGAATAAACATGATAATAATAATCCTCTGTTACTGCCTATACTGTTGTTCCTGAATTGCTGAGATGACAAAAAATATTTCTAGCTGAGAGAAATGTATTCAGTGTAAAACACTGCATCCCTAAACTAATGGATGTAACTATAACAGGCTCTATCTTTGGAGGTGGAGCACTTGCTGGGCTGCTACCCTCTTCATGTTTCTGAATGTTTTCTGCATGTTATGATTTTTTTTTTTTAGCATGAAAGGTTAAGAGAATTAATTTATATTGAGCAAGGAAGATGTACAGCCTGAAGGTTTATGGGTCATGAGAGAACAGTGGCCATTTCACTCAAACTCTTGCTAGAGCCCCCTTCTTTGTGTGATTTTTTTTTTTTAAGTAAGTATAACATTAAGTGTAACATTTTGGCCTTTCTTTTACAGCAGATCTGGGAGTTTTGCTCAAAGAGTGGTTCCGCCAAGCTGAAAGTAACCACTTGGGTGAGAGCCTGCTTCTTGCCACTTCTATGGCAGGTTCATCTCTTGTTGCCAAAGTTCGTTTGCTGTGCTAGGGTGTAACGAACTGCATCGAGAGAGCACTTGCATTTAGGAGGACTGTGCTCCTTTCAGCAAGTCAGCAAGCAGGAGTTAACGGCAGTTTCTCTTCCCTCGCCTGAGCTTGTCTTTTGAATTTGTATTCCCTCAGGGGCAGAAGAACCAATAATAAAATTTCTTCTCTGGGGTCATCGTTGAGCTGCTTGGCTAAAAGGGTTGAAAAGAAAGAGGGAAGGGGATTTTTACAACTAAAATGACGAGAAAAAACCCCAAACTTCATGGAGTTAACAGTTTATTTCCCTTGCATTAAATAGCACTTGCACAGTGGCAGGCCGTGCTGTCTCCTGCTGTGTGTCTCAGACTCGTCTTCCATCCAGGCTGCCTAAGAAAGTCCCCAGAAAACACCCAGCTGGAGCATCCTTGGCCTCCTGCACCCCCTGCAGGTATTGCCACAGGGGGCTGGCGCATGATGCTTATGTACTAGCTTTTAGTATCTAATATTAATGTTACTTTTAGACTATCGAGTGGTTCCATGGTGTTCATTTACTGATGAGTCCTCTGTAGAGCGCTCTCCTTGCTCAGACGTGCTGGGGTTTGTCTCATCAAACCGTGCTACAAACAAAAACCCTCTTTTAATTAACCAAAATAACTGAAGGCCTTTTTAAAGGTAGTAGGTGATTGGAAACATTATTTAAAAAAAATAAGTTGGAGCAATGCTTAGGGCTGTTTAAAGCAAATCTGTGATGGCTTCCACAATCGCCTGGTTTGTAAGACACCCAGATGAAAAGTCCAGGTGCTACTACATCCCCTCCCCATCTCCCCACCCCATGGATGCTCCATTCCGACGTGTCTGCCTTCCCAGCAAGAAGATGGAAAACAGCACCAGAGGTCTATGCTCATGGACAATTCAAAGGAAATAAGGGTGTGAACTTTCCTTTGTGGAACTAAGATAAAAGCTGTAAGAGCTGCGGTTGTGCAGGCGGTCCTGTTGCACTGCAGGGACTACTTTGTCATCGGTGGGGCTTGCCACTGAAACACCCGGTTCTTCAAAGAAGTGCTGCACTGGATGATGTGTGAATTAACCACCCACTCATGGTAGGTGGGCTCGGCATGGAGCAATCCGTTTTGGCTGTAGGTTTGGGAGCACGGGCTCCAGCTGCTGGGAAAATGCTCCTCTGCTCAAGAGACATGGGAAGATGCCGCACCTTTTACGTCACCTGGAGGAAGAAGGCTCGCTTTTTCACAGCTACAGACCAGCCCATATAGAGAGTTAATTACTGCTTGACTTTCTTCTAGGTAGTATCTTCCTCAGCAGCCACTCCTAGGCTTTGGTTTTCCTCTCTGCAGGCGTCTCTGCCATGTCGCGGGGACTGGGAGAGCGTTCGCCATGGTCGTCCGACACCTCGCTCAGAAGTGCTGTTTCAGACAAGCCCAGCCAAAAGATCATGGCGGTGCTTTTGCTCTCTTTGTGCCCTCCTTCTGTTAGTTTCGGGATTCTTTGCCTGTCTGTGGTTACGAGCCCTTTTCTGTTCCTCAGTGCAGAGCACATCTTCCTCCAGCAGCATATACGCTACAGACCTCCAGCCAAGCCGTGTTCTCCCACCCCTTCCTCCCCCCTTTATTACTGATTATTAGACACAAAAGCAAATGCTGTGCAGTGCCGTTGGGAGCTGGAGGGTTTCTGTCTGTGGTTGAGGACTCTCTCGTCTGAGGTCTATGTGTGCTCTTTGGGGAAATAAACTGGATTATATTTCAGTATACCTCATCGAGGGAAGAGCTAATTGTCCTCCTTACTGATGGAGGAACAGTCAGAGGGGGTCTGCTGATGGGAGAGGAGGGAGGGAGGGAGAGAGAGGAGACTTTCAAGACTGCAAGCAAAGAAGGTGAATTAATAATGCTATTTGCCATCATACTGCATGTCTTCCTTTTTACCTGCTTACAATCTGACCCTTTCTTGCTTCAAGAGAGAGAAATAAAGCCTACATGGTCCCTGAAAGAGAAAGCTTAGTTTGAGAAAGTCAAACTCACCGCATGTGACTCTACACTTTTTGGCCTTGCTCAATCTGCTCAACATGAAGCAGTGTGGCCGTAATCCTCAGACCTGTTTTCAAACAGGCTCTGGCCTTCCAAGCCATGGGGATGTTGGCTCACTTGCCCCTGCCCTCATGAGCAGGTGCGGAGGACCGGCAGGCACAGAGGCAGTATCTTTTTCTGAGCCCTATCTGAGCCCTTTCTTTTTTTCTTTTCTATTTTTTCTTGTCACGGCCTCCTGCCAGGCCAGCGCTCTCGGCAGGGAGAGCTGGACGAGGCCAGGCCACGCTCTTTGCAAGCGGCCATGGGAAGGCAGCAGTGGGTGCCAGCAGCTACCGAGCGTGCGCCTGTGAGCGCATAAGGGAGGTATCGTTTGCTGATTTAGATGCCCTAATTATATTCTTGGCCTTGCTCGGCATTCCTGGTCTCGGGCAGGAGTGTGACCAGACATGAGCCGATCCTTTCTCCAGCTGTGGGGACAGCAGTCAGTGGCTGGAGAGCGGGAAGGGGGAGCTGGACATGGCGAGAGCCACAGCCAGTTCAGGGGTCTCCGAAGGCCCCCTGCTCTGAGGGCCAAGAGAAACAGAGCTGCCGTTTTTCCCTGTTTCACAGGGAAGACGGGGCACACCCCATGGAGGCCGGGCGACCGCCGACCCCTGCACTGCAGGGGGGATGTGGCTGCAGATGCCGGGGGATGAGAGGGTGGTCAGGGAGCCCCACGGAGAGGAGACAAGATGAGGCAGGCAGGAACTGAAGGGCTGACAAGGCGTGGGGGACCCTAAGGCAGGCCAGGCTTAGGGATACAGGATGCTGGAGATGGCAGGCTGCCTAAAATGGAGAATACAAAACAGTATGTGAGGCAGTCATTTTGTGGGCTGGAGAAGCTGGACTTCTCTCTGAGAGCGTCGTCTGGATCTCTGCTGTGGGCCAGTGTGAGGAGAGCTGAGGCGGCCGAGTCCTGAGGGGTCAGTCGCAGGGATGAGCAAAGCCCTACCATCGTACCTCTCCAAGACCTTTTTAAAAACAGTGGCTGCTCAAGTGTTGCATCAGGAGAGACATTTAAGGCTGTGGTCCCATAGTCAGCCTTCTTGCTGGCTCTGGGTGTCTCAGATTCGGTCATTCAGGAGTACCCAAGGGACACATCGTTCGAAATAAAACACTAAACATTTTTGGTTAAGGAATGTTTTCACAGCTTCGTAAGAACAGCTTTGGTGGCTTGCCAGATGGATGGATGAAGCACCTTCTCATGACATTGAGTTTGCCCTGCCCTGATGAGAATAATGCTCTCCTTTTAAATACTAAGTGTCTATTTAACAGGAATGATAGAAGTTCTACATTTGGTGTGGAAAAAGTATTCTGACCGTGGTATTTCCATATCAACAACACTTGGAGGCTTTGTAGAAATAAAGAGCTTGTCTTGCATCATTTTATGGATACCTTTGGATTTCATTAACTTCAAGTTAAGACCTTGCAGTTGGCAGCATCATGCTCATAATTCAAAAACAATTTACGTGTTGGATTACTTTCTCACCAGGAGGTATATTTTGCTTGTTCCAAATGAGAAGAGCACTTTAGACCATGTCAGATTATCAGAATTAATAAAACAGAAGCAATCAGAATCATCAATCATATGCAAACTGTTAGAACTTTACTTAAAGTAACTAGAATATGAAAGCTATTGGACAATATTGGAGCACAGATCCCCTCCCAAAGAAAGCATAGATCATTCTTTTTAACAATGCAAAAACATACATCTCTGTTAAATACATAAACAGCACTCAATTTTAATGCAACACGTACTTTTATACTTTTGACCTTAGCAGTCATTTTAAAAATGTACAAAGTTTTAACCTTCATTGGTTTCTTCAGAGTTTAAAGAAAACCCACATGTTTAAAGCAAAGCAAAATGGTCATTAAAAAACCAAACCAGTAGCTTTAGCAGTGTCCAAAATACAGAAAGCAACGTTTATTTTGAGATAAATCAACTGGAATTCTACAAGTATGAGAGAAAATGATGCATGAGGTAACATTTCATTTAAAATCTAGGATCCCTGTACTGTAGTCCCAAACAGTGCTCTGGCTTGACACCCACAGTCCTTGCAAAATTGACTTGTTTAAGTAGCTGAGGATGGCTATTAGGCCCACTGCTTTGCATAAGGACAGCTTTATCCTGAAAGAAAGAATCTGAATCTGATACTGACAGATATTCTGAAAGAAACAAAAAACAAGTGATACCTCTCAGGTGAAATATGTATTTGCCTACTTCTCAGATTTACCTTCAAATTACAGAAATAAACTGAAAAAATGGGCCTTTTTCCCTACAGAAAGGTGTTTAGAGAATTTACCTTATTTCCAGTGCAACTGCAGCATGCCCTCAAGTGTGGCCAGCTACTGCTCTTGCCTCTTTCAGTGTTGTAAGCCTGCTGAGAACAGAACGAGACGTCCTGCAGAATACTCCGTGGTCAGAGGGTCAGGTGGGGAAAAGACGAGGCCCCCAAGCATCCTTTCCCCTCTTTCCCGAGTAAAAGTCTTCAAACTTTGGGCTGCCCTTTTTTAGGATGCTGCTTCCAGGTGCTACCCCCTGCTCCCAATTTTAAAAGTATTTCCATGAAACTAAAACCAAGTCAATTTTAGAGAACCCAAAGGCACAATTAGAACATGCAAATATGAATTCAATATTTTTAGGCATTTCTGTGGCGCCGTTCCCTGTAATATCCAAGCATCTTTCACCAGCATTAGTGAATTTTATCCTTATAGCACCTCTCTGAGATTGGAGAACCTGCTATCCTTGCAGTATTACTCCACAAATGGTGCAGTCTGACCTCACACCATATGGTCAAAGGTATCCTGAACCTCTGTTCAGAAACTGCGTCTCCCTTGAGAGACTTTCTGGGGGTTACCTCTACACAATTTGGTTCTCCTCCAGGATGATTTCCTGCTGTGAAGACAACATAGTCCTCATCTTCTGCTCTGGCCTTTACGTTTGCTCAGCCTTTGTAGTTTCTTTCTAGAGTGACCCTGTGGCTTGCCCTGCTCAAGTATGCAAAGATGGAGAGAGCAGGATGTGTGAAGCTTGCTTCTTTCTCCATCGCAAAAGGCATGGCAAAGTTTGCTGTCTTTTGTGCTCCTAGCACTATAAAGTTTGGCTTTATCTAGTAACTAGTGTCTAGTAACACTGCCCGATAACCTTTAAAGACCAGTGAACCTTTCACTAAAGATGATAAATGAAGGGGTTATGGTTCTCTCTGCCCACCAGTATGGTCCTCGCAGGGTAACGCAGTGCAGGGTGCTTGCGAAAGACACTTCAAGTCATTCATCTGCGGCCATCTCTCCCTCTCTCTCTCCACATACACACACTCACTCCTCCACACTCACTTGCTCACATGTGCTCCTCCTCGGGCACTCCCCGAAGCTTTCTGTGCAATATAGATGAAGCGAGGCTTTCTCAAAGCTTGCAAACACTGCTAGGCTGTGCTGCCCAAGCACCATTAAACACACTTCAGCCATTCCACCACACAGAGTCGCGTCCTTGGTCTCCAGTTTGGATTTCTGTGGCCTGTGGTAGTAGCATGTGCTGCCAGTGTTGCAGAACAAATAACACAAGCAGCATAGGAGGCTCCGACACTGCCTGCAATCCCAACTTCAAGTCCACCAGCAATGGGCAACGTCTATGTTTTTCTCTTCCTCCAAACAGCCAGCTCTGGGGACGATCACTGCCACCAGCTCACGCCCAGCGGTGGAGTGACAAGCCATCAAACCGCATCTTTCTAAAGGAGCTCTGTGCTTCCTGCCTCAAGCCATCTTCCCTCTCAGCAGACAAGCTCTGGGGTCCTCCAGCCATGCCTGTGTCTCTTACCACAAACCCTCCATAGGCTCCTGGCTTCAAGAAACCAAGGCGGAGGCAGCAACACCAAAAGCTGATCTAACATGATGGAGCAGTGAGAGCAATGTTCTGAAAGATCAAAACCTGACATGATCTAAGCTCGATTGTCTTTATGACGGTGGTGGGGGTTTCTGCCCAGTTTAAAAACACAGGTTGAATTTCCCATCTTGTGCGTTTGCGTTTTAAAAATATACAAGATATTGCAGGTAGATTTTTATTAAACCTAAAGTAAGAGTAGTGCACTTTGAACTACGTTACTTAAAGGGTGATTAGATGTATTTTAAAAAGCTTGTTGATGGTAACAAGTAAGGGTATGTCATCTACAAAAATGCATATATACCTTCAATTTTTCTGGAGGTTTTGCTTTTGCAATTTTGTGGTGCTTGCAAACTCTGTGGGTAAAATCAGTTGATCTAAGTAACCAGTAAACTTATTGCCTGTAGCCTTCCAATTGTTTCATTATAGCTTAGGAAGGATTTTTTGTCGATTGTAATAGGACACAAAAGCAGAGTTACATTAGTGCTGCTTTGGAGAGCAAACTACAAAGTTGAGCAATGCATCTTAGTTCCAGGCTCTGCTGTTTTCTGCATGTGTATATACACTTTACTTTCCACCCAGGCAGTATTCTCATTAAAAGTTAATGCAATTATTTTTTTCAGTTCTGCAATTTTTTTCTTTGCTTTTCTGTTGCTTTTGCTGAATTATGGATAAAGCTGTTGTTCCAATTTTAAAATACATCCTTTCCTAAGAGGGGATTTATATGCTCTCATTTGTAGATAGGCCAAGCTGTTTTATGACATTAAGGTAAGTATTTACTTTGCATTACCTTGATTACAAAGGGGAATTATCAGAAAGGGTAGCTTTTTTTTTAAATGCTGAATGATACACATGAAGAGAGATGGGAGGAAGCGGGTAATAGATGCAATTGCTTGCTGGTTTCAGGCGTTTTTGCTTAGAGAGTTAATTGAAAAAGTGCAGTACAGTACTCAAATATTTCATCTGCAGATACAATAGCTTATTTTTGCTTTGCCCTCCTTGTGGGCTCCCAGAGGGTGGGAGGGTACTTTACAGCTGGCTCTGCAATATGAAAGTTTTGTCATCAGCAAAAGAATCTGTGCAGCTCAGATTTTTGCTTAGGTATCTACATTGCAGAGCCCTAGTAGGCACTGTCTCTCAACCCTGAACCGAAAGCCTAAAAAAGGCAAGCAGTCTCAAGTCCCTTGAGATGCAGGGACCTCTCTAGGTTCCTGATTGAATCAGCGAACAATTTAGGTCAGAAGGGGACCGCGGGCAGTCATCTTATCGAGCCCACCCCCACCCCGCTCAAAGCAGGGCCACCTTAGACATTGGATCAGGCTGCTCCTGTCCAGCTAAATTGTAAACTTAATGGATTGTTCCTGTTAATCAGGCTCTCCAACTCATTAGGTTATACATTTAGTTGTGAAATATATGAAGCCTTGTGTTTCCCAGTGCTTCAAACTATTCTGCGCTGCTCTGGGGATGCAGTGCTAACTTTGCTGGAAAAGTTTGGGTCGTGGTCTTATGGATCATTAGAAAGTCACAAAGTGGCTGGAGTTAAGTAATGAATTTGAATTAATTCTTTTAATTCTTGACTTTAAATAAAGACACCCCCCCAATTCCTTCTACTTCTTGACTCTCCTTTTCAGCTTAGCAAATAAAAAGTAAAAAACAGTCCGTCAAAGAAAAGTTTTGTTGTAAGCTACTTTTAATCATGGCATTACTTGACATTCAGTCAGCATGACAATTACATTTTCCTTCTCAAAATGCCAACAGACAAAATAAGCCTAGCAGGAGCCTTAAGAAGAAAATAAGGAAACGTCTGAAGACACTGAGCTAGGAATGACAGAAAATAATGATGAGGTAAAACTAATAAATTGATTTGAGCAGTGACAAGTCTTGGTAATACTAAGGAAAACGTTCCCCTCAGGGTTACAAAGACAAAAGAGCACCTAAAAATAGACCACAATTCTTCTGTTTTACTGAAAT
Source organism: Ciconia boyciana (assembly GCF_034638445.1). NCBI lineage: Eukaryota > Metazoa > Chordata > Aves > Ciconiiformes > Ciconiidae > Ciconia > Ciconia boyciana. Next base: position 82,436,363 of record NC_132935.1, read on the forward strand.
AGAGGAGGTATCTTGATTATGAAATGCTGAGACTGAAGCTCACTCTCTAACCGTACAATTAACTTGCACAAGCTGCAGCCAAAATGCCCTTCTGTGTGAGTACGCGCTCCAAGCCAAGCTTAAGGCTTGGTCTCTCTGCCCCCATATTTTGTCTTTGGCCTTTTTGTTCAGAAGGTGCCAATTACTGAGAAGTCTGGCAACGGCTTTGCTGAGGAGTGCATCTACGCACCGACGATTGAACTTGGCTGCCCAAAGCAAATCTACACGAGCTGTCCAGACCTGAGCGGGGAGCCAGGGCTCCCCCGCGCCCCACGCCCTCCTGCTGCTCTGCAGGTCAGGACCACGCTTGGATCGAGTTTGCTGCTAAGCTGACAGTTCTGCCTCGTTTCATGACACTGTCTGGCTGCAACTGAATACAGTGTGTTGCAGGGCGCAGAATAAATTTGGAGCTCCTTTTCCCGCCGGGGCTCTGCCACGAGCCCCCACAGCCTGCTCTGCACCGCACACCCCCTCTGCGGGAGCTTGCTCCCTTCAAAAAATACGGTATTCTGCACTTGAATTCTAGTAAAAAAGCAAACATGAACATTTTATGGTTAAGCTGATATTTGGGAAATACCAATTTGATACCAAAATTGTTATAATTTTGTCTTTTGTTTAAGTAACGTTTATGCGACACTTCCCCAATGCCAGTTACTCAGAAACAGCAAGCTATGTAGTGCCTCCCCTCTGCACATTATAAAACCTGCATGACGGTTTATTTCTGCTTGAATACTCTTCTAAGATATTTCACACTCCTCTCTCAGATGGCTCCTCCACTCAGAAACCACACTACTTAGAAGTGGTGTCTTACGGACCCATTGCTCCTCATCCTTCAGTCCCTGTCCAGGGCAACTGAGAGGGAAATGGCAGCAGCCACACCTCTGGTGTTTTCTGCCCCTTGATTCACTCATCTCCACGCCATGCTGTTGTCTTTAGGCTGGATATACAATACCCATACAACATTTCCCCTTTCTCCCCTATTTCAGCTTACTGATCTAAATCATACTTTAACTTACTGGTACAAGGTCTGCTGAAAGGGTGTTTATTTACTCTTTTATGTAGCTTTAAATTGCAATTTTTTTTAAATAGCTTAGTATTAGTCCCACATTAAGATCATGTTTGGGCTTAAATCCTTGTTCCAATGAACTATATAAGGCTGAAATAAAAATGTCTGCGCAACACTCTCCTATACACACCCATATGCATATACATAAACATATGCATGGCCTTACAATACCCTAATGCCTATTGCAGCTATGCTCAGATGACACCCATCTGCACTCAAACCTGTGCTGATCATGCCACAACCACAAAATCTCAGTGAGACGGAACCAATACCGCTGCCTCTCCATACCCTGCACCGTCCTGCATTTTGCCAAGGATGCCAGCGGCGGGGCCAGGATGCTGGAGCCACAGGACGCCCCGTTCCCATTGCCACCTTGCAGCCCAATGCAAAACTATGCCCGGTGACTCCGAGCGCCTGGGCCTGAAAGCATCCTTTCTCCCTTCTTTTTAAACACGAGGCGCCATCCCACAAAAGAAGGCGCTCTCGCCTTCAAAAGGTTTCTGTTCACGCGTCGTGGCCTGCCCTGAATCGGCTGCATTCATCAGCTCGCCCTCCGTCTCGGGCTGCTCCCTCTCTGGCTGCATATTCAGCAAAACACCGAGCAAGAGCCAGATATAAATCTCTCCCGCTCAAAGGAAATATTTAGCAGCAAAATGAGTAGAAAACAAAAGACTTCTCTGTTACTCACCCAATCCTCTCACTCAGGGTGGCTCTATCTGACAAGCAGGCAACTGGGCGCTCCTGCCTGGAATGGCTGTGCGAGGGGGACGGGGAGCGGGGCTGCCCCACGCCTGGGAACCCGCTGCTGCGCCCGAATGGCCTCAAGCACTGGCTGGGAAACACAGAGCCTTTTCCATCAAGTCCACTACTTGGTAAGCGTGAGAGGGCTGCTTAGGGCAGTGAGGGGGAAAAAAACCCCAATGTTTCCTGTTAAGTCTGTAAAAGGAAAACTCAAGACAAGTTAACACAATTTTACGTACGTATTAAAAGCTGAGGAACGTTAATCCACAGCTTATCGATGTTCTGCTCTTATTTCCTGCTGTGTGAGCTCTTCTCCCATAGTCTGAAATTTAAGATGTAGGATGCAAATCAACTTTGTTCCTCTTTTTATTGTAACTTCGACTGTGTAATTCAGTAATTCTCAAGAAAGTCTGGAAAGGTCAAACCTCCACGTGAATTCAGAGATGACTGCACTCTGGCTCTCCGAAGCAGAAACCTAACAGGTTTCTCTTGGAAAATATTTATCAGAGAGATAGAAAGCAATTTCATACGCAATAACACAAGAGACAGCTAAGCCATTTTACAAGATCTCAGGAAAGTCCTTTTGGGAAGGAAGAGATGCAGGACAGGACGTGCACCAGCATCTGCCTGACAGAGACACTGGGACCAGTAACGCTCTGACTGGGGCTTCAGCCGAGGAGGACGGCTGCCCTGCTGCTTCACCAGCCCAGCTGAATTTGCCACCGACCGGGAGTTGGAGCAGTGAGGTTTCAGGTGGTCGCTGAAGCTCCTGACAGCGTTACCCAGAAGCAGAACCAGAGGCTGCCGGGGACAGGGCGCTCCTTGGGCACGCACCGTCCCGCTGAGCAGCCTGCCTGCCCATCTGCGAGTGCCCAGGCCAGCACGAGGGGTGGTTTGGATTTGCTCATTGCAGAAAAGTCAGCGCGTTTTTGTTAATCCAGCAGAGCAACATAAAGAAATAGGCGACCCGCAGGAAGCGGAAAGAGATGCGATGCACGTGTCCTTATATCACTGCTTGAGTTCTTGCCCAAATCCCACCACTCCTGCGCTCATTTGGTATCTTGCAAAGTAAAGGACTATTAAGTATCACCCACACAATTGAAAATTGATGTTTTACAATACCATTAGTTTAGTTCTGTATGACCAACAATTCAGTTTTCGCTATTTGTTCATCTTCTGTCTAAAGCAAAAGCTTCAGTGTTTCATTTAATTTGTTTTCGAATTTTTACTTTTTGGTGTAATTATTACCTTGAAACCTACATCAGTAATGCTCAAAATTCTTCAAAAATACTGCTGTTTGAATTTTAGTCATGTACCAAAAGAAATATTACACAAAAATATTTTCTGGCTTTACCTCTACAGTTCCTGAAAAACTGCATCTTGTGGACTTGGATACAAACGTACCGGAGAAACCAAAACCACATGAATAGAGAAGACCTCAAATGGCCACCGTGATCTGTAACAGTCTATATACACGTTATATACATATGACTGTTTGAGAGCCTGTATTAATGAATGTGTACAGTCTACATACTGCACAAAATCCATTTGTCTGAGGGTTTTTTTTTTAAATCTTTTTTTTTTTAAACTACCGTCAGAAATGAGGAGAACAACCTTGTGGTGGCACAGAAAACGTGTGGTTACTGGACTTAGTCTTACCCTCCTAGTGCCACTGCTCATTAATCATGAACTGATTTTGCAAATCTGCCATTCAACACAATACTTTCTACATTTTTTCTTATTGCATTTGTACATGTAACAAATTGGTACAAATGTTTACAGCAAAATGTAAAGTTCATTGATATAATGCCTTTCATGACAGCCGTAACTGGTTACTAGCCAACTCTGTAGTTTTTTAGAGACATTTTTAGCTGAACTTGGAAAAATAGGAAATGTATTGTAGCTTAAAATAAATGTACATAATATACAATATACATATTTATACACATGTGTATGTCTACATACACATATATTGATATAACATTTAAAGTAATGTTTAGTTTTGATCAGTTCTCCGAGTGCTGGGACTACCTGGCAAATAAATCTAGAAACAGAATTTGTCCACAATTAAATAATTATTTCCACAACTTAGAAAAATATACTTTTACTAAATAAGGTTTAAATTAACTGATTTATGGATATAGCATGGAGGGTAACGGTTTCCAGACTCTGGCATGATTCAATCTGAAAGAACCCAAGCTACAACAAACCGGTAACGAACGCTGCCCCGCAGCCAAACAGAAGAGCACAGAAATACAAGCTGCTGCTGCAGCCATCACCAGTGGCACCCAACCCCTCTCTGGTTCGGTCACCTCTTATATAGGCTTCATTTCCACCCGACACAAGTCACCCACCCGACCTCACGCTCTGTTATTTAAGGCCCACTTCAACCACAACCACACAGCACCTGCCGCCTTCTCCAAGTACAGCACTCACTGATTGATGTGAGCAGCTTCCCACCACCACGCAACCCTTGCCTTGAGAGCTAACGTATAATCAAGGGCCCTAATTCACGACTTGGAGGACCGCCAGTACTTGAGCTTCACCATGTGGATTTTGATCTACTGCATAGGTAAATATATTATAGCAAAACATACATATGTGTGTGTGTGTATGTATATAAGTATATATACATATACACACGTGTGTGTGAGTATGTGTACATCTCTATATAAAAAATTTCATGGAGCTATGTGTAGTAATGTGATATACCATGGTATCCTGCACACGTTATCTGATTTTTTTTTTTTTATATATAGGCACCAGAAATAAGAATATAGAGCAAATCAACCTTTAAAAATGAAAGTTAAATCAGTGGACAAGAACTTTGGTAAAGCTTGTCAATATTTATTTTTTTTTTTATTCAAATACAGTCAAAGTCTATCAGTTGCCATCACCCTCTTCACAAGAGGAAAGTGCATGTTTTTTTTTTCCTAAAGAAAATTATATGTAAGGTGGGGCTTAACGATTCAAGAAAATTGTGAATTAAATGTTTACATTTTCCAAAAGATTACTGTCTTTCTGATGGAATGAAAGCTAAATAGAGTTCTTGTCCCATGTGTATTTTATTTAGCATATGCATATATATATATAAATATATATATATGTATGTCTCCGTTTATGTACCTGTGTGTGTATATACACATCCACACACTTTTAACAGGAGAGAGGAACCTGTTTTTCTCCAGTTTGTGCGTGGAGACTTACACGTTCCTCCCTGTTTTGTACCCTGTGCAGTATAAGCTCTAGTGATGAGGCCAAACAAAAGGATATAGTTCACCATAGTATATTAGTTTATGTAGCAAAGTAATTTTCAAGCAAGTAAAATAAAGCTCTGTATTCCAAACTTCTTTTCCTTAACATTTCTCATAAAGAAAAGGAAGGAAAAGGAAAGAGGGGAGGGAGTAGGATTATGGCAGTAGCATTGAGCCAGTGGCACGCGTGTGTGTGCGAGTGTGCAAGTGTATGCACACACACACACGCACGCACGCACGCACAGAGAGCAGGGCTTTGGTTGACAAATGCAGATTGTCCAGAGAAGGTGGATGCATAAGTAAGGAAGACTCTACAGTGATGCAATTGTATCTTTTATGCTTGCATGGAGTGAGAAAACAAATTCAACTGGGAAAAAAAAAAGAAGCAAAGACCTCTTTTTAGGTCCCTCATCAGTGAGAGCATACTCAGTATGCTAGAGAATTTATCTGAAACCTTTTAAATCAAGGCCTCTTTATTACAAAAATAAAAATGAACAAACAAAAAAGTATGAGAGACGACAAGATGCTGAAGTGTCACTCCAATCGTCCCTGCAGAGAACAATTGCATCCCATTTATTATTCATTCTCTTCTCTCATTTCTACGATGTCTGTCATTTCCTCTGTGTGAGGCATGTCGGTCATTGCAGAGTCTTCACCTTCTGTAGCTGCTTCATTCTCATTCCGTTTCTTTTTCTAGATTGAAACAAGCATTTGGAAACCTATCAGTAAGTTGTGCATGAACACAGTCCTGCAAACTTTGGGCACTGGGAGAAGCAAGGTGCCAGTAGTTTTTTTTCTTAGTATGTTATTAAGAGCTAGGATATTTGTGTCATATTCATGGCTTGTCACTAATATGTTGTCTTAACTTAGAAGGTTTCCATAACATTCCTGGGGCCCAGCTTTCTCCTTTCTAGCATAAATGCAATAATAGAGGCATTTCTTATGCTAAGCAACATCCAAAACAGGCTTCAGCATGACTGGAGGGAAGAGAGCATCTGGAATCTTTTACATCACAGACTTTTTACTAAAAAAAAAAAAGAAAAGCAAACAAAATATGAAAGAAGATAAGCTGCTCTAGGGAGGGAGACAGAGGTGGCAACCTCTCAACCTCTCAACCTCTCAAATGTCAAACTTCAGGAATTTTACAAGATTTGAGCATTCTGGCTTTTCTTGATACTGCTGATCCACTGTGAGCCCCCACCCCATCAAGGCCAAGTAATATTAGAGTATTTTTGGCTAGCAGGAGCAGGAGGGCATTCAAGAGTCCTATGATTCATCCAGGATGTCCTGGATTAGCAAAGCTAAGAAGCATTCAGCCCCACTACAAAACAAGTTGAAGCATCTGTTCCTTATTATCCATTTCTCAGCAGGCTGACTAGTTTTACAGAAAACACTTGTACAGCTGACAAAAAATCCCCCATAGGTATTATTGATTCAGCTGAGTTGGGCATATCAGAGTTTCAAAATTTTAGAAGTGTCTGCACAACACTTGATTTGCAGCTCTCAAACGCCGCCCACTTATTACCACTGTAGGTGAAAACAAGTTGGTATATACAGCTACTGGTTGGCTCCGCCACTGTCACATTGGCTGTTGAGACAATACTGTCAGCTACATACGAATTCTGCTAAGGGAATAAATCAGGTTGGCACAGTTATTATTACTACTACTTGCACTCATCACTGCAAAAAATTAAGCACCATGTCCCTGGCCAGAAACCTCTATGAGCTACTCCTGTAACAAACAAGCGATGAGGAGGTTAGTCCAAATAGATCTATGTTGTGAAACCACAGGCCAAGAACAGTCATTTCAGTGTCTACAGGTTTTACTCTTTGGTGCTCAAGAAAAACATGACAGACTAATCATGATAGAGATCAAGGTCTTCTATTTTCTTATGAACTTTGTACACTTTGGTCTACTGCCATGGCCTGCACTGTTAATACGTATCAAAACTGGTTTTAGTTTGCTCCAACATAAGGCTTTTAGATATTCAATCTTCTGTATTTTTCTGCTAAAAATAGAAGTGGTGGGCATCTTCGCTTGGCCTTTTGTAAGAAGTCTAATTTAAAAAAAAAAAGTAAATGCATAGATTACATTTTCTACTCCCATCCAGAGTCTTTCTGCACCATGGAATGATGTACACACCATGCCATTTCGGCTTGGAGTTGGGTCTGGTGCCTACACAGTACCTTGAACACATAACTGGAACGGCACAACATGCAGGTACTGTGATGTACCCAGCCACCTAGCCAATATTTATCCTGTGTTTGCCTTCATTTAGTGCAATATTCTTTGAAATCCATGTACCACTACTACTCTGCACATGCAGGATTGTAGCGTGTGAAATATGTAAAAGTATGTCTATGAGAAATCCTTGCCTGTTTAAGTATTTGTAAGCTCTTATCCTCTACTGCTGCAGGAGTAGATCTTGTTTTAAGCCACTTGAGATGGCAAAAAAAAAAAAGCAACTGTACTTTTTGTCCATTTTCAGCAGAGCTGGTTTTATAAAGAAATAAAAGCATACATATACATATACATATCCTAAGCTTGGATGAGTAGTTCCTATGTCTACATAAAGAAGCTATGTTGTACTATAGTAGCATATCTACAGTGCAAAACAGGTGGTGGTAAGGACATGATATCCATGATACACATGTTTTGAGGAGCAAGAGGTTTACGTCAGACCAGCATGTCCTAGTCTCATGGCCTGAATGCCCACTAGCAGTTGGAGGGCACTTTTTGGTTTTATTTCAACCCAAAGACTTCCCAAGTTGCACCCTCTTGAAACTGCATGGGGAAGCAAACCAAATTCAGTAAGTGGTGATGCATAACTGGGGATGCTGGGGAGTTACATTTCAAAAGTGTACTCTTAATCTGAACTAAAATCCACTATATTCATCAACTGTTTTCACCAGAGCCCGCAGAGCCCAATTCTTACCTGTTTCCGATAGACGTAACAGGCTGCGATTGCAACCATGGTGGATTCTCCTACAAAACCAGCTAGAAGGGATCCTACTCCCAGAGTGGCTCCATGAACTCTGTGGGCGGCATAAAAAGAAAGTAGTCATGGTTGTGTAAGAATGCCTGATTCATAATTATATTTCCACTGGCATATAGAATCAGTCTGTTGTTAGAAATATTTCCTTCAAAGACATAATGCACTGGCAAAAAGAATAACTGGTATTTTAAAGGACTGTTTTATGGCTTCACTGTTCACTGAGTTCTGAAACACAGAATTCAAAGTCTTGTACAGAGTGCTGTAGAACAGATTATTTAACTTATAAACAAGATATTCTTCCATTGGCTTTCTTAACAGTGCATTTAATAGAATGGAAATAACTTCCCTGTAGGATACTTGTTTGCCTCTCTGACATTTGCCTATTTTTTCAAAAGGGGCATCACTGTCATGCCTGCCTAGAGCAAAGTCACACTTGTGAATTTGTAAATGTTTCTTTTCCAGATATTGACACTATTTAGGCTTTATATTATGGTTAGTAGTTTGGGAAAATGTTCTGAGCTACCCAAATTCAGCTATTAAGTGACAGGAAACAGGAGTGAAGCAGAAAGCAAACGCATCAGCTCTGTGGAGAGGAGAATGATTTACCCCAAGTAAGGCAGCACAATGAGACTGGTGATGAGGACGATAATCCGCAGCACTGAGCTGGGTGCCAACACAAATGTCTTCTTTAGAGTCATCAGCCAACCAGTCAAGTGCGCTCTGACCGTCACTGTTCATAAACAGGGGAAGGGGAGGGAATGGGCAGAAAGGGAGGAAAGAGTAGTAAAAAAATATCAGTCATCTCATATGAAGTTTTTTCATGCAGAGAGCACTGTTCAGAAATAACCATGGTGAAACTTGGTTCTGGTAACTTCGCACACTGGGAAGCCCTACTAGAAATGAAGTAGATCTTGTGTCCAAATTGCTTTAATATACTGATTTTTGAAAAGACAAAGCGCCAGTTATAGACAGCAAGCCTTCCTGAGAGCTGTTCTCTTACAACCAATTTATTAGATGGTCCATTCTGTTTTCTTCATTAAAAGAATATCAGTTCCCTAAACAGAAATCATACCAAGGAAAATTTTCCCTCTAGCTCCTGTGTGGTCCATGGTATAACAGCTAGTCACAAAAAATGATATCTACATGTACCTATTCTTATATTTGGAGTTTACCTTTATTACAAAACTATCTTGTCATATAAGCAGAAAACACTAGATGATGTAGCTTTTGATTACAGAAGTCGGAAATTTTTTGAGGGGAAACATTTTGATTACTGCTGTCAAGCTTGCCTCTCTCTTGAATAAGGGCATTAACTTTTTTTCTAGATTTCTTATGCTGTGATGATATCTGAAAGTGCCACTGAGTCTGGCAGCAGAAGGGGAGACTAATGGAGGTGATGTTCCTGTGGAGCTGGTCCTAGATGCTATTCCAAACAGTTAATTTCAGTCTTGGCATGCAGGTATTGCTACTGCCATTCATGTGTGTGTTCTTGGTCAGCTACAACAGACAGAATTCAGACTTTTGACAGTCAGAAATCTGCCTAATGACAGACTGCTCTTACTGCAACATTTGTATCTTGACTACCGATGTAAATAGCCTTGGGCTACATCAGCTTCAATATAAAACACGTTACTTATGCTAGGCATGCATTTAGCCACTCTTGTATGTACAGCCATGCCAGACTCTATGACCACACCTCAAAGCTGGTTTGGTTTTGAGGTTACAGAGTTTTTATTTTCTTTTTTTTTACCTGGAACTGGAAAGAAGGAGAAGATGCGCAAAGGAACAACACACAGCTCTGCAAAAGCGAAGTCTACTCCAATTATGTCAACTAAAATCTTCTCTGACACATTTGGCGTCCAAAACATCACAAAACAGAGCTAGGAAGAACAAAATTAAGAAATGTTTGTATTTCAGAAAGGAAGCACAACAAAAGACAGGCCCTCCTGGTCTAAAACATTTGTTTACTGATGGGTATTTCTGGTATTAAATGAAGGAAGAAGATGGATACAAAGAATAAAAATACATTTGCTTTCCTACAGCATTCAGGGATCTGTAGCATGCAACAATTAAGGTTTTAATAATCAGTAAGGCAGCCATATTTTATTATTAACTTTAATCACTTTATTTAACTGTTCTCCTATGTTTCTGCCTCTTTGCACACAGACTGATGAAAGAAAATAACAAAACTTACATGTTAAGCAATAGTCCTGACTCAACAGTTTACGAAGCAGTCATTAAAAAAACCCCACACATGCATGCAAACCTAACAGAGTATTTGTTTGCTGGGCTTGGATTCTAACAATTCAAATATTACGGTTCAGTCTGACTGTAATCAAGAAGAAATTGGAGGGAAGGTTTTAAAAGGCTCTTCAGAGAGCCAGCCCAACCACCAACAGTTCTTGCCTTTGACTTAAGTTGAGGATGCTCAATGCTCCAAAAGTCAAGACCAATTTTGCTGTTCTCAATAAAGAGTGGAAAACAGATTCTCACTTCTCTCAAATCAATCAATCAAAAATATTGGAAAAGAAACAATCACAAGCAAAGTTCAGAAACAAAGTCAGAATTAATTTCCTTTACTTTGAGAAACATACTCAAAGCACTGTTTTGCAACAAATTAAAGACGTTTTAAAATATTTAAATGCAGTAAGAATCTAGTGTACACATAGTATATTTATATACAGTTTGCATGCAAATACACAGAGTACACAAGTAAGAGAAGCATGCTAACTTCAGAGGCAATTCCTACTCTTCATGTTCCTCACATACCAGGACTGACGCATATAGAAAGAATTTGTATGGTGCCTCCAAATGATTGTACTTCAACTGTCTAATTGTTACAAAAGCAGTAAGAAACTTGATTTTTACGGTACTTGCTCTGGTTAAGACACCCATATTCCTACAGATTATCTAATGTTTTAATAACTAAAGATTTGAAGTACTCCAAGACCCAGAGATCTGATCTAAATCTAAGATGAGGGGTTTACACACACTGCTGATACTAGTACTGTTGGTATGTAATATCCCTGATACCAAGGCAAAGGTGTTCAGCATAGTCCTGCAGACACGGTGCCCTCAGGCCACAAATCCACCAAGTCTTGTTATTTTAAAGAGTGTGCTGTTTAGTCCATACATGAAAGGAAAACTTCCATGAAAACCCCCCAACAAATGGTACAGCGGTAGTACATGCTGTTTAATTTTTTGGTCAGTCCTGAGGCAGGGCTTCAGTCCAGGCTGAGGAAGCTCCTGGCAGCTGGCATGTCCAGCTTCAGTTCAAGGCACTCACTGAAGAATGGTGCTGACAGCCCTTACAGGACTTTTCCTGTAAGAAGGGGTATCAGACATCCTTTCAAGTATAACTACTTTGTCATTTAACTTGGTTTTGTGGTTTAAAAAGTGATTTCTTCCTGTTATTCTCACAGTAAAGCAGATGTTAAGGAAGTGAGCTGACTGAATGGGGCAAAACTTGGGACCTTAAATGCTCTGGCACTCCTCTGTCAGGTTACAAGCCAGTGTACCAGGTAAATTATGTGCACTGGCTGTATAATCTGATGGGTCTGTAAGACTCTATAACCACTGTCTTGTACTTTAGTCCACAAGCTAGCATCATAGTATCTAGCTCTTCTCTTTATTATCCAGTTGTCACATCCCTACATGTTCAGATGGCTTTTAAAGCTACACTTTGAAGCCCTACCACCTCCAAGACAGCTGGGATTTCACCCTCATTCTTTGGTTGTGTGCCAGAGATTGTCCTTTCTGTTTAGCCTATGAGTACCCAGACCGCAGAAGCTTCCCAAGGTCTGTGATCGAGTGGCCTGTGGGAGGTCTCGCATTCTGACAGCCTGTGTGGTGAACAAAACATTTCACCTTCCTCCAAAAAGGCTCGTCTTCATTTTTCTTCTCCACTTCTTAGGGTAGGAACCACTATTTATTTTTCACAATTGAATGTTTTGCTTGACTAATTTGATGCTGTCCTGCGGTGTATCTCCATCACCTATACAGAGAATAGCAAGTGGAGGAAGGTAAGAGCAGAAGACAAATGAACTGAGCATGGAGTTTTTTCTGCTTTAGTCAGCACTTCTCTCTTCCTGCCAAACTACTTGTACAGGGTACAACTGAAGCAGAGGGGCCAATCTAGAGCAGAGAAGGTTGTGTGGTTGAGAATCCAGTAATTAAAAAGTAACTGCACAGTGACAAGAGCAAATTCTTTCACTGTTGCACACGCCATTAGGCAGACTGCAATGATTTGTACTCTTACTGCAGATGACCTGTAAAGCAACCAGACAGGGAATATTTTGTCAAATCTTTCTTCAAAGTCCAATAAACAAAATAAGATGCAAAGATGTCCACTCTTCAATTATAATTTGCTGTTTTCATGAAAGCAAAGATCTTTACGCTGCTCGTACTGCACAATGCCATTACCATCCTACTGAGCAGTATAGTTACTGCTGCTGCAAGGTTCCATACATTTATGCTAACAGCAGAGTCTGCCCACTGCTAGCAAAAGGCAAATAGAGCAGCCTTTCCTTCTTCAACAGCCGTTTGAAAGAATAGTCTAGCATGGTTAGACAGGCAAGCAAATAAGTGACCAAAAGCATTGTTCTCAATCCTGCTCTCTTTGAAGTTAAAGTTTGTATCTGGCCTTAATAACAACAGACTCAATCTCCGTCCAGCTCCTACAGGAGGAAGGTCAGTTTGCAAATCAGAGGTAATGACTTATACCCAGGTGGTATGCAGTCATTCCTCCTCAGCTGTTGCAAACTGCAGTCTTCCCCACTCCCCGCCCCCTGATCGGCAGAGAGTCAGTGCTGATAAATGGCTTCAAAGAGCACTTCTTACATAGCAGCTGGTGGGTAAAGATGGCAGTGACTGCTAAACTCAAGAATAAGTAGTTTGAGGAGGTGAGCCATGGCAGCAGAAGGACCTTCTATTTCTGTCTCAGCATGCTTCTGTCTTCTGGTTGCACTATTCATAACTAGTTTCATTTTGCAAAGAGATTCCTCTCTGTCATCTTATGAGCAGATGATATTCTCATTGCCTGCAGGGGACAAAGCCTCAGGAGAAGAAATTAATGCTCTGCATCATGCAAGCCCTCTGCAATTTAACTTCTAGAGCACTTGCAACTGGGGAAGTTTCCACATTATTTCAAAGACAAATTCAAAATATAGTGGAAAAAAACAGGCTCTACTTCAGGAAAACAGTAACACTAAATGTGCAAAGGAGGAAAGGTATTTCAGCTACTGATTTTATTACAGATGAGGTATCTTGAAAATAAGATGAAGTCTTAGCTTTTTGTGATGCTGAGTGGTCTGTGTGAAGTTTGTGATTACCTTGGTAAAGGGTGAAGTCTGATCAGAAAGGAGACCGGATAAGATGGTAACAGATGAAATGATGCAAGTAATCCAGTGAAACAGAGAGCATGGCACACAGAAGTAGAGATGGGATCTACTGGAGTAAGCAGTGGTAACTTTCTGGGGTTCAGATCAGGAAAGATTTTAGGAAACAGATTCACCTATAGTATGTCTGTCTCCTATCTTTCTTTTAGTTAAACACTGTTTGTTTCCCCTTCTCCCTTATGTCTTTCTACATGTGTCTGCAAGGTTAAAAATAGAATAAATAGGTTTGGGTAGGGCTACAGTTATACCTTCATCTCATCAAGAGGTGAAGATGAAACAGTAAATGCTTCAGCATAGGCTAGCAACACACATGCCTAATGGCACTAGAGCTTCAGGTTGCAATTGCAGTTGGCTGCAATGGCTATATACAGTAATGAATCCTGTACTCAGCAACTCCGCTGAGGCCGAAGCATTTTAGTGCTTTGGGAGTAAGGATTTTGCTTGTGGAATTCTAGCAACAGAATTGACTTGATTTTCTGTTATCTTATGGTATGAGCGCAGCATGATATTAAAGGATAGTTTTGTTAAAGCCTTTGATCATTTAAACAGAACTTCAGCTGAGCATTGATGAGCATTTTAAAAACACAGGGAAAAATGAAGATATTAACAGGAGAGTGGAACACTACAGAGAATATGCAGGCCCTAGTAAAGACAGTAGTATTTATTATGGTGGTGTTATCTCTGTATAAACAACAGTAACCTAAGTATTTCTGAAAGTGTTTTAATCATTTGAACTGATCTGAAGGGTCATGCTATTGGGTAACATATCTTTAACTGATCTACAGTAGTAAAATTTGAAAGACTTTATTAAATATGTCAGTAATTTACAGGGGCGTAAGAAAATCAGTACAGCTATACTAGATCAGATCAAAGCTCCAGCTAGATTAGTACCCTGCTAAAGATCACTGGGGGTTGCCTAAGGAAAAGGCGCAAAGACCAGGGCAAGTGCAGAGTAAGAGATGCCCTTTCCTGGCTGCATGGTCTGAGTTGCTGGCAGTTAGGGCTTCAGGTGTTCGGTAACTGTGGTGCACCTTCATCCCATGCAGCATTATGTTGTGCATACAAAATATCTAATATTAGTGATTTTTTTTTTCCAATCCAGTTGTGCATTAAAAAAACTCAAGAAACCTCTCACTTGTGGCTTAGATGCTCTCTGCAAGTAGGTGTGCTCACTTTCATGTGCAATTTTGCTATTCTCAGCTAGCAAATGCAGTGTTAGGCATATTAAAAGGTTACACATCAGAAACTTCTGCTGTCAACAAGCCTGAGAGAATGCACCAAATCTTTGTTTCGGCACGGAAAGTATCAAACTGGTAGTGCTCAGTCCAGCTTCTCTTTAAACCCCTTTCTTAAGCACACTTCATGCATTTGACTTTCACAAATGATTGTGACGAAAGACTGTTAATGAGATTTTGTTTCAGATGCTGCATGTGTGAGTTTGAATGCTGGTAGTTCTTGAAAACTAACAGTCTTTTCATAGGCTCTGCATCTCCGGGAAGCTATTTCCATTTATTCTGGTTGCTGACAGGGATTACTAAACCTCAGAGACCCACTACATAATGCATTATAATATATTATGCTAACAAAGGCTATTGTCATGTGTATAGTAATCTGCAGGGTGCTAGACTGATTTGCTTTTAGGCACTTGTAGAAAGCTGCCTGCCTCTTGGGACATTCATTGATAAATATAAGGCACAAAAGAGTATTGCAGTGAGCTATGAACAACAGTACAGCACTTCTAGACTTCAGTGCAGTCTCCGGTTAGAAGAAACACTGCCTGGTGACAAAGACACAGTATGGCTCTATGTTCCTCAGAAAGAAGCTATGGAATCCAAAATGGATGTTTTTAAAAATGGGTTAGACATATACCAGCCTGGAATGAGATGGGGATAACAGATTTTACCATGGGGAAGGGTGCTGTTAACCTGCTAAAGGTTCTTCTGTGATGAAATGCAGTTCATACTTTTCTCCTGCAAAACAACTCTCAGCAGATGTTTCCTATCATTTGTTGAACTTGCTATATTTGCAGAAGTATGGCTGTCCAAGAGAGGTGTTTTACCCTCAAAATATTGTTCTATGTACGTATTGAGGATTGCATCTTAACTAATTTAACCCATGCCTTGTTCATGACCTCTCTATGCCCGTTTACGCTACATGGTGCCCAGTGAGGGCAGAGGAAATCTACTTTACACCTTATTACAAATCTCAGCTTTGAATTGCACCTCAGATCTTCGGGATCACATGTGAGTTTAAGATGAAAATAACCAAGTGAAAAACTGGTTGCCTTTTGTGCTGGTTTTGGCTGGGGTAGAGTTAATTTTCTTCACAGGAGCTAGTATGGGGCTATGTTTTGGATTTGTGCTGGAAACAGTGTTGATAATACAGGGATGTTTTATTTATTGCTGAGCAGTGCTTACACAGAGTCAAGGCCTTTTCTGCTCCTCACCCCACCCCACCAGCGAGTAGGCTGGGGGTGCACAAGAAGTTGGGAGAGGACATGGCTGGGACAGCTGACCCCAGCTGACCAAAGGGCTATTCCATACCATATGGCGTCATGCTCAGCATATACAGCTGGGGGAAGGTTGGCCGGGGGGCCACTGCTTGGGTACTGGCTGGGCATTGGTCATTGGTGGTGAGCAATTGTTTTCATTTGCATCACTTGTCTTTTATTTCTCTCTGTTATTTTCCTTTTCATTACAATGTATTATTATTTTATTTTATTTCAATTATTAAACTGTTCTTATCTCAACCCACGAGTTTTCTCACTTTTACCCTTCCAGTTCTCTTCCCCCCCCATCCTGCTGGGGGTGGGGAGTGAGAGAGTGGCTGTGTGGTGCTTAGTTGCCAGTTGGAGTTAAACCACGACACCTTTAAAGACTCAGGGGGTTTTTTTTGTTAGTTTTTTTTTTTTAAACATACTGCTATAAATAATCATAAAGTTCTTTGGAAGCTGTGGAGAAATTGCTGGGCATGGAACAACAGCAGAGGCCAGCATCACTGGCTTGTTATGGAAGCTTGCTGCATACCACGGCCTGGCCCACACCAGAATGGGCCTGCAGAATCTTATGCTACCTTTGTTGTAAATCATGTCAAGAGCGGTCTTTGCACAGTTGTGGCAGTTTTGAGGAGTTTTTGATATACTGCTTTTAAGACCAAAAAAAAAAAAAAAAAAAAATTGATCAGCCCAAATGGAGGCATTGAACATTCCCGCAGTCAGACGCTCTGTTGGGATATCATGATGATGTGCTCACGTGTCCTGTAACTCTGAAGCGGGTAGAAAGTGGGTCCTTTTCTTGTGTGGGAAATGTAAGGTTTTCCAGACCAGAGTGGCCAAAGTCCCAGGGAACCTGCCCTGACCTCACAGCTGAGCCTGCTCTGAGCCAGAGGCTGGACCTGATGAACTCCTGAGGCCCTTCCAACCTGAACAATTCTGTGATCCTATGAAGCAAAAAGGATCTGTGTGCAGTAAAAATGTCAGACCACAGTCATATTTGAAAGTGGTTTATCATAATTCTGATGACTTGAATCACAAGGGCATTCTCTTATACCAATTATCCCTCAGGCGCATGCATGCAAGTCAGTATAGATTTCTCTGAACTTTGTGTTCTGCGAAGGGTGCTGTAAAGCTGAAACCAGCTGTCATAAAATTTCTCAGGCAGCAGGGGGAGCAAAAGAAACCAGAGCCTGCCTGCGGGAAAACTCCCGAACTTCACATCTTCTCCTGAAATAATTGGTTTCTACAGATGTAAGTCTCCCCACGCTTCCCCCAGTTTTCGTTATGGTCCCGAGTGATGGAGCCCAACATTCTTCAGAAACAAAGCTCGGTCCAGCAGGTGCACAATACACTGAGTCTCTGATAGCATTAACATGATGCCACATCTGCTTTCTCACCAACTGCTGCTGAAAATACTTAGGTGGTATTTTTCAGGCTGGGTTGGGTCACTAAGTTGTTTAAGATAGTCATTATATCTCCCCATTGAATTATGCTGCTTTATTTTTTACAGAAAGCAGGATATTCTACTGAGTACAGCCTCACTTTAAAAAAGCTTGAATAAACCAAAGCTGGCAGATTCCTAGGCGCTCTGTGAAAACTGTTGACTTCACAACTTAGCCATTTTCTTCTGTCCTGAGTTTTCTGCAGCCCTTGCTGCTTCCTATCGTGACTATGGAGTTTCAGTAGAAACATGCTGCAGTGACAGTTTTTGACCCTTCCTCTTCTGCTTGCTCCAGCCAGTCATGCAGAGTAGACCCTTTGTGTGAAACCTGAACAATCATGAAGGAGATATCAGTCTCCACCTCACTGGAGCAAACAGAAATGCTCTGTTCTGGGACAAAGGCTCAGTGCGGTACCACGGATGGGACAAGGCCCTCGTGAGGATTTTATAAAGTCAGCCTCTGGTGGTCCAGCATCTTCCTGAGCAGGCAGGAATACTTCCGCTCATGTCTGAAATAATTTTTACTGAAGTGGGAACTAAACCTGACCTTGAAAAGGTAAAAAGCTTGTTGAGCGATTGTCTGCCAATATCTCATTTTCCAATTGTTACTTTTGTGCCAGCAGCCTGAAGATAAAAAAACAATCTGGGAGTTCAGAGACAGGCAAAATCAAAGCAGTGAAAACAAACTCATCCACTGGATGGGTGGTATTATTCTAAAAGCTGTCCTTGGCATCCATATAATGTATGACAGTAAAGTATGAAGAATGTGGATTTAGTCTGAAATGTTAATGCTGTTTTTTTAATGTGAATATCCTAGACAGGACTTGTGAAATCTCCGTAATACAATGAGGCTGTAATGAAGCCATTGATTAAATAAGATTGGGGATTGTGGGGGAAATCTGTCCCTCTTTTTTATTTCCTTTCTTTGTATACTCACGACAGATAATGACACTGAACTCAGTCACCCAGGGAATTCCAGATACTGGCGCTGTTGGCAGCTGGGCTCGTGTCCTCTGAGAGGAACCAGTTTCTTGCTGCGACATTTCTTGCTGTGGATTTTACTGCCTCTCAGTCCTATCATCCCATGACTCTAATAAAGCCCAGTTATAACTTTTGATAATAAAGAAATGCAGAGATGTAAAATAAAGACAGCCAATAGAAGATAGGAAAAAATGAGTGAACCTTGAACACAAATCCAGTGGCCTCTGCAATGGCTTAAACTTTTGGCTGTTTCTTGACCTGTGACACTGAATGTCACAGGTATATACAGGGGCAGCAAAGCATGGTTCCTATGCATGTTTCCATTCATTCATTTTTAAACTTGGGAGGAAAAACTACATGGAAAGCTAAATAATGCTATACACTACTTTGGTTCTGAAGAAAATGCAGTTTGTACTGTTTCTTAAAGCCAATTGCTAGCCATGCCTAAGCTTATCTTCGTTATAAAAAGGTATTCCTGAAAGGAAGCAACAAATACCAGGAATGGAGGGATACACTGCAGTAGCTACTCTGAGTCTTCAGCACTACACAGGGGGGAATTAACTATTCTCACAAGCAGAAAAGGAGATATTCAGGGCAAATCTGTTG
Organism: Ciconia boyciana; assembly: GCF_034638445.1. Lineage (NCBI taxonomy): Eukaryota > Metazoa > Chordata > Aves > Ciconiiformes > Ciconiidae > Ciconia > Ciconia boyciana. The sequence goes on from NC_132935.1 coordinate 82,455,377, forward strand.
AGGAGAGCTGTAAACATGACCTTGGACAGGGGAGGATGAACTACTGCTTTAATCTGGATGAACTGGACAATGTACTATAAAGTATGATTGCCTTACATTTGGTGGAAGGGGAATGAGGATAGGGAGTATTAATCTACGATTTGATATTGTGTGATGCTTTGAAAATTTGCAATTATTATTCAAACTCTAAAGTTCCATAGTCAGACTTCCTTAAAAAACAAATTAAAAACCACACAAAAATCATAAAAACTTGGTCAGCTTTAGAAAACAACAAAGGCTTGCCCTAGTTAATGTAGTAACACAAGCCACTTTAAGAAAGGTGGCTCTTAAGTAATCTTCCATTTATAAATTCTAATGTAGTGGCTGGTAACTGATGTGCTGGAACTACAACGCTGCAAAACTCTAGCTCGTGTCCCTGGCCGTCTTTGTTAAAACACTAGCACTTCAAAAATTGAAAAGCATGATTGCCATCAGAAGTCATGTTACCTTTTTGATCCAGAATTGAAATTTTTGATTTCTACAGAGCCTGTGTAATGTTATCGTTTGAGCACATGAACACTGATAAACTCACAGATTTCACTGTTTACATGAAAGAAATAATCATGATGAATCCTGTTTTCCATGGTGTGGCTAAGCTGTTTCCTCTAGTAAGGTAGAAATACTACAGCAGCCAAATCCTCAAGATAGAAGAGATTAATAAGGTTTATAACTGGGTGTCATATTGCATTCCCCTTTTGCAGGAAAGATGTAGAGTATCTGAAAGGCCAAGGAAGTTAAAGTACGGCTTCTCCTTTTCAGACCCTGATGCTGTTCCCTCAACCATGAGTCACAAATTCATGAGAAAATGAGGCTTTGTTAACATCAGTCCATTTGTAACTACTTGTTCAGCTGCTGGGCTCTCCTGTACTGTCACTGCACAAAGACTAGATCTTTGGCTCTCTCTTTAGCATTAAATACTCTCATATTTCATCCCCCTGCCCCCTTTCCCAATTCCCAGCTTGGCCCTGGTGGGCCATCTTCTGAATGTCTGCTATTAGTCATCTATATGAGAGCTGAGATGGACAAGTGCGAAGGTTTCTGTACTACTTGCAGGTTAGGCGTAAAGCACAGAGAAGAACGCCTAAATTAAGGACCTCAGAAATCACCACTTTGTTCTGAAAATGCTTTCTTCAGCTTGTGAACTAAGAACCAGCATTAGCAGTCTGGAACATATATAGCTATCAATCAGAGTTGTAAGAGTTGTAATAACTGGGTGATTTTCTCAGGTAGCAACTCTCTCTCAATACACAGAGAACTGTGGCATCAGTCACAAGGAAAGAGAAACAGTATCCCTTGCTTTTTCTTGTTCCCCTTTCCAGCATCAGAATGACTTGAACCCATGGGGATGAGGCAGCAGATACTTGGATGAAGGTCTTTTAAGTGAGAGTGAAGGAGAAATAATGGAGTAAAATCCCTGATGGATATTCTCTTGCACTGGTCAGAATTTGCAAATCACTTTGCTCTACTCTATGCTGATCTTTACCAAATTTGATCAAGTGTGTACACGGAAACCTTCTCACTCTCTTTGCTAAAATGCATGAAGGTGAGGGCATAAATTCTAGTAGTCGTATGTTTTCTTGGTAGCTGACAGTCTAATACTGATTTCAGAGTAGTAGTGGTAACTGATCTTATTTTCTTTAGGAAAGGGGAAAAAATTAACTACGTTTTTGTGAAAGTATGTTCACATATACTGCTTGTGGTAAATTCTATTTTAAAATACTTTTTTGCACACCCTCTGGCTACAGTGAAGCTGCCTGAGGCATCTAAAAATTAAAGCTAATCTCCTGTGAGGTCCTGAATGCAATTTACCGTCTCTCAGCCTGGAAATAAGATCCTTCAGGTGTTTGGTCTCCAAAGATGGAAACCAAGCGAAGCGCACGATACTTTTGTAGGTATTGCAAGTCATTAAGTGCATTCACAGTGGCTAAACGTCAGCCTGCGTGGGACTCCAGAAACCAACCAGCTGACACGCAGCAAGAGATGCCTACTGCATGGAACTGCCATGCAGTTATATCACGCTATGGGCACTCCTCTTCTGCCTTCAAAAGGTTTCATCAGTGAAACAGGAACTTGTTCCTTGGTGTTTCTCAATATGCAAGCCTATTCATATTACCCTGAATGCAAGCTAAGGATGCCTAGTAGGACAGCAGTCAGTCTTGCTGCGGAGATGCAAAGAATTCTTTGCATAACTTCTGTCTGTTACCAACAATTGCTTTATGTCTTGTTGTTTAGCAGGACAGCATAGCTGAAAACATCAAATAAATCAGTGTCTTACGTAGGCAAGAGCTTTACTCAGGATGCGTTGTCATGTGGAAAATGAACTTATAGGTAAATGCAGAAAGTGATATGAAATGGCATTTTATTAAACCAGAGATTGAAAATTTGAGATCAAATGGGATTACTGAAAACTGGATAGTCTTTGGTGACCTTCATGGGAAAAATCAGCTGCAGGACTGATGGCTGGGAAATAAAAAGATTTGCTGAGTTCAACTGGAAATGAAACAACTATTGAGTAAAAAATGTTTGGTAGATGCATAGCATCAGAGTGGGAATATGTCAATAAACCAATGCTATTTCACTAATATACTGAGCTGGTATGAATATTCTGTCTTCGCTCATGTGGGCTCCAATTTTATCTGTCAGTGCCTACATTTCACTGCCTGGTGAAGCCTTGCTGATCAACAGGACAGGAGAGTCGGCAGATGGTATCCACTTGGCACTTGGCAGTTCCTAGTTTGGCATAACCAAATCCGAAGCAGAGCGCAAAAGCTTGGGCATCTGGGGTTGCCTTTTGAACAGACGAGGCCTCTCAGCCTGAATGAAACACAGATGCTTCTCTTCCACAGTGACTGGCTCTAGCTCTTACAGAATTAAGAAACATGTAGAAAGCAGCAACTACCGAGTCCTGTATTCTGTACTTTAATTCCTTCATGTAGGGAATTTTCCCTGCTACACTGGCTTCCTTGTTCTTGATCAGGGTTTTCTTCTTATCTCCTAGGTGCTTGATGATTAATTATAGAAGATAACCAAGCAGATGATGACTGGAAATTAGGCAAGTGATGGGCTGGCCTGCAGTGAACTGTTATCGAATGGGACAGAGACTTTCCTCCTCCCCTCTTCAGGCTGAAACTGAATTATCCCAACTCAGGGACCCAGCAAAAGAAACCCTGTGACTCTGGAGCCCTCTCTGCTGTTTTAAGACTGTGATGGGATCCCTCTATTGAATCTTGCAAGATCAGTTAAAGAGCCTACGGTCCCCAGCAGTCTGTCCCACTTTTCTGCCCACAGTTGGGGGAAAATAGGAGATCAACAGGCGAACATGTTAAATGCTGCAGCTTCAAACTTCTGAGCATTATAATATAATATAAAAACCCCCACTTATAATTATACATAACTACACTCTGCATATGATTATATACTTATCAGATACAAATTTATAATTGCATACACTATACGTTAATATATAAATGAATATAACTGCCAACCAATGGTAGCTTACGCTGCTGTGCTACAAGATGTAAGCACCGGAAAGCTGACACAATGCCTGCGTGCTGCTCTTCCTAAGGGGCTGGTAAGTTCCAGCAAATGAAAGAAACACACAGTTGCCAATAGTAACTCCTTAAACCACAGATGCTCATCAGCAGGAGCCCTGAGAAATCAATATGTGTTTTTTCCCCTGTCAAAAGAATAAGTTCAGATATGAATCTAAATACTACATTCTGTTTACAAAAAAATGTAGTATTTTATTACAGAATATAAAAAATGGCCTAATATATAATATAGAAAGTAATATTCTAAGTATTAGAAACATTTTAAAGCTATCATTAGACTCCTCAATTATGGACAAACCTGACTGTAAAGCAGGTGGCATTTTGACATGTATTGACGCACACATATTCAACTCTCAGGCCCAAACCGATAAGCCAGTAAACTGACCAGCTCTTTGCTCCTAAGTATATTAAATTTAAACTTTCACTGAGATAAAAATCTAATGCAGGTTACCTGGCATTTGAATTTGGTTACCACAACACAACCAATGCATATCAATTTGTTCAGCTTAAGTGCTGAGCCTTCACTTTAGTTGAAACTTCACGGCAATTTTTTTTTTTTTTTTTAAAAAAGGGATTTACAGTTTTTACTAGTTTGTCTGTGGTTTGTAACAAGTAAATCTGAAATTTGTAAGCTTTGCATAAACCACACGCATACACACGAGTGTAAATGTGAAAGCTTTCCCCCCACTCTATCTTTCAGTTTCCTTTTGGAATAGGAAGGAATGAAAAATCACAGGGCAAACTTGAACATCTGGATTTTGTTTCTTAAGCAGTGTCTGCTAATTAAATATAAGATAGCATTCTACACAATTAGCTTCTCTCCTTAATCAGTCTGTTTATTCATGAAAACTGCTACTTTCCCCATTTGTCCGTGTCCATTTAAAAAAAAAGCAAAGCAGCACTGAAATTCCTTTTATAATAGCACTGGTGCTATTATACTTGAAGCTGGAAAGAGCTTTGAGGTGTTTCTAATAGAACACGTTAAAACTGAGGAGTACTGTGCAGCTCTCCTGCTGTACATTAACTTGGTGACAGACGGATGAACGTGGCATGGTGCACACATGTCACCCTTGGCACCTTGAGCCTGTCTTATTGGTAAGGGAAAACCAGTTGTAATACGTAGAGCGCTCAAGAATATGAACGTACAACTGGCCACGTGCCTGGCTCACACTAGTTAACAGGAACCACGCAGCTAACAGGAGCTGGTGTTTGGAAATGCATCCCTAAAGCACTGTGGTCTGTCCCAGCTGAGGCTACCTGAAGAGGAAGCTGAACTGAATAGCGTAGTTCACTAACTATGGCTGTAAGAATGGATTGCTCCATCCCTGGTATAAACAAAGAAGTAAGTACAGACTATTCTGTGTCATTTTTAGTGATGGTGAGCTAGGGAGCTTTCACAGTGGTCTCTGAGAAACTGCTTTCTCTGATCAGCATCTTGTATGCTCCTCAAGCAGTGATCTTGCTTCAGCCACAGAGAGCCGGCCATGCTTTTACCCCAATGGCAGCGACTTAAACGAGGGTGCTTGCAGCTCTCATTAAGACATCACTTGCCTTCCAAGCCGACTCTGAGACATGAAGAGATGCCACCACTCCCAGTCCCCTCAGAGAGTTAAATGTCCCACTTTCCCCAGTGCTGCTTGCACGATCGATGGCCTGCTTTCAACTCAGGGCACGCAACTTCACTGACATGCGCAGGGTTTACACACAGACATGTGGGTGAGGGCATGGCTGCGACCACCACGTGGAGTGGGCAGCAGCAGGTGCAGCGAAGGAGCTTGTGCCCTCCCAAGGAGCCCTCTGCCCATCGCTTCCATATAGCAGGCATTAACTAACATGAAATCAGCCTGGAAAGCCTTGCAGCTCAGAGGCAGATGACCAAACGCTAATCACACGTCTGCCAGCAGCTAACATTAGCCAGGGAAAAGGATCTTAACTGACTGCAACTTCTGTGTCATCACAGAAGACTTAAGGAAGAGCTCGACTAGGAAATGGAGACAGAATTTAAAAAAAAAAAAAAAAAGGAAGGAAAGAAAGAGGAAGGTAATTTGGCAGTAGCTGTGCCCTACAGGCTGCCTTGGAAAACCTCTGAATTCTGCACTGTGGTGTCCGAGCTCAGAGACACTGCCACTATTCTAAGAAAAAACCCTTGCTGAAGTGCAGCCTATTTGCTGTTACTCCTGCTGGATAAGGCAGGGTTCCCTTGGGTAGCTCGGTCCTCGCACAGCCTGCCCCTCTATGCACACAGGCGAGGGAATGCTCTCCCCTGACAGAGCAAACCTTTGCTGCAATGGAGAAATGCAGTAATTCAGCACCCGGACAAATTATTTGGGGATTTCTGCACTGTACTGAGGCTGACACTTCCCACAACCAAAGGGACGTGTGCTACAAATGCACCAGTTTTCTGTCTTGGGAGTCTGTGTCTTCACTTAATTTTCAACTGTGCAATGATCTCAGGGCTGAATTGTAGGGTCACCTAAACAGGTCTAGCATTGAACCAAAATGTTTAGGTCTTCAAGAGCCTTATCTGGCAATGGCAGCAAGACTGGAGTTTGGAGCAGTATCTCTACTTACATCTAGAAAGAAGCATTTTTTCCTAAAGTGCCTAATGGCAATGAAGTAATAAATAATGGCAACCAGCCCTATGCACACTCTTTAAGCTGAGAGCAGATTACCAAGCATGCCTTATTTTCTAAAATCGGAACCAGTCCCTTAATTGTATGGGCAAAATTCTTCAGCTGAGTCCCTCCGCTCTGCTATATAAATTTTACATTCAGCTACATAGCCACAAAACAGGGCTGTTGGAAGGAGTCACTGCTTACTTACAACCAAAACCACATCAATATGACTAATCACATCAGCTCTCTTACATATTGGGAGTCTAATGGCTTCTAATTACAGCCTTGCAGCTTGTCTACAATTTTTTCACTAAGCTATACAACTAATTCCCATTTTTTGAAGAAGCAAATTTAATACCAGCCTGATGCTTCAAAGCCATGAGACAATACTTATGATCACATCCAGCAGAACATGTTTGCATGCTGCCCAGTCAGCCTGGGAAGGCTCAAGTGCAGCCTTTCAGATCCCATGAAGATTTAAAATAAAAACAAAGCTATGTTTCTTAACAGAACTTTTTTTACACTCTGACCCAATACTGCCACTGTCATCAAGGGTGAAAAAGTGCTTCTGCTGTAGTAGTAGGTTTACAGTACTTCTTGTGCAGGCATGACTGGTGGTCATGCCTGGTGGAAGGAGGTAGGCCATTTTTCTTCCAACTCTATGAAATAGCATGTCTTCAATGATTGGGAGGTTTCCCAGGGTTTTACACTGGGAGGGTACTTTCCTGCATGGTTGCTGCTCATACTAAAAGTTTCACTGTTACTTTTCCACTGGTTAATGGACTTCCTTTATCTTTCCATCTTCTGGAATCCTTCTACAGATCATCCACTGAAGAATGGATTCACATGGCACATCTAAGTATTTGACTTGTTTTGATCTCTTGGTCAGCCTCTGAGCCTGTTTCCCCATTTTTCCTCTGATCCCAAAGAACAAGTTACCAACAGCGATGCCACTAGTCTGGCTGCCATTCATTGCAGGAGAGCCCATCCAGAAAAACACAGCAATCACCGATAACCATGGGAGCTCAGCTACAGTGGCCATATGACCTGGTTGCAACAGAGGCAAATTTGAAGTCCAGTTCCTTAGAACCTGTGGCACATAATAACTTGAGTCATACTGACGTCTACCGAGCTTGTGCGCTGAAGCATTTGCAGGCTAAGGCCCTAGAACCAAACTGAGTCTTTAGAGCTCGTGTGTCTATTTTTCCGCTCTGTCCACTGACAAGCAATCCTAAGAATCTGTCACTAGCAGGCAAAAATAGAAACAGGACAGGAAAAGCCATGAACCTTCTTGTATTTCAGTGCAGACAACTCTCTCATGATGAGCTTATGAAAGAACTGCCCTTGAAAGTACTATGGAGAACTTTTGGAAAAAAAATCCTGCAAAGTGACAAAACAAAAGCCTACTGCAGTAATTAAAAATTACTCTGCAGAGGACGGTGACGGTAATGTGAGAAGCTCATGATCTATCAGAACTCGAGTAAGCTGATAAATGCCCAGAAGGCTTAAGAAAATAGTCAGTTCAGAGAAAGCTTTGAGACTGAAATAGTATTCTCAGAACAACTCATAAAGAGGAAAGCTTTCCCCTTCGTGGATCTCTAACAACACTGACAGACTTCAAGGGAGGCTCCACCTGTAGAGAATGTAACCTTGGCTTGGCACAGTACACAACAGAAAACCTCAAGTTGTGTGATGGTAGACAGCATGAGAGCCACGGAAAGCCTCCAGACAATGGCCAATTCAGTGGCCAATTTCCTACATGCTGTAGGAAATAAATACAAGTTAGAGCAAGAGCTGCTGGCCTCTAAGCCACATGAAAAAAGAGTTCAATCTTAAATCTAGGAAATGAATAGACAGAAGAGATGCCGCATTGGCTCATGCGATCCTGTTTTTGATAGTGGCCAGTTGTAGCTGTTTAGGGAAGAAGTATAGGAAACAAAGAGCAGAAGAAATCTCCTAATTCAGCTACTGATGCTTCATTTTCAACTGTGAAATCAGACAGAGAGTACTGTATCCCAGTTTCTCAGATTGGGACAAGTGGGTGGGGACGGTTACAAATACTGCAGGCTCGTGTACTGTAAGGTTTCCTTTGATGTAAATTATTTTCCCTTCATGCACAGGCCATGTGTGACTCGGTCAAAAGGCTCTACACTAAAAAGAAGGGGACAGAGAAATTATGTCAGCCCTCCGTTACTCAACAGTAAATTTGTGAATGTGGGAAGAAGAGAAGTTACAAAGCAGCCAGCTACCCCATGGAAGGTACGCAACACTGGGGATAAAGAGAAAACCTTCCTGGGATATCAAGAGATTCAATTTTAAGACTCTGAGTATCACATCCTAAAACAATTGCAGCATTTCCCCCTTACTTTCCTAGTGTGAGGAAGGAATTTTTCTTTGAGAAACTTCTTTTCTAGGTTCCTCTTGGCTTTTGTCCTGCTAGTGCAGGTACTGAGGAGAGGAGCTGTCTCGGCCCCGAGGGCACTGCCAGCCCTGACCGTCCCTGCCCAGCCCTTGGGGCTCCCCCCACCCTGCCCCATGGCCCAGGACCCCGTGTCAGCCCCCCAGGGCCATCAGCCCCTGCCCCAGCAACACTGCAGCAGGGCCGGTCTCCAGCTCCTCACAGCCCTGCCCTGCCCAGCCATGGGCCCCGCCGAGCCGGGCCCACCTGTGGGCCCATGTTCCAGCCCGGCCTTGCCCGTCCCCAGGGAGGTGCCTGATGCCCAGGGCTGGGGCTGCCCTGGTGCCCCCCAGCTGCCCTGCTCCTGGCTGGGGCTGGGATGGGCCCTGGCTGCCAGGCCCTGCCATGACTGACCCTGGCAGTCCTGGCGCCTGGCAGTGCCCTGACAGGAGCCAGCCCAGGACTCCTTAGGACACTCTGCATGGATCACAAACCTGCTAGTGACTGTCACGGACAGAGATATGGTGAGTTTTCTTCCACAACTCCCTGTTTGTTGCTAAAAAGACTTGTGCAGAAACGGTTTTCTTGGGGCAGATGCACTGTACGTATGTGTGCAAGCTGGTTGTTCTGAAATGCTGCAGGCTCAGCAAAATTTCTCCGTGAATGTCAGCCCCTTACAATGCTTCCCAGCACAGACAAGGCTTTAGATCCTTTTGTCAGTGTCAGCACCATCTCTGAGATTGCCCTTTTTAGTTCATTTTGAGAGCAAACAAAACCAACGTGCATGAAAGTACCCCAAGCATGGAAGACCAGTGCCATGTGAGGCGTCAGGGAACAGCTACTGCAGTTTCGACACGTGCTGCCTTTCCCACCGTTCACAGTAAATGATGCCCAGGGACAGGCTGCCATCCCACTGCACATGAGACAAATACGGTTTTTCATTTTCCTGACACGCTGGTTACCAGAAGTTTTGTTCATTAAAAAAAAGAGAAAAAAGAAAAGTAGATCTCTGGTATCTCATGGTATCTATTATCATGTGGAGGCTGACTTGAAATGAAAAGTAGTGAGAAGAATTAAATAAAATAACTCTAGCCCGTAAGATATCTAGCCTAAGTTAATGGCAGCTGATTTTCTTAGTACTCCAGTACTATGGTCACACTCTCTCCTCCAGATAAAAGCAACAGAGCTTCATAAGAAAAGACAACTCACCTTTCCTGAACTGCTAGTGCTTTTAGCATTAGGTAGAGGAGATAATTTTCTGGTTGAGATGAAAGCCAGAGAGTTGAACAAAGGTTTCTTACCGTTAAGGACAATGCCATGCAAACAAAAGTGAACTTCTTGATATGTGTTGCTGTTACGGTGCTGTTGGTGTTCACCAATTTATTGCTGGGGTTATTCTAGGGTGAGAGAAAGAGATAATGAGCATTAGCTTGGCTCCAGACTAGTGGGAGGCTGACGGCACCAGGGTCACGTGTTGGACCTGACTGTCTCTGCGCATGCTTGTCTGTCTTTGCTTGTTTGCTTTTTAACCTACAGCTTTCTGAGTACTTTGTACCACCACAAAATATTTGCCACTTAAACCGACAGCAACTGCTCCTGTGGTCACTAAGGGCTGAGTAATCTCTCTATTTTTCTAAGGAATAAGTCCTATTTAACAAATTCAGCTTTGAAAAAGGGTGGTAGCTCTTTCTAAGGAAACTCCACATGATTTTTTTTTACCTTAGTTTAACATTTGTAGCATGTTTTCACAGGAAAAATAGGATTCCATTCCTTTTTACCACAGAGTGGTACCAAATCCATATGCCAATGCAAGCACCCTTACTGATCCAATTAGACAAGTAAGTAATATAAACAAAGCTCCTGGAACAGCTGTCTCTGTTAATGCAGTTTAATGAACAGAACATAATTAGGACTATTAGATGTTCCACCTTGAACATGGGCTCTGTACTCACATAGCAGCAAAGTTTTATTTAAAACAACAACAAAAGCCCTCTTCCAAATGTCTAATATAGCAAATGAAGCTGAAGGCTTAAAATTGCCCTCAGGGAACACATAAAAACAAACTAAATGGTCTGTGAAAGGAGAGCATGGGATATCAAAAGCAGGGCACCATTAGGAGCCCTGTAGCAATAGGCTCTTGGGTCATCTATTGCATTTACCCTGGGGCTGTTTGAGATACACAAGTATGTGCCCACACTGATAAAACCTGTACCATGATATGTAGTACAACATTTATTCATCCTTGACGTAACTCAGGTAGAACAGCAGTTTCTGTCACATGGTCAGCCTCCTTTACTGAAGATACTCGTAAGAGAAATAGGAACTCATGCAAATACATCTCGGAAACAGACAAGCCGAACGTGAGCTCTGTGAAGGGTACACCATTTCACACGCATTCAAGTAGTGATGGAACTTTGCAGTTTAAAGCTTTCGTGGTGATCAGTGCAGCGATGGCAACTGGACAGCCCCACGCTCCTGCCTAAATATCTGCTTGGAAGTTTGGCTGCATGTAGGCAACTCAGACCCTAAAGCACGAAGCTACTCCCACATCTGCCCTTTTTGGGAACAGGTTATGAAAACTCTCTGTAAACATTTTTTTCATGCATCTATTCTTATTTCTTGTGTTTCTGAATAAATACTTTGTTACTGTTAGTTTTTATATATGTGAGGAAATGCCTTCCTTACATCGCTCACCAGTTTTTGAACGAACTCTGCTGCATGGCTCAACTTTCTAACAAGGCTAAAATAACAGAGAGGAAGGAAAGCACGCCCAAATCCAGCCATCCAAAATGGCTGTGAAGAAAAAGGATTCTCGTTTGTTCCTACCTTGCTGCTGCTAACTCTGCCCTTGCTCTACTCCGCCCTTTGCTCTAACTCTTGACCATGTACTCGTTATTCCTATCTCTTCCACCCACACTATTCAGTTCTTGGATCAAAACACTATGCAGATTATGGAGCAAAAAGAGTATCCATTCCCATCTATTAATCAGATAAATAGTGTTCACAAGTCCTCTGACAGTCGGTGTTGTTGCTCTGAATCAGATGGCACAGTCCATTAAGAGTAATGGCATTATCACCATATAAAACAGCAAACAGAGCACAGAACTAGGATATGCCTGTTTTCTTTCAGAAAATTAGCAGTAACTCTTAACCTGAGTGTAACTGCTAGTCCATGAGGTTGCTCTGGACACAGAGTCTCATAAAAGACTGCAGCAGGACCCTGCATATCTCTTACAAACACGAACAGAGGTAACGATTTCCCTGTGGAGACAAGAATCTGACTTCTCCAGTAGAGCCACTGAAGAGGGGCATACTACCTGGATCCCAAATCACATCAGTCAGTTAAGGCAACGCAGTGTGCTTCTGATGGCCATCAGCATTGCCAGCTTTCTGAGTAACTGACAAATGAAAATGGGAGTTTGCGTGCTTGCAAACTGTTTCAGCATCTGAAAATCACAATGGAGGCTTTACAGAGTCCGGAAATAAAAACTGCTTCTGAGAAAGCCTTAGCTTAAGGAAACAAAGCTTCTGAAAGGCATGGTGACACGCGAATGACGTGTGACTGAGGGCAAAGCAATTCTCACAGCAATCTAAAAAACCCACTGTGAGTTCCTGGTCTGGTATTTATTGTCTGAAAGGTATGGTGGAGGCATTTGCACACATGGTTGCCAGGATGAGATAAGTCTTTATACTGCTGCTACCTCAGCACATTTTATGCCAAATTGCTCTTAAAACATGCAATTAAAATCCCTATTATATACTTTTTTGGCAATTAGATAAACTGTACCTATCTGTGCCTTACCCTAGCTTTTTCTTCCTCACATTTGTTCCCCAAGAGCTCTATGAGAAGCCTTTTAACTGAAATAAACAAACAGACAAATCATGGTCTAATCCTGTCACCTCTAAAGTTGTCAGCACATCTTCCACCAGCTAAATGAGACCTGAATTTAGGAGTCTTAATTGCTGTTAATTTTGCCTGGCAATAGTGCATCTGATTGTGGCTTGTAACAGATGAGGTTAGCAGCCCCTGTGTTTCCTGTCCCAAACTGGTTTTATTTGCAGTTTATTGGTTTTGCATCTGCAGTTCTTTTTCAGCAGCATGACCTTTGAGAAAGCCTGCATGTTGTATTTTATCTGACAGGTCAATTTAGCTGTACACAGGCAGGGTAGGAAGTTATGACTGATTTGACTTTTCTTTGGTTTGTTTTTAAATTCTCCTTGGAAATATGGTGGATCATATCAAACAGGGCTTGCTTCAGTTAAGGACATCCCTGAGCAAGCAAACGTTTTTTTCATCACTATTTGGAACCAGAAAGTTCAGTTACTAATTGGAAAATAAAGGGAAGGAGAGGATCTGGCATTTGAATTAGAGTGTCACAGGACACGACTGTTCTTTGCACAACATATGGGCTAGTGAGTACCAGTTCTAGAACAGAGCAAAAAAAGAGTCAAAACAAAATTCATTTTGCTTATATATTTACTCTGTGCTCAGTTCCAGGAGCTGTCCTTGGATTCTTACATAATTACATGATTTGCCAACAAAAATCTTCATAGTCTTGGTCAGCTAAGTCAGTACTACTAAAATAATGTATGTTATCTGTGTTACTGTCAGTCTGTGAAACAACTTTTGTTAAATACTAACATAAGCAAATGAACCTGAACCCATTTGAGAAATACCACAGAATCTGGAGCAAAGACGTGAGCTTGCTCACTCACTGATGGACGCTTTGTGAGAAATCACTTCATTAGCTAAATAGCTACATCATAGCTCGTAAGTGAGGACTTCTTTTAATCCTTAAAAATACAGCACCTATCTATTAAAAAGGTAGCTTAATACCTTGTAACACAGAGCTAAGGTTAAAATCATAAATCAGACAACAGCTTGAAGCCACCAAAACCCAATTCATTTTAACTGGGATTTTAAGAAAACCTTATCAGTGGGACAAGGAACAATAGGCAGCAAAAGTAAAGAGGAGCAAGACAATAGATGGTCATTAATACAGTCCTATTTAATCTTTGGTTGGTTTATTTTTTAAAGAATCTGTTAAACTTGATTATGGAGCCATGACCTAATTTTCTTCATATTTGTTTGGCAGAAATTCCTCTGACATCACTGAAGCCACCCCTAAATTAAAACACTGTAAGAGGCAGAAAGAAGAGGACCACGCATGTGAAACCACATGAAAGGTATTTAATACACCCCTAACATGGGCACTCACCTTGTCAAAAGCAGGGTACACTGCTCTGATCTCTGTCAGCCAGCCATACGGCATGTGTCCCACAGGATATGTAGCTGTCAGAATCGCCACCGCCTATGAAAAGAGACAGGGAAACATGAACTTCAAATCTTTGAACCGAACAGTTAAACTAGCATAGGGTGCCATTTCCCCCCAATATCACCACATTGACCTTGACACAGTGAGAAACCAGGCAGGTGACTGGAAGCTCTTAGTTTCAGGAAGACCGTCAGAGTGGCCATCATTTGGCCCAGCGTTTTAAGCTTACGAAATCTTTCGTGCCATGAAGCTACATTACTCAGCTTCTTCATTTCACCATCACTCTGATACTTTGGGATAATAGTTAACTTGAGCTGGTGCGTGCCCCTCAGCCAGGCAAGTACCTCCCTCCTGCATTGCTTCTGAGTTATTTTACCTACAGATACCCGAGTAGCAGAATGCCTTGCAGCTCACGGTAGCTTTGGATCATATTTCATAATTTTAACTTATATACATTTTACTTGGTTATTCGTAAGTAAAACAGTTTTAAGTAAGACAGACTACAAAACAGTAGGCCTCAGTGGCTCAGTCAACCAAAGTGACTGACTTTGGACATCAAACTGACTGCTCTGGGGCAGGAGGCACTTACGAGACAAAAAAAAACCTCCCCACTTTGGTGCTCATCAATGAAAAACAGACAAAAATAATTCCAGATTACCATTTTTATAATAAGAAACAACTCACTGCCTGCCATTTAAAACTAGGCCCTTCTGCACTTTCACAAGTACAGTCCAAGAGGTACATCAAAGACATAACCTCCCCCTACATATTAATGTATGAAAGATTTTGCTGATGTTTCTGATTTCTGAAGAAGTCCAAATACATGTACGTCATGTCTTTCACGTAGGAAGGGTGTTTAGGGAGCTCTTCCTGCAGCTGCTTGGAAATCTACCATCACCCCAAGTTTTCTAGTCCTCAGAGCCAAAGTGTGCATCTGTACTGAGAACTGCCTGACTCTCTCAATTCCAGAAATCGAAGTGTTTGACCGCCTTTTGTCTGCACGTTCTGATCTGTTACAATCTGCCTAAATTCAGCTTCATTTTAGATCTGGAAATGGTAGCTTTAAGAAAGACCTTTTTTAACTACTGCTGCCTCTGTCTCACTCCTAAACTTTTGATGTACATTTTCTTGGTTACCTGAGCCCATTTCCCCATTATAAATGTAATTGCTATCCTTGCTTGGTGAAAAGATCTATACAAACACAGGACCATGTAGCAAGCTAATTTGTTCCCTGTGCTGTTTAAAAAGAGGGGGGAAAGTAGTGATATCCACAAAGAGGAAGAGAGTGGGATTGATTCTTCCCTGCTAATAATAGCTTTAATAATGTTTAATGTACCTTGAAAAAGTAATTGGTTCAAAGAAAACAAATAGGAATTTTAAGGCAGTACTTTTTTAATTGCAGCCCTCCCCCATTATTGTATTTTCAGCAGAATTTCCATCTGTATGAAACCTAACTAGATTAAATCAAATAAGGAATATAAAAGATATTTTGCTTATTTTTATGATGAAGTCCAAAAAGACTGCAAAGACACTGTATCTGTTAAAGAAAACAATATTTCACTACCACATTTTATATGCTAGATTCCACTTGGATTAAATTATTGAAGTTTTTAGCAGTGATGTTTCTTCCAGTATTTTTCCTCAATTGGTGGGATCCCAAAATATGTGCATGAAAGCTTTCCTAAATGGCTAAAACCTGTGTGTGACAGGTGAAAAAGTCCCCCATCAAAGCTAACACCAAAAAAGGGACCCTAATCACCATAACTGTGCTGGCAGTCCGAACAGAAGCAGTGGGAGTTGGCCAATGCAAGTGCGCTCGCTGTCCTCATGAATGTGCTACAGCCTTAGTCCTTCACAGGGACATCCTGCCCACACTGCAAGTTACTGATATTATTGAACAGGGGACCTATAAAACTCCTGTGTATACTGATGCTCCAAACACTGATGTTATGTGTGTTGCCAGCACCTGCTTTTTCAGAGGCAATTATTTCAGAAATCAGAGAAAGTTGAAATGTGACCATTACTGTTAGTGTAAAAAGGGCAGCAAACCACCAGCTATGACATGTATTTGGAGTCATCCTAACAGCAACAAAATGCAATTGGCTAGTCATGAAATGTGATGCATCTAAAATCAAAAGTCACCAAGAAATGCAAAACTGATCTCTGCTAACCCGCTCTGGCTCCCCTTGTACTGAGACTGCTATTAACGCATAGACTGATCCCTGATTTAGAGATGTAAAAGCGTTACATTTCCTAAATTCTCTCTCCACAGCTGTTTATTTGCAGTCACTGGCAACTCCCGGGCAAGTGAAATACACAGTATCATGTATGATAAATTAGCAGTGCTGAGAGAACGTTTGTTAGGCATCAGCTGTTTGAATTTTCTTTTCCATTTAGTATCTTACAGCTTTGTTTCTCCTATAGAAAAAACATGAGAGATTTGCTAATGACTACATGGATCTAGATATCCTCCCACTGAAATTGGCAGCAAAGGTCCCCCAGACTTCTTAAGGAATAGGTCCATTGGTGAGCATTGGTGAAGGATCTGCATTACAAACAGAAGCCCAGCTCCCATAAGCTGTAGGAGACTATTGGAGTAACCTGAAATTCCTCAAGAGAAACAGGGTGCCTTTCATATCCCAACCAGAAGACAGACTTTTTTTATGTATGTGCTTCTTTATGTCTCTACCCTATTCTGTGGGATGCACTGACTGCTAATAGTAGTTTCACATCTGTTTGCACAGCCATAAATATACATGACAGGAAAGAGTGGAACATGGGACTACTGACGACTGTCCTAAAATCTCTGTGATCTGAATGCTCCAGAGCATATGTACCTATATGTACAGCATGAAAACCTGGGATGCTGGAACTGTTCAGTGAAAAAATTCTACTGGTCTTGTTGAGGGGGAGGTCCCACTAGGCCTGGCAGAAATGCTCATGGTAACAATCCAAGCAGTCTTCTTTTCAAGGATAAAGAGAGCACTAAATAGAAATGTACGTAGGACAATTTTTTCTTGTCAGCATGGCTGAGAAGAGAAACACAGAGGTAACTCCATGTAAATGATTGTTTGCAGTAATGAAGAGCACTGACTTTCTTACCTCTGTGGCTGCAGAACTGCCACCTAGGTCCCGGGAGACAAAAAGGTTGACAATGGGCCTACTTATTCGCTGAGTTGCCAAAATTAATGCCAAAGGCCACCAGAAACTCAGCATCTTCCTTATTGTAGCCTCTCCCTGCAACACATAGGAAAAAATAAAAAAAAAAGAAGTGGGTTTGGAAAAAAACATGCAGAACTGAACCAAAAGCACAGAGAAAGGATTTTTGCTTTCCTACCCATTGTCAGTTTGGTACACTAATTTCAATAGTTTTTAATATGAGGAGCCTAAAATATTTTCACTCACATTAGTAATACTGATTCAAAAGAAGCTGTGTCATGGATCTCAATAAATAATGCATGAAGTATCTATATCTGCATAATTTGTTCTGGCTACCAGACAAAGATATGTGAAAACCAATATGACATTCAAAGAAAAAGAGGAATTTTGAGACCTTCTTCCCTGTGAAATAAGGTGTCCACTTAGTTTATGTTGTGCTGTCTTACAGCTCAGTACAGAGCTCAGTACGGAGGTGCTCAGTAGACAGCACATCCACACCATGGGAAGAATAGCCTCATGTGCACTGTTGCCAGAACAGTTTCTACCACGCCTCTTTAAGTGAAAATGTTTTTTCCTGGAGGACGGAGAGAGGAGGCCCTTCATGCAAAGTGGTTTAATACAGTATTATAACACAAAAAGCAAGTTTAAAATTATTGCATTTGAAAAAGCACAAAGTATTAAGACATACCCCCATTTCAGGCCCACTTCTGTCAGGAATGACATCATGTATGTTCCTGTAGTATCCGAGGCATAACGTGGTACATCGGACAAGTGCTCCCATGTATAAGGACAAGATTGGGATTAAGAGAGGCTCCCTGCACTCCAAGTGACTGTGAAGCAAAATGGCTACAAAAACAACCTGCAGGGCAAACAAATACATGATTAGTAATTTGTCTGTGTGTTTCTTTAGGGCCAACATATCTCCTGTCTGACTCCAACCTGGTCCATCTGAACCAACAACCATGTGTGACTACAGTATCGATCTGACTTCGAACTTGTGGCATTTGAAACTTTAGTCAGGACCCCCCCCTGCATTTGGTCATACAAATGAGAAGAACAAGAGTTAACATCATACAGAAGCTCTGTTAAACAGTACGTGAAGGTATGGGCAGGTGCCATAAATAGGAGAAAGTTAGCATGAAAGTCTGGCAAGGTCTGGCAGCAAGCATGTGGCTGAGTGTCACCCTTCCCAGAAGAATGTGCTATTCTGATATACGCTGAGGCTGGAGACATGCTTCTAGGGTCAGCTTCTAAGCCCTACTTTTTTTTTCAGGGGGCAGAGGGGGCACAGTGGCAATTAAAAAGCCAGTTGTTTTTAAGTATTCACTTCAGCATTTAGAAGCAGGAAGTCTTCTGTCATACTAATTTTCTACTTTTTTGAGTGAAATTTCAGTATTTCATCATTCTCTCTTCAGCTATCTGAGTGCCACATTGATGTAAATGAAATGGAAACTTTTGAGCTAATGAACAGCTCATAATTCAGTCTTGTGAGATTAAATGCTCAAACCAGAAAATGCAAAGGAATTGACTAATATGATATTATCCTCTTCATTAAGTACAGAGCTGATGGTGTGCCTGGTAAATTCCAACTGTCTCTGGATGGGCGGCACAACTGGAAAGCCAATTGTGTTAGGTGCTGTGAACAGCAGAATCAAGGACAACCCTGCTGGGACATGCTGGCATTCAAGTGAATTACAAGAAATACAAAACACATTGTTCACGGGCAGGTTCTCTCCTTCATTGCTAGAGCTCAAGAAATACTTAAGAAAAATCACATTATGCAAATGTTTATTAGGCTGTTTATGAGGGTTTGCAAAACTGCTCTTTTGAACCCTACAAAAGAATTATTTTTCAGTAAACAGAAGCAAAGTCAGTCACAAAAAGTGTGTATATGAAGCTACCCAAGGATAATTCTCTACTGCCTGTGCACCTATTGCTTGTATAGGGAGCAGATGTAGGTGTAGAGAGTTCTGGGGTATGGAGTCACAACTTTTTGTCTTCTGGATTTGCTCTTGCTCTGTGCAGTATTTTGTTGAGAGAAGATGACAGGTGTCTTATTCTTCACAACCCTGGCACCCCACTCACCAACCATTGTGGAAAGGGCATGTGTACCATGGCCAAAATAAGAATTTGTTTCTTTATTTAGCTGTATATGACCCAACATGCATCTAGGGTCAGCAAACTTTGTAGGTCACATCAGAATGAGAGCAGATCCTGAGGGTTAAGGTCATTTACAGTAATTGGTATTATCTTCAGGGATTTAGTGCAGTACTGTAGAGGGGCAGACCTGCCAAATATAGAATAGTAGCTGACTGAATAATGGTTCAACCTGGTTTATGGTTTGCTCATATTTAGTGGGAGGAAAATGCTATAGAAAATTGAACTAAGTGCTGTTGACTTCATATTTCCTTTGATGTTGTACTGTTATTATCCTCTTTCCTACCCAGTCATTACACCCTTCAGCAAGTAATGGGGCAGTACAGCATCTGTTTTACAGGTGCTGGGACGCTCCATTTCATAACATTTTTATATATGCTTTAAAAAAAGGGCTGTATATTGGTTCTCAAATGCTACAACACTGGCCATCAGCAATGTGTATTAATTTTGCTTTTTAAGTGTGTCTAGTACAAAGCAACTAGACATAGTTAACACCTCCCTCGCAAATGAAAGTTCAAACAACATTTGGTCTTCTCTGCATCACCTAGGGACTATCACCACAGATCCTTTCTGCTGCAGTTCTGAGCCTTCACCTTTTGGACCAGTAACAAGAACAGTGCCATACTGGTACTCAGAAGATGGCTTACACTACTGCATTTTGCTGGATTAGACAGCGTGTGCAAAACCGACAGGTGAACTGGAGAATGAAGCCTTCACTTCCCCACCTACAAGCCCCACTCAGGATTTGAGTGCAACTGTGCAAAGCGTGGGGGAGAATGCACAGGGGAGAGAAAGGTCTCTTTCAAAGCATTCCATCAGCCTCAGGATTGGTAGCAGGCATCGGTCTCTTTGCCTGACCTTTCTTTTTCCCAGATGTACGCATGTATAACTTGTTTCTCAGCCATTCTGAAACAGGGTTGTGGAGGTGCTGGAAGACATGGCCTTAGCCCAAACAATCCTGGTTCCCTTCTCCTGACATTGGTTTGGGACTGACTTGATCCAGTCAAGTGAGACCAGCCTAAACCATAACTGTCAGCAAACAGCCTCCACATGACAGGAAAACAGCCAGAGAACAGCACACAAGATTACTTTCTCTGGTGTGTTGTTCATGGTAGAGAAAAGGCAGTCTCTGTACAAGAGAGTTCCTGCTTAGGAAAGCATCTAGTCCGTAACACAACAGAAACAGTGACTGCGAAGAGGAGTCATTACCTGAGCTATGACATCTGAGATGGAGGCACATCCCACTAGGAAACTGTACTTGTGTTTCAGCAGAATCCCAGCATGGGTCCATGCCTGAAAAAAGGCAGAGAAGAGTTTGGGAAGTGATTATGATATTTGTGAATGATTTCAGGTCCCAGAATGCTGTTTTCTGGTTGTTACATTGTACACAAACAACTTATAAAGCTCTTTTCCACCAGCAGTAGCTGGTGTGAACCTGGGCAAATGTTAAGCCAGTAATGCAGAGAAAACACTGCTGCATTCAGTTCCTCATTGCCAGGGCTGACAGGGAGAATGGGAATAATTTTATAGCCTGTATATAAATTTCTGAGCAGATCTAATAAGAAACTGCCCCTTTTCATATAACAGATGCTGCACAGGATGGATTATCATACTAAATAATCCAAGGGAAAAAATGTTTATTCTTATTCACCAGCTGGATGCATCTCTGACGTGTAATATTCATTGGCACACTCAGTTATATTGAGTCCTGTCTGGAAGAGAAAACTTAATGATCCAACTTCTTTTGATTGTCAGCTACTGTTTCAAGCAGACAAAGTGGTAGAGAAAGTGGTGGAGGCATGCCATGAGAAGGTTATCCTTTACCAGTTTTACACACAAGTAGAGGCATTAAAGAGAGCTGCCATATTTTTATGTTGTGCGGGCCACAAGCAGTAAGCCTGGTGATCCAGGAAGCAGCAGCCCACCCCATATGTGGCTCTCTTGCCCAAGCATTTGAGATATACTGGACTTAGCTGTGCTTGCAAAAAGTGATGGTAAGAAATATCTTTTCAACAAATTTGCTTTGAGAAAATATTGACGTTATTCCTTGTGAGCTCTGCAAGTGATCTGGGAATGCACAGCAAATCCAATTCTTTCACTACAAATTGGAACGAGAGGACACATACAGACAACTGGTGCAGCTCACCAGAAGATGACCAGTGCTTTCCAGCATGCACATACAGTAACTCTAACAAGGCATGTGAGGTTTTTTACATTTGTCATGACCTCTGGATGTTCAAAGTCCACCCAGATGCTTTTTCCAGGTAGCCAGGAGATGATGTGTCCAGGTATATCCAGAGCTACTGCTTGCAAAGGACACACCTTCCTTCTGCACACCTCCAGTTTCCCATCAGGTAACAGACTTTGTGAACTAAGGTCACGAAAGAAAAAAAATAACATTAAGATTAAAATTCAGTTCTGAATCAGGCACTCACCATGGCATCCATAAAAGGGAAGGCAGCAAGATAAAGGAAGGCCCTCCGAGTTTTACTTCCCACTGATTCATCCACATGGTGCAGCTTATTTATAATGTAATACCCCAAATCGCTATATGCTGTAGAGACAGAAGAATAGGAATGAATAGTAAAGGTTACGTATAGACTCTGGGTGAGATACTCAGAAGTACCTGAAAGATTGTGACGCCTAGGATCTCTCAGACATGCATCCACTTAGCAAAGAGCTGCAGGGGCTTCAGGATATTACAGCCCCACCAGCTGCTGTTTATGACTAAGGAGTGCTCCTATGGTTCTTTTTCAAGTAACCTTTGGGAGAGGAGTGATAACAAATGGCTGGCTTGGGAGATGGGTATAGTAAGTGCCACATCTGTTTGCTAAATGAACACACCGGTACTCCAGAAAATCTACTGCTTTTTCATTAACTCAAGGCTCTTTGTTAGAAAAGCTGTTTTCACGAGGCATTGTGTATTTCATGGGATGTAGTACCTTATAAATGCTGCAATCATCTATTGTCACTGCATTCTCATGACATTACCTGTAAATCTGCCCAAAATTGTAAAAGGATACTATGAATTGCGAAGGCATGCAACAAATCACACTCATTATGCCTCTCCCTTACTCTGCCTAATGATCACCTCTGCTGCAACCTGTCAGGGCACTGTACCCTTCACTGTACAGTCTCTGGGCAGCCTCGACCAGCCTTAGTTTCCTTCCTTAACTAGAGGCGGCATCTCAGGAGCCACAAGTCAGAAGAGGGCACTGCTGGAAATCAAGGCGTGGCCACTTCTGATCACCACTATGTTATTTCGCTGTTCTGTTTCAACCCGAGATGAGATTTTTTAGTGTTGGGCAACACACCTCTTGCCAGGTCTCTCTTCCCAAGGTGTTGGGTTGAAGACAGCACAGATGCAGGAATTCACCACACAGCTCTCTAAAGAACTGCTTACATCTCTGTCAGCACCCATGTTATCCAGCTGTTTTAATAATCCCAGAGTCTTCCCCATGACCAGGAATAATGAAGAGCTAGCTACGACTGGAGTCTTTGAACTATGGGGACTTACATAATATGCATAGTTAAATAATCCAAACAGTTTTTAACCTTTTATAAACTACATTCTAGACCTGCATAGTATTACTTAGTTTCCTCTATACACTTGTAATAGCTGTTAAAAGAATGATTAGGTTGTAAAGTCAACCTCCCAACACAAGTAATGGCAGAATTACTTGTGCCTGGGGAATCTTACCTCGGTTCTCTTCCACTTGTGCCTTTTCTAAGATAATTATTTCAAATGTGAACATCTATCTGATTTTCCATTTATAACCAACTCTATTATAATTGTACAGATCTTCATATAGGGTATTTCAGGAAAGTTATCCTTTTCATGCATGCAGGTCACATAATCAGATTGACATGCTAGTCGTCCAATTCAACCTTTTTAGCCTAAAACTCTCTCATAACTCATAAACAGTGTTTGGAAGCAATTAAAGAAGAGTTTAAGTCACCATTGATTAGTGATGGCTTAGGGATACAGCCATTAAATGGTTAACAAACAGGACTGAAAAGACTTTTTCAGTCCAAACAAAGACAGTATAAACAAGGTAGTAAAATAGAAGGAGGTGGTATGACAGCACCAGGAACAGGCATGAGCCTCATTCCTGATAACTAGGACTGCCCAAAAAATGCTAAAATGTTAAAAACTTGCCCTTTTCCTATGCAGGTCCCTATCTATGTCTTTCATCTGAACTACGACTGTTAGACTCGCAGCCTCCAGTTCACCCAGTAATCTCTAAGTTGCTTAGCCATCCTCCTGACGCACTCCCAGCCTTGTTTCCTTTTGAAGGGGGTTGGGGAAGAACTTTAAACCAGGACTCCAACCTTTCCTCAGTTCAGGGAGGCCAGTTCAGTTCTTTAAGCATTCATGTGCTTGTTGCAGTCCAGTCACACATCAAGCACAGCCTCTTTTTATTTTTGCATGAATACCCATATGCCAACTTTCACTCAGTATTTTGAAAACTCTATTATGCATGGATTTTTGCGTGGTAAGTCCTTGTGGAAAACTGCTTTTACGGCAGAGTAGTACCTGAATGTTTCTGAATTGACTTATTTGAATGAAGGAGAAGAAGTCTGGAAGGCACGTGAGGCAAGCCGCCTGTGAGGGTCAGATTCATCTAGCTGTCTCTTAGGTTCCGTTGAAATTGCTTTACACTTCTCCTGCACAAAAACTTAAAAACTGCTTATTCCCCACATCGAGACTGACAGAATCAGAGTCCAGGTGCTGAGGAACCTGCTTCTGTGGAGGGGCCTCCACCAGCAGTGCAGTGCTGGGAAGACGGCACGCCACAGAAGTCACCCTCCATGCTCTCCATGCACTTCACCTGCTCAGCTTCGCCTGCTTTAACTGACACTTTTAAAGTGTTTAGAAAGTGAGTAATAAGTAACTTTTTTGGCTCTAAAAGCCATTGAGATGTTTAATTTTTTTTTTTTTAAGTTTACTATCACAGAAAAATTCACAGAAAAATTCACAGAATCAGAGGGGTCAGAGGCTGAACTTCTCTCACTTCTAGGAACAGACAGTTCACCACAGAGTTGTAGTTTATTGGCAGGGCACTCTTAAGGGATTTATATCACCACAGCCCTCAGCACCATTTTTAAAATTTCTAGGGATATCAGCACTGTGCTCTGTAAGCTTAAAGATTCTTTTTTCTCTCCCCCATCCAGAAAAAAAGTCTAACTGCACTTTTTAATATGATTTTGATTTTAAAATTGTAATGGCTAAGCTTAAAAGCTAGTTTTAAAACAGCCAACTATTCCACATGTCAGTGAAAACACACAATCACTTTTGCTGATGTCCATGAATGTTTCCATCCTCAGAAAGAAGGATGCAGCAAGCTGAGATTTACTGACAAATATACAGACATGTGTCTCTAAGCTGTGAATAAAGCAATTGCTGATGCAATTAGAACTTAACCTTGGCCAACCTTACAAACTTATTATGAAGCATGGTACAAAATTAATAACACAGACAACAGAGCTGAAGAGTATTACATGAATCTAAAGCAGATGGCTCTTCCCATTCCTTGCATCATTTCAACCAAAACAGAGAAGTCCAACTCCAAGACAAGCTGCCTGTTTGCTCTCCTCTAATACCTCATTTATTTTGATATGTCTGTGGATTAGTTTTGCTATAGAATTTAAGCAGGAATTCTTGCTTTTGGCTTTTCCAGCTGAGTTTTAAGACCCAGAAGGTTAAGAAATGACACTGAAAACTGCATACCTAATTCCCTACACTGATTTCTCTAACAAGCCGATTACTACCACATAAACTTCAGACATTCTTAAAACAACTGAACACACTCTTAATGATGCCAGCAGTCTCAAACAAATAGCTGTACCGTAGTCATTTTGGAGCTGTCTATTACCCAGCATGTTATACTTACATCATAAAGAAAACAAAAAGAAACCCTCATAGGAAGTGATACCATTTACTTCCAGACACAGAGCTACATATGTCAATATTAGCTTTACTGGAGGAAAAAAAAATGCAAAAATGTGTTTGGGTTAAAGTGTGTTCCTTTTAGATGCACTCCATTTTCATACTTTGCTGCCAGTTTTAAAAATGAACTTGGGAGACTTGAGAAGTAAAAATCTATTCTGCTGCCTGTCAGAAAGACAGTTCACATGGCCAAAACTGGTGCTGCTCAGGAATTTGTTCAGCTAAGTGATTTGGGCAGATAGGAAAATGCCAATTTGGAAAAAAAAAAAATGGAATGGCAAATCTTCATTTGGAGATGGCACAGGGTACATAGACTTCTTTATGTCTTTGATTAGCCTGACTTAAAGCAGAAGCAAAAGCCTGTGTCCCCTTGTGAAAGCCTGGATGATCAGACTGTTTTAGGCTTTGTGATTTTTTTTTGCTTATAGTAATAAATGAATCTAAAAAAAAAAAACAGCTTAGGAGCATCTCAATGCAGGCTGATTACTGCAATAATCTTTTTCTGTGCTCAGCTCTAGTTCCAAAATTGCATTAGTTGATTTTCCCAAATCTATCAATGACCATTGGTCTCTGAAATATCTTTAGGTAGGCCAACATCTCATAAGGCTCAAAATTAGCCTGTTTTAAACTAAAACACAATCATTGCTATCCTAAAATCCACAAATGCTTTGGTCATAGGCTTTCTTCCTTCTTCCTTTGCCCTGAATACCTTGCTGATAAGAAACTGCCCCTGCTGTGGGAGAAGGGTTGGGGCAGCTGCGGAAGCATGTTACTGCTTTAGCAATGGCCATCTGAAGATGCTGAAGTAGGACACATTTTTAATGAATAACATTTTATAATCTTTTAGAAAGAAAAAAAAAAAAACAAGCCTGGATTATATTCTGATTTGTGTTCCTTTGCTATCATCTTTTTCCAGGGCAAAATGTTCAGTACAAGCCTGTACAGTGGGCACCTCAGAACAAGACTGACTGGAAAAAATAGCTCAGGTTGTCATAAGCCACTCTGTAACTCCTAGTCTCTAGAAAATTCCAGTAGTGTTACACTGGAAATGGTGGGATTACACCTATGTCTTGCTTCTTATGCAGATCTTTCACGTACATGCAGTGATCATGCATGTGGGAAGTTCAAAAGAATCAGTGGAATTACTAGCAACTGCTAAAGTTTTCCCCTGTGCAATTTGTGCAGGGAGTGGCCCATGCCCACTAGCCTGCCAGTAATAAATTGGCACAAAACAAATCACTCGCATGTCTTGACCACCCAGTCTGCTATAGGTTTGCCTGGTTACTAAGGTTCCAACCTTTTTTTCCTGGTGATGACAAATGATCCATCATGTAGTTTTTAATCAGTTGTAGTGGGCACCAGTTAAGGATGCCTACTTAAGCAAAGAGGATGTTTCCCCAAAGTAACTTCTGCCTTGTCATTTCCAGAACCTCACAGAGTTGTGGAAAGTAATATTAATATGCAACAGGAAATAAACTTTCTCAGTATACTATTTCTCCGTAAACTAGTGAAAGGCTGAACAATGCTGTTTTATTGCCAAAGAAAATGTGCATGTCTTTTATGACACTTGGTGTTAAAAGGACCCACTTAGTATGGAGGGCTTACCAGCAACACCATGAAATGCATTGTGTTAGCATAATGTTATATAAATTATTTCTCTCCTCTCTCAAGCTGCCAATTTAGTAAGATGTCAAAAATAAGCACAGACAGGCTTAACGTCTTGAATCCCTTCTCTTACAGCCCAATATTCCCACCAAAAGCTGAACTCTGAAATAACGAGATGCTTTAGACCCTGGCTACATAGCGAACTTCCCACCAGGAAACCCTAACTGGTGGCAGTAGCTGTTCCCAAAATAGCACAAGGGAAGGAAGGCAGCATACTATCTTCTATTTCCAGATCACAACTGAAACAGCAGATCCAGGAATACTGTACTGACCAAGGTTTGCAGCAGCATTATAAATGGGACGAGAATATGGTTTCAAATCCCTTTGGTCAAGGCCAATTTCTTTCTTGGTCCTTACTGCTACCTGTACAGCGGAGTGATAGGAACTGTTGGTGAGGACTTTGCAGACGTTCATGGGAATGTGGTGGGGTGATGACTTAGGGACCCAGAGCTTGCAACTGTGAGTTCAAGTGGTTTGGCTCAGCCAGTCATTCCCACAGAGGACTGTGTTAGCCCTGGTGGGGAAGCAGTAGTGGGGAGCTGGTGCTGAGGCAATGAAGCATGAGTCAGGTGTGTGAAATGCTCTGTTTTGATATTTTAAATAAGTAGAGGCTGCTGTTTGTGAGGAGCTGTGTGTGCAGACTGCAAATAGCCTCTATATCACAGTTGGAAATGTGGTGATTCACTGTGGTCACTGTGTTTCTCCCGCCACTTGTTTTCTTCCTTCTGACTTTCGGTACTCCTCCTTATTTCATTGGGCTTTTTGTTCCCTGTTCCTTTCTGGGCTTCAACAGTCCATGGCAGACAGTCATGTCATCTTCCTTAGCCCCATACACACGGCATGTGGAAGAAATTCAGGCCCCTGAGCGCTGTTTGTTTCTCTTTTTCATCTGCCGAGCATCAGTAACCTGTATTGGTGTCTCCTATACATAGCCTGTGATAAGCTTGCAGCTGCTAGGCAGTAGTTGCAGGTCCTAGGAGGCTGCCTGTCTGTCACTGGACTCCTCTCTCTCCCGCTAGGCAGGTTGCGCATCTGTGGGTCAGAGAGGAATAATCAGGATTTGAAACGGGTTCAAAGGAAACTTGGAACATAAAACTTGGCAACATCACCCAGGCAATCGGTGCTAGAATCTGACTAACTCCATTCTCTTGGGCACTCTGCCAGTCTCTGCTGTGGCCTTTGCATATTTTCAGGCATAGACAAGTTAAAATACTAAAAAATATTCTCCAGTCTGCCACCATAAGCAGCTGAAAGATTGTGTGAAGCCCTTTAATTCAGGACTTTAAAGCATGGTAAATACAGCCACCTTTTTTCTTTTTTTCCCAATATCTGCAGAGAGGATATTTCAGAGGTTCTGAACTCAGCAGAGCCCTACTTCCAGGCAAAGGCAAGAAACTTATCTGGCATGTTTTCCAATGGTTGCCCCAAACACCTCCCTTCAATAAGAAGTCCCACATGGAAAATCCAGCTATGTCTTTCACCTGGAAATTTGATAGTTATACTTTAATTTTTCTTAAAATCTATCGTAGCTTAAAATAAAATGTTGGATGACTAGAAAATATTTCTTTATCCAGCTGGCAAAGCCAAAAACTTTGACCAGCACTGGCAGGAAAACAAGTGAGCAACCAGAAGAACAGCTCTGGGGACTGAAGAAACATTCCAAGCAAAGAAATATGAGAGCCAAACGTACAAATGGCCCAAAGTTTATAATACTGACTCAATAAAGCAGCCTCAACTGTAAACATATTGAGGAAGTGACCAATCGATACCAGTGAATTAAATTAACTTGAATGTATGGATTCAGCTTATAAAATTAGCAACAGCTTATCCCTGGCACAGAGTTGCCGTGGCTAGTGAGCCATTACTGTAAGCATTTATTATGACCATAACATGGAGTAAAGGTAAACAGCACAGGGCTGCCGTATCAGTGGCAGAATAAGAGACATGATGGTCATGTTTGAACTGGAGTGCTTGGGAGGCACATAAAGCTGGTGAAAATAGCTGGCAGTCTGTTAACGGATAAGAGCAGGGGGCATTCGTATTTAACAGATGGCTCTTGTACCTACTCAGGCAGGAACTGAAATTGTCTATTCTGTTCTATTCTATAAGCTGACCAGCAGCACGTGCTGCTTTTGAGATACTAACAGCCTGATAATGAATGGTGCCTCACTTCCAGGCCACTCTGTAATTTCACAGCAGTTCTGGACATTGCCATCACACTCGCATTTCCCATCCTTCTGCGATGGAATGACCCCCTACGGCTGGTCATCCAGCTCAGCCCTACTGCCTGTCAACCAACACATGCCTCCATAGGCTGCTGCATTATCTCCCTCCTCCCATCCCTTAGAGCTCCCAGCTTTTAGGATGTTACCTGTTGAATGCAATGCACTCTCTGCTTCTTCCTCCAGTGTCTCCTGTTCCTCGTTGCTGAGGTCCAGAGATTTCAGCTGTGTAGAATGAGCCAGAAGGCGCAGACGATCTGGTGCAGTTCTTGGAGAGGATGAGTTACAGTCTTCCAGGTCACATGGCTTTTCATTGCTGTGGCTGATGCTTGGGTTGATATCCCATTTCTCCAGGCTCTCAGAAACTGGCAAATTCTGTGGCTGCCTTACTTTTTATGTTCAGTTCATATCTGCTTCTGTATTTTCTTTGTTTCAGAGTGCACTCAGGGAGCTGGTCTCAGTTTGGCATAAAGTGCTCTTAGTAACTACTTCTCCTCTTACACAGATTAGTTATTCAACAGAAGTGGATGATGACTAGCACTAGTAGAGAGTAATACCTGATATTTTAATGAGGATGCTGGCACCTACTTGCTTAGAGTTTTGTATTGTGAGTTTTGTATTGTTTTGTATTGTACAATGCCACCAAGTTCTGACAAGTAGCCCTACCAAGCACACCTTGAAGTCCTGCTAAACCCATCTGGGCAGATACCACTAGCTGATCATCACTACCTAACAGTAGAGACTGAGCTATCAGGTTCATGCATCCTGTCAACCTTGCCAAAGTTTTGCTCACGCATCTGACTGAAAGAGATCAGCAGCATGCTTTGCTGCCAGGCAGGAGAGCCCTGGTGGCAGAATCTGCCACTTAACAACCTGTTTAAAAAGTCATAAAAGTTGCGTGGATGGGCATGATACCAGTCCAAGAGATTTAATCTCTTTTGCATCTCCTGTTGCACTTACAAATGAAATCTTAAGCCTACAGATTAATCAGTCTGAAGAACAGGCGAGGGAGGCAAATTAAAAGACATATTAATTAGATGTCAAGTGACCTTACCTATTAAGGTATGAAATACAGCAGCTACAGCGCCAGCCACAACCATGCACAAAACTGCTTTGGTCCTGTCTCGCTTGCTGTTCACAAACACCAGACCTACATTTTTGAAGTCACTCATCGGACCCGTGAAGAACTTCATCAGGGAGTACGCCAGCCCATAGCTGGCCAGCATTTCCACAGCATCTTCCTTGACAGCAGCAATGCCCCTATTCAAGGCCTGTTGAAACACAGAAAGAGCAAATAATGTAGCACATGTGGAAGTGTACCAAAAACAATCTTCTGCAGCCGGTTTCTGAAGGAAGAAGCAAGTTCAGCTCTCATTGTTTTCACCCTGAGTTGGACCTTATTTCTCTGGGTTCAGCAGCAGTAACTTGTGACTTGTGACACTGGCAACTTCATAATTTCATATGGACAGTAAATTCAAGTGAAGTAGACTTGAAGATAATGTAAATATCTATTTCTAAAGTATATAATGGAACTCCTGCTATACCAGAAGTCAGTCTCTTTCCTTTTTAGAATAATTTTATGACCTGCTAATAATCATGGATGATACAAGACCATTTAAATGCTGCTTTGAGGCCTCAGCCCTCAATTGAACAAAGCACAGTCCTTGCAGGCCATCTTTACAGGTAAAAACTCTGATTTTATTATATGCTGAAATTTCAGGAGCTCAAACTTTTTTTCAGTGTAATGAGCTTTTCACTACATCCCATGTAATTGTTGTGAAGAGCTGTTATTATCCTATGATGTTTATTATGAAACTAGGCCAAATATACACGTGACTAAACGTAACTGTTCTCCTTTCATGTATTTCACAAGGTTCTGATCCTATATTCATTTATATCTCCTTGTAGCATATTTCAAAAGAAATACAGCAGATGTATTTCAAGACATATTCAGGTTCAACTAACCCACTAATTCATTCTAGGTCCCTATTTAGGAAATGTCTGCCAATGAATCACTGAGAATTAGATGGATTATTTTTATAACTAAGGTGAACCATAGAAAAAATGTGTAACATTACTTCAGATTCCAGCTTGCACCAAAATGCTTCTAAAATATTGAATAAAAATTACAGAATGATAAATTTTATCTGCAGTGTGACAGCATCAATCATCTGGTACTCCCAGCAAACTGTTAAAACAAGATCAGATTCAAAAAGCATGAAGGATGAAATACGACTTGTTTTCACAAGTATTTAGTTCCTATGGGTTACAGCTGATGTGTGCTGACTGTGCCATGGCAATAAGGCCAACTAGGAACATCTCGCCAACCCACCGTCCAAATCTCAGTCTATCCACTTACACAGCAGTTCTAATACCGCTTTTTCTGAATGAACAAACCAGGCAGAGTATCATCAGGTAACCGTGGTGAAGTCCTTCCATTTCAAATGTAAGCATAGTCTTTTTGTTGCAGTCTTTCGACTTTTTTCCCTTCCAAAGACCACATAAGCAAGCAACTCCCATTGACTTCAAAAGAAACTGCATCCCCATAGCAGAAATGAGCATTTTTCCTACTCTTCTTTTCCACTCTTTCTGTGAGATGTGTTTCAATTTTGAAACTAAAGCTGCACTGTCAACATAGCAAAAAGCTGTAGAAAATACCAACTTCTCCATCCTTGATATCTGCAAAATCTCTCTCTTGTGACGTGCTCTGATGTGAACACCTGAGGCTCCAAATGTTTTTATCTGTCTTGCTCCAGTTTGTCCCTTCCTGAAAATACCATGTTTCAGATATGGAATATCTGCAGCTGCTCTATGCAACCTTTTCTGGGGTATAGATAATTCTATCTATCTATTGCATTGATAAGAGTTCAAATTATATTTAATCTGCAGATGCCAAAACCACTAGTGGGTGCATAAAACTACTCAAACAATTTGTGGAAAAGACTGTGGCCTCTAAAATGAATAGTCAGGTTTAGCTGTCTTTTGTGATGATGCTTGCGATGATGTTGTAATCCATATCAAGGTGTATACAGAGTTATAATATTTTCATTTAAGCTTCCTAAAGATGCTGAATCTCCCTGTTGCTGTTGCCAGTAATAGGCAAATAGCCTTAGATCATGCCATATAGAGGGTTCCTTGATCATGGCTTTTCCCTCCTCTTTTCTTTTGTCAACAGTGAAGTATTTCTGGCAGCTTCAATTTGAAGAGAAACAGCTAACCAATTTCAGGTAGTCTGGTTTAAAAGCTTCTTGTCACATGTAAACAGCTGAATTATTTCCAGCACAGATTCACAAGCACAAGTGCTTCCTTCCTGGTTTGGACAACTACTGAATACCAGAGTCTGTGGAGGATGGTAATCCACTTCTGACAAGGTCCCTGGGATAAACGTGGCTTTAAGAAATCACATTCTGTCAAGAGGCACAGCACTACAATCCCTCTGCAGAGAGACAAATCCTTGCCGAGCACAGTCCTCAAGCCAGTGAAACTAGCTTCGTGTGACTTTGGCCCCAGGGTAACTAAGTTTTCCACCTAAGTAGGAGAGACAGAAAGACTTGAGCACTCCTCTTTCTCTCCCTCTCTGGTTTTACAGGCTGAACTGTGATCTCTTTTGTATGAACAAATGACAGCCAAGTAGATACTTCTGAGTAACTTTCCCCAGAGGCACACTGTGTACCAGGTAAGGTAAACTAGCAAAATCCAAAGGGGACTTTTGTAAGAGGTATGTTGACATTAATTTATACTCCTGTGGAGTGGTTGACTGACATGATGAAATACTCTAGAGGCTAGCCCTGAAAAAGCAATCCTCCTAAATGCTTCTTTGGAAATATCCTTAGGAAATGAAAAGTCAATAGCGCTGTGTACAGATTGTTTAGTTTCTGTAGCTTTCTTCTTCCTTTTTCACTTTAAGATGACAATGCAAAAGGTTCTTCATCCTCAACTTCCAAACACTGTACGAGAACTTGTGTAGCTTTTCTACCCCATGTACCTTAGAATATTTTTGCTACTGAAGCTGCTGATGTCATATTTGATACCCTTAAATCCACAAGAAATCCCAGATACTTGGATAAAGCTGCTTTGGGGTGCAATAGGAAAGACACAGGCACTTGATCTTTGATGGCATGCCAGCCATGCAGTTGGTAATCTTCCAGTCTAATTTCCTGTTAGATCTCCAATTAAATCTCTCATAAAGGAAGAAAAATATAAACCAGGGCAAGGTCTCAATTTTTTTATCTGACTCTATTTTGTACACTTTTTGTGTGAA
Source organism: Ciconia boyciana (assembly GCF_034638445.1). Classification (NCBI taxonomy): domain Eukaryota; kingdom Metazoa; phylum Chordata; class Aves; order Ciconiiformes; family Ciconiidae; genus Ciconia; species Ciconia boyciana. The sequence goes on from NC_132935.1 coordinate 82,488,670, forward strand.
CAAAAATCAGTAACTTCATCAGTAGCATCTGTATTCTATGTTTGTTTCACATACAACAGAGCATATCTCTACAAAGATTTGTGTAGCTTGTCAATGAAATTACACAGAACTAGGTAGTAATAATAATAATAATAATAATAATAATAATAATAATAACAACAACAACAATATTTAATATGAGAAGTTGGCTCGGACATATATATTTCAGATGTCATCCTACTTTCAGCTGGCTTATTCACACCAAACTTGAAGGGAGAACTAGGAAATCCAGATGCTGAAAGAAAGACTATTGGTGATGGCACCTTCTCGTGAATTTTTAATGAACAACTAACCTAATACGGTAGTAGGTGAAAATGTCACAGCAAATCGCTATTCATCAAACGTGATTAAAACAAAGACACTGACATTGCTGACCCTTCTTTCAGAAATAACAGAAAAAAGCACACAAGACTTCCAGGCTGAGCATGATCTGGTAGGTACACGAACTGGTTAGTTCAAGTAAGTCATATTCCTAAAACACTTCTCAAAAAGGCAGGCACCAAGATCTACAGCTACTTCTATGCAATGTCTTCTATAACACATTATGTTATCATTAGAAAGATGAAATCTTTACTATAGGACCTGGTAACAACCCCTTGAGCCTTTTTTTATGAATAATTGTGTGCTGTCACTAATGGTCACTAAAATCAGAGAGGACTAGCATTTTTAAATTCCCATCCAAAAGATTCAAGTCAGAGGAGTACCATATAATACACTTAATGACATTTCAAGCCAGTAACCAAATCTTTACAATTGGGTACTGCAGCTGGCTTTATCCTCTTCGAAGGAACATATGAGATCTCTATCAAATTTCTAGGACATGCATAATGGATGAATCCAACAAACATTTGCATGCAAAGGCAGTGATTTAAAAAGCAACAATTGTGAGAAAAATGTCAAGGGTCTAGCTTGTCCTCTTTTGCATGAGCTTTCAGCACTATTCACTTATGTTGGCAGAAAAGGTTTGGTTCCAATTTACAGCTACATAACTCTGTTGCCAAAAATTCAAAGTCTGTCTCTTAGGCTGGTTCTGTAGAGTTTGACCATTTCTCACATGATTCTCCTCTCCCAGAGACTACTGAATGACTGATGTTTTATTTTGTATTGGATTAGACATATAAAAGCATAAAAAAATCCACTGACAAAGCCACGCCTATTGTATATATTTTCTTCTGCTTTTAAAAATGTTTTATTACCTACGTACTACGAAGAATTTCAATAGTCTAACTAGAAGAACACATTTTCTACTTAATTTGAAGTTAGCTATGGACTATGCCGTCAATACTTGACCAGTGCATGTGTTTCAAATAAAAGCAAGTAAAATCCAAGAAATGTAATTCTTGTCAGTCCTCAATTTTGCTTATCCTGGAAAAGCAGACTGTGACCTAGTGGAGGCTGGCACGTTCCTATGGCTTCTTCAGTTTGAAGCTGGGATTCTGCCTGAGCTGTTTTCAAGCCTGTTCCAGCTAGTTATCTACTTAAGGGTGACATCAAAAACCTGCTCAATTTGGCAGTAACATGGCCAAATGTATGTTTGGTTCAGCAAACATTTGTAAGATGTTCCCCCTCCCCCTGCATCTTTCTTCCTACCTGCCCTGTCCTAAGAAAATGGAAGAGAGCCAAAGTTAAAGAGCAAGCTGACGTAGGGGAGAGTCTTTCTCCTGTGTCAAATAATCTCTCTCCTGATGTTTGTTGGCTGAGTTTTCATTTACTAAATCCTGTCACATTGAAATCTTCAGCATCAAATGTACCAGCTGGCTCTGGCTGTTCTGCCTCCCCCTGTCATCAGCTGCACTGCCAGAAGGACACCCGACAGATCCAATGTTCTGTAAGCATGGCATAATCAGACCACTGTGTCGGTGCTACCTGAGAGTTATCCCATCTGCATCTCTGCTTCTGGATGGGTTTCTCGTAAAGGCAGGAGCCACTGGTAGGCAATTTGAGGGAAATAGCTAGTGCTCTGTGTAAGACTTCCATGGACGTAGACATAGAAGTGGGAGAAAATGGGGTTAAAATAGCATGCACACATTTATTCTGGCTCAAGAAGATTGCCCAAACATAGTGTATGAAGAGATAGTCCTGAAGGGGTAGAGGGAGTCTGACCTTGTAGCTTGAAAATTATGACTGAGGAGGGTTCACTGTTTTGGGCCTTTTTTTTTTGGTTTGGGTTTTGTTTTGTTTTGCAATGCTTTTAGCCTAAATCAGTATCTCTAATTTTGGGTCCGCATCTGCTGTAGATCATGTGTCAGATGACTGAAATGCCATCTGAGGTCAATTCCTATTAGCCCACTACTAAAATACTTGACTTCCCCCCTGCTCCCTGATTAAAGGTGGCCCTAAGAAAACAGCTAGTCACCCCTGTCCACAGCGCTGCAAGTGCTGACATCAGTTCAACCCACTGAAATAATCCCAGTCCCCAGCAAGAGATGGCAGCCCTGACCCCCAGTCTGAAGGAAGAAGAGATACCCATCCCAAGAGAGAGACACCTAGACACCTCTGTGGTATACTGTGAAGAGCATTAGGACTGCCCTGAAAATGAGACCTGAAGTTCTTCTGTCTCTTGCTGCTTCCTAATTCAAAAGAAACTGGAAATGCAGGGCAGGTGTCACACCTTTATCTTAAAAAATACGTTAGTGTACCAAAATTTCAATCAAATTTACTCTGTCTGCTTAAGTAAGGTGAACATGGCCTACAAGAAAGCCCATACACCCTGTGAAACAAAAACCAAGCCATGAAGACTAGAATGTAAAAAATTTTTCCCCATTCACCTTCCTGAGCAGCAATGAACACTTTTGCATGATTCCTACTCTTACCTGAAATGCCTGCTACTCTGTGACCATGATCAGGCTCTCCGTTTCACTTGTTGACACTATCCACTCACCATACAATGTCAAGGCTGTATGAAAGTGAGTCCTGGGAGAAGTTTAAATAAAGACTCTAAATCCAAAATAACGTCATTTTCACGCAGCTTTCACTTGACCTGGGATACATCAGGGAACAGCACTTTTTAACAGGCACAGCCAGGAGGTGTAAGAATAACTAGGGCAGCAGTGGCAATGGTGAAGTCAGTGAAAACGGGAAGTCCCTCCCATTGAAAGAACTAATGCAGAGGAGGCCGTGTCGGGGAGCTGGAAGAGTAGCTATGGCCACACTACCTACTGCCTGTGTGTAGATTCATGAACAACAACCAGCAAAACAAGGCAGAAAATAATATAAAAAACACAGAAGACTGCAGAAGATAATGGCACAGGACCACAGGAAAGAAACCAGATTCAGTGAAGCCAAAATGTGCCTCATTTAAAACTACATTTGACAAAGTGCCAGAATATTTACGACAGGGAGCAATCTTGGAGGGGTGAATCAGTTGCTGCAGATGGTTGCCTCCCCACGGGACGTGGAGAACACTGATCCAAAGCCAAGAGAGCTACGAGCCATGATGGTGGGAAGCCCTTCAGGACGTATTCCCCAGATAGTGTCTATTGAACGGGGATGGCTGACACGTGTATGAAGGAGACCTAAACCACTGCCATTTACACTGATGGATGTGGAGAAACCCATCCCCTGAGGTGAGACCATAACCATTAACTTTTCCTGGCCTTTTTTAGGCAAGCAGTGCTTGTCGGGGCACAGGACAGAAGCAAAATCAACATGTCAGAGATATTCCCCTGCATTATGACTTCCCTAGTATCCTCTGGCTGATGCTAATCAATTGTCCAAAATGTATTTAAGGTGAAACTCGCAAGGGAATGCTCTGCTCTCAAACCAGTATGTGAGCTTTTCATTCAGCTTTCCCTGGAGCTCGTCCACAAGGGTGAGAAACATTTGTGATCATGTTACAGAAGTATGGCTAACTCCAGGCTGAGGTTATTTGTCTTCAGATCATCTTCATGTGGAGGCCAGAGACTCATTTTCTTTCAAAAGCTATTTCTGTTTCTAAGTCTATGAGTATAGACAAATAAAATTGAGATATAAATTGAGACACATAAAACTAGAGGAAGGTCAGCTCCCTCTCTCTTCAAAATGCCCTGTGGAATAGCTATCATTTCTTCACCAAATTCCATTTTGATTACTTTTAAGTGCTAGAGAACACTGGGGAGGATACAAATGCATATCACATGTATCTACACACAAAGAATATTTGCCTTAATCACAAGTGATACAGTATCTGCAGCAGTGCTCCTTCTTTTAATTTCTCACAGAACCAGGTTCTGTTCTCTTCCTCACATTACATCCCCAAAGTAAAAAGTAAGCTGATTTACTATCAGTTGCATATTTCATAAAATCACATTTTCTCATGTTTATAAATTAAATCTCTGCAAGAACTGTTATAAGACTTGTTTGTATGCACACAGCAAATTTAATCTACACAGGTCCCATACCTGTCAGTCTCTCACAACTCTGGCACATTGCCTTTTTATTAGCATTAACTCAGTCTCTGCTGAAATACTCCTCACATCTCTCTCCTCCTGAAATGGAGATTGCCACTTTCTCCATGATCACACCTTCTCACGAGGCTCCAAAGCGCACAGACAGGTTTGGATTGGAAGGGACCCTTGGGGGCCAGCTTAGAGCGCTGCCCCGGGATGAACATCTGGGAGATGTTGCGGAGGAGACCCCACGCCTTCCCTGGGCAGCCACCCTGAGAGGCCACCCACGCTCTGAACCTTAGCACGTAACCAGAACTGGCATCTGAAGATCCACGGCCATCTCCCTTGCACATTAAAACACACTCTCCTGCCAGCAAAGGCCACACTCCTAGCATTGGCCCAAATTTCCATATCCCATATTTCCCCTTCCTTTCCTGAAGGCTCTTTTGCTTCATCACTCTGTACCCCTTCTCCTTGCTGCTGTCTTTCACCAAAATCTTGTCCTTGACATTAATTCACCTATATTTTCACCTCATGGCAAGAAATTATTTAGCTTCACTCGCCTTCCAGTTTTCACCGTTCCTGTTCTGTTGTTATTGACTTTTTCATAGATGTAACTTAGCATACAGTAGAACAGTATTTTTCAGTAATTTAATGTTTTATTTGTTTCTTTTGTATTTCTAAGTTCATGCATTACATATGAAGCTAGGCTTTTGCTTCTCATTGTTTTGCATATTATAAGTAGTTCTCTTAAGAGGTATTTCTTCACATAAGGTTACCTGACACTCCCAATTACAAGATCCAGTACCTAGTGCAAGTCCATTTTTTCCCCTTAAAAAAAAAAAATCAGTCTAGGCAAAGACCCAAATTGAAAAAAAAAACAAACCCAAAAAACCCCAAGCAAATATTTTAACGTATCTACAAAAATACTTTTGCCAATTGCAAGAATAAGGAAAATTAATGAGGTTTGTCCCTGGCTTTGCAGATTTTTAACCATTTTCCTTAAAATTCTCACATTAAAAAAAATCTTAACGCATGCAGAATTTGGTGAAAATTTCTGAAATTTGGCAGAGGCTATCAATAGTGCCTTTAAAATAGACCAAAACTTGGCCAAGCATCTGCAAACTTTTGAGTTGCACAGGTTCAGTAGAACTTGTTAAACTACTGTAACTGCACAGAAATCTTGTCTATATTTCAGCTGTGCTGAGTGTGCTCCTGGGCATAAGCTTAGAGCAGTGAAAGTCAAGCACCACACAGCAGAGACTGTGCAAGTTCCAGTCCAGAAGGTACCAGGAGACAAGGAAACACTACCTGTATCATTAGTCGCAAGCAAAAGGGAAAGCGTTTCTCTTTCCATGGACTGAAGATGCAGTACTCTGCAAAGACCTCTTTCTCTCGGGAATTATGAAGTGATTTATCCTCCTACCTTGGCTCTTGTGGAAAGTACCCCGGAGGCCAGATTTGTGAAATTTGCTTTTATTGCTTCAGCTCTCTTATTTCTGTACACTTCCCACTCTTTGTTAGTGATTAAGATCCCATGTCCTCCTACTTGGAAGACTAATAATTGGCATTTCCTCTCAACTCTCTTTCCACGTGGAATGTAAGGGATGTAATAATTATACCCAGCAAACTCTGCGACAGCCAACAATCAAATTCGAGGCTGTCAATACTGCAGCAAAATATTTTAGTATCATCACGCATACTATCCTACCACTTCATGGCTGCTCTAGAGATTACCCTACTGCTGCTATTGTTTAGAGTTACTAACTTTGCCACAGTCAGAACTGGTAGTCAGCTGGAAAGGGTGGGTTACTTCGTTGGTGTATAGCCATGCAAACAGGTACTTTGGGGTTTGGTATAACAAAGAAGTGGAAGCCTCCTGAGATGGATGTTCTGCGAGGGGAACCTTCTGTTAAATCAGCAGCTGATCCCTTTGGGAAATAACCCCTTGAGACACTTAGTTCAGTGGTAGATGTCCAGGCTGTTTTGATTGCAGAAGATGGTGAAGTTCAGCCTGAGTGACAACGTGCAGGATGCGACCAAAACAGTTTCGGATAATGGGGCTGTAAGGGAAGACACTCACTGTGCAAAAATAGATTTCTACCTGAAATCACTTTCAGATGTGACTGAAGCGCAAGTTAGTTACTCAAAAGTTGAAGACGCCAGAATTAGGAGGGGTTACCTTTTGGTGTCTGCCTCTGCCCCAGTATAGCTCAAATTCATCAGTAGCCAGCAGCAGACCAAAGTAAGTGTAGCTTCCAAACTGCAACCCCTCTGTTGTCAGTGGAGCTCCCACAGTCATTCAGAGCTCCCTAGAAGTGTCATCACATATGTCTGCTAGGCAAAATATGTAAAGCGACCGAGTCTCTGCCATTTAATGAACATTACTTGTACATGATGAAAGGCTAAAGCAAACTTAAGCAAGCGTCTGCAGGTTTTGTTCATTCAGCTTGCGTAAATGTTCTCTCTCTCACTGCAGACAGGAGAGGTAAGGACCCTGCTGAGCAAACGCACACAATTCTGGACTTGTCATATGGCTGGGCTTAGGAAGAAGAAAGGCAAGTAATTGCAGTTTGTTCTTTCATCTTCCTCAGTACTGCACTATGTCAAAAAAAAAGAAAAGAAAAGAACAATCTATAAAGCACATGTCAAAGCTACTATGATTACAAAAAATACACATAACCATCAAATAAGGCTTCGGTGCCTGACTTGAGAAGTGGGAGCTTGCCCAGCTGTCCCTGAATGTGTAGTACTCCCCAACCTTTATGTGTACTTAGTGCAATTATCTGCTGTCCATTAGCTTACTCTTAAAGCATTTACCTCCCCATGTGGCCCAGCACGGACTTGTTACTTATGTTCTAGGGCTTTGCCCAACTTCAGCCGAGCAGAACATATTTGAGGTTGGTGATTTTCATCAGCTGTTGTGTCAGGAGCAGGGAGCACGGCTGGTTAAGGTCTGTCATTAAGCAGCTGTTCCCTCCAGCATGCTGCTGGCTAGGCAAAGCACAGTTTGGGCTAGACAAAGCAGAGTTTGTTAGGTGTGAGTGCCTGCGAATGCAAGTGTAGAGCTGCCAGATTAGCTCATGTCTTAATTGCTTGCAAGTGGCAAATAGAGGGCACCCAGATCACCAGCCTAAATACAAACTTGGTGTTTCCGCTGCTGGAAACACCCATCGTAAACAAAGTCCATAACATCGCTAAGAAAACCTGTCATTTGTACCTGTTTTTCTTTCCCTTCCATTCTTATTCTTTGTACCAGCTTTATTAGGATGAGATTAAAGTTATTCAGTCGAATTGGAAACAAACTCTGGATGGTGACAGTGATTTCCTTTCTCTAGGGCTGGTGAATTTATTGCAAAACATGCTTTGAAGCACTTCCAGTTATTACAGCACTTTCCAATACTCCAATACCTGCAGAAAGCAACGGTCTCACTGAACCGGTAATTCTGCCTCTAGATTTTGACCTAATGTACCTGTTTAAAATAAATGGGAATTGGGTGGTAACATGGGAGCAGAGGAAGACAGAAAGGAGAATGGGTAGACTTTCTCAAAAGGGAACTTTTTCTCTCAGAAAATCTAATCTTCTACACCCCCAGCCTAAATTTTGAGAACCTTGAACTCCTCTCCCGCTTCTTGCAGGTGGTGTTGACAGGATTGGCTAACATTTCCTTTTAAAAGTAGCTCAACTGGTTGTCTTGGTATCCAATGACATGAAGTCAACAAGTCAACTCACAATCAAATTATTGCACATGGGTGTTTCCAGGTGGTGGATGTATGGAGCACAGATAACTAAGAAGTTTCTCTTGAAATCATGCACTCTTTTTGAAACCCCCTATCTTTCACAAGGGGAAGCACAGTAATATTTCTACACAAGCAAGGCTGAAAATATCCTCTCTGACCTAGAAGAGTGGGAGGCCATGGGGGAACATGTTTACTATTGCTTATGTGATCTCATGGCAGCTGGGAGCCCAATTGCTGCTGTTATAACAAATGGCTTTCCATGGTAATGGGAATACAGGTAAAATACCAATTAATCTGAAATGCAACCAGGCTAGATACTCTCTGTCCTTACTGGATTTGATAATAAAGAGGAGAACTGGAAAATGTACCAATGTTTCAAGATTTTCCTCTGTACCTCCTGGGAACACATAAGTTACGGAGGGAGACAAAAAAGCATTCTTTCTTAATATACTGGGACAGACAAACCCTAGAGCCAGGGGTTTGCTGGAGTAACCTCTAAATGCCTGGCAATAACGAATGCTGTTACATCTTCACCAAATCCTTGGCTAATGCTTCTACTAAGAATTCCTTAAGCAGTACCTAGGCAGCCTTCTCCTCAGGGAAGAAGAGACTTGGAAACACCCGTAGAGTTGTAGCAAGCCTTGTAACTTTTATTTCTGTGTGTCTGGCAGGGGTGAGTCTTAACCAGAAGTGCTGTCACCAGTGACTTTGTGAGTGTTCTTGATTATGCCAAATATGTGGCATAATTTGATGCTTAATCTAATTTTAGAGGTGTCTACCCCTGGGTTCACAAAATCCAAATTCAAAAAAATGTATCTTTTAAAATCTCTTTCAGCTGAAGAGGTGATCAGACACACAGTGGATGGGTTCCTCCACTAACTGAGGAACTGTACATGGTGCTGCCGTAATTCTTAAATGGGTTCTGCTGTCTAACAGCATCGCTACAGACACCTTTAGCAACAGAGCACCTGCCATCACGAGACATTTGATATATAAGCTCAATGCTCTCTTAGCCTTGTGCCTACACAAAACTTAACTCCAAGCTTAAAACTATCTTTACTGACAGCCTTTCTCATTCTTGCATTCCTTATGACCTGATGCAATGATCCCTTCTTATTAAAAGTGATTCTTTCAATAGCAATGAACATTTTTCTACTAACCCACTCCCTCTAACTCCTCGACTTCAATTGCATAGTTAAAACTTATTAGCTCATTTTCATTTGTTTTATACAAGCACAAGACCCTGACTTGTTCAGTTCAGTAAAAACACTGACAGATTCCCAAAGCTTAAGTCAAACCGATGCTGAAACATCGTAGCACAACAGGTAATTTTGCCTAGCAGGTTCTCTGTCTGAGTCACTGGTTTTAAATAATGGATTTCCTTACTCCTGGATTTCAAAAGTGGTAAGAAATGCAATGAAGATAGACTACCTACCGTTCTTTCACGCTAGTACTCTACATTGTGCAGAAGTTTCACTGGGAGAACAGCCTCCTGTCACAGTCCCCCCACCCCCAGACCAGGCTTGTTCTGCTTTCTCAGTCATTTAACACCTTATTTCCATGAAGTCAGAGGAGATGCAATCTCTTTTCTATCTTGTCCATACCTGGGTTTTTTGTCCTCTTGCTGATGTGCAGGGAAGTGCGCAGGATGTACAACATATTAATTCAGCACAGCTAAAATTTATCTCTGGGCTGCTGTAATATGAAATATAAAATTGGCTTCGAACAGGCATCCTGCCAAGATCCTTACCGAGGGGGAGAGAGTCAAGTTGAGTGTCACACTATTGGCGTTGCGGGGATTGAAAAATTGAGCTGGCTTGCTTTGGTAGTGTAGTATGGACTATCAGCTAATTTTACTCAGTGAATTCTTCACTACATTTCTCTGTCTACAAGAACAACGGATTAAAATTTATCCTTTGCTGAAATCTTCAATGCCAGAGGATAAAATACAATACAAGGTACAAGGCTGAAAAAAATAAGAAAAAAAGATAATAAAAAGACCAACATTACTGTGGACAACTTGATGTCTCTGTAACTAGCTGTATTTTGCCCTAACAAAACTTGAAAACTTGCAGAGGGGAACACAAACCCAAACATGGCATATTTCTATGATAATCTGTCCAAACTGCCTGCATTCTGTCTGACTGCACTGACAACTCTGGTAGGGCTTAGCAATAAAGCAGGAAACAAAGGACACATTTCAGCTCAGTTTCAGTTTCTGAAACTGTGGGTGTAAATAGCTTACATCGTGTTTGCAGGTTCTCAGAAAATGTAGCACAAGAAACTACTGGCTTCATCCTTGGGGCTTAACAACAGGGCTTAAAACCCTTCTGCCTGTGTAACTTCCATGCATATTCTATCCTCATTCATCTGTTTATTTAGAAGCACTGTTCTTCTACCTAAAACATTAACCCACAGTGGATACTTCATTTTTAAAGCATGATGAGATGGACCGATAGAAAGCAGTGCATGCTCTGCTCATCACCACATTTCCACGTACTCCAGCTTCTGTGCTAGCGAAACTCCAGCCCTTAGAGGCTGCTGGGCTTTCTTTGTTCAGGCGTGCAGGGCAGCTGGGAAAAAGCATTAAGTGCTCCCAAAACAGCCTCTGAAATGTGATGATGCTAAGGCCACCAGCTTGGACTGCAATGGTCATACCATCTTGGGGTAAATACAATGCTGGAGCTCTTGTAGGGGTGGTGCGTAATACTAGAATACAAACATTGCAGAAGTATGCATGAAGCCAACAGCACACAGTGATCCTGACAGAACTCTGTTTTTCGACTTGTGTGGTAGAAAAACTGAAATGAGGATATCCACAGCCACTGTGGAACACTTCTGGGAAGTGAGTGCCAGGAAGGCACAAAGACTACTGAGCCTCCAGGTGCAGGTGAGGAACAAATCAGTCTACGCTGGTCTTGACAAATAAATTCTTTTGGACATCAGGGAAATGAGGTCCTGGAACAGACCTTCTAGAGTGGCAGTGGGAGCAGACACCTGAAATATTTTGAGGCAGTCAATGCTGGTTGATGCAACAACAAAAGCTGGAAGGTATGCTTGCAAAGAAAACAAAAATTTATTTGAGATAATGCCGTGTGATGGTTTTAATTGCTACTCCCTCTGGTTGTGTTCCTGCTGATAATCTAGTATGTTTGTTCTGAGCAGGCTAGAATAAGAAACTTGTTCATACTAGTCACAGGTCTCGAAGGAAAATTTATAACTGGAGCTAAAACCAGGTTATATTCTGCTGGAAAGCAAGAAGTGCTCTAGCTTAGGAACTGCAGTCTAAGAGCTGTAGGAGTATTGTGGGATCATCCTCCAAAGCACTGTCATTTGGAAGTGGTGATCCTAAAGAGACAGGTGTTGAAAACCAGCTTACTAGAACTGTAAAAGCATAGTTCTCTACTACAGGTATTTAAAGACTTCAGCAATGCTGCACAGCACATATGATTTCTAAACTCTCTATTTGAAACTCTTTGCCCCAAAGAGTCAAAAACATGACTGTGATAAGAGCAAAGTGAAAGCAGGTGTCATGACACCTCTCTTGCCTAGTCTAACCTGAAGGTTAGGTGATCCAAAAAAAGCCTTTCCCTTGGGTCACCCCAAATTTACTGCAGGCAGTGGATTTCCCAAAATTGGTTACTCTACCATGACAACAGCGTAGGGCAGAACTCTTAACCCCCGGTGAGCTCTGGAGCTCAATCCCCAGGAAAATATACCCCTACGCCTGTTGCTGGTGGGTAACATACAAACCCCAATGGGTTTGTCCCTTGCGGGTTGATCTAATAGCAACAGATTCAGTTTTCTTTAGGTCATCGTGCACTTTACCAAAGAGCAGTAGATGGTGTCACAGAAAACAGCTTCTCACCGCTGCCCACCCTCAGGCACTTTAGACCTTCCTCATGCTTTCCTCCTCTCACCCTCTCCCTCCTCGGCTGCATCCCCGGCAGCTCTTGCTCAGGTGTGGGGAAGGTACGTATACACTCCCCCGCCTGCCGTATACATATACGCCTGCCTGTACATATACAGCCCCCCTGGTGGGCTCCAGCTCCAGTTCTTACGTCTCGGGTCTCATCACAGATAGCTGAACTAGCTTTAAAAGCACTGCAGATTGCCTCCTGCCCTGCCATGGGGTAAGACCAAATTGCCTTAAACATAAGAAAAGGGCTATATTTTCATAAACTGAGAAGTAGAGGAAATATATCTATATATTCATGCATATTTCATTGTCTATGAGGCAACTCCCTTACTACTTTTGTGTTCTCTGTTTGGAAGACTTGACTTTATGTTTCAACCTCATTTTAGTGTTTGATATTGGAGAAAAACCTTTGTTGAGATTACAGTGGAGGAGAACTGTTGCTGTCACTGCAAATTTAAGCTACCAGTGTGACCGATTTGTCAACTCCAGGCATGAGTGCCAAAATCTTATTTTATAGTAGGAACTGAGCTGCAATAAGTCTGTAACTCAATTAACAGTCTCTTAAACAAATACAGTTAAAATCTGGGTAGAATTTAATTTCTTTTTTTAGCTATATGACTTATTTCACTCTGAACAAAAGACAGGCCCACTCAATTACATATTCAAATACTATAAATTCTTTTTTGCAGACAGTAACAAAGCTGCTGGTGTTGATCAAAAGGATTTAAGGAAAGTGAGATATTTCTTTTTCTACAGAGCTTTCGTGATGTCTTTCCCCAGGAGACTATCTTGATTCCTTTTAATAAAGATGCCTTGAGGAAGCAGATGCTTGTCACAGTGGTATCTAGCAGATTAAGCCTTTTCTCCCTGAAACTAGGGGGGGGGGGATGATGTTTTATAACCGAAGATCCTTGAATTATAGGCATTGTAAAATTAAAAGGCAATTCTGCTCTGAAGCTCTGTTGCATGGTTACCTTGAAACCCGAATAGCATAGGACAAAGAATAACAGTTTGAACCTCTTTCAGTCATGGTATTTATTTGACCCCCAATTTGGGGATCAACTCTTGAGCCCCCATTTGGGCTAGCACAACTGTGTTCCACCTCTGCTCTCAGACTTCTGGAGAAAGATCTACAGCACTAATGGATGTACCGTCAACGATGGTAAAACCCAAAGTTTTCTGCTAAACCCCAGACGGCTATGGCAGGATGAACTGGCACGCTCTTCATGCTTGTGTAACGAGACTCACAACGCAAACACTCAGCCTAGACCACGTCCCAGCCCTGCCCGAGGCATTTCAGTGACACAGGACCCCTCCTAACAGACCTGGTGGAGTGACAGCCTTTAATTCAAACTAGCAGTGAAGCTGAGGGTGCAGGAAGGTACATCCCAGTCTGCTGACTTATTGTGGGGTCAGCATTCATTTCTCAGGAGTGGGAAGCAATAGGGCAGTCACTTGGCCAGGACCACCCTTGCTGCCTGCAGTAGGAAAGCACTCGCCCTTGCAGCCAGCGTAGGGGCAGATGCCAGCTGATGGGCAGAAAGGGTTCTGGAGTCAAAGGAGCCGCATTAAATATCAAGCCATGTTGTCACAAGAATCTCTGGGAAAGAATCAAGGGCTATAAAATAAAAATCAAAGGGAAAAAATTTAAAGGCCTTTGAAAAAGGCTATTACTTCTTTTGGTTAGAATTTTATAATAGCCACAAGGACTTCCTGAGATGGGGCTCCAACCGGTAGTATGATAATTACCTGAAACACAGGCTTCTTTTTTCAAACTCATGTTTCATGAATGGTAAGTAAATGTACTTAAAATGCTATTTTATGCAAGTTGTAGGACATGATCCAGTAGCCTCTGAACTCAGTGCAACTCCAAATGTGTTTTTTCCTTGAGGAATAACTTTCCTTGAGTGCTTTTACTTCCCCAGGTGTCTTACCAGAAGACATGGAAGGATGTAAGAAGTGTTGAGACCTCCCCCTCTCATCTTGTCCAGCCTCACAAACTTAAGCAGATGCAATTATATCAGCAATGGAAAGAAGGAAGGGTACAGTTCTGCATGAAGTGGTGATGCTAAGCTTGGCTTTGTTGAATTTAATATTGCTTTTAATATTCCAAAGGTAGTATCTCTTAATGGGTGCTATCAACTCTCAACCCTGCTACCTGTGATCATGACAAAAGTCACATGTCTTGTTTTGTATGATTCGGACATGTTTCTCTTACAGCTGTTAGGTGAAACAGTCTTGATGTTTCGGTTAAGTAAGAGCCTTTGCTTTCTGTCTAAATTCCTATGTTGGATATTTGAGGGCTGTTCACAAAGGTGTCATAATCTTCCAGGCAAGTTTACATTTCAAAGCAATGTTTATTTGGAGTATTTCACAGTTTACATTGTGCTATGATGAAAGAATTTTATAAATGCCATTTATTTATTTATTTTGTTTTTTAAATACTGGTTCAGATTAGGATTACCCTTCTTCCCTGGAGATCGGAAGAACTAAAGTGGCTTGAGGCACCCACGAACTCAAAAAGGCTTTGTACCGTATGACTGTACGCCGTGTGAAGCAAGCCGAGGTGCCACAGCTACGGCGGGGGGCTGCGCGGAGACTGGTGAGTGAGCCACTGTCCCTGTGACTCTGGAAGCCCTCGCCAAGGGGCTTTCCAACTTTCTGATTCCAGGCTGGGTTGTCTGCCTACAGCAAATTAATAAACTGCAAAGCAAGCCTACAGTGGACCTAGACAAAAATACCTTAATTGTACTGGTACTAGAGGGCATTTCAATAATTTGCCTTTAACCAGAAGTCTTTTCTTTTCCTGCTCCTAGAGAACCTGATGTTAACAGTATCATACATTTGTTAGATATTTCAGTGCCAGCATTACGTCATGCCATAAAAGATTATGATTTCCCATCAGGACAAAGTAGTTTGGAATACATAGATTTTAGAAGAAGAAAGCGAAATCCAGATTAGTGCAAGAATGAATATTCCATTTTGGAGCCGTACATACAGTCTAAGTCCTTATACTTCACGATATTCAAAACAATTTTGAACGCTAAGGTTTATTGATTGGGTAACAAGTCAGCGAGTTCTTCAGGATGCTCAGCAACATGAATTCAGCACGCTTACCGAGCTTGCCCGCTCACCAGGAGCCTGTGATAGGAAAGCAATTTGTTGCTAGCAGGGAGGCAGCAAACCATACAGAAACATACAGGCAGTCATGCCTGCACTCGTAGATGTGGAACGGAGGGAGAGGACAGGTTTGGAAGATGCCATGAGACAAGGCTTATTAGGCTTACAGAGGAAGAGACTTGAAGACTTCAGACCAAAAAATACTTGCAAGGTATGGCTTTGGCAGAGAGTCATTATCTTTCCCTTTTCCACTGCGGCAGACATCTCTACCTCTGCATCTCTACCACCAGCAGTAACGACAGAGGAGACCGTGAAGTCAACTGGGGGGAAACAAAGCTGCACGCCTATCGCAAATGCTCTTTTGACAAGCCTATTTGGCTGTACATGCACATTTTATTTTCAAGGCGATGGTGGATCTCATGGTGGAACGCTACCAAGTCAGTGGGAAGCAGGACTGCTGGTTTCAGCTCACAAAAAATCCCAGTCTGCTGCAGACGCCTTTGCATGGGTCTATGGGAGTACTGCTGGCGCTGGTACTCCACTGCATTCTGACCACATTACATACTTTGCCCACATCAAGTAAACAACCAAGCTTGCATATTGCAGCAGTGAAAACAAAAAAATGGGACGAAGTCTTGAAGCAGTGCTTACATGGGAGAAAAACTAATGATGAACACTTCAGAAAACGGCCAATGAAGTAGAACATTCTCCTCCTCTTATTATTACTTGAAATGGTTCAAACGATAATAAACATCATTCCAGAATCAAAAGAGTATCTCACCACTGTATTTTCGGCAAATACAGCCATGTTGAACACAGGCAAAGCTGAGGATTGAAGCTATACGCAGTAAGCTTAATGCAGGGTCCAGACAACAACAGCTAGACAGTCTACACTGCAAACCTTTGAAAGAACCAGTGCATGAAATTGCAGGGGGTTTAATTAATTTGTCATGCTGGTGTTTGTACAATCTGATTAGGTAACAGCATCTGATATGGTATCACATAGGAGAGGATTCATCAGACTGAATAATTACATGGATTAGAAGAGGACCTCTGAAATGCTTACGGGGCTGGCTCAAAGAGAAATGCAATCAGCAATGCTGAAAGGAGATGCACTGGCCTCAAAGGAATTTACTGGTGGGGCTCCTGAAGATCAAGCTGATATTCTTTAGCATTTTCATTAATTTTCATTCACCACATCACAAAGACTATGAATATGCAGATTACATATGCTAAGGATGCAAATCTAGTAAGCACCACCGGCACAGATGACTTTGAGACTTGTGTAATAAAAATGGGATGAAAAAAAGTAGAAAATGCCAAGCCAAACACTGGGGACTAATAATAAGAATTTCTGCCATGAGCCAGGAACTCATCAGTTAGACTGGGTGTACTAACACGTTGCCAAATGACTGACCGTCAGTGCGATGCAGCCATGGAAAAAGGCAAATGCAATCGGAGAATGGGTCTGGTGAGGCATTTCTGGTAGAGACTGAGAAATATTTTTGCTCGTTTAAGGTCTTGTTAAGACGACAGCAGGAATAACTCTGCACTGGATCAAGGAGGCTTTCAGAGCACCCCCAGTTCAGTGGAAGGTTACTAAGCTGATCCAGGGGTACAGGGAAACCTGATCAAGTGAGAGGAAACCAGAAGAGCTTGTTTTCCATAGCAAAGGGAAGGCTGAGAGGCTGCTCTGTTTCAACATAACCATGATGGAAAAAACAGGGAAGAAGAGCCATTGAATTCAGAAGACGGTGCTGGCATTAGAACAAATGGGTATAAACAGGACTTGGATACATCTTGGCTGTAGTTTAGAAGGCAGCTCTCTAACCACTGAAACAGAAAACTGTTTTTCATCCAGAGGTAACAAGGGCAAAAGATATGTGGCATAATCCCTCTCAGCAATATAGAACTTGTGCACTTGAAGGTGCACACGACCTGGAAAACCAAAGGGGTGCCTGCATCTTATTTTTTAATTATTTCCACAGACACTAACGTCACTTGGATCTCTCGTCCCATTTCACCCCTTCTTTCAGTACAACATGCAGCATGAGGATGAGAAAACACCCCCAAAAGCCAGCGTTCAACTGAGGGGGCCTTGCCTCTTTTTGCAGAGGATGCTCCCAAGGAAAACTTCAGCAGAGGGCTCTGGCTTAGGTGCTACAGGTTGCGTCCCAGAGGTGTCTTCCCCTCCTTCTCCATCTGTTTTCTAACATAGAACAGCTGGGCCAGCCTCTGAAGCAGCATGTTTCAGTGCTGCTGAGAGCCCGCTATGGGTGTGCAACGGCTCTGTTAACGTTGGGGGAGGTTGTTGGTGGTGGGGGTTGATAGTCCTGCTTTTTTTCTGCTTGTCATCCCACACTATGGTTACAGCGTCCTCTTTCTTTGCCTCCCCGTTTCCTCTTTCTCTTCAACAAGTAACAGGACAAATTTATAGTCTTTCAAAAGAAGCCTGTAAGGGAGGGATGGGTCACAACCACATTGCCCCTACTCTCCTGTGCTCTGAACGACCACAGCACCTGGCTCCTCTTTCTCTGTACACTGTGTTCACGTCGCACCGGCCTGCCAGCACCATTCAATACTGTTATACTTACAGGTATCGCCTCCTTTTTTCTTTAATCATGCTGGCTTCAGCTTTTATTAGCCTTGCCCCAAGTTATCTCCTTTAGTATCAGTTAAACCAATATTTTCAGCATCACTGTTTTTACTTGACTACATGTGCAAACAGAACGGATAGATATATATTAAAAGATATAATGGAGATAACTGTAGGTGCACTGCAAGCCAAGATAATGAGAAATTTGATTAAGGACTTTGTGTTGTATTTTTTATAAGTGAAATATCATGAGGACTCTGCATTCAATAAGGTGCTCAGGCTTGGAAGGGTGCAGGCTCTGAAGTTTATTTTAGTAAGAGTGTAACAGCATCTGTGTCCTTCTTCCCCTGCTTAAATCTCAGAAGGACTTTAAGTGGGTACAAGGTAGGGAAAGGCACGAGACCTCCTACACCAGCTAAGTGTAGGAGCCAGCTGCTGTGCCTCAAAATGGTTTGAGGCTTGCTCAAAATCACTCTTTAGGCTAGGAACTAAAATGACCCTGGTTAGTTTGGTACCTCAGTCCACTGGAAAGAAATACTTCTTTTCCTTAACACCCCCCTCCCCCCTTTTTTTTTTCATGATTCGGTTTTGCTTAACTTTCTTTTGTTTGCATGACGCTTTTTGATCTTCAAGGGCTACAGAACCAGCCCACCTTAAACGACAGTCCCTTCCAGTGCATTTACCTGCTCTAAAGTATTACTTTTAGAAAACATATATACTGGGACAAACTTAGCCAAACTGCCCGATCATAAACGTGGCTGCATTTGTTTTCTGGAGCAGCTGCAGAGGCTTCAGAGGTGAATCCCAAGTGTCCCCTCTGACTTCAGAAATCCCTTCCAACAAGCTTCTGCGTCAAAAATGCAGCAGGAGGAAGCTTCAGGGAGGATTCTTCACTGCCTTCTATTTTCTATAGGTATTTGCATCTGGATAAACAGAAAAGAAGGAAGCTCTCCTCCTGAGGTTATAAGATGGAGGAGAACTGAAATGGAAAATGAAATAAATCTTTCTGTTTTGACTTGTGAGTAATAACTGCTGAAGCCAACCTTTCCACACAAAATGCTCCATTGGTTTATGTGGCCAGGATGTTTTGCCACCAAAATCTAGGTGGAGTCAATTGAAATGTGTCCTGTGGGTTTTGCGGTATGTTAATATGTTTTCTAAATTTAATATACTCCAGGGCAGAAGGCTTGAATTCCTGAAGATAGCAACTCCTGTATTTTTTTCCTTTTTCTTTCTTGCCAAATAGACCTAGATGGAAAGGTTTCTTACAGTTTTCTCTTCTTCCTACCACAGGCCAGTCAATGAACCAAAGTTTGTTCACTTTGCCCCTTTAGGAGTGGTGTTCATCTGCATGTCTGAGAGAGCGAATGACTGCTAAAGTGGGGATAAACATCCTGTAAATGTCTGGAGGAAGGAGGAGCAAACTTGGACACCTTTTGAGTCATTAAAAACTGAGTGTATATCTCCTCCATTTTTTCTATCCTTTGAAGAAATATGATGAGCAGTGAGCAGTTCACTGGGGAATCATGAACTTTATTCCCCTGCATTCATTGCTGAAAAACTCATCAGCACATGAATAGTTCAAAGAATGGTACTAAAAAGTGACAACAGGAAAGGCAGAGCTATGATTTGTCTGGCAGTGTACTTCCCGATGACTAAGTACTCACAGCACACGAGTGGAAAAATCTGATATTACACTTGAAGGCCAGAGGCCATAGTCCAAAAAAACAATCTCCTATAACAAGGAAAAGGTCATCAAGACTAAGATTTCATTTAGCCTGTGAAAGTGTCTTCAGTTTTTCATGGGCACGAGGGCAGGCATGACTTCAAATGCCAGACCTGAAATTTTGATACAGCCGATTTGGCAGAGGATGAATTAAAACCTACCATTGTACTCCCCAGAGATGTAAAGCCTAAATAGCTTTAAAAGATATCTGATAGAGAGAAGAGAGTATTTGCTTCTTCTAAGTGAAGACAATATCATGATCTAAGCAGTCACACAGGTTCTACAGAAAGAAACTGCTTCCCCCTTTGGCTAGAGAAGTTCAGTGTTGCTTGTCTTCTGTTCAGAGGTGGCACTTTTAATGTACTAATAGCCAAGAGGCAAAGGATGACATTAATTAAAAAAAAACCCAACCCACCCACATTTAAGTAAAACCTCTCAAACAGAATTATATTATGGATTCTAACAACACTTTCAAAGCCCTAATCTGGGAGCCAAACCAAACAGTGGGGCTTAAACCACTGCTCTGAAGTTTTGTTTAACTAAGGCTGAAATTCAGCTGAACAATTTGAGCAGATCTGAAATGGAAAATGAGGTGGTTTGCCTCCTTCCCTGTGAACAGTCATACCTTTACAGACCTTTCTATTAGAGGTTAACCTCTCAAACCTCCCTCCTTTTACTTGCCAAAGAAGAGTGAGGATACAAGCAATTCCCTAGAAAGCTAGTAACTTTTTTCAGGATGGTGAACACAAAAATAATGCACATACACCATGTAACTCTAAGGAATTGGAAGCCAGACCACAGCCTTATTTATAAATACTGAGTGTTTTCTTCTAATCTCCTTGCTCCTCAAGGACTCGACCTATTAGGATAGGGAGCGCCTCCTCTATATATGAACATGGCTTAACACCACTGCACATACTCATTTTTAATGAAGACATCATGATAACTGAAAATACTGTTCCCAGTCTTTTCTGATGATGGAAAGGAGAGAAAATAAACTAAGGGTTGAAATGTACTGACTGAAATTTGGATTTGTGACAGTGATAATCCTATAACCAGAGATGTATCTGAATAGTTTCGTGTGCATCAGAAGCCCTTTTCAACTGCTATATTTAACGTATTTGTAGGTTCAACCCCGATCATGACTTTTTCAGCATTTATTATCTCCCTCACCTTGAAATAGGAACAAAAAGCCCTCAGATAAAAAAACTGGGACACTATAGCTTTGAAAGGTATCTCCATGTGCTTTTTCAAAAAAGCTTATCTGTCACTTGCCTGCTATCTTATTCTACGGTGAACTGTAACAGATAACCTGATGCTTCCCTAAGGCAGCAATGAACGATTGAGCTAATTTTATTTCTCCACTACTGCACGGTTAAAACAAAGCACACAGAGTCACTATGTTTAAAGTTTAGCACACTGTGCTGAAGCAGATATCAAGCTCTTCCATGTAAAGTACCTTAATTGAATTATCAGGCATTCTGTGCCCAATGAAAAAGAGACGGTACTTGCCAATGAAACTACCCTTTTATTCACTCATCGTTGTTCTCCTGCACAGCTCTGGTGAGAAAGCTGGAGGCAGAGAAAGTGGAAATGAGGAGTTTTTTTATTGACAAGCTCAGCCGTGCATGAAAGAAATGGTTTTGCCAAGTTTTCTTTCACTTTCTCTTTCAAATCCAGTAAATTCTTTCAACCAGCATTACCTAAAAACTTGCCATACCTGAGTTAAAAGTAAAAAAACAAAACATACCAGCCCTAGGGCTTTAGAAGCACTGAAGCAGTAAGAAAAAAAATCTACATCTGATATAAAAATATCTGTTGATTAGCTTTAAAAAAAAAAGTTTGCATTTTTTTAACCCTTTGAATTGCATGTTTTCAAGTTTTGAATCTGGAATGCTGTCAACTTTGAAAAGCTGAACTGTTGTTAAAATCACAAAATTCAAGAATTAACATTTTAGGAAATACCATTTGTAATAAAATTTGATTCCAGTGAATGCCAAAGTAATTTCTTTGTTTACTTTGTTGTCAATAAGCCTAAGTATGACATATCCCTGTACTTATTAATTGAATCAAATTACTTCACTATATTACTTCCCTGAAGGGCTGAACTCCAGTACCAGAGTAACTTTATACCTTCTTACTGTGCAAAGACATTTCACTTCTATATTTGTATGTAACTGAATTGGCTTACTTGTCCTAAGTCAAGTCCTCTCTTTCAATCTGCACATCAAGTAAAAAAGAAAGCACATGCTCTGATGTTGTTATTAACTGGACATAGGTCTGGAAAGGCACTTTTCTTCTTCACAGGCTTCTCATTCGGATGGCTTCTTATGGAGGTTCTCAGCCATCTAATTGATTTCAAAGGTGTTTAGCAGTGCTTAGGAAATCTGACTTAGTGTGTTTTAAGCTGACTCTTTTGATGTGTTTCTTAGCAATGTGCTCAGCTGGGATTTCCTAGTAAGAAAATAATTACTTCTTTTTTTCCCTGCTTATAGCTTAGATGCTTGTTAGAGGCAGATCATTAATAACTAACTTGGCAGTATCATTACTTTCTGCTGCTGGCTTACTAGGTGATTCACCTACCTTATCAGAAGAAGACAAACCAAAGGATATAACAATGTGATGTTAATTCCCTTCAGTGAGACAGGTAAAATGCAGAGGTTGAGGGGAGCAGCTCTGGGAAGTGGCAGCTATCCAAGCAGCTACCACTGCTGCCTTTTTCAGGCTTCTTTAAAACTACTGCCTTGGCAGAAGGCAATGCCCTGAGCAATCCCTCCAAAGCTATTGTACGCGCTCCATGAGGTATTGTGCAGCCCTCGTCTGTATGGTGGATATAAATTTTCCTCCTGAAAGGAATAAATCTTTCACAAGTAAGGGAAAGAGGAGATATGGTTTCTAAATGAATGATTCATTGTTGGAGGGCGCCGTCTTGATTTGCTGGAGTTGCTACGCTACCGCAGCAGCAATGCCAACTTGTCATAGCCCTTAACGCTCTCTGGAAGCTCAGCAAGCTGGAAAGGCATTGCTGAGAGAAATTATTTATTTTTAAACGGGACGTGTGTATTTACCACGAAACTACTTTCAATCTCCCACCTTTCTCCATAAGCTGGCTTGAAATTAGTTGTAGCCTTCCCCCCCGCCGCACCCCTCCCCGGCCGTGGGTTCTGGGGGAGTGAAGGGCATAAACAGGAAGGCAGCGTACACTGAGAAAGATGGCAGGATGCCCCAAAATGGTAATTTAAAAAACTCTCCCCGCTGTGCCTGCCAAAACTGGGATTTGGGCCTTTTTTTTGATAAAAAAAGAAAAATATTGTCAACAACTTTCTGTCGCATTGAAAGCATATGACGCTTTGCTGATTCATGTTTATCTAGAAAAAGGATGAAAGCATACAGTGTATATTCTTTGTGAAAAAGCACAGCAGGACTATATAAGAATAAAGTCAGAATTTCTTTTGGGAATTCTCGCGTTTAAAACTGTAACTGTACTAACACCAAATCTGTCTTTCAGCAGCATAACAACTGCATCTTATGCAAGCTGACACCTTAAACAGGGCTCCTGCAGCAAGCTAACAGTACAGAACAGGGAACTGGAACTAACTAAACACCGGAGCATCTTACTAACTCACAAAAATGGCTAGCGGAGATGGGAGTGGGGTTACAGGCAGGGAGAAAGAAATTAGGTACCAGCATGCAAATTTGTGATGCAGCGAACTGCGGGGAAAATACAGAACTCAATTGCTATTCTTGCTGAAGGAAACTTGGCTCCTGTTGCAGAAGAGCCTGCGACTGTCCTGGGAAGATGAAAGCTCTGGAAGAGGAAAGCCTTATGTCACATCCTTCCCACGGGCTGCAGACTTTCAGAGAAAGTGAAAACAACAAAATTAATCTAATGAATAGATAATGCCAGTGAATCATTTCATACGGATCATAACGATAAAAAGATGACAGCCTCTAGGTAAAGATTACCTAAGCACACACGTCTCTTCTGTTGCAAAACCAACTCGATTTTCTGCAAAGAGCTGTAGTGCATGCTGCCGCCTCCTTTCTTTCGAAGTTCTCATTAGTCCTCTTAAATTCAGAAAACAGAGAGTACTACAAAAGTGGGAAGTCAGAGAAGACTGCTATTAAAAGTCTTCTGCTCCTATACTTTGCCCCTGCCGAGTCACAAAGTACAAATAAAGCAAGTGGGATGGAAAGTAGGAAAGTTGCTTGTAGAGAAGAGACTACATCGGGGAATGGACACCCAGCCTCTACTACCGAAAGGAACTGAAGTCATTTTTAGCTTAGCTTTTTTTTAGTTAGATTTTTAGTTAGTTTTTACTTTATTTTTAAAGAAAGGACAGATTTCTTTCTGAATTCATGACTGAACTGGCATGAGAACCATCTCTGGGTGGTTCTTCACCAAACTGAGTACCTTCTTGCTTAGACACTTAGGAGCATCACTCTTTCCTGCTGAATTTTGGTAAGTGGTGTCTGCTTTTAAAGAGGTTGTGCTCCTTGACTGACAGCTCTGTCACATTTCACTTTCAGTGCATGCTGAGAAATGACCCAGATTGGGTTTGTAGGAGGATAAAGCTCCATTTTAGTAATTTTTTTCTTAAATAAAATATTTTAAAAGTTGCCATTAAATCTCTCTTCTTCATATCACAACTAAAGTCTCACTAAGTTACAGTAGTGGGCCCAGAAGGACATACATGAGCTTATTCATATAAATGACTTCTCAAAGAGTAATTCACAGTGCCTGCTCCTTTCTGGTTGTTCTGTAAGACCATTTGTACTGATTTCCATTAAGAGATGCTCACTATGCTGACCAATACTGGCTTAGTACATACAAATACCTATGAAGTTAATACTATTACTATTAACGTCCACATAGGATTCTTGTCTTTGATTCTATGGGCCATTCCTGACCCCTAATCTCACTCTATTTTGTTCAAAATAAAAGACTTTTCTCCCTTTATTGCTGTTTCCTACCAGTGACCGACTGTTCAAAAATATCTAATTAAAGTCGTACAAAATGACTCAACTGTAATGTACTACTGGCATTACACTGAACACATATGCTTCGAAAGATACAGCTTGAATCTAAATATATGGAACCTGCTGGTGATTTGGCTTGTCATTTTGGAGTCTGTTTCTAAAGCTGAATAGGCAGATGTTTCATCCTGGGGCTGAAGGAGGATATTCTTTGTAAGTCCTGTTACTTCTCAGTCTTTCCCTCGCGGTATTGCAACTTCTGAAGAAACTGCTGAGACTTCCTATTCCTTTTCTGCTTGATAGTAGCAGGAAAACAGGGAGGTTAAAAGAGCAATAATACTTGAAAGGGACTTAAAAGGATACTTAAAGGGACTTGAAAGGAAGTACCAGCAGTGCCAGGAGGAAAGCACGCTCTCTGAATGAATGCACTGCTTCCCTAGGCATGTCCAGCCTTTGATTAGGCTCAATCCCGTGGAGACTCCTGGAAGCATCCTAAGGGCTAATTAGAAAAATGACATGAAATGATGAGAGTTTTCCCAGCTGGTCTTTATCCTTTGCTCTCCTTCTGAGGGGGAAAAAAAAGGGCAAAAGGAGGGAATACTGAATGCACCAGTAACAGTAGAAATGGAGCTACATTTATTATGGTGGTTATTCTGTCGGATTTGTGTTGCAGCTGCAGGGACTGAGCTGCATGAAAGGAGGCCACAGTATTAAAAAAGGGTCATTCCTAAGAAGCCATCCCTTGGCGTGTGTGTGAAAGGCTATGGGAAGAAAGTGACTCTCAGGCAAGGCTGTGCTGTTGCTACACCTTTTCTAATACAGCTGGGGGGGAAACAGCATGAATAATTCACCCAGGAGACTTGCTAGATTGAAGTGGGAGAAAAAGTGAATTTCCTTCCTTTGCTGCCAGTATTCACAAACCTTGCTTTAGGTACCTTGCTTTAGTCTCCCTTGTTGGTAATTCTTACTGCTCTCCTCTGACACTGGATTAATTATGAGTTTGGCACAATGTCTGAAAAACAGAGAGCAGTGCAGTGACACAGCAAAAAAAAAAAAAAGAAAATCAGGAGCCAAAATTGATCCGCCTGCACCAGCAGCTGAAAGAATAGAAATTATAATGGAAAAAACCAGCAGCACCTTCCATGCAAGTTGCTCAGAATGCGGAGTTTATACCTAAAGGTAGCTCCACCTAGAAATAGCTACTGCTGTAACTTATTACGTTACACCTAGCTTAACAGGAACATCCTCTGACAACAGCGGAGGTAAGAATCAATTTTCCTTGGTCCGGCATTTCAGTGCAGTCAGATCGTGGCTGCTGGCTAACTAAGCCTCATTACTGGGTACATGACAAAGGAGGAAAGAAAATAAATGACAACAACCGTGACACAGCTGTCCTGGAGGAAGGAGCTGCACCTTTCTGCCAAGCATCTTAAATCACTTCTGCGTACACCGCAACAGCTTAGAAGCATAATGTTATATGAAAGGCACAGAGTAAGATGCTAGTGGTGGTTGTCACAACTAAAAGCTTTAGCACGATGTGTACCCAGGTTATTGATCCGAATCCTGACTATCGCAAGGGGAACCATCATATAAACCGAATTAAGGCCCCATGTGCAAAAGAAGAGCTCTGTATCTAAGGGCTGCTCTCCAGCAGAAAGTGACATCTGCTTCTCTTAAGTTTAATTTAAATACTATTTTAATAGGTAAAGGACTTTGTAGCTCTTTCACTGCTGAGAAAAACACAAATCTCAAATAGAGGCCCATAGATGTAATAGATAGAGACGTGCCTATTTGTAGGATGCGCACATTCAGTTGGCAGTAGGAAGAAGCAAACACTATAAAAAGAAAGATCAGCAAGTGACAGTATCTTGCTGAAGGATGAGCTGTTTAACAGAGAGAAAACATGGCCCGGAGTTTTTAAGGACATGGTCTGAAAGTGAAGAAAGTGGGTCCTGTTTCTTGCCCGGCCATGGACTTTGTGCTGGTTTTGGCTGGGATAGAGTTAATTTTCTTCATAGGAGCTAGTATGGGGCTGTTTTGGATTTGTGCTGGAAACAGTGTTGATAACACAAGGATATTTTCATTATTACTGAGCAGTGCTTGCACAGAGTCAAGGCCTTTTCTGCTCCTCACCCCACCCCACCAGCGAGGAGGCTGGGGGTGCACAAGAAGCTGGGAGGGGACACGGCTGGGACAGCTGACCCCAACTGACCAAAGGGCTATTCCATACCATATGGCGTCATGCTCAGCATATACAGCTGGGGAAGAAGAAAGGGGGGGCGGCATTAGGAGTGATGGCGTTTGTCTTCCCAAGTAACCACTATGCATGATGGAGCCCTGCTTTCCTGGGGATGGCTGAACACCTGCCTGCCCATGGGAAGCAGTGAATGAATTCCTTGCTTTGCTTTGCTTGCATCCACGGCTTTTGCTTTCCCTATTAAACTGTCTTCATCTCAATGCATGAGTTTTCTCACTTTTGCTCTTCTGATTCTCTCCCCCATCCCACCGGGGGGAGTGAGCGAGCGGCTGCGTGGGGCTTAGTTGCCGGCTGGGGTTAAACCACAACCTTCATTCTAGTACTGTCCTTGCAATGTGCATTGAGAATTTAAGTATGTAGAAACCACATAGTGGAAAATGCAATAGTAGTATAGAAAGAAAGAACACCCCATGCTGACCTTCACTGTGTGGATTTGGATATCCGATTTCTAAATGCAAAAGCTGTGATTTTCAGAGAATGATAGGAGGCTCTGCACCCTGGCAGGAGGAACAAGGCACCTTCATGAGGAAAGACAACTGAGCGCAGTCTACAAAAAAAAAAGTCTGTGCAAGCCTCTGCATAATACAAGTTTAACAAAACTGGAGTTCATCAAATAAAAATCCTAAAAATCTTTTTTTTTTTAAATATGTTACAGAATAAAAGGAAACTGCTGCTAAGCAGTATGAGAGCTTTTACACAAATAGGATGATCCTCCTCGTCAGTATGGGGGCATGTGAGCCCCCACATCCACTGCAGTGTCACTGCTGAAGACAGGCAGAAGCTCCCCAGTGGACAAGTTATTCCACAAACATCCCCCAGCACCAGCTTCTAAGCAATGGTAGCAACTGTCAGAAGGAGTTGCTAGTCTAGATGGACAACTGGGTGGACACTGATGGGCAACTGGAGGAACGCTGGCTGCTCCTGTGTTAATAACATAAATTTACTCCTTATTCATACCATTTGAAATACTACTAACCTACCTCAGAGGATATTTACTGATATTTGAGGTGTGCTTTGAGATACGAGTCCTATGCACCAAATATGCACCTAAGTTTATGGGAAGTAATCTGTCTTCTGTGAAGGTATTTAAAAGAACAAAACCTATATATGGAACGCCAGTCTGCTTAAAACCAATGGTGACAAGAGAAATTACAAGCCCAGATCATTCAGCATTTGCAGGGTTAATTTTTTTGGTAAAAATGACATTAAGTCATGCTCTTACATCTGTAAACCTTTAGACACTTTCTGAGGTGGCCAACCAAATAATTTCTACAATATGAATATAGAAATTAATAAATTGACATCAAACAAATTGCACTAATTGATCTGGTTTTTTAATGTATACTCGAGCTGACACTCCAGTTGGTGTTTTTCCTCAGTGCAATTAGGAGAGAGATATTTTTTTTCCCAAAAACTCTCCAGAGAATGAGGCACCCAGCTGCTATGGGCTCTCAGCAGCAGCAGCAGGCAGCCTTAATCCCTCAGCTGATGCCGGGTCAGGCTATTTATTACCTTCCCAACCCTCTCCTCATTGCCACGCTGTTGAACCCCGGCGTGGTAGGCGATTCTCCTTCAGCAGGCAGGAGCACCAGGCTCATTTTGGTCTCTCCTAAAAAGCTGGCTTCTCACCTCAGGTGCGTTTCATCATTCGACAGCAGGAACCATCCCACCAACTTGTCCACCATTACTTTCGCTCATCTCCCCCTTCAGCTCCCAGTGTAAATCTTAAGCGATTTCCCATGGGAAGAGCAGAAGGCACACAAGCTAAAGATACTGCACGGATAAGTAGTCCAGAAAGATCAGGACAAGGAACTACCTGATAGGAATAAGCTTAAAAATAAGCCAGGTCCCGAGGGAAGAAGAGACGTCTCACAGTCTCTGTGTCCCAAGAGCGAGGTCTTTGCTGGTGGATTATGTTTTGCTGTGTACCCCATCGGGACAGCGTGTGATGAGACATCTCACAGTGAAATAAACGTCACACCTTGGCTCAGTAGCTCTTTTGGCAAATCGCAGTATCGTATATGAACAACCATTGCTCTTTTCTTTCAAATGCAGACTAAAAACCCCAACGCTGGTTGTGGAGATGCTGGAAGCTGCCCACCAGCAGGCTGGCCTCGCCGGCCGCACGGCCAAAGGCAAGGCAGCTGCCTGACACAGCCTCTGCCATGTCAGCCTCCCTGGCACTCCTCCTCCTCCAACCCAGCCTCCACTTAAGTCAACGGAAACATTTCTTTGGCTTCACTCGATATTGGACCAGGTCCTCTATCACTGAGTGAACTTGTTTGTTTTCTTCTGGACCGGCTTCTGCATTTGCAGAAAAAGCGATCGCCATAAACCTAAATTCAGGTGGAAAAAACAATAAGAAGCATGCATGGCGCTCACACCCCGTCGGGCTGCGGGCTACAGGGAGCTGCCTGCCCCGGCACCACTGGCACGAAACTGGGGGAGACGCTGGCCCTCCGCACCTCTCGGCCCCTGCGAGAGGTGGCCAAGCACAACAACCCAGCCTACGCGGAGGAGGGGAGGAAGCAGTCTGAGACGAAACACCGTAACGTGGACGCTGTAATCAGTTTTGGTCCAAACCGAGCCATGTGTATGGGGGTAAAAGAGCAAGACTGGAAAAACACATCGCAGAGCTATGCTGTAAAGAATTTGTACTAAATCAGTCCTAACGCACTCCTTAAAAATAGTAACTCAAGAGGACTGAATTTGGCTTGAGAAGCCTACATAAATACATACATATCTGAATGAAGAAATGAAAAATGCTCTCAAAGGTGTCCCAACACGCTCTCTTTACTTTAATTTTGCTAATCTTTTCCTAAATTGAGTGGACATGTAGTTAACCTGTTAGCATGGTTGCATGCTCCTACTGTACTTCATTAAAACTTTTTTAAAAATCTTTTTGAAGTATTTTCATTAATAGAAATGTCAGAATGTTTCAGGTCCTCCAGGGGGAATTTATGACTTGTTATTATGCAGCTTTAATAATTTAAATGCCAATGTAACAATCCAGGAGTGGAAACAGTATGTTCCACGAATGCTGCAGTGAATTAGTAATCATGATCTGCTTGTAATTGCTGATTATCCCCATGAATTCTACCCAGACTAATAGAGTGAATGTTTTTTTACTGACGAAAAGAAACTTGGGAATAGTATTAACTTCACAAAATTCAAATCAACAGTGGCTTACCCCGTTTTCCAACAAGGTTTTGCCTCTCTTTATCAATCATATATATAATTGCAGAGGTTCAGCATATGGAGCAAGAGACCCTACTCCTAGAGCAGGGCCAAGGCAAGAGCCACGTAGTGCTGTACATGTAAATATGGGATCCTGTTACCAGGCACTGCCATTGCAATGTCAACACAAATACTGTCACTAGGGGAAGGAGAACAGCCAGAGGGGCCAGACAGGCAGTCAGCTGGACAGAAGACAAGGTAGCAGAGCCATGTGCCCTGGGCAGTTTTTGCATATGCCAAAAAGTATTTGAATGGTATACGGGACACGCTGCAAAACAACATATGTTGATTTGGATGTGTTCTTCCTCTTGACTGTCCCACTTGGTCTCGTTTCTCCTCTGACAATATTAGTTTCGAGGAAAGAATTTGTGGTTTGGAGGGGATAATAAATACAGCATCAGCATAGATTTGAATGAGCAGATGCTGGGTTTCTTGCATAGCAGGCTGAGAGGTCAGATGCACAGTCATCAGGCAGTACCAATAAGAAAGCATGTGAAAACAGGTATGATTGCAAAGGAAAATGTTAAAAGAGGAGTCTGAGATAACAGATCGTTGCGATAAAAAAGAAAATGAATAAATAAAAGGTGGGACAGAGACTAATGAGGGACAGGGTATGCAGTAAAGAGTGGTGAACTGCGATACAGACTAAAGGAAAGAAAAAGGTAAGAGGAAAGCAAAGGCTTTAAGCTTTGCCAGGGAGTAGTCACTGTAGATGATGAAATTAATTTCACTGAAATCAAATGGATGTCAACAGTGAATTCAAGAGATTATTCATGAACTGAAGACATTAGACAAGTCAGCTCTTGCAAATGAGCAGTTCAGAGCACTGGCAGGCCAGCAGCTTGTCAAACAGTTGATACCCAAAGGCCATCAGGCAAATGGGAGAGAGGTAGGTGAAGGT
Organism: Ciconia boyciana; assembly: GCF_034638445.1. NCBI lineage: Eukaryota > Metazoa > Chordata > Aves > Ciconiiformes > Ciconiidae > Ciconia > Ciconia boyciana. The sequence goes on from NC_132935.1 coordinate 82,519,550, forward strand.
GCTGAAGGAAGGTGAACAGAAGCACAGATGAGTAGGAAGTACCGTGGGAAAGGCTGCATGCAAAAAGGAAAGATGACTTTAGTAAAACTCACTCTGGATCATGTTGGACAAAATATGGGACTTTGACATCCCGGGCTGTGACACAAGAACGCGCTCACCTGAGACTGGATCCATCAACCACGCTCGGTGCCTTCTGCTGTTCTACCTCTGAGCCACATTCAACCACACTTGATTGGTACCAAGTGTCTTCAAGCCTGACCATGAAATAATCTCTGGAGGCATGCACAAAGCTGCTTTGAAGTCAGTGGAGCACTACGAGCATCTGCTCACATGCATCATGTGCCAGGACCAGACTGACACTGACCATGACAGTATTACTTGCAGACTACTTGTAAGACACTGCTCAAGCACATGGTGCATTTTGGCTTTCTATTTTTAAATTAATATATGGCAAATCTAAATAATTTGTGAAGTTTATGGTTATTGCATTGTGTGGAGAAAGTTGTGGACTTGATTCTCTTTTTAGAAGTATTTATGGTATCATTTTCACTTCATGGCTGCTGCTGAAATCAAGAGTGGGTTGGTTATTAGCTGGGGTAAAAGAGAGAAAATCGGCTCCATAGGTATTTTTTAAATGACAACAAAAACTAAATATTAAGACTGCAGAGAATGCTTCTTCCTGCGTTGTGAAATTATGAACCTGGCTTTCCTCTTTTCCTGCATATGAAAAGCAGTAACACCGAGTGAAGCTATTCCCATGCCTTTCCAAACTACTAAGGCAGTGGAAAAGTTAACTGTGAACCATCCATGCTTACAAATGATGAAGTCTGTATGTTTAACTCAATTTGTGTTGTCACTCACAATCAGTTTGGCAATCATACAAGCAAAAGATCTTTGTCTTTCCCTTGTTCTGTTATGCAGCTCAACATACTTGCCTAATCCACTGTTCATTCAAATCACTGAAGAGGTACAAAATGTTTGGTAGGACTAGGAAGCCGCTCTTATCCCAGTGCATACTTCCAAGTGTGCTAGTCCCATAACCATTTCTACGCACATTTCCCTTAAAGTATCAATAATGAGAACTTGGGGTCCTCTAAAAAGAATGTCTGGCTCACCCCAGAACTGAAGAGAGGCAAGGACCATATTCTTTCTTTACCACTTTTCCCATCTTCCTCAGAGCTTTAGATGGGGACATGGCATATGACAACAAGGTCTACAAATTTAGCTACTATGAAGTAGGAAGTAAAGGGGTAGCATGGAAGAGAGAGCATTCTCCTGCTTGTAAATGGAAAATACACAAGTTCTTCTGAAGGGAGATACCGAATTGTCAAGAAACAGGTGAGGCCACAGGAAACTGTTCATGAGATAGGCAGGAAAAAACACTCCAGAAGGAGACATGGGGCAGGATGGACTTGATACTTGGGAGTTAAAGGGAGAAATGTCATGCAATTTATCAGATTAGACTTTCTTGGCAATATTAGGAGGTTCTAGCTGAATATTGTTATATTTCTAGGATTGCAAGTGTTTTTCCTCACTTGAATGGAGACGCCCAATGGTATCACATCTGCTGGTGGCTTTGAGGCAGGAATCAGAACACCTCACAAATGAGAAAGCTTCCAGATTCTTGGAGCTGAAACTCTTATGTTTATGCTGAATGAGTGCATTTTCAGAGCCCTAAGACAATATGTAAAATTGCATAACCTCACCTCACAGACACTAATTCAGCTGTAGGTTGTCAAAGAGAGAAAGACAAACCAGGGTCTTACGAAAATCAGCTTAAGCCAAGATGGAATAGGAATTAAGGTAAAATGGAAGAAATACTGTAGATAACGTCTCTATCTCCTGAAACAAAATTTCACAAGAGGGAGCAGAGAAGATCATCCTTAAGTGATGTTAACACTGCATAAGTCATGCCATGCTAATAATTAGTTTGTTAACTGTTGAGAAGGACTTGTTAGTTGAACATGTAGGTTTACATATTAACAAATACAAACCTAAAATCTGACTCTGAAGTATCAGCCATCACTGATAACATCAGCATGTGAAAGAGAAAACAAATGAATAAACAGGTTTTCAAATTTGGATCTGCTTGCTGCTACCCCAGAGCTCCTGTGTGTCCAGTCAACTTTAGCACATCAAAGTTTTTTATTACATGATGATACAGACTTATAAAGTTTCCAGAGTTTTATGCTTGCCAGAAAACTGAGTTTGGATGTGGACCTGTATATCTTTATTTTCCCTTGGCCTGGGGTAGCTCTAGGGGTGAACCTTTTTCCCTCTCCCCAGTAGCCCTGAGACGTATTTCCTTCACACAAATTCAGTCTGTTAACATAGAAGAAAGTAGAACTTCATGGTCCAAGTGTCCAGTCAGAGCTATTCCTATCCCCATCCAACCCCACATGCCTGCCTTTACACACGCACACATGCACAACCATCCTCATTTGTTGAAGCACTAGACTTTCCATTTTCTACGCATTTGCCAGTTCGTGGTTTGTAAGCACAGGAGCAGATATGGCTGAGATATAGCACAGAGATTTTGCAAAAGTTTCTGTTACAGTTGTGCAAGAAATAAACAGAAGTAGACCAAACAAAAATTGCTGTTTACATTTCCCAGCTTTGGAAATTTTTCCTTTTGATTGTTGTTTGCTAGGGAATTTGGGGGTCTTTAAAGTATTCAGGGACCTTCACTGACAAAGCTTTGCCTTCTGCATCTCTTTTTCTCTTGAAAATGGCTGGCAAGATAAGTTCTTCTTGATAACCAAGGGTCATCGAGGTTTAGTGACCCTCTACGGACAGCCTTGCAACATCACTGCTTGCAACTGCACCCAAACGTGGACTGTGGAGGTAATTAAGCAGAAGGAGAGACTGGGCTTACAGACAAAATGGGGCTTGCTGTACAATAAAGGTGCTTACACAGAGTTCATAATCTCTGAAACGCAGCTCACAAGTTGCACTGTCCCCAAACAGCCACAAGTCAGAAATCCTTTCTCCACTCTGCAGTGGCCAGCACTCATGCTCGCCATCAGGAAAGCCCAGAAAGAGCAATGGTGCAACACCACGCTCATCTGCCACAGTCAGCCTCAGCAATGCAAACGCCAATCTTTCTTTTTGGTGTCATGGGAAAAGGGGGAAGGGAGGCATTTTAACTTCACATATTATTTATCAAACATATATAAAATTATACATGTTCCTTTTCCGGGTTAAGTAGAAGTGGCCCATCCACCTCGGTAAAAACCGGTAACTAATGTCTTTAGGCAGGGCAGATGACGTGTCATGACCCCGAGTCCCAAACTTCCCTACATACTCTTACCACCCTACTACAAGCTTTTGTGACCCTCAGCAGCATAACGGCACCTGCGGCTCTAATGGTACCTCCTGGGGGCCGTCAGGCTCCTGCCTTAGATAGATAAACAAGAAAAATCAGTTTATTAACAAATCATAAAATAATACAATTAGAATTCATTCATTACTTCAGGTCTTACAATAGTTCTTTTTTTACTAGCACACATATGTACTATGTCTACTGAAGAAAATAACGCTCGGTTCGATAGATGCTGGACGACTTCATCTTGTTGGGAAGAGGAGCGTCCAAGTTCGGTTAACAACTCATAGTTGCCTGAATACCATTTTCCACATGCCCCTAGCAGAAATCCCATAAATTTGATGCTGCTAGTGTTTGTCAGATCTCGAATATGACCTTTTTGATGTTTATATTTTCTAACCTTCTCTGCCGCTGTATCAGCCAATGATGTTAATTTACTTTCATACCTCACTGTAATATCCACAACTACAGCTCAGTCTTCCTTCACAAATACCAAATCCGGCTTATATAACTCATTACGTTCATGTCTTACCAGTGGCTCCTGAAATACCGTCCAATCTTTCCTTTTAGCCTCCCCTATCAATAGTTCGCATAGCTGATTAAGTGACTTTATCCTGGCATCCTGTACCGCCAGACAACATCCAATGATATGGGAACAGGTCTCATTTTCCGCTAGGCAATGTCAGCACGATTTGATTTGGGTTTCTTGTCTTCCCCTCACTAAGAATTCTCTCATAGGGTAGACTTTAGGCCTCAGTTGTAATGCCATGATGAGCTTTCTATGGGGAATGAATAAAATATAAAATTCTATAAAATTCCAGCCAGTTGTTACTGATCTTATCACCCTCAAAGTTGGAAATACCATGGCCGTGGGAAACCAACTTGGTCCAATTCACAAATTCTTGTCTCCACCAGTTGCAGGGCCTCGGAAAGATGACTTTTTGAGCGGGCACCTCCCATTCTGAGACCGGTTCCTCACCGCCTGGTCCCTCTGATATCACCATAACTGCTCTCGCGTCCCATATATATGGAATTTTATCCTTATCTCCCCCTGCTGCCATCCACAACCTTTCAAATTCTTTGTCGATACCTTCCTGCTGAGCCACCGCTCTTACTGTTTCATCTGAAGACTACACAATTCTGTGTAGTCTTTGAGCTTGTACACAGGGAATCAAACCCGATAGCCTGGTAATACCTAGACCTCCATCCCGACTGCTGGAATATAGGATGGCATCACAAGTACTTGCTGGCAGATGTAACCATTCCTTGACTGCCGCTCGAATTGCCAAGTCAAGAGTCTCCAGGTACGTTGCTTTCACATCGGCCTGGTCTGCCAAGTAGATCAATCGCGGAATAGTATACCCTTTCAAGATGTCAACCTTCTGAAATGGCTTTAGTGCAGCCTTCCCATTCGTTGCACCCATCCATTCACTTTCTCCAGTAGCTCCGTTTCGATATTCCAGTCCATGGGTCAATACACAGGCCCAGGTACTTCTCGGAGCTACCGGTTCAATCACATTGAGGAGGGTGCTGTTAATTGTCCATGGAGGACAATCATTGATCGTACATGAGTCTTTTGTCAGCTGGATGTAAAAGCCGTGGCACTTCTCCTCTAGTGTCTTGAGGCCGGTTAGTTCGCAAAAGACCTCCAAAATTTTGTTATTTTTCTGCATTCCTTCCCATGATCCACTCAGCAGTACCAAATCATCTGCGAAGGCCATAGTTGTTACACTTTTCAAACAGTGTTGAAACCCACTACCCTCGTCCTCCAACTTGCACAGTAGGGGGTCCACAGATAAGTTAAATAAGACTGGGGACATTGGATCACCCTGTTTCACACCAATCTGAATCCCAATGGGATCCAACTGCTCATTCTTCAGGTCAATACAAGTATTGATGTTATGATACAGATTTGTAATCAGGGCAATAATATGATTGTTCACGCCCTTCTGTTTAAGAGACGATATGATGTGAGAATGGCTCACGGTGTCAAAGGCTTTCACTAAATCAACGAAGACTACTGCCAGGAGTCGATGTTCCTTTTTAGCATTACGAATTAAAAGCTGTAACAGTTTAAAATTTTCAGCACATCCCAATGACTTAATAAACCCCCTTTGTCATGGATTAATGGGACATGCCTTAGTCAACCTCGCTGTTAAAATCCTTGAGAACAACCTTAAAGTGGTCAATCTGATGGTAATTGGCCACCAATTGTTGATGTAATTCTGGTGCTCCGGTAATGCAGATTTTGATATTAATACAGTCTGACATCCTCTTACCACATCCGGTATAGTACCAGATGCCAACCACAGATTGAAAAGTTCCATTATTTGGGTGTAGTGAGGATCTACCTTAATGAGATCTCTCAAACTAAGCCCATCGGGTCCTGGCACCGCATTCTTACTCATCTCCTTGATGTTTTTAGAGATTTCTTTTGCCATGATCATGGCTTCAAATGCGGAGTTGTCCGCTTGACCAACAGTTCGAAAAGCACCTAGGCCCTTGAATGTTCCCAGCGATTCCCATCTCGACTTGAACACTTTGTGCACCTCGTCAAGTGGTATACTGCACCTCAGGGATTCCACATCATCCAGGATGATACCAGCAAGTTTCCCTCTATCCAGGTAAAACAGCCGCTGGAATCGTAGGAACTGCCCCTGCTTCTTGGCCCTCTTCTTCATCCACTCCTTTGGTGGTTCTGAAGGAGCAGCCCTGCAGGACCCTTGGTGCTTCCAACCTTGGCTTGCTTGCAACTCAGCGGACCTCATAAACAGGCATGAATAGTAGTCCTCTGCCGCCTCATCAATCAAACTTGATGGATCTTCCTCTCCTTCAAGCACCTTTTCAAAAATTCCCTGAAGAATGGGCAGTTTCTGAGATGTTATCCAATCCGAAATCACCCTTCGATAGTGGGACCGCAGTCCTCCTTCTACATCTGACCCAATGTCCACCGGATGTTCTTGTTCTCTTTCCAGATGTTTCCTCCACTCTAGATCTTTTTCCCTTCTTTTCACAGGACTCTTATGAAGTCCTCTTCTCTTGTCGCTTATCTGTTTAGCTGTTTTCGATGGGATATGTTCTGCAATCAACTTATTGATGTTCTTACTTCCCTTATACTGCTTATCAAATTTCCACACCACCACCACCTCTTCCTCCATCCAACACTGCTGATGGACCCCTCTTTCAGTACTTGCCTTTGGGAAGGAGGCAATAATCCACTTGATATTCCTGATCACTAGGTGAGTCAAGCGTTTATGCTGTCCCAGGCCAATTTTTGATTTAAATACTCTCCCACATTCACCACAAGTCAAGCCCACCACTGGGGCGATTTCCATAGCCCCCCTACCCTTCAGAAAATGGCAGGCAATACTATGATGTTTCACATCTGTTTTCCCACATCTGGAACACTGGAACAGGATCTTTCTCTTTCCATGGTCTCTCTTCAGATGTTCAATCAATCCCGACAGTTTTCCTATCCGGTTCCCACAACATGGACATGATGGATTCTTGTCCGGGACCTTCACCACCGGTGTGCCCTCGGTGGGCAGGTCGATATTAGGACCCAGAATAGGTGTTGATGGCAATGGAGAAGGTGGGGCCATGACACCTCTAGGTGAGAGTTCCCCCTTCTCTTTGCTCTCCGCCTCACCCAGGCATGGGCTGATGTTAACGCCCTTGAGACTTGGAGAGGTAGGTACCTCATACACCTCAGGAAACATGGCCAACCTATCAGCCCAGGTGGAAGGATGACACCATTCCAGTCCTTCAACGTTTGAGTTAACAAACTCCAATCCCTTCCAATTCAGACCCTCTTCCACCAATTTTTCGTGGTCTTTGATGTTTTTAGTGACCACATTATCTTGCAAGTCCATAGGACCTGTTTTTGTGGCCACCGATACGAATGTAATCTGCATCGGCCGGCCCATTTTGACCAATTTGGTACGAGGGCAGCTAAAGCCAGGCAGCACCACCCTCTAACGCTGTCAGACTGGGCCCAACTAATACCCGTGGCCACAGGTTTTGGGCAAGGATACGCACTTGATGCCAGAAATTTGTATCACCTTAAATACTATTGAATGATCGGTGAGGCCAATCGATAGGGAGGAAGGAACTATAACTCCCTCTCCCTGGGGCAGAGAGGTCAACTCAAGTTACCCCGAAGGGTATCCAGCAGGACCACGAGGAGGTGTGACCTCTACAGCTCTGCACAGTTAGTAACTATGATCCCGTTTTAAGAGAGTCATCGTTATTCCCGTTACGAGTTTTCTCTTTAGTATGAATGAGCCCCTCAACAGTATGACCAGGTGCTGGATGACGACTTCAGAGCTACCTCATTGTTCCAGCTCTGATGTGCCAGATCTGTAGTGATCTCCGCAGCATCGATGCACAGCTCCCGGGCTCCGCGGGAGGCTCCATGACCCCTGCCCACCACAGGATGGTCAGGACCAGGTGCCTGCTACTGAACTGTCGCATCCACAGCAGGAAATCTGTTTTCAAGGTGGCACATTTTCTCAATTCGCTTTGTTTCTTCAGTTCAAAAACACTGACTTGAATTCTGGCAAAGGGGAGTTCTCACTGTTTCAGTGAAGAGCAGGAGACTGGCTGTCACAAACCATGAAGTGAAACTTAAGGGGAAAACAGAGGAAGCAAGACTCACCTCCTTGGGCACACTCCAAATATCTCACTTCTATTCTGCCTTTTAAAGTCCACTCCTGTTGTCAGATACAGCCTCATTCTGCTAGCAGCAGCCAGAAATACAAAATGGCCTAAAGTTCAAGGCAGGAAAAAATCAATGCACAGATTTCATTTTATCACACATACACAACGATTGGCTGAATTTGCTTCTACCTAACAGCCTGTAGCCCAAGGACAGTATTTACATACTAACTCGCATTTAATTTTAGATCAGGTAAGTATTCATTGAACACGGAGGAAGAAATTGAGCAAAGTAACAGGTGACTTGCACCATACAACTCCATGTATTACAGCAGGTGAAATACAGCAATCACTACCAGTGAAGAAAAATCTGAAAGCAGAGTTCTTAATTGTGACAAACATTCAGCAGTGAATTATAATTGTAATTTTATTTGTTTACAGTACTCCTGTCCCTAACTTTTAATTCCCCAGCTGATGACCTAACAATTGAACCAATTCTTTAGGCAGAAATTAGTTTTAAGACTAATGAGCTTCTTTCTACAAGGAAGTAGCTGCAGGGGACTGTGCTGTCACTAAGTTCTCTTCTGTTTGTCACTGCTCCCCAGTTCACAGATGATCTAAGTTCTGGCTTGGTTTGCTGCACACTTATGCTGAAGACGCCAGAGATAGCTTTGGGACCCAGGTGAGAGCAAGAGTGTCAGCAGTGCAAGCATCCCTCAGCGGGTCCCAGTGATAGCTGGGGAAGGAAGGAAAGAAACTTAGGTGCCATCTGAGTAAGAATTCCTGAGATCTGGCGGGGGGGAGGTGTTTTTTGTGGAAGAGAGGGGATTTCCTTAGGATTGTGAGGTTCTCTGAGACATGCATTTTAGTCATTTTTCATCCTAAATGATGCTGACTGCAGAGCTATGAATTACCCCGGTGCTGACACCTAAGCTGAGACTACAGCAGCAGCACTACAGGATCAGTGATACCCCAGTAAAGGAAGCAGTGAATAGGTGGCTGTTCAGTATAACATCAGGTCAGCTCAATATTTAGAGAATTCAATACATATGTTTCCAGAAGAAACATGACTCAGATGCATGTGATCAAGAGCATCTGCATAGAAATTGCAGGCAGATGTTTGCTAGCAGGCAAAGCGCAAACTTTAGAAGCAATGAGCTCCATGGAAAAGGTGGGTCTTCAGGTTTCTGGTGGAAACAATCTTTTTTGACTACTGCCGTAACAGCAAATAAGGGATTATAGTTGCAGTGTCATACAAACTAGAAAGAACATTAGAAGAAAACAGCTAGTACTTTCTGTGATTCATTTTAAACAGCAGATTCCAGGTGTTCAGATACTAAGAAACTACAGTCTAGGTGATCTAGAATGAAACGTGGCATTAAAATATGGAATACTGTAACTGAACTATAGCAATGCTTACTTAAACACAGAAACTGTCCTGTCTTCAGAGTCTAAATTCTCCGGACACAGACACCGTAAGTGAGCCAAGATATCACAGTGAAAAAATCCCTTTCTCTGCATAAGCAAATTTAATTTTTATGTTAAGCTTTGCTTTAGTATCTGTAGGCCTGCATTTTCACTACTTAATAGATCCTGAAATTCTACAGTAAAAGGAAAAGACTGAAACACAGACTTCCTAAATGTAGATGAATCAAGTAAATCACTTGACTTTCATTGTGGGGATTTTTTCTTTTTTTTGGGAAGTAGGACTGTACATTTGTGCCGGGTTGTATTGTCTCATCATCTGCAAGGATTTTCTTTAACCTTTTTTTCTGAAATACAATATTGCAACTGATGCTGTCTGCTCTCCACTGCTGTTTTACAGCCTTTCTGATTTCGAGCTGCCTGTGGTTTGTTCACTACCTGTTAGTGAATTTGGCTAGACTAATGCTGTTTTCTGTTCCTGCTATTAGTTTTATAAATATAATTGAGACAATACAATATTTAAACATTGGTTCTTTATCCATCTTCAAAAAAGAAGAGGAGTTAAATGTATTGGCTGTAGCTTTAGAGCAGCCTGTTTCATGTCCCTAACTAGCCTTCTTCCTTTGTTTAACCGCGTTAAGAATGGGTATCGTCAGCTGTACCTTTTGTTGCTCTTCTGTAATATAAACATTTATCTGTATAGAAAATTGTGCAAAATAGAACTATTCCTGTAAGGTAGCTCTCAAGTTAGAGTTTCAAACAGAAACTACACGCTTGCCTGAATCACTGCCTTAAATTCCATGTTCACGGAATTAATATTATGAGAGATCAGCTTTATCTGAGCTTTATTCCCAGAAAACTTCTCACACTTCTGTATAGTGAGAATCCGCTTTTTGCTTGTTCAGGTCTGAGCTTGTTCTTCCCAGCAGCCGCCCTCCAGCTCCACCAGTGGGCAAAAAGGATTTTCAATGGAGGCATCGCAGACAACACTCCTCGGGTACCCAGTGACAGCAGAGCAGCGGTTTCCTCATCTCTTCTGGGAGCTCTGCATCTTACTATAACGATAATAATGATTTCTTCACAGAAGTACTCTTCAGTTACAAATAAAGACCAGGCTATTAGAGCAGTAAAAAGAAAGAATATCCTTCGCCTCATTTTGTTAGTTTCATTAAAATCTGTGAGATTCGCCTACTGCTTTCTACAACTGACATCCTGCAGCCTCATTAGGATTATCTGGTAATAGTTCATAAGTAACGATGCCTTTTCACACAGTGCTGCTGTCTCTTTTTCTGTCAATGATGAGTGCCAGCTACCTTCTCTTTCATTGCTGTCTTCTCAGTCTATGGCAAACAAGTCCTGGTGATACAGTTAGTACAAAACAAAGGGTTTTTTGAGGCAGTAATAAAATAACAAGTGTTTCAACTACTAGCTTCTCTATTCTTTCCTCTCTTTCTCTTCTGAAACACCATGAACATGCAATAAGCACTCAGCAGTGATTTCAGCTCTGCATTACTGGAAGCAAAAGAAGCTGAATCATGCTATATAAAGCAGCACATACCCCCCACTTTTACAACAGCACTAACTTCTGACAGAAGCTGTGGAATCATTAGAGGCACCAGCTTTGATGTTACAAGAGAAACTGCAAGGGCATAGGCGGTTTCATTCCCTGTAGGTGAAAAACTGGTGGACCTTCATCTTAAATCCACATTGCCCTGATGGGTTAACAGGCTGCTGTCTAAAGCCTTGCATTTTTTCCTCTCTCCTGATCTTTTATTGTCCGAGTAAAGGGAGATTTGCTTATTGGCATATCCCAGGCTCTTGAGTTTTATTCTGCTTTTTACATAATAAGTTCTTTGTCCGGAAAGCAAAGCAATGTGATGACTATAGCTTTTGTTCCAAGATCTGGGCTGAGTTTTGGGCCATTAAGACTCTTTCCAATTGTAAGATCTTGTTCCCTCAGGCTTTTTATGTAATGGGTGATAAAGGAGTTGGAAAGCAAATTTATTGCCTCTTTTTCTTAAAGGCTTTCCTTTCCATCCTTGACAGTGGTAACAGGACCTTTACCGCTGATGCTGTTGGGTTTCTCCTGAGTGTCTTATTCTTTGGTGTCATTAACAAGATAAGTTATCCTTTCCTAAATCTCCTCCTCCTGTTCACTTTCAAGGGTCATGTTTTTGCATGGCTTCAATGATAATGTGCAGAAAGTTCCCACCGAGCATATGTAAACTCTACAGAATGTCTTGGATTAGGAGTGCACTTACTGGTCATGAATCTTCAGGTATCTCTTCTGTGGGTATCAGATATTACAGACAGTCAAAACTTTCAGTGAGCCAAAAAGAACTGGAGACGCTTATATGTCATGTGATATTCCTCTTCCTTCTTTTTCCCAGGCTTCTGTGTCTCTATTTTCAGTTTGGAAACCCACCGTTGTGCCCGATACTCACGTTCCCAGTGAGGATTATTTCTGATGACTTCACAGTTTCATAATGACATTGAGCAATGGCTGACATCTCTCTGCACAGGCTGCAGCAATTTCTATTTCCAGACTGTCTTTATTCTGCTCAGTTAACAATGATACAGCAAATTTCTAATTCACTACCAACAGTGAATGAAAAAGATCAGTCTTTTAAAAAGACTGGGGAAGAAAAAGAAATCAGTTTTCCACTTTCTAAGGACATTGCTACCTACAGATGGCCATGGGGAGCATAATGACTCTTCAAGGAAGGAACGTATTCAGGGAAACACCACATCTGCACCCATTTCCCTGTACATTAGTCTAGCAATGAAGAGCGATCATGAGAGATGAAGAGGGAATAGCTACACTGCAGAAAGATTTCAACCTTTCCGAGTCTAGGATGCAAGTATAAAGTAAACAGACCTGACACTTTATTTGTGGAAGAATGAACTCTGCCCTGATTAAAAAAAATACAATGGTCAACAGCCTTCATGTCTCATGAGGACACAGGCTGAATGCAGCTGGAGGCAGGTGCTTCTGCCCGTGGGAGAGAAGCACACAACCGAGTGCACTACGGGAAATCCTGCTTGCTCCTGGGGCACCGAGGGAGGGGGATGGCTGGAGATGACGACGACTACTTTGCAAAAATCTTTGAAGTGCCAACAGTAATTAATCCCAATGCATTCAGGGGACAGGAATCCTCTCCTTGCTACATGCACCCAGCCCCCTTGTACACGGGCCAGGGTCTGTGGCCAGTCCCACCATACAAATGTCCCTTCACAACAATAAAAGCACGGGATTGCAAAAAAGTCCTTGAGAAGAAGGGTGGCGGGTGGATTCACCTCTCTGCACATACGGCAGTGGGCAGAGCGAGACAAACCTTTGGCCTCCCCCTCTCGCTGGCCGTTCCCCTCGGCACAGCTGAAGAAGGAGTAGGGCCAGATGACGGCCGCAGGTCAAAGCGGGCACAACACACCTGACAGTCTGGCTGTTTGCTTCCATTGCTGTCAGCAGAGTAATTAGACCGTGCTCAATCAGTGCTTGGACACTCGCATGTACATGGTGTAACTAAAGAGAGTACAGAACCCCCAAGTCAAATAAAATTCCCTCTTCCCTCAGCCTCGACTCAGCCAGATGAAAATGCTTAATCTCTCAGACACAGAAGTACACCTCTCATGTTTCAGCATTTGCTCTCCTTACAGGATGCATCGTTCTAGCCACATCATGAAAACATTTAAAAAACACATATTTAATTAACTAGAGCAACACCAATATGGCTGCTTAGTCGCTGCATTTATGCAGAGGCCAACAAATTTAATGCCCGCACTTCTAAAATGCCACATTTCTGAAGGTACTGTGTCTTATAAAACTTGTGATAGATTTTTTCTTTTAATATCTCATTACTGTAATCATGGTTGCTTTGCTTTCAGAAGGACCAAAGCAGCCTAATTCAGATGCATGGAAATATACATACTGAGACTTTCAAAGTGGCCGACAGGAGTTAAGCATTTTTCTCCTGGTGCTCTCAGCACAGTCTGGATTCTTCCCTCTCCGGCATACTTTTGGCACTCTTGTTTTTTACTAAGAATACACTACAGCAGCAATGTTTAAAAGGATTTTCAAATCACAACAATGAGAAAATCATCAATGACATAAACAATGAGAAAATGGGAAGGTATTTCATGTTTTGAGATTGTCCTAAATCAGGGTCAATGGCAACAACAAAGCAAATGCTGATGCTCGCCTTTGATTTATCATTAGCATGCAAAACAGAAAAAATGAACAGATAAGCTGTCCTGTAAACAGTGATAAAAGCGGATTGCCAAATCCTTCCAAATTTTGCTTAATGTGTTATCATTGAAAGCACTTCATTATGAACCTGAATATACATTGTCTTCTCTCATTATATTTTTCCTCATTCGACTGAGCAACCTCCATCCCCAAGCTCATCCTTCTTCTGTCCTGTCCCCCGCCCCCCGCTGATTCTGCTGGAGCAGAAAATGAACAGAGCTTCGTTTGTTCGCCGGTGCCAGCAGCAGCAGCAGCAACGTCAGCCCCGCAGCAGCGGCTGCCCTGCCTCTGCGGCCCCGGACGAGGGGACACCTCGTGTTTCCGGGAATCGTGCATCCCAATGAACTGCTGCTCCTCTGAGAGAACAGCTAGCGGGTTTGTGGAGGTCTCAAGTAGGCAATGATTTTTTTTTTTTAAAAAAAAGGAAGAGACATTAAAAAACTTTAGAATACTGCATATTCAGAGAGATCAAAAAATTTGCTATGAGAAGAGAAAAGCATTCAAAGTTAGGGTTTAAACAGCACTAGCAGGTTCTCTTAGGTAATCACTAGACAGAATAAGCTGAAGCCAGAGCATCTGCTTTCTTGCAGCTCCATTCAGGGACTCCCATTCCTTTTTGTGTATATATGGATCATATACTGGACATATACAGGCAAAATAATAGTTGTCTGTACCAAGTTCTGCTTTTTCTCTTTCTTCCCATCACAGAGGGAATGGAAACAACTTTCAAGGGTGTACGCTTCGGTCCTTTACGGTGCTCCAGGCACACATGCAATAGCATGACTTTCATTAACTCAAAAGTTCAGCTTTCCTGGCCCTGCTCTTTCCAGACCCTCATTCTTCTGGTAGCCTGGAGCCTTCTTCATTTCCAGCTTTAAGGTACTCACAGTCTGTTTACAGTCACATGTTGCTACCCAGTTAGCTCTTGTTTGTGGGTAGGCTAACATCTTCCTTTATCTACGTACAGACGGCAAACTTACTCGTGCTCTATGCGTCTTTAGTGGGATACAGACATCAAGGTCTTCCCGTTCCTCCCTCTCTGATAGGATGAAAAATGGAGAAACTAATAGCTGGGATTTCTTTTGCCTAATCTTTTGAACAAGCTTGAATTGACCTGCCTTAAGTATGTGCGGCCAGAACTGTGCAAAGCATCCCAGGTGAAATCTCCCTTGAGGCATGTATTATCTCTACGGGGAGACAGGTCATCAGATAAATCCTCCAAGATCTCCAATCTTCTCATCTTTATGTCATCCTCATGTATTTCATATTCTTTTTTTTTCCCCAGAGAACAGGAGCCCTTCGTGGTAATACTTCAGGCAGCTTGCAGTGCCTAGGTAGGGAAACACCCACTCGTATTCATTAGGAGATGACCCTGCTTTGGTAAACTTAGAGATTTGCAGTCTGAACTCTTGAGAGTACTAGGCAAGCCAAAAGCTATCTGCTGCTGAAGCTGTTATTTCACTAACTTGTTTATTCAGAATACTTTCTCCTAGTTGCATGTTTGGATTCTTTCCATTATACCAGTCGGTTTGTTGCTTCCTTACCCTCTTCCACTCTTCTGCTTTATTTCATTCTTCATTATCAACCTCTGTGGAAATGCTATCAATCAGCAATATCTGTAAGGTGGGGAGATTTTCAAAAAGAGTCTTAAGATCAACGTTGGCTCAGCACAAGTTTAATTTAGAACATGTGATGGGTCTGACTCACAGAGTGCTATTCGTGCCATCCATCCCTGATTTGGAACAAGCCTAGTAGTTTAGTTATGACCTGAAAATGTCTGAAGCCAAATTATATATAGCATTTTAAAAATATTTGTAATGTTAAGAATGGTTATAAACATCTCCAACGTCCCTCAAGTGATGCACAGGTTCACAGTGGATACATTTCTGTCTGAAGCCTATGCTGAACACCTACTTCACAACACCTGGACCGCTCTGCACAATGCATTCATGCCCATGTAAAATGACTGAGCTTGACATGCTTCTCCCAGATTTCCACAAAGGATTGCCTTTGAAAGAATACACCAAAGAGCAGAAGTACTCTCTGATCCAAAAGAGGCTTTGCTGAGATTAGATTCTCTCAGCACTCCAACATCTTTATCTCTGACCTTGCAGGTAAGAAAACATCACTGGTCAGCTACAGCAACGAGACCTCTATGGCAGGAACAGGCATGTGAGGAATGCAGGCAATGTTATTCTCGTCGGTGATCCAGAAATTGGCTTTAAGACTTAGTGAGAGAATAATCACCCTGACCTTCGTTTGCAACATCTCAAAAAAAAACCATCAGTGAGGACAGTAGGCATTTACCACGTGCCATCAGATGCCAATATGCAGGCAGAAAAATTTCACTGCTTCTCCTACACAGCATCATGCTGAGCAGGAATTCAAAACAAGCCACCGGGTGAGGCGACAGGGAGCCGCAGGTCACCGACAGTGGCAGAGCAGCCACAGCCACGTCTCGCCAGCACTGCCTCGCGCCTGCTGCTCGAGAAAAAGTGTCTGAACCAGACTGACCCGGAGCTGGCCCTGACACGGTGGGGTGTGAAAGGAGGAGTACAAATAGCTGGGCAGCATGTTCCTGGTACCGCAACTGCATGTCTGGAGGAACACGAAGAGGCGAGCACAGACCCTTTGCTAGATAAAGTTCTGCAGCTTCAGAAAGCTCACATTCTTCACTTGAAGCCTGGCTGCCTCGTATGAGATAAATACCTGTACATGAGCTTAACTCAGGCCTAAATTCAAAGCCCACAAACATCAAAAGGATTTCAAGTTAAGCATTTCTCTTGCTGAACCGGGCCTCTCGTTTGCAAGGGAGGAATCTGCCGAGGGCGGGCAGTGGGAACCTTGCTGTCACGATTACGGTGGGCTGCTTGCCTGCAAACGGCAACGGGACGTGATCTGGAGGCAGCCCCTGGACAGGCACGGAAAAGGAAAAGGAGAGAGGACAGAAGGGAAGCAGATATTTGAAGATTACAGACTACTCCGGAGAAAAGGGCGGCAAATGGGGGGCAGGGTGACAAGGAGGACCCAGGGAGGAGGGTCGGGAGCTGTCCAGGGCCACAAACCGCAGCAGCACACAGAAGGCCCCAAGCCAGGGCTGAACCCAAAAAATCCCCAGTTTTAGATAAACAAGTATAAGCAAAGAGCCAAAAACAGACAGTAAAAGATGAGATTGACAATGCCCAGTCCTTTTGGGTTCGGCTTGGCAGGCTGCAGAGGCCAGACCGTTGGCTGTGGTGCTGCATCAGTGCGCTGCCGCACAGGGATTCAGCGGAAGGGAAAAAAAGGACTGACTTGTGCGCGGCTCCCTATTTTTATATCCTGTTTCTCTCTTTCTCAATGGGATGTTTTCTTTCTTTCACAAAGGAATCACAAAACAAAGGGATATACACAGAAGATTTGAGGTTATAGAATCTTATCTGGCCAAAACAGAAAGAAGAAAAGTGCAGAGGTATTTGATGCTAAATGTCATGAGACTATAGAGGCACTATTCTTTACAGAGAGCAAATGAGAGATGCTCATGTTTGTAGTTGCCTTTGAAACCAACTCCCAGAAGCTGCAATAATAACCTCTTGCAAAACAGCTACTAATCCTCTTTTGTAACCGTTCCAAGCTGTCTGTGCGTCCCTCACCCCTATGCTGTGTCAATAGCAAAGTGAAACAGTGCTTACGGTCCCTCATGCTATAAGCACGTTAAGAGTAAAAAATAAATAAATCAAATACCCTTTGTTCCTCCAGCTGTAGACATAACCACTTCCCTGTCCGGCCAATTTGCTTATTTCTTGCCATAGCACTCCATACTCAGAGTTCTGAAGAGGTAAGGCAAACTCATCTAGAAATCACTGTATTCATATCTAATGGTTTCAGGTGCTGCCACTATTCTTATCTGCTCTTGAAAAAAGGTCAAGGATATTAGTGAGTCATGCTTTTTTCCCTCCATTTATTTCTACAGTTCAGCGCAGGTTATCCTTTATCGCCAGCTGGACGAGTATTGCTTTAACATTCTTCTTGGTCATGGTCATACAGAACCTGATTGCCTTTTCGTTAAGCTAAATTTACACTGGCATGCCTCCTTTGTCTACTTTAGACTTCCAGCGGGACGAGGGAGGAAAAAATATCTAGTTCATTATTCAGCAAGATATCAGTGATGAAATTACAGCCCCGCAGCCGCTCCGTCTGTAAGCATCTCAGCCTTTCTAATGTGGTGAAAAGCTTTCATGACCTGAGACAGGCATTTGCTGGACATTGGGACTTCTGGGATGTGCTGGTACTTCGGAAGCCTAAGTTGTCAGGCTTTTTCCTTGCAGGCAGCTTCCCCCTTGATCTAAATCACTCTCTCTTACTACTCATTTCCCCTTTCAAATCAGAGGATGCACACAGAACACAACAGGCTCCACATCTGCAGATTACTGCAAGCACAACCAAACCCTTGGAGCTCAAGTCACAAATATGCAACTTAACATGAGGTTTCCTTGACGAAGTCCCGAGGCAATGATTGTGCCTTTGCTAGCTATTTTCTCCTTAGTGATGCAACCACCCACAGTGCGGTAGGAGCTTGCAGCTGACAAAAAAGGCATGCCGTGATTTGGAAAAGCTAGCCCACAACTATACAGGCCTTTTCCGGACAGCAACACAAAGCTCACCAACAGGTCAAGTCTACAATAAGAAAATGTCAAGCGGGCTACCTGCTGTGATTTCTCATAAATTTATTAAAGAGAGAAATGTTGGCCTCTGCACAGTATTAGCAGAAAAAAACACACTACTTATATATTAGATCCAGAAGGCATTGCTGAAGAAAGCTCTTCCCAAGACTATTACAATGCTGGAGCATGTCCTAACCAGTAGACCGTTGACTGCATCTCAGAAAGCTCATATAAGAACAAGACGGTGAATGCTGAAAGGTCGTCATGCTCTCATGCTTTGAAATAAAAAGCTCTGAAGCAAAATGAGTGCCCACAAGTATATAAAGAACAGCGGTGCAGTGATCAGGAGTGCTCTCAAGGTCACATTTTGAAAAGATGAAATCCACGTACAAAACCATTGATTCAAAAATAAAGTAGCATTTGCACATGCAACCACCATAATAGCATGTAACCAGAGGCAGCTCAAACTGTAAGAGATGCATCAGGTGCACATGCAATTACCTAAGTAGTCCCATGCACAGCTCTCGTCCTTATTTCCTTAACCATTTTGCTTTGCGTATAAGCCAGTAAGTAATCAAGACAGTACTTTAGCACCACTCAGTGTATAATTCTCCTATAAAGGCATTTTCCTGCTCACAACACACTACGTACACGTGCAAAAGGTGTGTGCACCTTTTGTATTAGAGAAGTACTTGAAAACTGTATTTACCTGTGGCAAACAGAAAGCTTTTTGTGGATGACTACCTTCGGTGTCTTAAGAATCTGAAAAATGTTTTGTGGTTTGGACTTCCTTTCTCTTTTAAAGCAAATGCTTAAGATTGCGAAATTGTTAGGCCCCAACATAAACACAGGGGAAGCTGACAGTGCTGTCATACTAAATTTGGAGCCCCACATTACCAGTTGTTTTGTACTACTTAAGTGCAGAGAAAAATGGCCAGAGATGTCCCTGGGACTGTACAAAACCAAGGATAACTGGGGTTATTCTGATGGGCTTCAAAAAACTAGGAGCAAGAGAGGGCAAAAAATAAAATTTAATGAAGAGGATGATGCAAATACTCAGATTGGAAGATTTATTCCCCATCGCCTGTGAGGGAGCCCATAGGCTGTGCAAATGGGGAAAACCAGCTGCCCTTCCAAGTACATCACCTGGTATGTTCAGTTCTGCCAGGTAGAGTCGGTGGCCAGTTTGACCCCATCTCCTTAGCTGACCTCTTGAGCTCAGGGGATTGCAAATAATCCTAGCGGTCAAAGTCATCTCCAGAATGCCACAGTGGGGGAGGAAGTGGGATGGACCAATGGAGTAAGTTACAAAAGCTAATAACAGGACGAGGGCGAAATGGATGGGCTCCCTGGTAGCAATTAGGGTGAGGAGCTGCACTGCAGGCTCCAGCCTGGTGACAAAGCCACGTGGATGTCTGCGGAACGAAACCGCTCCAGCACCCATGGGACAACCAAGCAGAACAAAGGATCTGCAGAACCGAACTGGACAGACGGTAAGGGAGCAGGGCTGGGCGTGCACTTTATGGCATCGCGGGACCTGAAACATCCCCTGTGCTTGCCGAGTCTTGTCTCATGGCGGCTATGCCTTTAAGCCCTTCAAAAAACTCAGCAAGCCTCCAGTTTAAAAGCAGAGTTAAGATCTCCCTTACTTCCACGTTGAGGACATCTCAACACTCCACTTCTCTCATACTGGAAAGGTCCTCATATTTTGATAAGCTCGTATCATTTGGGGTTTTCCTCCTCAGCTCTGCCAGGGGTGACCCGCTTCTAAAATGAACAGGACAGGGGTTTCACAGTCAATACTTTTATTAGCTAGGTAACTCTGGTTTCTCCCCCTAGCAAGTGCTCTCTGTACACTGAACCTGGGAGGCGTCATGTGAAAAACAGAAGGCTGTAAGAAAGACAACTGTTTAATACTAGAAATTCTGCACCTCTGAGTTGTAATTTTTGTATATTTTACATTAGTATGTACAATTTAATAGGAAGAGGCCAAGCTAACAGCCCGTAACTACGTTACCCTTCTAGATTGCACTGTTCTTGAGGAGTACGTAGTTCCCAAGCTGCTTGTCTCCCTCACCAGAAGACGTGGTCTTCAGGTTTGACCCACCATGTACAGCACTAGACATTGATCACAACACTCTGCTTTTGGTGACTCACTGAGTTTGAGCCCACCTAAAACGCCACCACCACCTAACACCGTCTAAAGCACAGCACTCTTCATGCCAACACATTTTAGAAGGAAGTAATGTCTGAGAAGGAACGATTCCTGCTTTTTACTTGGAAAATCGTCTGAAAACCTTTTCAGTCTAAATTGCGTTTGACTGCCCCAATCTCTCTCGTTGCTCCTGGCCACGTTCTCCTCCATGGCAGTGACCTAGCTAACCCCGTTTCCTCTCCTTCATGATGACACCGCGGTTCATATAACTGCAGACAGTTATCAAATTCCCTTTTTTGTCCAAGCTATAAATGCTTCATTTCTATAATCTTTCCTCTTATGTAACTGACATTTTTTTTCCCCTCACCAGAACCAAAAATGTGACGTGCCTTCCTGGCCGCTAATGCTGCTACCTATTTGTTTTCTTCTCAAATGGGCTAAACGCTTTTTAATTGGTAAGATGCTGACAGAGGAATGGTAATGACGGACTTGTGCAAGAGTCTGTCTTTCATCTGCAGGACGGCAGATTTGAGATCAAAGGCTGCCATGTTCTTGGAACACGTTAGTATGCTGCGGCAAGGCAAGTCTTTGCAATGAGGAGGGAGCTGCTGGAGGTGGATCACAGCCACCTCACCTTAGCTGGCCATGGCTGCGGGAACAGCAGCTGCCGCTCACTGATAGAGAGCTTATACGAATAAGGTATTGGCCAGCGATACGCAGCAGAATGAAAGAGGGGTAACACGGTGTGAGTAGGAAGTAAACAGGAAAAAGAGTCTAACAAAATCTAAATATAAATCCTGCATTTTTAGGGAAGTAAATGTCAAATACTGTCATTAAAAAAAAAGAGGGCAAGAACGGTGGGTGCAGTGTGGTTGCAACCCCTTATACCTACACATGCTGACCATCTGGCTCAATGAAGGAAAAACAACAGTCCCAGCTGGCATGCATCAACACTTTCTTCGGCCACAGCAGGTCAAAGCCGTGCAGCCACAAAGATCCAAGGCCAGCACACGAAAGCTCAGGTATGGCCTGCATCTGACTTCATTCACTAATTTAAGTATGAAACGCAGGTAAGAAGCCAAGAAGACAGACCGCCTCCTTGCCAAAAGCCTTTCAAATGTATTTGTCAGCAAACGTACTAGCATGTGCTTTGGTGCGGTGAGCTTTCAGCCCCGCAGAGCCCTGTACCTTAGGGAATACTTACAAAGAGTCGGAGGCAGGTAGCTAAAAAAATGTAAACACAAATATGCTCTCCAGCTTGCATGGATGTGAATTTTCTCTGCATCTCCACTGGAAAATTTTCTGGGCTCTGAGAGTTGAAAAAGGTTGGAAACAATCGCCTTAGCGATCCAATAGCAATGCAAAAAAGCTATGTGAAACGAATCACTTGAAAATATGTTGCGTCTTGCAGTTTATTCGCTTCCCACGCTAAAAGCTGAACTCTTGTTGAACCACTACATCAGTAAAGCAAACTGGGCATGCTGGGCAACACTGACCAGCCTTTCTCCAATAGTAACACTCCTGCCACATCAAAAACAGTGAATTTTTTGCATCATCTTGGGGAAAATAATTAAATTGCCACTTGAGATCTCATGCCATTGTAGCACTTATTTTTCAACAAACTGCTCTTCACTCTCCAGTATTTTTCCTTTGTCCTTTTCTAGAACGCTCTTGAAAAGGGTATGGAAATCAATTGTGGTTTTGCAAATAACAGTTCTGTACTTCAGCCCTCTTTGGAACCAAACGCGTGTTTACACCTGGAATTATTCTTAGCTAATGTTTCATGCAGGCACTTTTATTCTGCACTACATCAGAAAGGAACTAATCAAGAAAAACTGCATATACAGACAAACTCTAAAGCAGGGTAGCAAAGTTCTGGGGGAAATCTGAAAGAGAAGCGATACCGTAGAGGAGACAGAAGATGGAGAACTCCAGAGCTTTGCTGTTTCAGACACTTAATGACATGGGTCATTTAGGTCTCTTGTTCTTGTGGCAGCTCCTTTTTAATTCTCTGGCTAATGGCTATCTGAAAAGGCAGCGGCAGTGCCTAAAACCATAGCTACAGCAATATCATGTCAGTAGAAAATCCAGCAAGCAGAAGGAAGCGTAATCTGATGATCTAATTGCATATTAACACTCCTGTTTCCCTCTCCCCAAAATCCACAGGGTTCAAGTACAAATAGGATGAGGTACCAATAGCTAGCTAGATTAGCTGGTTAAAATCTAAGGTTATTACAAATTTTCTATAATTTTTTTAAGAAACACATGTTCTGATATGCCATTTAAGCTGGAATTGAGCTCAGCAGTAATATATGTTATTTAAAAACATCACAGATTTCTGAAAGTAGCTACAAAGCAAAATCTGTTTGGAATTGCTCAGTTTTATGCACGGAGGTTTCTGCATGAGCTGGCAGATATATTTAAATTTTCTATTTATACAGCAACTTACATCCATGTTTTACAAACATGAAGGAATAAACTTTGTAACTGCCTTGTGAAACACATCACTATTTTAGAACTGACAAAATCCACACAAAGAGAGAGATAAATGTCTTGCCTAGGATCAAGATAGGAAGTCAATTAATAGCTAGAATCTGCACTTTCAGAGCTGAAGCCTTGCGTATATGCCTTCTTCACATATAAAAAGTCACTTATCTTCAAACAGTCATAAGATTGGTCATGTCATATAAGCCTTTGTATAGAACCAAGTTCACGCAGCAGCAAAACGAGCGAAGATTAAAAAGAAATCAGTTCAGACCAAATCAAATGCGTAGAGAAATCAGCCTTCTTGGTTTTGTGAAAACGCAACCAAAAGAAATGGACAAGAAAACCCCTGAAACAAATCAAATGGTCGGTCCAACTCCAAACCGAAAGTTTTACATTGGGGATTTCTCTCCAGGACGCAGAACACAGTGGTTCAAACCCCTTTCAAAATTTCAGTTTTGAACCTATGTTTTAAAATTAGGCTCGGGGTGTTTTCATCTCTCCTTCCTGATGCTGGCTTAGTCTACTAGCTTTTCACTGGCGTAGGGAGGAGAACCCAATTCCCCTGTCTCTGAAAGAAGCACCAGAAGTACTCGGCTACCACATGACCCTTTTGCAGGGAACATCCAGTGATATTATGACTGGAGTATCTCCAGAGAGAGCCCTCCACCCTAGACACTGGGACTCGGGACTGCTCGGCAAAGTGGTAAATACACCTGGTCTCCCACCGCATCGGTTATTCCTCTGGTAGGGAGAATCGTTTCCACCTCACAGACCTACAAGTTTTATTTTCAAACAACCTACTGGACAAACACCATCTGAACTCACAGTTCTGAGATGAATCAAACTACTTCAGAAAAAAATAAGTGGCTGGTTGGTGCTGCGAGGGGTTGCTTCTCCCTCCCTCCTTCCATCCCTCCCTGGAAATAGGCTACCTCTGCAGTTGTAGAGCTAGCCAACCGCTTCAGGCATGTTGAACGGGTATCATCAAGTACAAAACCTGCCACTTCTTAACAGTGAAGTGTAAGAAAGTCCGGAGAAGCCCTTACAGCCGCACTGACACAGCCGTGGGGGGTGGGAGGCAATGGGCATGGGAAGCAAGGAACTGGAGGAGTTTGTGAGGGAAGGAGAGGGTAGGATGAAAAAAGAGAAGGTACTGACAAACGAGGCACAGCACAGATCCTAGCTCTAGATTATGTATTTTACACGATGGCAACATGGAGCACTACAGGGGATGGACTCCTCATTTCATAGCTTCATTCTCATAATTTCTAGTATCAACTGAAATCTTCAGTGGTGATAGTCCCACAGCTCTTCATAACCTGTTTATTTTGTACCTTATGTGCTATAAAATGCAAATATATATTGGTTTAGCTGCCAGGAGTATCTGTCTCTGTTACCTTTAAGAACATAAATGCATTGCTGAGATTTGGCTTTTACCTGCAAATGTTTTATGAGATCTTTGACTTCTTCCCAGATCTCAGCGTGCATTGCTTGCTGTGAAACTCCAGCAAATGCTCTGCATGACTGGTGAATGCAACGCCTGGTATCTAATGCCTGCTGCAACTAACGTAGACATATAAGCCTAATTAATCACTTGTGTAGTCTCAGGAATTGTCTGTGTGGGCTACAGGCCACTTAGCATTGCCTTGAAAGCCCCCAGTGCTTGGCAGATGACTATTTAGGAGTTAAGGCTGTAGAGCTCCGGCTGGCATGCAAAAGGAAGTAAAGCCACGTTCCTTAGAAGAAGAAAGTCTCTGGAGTCAGTACTGAGGTACAAATCCTGAAAATTACTACTTCAGGTGTGTGTGGTTCAGTTTTCAATCCTTCATATAAGGTATCACTTGGATTTTCTCACTCCACACAAGGAAGTTAGATGTATTTCACCGATATTGCCTAGCCGCTTCCCTGACTATTTGGCTTGTGAATCCTGCAGAAGAAACGAATTCCTTCAAAATATTACCAGTGAAACTTAAAAAAAAATTAAAATTCTCTTGGTAGCGTACTCTGTAGTTGTTTGCTTCTTCAAGACAATTTAATCTATATTTAATTGAAAATGCTGTGTAGTTCACATTCATTTTAAAACAAATAGGGCACTTCCAACAATGTACCATACTAATAATGCAGTTGTGGTAATAACATACAGTCATGGTCTACACTAATTATAAGACCTTGTTACCTTTCTTGTTTACACAGTACTAAAGTCCTACACGATTTATATGAGTCCCTGACCTCTCACAACAGCAATACCAGGAGTACTTTGCACTCATACAGCACCTTTTATCTGGGAGCGCTTCTGAGACATGAATTTTCATTACATCCCTGTGACACCCAGGTAGGCGTCCAGGCACACTTCAAAGGCAGGGGAACTGTGCCACAGAAGGGTTACGCAACTTGGCCCACATCCCTGGGGAACAGCTGGGAATGTGAACTCTCCCATTGCTTGTTCTGAATGTCCAGACAATAACACTTACCCCAAAAATGAGCTTCATAAAGCATTAATCAAAAAGTTTAACCCCCTACTAAGTTTGCAAACGGCATGGGCAGACGATAAGCTCACTAATTCTTTTTGATACATTTTTCATGACCTGTTCTCCTTTTCTGGCAACACTTTTTTTCTTAAGAAAAAACAAAAAACAAAAACCAAAAGACATTCAAATACAAGGAAAAAAGTTTGTTTTTCCAGCAATTATTGCAAAATAATTTGGAACCCAAAACATTTAGCATTTCCTTTACGGCTCGCCTGTTTGACCCCAACCACTACACTGCACACGATGTATGGCAATTTCTCTGCAGGACCAGAGTGCCCGAGTGATCTCAGGAGAAGGCGGCAGCAGGACTCTGCTTGCTCAGTTTTAGTTTTCAAGGACCTGCAAGCCGCTGAACAACATAATGTCTGCATACTTAGCAGTTATGTTGGCAAATAAAACTGCCCAACCAACAACTAGTGACAGCAATTGAAACGAATCATTCAGAGGCTGGCCATACGATAGCTAGAAAGGAAAAAAAAACCTCCTACTGTTCCCGTTGATAATTAAGGGACTACTGCAGACAGGCCCCGAGTTCAAAATGTTGCTCTCCGCCTGGCCTTTGCCACCCCGTGAGCAGCAGAGAGAGTTACCAGCCACATTTGCAAGTTGTATTTAACGCTGCCTAGGGCTGATTTGGCACTTCTGAGAGAGTTAGTGAACTAACGCGCACCTCAGTTTTCCCCCCTTTATAATAATGCTAATGCAAAGGTACACGTACGTTACCAAGCAGGCCACCACAATGTATGTGAGCAGCTCTGAAACTGTATTAAAAGGAAAACTGATGTGGGTGGTGACGGATTTTTGAGCGCATGGGGTAACAGTGGTATTATTTGCTGGGTGAGTTGCTTGAGGTTGCGTTGCGCTCCATCACGAGAGCAGTTTATTTATTCATTTCCAAGCAAGTACGTCCAACAATATTTTTCACGGGAGCCAGGATTTTTAGTGCAAACTCTGCTCCCCAGCAGCTGAGCTCTAAATAAAACACTGATTATTGTGAATCTCAGGATAAGATGTTGAGAGTCGAATGCTCTCAGCAGCAGAAGGAAAGGGAGAATCTCTCTTCTGGTGGTAAGCGTTAAGCTCTTGGGATGAAAATGCTCTGTTGTGTATATTTGTGTGTGCATACATATACCTAGAGAAAAATAAATAAATACATGCATGCACACACACACACATTTATGCAGAGAAGGAACATTCAGCCAAAATATTTGGGACTATTTTCCTGAAGGCCTTACTCTAAGAAGAAAGCTACGCAGTATTTTATTTCATAAAAGCTATTTAGTACTGTAAATAAATTGTAAGGGAAATGGATTGCAGAAGGGAATCGGTTAGAAATGGTTTCTTTCTCTAATCTTCTGCTAATTTACCTGGTCATGCATCAGGACTACATTTTTTAGCGGGGGGAAAAAATCAGATATTTGTCTAAGAAGATTTTACGAGGTGAACAGATGAGGTTAGCTCACTAGATTGGAGTGAATCTGTAATATAGCCTTGTCCAAAAGTGTTACTGGATTAGGGTCCAAAGGTCAACAGGAGGCTCCTCACTGGCTATAGTGGTTCTGGAAGTGACTGCAGGAGATGAGCTTGTTAGTTCTTATGAGCATCGCTCCAGCATTTTTTACTTCCTACAAACTGAACGGACTTGTCATAGAAAACATCTCATATGGGGCAAGGGTGACAGTCATAAACTATGTTCTGCAAATATTCTCTAGCCTTACTGTAAATTTCCCTTAAAGCAGCAAGAAATCTAGAGACAGTGACATACCAAGGATCTGGCAATTTCCTAGTGATGTTTGCTATTGAATAAAACTATTTAACACCCAGAAAAGCCTCTCAAGGTAAAAACCCGTGAGATTCTCTTTGTTTCTCACTTTTCAATCTCAGGTGCCTAATAGTATTAGGTTTTGTTAAATAGGCTCTGCTTTGAACACTCTGCTTCCAAATACTCTCCCCGCTTGAGAGAGCAATGTATGAATGCATCAAAAGGGTTTATGACTTACAGCATTTCTTAAACACCTCTTCTTCCCTGGTCAGGCAAGGTCCATTCTCTCCCTAAATTCTACAGTCATCTCTTACTTCTGACCTATAGTTCTCCTGTCTCTTTTACAGTATTGTCCAGAGCGGGTAACATTACTTCATGCAAATTTTACTTCCCTTATCATTCTCAGAAATCTTTTTTATCTGCAGCATACATTCACAGGAGGAGGTAGGGCAGCCTTTTCAGAGCTATCTGTTGGCACACCCATTCTTCTATGTTGCTTCCATTCAGCCCTGTCATTATTACAATTTTGAAGAGCAGAAAGGTGCCTGGCTCAGCAAGTCAGTGTATCTTCAGCCACACAAGTCCAACAGCAAAGTCCTACATGTGTAAAAAATAACTTCATGTATTATATACAGGAAAATAAAATCCCTGTCCTTTTGTCTGTAAGAGGATCTCTTCAGACCTGGAGTAACTTTGTCCCTGTCTCGGTTTCCCGATTTCCATGTAGGTAAGTCTCCCACTAGGCTGGTACAAAAAGCGTCTTTCCAGCTCCCACTTCTGAACTGGGGTTTTCTGCAGGAGTCCCCCCGCTCGCTAGATTTCTCCCTTTTCAATTAAGCACCTCCCCGGGCTGCCATCTGAGACTGGGGATAACCCCAACTCTTCTGGAGGGCCAATCCTATGACTTGGCTATCAAATAAAACACATTTTCTAAGATATATTCTCCCTAACACTGTCAAAGTTGGTTAGATAAGTGCTTACATGTATCATCCACATGTTAACATCCCTCCCGTGTCACTGGTACCCAGCCAGCCAGAAGGCCCCTCACTTACAGAATTGTTATCTCTCGCTTGCTAATTTTTGAACTCCTGGTCCAGAGCACACTGAAGTCAAGGGGATGTTTTTGCCGGGCTGACAGGGATTTTGAATCAAGCTGACCTTGTATGAAGCAAACTGCATAGACGCACCTGTCATACTCAGTTTGCTGAGTGAACTGCTTTCAGTTTTTCTGCTATATGTTATTAATGTGGCACAGTTATTAGCACTTAAATCACCTTTTCCCTTTTCGTGTCTATCTTTAGTTTCCCCTTCTGCCCCCCCGCCCCGAGTATGATTTATAGAGACTGACTTAGGAAAGTATGTAGTTGTTAGACAAGGATGGAATTGCATTTTTTAGTATCACGGCTTATTTAAATTTAAAGGACTAGGAAGCACAATGTGATTAACTCAGCCATGACAAACCTTTGATTAATGTTAGCTATTTTTTCCCACTGTAGTATTTTTCCTTTCACTTTCTTCTTTACAAACGGGTGAAAGCACACACTAATTTTCTGGTATCTTTGCTCAAGGAGCATGGGAGCAAGCGCCTCTTCTGCTTAGAAAACAAGAGCTTCTCAGCAAAACTGAGATTACTTAGGCCAAGGATAAAAGCTATTTGAGATGCAATGCTTACTGTGGCTGCTCAGCTTAACACTCCTAAATATTAATTATACCGTCCTACTAAAAATGTAATACTAGGCCCTATACAGCACAGCCTGACACAAGACCGGGGGCCTTACCTGTCATAAATACCGAAACAAGAGAGGAGAGATTTCCCCATACCACAGCGGTGTGGCAAACAAGCACCCTACGTGGAAAGCTCTGGCAAAGGAGGAGGGGGTACATCAAGCACAAAACATGTTTTTAGGGCAAACGCAGCAAGCGGGGACTAGGAGGACGAAGCAGGAGGGCTGCGTGTACGGGAGACTGACGGCGAGTCAGGGGACACCGGGACATTTTCCTAGTGCCAGGAGAGGGGACAGCCTTAGGTCACCAGCACCGCCAGGGAATTTCAGCAGGGCTGAAGTGCACAGATCTGTTCACGGCTGAAGTATGGTGGCAGCAGCTCCTCCCGCAGTGCCCCGATCTTTCCAGCCTTCTGCCCTGTGGCCATCGCCGCCGACTCCCGCCTCACAAAACACCGGCGGAGGAAGGGGCGCAGCCAGAGGCTCACCTGCCCGGAGCCCCGCCGGGAAGCCGCCCCCTCACCGAGGGGATGCCAGCGGCTCCCCGCCGGGCTGCCGCCCTCCTCCCGGGATGCCGCGGCGGGGGCTGCCGGCGGCGGGCGGCGGGGCGGGGGGGGCCACGCCGCTGCGGCAGCGGCGGGAGGCGGGGGGGCCGCGGCGCCCCTCGGCAGCGGCCGGCGGGGGCGGGCGGCGGCAGCCGGGCCTCCCTCCCCGCGCCCCGCTCCAGCGCGCCGGGTCCCCGGGCTGAGCCGGCCGCCGCCGCCGCCTCCGGGCTCGCTGGCTCCGCCGCCCAGCTGCGCTGCACTGCGCTAGGGGCTGCTGCACCTGAGCGGCCGTGTCAGCGGCGGGAATAAACCAAAGCCATTATGTAATTTCAGATTATATAATCCTAAAATAGAAAGGGGGAAAAAAAACCCCCAAACCCGACCCAAAACGCGCCGTCCTTCCCCGCGCGTCTAGCGGGGTGCGGAGCAGCCCGCGCTCTCGGGCCGCCGCCGGGGCACGCACGGCGGCACCGGTCGCCCGCAGCCCCCAGCGGCGCAGGGGCCGCCGTCCCCGCCCGCCGCGATGCGCCGGGGGAGGACGGCGGGGCCCGGCCCGGCCCGGCGGGGCCCGGCCCGCCTCTCCTTCCTTTCCCCGCGGAGGCGCCGAGCCCCGCCGGCACGGCCCTGCGGAAGGGCGAGGGTCGCCCCCGGGGGAGGCGCTGCCTTACCTGCTCCCCGAAGTCGATGGCGATGTTGGTGATGCCGAGAGGGACCAGGAACCGGATCAGGGGCCAGTAGTTCGTGAGCGCTGGAAATTTCACCATAGTCCCAGCTGCGCGGTGACCCCCAGCGCATCTGCCGCGGCAGGAGACGGCGCGGGAGGGCGGCGGGGGGGAAGGATGAAAGGGCAAAGGAGGAGGGTGCGTGCGTGTCCCTGTGCGTGTGTGCGGGGGGGGGGGGGATCAGGGCGAGGGAGAGGAGCAGCAGAGCCCCCTAAAAATAAAGCAGCCGGGGGAGCGGGCGGGGGGCCGGTCCCTCCCTGCCCGGCGCGGCTCGGCCCTGGCGGGTGCTGGCTGGGCGGCGGGGCGCGC
Source organism: Ciconia boyciana (assembly GCF_034638445.1). Taxonomy (NCBI): domain Eukaryota; kingdom Metazoa; phylum Chordata; class Aves; order Ciconiiformes; family Ciconiidae; genus Ciconia; species Ciconia boyciana. The sequence goes on from NC_132935.1 coordinate 82,550,074, forward strand.
TGTGCTGCCGCCTTAGCAGGAGACCCGAGAGATCAAGTCCATCCCCGCCGCCCTCCTCCCACACAACAATGATCCGCCGCCGCCGCCGCCGCCGCCGCTGCCGGAAAAAAAAAGAGGAGGGACACCGCCGCCAGCCACTCGTGCGGGCAGCGCTGCCATCCTCGGGGCGCGGGGGCCAGGGGAAGGGCCGGGCCGGGGCCTCCCCCCCGCCTGACGCTCGCCGGCGGCGGGGCGACGGCCGCGGCGCCGCGCAGGAAAACGCCGCCCTCCTCCCCGCCGCCGCCGCCGCCGCCGCCGCGGGGCCGGCGCAGGCCGCGGGGCCGCGGTGCGGGGCCGGGCGCCGCCGCCGCCGGAGGTGCCTGTGCGGGTCGGCGAGGCGCGGTGCGGGGCCGGCGGCGGTGCGGGGCCGGCGGCGGTGCGGCGGGGCCCAGCCGCCGGGCGCCGCTCCCCGGCGCGGGCTGCCGGAGCACGTGGGTTTGACACACGCTCGGCGGCCGGGCCGGCTGGCGGCGGCGGCGGGGGAAAGAGCGGCACCGAGCGGCTCCTCCTGACGCCGGAGCGGCCGCGCTGCCCCCCCCGCCCGCGGCGGCGGCGGGGCCGAGGGCAGCGGCCGGGCCGGGCACCTGTCCGACCCCCCGCCCCCCGCGCCGGGTCCCGCTGGGCGCTGTGGGGTTCCCCCCGTGTGCGGGGCTCTCGCCCTCCTCATGCAGCGGGGGCGGAGGAAGGCTTTTCCTGGCCGTGGGCTCCGGGCCTCGTGCAGGGGCACTTGCGGAGCTGCAGGGAAGGTGGGGGTCCTTAACGGGGGCGTCGACCAAGATGTCCGACCCACGGCTTTTCTTGTGGTCAAACACCGCAAATAAATAAATGGTGAACGTTTGCCAATGCAGCCGCTTCGTTTTTCGAAGTCTCTGCCCGAGTCCTGGACGAGGGAATGTGTTTGTGGCCCCTCGCAGCTGGCAGGAGGGTCCTCGCTGGCGGGGGGCACACGTACCTTTCTGACCCCCGGCCCTGGCGAACCGTGGGGCTCTGTCAGCGTTATGGGTTGGGGAAAGAAGAGAAAGCAAACCCCTTCCGAACGCGTTGTGGAAGTTTCTCAACATTTTCAAACTCGCAGGGGCGGTTTGGGGTTTTGTTGTAATTGAGTTTTCTCTGGGGTGTTTAGGTTTGTGGCGTCACCTTCACCTTGCCACCTTCAAGGAGGGTTGGCAAATATTTTGGGAAGGTGGAAGCCCAGTGAGGAACCAGTCGTCTGTATCTGATCCTCAGAGGAGCAGTGGCCAGCAGAGTGGTGGTGGACAGCCTTCCTCGCCCAAAGTCTCCTGTACTAAAATGTTCCTGTAAGCAAGAGCCATTCCACATATTTTGGAGAGTCAACAGGAGGTGAACTCTGAAAATCCTTGACAGACAGATGACAGGCTGTGGGGTGGGGTTGGAGTGGGAGAGCCCCTGGTTCCCGGGGTGACTTGGCAAAGCCAGCCTCAGGTGTCACTGGAGGTTTTTTCCCTCCTACAGCTGGAGTTTGTCTCACCTAGCAGCCCTTAAGCTGGTACAGCCTTCCTTGTGGGCACACAGGAGCAAACTCAAACACTTATGGGAGTGGAAACCTGCCTTCGTCCTGTAGATCACTTAAAATGCCACGAGCATGGTGTCCTGGGGATGGTGGAGCGGAGCAATGCAAAGCAGGAGAGGACAATAAACTGAGAAGAGGGGAGCAGGAGCCTAAGTGTGTCTTTGAATTAACAGCACCAAATCTTCATCATCCTAAGGAAGATCTGATCATCTCCAGATGGACCAGTGGTTGCTCCATCGGACAGCTTCAAACCACGTCCGCGATGGGGAACATTGGGTCTCCAGCCAACCAGACTAAAGTTGGACCGAAGTGAGAACTCTCATGTAGATGCAGGGGCCTTACGCCAGCTGCCTTGTTTTCCTTGTTCGCTTGCACTGAGCTGGATTACCTGCCAATTTAGGCATAGCCTGTGTGTATGCTTATGTGTAAGTTGTAGAAGGTCTGTGTAGTAGGTCCCTTTCTTTGAAGCAAGTCTCACGGCTTTTGAAGACAAGGCTGGATATCTTTCAAAGCATTAATTCAATATTAAATTCTGTCTTCCCGAGACTGTATTTGATTTTAGATAACTGTATTGCCAGTAACTAATTTCTTCCTGATGGGACTAGGTTTTATTGGGAGTGAGGTCATTCCTCCTTGCCATGGGTCTGAGAACAACTTATACTGAAACTATGGAATAATATTGTTTACAGCTCTGTATTTTTACCTATTTTCTCGGTAAAGTGTCCCTATTTTGTTTCAGCTTAGAGGGATTATATTTTTAGGGGAAAGAAACCTTTAGTGTTGTTCTTGAGTCAGAGAAAAGTAAAAGGGAAGCCCCAAAGCCACTTGTCAATATATGATTTTAACCTGCCATTTGAAAATTTCAGGTGAGCTGATGTTTGAGGACTACCTCCTCTCATTCTTGGCAAAAACAAGGCACCACAAAATTAAAGCTTCCTGAATGAAAACATTTGGACACTGAGTGTGTGGTTCACAGCGCTAACTATAAAGCATACATAGTGATTAATTACTTTGTCACAAAATTATGTTCAGTCCTGGAAACACTGAGACACCCATGTAGTTTTATGGACTATAAGTGAAGCATATCCTTTTGGGGGTTTGTTATGTGTTCATAAGGTAGTTGATACTTTTTAACTCCAATAGATAATGAATCAGGCCCCTTACATCTAATTAATTTCCATCTGATCGGTCACTTGAGAACTCTGATTAACTTTTTGTCTTACAGCTGCCCAAAGCAATAGTACAGTTTTATTTTAAGAGTAGTTTACATTTTACTTCATAACATGTCCTGGGAAAATGTTAACCTGACTGATGCAGTCTTGAGTCCCGTATATTAAAATCATTAAACTTATTTAACAAACTGTTAGGCTATGTTTTAGGTTTGTCTGTCTGCTTCCCATTCGTATCTTCTGTTTATGGGATGAATGTAGTTCTTGTGTGCTTCTCTTTCAGCCCAGGTCATATTTGCTCCTCGAATTCATTACAGAGACAAAACTGTGTTTGGAACGAAAGAAAAAGGATGGTTTCTCACATCTTGAAGTCAGTAGTTTGCTCAGCTGATGAGCTGAGGAAATAGGTCATTTTAGCTGTCTTGGGCAAAAAGCGCTGATTAGTAATCATTTCCTTTCTAGCATATTTTCTGTTACACTACATTTCTTACTCATATACCAAACACTGTCTGTTTGTTTAATGGAATAAAAAAGGCACAGAGAGGACAGCAGGAAATAATTAGACATAGTCTCTCCACTTTTGATAGAAAAATGATCTGGTCCAGGAGTATCTTGGATGGAGGCATCTCACTGGAGATGGAAGTCCGTATGGATCATGTACAGTGCTGTAATGTGTTCCTCTGCGGTATATTACAATATAAATGATGAAACGTATGAAAACTCCCTTGTCCTTGGTAGCGAAATGTATCTGTAAGTGCTGCTTAAGCAACAGGGTCAAAGTCTGTAGAAGTCCCCAGTAGCAGATCCTATCAGGGCAGTGCACGTTAGCTTTGCTCACACAGTCAGAAATCCAACACGCGGATCAGCACAGAGCTTTAACATGTGTTAGAGTCCCAGTCCTTTCCTGAACTTAAAGCAGGCCCCTCACCACAACTGCACGATGGGAATCTTGGGAGGACCCTGCTGTGGTATTGCCTTGCTTCAGAAAGGTGCCTCTGTTTCCTTGTTGAAATAACATTTTCTTCCTGCTGAAGAAAATGGGTCTTGGGTTTTTTTTTAAATCACTGTGCTTGGTCTTTCCATCCCCAGTTGGCTATTTAGCTGTCACCCCTGCTTTTTTGAGCTACTGCTCTCTTCCAAACCTTATCTTCTGCCTAGAATTTTTTTTTTCTTACCGTCTAGCAATTGGGAAGCACTCATTGCATGTGTCAAGGAATTCAAACTAGTGGATAACAACATCTGTGAGCCAGTCGTTCCATAAGAGGACAGGTGAACTGGGTTTCCAGGCCTACAGGCTGGCCAATAATTCTGGTCTCTGAATGACCTTGGGCTGGCAGAGAGCAACAGACGACTGTCTTTTCCTGCCTGTTATCTGACAAAGTGGAAGGACATCTCCACAGTCATATTCTGCTTCTGTCTTGAGTTATTCCTCCCCCTGCAACAGCTGCCTCTTGCAGACATAACTTTTAAGTTGGAACTGAGTCTGATGCGTATTTCCAGCTCTTTATACAACAATAATTAAAACAATAAGATTGTCATTTGAAAATGTTGTCGAACTATAACTGAATGTTGCTGTAGGAATGCTCAGAATGTGGATCTTGTGCACTTAGTGGAAAAATACTCATTCCTATTTAGTATTGAGGAATAAAAAGCAAAAATAATCTACCCACTAATTTTTTTTAGAGGACTGGCCAGACACAAAGCTTGGTTTTAAGGAACCTTCGTGACCCAGCTGAAGGTCCCCTTCTTCCCTTGGGATCCCAGTTCTGCAGAAAGCCTGTTCCTAGGAAAAAGGTATGCTCAGCCTCTTCTTTTCCTGCAGGGCGAAGGAGAGCTGTATGCACAATATTTTCTTTTCCTAGGTGTAAACTAAGCCTATGTCACTGCAATCACTGTGAGTTGTACAGAAAGCCTTCATCTCAAAGGACTGGTGGAACTCTCCCTGTCTTACTCCTCATGCATCAGCCTTAGGATCAAGGGGCACGATGTTCTTTGGCTGTGTGCCTGGCCATGACTTCTAGGCTATTGCGGTCCATAACTGGAAAGACTACAGAAACGCTGCAGGAAAATTCTGTATATTTATATAACGTTTTATTCTGTGAATGGGTAGACTGAACTGAAAGATTAGAAAATAGCCACAGGAATCGGGATTGTCAGCCAGACAAGTGTCCGACTAATCCAATTCCAATTTAGCTACAGCTCTGTGTGAAGAATGAAAATGGTCTTTACGATCATCCTGTGTCCCCTCCCTAAGGCCAGTCTGCTCCGTCCGCAGCTGGCTTGTCGAGTTAGATGATGAGGATGGTGCCCCTGCGGGAAGCCCATGTCTTTCTTTTTTGTCTGGCACAAGTGCACTGGCAGCTTCAGGCAAAACTGTTTCCCAGCAGATGAAGCAGGGGAAGCTTCCTATTAATGCTTAATAAACCAAGATAAAAAGAATGTCGGTTTTCAGTGGCACAAGGAGACCCGAGTCACTCAGAAGTACCTGACTCATTTTTAGGTGAGAATTAAAGTGCTGTCTCTGGTCGCCTGCAGCAGGGGACCAGTCCAGAACTTGTCTTCTGCCACAGGGCGTCCGGCAGTGTTGGCTCTTTACGCCCTGTCTTCACAACGGCATCTGCTCCACCACTCACTCAAGCTCATGGCCTGGGGTAATCCCAGCTGTATGCACAATTTGTGGTCCTGGAATTAATAGCCTGATTTGTCTTTTGGGCTTGTGTTCCGAGTCCAAGACTGTATCTTCTTCTTCTGAGATGACATGAGGCATGTGACTCTGCAGCAGCTCTGAAACAAGGGACCTGGTGGCAGCAGCTGGTCTCAAGCTGCAGGCTGCTGGTGGGGATACGTAGTGATGCCCAACCGCAGCTTCACTCACTAAGGCAACGCTGTGCCATTTCTTAGCAGATTAATCCCAACGGCTCCTTTTTCAGTGTTGGAGTTGCATAAATGTGAATACTTCATTGCAGGAGGCTAACTGGACCAGGCTCAGTCTGAGTTAGATTTCTCTCTTTCAAGTGCTTGTAGTGCGGCATCCGTGATCCTGAGGGACTTTGGTGCTTATGAACCTTTGTGCTGGTTTCGGCTGGGATAGAGTTAATTTTCTTCATAGGAGCTAGTATGGGGCTATGTTTTGGATTTGTGCTGGAAACAGTGTTGATAACACAGGGATGTTTTCGTTACTGCTGAGCAGTGCTCACACAGAGTCAAGGCCTTTTCTGCTCCTCACCCCACCCCACCAGCGAGTAGGCTGGGGGTGCACAAGAAGCTGGGAGGGGACACGGCTGGGACAGCTGACCCCAACTGACCAAAGGGATATCCCATACCATATGGCGTCATGCTCAGCATATACAGCTGGGGAAGAAGAAGGAAGTGGGGCACGTTCGGAGTGATGGCATTTGTCTTGCCAAGTAACCGTTACATATGATAAAGCCCTGCTTTCCTGGGGATGGCTGAACACCTGCCTGCCCATGGGAAGCAGTGAATGAATCCCTTGTTTTGCTTTGCTTGCGTGCATGGCTTTTGCTTTCCCTATTAAACTGTCTTTATCTCAACCCACGAGTGTTCTCACTTTTCCTCTTCCGATTCTCTCCCCCATCCCACCGGGGGGAGTGAGCGAGCGGCTGCGTGGGGCTGAGCTGCCGGCTGGGGCTAAACCTTGACAACCTTGCATCCTACGGAGGGGGTTGCATTGTCCTCGCGTCAGGCCTGAGGCTCTGGCATCGTTTCATGATCAGAGGGAGAGAAGCTTTCTCATCATCAGAGCAAACATATACAAATGTTGCATTTCATCAGCATGGGAGAAATTAAGTCTTTAAACATAAAGTTTTTTTGTGTTGTGTGTAGGGTTTTACATCCCCCCCCATTTCTAAATTACAGTTTATTTAATTATTATAACATATGCATTCAAACATCTTGAAAGAAATGCAAGTAATAATTTAAAATATTTTCCAGAACTTATTTCTAATTAATAAATTTAAATGTATTTATATGCTTAATAAACTTTGATTTTCCTGGAATTCAGAATCCGTTTTTTTATGTACATTTGGCATCTTTGCTCCAGGCGTTAGGACATACTAGGACTCTCTGCAGCCTGTTTGCTTCTCACTCAAACGTCTACATGGAATCTCACTTGCTGGGCTATACTTGAAACGTAATAAGCACACAACCTTACCAATAATGTAAAGTTGCAGAGGTCAATCTTTATGGCTTTGTGTATCATTAAAACAGTAATCAATATTAGACTTCAGCTGTCTGCGGAGATTATTTGTGTGGCTGAACACCATTTAATTAAAACTTGTAGGAGGTGGTGGTGAATTTGTGTTCCAAACTCCCATATTCTATGCTCTTTTATGATGTTGAGCTCAGTAATTAGATTAATTTTTGAGAATATGTTTAAATGTTTCAGAAATATGCATATATGAGTTTGCGATACTTCATCCTCTCCAGTTTTCTTCAGAAGGGTGTCAGACTGTCCTAAATATGTGTCTTGCCAAATATGGCTTCTGTGTTATTGCAGCAATCATAAAAATAGCCTTGTACAGCACCTATAGTAAAGTAAGGAGTAATCTAACGTATTCGTGAAAAGATAGTAATACGCAAATGCATAAGCATTATTTATTAGTGCTTGTACGACTGAAAATTCTATAGTATATGCATGCCTAAAGCCAGTATTCCCAGAGTACTCTAGAACTTAAAAGTAGTAGTAAGTTTTATCTTTAAAATGTACAGTATTGCTCTTTGACATCTTAAGACACTGCTACTGTCTGGCCATCTAACTATAATATTTGATAAAATTTGCTTATTTTAGAGAATTGACATTGTGTTCCTAACTTCTTCTTACCCACTGGGAGCTTTTAAGAAATAATTGCTTTTTGGAATGAGCATTCTGTACTTTTATAGTAAGGATGTTATTCAAGAGGATACAAGGAAATGTTAAGATGCTAGGGCAATTTATGAAACTATACAAAAACACTTTTCAACACTTTCATTGCCCTTGCTGCCTGCCAGACCCTAAGTGCTTTAGAAATCTGAGTTCTCCTTGTGATATATGCTGCAATACCAGAAGTACCGAGGGCAAGAAATGCCCCTATTTCACAGATGGGCAAGCCAGAGGGAAACAAATGGCTTGTGCAGGTTAGGGAGGGGGATGTGTATCCCAGACCTGTAACTGACCCTTTTGCATCTTCTGATTTATTCGAGTTTTTCAGCTGAACCTAAATGAAGAAAAAAAGAAACAGAATTGGTTCACAGACAGGGAGTCTCATCTGGTTAGGTAGTTTATAAGTATTTAGAGAACAAGCAGAACTTTAAAGCCAAGTATAGTCTGTTATTTGCATGTGGATAATGTCCTTATCCAAGGTCTCAGACATTGTTCTTTTATAGATAAAGTTGTATCATTGTCTTCTCTTACAAAGAACTAAAAGAAGAAGAAAAGAACCAGCTTCATCTGAAAGTTGAAAATATTTCCTCCAAGGCCTGGATATTTTGGATTCTTAGAAAAATAAGCAGCTTGTGTAATTGATAGAAGAATGTAAGCTGCTCTCACAACCTAATCAGTATCTTACATGACTTTTCAAAATGCTTACCCCTGAAAAATGGATTGGCCCTTGATCATCTCTCTCTGTCCTTGCAAGATGTTCTTCGCCTCTAATAAGGGAAGGATAGATACTGGATAATTGAAGGAAGGCTGTTCAATTTTCATTCCCTGGTTAGGCAGACAAAGTCAATATTGGCCTATCCAAACAAAGAGAGTCGGTGGATTGATGAAAAATAAATGGTAAAAATCTAAAAGCAATTCAACTCCAGCAATACAAAAATTCATCTTGTTGTACTATTTATAACTACCCAAAAAGGCAGGATGGTCAGGTCCTCTGAAAAAGGAAGTAGTGATGGAAAGATGAAAGAATTCAATTTGCATGACCCTTTAATATCGGAATTGCCTAGTAGCCAATACATTTTAGCAGAAGGTCTCTCAGTGATAAATTTTGTTATTTTGATCAAATGCATTCCCACATATAAAGATGAGTTTGAGATGTAAAAAAATCCCAAGTGCTTCCTTGCACTTACATTCAAATCCAGTATGAGAGTACCTGTAAGCTTGTTAAAGGAGTGTAGAAACCTTTTATTTCACGAAGGATGCTGAATAACACAACTATTGGCATTTTTCTTTCTCCCAGAATTTTTGCTGTCATTTTTTTCCCTAGTTTCAAAACAGTATTATGAAGAGACAGAAGACTCTAGGCACAGTACTGGCTGTCATTTGCATGTGGACATGAAATAGCTTGAGTGGGATTCTCTCAAAGTCTCCCCACTTTCCCTTCTGGAGATTTCATTCACAGGATTCACATCCTTTCCAGGACATGGAAAACTAAATGTTTTGAGTTAGATTATCAAACTTTTCAATTGCTTGCTTATTTTTTGGATGCAGTGCAATCAGTTTGCTAATCCCCTCAGACTCCAGATTTGTACTTACTGTCTAAACCAGGTGTATTTGTATCTGGATATAGTAAAGGAATTGTTTCTTGCATGCATGTGGAATAAGACTGTTAGCTGAACCATATTGTGCTAAGATAAGCTTAAAAAAAGAATGCTATGGTAGTCTTTTCTGCCTATGGGAATTCAGATTAACATGTTATTATCTTAAATTGCAAGAAAGATTTGTCGTATCCAATGGAATAAAACAGAATTAATCTATTCAGTTACTATTGAAAGTAAAAATTGTGTGCTGAATGGATTCCTTACTAAAACTGTCTAACAAGTGTGTTGTCTCAGTTGGTGATGAACCACAAGGAATTTGGTGTAGACAAGCTCCAGACTTACCAGTGTAGTCAGCAGCTGATCACCAAATTTTCCTTTACTTTCTAGAAAAGAGCTTTCCAGCAATAAATAAATACTTTGAGAAGTGCATTAGACCTGGGGCAGTCTTGAACAAAGACTGTTTTGATGCATAAAATCCCATAGCGGTCATCAATCTTGCTTACATCCAAAACACATTACAGTCGCTGTTTAAAGTACCACAATATGATACAAACTCTGTGAATCAGAGCCCCTCCAACCAGAATTAACAAGTTTGAGCTGCCAAGCCCTAGTCTAGAAAAGAGTTGCTCACGTTGCCCTAGTCCCACATGTGGGAGGGAGGAAGAAGGAGGGGGAGACCTGTTGTCCCGTTTTGGTCCTGCAATGCTTTTTCTGACATCTCAGCACTTTTCAGCAGACTGGACAGGGCTTTCACTTGTGAAAGTGAGGTACAGATTTTACTCCACCCTCCATCCAGAAGCCATGCTATGTATTGGTGGGAAAAGCAGGTGAAAGGAGGTAGTAGAGAAACCAGATGTGTTGAGGTGGGCTTGGTGTGTTTGGGAAACCCTTGTTGTTGTGGAACGGGGCTGGGGGTGGCCCTCTTTTGCAGTTCAACAGCTCCTTGTTGGGTCAAGGTGGCCAGATGCATCCCACCCTGTGACACCAGAGAGCTGCAGAGAGAGCAAGTGCTCTGCTCTGGGTGCAGGGGAACTGGGATCTACTGGAAGCGGTGGGGCGGAGCAAGGAGGGAGTGAAAGCAAGTCTCGCACGTAGAGCAGGGCTTGTTGGGTCAGTGCAATGGCAGCAGGGGGCTAACCTCATCTTCTGCCTGTGCGGGTGGAGCTCGGTGGTGAAAGCAGCCTGGGCTGTGCTTCCTTGCTTCTGCTTTAGGAGGTATTGGTCTAATGGGCTGGGAACTTAAGGCATGACACCAGGGTAAATCTTTGATTTTCCCCAAAGGCTCTGTCCTTTACTGGATGTAATGGTGTTGCTTCTCGGGGTCTGGGAGCTGAACCTGAGTAGGTGATGAGCCCTAGGGCTGGAAACTTTGAAAGGCTGACAGGGTGGGACAGCAGCAACAGCCTACAGGGATGCAGGGGAAGACAGTCATTTGTGGGCATCTGTCCGAGAACATGTGAAAGTGTCTGCGGTGGGTCAGGCTTGCTTTGGTGGTGGGTAGTGGCTTGGGACTTTGATGTTTAAGATCAGCCCTGATAAGAAGAACAGATGTAAATTTGCTGAAGGAAAGTGTGGTCCTTGCTGTAGTCTGCAGTTCAAAATGGTAGAGTTTTCTTGGTTGTGGGAAGGGTTTTTTCCTTGTTTGTTAAAGGACAGCAAAAGACTCCCTGTAAAAGGTTACCTGTTTTGAAATACAGATCTGTAAGGAAGATATCTGCCTTCAATCTCTTGATGAAAGAGCTGTACAGCAGCGCAGCAGTTGCTGTAAGGAATAGCCAGCAGTGACTGCAGCTAGCAAGGACGGCTGTTGATCAGTACAGCTAGCAGACGTCCCAGGCACCGCCGTTTAGTGTCTGAATCGTACGGAGGCTTATCCTCCCACAGGGAGTAGATGGTGGAATCCTCAAACCCAAATATCCATCAAAGGCAACAGATTTACCTCCTCTTCACCTGAGATCTGCTGAGTCTGATCTCCCTCAGCATGGTCTCACCAGAAGGGGAATACCTTTCTAGCTACTCACCATGGATGGAGGCAGACTAGGTCAAGATTTTTGCCAGTGTACTCTGAAGAATGTCAGTCTCATCTGCTGTTATTTTTTCAGGTTTTTCCAAGTTTGTGTTTTCCCAATAAAATTTGGTTTTCTTGCAAGCAGGAAGCTATTTGTCATTTTTGAATGCCCAGACAATAAAATTTGGTTTATCAGGTGCTCTTACGATCCCCAGATGCCTAACTGGTGATCCTTGGAGAACTCAGAAGATTTTCTGAGATTTTTTTCTCCTCTGGCAAAAATTAGTTGAAGGTGGTCAGATGGCTTAAAGAGTGTCAGGCAAGGACAAATGGATGTACTGGCAAAAAGCAGAGTAGCAGACTGCCGCATGTGCTTAGGAAACACTTGTTCATGCTAAATATGAGCTGTAACAACAGTGCCCTGAGCCTGAAAGTTTTATTGGTCCATAAAACGGAAAAAAAAAAAAAGATAAAGTGTCTGGTTTTTTCATTTTTATCAGATATTTTATGTCTACTTATTAACTTATGCAAAAGCCATTGGAAAATTTAGGTTAGGTTTTTATAAAGGTGTAATGGATCCCTATGATGTATTACTGCAGATAAAAGGCATATCCCTAAGACTTTTACTGCAGATAAAAGGCATGTAGGAAAAAAAACCATGAACATTGTTTGGCTGACATGAATCCCAGGGAATACAAAGCTAGAATCAGTGCTATTTGCCTGAAGATTAATCTCCCTGTTTAAGCGTTTGCTTGATTCACAGCATGCCAATGGCCCAAACAATTTCTTTTAACTCGGAGCTTTGGTCATGGAAGATGTTACAAATACCGTGAGCTAATTTGCCAGCCCCTGGTTCCTGCCATGTGATCTTCCAGCTCTGGGTTGAGCTCCTGGGGGTTCACATATCCTTTGGGCAAAGCGACGAGGTTCTCTTACGTGCACTGAACTGAAACTGCGTGAATAAAGCACAGTCTTTAATGTTGTAGAGTGCTGTGCTTACATATTTTGACAAATTTAGTTGAATCTTAGTTATTTATATAGCTCCAGAATGTAAAGCGATTCCTTTTTTTGAAAAATAATTGCTTTTGTGGCATGACAGCGATCACATCATTGTGCTGCTCCTAAGTCTCTGTGACAAATTAAGACGTGTCACCAACAAGCCAGCAATTGCTGCTCGCTTCCGCTGGGGGGTATCTTAGTTTTTATACTCACCTTCTAAGTTTTAGCATAGAAAAATCACTCTTTTAATCTTATTTTATCATGCACTTTTATAACTCAGGCGACATTTTAATTATTGACTTAATAGTTACCGTGCTACAGTCACCTCTGTGTGTGTGAATTCGCACGAGTGGAGGAAAGAAATGCAGTGCTGTGAGATTCCTCTTATCACCGTGTGTTAGTGTCCCGCTGCTAGTGGGTTCTGTGGTATCAGTGGGAGTCAGGATGAGCAGAGTGAGTGTTTCTTCTGGTGCTATTTGCATAGATTTTCTAGGCTTTGAGCATTTCTCCTGGGCATGAAAATAAGGACTAAACTGGGCAAGGGGTGTTCTGCATTATGAAACAGCAGTTCCTTGCTATGTTTGATAACTCTAGCATGACAGAAAAATCCCTCTGGTAGCTTTGTGCTGAGCTTTTAGGTTGATGAGAAGCAGTTATGTGCAGTGTTAAATTTGGGGCTGATCCCTTGCTCATAGTGGTCAGATGTCCAGAATCTGCTTTTAGGTTCTGGCTGATGGTACGGTTCAGTGCAGACTAGTTTAGCTATTGTGAGGAAAGTCCATAATTATGAAGCTTTGGTATTTATGTATATATAGGTAATTCTCAGACTGACTTGGTGCTTGATTGGGGAACTTGCCTTTTGAGGACAGCTCAAATATTAAACTTCTAAAATGATTGATCCTGAACTGTTTACGTACAGAACACATTATCACTGAGGTCATTAGAGATACAAGTATAGAAGTGCTCTGAAGAGACAGAGTTAAGATATATTTTCTGAGTTTTTGCTTCTTATAGCTCCCCTTACCACCCTAACTAAATTGTTCTTCAGAATTGGCTCTTTATTTTGTCAGTCTATCAAGCAGTATTTTTGTACAAAACTAAGATGTATTTAAGATTTCCTTTTTGAGAGCAAATCAATTGAAGCTGATAACCAGCTCTGCATTAACTGACTATAAATTCTTGGTCTTGTTTTGAGTACGGATGTGTTTGCTAACATGTACCAAACCACTCCATCTGATGAGATTCCCACTTCTTCCAGATGTGGATGCAGAATTGGTTAGGTCATTCAGGGATGCCAGATTTCATGAAAGAGTCTTTATTAATGCTCCATGTGAAACTTGACTAAACTTTTTTGTATATTTTTCAATAGGTTTGATAATTCTAGTCCTATCACAATTCATTGAACAAATCTTGGTATTTCTTCCTAACATTTCATTATCCCTCATGCACATCTAAACATCTCTGGAATACAGGAGTAAACAAACAAAACACAGAATATTTGATTTTTAATCTTGCATATGTATTGAATTGAATTCCTTCTGGTACTTCTGGTATTTAAGCAATAGCACAGATTAACTGTGGTTTCTATTCAATTGTTAAATGACAAAATACAGATGAAGATATTTACATGTTTTCCCCTGAGGGATGCTTTTGCTTTATTAACATTAAGTTAAGGTTTGATTCTGCTGTGATCAGCAGTTACCTTGATTGTTTCAGTGTTTTTACAGCATAACCAGGTACAAACTATTTTAAAATGAACTTCTCTTTTCATTATTAAAATTGTATCGCATCTAGGACAAACTTCTTTTGTTGAAGGATAAATACGTTTGTAATTCAGTTTGCTAATGCAGCATTTGGGAAATTCTGTGACAGCTATTCTCCCACTTCACTTGGTAGTAATCTTCCAATTTTGGTTGCAACCCCAGCTATGACTGGAGGCTAGACCTCTTGTGGCTGTCTGGACCAAAGATGGTAATCTTTCCAGGATATGGGTGAACACAAGAGGTGTGGTTCTTCTAGGCCACGAAATTGTTCATTCAACCAGGAAAACACCATGGGCTGTTAAAACTGCCATGAGGATGTTTGACCTGGAGTTGTCCTTCAAGTGCTGAAGCCGTTCCTTATTTTTCTTCCATCTAGTTGTTGCTGGCAAAGTGTCAGAAAGCACTGCATTTTTCGGCCACTTTTGCAGTAAAGCAGGCAATACTTTTTGTTTAAAGGTAGTGAAGTACAGAGGTGCTCCCCCAAGGCGGGGTCCTCTCTAGTTTCTGAGGATGGAGGTCCTTCTTCACGGTCACAAAAGTGGCCCCTAAAACTGCTGAGATAGTGGAAACTTGGTCCGAGTGAGGTCTGTAACCATTTTGTACTGTATGAAGAGGGTCCGTCAGTTCAGTTTCCCACTGTTTCTCAGCCTGTCGTGCTTCCAGAGCAAACAGGTACAGGATTTGGGGAAGAATATGCAGTACCTATCTCGGGTTTAATGCAGATATGTGCAATACAACCTCAGATACATGGCGAAGGGACTGAAGCAGCTAAATTCAGCTGGTGAGTGGATGAGTGCAGCCGCATACTTCGCTGCCCATTTTATTTCAGCCCGAGGTCCATCCTGCACACAGGGAGCTTCAGCCGGCCAGACATAAGGTTTCTCTGCTGGCTGGAGTTTGTGCAGCAGCATTTTATCTTTCTTATTTGACCTGTGAGGATATTAGGCTGCCTGAGAACTTTTTCAGGGGGGCTACCCCTGTGGGAGCGGGTGGCCGGGCAGCCCTCCCCCAGTTGCCCACCGGGCACACGGGCACCTGGTTGTAGTTTGGCAGATCCCTTGTTACAACGTGGCATCCACTGAGAGTCATTTATTTATTTCACATCTCAGAATAAGTGAAAATATTAATTTTTCTGGGTGCAGTGTGAAATGTAATGCGTTCATTAGTGATGGACAGCCCATGGCTGCGCTGGCCCTGAGGCTGGGGAGCCAGCCCTCCAAGAGGGGCCATGGCACAGGACTCTCCCCTTGACACCACTTTATCAAAGGTAAGTAGTCTGAGATTCGCTAGTTACTGGACATGCTTTGTGAATATCAATTAATTGAATAGACATTTAAATGTGATGCTCATTTTTAATCTTTTGCAGATCGCTATTAATCCATCCCATTTACACTTCCACACTCTAAGCAGAAACAGTTCTTATTAATCAATACTCCAATTTGCTGTTTTACCTAGGAAGAAAGCAAGGATTTGCTGCCTGCGTGCTTTATGCATAGGGATACCACCGCTGAGGTCCCATGAGCCTGCGTTGGAAGGCATCTGGGAGCTAGAGAAGCCTTGCAGTTAAGCAGATTAACAGTGATTTCTTTTCTTCAGTCTGGCAGCAGGTGTCTGTAACTGACCCTGTGCTTTGCAAGATGATTTCATCGAATAAATGCGCTGTCAAAGTTAATTAGTTACATTTTATTTTGCAGTTCACCTTCATGATGACATCCCGCCAGTAGTGAAAAGCGCTCAAAAAAAAGATCGTTTGTGCTCTAGCTGGTGGATTTTATGAACACATGAGAATGAACTTGTGGAAAAGGAATATGAAGGCTTTATGTTTGATTTTGCTTTATTGGTTGGTGCTGACAATATAAATGCTATTTAAAGCTTTTGGAGATTTTGACCAAGCTGGCAAGTTTCAGTCGTCTATCAGCTGTCTTCACCTAATAACGTCTTATAGTGAAGCCATGAATGTATGGAAACCTCTGAACCGTGACTGAACTGTGATCGAACTGTGATCATCACAAGAGTGACCATCATTTCATGTGTCACTTGTGTTTTCCTTACAGAGGAAAACTGTTCTTCAGAACAATCAGTGAAGCGTGTCAGAGTGCTTATGTCTAATTCTATATAAAATTTGGGCTGAAGCAATGTCAGTGAGTGAAGTTAAGGTGCTCATCTGTCTGCCAGATATCATTTCTAACAAAACCAACATGCTGACCATTTATTTCATAACTGCCGAACTGTTTGGCAAGGGTTTCAAGACAAATACCTGCATATTCACAATGCTTTGGGCCACTGTTCTAGAGACCTCATCAGCTCAAGAGATGAGATAGATAGATAGATAATGCCTGTAGGAAAATTCTCACCAATGAAGCAGGGTGATTTTTCACTTTCTGCCCCAGATACTGACTAAAGACAGCATTCACTGAAATACTCAACAGCAATGCAAGAGATGGCAAATACATGGCAGTAATTATAAAAACAATTGTAGCATTATAAGGATTACACTGTATGTTACTTATCTCTCAGCAAAACAAAAAAATATGTAGAAATGCCTTTTTTATAGATGGAGGTTGTAGTACAAATCTACTTGGACAGGATAATTGGTTCATTTTCTCTAGAAGTCTGAAAAGCAGCTTCTGCTTATAATCATCATCAGCTGAATTGTGGAAGAATTGTGTTGTACTTTTATCTGCAGCTAAAATCAGATGTGCCGTTTTACAGTTGTGAAATCTGGATTTTATGTATGCTGCCAACAAAGGCTCTTTGATACTGCAAGCCCAAGAGGTTATTCCTTGACAAAATAGCATCACGTTGATGCAGGTAGTGTCAAATTATAATAGATTTTAGCGTATCTTGTATGTTTTAGCTTCTTTCCCTTTATTCCAGAGGCAGGAAACACCTAGGCAGCTAAATGCCTTGCTAGCGTAACAGGAGGATTCATTGAAAGTTGGGTCCTTAGTTCTCTCAGGATCCTTCAAATATCCTGGTCAGAAAACTTCAGCATTATTGAGGTGTTTTTTGAAACAGCACTGTTCCAGGAGGCATCTGTGCCGAAATATCTCATGTATCACTGGCACTCACAATTAAAAGCAATTGGGAAGAGAACCTAGCCAGGGCCTGGCTGTGGTGTCAACGTGGTAGATCAGCTTCCATCCTCCTAACTGAGAGGCCTGTGTTCAGGTGAAAATTGTTCTACCCTTCTCCTCAGACGGTGGAAAGAGATAGGCAGTTCCAAGATATGGCTGAGAGGGGCTGAATCACCTTTTTGATGTTCATGCTTCACCCTGATGATTATCTAAAGATAAGGGAGTCTAGCTGTGTTAATCATCAAGGATGCAGTCACACCTTTCTGTTTGTGGTGGGGCATTACACCTGCATTCAAAATCTGGACTTCCTTTTTATTTCTGTTCTTAACCAGCAAGTTCTGACACTACCGTGGGAGGAAAATTGTTTGGGGAGAGCGTGAGGAAGGCACTGTGTACCTGCCAATTCCATGAGGGAAATAAACTAGGCTCTATGGTGAATCTCAGCAGCTTGTCGCTGCTTCTGGGAAGCATCGTCCGTCAAGTGGACAGCTTCTCACCGCTTTGTTTTTTAATGGGGTGGCCACATCCTCCCCATTTACCCCCCACCGCCTTCGTCCCTTGCAAAACTGCTGTGACAGTGTAACCCACAATTACCAGAAGCAAAGACCCATCATTACATTTCCATCAGACTGTGCAAATACTAATTTTAAAACAGGAAGTCCTTGCGTTGTTGCCTAACTACATTCTTTAGGAAGAGAACAGACAGACAGGGGTTAAAATCTAGGTGACTGATGCTACTGTCTTGACAAGCTTGGTTTCTGTACCAGTAAATTTCAAAATGCAAGACGACTGTATCCTCCTGCCTCTCCCAAGGCAGTGAGGTAACTGTCATGAAGATCAGCATTCAATAAGAAATAATGGGCCCCTTGCAAAACAAACTGCAAATTTTGTTTTGCAGTTTCAGTATTTAAAAAAAATGCATCTATACATCCTAGCAGGTCAATTTCTTTGGTTATGATTGCTATCTACACATGCCATTAATGTTCAGCACTGAAATAGAGTCAACAGCTTGCAGTTAAAGTGAATGCTTTCTCAGTGAAGTTGAGTGTTTATTTCTAACTAATAAACGCTAATTTACACTGATTTTTTTTTTTTTACAAAAATCTTCCTTTACAGATCTGTCACTCATCAACATATGGCTATAATTAGCTGTTTATTTAGTCAGAATTGATGGGTGGCTTCAACCAAGCTTCAAGAAGGTTCAACTTTGTAACTGGGACAGAATCTGGATTGATACATGGCATATTTTAAAGAAGCATATAATTGTAGAAATCTTATGGCAGATTAAACAGGCAAGCACTAAACATGTGTGCTTCACTTTCTCTCCCACAGTGGCTAGAAACAGCCATTTTCAAAGACACTGACCTTCAAGTATTGGAGTATTGAAGCTGAAAAAGCAAAGCACGTATTTTAAATTGATTATTTTCTAACAGAGGAAATGATTTTTTTCTCTTGATATATTCAATAAGTGGGTTTTTTAAACTAAAAATAGTCAGGGATGCTATCCATCCTATCAAGTCTGTGAGAAAATCAGCTACTTGGTGCTTGTGGATGCATGCTCCATACCTAAGAGCTTCATAACTTGCAATAGTAATGAAAGGATAATTGCATAAAGTGCATAACCAGGGGACCAGGTGGGACAGAGTAGTCTTTCCTGAGCTTGGCATCTGAGAAAGACTTTTTTTCCTTTTTAATTATAATCATGGTTCTAAACTTACTATTGGCCTAAGCATATATGTTCTCTGAAAATAAGCGAAAGAGATTTTTTTTTTATTTTTTCAGTGATGAAGTTTCTCCAAGACTAAAAGCCAGCAAGGAAAGCAATCCAGACCAGAACAATAGAGTGGCTGGAGCAGTTTGTAGAGCTCTGTGATCAGTAGGTAGAATATTATTTTCCTTTGGGGTGTAGGCGTGGAAGAAGGGTAAACTACTTTGTTTTTCCATTGTGATAAGTTTTCGGGAAGACCTGGGCTCCTGGAACTTCTTTTTTCAAAGTCGGTTTTTGGGATTTACAGTAAATTTAGCAATCAGGAAGTGGAGTCATCCTTCCTGACTTACGATGAAGTGCAAATATGAGGTCTTTATTCTACTGAAGGTCATATGACTTGAGAATTGCTATGAATGTTGGCTTCTCACATCAAAAAGAATAAACAGTGTTTTCAACTGAAAGGCCACTAGGTTCACAAGATGCTTAAGCTCAATACAGACCAAAACCGTTGCAGTCATGTCTCTTCACAGAACTGTGTACCTCACGTGGTCTCTTAATACTTTGAACGCAAATAGATTTTATCAGCTGTGAGTAGCATGGAGGTATTTATTTTTCTCTTATTAGTATGGACATTATAATGATTTAGTGCTTTTAGTTATGTTCTGGTTAATTATTTAGGTTCAAACAAAGTTGCTAACTTGAAGAAAATGGAGGAAGCCTGATATGAAGATTTGGTATCCGTGTAGGGTACAAGAGAGTCATAGTCAACACTGATATACCAGTATGAAATGGCCATCAAGAAGTCTTCATATACAACAGTACTTCAGAAGTTCACAATGTTTGGAAGAAGAAATAAGGGCAGTATATCTGATAAGATCTGCCAGATAAATGTTGAGTTCTTAATGGTTACTAACGTACAATCTACTTAAGCTCAAATCCTGTGACCTCTTTGACAACTAAACCTCTTCTAGGAGGATCAAATATACAGCTCTCTTTAGTAGATGCAGCAAAGGTCAGTGGTAACTGGATCACTGTGTAAATGTCTGGCATTTCCGTCTGTTCAAGGAAAATTGTATGGTACACATCTACTCTCAAGACAATCCATCAAGAGGCCTGCGTAAGCCAAGGCATGTATGTTCATGTCAAATATTTCACCCATAATTCTTATTTTTTCATCCTGAACCTTGCTTAAGAGTTGCACAAAGTGGATATCTGTGGGTGTGTAGGGGAGGGAAAGGCTTTTCTAGCTGAGACCCACACGTCTGGAATTGTCTCTCCATAGTCATCAACTGGCCGAGTAAATATCCTGTGTGGGATCCTTCACAGAAAAACTCAAGATCTCTTCCTTTTCTCTTTGTCATGGTTTCCCTATAATCATTGTTTTGTGTGGTTTTGATGTCAGAGAAAAAGGGGACAGTGTTTTGTGTTCAGAGTTTCTTTCAGGTGCCACTCTGAGGTCCTCTAAAGTAATTATTTTTATGTTATGCAGTTCGATTTGTTTGTTGATGTGATTTTAGCCAGTAGTAACTGAGGAAAGAGATTTCCAAGAAAGATTGCTGTTAACTATTTGAAGGAAACTACAACAGTCTGAACCTTCATTAATTTTTGAATGGCCATCTCAGTAATCTCTCTTGCATTCTGGTCCCCTGAGGACATCTGGAGAGTGTCAGGCAGCCATGTGATATCCTCCACTTCTGCTGACGTAAACCTGGAGTACAGTTGCTGAAGTCAGTGCATGCTTGTGCAGTTTGTGCCATTTAGATTCTGTTTCTAAATCCTGTCTTCTGTGTGTATTTGCTTTGAAGAGGAATACAATGAGATGAAAACCTTATTCTTCTAATGTTTTCCAGTCTGTTGTGTGAATGATATTAAGGCTACAGGTTCAGCTACTGACCTGGGGTTGGCTAGGCTGTTTTTCCTCTTGTGACGAAGTGGCAAGGTGAGGTTGTATTGCCAGAAGCATAGCTGCAACACACGAATGGACTGAGACAGACTAAGAGTTTTGTTTTGCAGACAGGCCAGACTTATTTTTGGTGGCTTTGGCTTGGTCATGTTTCAGAAACCTCATTCCATAAGGGTTTTTCCTGCCTTCAAAACCTCAGTTGTTTTAACAATAACAATAACAAATTATAAATGTCTCAGTCTGTAAGACAACTAACTTTATCAAATTGAAAAGCTCGTGTTACCCAAGACATAGGGAACAGTGTGCTTGAGCGCTCTGCAAACGTTGTCCAGAAACACTGCTCTTAGGCCCTGTGGAGATTTCTGGACAGCAGAGTACCTCTGGGTACAGGATTTCACAAAATAGCCATCTTTACAAGTAATTTAGAAGTAGGATTGATTCTAGGCTGGTTTCTAGGCTGCTGTTCTTGGTTTCCTTGAAGATGGATAGGTAGCTTAAATATAAACCTAACATTTCACCTGTGCGGCAGAAAGGCTGAAAAGTAGGCTCTACCACCATTTATAGCTTGCTTCCAAAACTGGTCCACAATTAATTCTGTAGTTCTATAGTTTCTTTCCTGTGTATTGTTATCTGGCTAGTCCCTCTCAGAACCTGAGTTATATGGTATAAGGTGACTTAAGCCCTCGACAGCTTATTTTCTCTTCTTTACATTAGCCTGCAGTGAAACCGTATTTGCTTATGGAGCAGGAAGAGGAGATGTTACAGACGCCCCACTGCTGACTTGAGGCATGTGACTAATATACCTTAGTGAACAGAACCCTTCCAGTGACTTAAAAACAAAGGCCTTCAGGCTTAAAACTTGTCAGTCTGATATTCCTTTATAATGAAAAAAATTGAAATTCTTTGATTTTGCCTATGTTCATTGTAGAAATGACAACTACAACAAAATAGGTGGTAGGGAAGGAAGCGAGGTGAGGTGTATTTTGTATTAGAATAATAATTTTAAAAATACGGCAAAAGCTACTTAATTCTGGAGCTCTGTTTTCATTGTGTTTTACTGTCTAATGAATCAGAAAGAAAATGTGTAATTTTATTGAAAATATAAAGTAAATTCAGATGTTTATGTACAGTAATGTCACTAGAGTCTACAAGGAGCATGTTATCCTGTTAGATTTATTCCTCTGAACACAACCAAACAGCTCATGCTGAGTAAGACTGGGGCTTCCGTTCAAACAGCAGTGGTAAGACTGTGGGACTGGAATCTCCTGTATGAAGGGAAAATTTCAAGACTAATACACATAAAGTCTGTGGAAACATAATACACTGGACTCTTTGTGCTTTAGAAACATGCAACGATTTTTTTTTTTTTTTTACTTTGAGAATTTTTTTGTGTTGCATTTGCAACTGTACTAAAGAATTCATATTAACTCTATCTAAAAGTACACCAAAACACTGGCTAGGGAAAGTTGTTCACTGTCCGGGAAAAGTTTTTTTCTTGTGATTGCACTTGCATGGGGTGTGAATTTGGCCTTTAACCCAATGATCAGGTTGTGGTAGCAACCTGAGAGTCCTCAAAGCTGGAGACATCTGTCAAAAGGGAACTGGTTCCTTACTTGAAGGGGAGACTGAGATGATTGAATTTGGAGCTTCACTACATACAGTTCTGCCCTGTTATCTTTTCTGGGCTAGACTTTCATCCCTTGGGAAGATATTCACCCAGAGCCTGTTTGCAGTGACTGAGCTCTTTCTGTGACATACCCTGGCCACAGGCCTGATACCAAGGGTGGCTCTCTGGTTAGTCTTATGGCATGCCAGAAAAGGAGAAATGAAAGGGTCCTGCTCCTTTGAGAGTCCCCATCTGGGGCAGGCACTGACAAGGAAAGTTGGGGCAGGCACTGACAAGGAAAGTTGGGGCGGGCACTGACAAGGAAAGTTAAAGCAGCCTAGCATGATTTTAAAACTGTTTGAAAATGCAGAGATTTATATTTAACCAAATTGAGCCCTGTGGATTAAAGGAGGAATTTATCAGTAAGAGAAGCCTCGTAGTCTTGAGTCTATGTGATGGCAAAGTGAAAACATCCAGCATAATCTATTGTTTGTAACTTTTGGTTCCTCTGACCCCTGTGATTTTTTGTGTGAAAGTGTATGGCAGTTAAACTGTTTGAAACATTACAGTAAGTGAAGTCATTGGGGTAGGAATAGAGGGGTGGGGACTGTTCAAACAGTCTTTTTCCATTCCTGACTGCAGTTCTAGTTTGGTTCCTTGATTGTGTGCATCAATGCAGTCTTTAATTAGATCACTACATCCTATTTCATTCTGAGGCGAGACTGAGGATCAGCCCTCCCAAGACTTGATCCCAAAGGAGTTAAATACCATTGTGTCTGAGGCAGTAATGAAAACTGCATGTATTTATCCTGTATTATTGACTGAATCACATATTTTGTTCCTATACATTGATACATAATGTCCACAATAAAACACTTCTCACACAGAAAAATGCCAGTGACTCACCAAAAAAAAAAAATCCTTCACTGAGGCAAGGAGTTCTTCAATAGCCAGACAAATTACAGGACATGACCCTCTAAGGTACCTGAGTGTACTGACAGACTTTGCAATCTCCTCTCCCCACGCTCCCATGGGGCCTGAGTGAGGAGCTGGCACGGTGGGGTGAGGTGAGACAGCTATGTCTCCCAGTGGCCATGAGCAGATAGGAGGGTCTTGGGCATACAGCGAGATGTTGAGGTGTGTCTGGGCAATTCAGGGCTCCCAGGAAGCTGTTGCATAGCTGCCTGAGGTTCTCTTGTTCCCATTCCCTTCACAATGCTAGACCCCATTTACAGCAGACTGTGCCACACCTGCTGGCAGGATCTTTGTGCACATTTCTGTTGTGTACTTTGAACAGCATCTGTTCCACAAATATTAATTCTCATAGATACTTGTATGAGCTGTGCAAAGGGCATTGCCCTAACTTTAAAGATGATAATCAAAACACAGAGAAATTAAAGTCAAAGCTCTTTGGTAACTATCTTGGAGTACCTGGTCTGAGACGCTTAAAACCTGAAGGTTAAAGAGCCCATATATACTATATGATATGTTCAAAGTATGGCTTCCCCTCTACAACTTCATTTGTAGCCCTGTATGCTGAGCATTTTTAAGCCAAGCTGAAAGGTCTCCTGTGAGTGCCTGGAATTAACACTTCTGAAATGTCTATCTTGGATGAATGTCCCGCATCCCATGGGGGCTGTGTCAGAGATGGGCACATCATTTCCTTTTCCAGCACTAGTATTCAGTTGCCTGAAACAAGAACACTCAGCCTCAGCGTGATTTTCCCTGCAACTGCATCTCCTGACTGCTCATCATTCTCATTTCCAGGGAACAAGTAGAATCACTAGATATGTCTATGAAAGGTTCATTGTACATAGTACAGATAAAATCTTTGGGGAGATAGGAGTTTTACAGTTAGGCAGTCTGCTCTGAATGCATAGATTATGACTAGTACAAAGGCTTGTATTTTGTCTGGTTTTCACAGTGATTGTAAAAGGTGCATTCCTTTTACCCCTTTGACTGAACCCATCCCAGCAGACCTCAAATCTTGCTGAAAAAGACTTTTACCCCTGTGATTGTAGTCCCCTCCCAGCAGACCTCAAATCTTGCTGGAAAGGAGTGAGTATGATTTTCAAAAAGGAATAGTTTTCTTTTTCTTGTTAAATCAGGAAGAAAGACCCTCCCCGCTGCTTAGAAATAATAGAATTGATTCTGATTCAATCTAAACTGCAAAAGTATGCAGGTCGAGGAAGAACCAAATATGGAAGGTGTAGCTTAAGTCTTTTGGCAACTGAGGAAAGAGTGATAAAAGGGAGAGATGTTGGCTAACTTACTAGCTACATAGCATGGCTATTTGCCTTACAGTACCAGATAAAACTTGTCTCTGTTTAGAATCTAGAAAATGGTGGAGTCAAGCCAAGAACATCAAAGGATACTCCAGCAGCAGGATGAAAAAACAGGATTAAGTGGTAGGAGAACAGAAGGAGGCAGAAAACTTACAGGCATCAAAATAGAGTCTGAACAAGAGCTCCAGCTTTATAGCAGGGGTAAGTTGGATTAAGAAGTGTGTCCTAAAGATGTGCTTCTTGCAGTTTAATTACTGTAAGTTCCTTTGGCAGTATGATGAACAAAACATCAGTGTGGTCCTTTGTTTTCAGATATTTTTGTGCAAGAAGTCTCATTCTAAGTTTACTCTAGGTCTAAAAGGTGATTTGACACTGATCAGTAGTGGTATTTTTTCTTCTACTGCTGGTTCTTGCCCAAATCAAACATTTCTTATTTGACAGATTACACAAGAAACAGAAGATGACTCTCTCCTTCATCGGTAAACAGAAACCTTGTTTCTTTCACTGAACATGCTCTTCACTACCCCTGTTTTTCTTGCAGTGTTTAAGTAATTGGTAATTATGTTGCTCCTGTCCCCCTTATGTCCCAAGATTCTTTCTCCTGTGGTCAGGTCTTTCCTGCCTCCTTTTGGAAAACAGGACTGTGACTTCATCATATTGTGTAATAAAGTTTAAATTAGTGCAGGAAAAGATTGTACAAAATAACATTTTTTTATTTCTGTAATAAGCTTCATAACCTGAGGGTAAAAAGAAATAGAGGTCATTGATCTAAAAAGCAGTATATTTGCAAAACAATCTGCATAACTGCATTAAAAAATGAAGTATCTTTACCTTAAAATTAATAGTTTGGTATGCAGATTGGCTGCATAAAGCATTTTTTTTGGCAAATTAATGTTCACTATCTTGCAGTGTAGTTCAAAGTATGTTGTGAACAGATCTATGTTTGCATACTTCATCTGGGTAGAAGTTTTTGTTTGTCTTTTTCCCCCAAAAAAGGAAGGCCTTTGTTTTAAATTTGTAGAGAACAATAAATTGCATTTGTCTGACTCTTATGCAAGGATTGGAAAGCGCTTTCTTAAGTTGTCTAACAAGGCCCATTATAAACTCCCTAAACAGGTAGGCATTACAATCTGCCCTTAGGAAAGGGTAAACGAATTTAAAAAGTTTGAGTTACTTTCATGTGACTGCACCACAAGTCAGCCTGCTTCTTGAATGCAACCTTCAGCTTCTCCAAATTAAGTTAAATTCTGGGTAATTCTCATCTGTTGACTTTCTTTTCCGGTGGAGTGGTTAGTAAAAGAAATTGTTTTAATCCTTGTGCAGGGCAGAAGGATCTAATCCCAGGACTGGGTCAGCCACGGATGTGCCAGGCCATCTATAGCAAGTTACCTTTATTGCACTGTAGGAAATGGTCTTTGACTAAACCAGGGTTTGAGCGTTGAACTCAACATGAACAAGTGTGACTTTCAGTGTCATGAGCTTCTAAAGTTCATTTTACTTAGTATTTCAGATGGTTGCTGTCCTGAAAAAATTGTCAGACATGTCTAATATGCATGAAGATTAGACGTGATGAATCAGGGGAATGCTAAACTTGACAATGTTCTCTCTAGGCATGGGAAGAAAACAGAAGAAACAATGGAAATGTGCAGGCAAAGACCTCTCAGTCCCCGTCTTTTTCTCTCCCAAAAGAGAGTATTCTGTCAGGAAATAATCCAATAATCCTTTGATTGCCTTTCTAAAAGTGGGCTTTGTACCTACCGATCATCCTCTGTTGTGCACACAGACTGTGTCAAGATCGGGGCTGCTCCCTGAGGGACGGGGAGCTGGAAGCCAAGGGGGGTCCCTGGATGAGCAGGACAGGGGCCTCACTGGCCAGGGCCCTTCCTCCAGTACCCACATCAGCCAAGCAGGACAGATCTGGAGATGGTGACCAGGTCCTACCAAGAGTTCAGATCATGAGACAGTATCACGGCCATGAGACAGATTGAAGGCCAAGCCAGGAAGTCAATCCATAGGTCAGGGTGAGGATTAAGTCCAGTGATCTCCCTTCAGGTTCATAGCAATAAGGTTAGGCTGAGGTCAAGACAGGAAGCCGGTTTGTGGGTCAGGGCCTAGATTAAGGGGCTTCCATGGCCATATGTGGCCATGGAGACCAGCACTCCTCTACCATAGCCCAGGCAAAGAGTGAAGGCCCAGGACTGAGCTTGAATAGACCTCCTGGGCCCAAGGGTGTGGGAGCAGCCTCAGGTGAGGCTGGTCACAGCTATTTAAGGTGTATGAGTGCACTCAGGGCCCTGACAGACTGGGGATATTCTGTAACGTGCTCCAGAATATTTAAAGGAAATTGCTTCGCATTTTTCCTGTGTTGTCCTGGGTGCCCCTTCCTCCATAATGGAGCCACCAGTATACGGAAGTAGCACAGAAAAGACATTCTTCTTCTTTTAATATACTGAATTCTTAATAAAGCCCCTCCTCCCCAAAGCCAAGTAACAGCTTCATTTTAGAGATCTTTGTGGTGTGTTTTCATTAATGTCTCCTTTCGCCATGCTGCTAATATGTTCCTTAAACATCACAAGTAGAAAAAACAGGTATAGATAAGGTGTTTCATTATGACTTGAAGATGACTTATGAAAGCCAAATTCTACTGTCTGCAGAGCATCAGCAGAGCAAAGACTAAACTTTTTATTCAGTTTGGATGCTTCTTGTTTCTTAAGAGCCTCTTAAAATTCATGCGGGAGGTGTGTATGCAGAGGAAAAAGTAGAATTGCTGTCATCTTACGGCAGGCTGGTGGGAGGAAGGAGAGGAAGAGTCTTGACTCCTATATCTGAAGATATCCTGGCAAGACTGAAGGGGAGAGTGTTTTATTCTATAAAGCTAAGACATTAACTGTGGCCCTGAGCTGCTGCTGAAACGTGTCACAGAGGGAATGGGAGAAACTCCTGTTTCTTTTGATAAGAAGCTTCAAGTTGAGTCGTGAGCAGCTGAAGTGGAAAAACCTGGGCTTATTGGTGGATAAATGCTCTCCATGAGTCAAGTCAAAGCCTTCTGTAAACAGGTTCACATTTCTGCAGATGCGAGCCAAGCAGTTTTATGGATTTTTTGTGCTTTAAATTGAAGCTTTATATGAAACCCCATGTGACATTTTCTTATCTTTTGCTGGCTGGCCTGCTTATCCTTGTGTGGTAATAGCCGTACAATGAGTTTAGAATAGCGTTGGTGTTTGACTGATACACATATACTTCAATTTACACCCTACCTTCAGGACGCTGTACAGTCACGAACCTGGTAGAAACCTGTGAGTAAGCACTTGGTGGAGAACTAGTATGAAAAAGCAGTGTGGAGTTGGAAAAAGGGGGTTGCAAGAGGCACTGAGCAGCTCCTGGGGAGAGAAACAAGTCTTAACGACTTGTCAGGGGTTAGGTTTCTGATTCAATGAGGTACTTCAGTGGGTATCTTGTATGATAGTTTATGTCCTTGAGGTTAATGGAAAACCTACACAAATGTCTGAATTCTTTAACTGAATGAAATGGTCTCTTTTCCATGATGCTAAGTGTTAAAATACAATGATTAATTTTTCTATCTGTGAAGTTTTGCTGGTTTATTACTTTTAGCGAGTTGACTCTACAGTTGGATGAGTACCTGACTTGGCAATGAGTTTTGAAGCATATTGTGTTCATTTTTTTCCAACTTCTCAGTTTGTTCTCCCTTATATTGTGAAATCCCCAAAAGCATAATTGTCAAAAGCAGGGATTCATGCTGGCAACGTGGATTGACAATCATTAAACTCTCTTTAAAATGCCGTTAAACTCTCTTTATAATAAGATTGCCGTTTATAAGATTGCCGTTTATCCTCTGAACAGAAATTTACTCTGTTCCTTTCTTAACTGGGGTTTCCAAGGCTCCTGTGATGTTTGTTGTGCTTGCAGGGACAGCACATAACAGCTATCTTCTGTCATCTTGGGTACCTTAAAAATGATGCCAGCTGCCTCATTACAGTGTTCTACAAGGAGCTGGAAAGTTGCTGTCCAGAAATAGTGCTGTAATTAGCCTGTTATCCTGCGCTATCACCAATGACTAACTGTCTGAAACTCCTTCCCTGGAAAATACTGTTCCGTTGACATCAAAAGACCCGCGCTATAAGGGTAGTACTCATGGTGATTTCTGTCCGCCTGACTTGACTCTAGTAGTTTCCAGAACTCCCTCAGCTTAATGGAAAAGTAATGGAAAAAAACCGCAGTGTAAGACACTTCATGTGCAGGGCAACCTCCCTGATCCTCTGAATCCCATGCTATGTGATGAAGTGTGCAGTGGCATTGACAGTGCAGGGTTTAACGGTAGCTTGTGTCTTAATGTTTTGCTGGCTTTTGTCTTGGGATGATCTGACTGGGTGCTCCTTCTCCAGAAGCAAGCCCTGCTCCCGGTGATGTCCTGTTTCTCATGCTACCCTCTTTCTCTATTTTGTGTTTTAATCTGTGCCACCTTCCTTTGTTCCTGTTGGCTCTGGGCATCTGGCCCTGCACGTCAAGTGGGCTTGGCAGAGAGATAAAGTAACTTCTTGTGTGCTGTTGGGAGCAAACAGTTTAGGAGAGTGAGGTTTCAGTTTGGTGAATAGTTTCTGTAAAGGAAAGAAGTCAAGTACTTAATGTTCTCAGATCTGTTCTGCTGAAAAGCAATGATAGGGTTTTGTTTGACGTGTCATAAAACTCTTGAAATGAGAGAAATTATTGCATTCTGAAAAACACATACAAAGGATGAGAAGTAAAAACAATTGGTAATCTTTACATTGGCCTACTTTTAATCTCTATTTCTTGTTTTAAAATGCTGCCTAAAATTATTCTGATTGGGATTCTGAAAGCTTAGTCCCATTTTCTAAGTCTCTAAGAGTTTCTTTCTAAGAGTTGAGTGAATCTCTTTGCTACTTTTTAAGCTTCTTGAACAGCTTTGCATGTTTAAAAAGTTATTTGCAGGTAAACGCTGTTTTCTGCTCAAACTCTTTCTCCTCTCCTCCTAACTGCTATTTTAAATTTAATTTAAAATAAGTAAAGCTGTCTGTGTTCCAGTCACGCTGCTGGACTGGGAAGTGGGTACATGTAGAAGTATTCTAGCCAGAAGCCACAGAACACACAAATATGTTTTGTTTTACACATGTTCAATGCATGTTGTTTGCATTTGAATGAAGGGCTAGAAGCTTAACAAATATCTTAGTTAAAGCCTTCATTCTGACTCCATATCGATAGTTTGGAAATATTGGTCAACAGCTGCTTACTATTGCAGAGTTAAATACTTTGGGATTTTCTGTTTGTAAAAACCCTTTCCATGTTAGGAAGCAATCCATTTTGTAGCTCTCTAGCTGTCTCATCACAGTGTTTTACCATGTGACTGCAACCTTTTAAACTGTCATTCATTAAAGTTGAATGGGAGTCATGAAATAGAGTCAATCCCAGGTGTACACATCCTGACTGCTTTGTGTTGAAGCATTGCCCTCCAGATTTGAACTAGCAGTTTTACATGTAAGAATGAAAACTCTCAAAACCCTGTCCTTGATGCATGTGATCGATAGGCATGATAGAGTTAGCTAGTGCATAACCCTTACGCATATGCCAACGCATGGTCTTACATGAGCTTGTCAGGAAATAAAGAATTTCAGGTTTGGATTATTTTTTTTACTGTGGTATTAAGAGAATAATTGACATTTGGAATCAACAACACTGTTTTCTGTTGTGTGGCCTCTGTGTAAAATATATATAACCACATCTTTAAGAAGGTACATCTCTGTGCATTATGAAAGGAGGTAATCTGTAAATCGTGTGTTTTTAAAAGAATTTATTTTCCTTGAAAAAACTAAAGGATTACATACTTCTTGGTGTGGCATTTATTCTAGGTGAATAAGTGCTGATCCCTTCAATTGCTGTCACTGTTTGTGAAGAAATTGGAATCTGCAGAAGCAGTACAAATTGTATTTATCAACAGTACAGCCTAAAGAAAAGCCAATTTAATTGCAGATGTCTAGTTCAGAATGACAAACTGCAGAAGTTTGGCCCAAAATGATAGATAGCTTCTTGCAGAATAAACCTCTCTCTGATTCATTTTAGATATTTCATGTTTTTATCTTTGGGCATAGAGAAACAGGTTTTTGCTGTGCCAAACTTTATCACACTGAACAAGACATAGGTTTCTATGGTAGCTGACTCATAGATGATGATGTATTGGTCTGGGATTTCAAGTGTGGTAACCTGATTTTTTCTTCACTTGGCGCCTGAATCCAGCTGATCATCCCTTAAATGAGAGTACAGAATTATCCACTTAATACTATCTGCTTGACAGTAGCAACGGTTTATTTTGCCTTCTTATCAACCTCCTTACACTGAAAAAGGTAACTTCAGGTTTGAGGTTGCTTTAACCACGTAGGCTGATACTACTGGTTAAGCTGAAAACTAGTAGCAGCCATTTTGAAAAGAAACCCAAACCCTTGATAAATTGATTTCAATAGCAGTGTAGGAACCATGAAGCTGTGTTCTGCAGTCTTAGCACAGGGTGAGGAGCACTTAATTGCTTGAATAGCTGCTTTGTAATCTACAGCTGTTCAAATCCCTGTAACCTTTACCTGAGCTGTGCATCAATGCCTCTCCTACATACCTGCGCTCTGCATAGTGCTTGCAAGTACTTAACTGTGTGTCTGCTCAGTGCAAGCACAGGTGACCAGTGCAGGAGCCTGTCATTCAGTTCTCATTTGAGATTGGTCTAAGTGAGCATCCATGGGGCAAACTGATACGACTCGAATCCCCCTCCATCTGTTAACTTGGTGCCTCTGTCCTGACAGAGTTGATTGATGGCGAGATTGTGCTCTGGTTAGGTGAGTGGCAATTGAGCTGACAAAGCAGTGGTTTACCCCCGCTGACAGCGAGGCTTGTTAGTCAAAATCATTACGAGCTCCACTGAAGGAAGAAGATGGCAGTAAATCACAATTTCTTGTGCTGTACTTTTCTATCTGGAAGCCATCTGAATACTCTGAATACGTGTAAAAGAAACTAGGTTCTTTGTTTGTCTGAAAGTCACATTTCAGATGACCTTTACTCTCAGGGTGCTTTTCAGCATCACTAGAGGGATAATGATGTTGATCACCTTTGCCTTTTTTCCAGGGGACTGCAAACTACTTGCATAAAAAAACATTTCTTGTTTTGTGGAAGTAGTGTAAGCCAGGGCCCTATTTTTTTTAATGTGGTGGCCCTGTTTTTTGTTTATGCTAGTGATGTGTATTCTGTCAGTTTGGAGTCATGTTGGGAGGCCAGTGTAGCAATTGACCCTTGAAAGATGAAAAAGGGAAATATCAGTATTTGTGACTAAAACCAGAAGTCTCTGAGTTTACCTACTTTAGCATGCATGCCAGTTCTCTATACTTATTTCCAGCCTAAAAATGAATGGCAGGGGTTAATGAAATCCCTGCAAGCAGGCTTTAGTAAGATCTGAACCTGTACGGGCCCTCCATTTGCCTAGGAAGCCCAGCCAAGGCTTAGCTATGACTTTAAGTGCATTTAGAAATGCAAAACGTGAGTTTTATAGCGCAAGCATTCTTCTTTCGCTGCCATGCTAGCTGCCACAGCTGAGCTGAGGAGAATCCCTGGGCAAGCTAAGTGTTGGACATTTTCAAGGAGCGCTCCCTCTATGCAAAAAGAAAATCAGAAAGGATCAAAATGTTCAAAACAACAGGCTGAACCTGCATGTTTTTCAGAGCTTTTTTCGTAGCTGGAATGAAACAGTAATATTCAATACCATGTGCTATGGGTAGATTCCAGTTTGGGAGATTGTAGGAAAAATAAGGAGTCAAATGCAAATCCAATTACGGTTCCTGAAGTTAAGTATGCAGGAGATTAGTTTCCTTTCAGACAGGTAGGAACTGATCCACTCTCACTGAGATTTCTAATTAGAGCAGCCAGTTATGGAATCAGTGGTGGTTCTTCACTAAGACCCTCAAGTTGTGCTGTTGGTCAAGGCAGCAGAGTAACTTTGTCAGCTCACAGAGCGTGGGTAGGTGCCATTCAGAGAGGATTTTCTCACCTGCCCAGCAGGTTTGAGGATGTATGCTGAGAAATGAGGTTGCTGGTGTTTTAATGACTTTTTAGTGACTTACATGCTGGTAAGGAGCTGTACTTAGAAATATGACCCAACATCTCCTTGCATTTCACTTCTTCAAGAGCCAGTCATGAATCTAATATTCCTTGGACTAAGGGGGAAAAAAACTACCTTGAAAAACCCAGTAAAAATAGCTCTGTGAATGCCATTTCTGAAGAGAGGAGAGAAAACAGACAGATGCACTTTGTTGACCCTTCATTCTCTTCCCCCACGCTCTCCTCCCACAACAGCTTAGATCGTTAAGCTCCTGTATAATTAAAACTTGGTCCAAGTTACACTAATTCTGTTTACAGGCCACAGTGAAGGATATAAATACCTAATCACTTCCTTACACAGAGGCTGCTTCCTGCTGGTGGTTTGCAGTTGCAAAGGACTCGGTCCCTCAGTGAGCTCCCTGTACAGCTGCTCACCCCGTGTAAAGGAGACTTACTCCAAAGTGGTCCCCTGCCATGGCGCATTTATTTCCACAGATTCCTCCTCCTGTTTTTTCAAGGGGAATGATGTCACTTTCTATAAACAAACAGCATAGAAAGGCTATTGTCAATGCACATAATAACTGGAATTAAATTTACAGAATGAAATTAAAAGGAGAAGAGACTGTCTTTTGAGGTTTTCCCAAGGGACTGCTGTTCTAATGGGCAGCTGAAGCCACAGCACTGAAAGGCCTCACAGACAAATAGGTCCTGAGCATGAATCCACTGAAGTCATAGCAATGGTTAATTGACGGCAACTTAATTAATACAAAGTGTTCTCTCCTCAACTTGGAATGCCAAATGTCCATTGGTAATCTTTGGAGCATGCAGAAGTTAAACAAAGTGTTGCCTGCAGTAAGATTTCATGGACGTGCTAGCTCCATCCAGCACCCTTCTCTCTCTGTAGGAAGGAATAAGTGGGAGAGGGAAAGCGGGGAAGAGGGGGAACCTTTCTAATTCACATCATCATGGTCTTGTGAAGTTGTCATAAGTAGCAGGCTTGAAATAAGTAGCTACTCTTGAGCTCTAGTAGGATTGACATGGCTCTGACTCTTTGGGGAGGGGAGATGAACTAACAGTTGTAGAACACGCTTCGAGACTGCCTGCAGAGGAAGTCTCAAAATTAAATGGATGATTTCCTCGAGACACTGAGCACCCAGAGCTGTTATTCTTGCCTGCCTTGGCCTCAGCAGCTCCAAGAAGTTAGTCCATGAACTCCTGCTTCCCCTGTGCAAGAAGAAAGGGCAGAATCGCAAACCAAGGGAAACTAAATAGATGCACTGCAGTCAGACCCCTTCGCCTTCACTGGCAGTTTCAGGAATACCCACTGTTTTACTGAGTGTTTAGTGTAAATTATTTCTGTCTTTTCTCTCTCCTCATTTATGAAAGCCGAGTGCTGCTATAATCAAATAAGGTTGGACTGTATTTTGCTGATGCAACCTATGCAACCCTATATACCTATGCAACTGGGTAAAGTGCCTGGGGGTGAAAGATACTAGTTACATGAACAAGACCTTTAAAGCTCTTTAATAAAAATTTCCAAGTGGTAGTGACTAATCTAGTGTCTAAGCTATACTCAAAGAGTGACACAAAATACTTCAGTCCTGTCAAGATGTACAGAGTCTTGCTGTGCTTGGGTGTTTGAAGTGAGTCTGCCTTCATTTGGAGTGGTTTTAATACTTTTAATAATAAAGCTACGTGGGGATGAAGGCTAATAGTTGTATACTTAGTCTGTAGCATTTGATATGTACTGATGCTCCAGTTGAACCTTTTGTAGAAGCATTAGCTTTTTCTAGTTTTAGTTACATGGGATATTAATGACAAAAGTAACTTCAGAGTAGTAGCCATATTAATAATACCTTGAAATTTATAAAAAACTCTCTGGGATACAAGCTAGAGACAAGCCTATTTGAACCAAACCTGTGTGAACTAGAAGCAATTTAACAGATGTGAATTTAAAACACATGTCTGTTTTGGCTTTACTCATTCTCTGCAACAGATTGATACTGACCTAAAAGTCTCTCTGCATTTAATTTCTGGCTAATGTTGCTTTGTTGTAGAATAAATGATTGAAATAATAGTTTTATTTGAATCTGGACCACTTAGTGAGCATTAGAATTGATTTGTCTTGTTCTCCTGTATTCTATGCCATTGCATGTCTGCCTACATTTCTACAGTCTGTTCATCACCTTCTACAGGGCCACCTAACATCTGTCATGTTTTTTCCTCCCACCTTGTGGAGGCGGAAATGCAGTGGATTGCCCTGTGGGTGTTTTTTTCATTCATTTCTAATTATTCCATGCAGTTTTCTAGAACACACAAAGTAAAGAAGTGGGGATGATCTTTGTGTCGGATATTTATTTAACGAACTGAATGTGAGTCTTCTTGTCTCCTACACAGCCAGCAGTTCTTCCTCCCTGGCCCCCTCCTTCCTCTCCCCAGGAGATACCCACGAAACGAAGAGTGACCTACTCCAGCTGTCAGCCAGAAGTTGCAGATGGTCTTTTAAAATAAGGCTGCTGAGCTGTGGTGTGACTACTATTTTACCTACCTCAGCTTCCGTTTCAACCAGCCTTCCCTCCTCTTGTAATTGGTCTTCTCCAAATACTGAATCATTGAGTGTAGTAGTAATACTCTGTCAAAAAAGAGCTGTGTGTCATCTGAGTATTGCTAGTAAGTACGTGTTATCTGGCCAATTTATCTAAGTGTTTAGCATTGGAAAATGCATGTTCGCAGGGTGCAGTGGATCTAAGGTAGAGATACAGTTCATCATTATAAGGAAGAGTTTAAGCCCTTCTAGTACATTACCGTAGGACCCTGTTGCCTGTCTGATGGGAAAGCAACTTCTGCTTAGGAGAGTAAGGTGATGCACAGTGGACCAGAAGACAGAAAAATGTGCTTTGTTCTCTGTCCACCAAGGAGAGAAGTTACCACTAAAAAAGTGCTGAGAAAGACAGTGAGACTTCTACACAGATTCCATTTTATATTTTAAATGTAAACAAGACTTGCTTGTAATATTAAATAAATATTAAATTTTCAGAAACTTTATGTAAAAAATCCACACTTTTGAAGCCAAATACTTGATTCAGCCTTAAGCATGGTGCCACAAGTCTTATCTCCATAATTAATCATTGCACAACAACTGTCTGTGTAATGACAGTAATTAGCCTTCTTGGTGCTTTTCCCTCTCATTTCAGAACTTTCAGGTTCTACATTTAGTTGTATTAATGTATTATTTAGTGGAAATAGGAGACAAAATGGTTCTGTATGAATAACAATATTTTTCAAGATGCAAAGAATGGGAAAGGAAGAGGGACAAGTTATTTTCTGAGCACTTTTTTAAAAAAATGTGCTTTCATTATATTAAAGACATCACACACAACCTCAAAAAAGAGGGACAAATGCTGTTTCTGAGTCCGTAACACCTTAACAGGTTCAGTATAAAATTCAGAGAATCAAAGAGAGAGATTTCCAGAGATGATGTGGAGCTTTTGTGGGCTTAAAATGAATGTAAAATTCCTCTCCCTCCTTTTTTTTTAGCTTCTGTGGTAATTTAGAGTACCCTGCGTATGTAATACTGGTTGGAAATGGGGACATGCTTGTAGAGCTAGTTTTAAAAAAGCTGATTTTGTTTTAATCATATTTCTTAGCAAAATAAGAAATTTCTTCTGAAGATGAAAGAGTGAACTCAAGCCAAATGTGTTGCCTGGAGTCTTAGCACAGGTAGTTGACTGGCACGTTTATTTGGGTGTTTTACTTGTTGCTTGTGTGGTTATCTGGGATTTATATGCTGCAACAGATATACAGAGGTCATTGTAAGTTATGAATCTGCAAACTGCACAGGTACTTTGGCTGTGCTACTTACCCAGTTGTGGTGAGTGCCACTGTTCACATGGATCAGGCTAGCATGATTATGATATGATGCAAAGCCCTTGACAGTCATTGCAATATTCTTTACTCCATCCTCCGTGCCAAGTCTGGATGATTTACTCTGCAGGTCAACCTGTAGCTCTTGGCTAACTTCCAAACTCAGTATTATCTAATCTACAAATCGCTGCTGTTCCAACAGTTCAAGTCAAACAAAAAAAAGAACTTAAATAAGCAAGGGAAAAATTTTGCCCATTTGAATGAATAATTGAAGGTGGAGTTTGGTCCAGAGAGAGAAGTATTTGAATCTGGGGAATAAAGAGCAGAAGAAGAAATGGCAGCTGCACAAATAATTGATAAAGTCTCAGCAGCAGTCCTTTTGCTGCTGAGACTGAGGGAAATAAGGAAGCAGTGCTTTTCCCCTCACTCCTTGTATGGACTACAGTGATTTATCCTTTAGGCAACTGCCTGCGTAATGGTGACATGAGAAGAGGAATCTCTGAAGGTGACTGCAATGGGAAAGGCAGTGCTTGCCTTATCTGTCTTTTGAGTTGGAGGACAAGTGATGTGCACTAGTTCTGTTGCAGAGAGGAGTGCATATTTTCAGCGTATTTCTTTAGGCAAGTTGATCTTTGACCTGCATATTAGAAGTAACGTGTACTGTGGTATCAAATTCTAAGTGTTGTCTCCGCCACTCTCACTTGGGAAGACGGAGGTGATTCATCTTGTGAGGTCAGGAGTCACCACTATACAGCAGTTACTACTCTCAGTATTTCTATTGCAGGACCTTCCCTAGGTTGGCCAAAATAATGATGCTGAGAAATGGCTTAAGTTCAATATGTCTGAGACTGACAGTGCAGCTAGGATCTAAGAAACAGGGGTTTCCGTGCTGCCACTTAAATCATGCAGTTATACGGTCAAAAGCTGTTGCCTTCAATTCTGATTGTGGGTTATTCCCTTATGTCTGACAAAGGGAGTAACTTCAACTCCCTTACATCTGACCTCTTAAAGAAGAGCTATGAAGAAGAGTTAATTTTTTTCCCACAATCCTTGGTGTTTCCTACTGGTGTCCACATGCATTAAGATAGTGTTTTGTTTTGTTTCCTTAGGCTGAAAATTTGCTGTTCAAACACCCCAGGACTCAATGTTAATTTATTTAATGGTCATTTGTATAGCCATCTCTAGTGTGTGCCACATGGCAATAAAGTCAGCTAAGTCACTTATGGCTACAGTTGTCTCAATTCAGGTTGGTAGCACCATTTTCTACTGTTTCCTGCATACGAGGAACAGTTTTATTTGTTCAGCAAGATCTTCTGCAAAAAACTCTGCTGGACCCTTGGTTTTGCAATGGTGCAGAGAAATAAGATCAAATCTGAAAGCAGACTGGAAAAAACAGGGGAGTAAAAACCACAGCATACTGGCGAGTAAGTGATGCAATGGTGGTGTGATTGTTGACTTTCCCAACTGATTATAGACCATTTTTACAAACAACTTTTAATATGGACCATGCTAGAGCGTTAATATTGTGCTCAACTTCAGTTGCATTTTTGCTGGAGTCAAAAGTAGAGTCAGAGTATGTATGAAGATGCCTTTGACACGATATGATACTGTGCTTTTCAGAAAATACATGGGAAGACAGTATCATTGTCCTAACATTTGTTGTTATTTAACTGCAACAGATTAGGTAGAGGAGAGGTCATTCCCTCTGGTCTATATCTAGAGATGTTAATATACATCTGTCTTACACCTGAAGAAGAAGTGTCCGTGAGACTATTGCCATCAAGTTGCTCAAGAAAACCTTTTCAAAGCAATCAGTATGCGAAAATGAAAACTTTTGTCATTGGGGTAGCACTATCTAACAGTCAAAAAACTGCCTGCAAATTTAAGGCTTACTACGTAACAGTGAAGGCTAACGATGTCAGACTGAGATACAAGAACTGAATGTTTCCTGTGTGAGGATTAGATAGCTTAAATCAGTTCATTAACTCACAGTGAACGTCTACCATATGTAATTTCTCCTTGTGATAGAAAGACTAAATTCTTGAGTTTTCACAGCACATGCTTCAAGCGCTTTCCAGGGCTGGTTCTGTCCCAGCAGGACTCCACTGTGTAGGATGTTAGCTTTGCATTTGCAGGGGGCACATACATTCATTAGAATCTTAAACTAATAATCTTCTTTTATTACTAGTTGAAAATACGTATTTAAAAATACAGTTTTCTTGGCTCTATGGCTTTCTAAGACAGACAGGACCAGGACTTACCAACTGTGCAGTGATCTGATAATCATAAACCAGCAAGCTTAGAGACTCAACTTGGAGAAGCTAATGTATTAACAATCACTGTTTGTATGGCTCTGTTCATACCTCTGTGATATATACAAGACGGGGTGTTTTGATGGGAAAAAAATTCTTCACCATCTAAAGTGCTGTCTAATTTTTTACTGAAAGAAAGGGGAATGAAACCCTTGAGTCAAAACCTCTTTGTTGCTGTATTTATGTAGGAACACTCAACTTCCAGCATGAACAGAAGTGGGCACAGCATTTCTTATCCTTCAATGTACTTAAAAACTCAGAAGTGGTCAGGAGACCAGAACTGTTTAATTAGGCTTCTTGTATATGTCGAGGGTTGAGCATACTTGACAGTAAGTAGTTTGACACCCAGACTATTGACCAGGACCAGTATTACAGAAAAGCTACCCTCTTAATTGTTTTGCTGCTGATACCATGGCATTCAGGGTGTAATAACCGAAACAGGCTGTAAAGAGTTGCAGAAGAACCTCACAGTACCGAACAGCTGTTGAATTTCCATGTAGACAGGTATGAAGTGATGCTCAAGGGGCAGGTGGAGGGAACAACTCCCATCCTGCACACACAGAACTGTTTGTCTTACCATATTTCTGAGGACAGCATACAGATGTTGTTATAGACACCTGTATTATTGTCAGCTCAATGCACAGTAATGGTCAGAGTCCAGAACAGACAGCACTGGACCACTGCATAAATCCATAGTATGCCTATATCTGGCACATTGTGTACTGTTATGGTATTGCTTCTCCCCCTGTACTCCTCTTTTCCACTTAATCTTCCCCCAAGCCTACCTCCAAAAGAGATAATAAAACTGAAGGAAAAAACGTCAGAGGTATGTAGTGACTTCTGTATGAGAAATCATCTAATAGACTTCAACTCTTCAGGCTGGAAGGGAGAAAGCTCCTGAGAAGTAGACCTCACATGTAATATTTCAAGTGTCACAGACAATGTGAGTGAGGTTTGATTGCTTAGTGACCCCTCTGATGCAGAAATAGGGGACATTGGATGAAACTGGCAGCACTCAGGTTCAAAACTGCTTGTTAAGCAGTAGAAATCCCTGCCACAGGATGTTATTGATCCTAGATGTTTTACATAGGTTCAAGGGGAGACTGAACAAATTTGTGGAAGAGAACTCTATCCTCTGTTATTAAATATTGGTTATCTATTGCTCAGGAAGTGTGTCTGAGCTAAGAGTCATTGGAGATGGCACATGAGTTACAGGTAAGGATCGCTCCCTGCTCACTCTGGTTGTAGACTTTTCCCTAGGTGTGTGCCTCTTGACTGCTGTCAGTGGCAGGCACTGGGACAGGTCCAGGTTTAGCCAGTGTGACTGTCCCTGTCTTCTGAGAGGCCTCTGCACCTCAACCTTGTGTTGTCAGGTGGTCTTTCCTAAAGCAGTTGACATGTATTGGAGACCCCAGGTAAGAGCAATCACCAGTAAACCTAACCAATGATTTGGCACATCTGCTATTGAGTTAGCAGATATACAAGATATTTTGAATTGGCTTCCTGCTGGAGAAGTAACAAGTGTATAATCCACTGTTCTCCGTCCCTGCCAGCTCCCTTTTTATTTGGAGTGCAGCCTTCAAAGCAAATCATTACAGCAGATGTACAGATCATTATTTTGTTCTTTCAGTAATCCAAGCAATACCGACTGCTTTGTAGTAGGCAAGGCATGCAAGTGTGCCCCTAGGATTACCTTCAATTAGATAGCCTGTTTCTGCTCTTTCTGTCCACCTCCTTCTGTGTATAACTGTGTATATATACACATAGATATATATACACACAACTTATTTACCAGAACCCCATAGAACCACACAGTCACAGAGTGTCAATTAAGAAGTCCTTCCAAAACTTCACATTTTCTCATGTGCCAAGAAAATACCTTCAAATATTTGAATGCAGCCTGTTTGTCTTGCAGGCATACACAGGCTCACTAAGAAATAAAAGCTTTTGGTGAGGTTCTAAGTTAAATTTATGCAACCTGCTGTACAGGGGCATCCATATGTGAAGACTGGTCCTCTACCCAGCAGCTTAGGTATATTCAGTAGTAGCTGTGATTTTAAATGTCAGACTATCCATTGCCTGAATAGTGAGTATTTAGCTTCAAAGCTCAGCACACTGCTGTAAGCACTCTTCCTCAGAGACTGCAGCAGTAGATGTAGTCTACAGCCCACTGGCTCAACAAGAGGGCAAACTAATCTTTTTAGCTTGGCATTAAGATAAAACCAATGCTTATAAAATTTGCCTCAGTATTCATCAGAAGGTCAAGAAATGTGTCAGATTATTTTTGTTTCCAGAGAAACCTGTTATATCTGTAGAGGAGATATTTCACAAATGCATTCTGTGAAGATTTTCACATCTTGAGTAGGGAATAAGATATTAGACACTCCAGTCCTGTCACAGAGGGGAGACAGAGTACTTACTTATGTACCATGTGGGACCTGTGAATTCAAATTAAATAAATTAAATTGCTGTTGAAACAAATCTGGGTCTCACAGCTAAGTACCATAAATATATAGCTATTATTTTATTCTTTTTCCCTTTAAAAAATGCTTAACTCATTTTTCATTGCAATTTCAAGCAAGTGGAAAAACTCTGTGTCATAAAAGCAAATGCTATTTTTAATAAGCTCTGAGTATGAAAAAGTTTTTATCATTAACAAAACCAAGTTTTGCATTATTATTCAAAACTACCTAAATTCCAGC
The DNA here is from genome assembly GCF_034638445.1 of Ciconia boyciana. Classification (NCBI taxonomy): domain Eukaryota; kingdom Metazoa; phylum Chordata; class Aves; order Ciconiiformes; family Ciconiidae; genus Ciconia; species Ciconia boyciana. Next base: position 82,591,623 of record NC_132935.1, read on the forward strand.
ACAGGCAAAACAAAGTCATGAGCCACTTTTCTTCAAATTTAGATTACTTGTTGGATTGTCATTTTCAAACCCAGTAAGTAATGTTGTTGTGCCCTCACGTGATCAAGTGAATGAAATAATCAGTGTAGAAATTGCATTTTTGTGCTAATGAGCTGTCACAAACAATGCCGAAGCTTTGAAGGGCAAGTTTTTCATTGGTCTCAATAAAAGGTACCATAGAGCAAAGAGAAGGTTAAAGAGTCACGGAGCTAATCCCACCAGGGTGGTGGCACCATCCTTCAAGGAGAGAGGTATAAGGTGGGAACTGCCTTCTAGTCAAGCTGCCAGAGGTTTCTCTCCCCTCCTCTCTTCCCCACTTTTTAGGCACTTTAAGTATACACTCATTGCTACCTTTTTTCTACTTTTATTTCCCTCATTTTCCCACTCCACGTAGAGCATTGGAACCACCATAACCCACCAAATCCCTCATTTTTAATAAGATAGTTGGTTTCAAGTTCTCTCACAATATCTCCATACCTCTGTTTTCTGCATAACAAAGTAACATAATAGTCTTTTATAACCCAAGGGAGACTTCTTTACTGCCCTTCCCATCCTCCCTAGCAGTCAGGAAAGGAAAAATTAAGTTTTAAAATGTTTTTCCTTTACCCTTCTACCACGTGGCTGCAGCTTTTTATAGCCCCAGCCATCACATCACCTGGGCCTTTTGGTGCACTTGTCTTTAGGCTGGGTCAGTGCTCTTTAACCCTTTCTTACAGAAAATCTGCCCTACCGCTTTCTGTTTAAAATGCCAGACTCTGTGAAAGTACTGTCCAGTTTCTGGTGTAGTATAAACCCAGAATCCTTTGAAGTTTAGGGAAAACAGTATCTTTCTGCAGAACATCACAGCTCGCTTTCTGGTTGCTCCTAAGTCTCTGTGTTACAGGCTTTCTCAGTGGGAAGAGAAAGAAAATGCTTTCCTAGGGATCCTTTTTTGCAGCTGGTTCTTGAGGCTGGTAGAGCCAAGCATCTGCAGTCCTGAAATAGCCATGTGGTAGCAACTGCTGTGGCTGCTGCCTTCCCAGCTGGTCCATACAAAATAGCCGTAATGATTCTCCTTTCCTTACGGCTAATGTGGCATAATACTTAGAAGCTATGATTTCTGTCTTCCTCTGGCATAGCCTAAACTTCCAGATTTTGAGCTGCCTGAAGGAGGTTTTTCTTTGGAAAGATAAGTATAGGCTAGTCAACTTCTTACAGCTGAAAAAAACAAGTGCTAAATATATATTTGATAGACAAAAAGGAGGACTAGTAATTTGGTTTAGTATCTTGGTGAAAGGGAGCTACTAAGTATGCTTAGACTGCTGAAATTGGGGTGAGGCTTCTGTAACCTCCCTGGCAAAGCCCCGAAACTCGGCATAAAGGTGTTAATTCGTAGGAACAGACAGGTTGCTAATGAGCACTGCAAGCAGAGTAGGTGCTTGTCCAGTCTGTATGCCATCCAGTGAAAACCAAGGTGTTTGAAATATATCCAGCCAGGGTCATATTTAATTACAAATGTATCCTTCTCCTGCAGAAATTTCCATATAAATTTAATGTTATCTGCTTGGTCTTTTCCTTGAAATAAGAACACATGAAGAGGGAGAAGAAGAGGCTCTTACTAACTTTTGCCCAGAAGCTCAAAAGGAGCTTTGAAAATGGCATTTATGTCAGGTGCCTTTATGTGCCTTTAACCTCTGAAAGAGGTCCCAGGCTGCAGGGTTATGGTTCCCTTCTTCATAAGACTTGTTTTGCCTCATACAAACAGTTCTTGTTGGGGCCACTTCAGTCCAGCCCTGGGCCTCTGTCCTGCCTGAGCTGCATTACAGGAGTCTGTTACGCTCCTGCTTGGCTATGGACACTGTAGTTCCTGGCCTGTGGGCTGATGTCCCAGGCTAGCCTTGGCCCATGCCCAGAGACGTGCCTGAAGCCCAGAGCTAGGGCTGTCCCCAGGCTGCCCTGCTCCCTGGCTGGGGCTGTGGGGTGGCCCTGGGGAGCCCACGGTGCCCTGGTCCCGAGGCAGCAGCCAGTCCTCAGTGTGCTCCCAAATCCTACTTTGTGGGTAAGTGACAAAAATGTTTGTTTGAGCCTCTTAGTGTTGCCTCGTTGTAAGATAACTCCCGAAACACACAGAGTATGTTTAGAGGGGAGACATTGCTGTATTCTGCGCAGGGTGCAAGGTGGAATATTTCCACAAATCAAGCACTCCTATTGCAATTCTTTTTCAGTATTTATACATAAAAGGTAACACACCATGCCTATCTAATACATAATAATCAGACTAACTAATCATCCTCTTCTTCCATCGGTCCGTATTTTCTCCGCTTCAATTTAAAGTCACAGTATGATTTTAATTCACTGCGCATGCTCACAAGGCGGGGGAGGGGGGCAGTCCTTTCGTCCCCCAGTTGGGTCGGTGGTCACAATCTCCCCCTGCCACCTTTACCTTTCCCCTAGTTACTGTTATTCCTGTTGTTTTCATGGTTGTTGTGGTGCCCTTTACCTTTACGGCTCTCCCGGTAAGAGGATGTTCCTGTTATTGGTCTTTGAAGGGTTACAGCTTCGCATTCTTTTAGGACAAACATATGCTTGTTAGTAAAATATGCAGTGCCCGTACCCTCTTATCTAACTTAGGCATTATCTATTGCCTTGAAGATTCTACAATTCTTACAGTCTTGCATGCTAGTTTCTATTTCTAACTGTCTATGATTCTCACCCTCTAGTATGCTAATTTCTATTCTAACTGTGATCCCTTCTTAACTACTAACAACTCCTATACGATTTCTATTACTATTTCTATTTTATTCTAAAATATTCTAAAATACATACTTATATACTAAAATATTCTAAAATGCATACTCATATACTAAAATATTCTAAAATGCATACTCATATGTACACGATTCAAGGTGACATTAGCACCCTGCTAGCAGGGATGTTTGCTGGTAGCAAATCACAACCCAGGTGGAGTTATTGCTCCAGGTAGCAGGTGGAGTTATTGCTTCGTTTGTATTGATGTGTGCATGGTGAATAATGAACAGTAAAATAAAAAAAAAAAAGCCACACAGAATACAAGTTAATTACATAGTTCAGATTCACTGTGTTTGCTTACGTATGTGTATATGAAGATAAAAAAGCTTGAGAGGAGGTTATCAAGCTCCAACAGGTGATCATAGCTATTTGGAGCTTAGGCTTCTTTGGATTGTCGGTTTGACAGTTGATCTGTAAAGATCACACAATATCCAGGATGCAGGTGGCAGGAAACACTGAACTGAGGGTTATGCCTGCCTTTCTCTGGAGTTTCAGCATGGAAGGTCTGTCTGGGGGTTAAAGCACCTGTACCCCCTCAGATCCTGGAGCCTAGAGCCTTCTTTAGAAGGCAGACCCTGGAAGTTAGGGATTTAAGAATTTCGATGTTTATTTTTCTCATATTCCAGAAATATTTCCTGCAGACCAGAATCTAGTGTTGTACTGCCATTGCTTGCTAAGGTATGCCAGTGCATGGGATCCTTCATTTTGAAGGAGAGCCTACTCTTGCACTGCAGTCTAGTCTCCATTTAGAAGGCAGTCGTCAACTTTACGGTCTCTGCTCCCACGACTGTATCATAAACTGAATAATGATAATAATCTGAAAGAGCACATGTCACTTGATGGCTGAAGGTAGAGTTTGAGGCTGGCCGTTAGCAGGATGACTTCAAGATGTGAGCTGGTACCCTGGGGCAGCAGCTCTGCATTCATAAACCCATGGTGCAAATCTGTGTGCATGTGTAAGTCTATAGCTCTTGCACTGAGAACTGTTCCCTTACAGCGGCAGAGATTAATATCTGTGCTGGCTTGTAAGCTAGCTTAGACTTGCTTGGTCTTTTTGACTGACTTTTCTCTTAATAGCATTTTGTCTTGGTATGAGTCTACTGTAGGTAAAGTTAGGGTTAATTAATTACTGGATACTTGAAATATTTCAGCTTTCTTGTTCAGCTGAAGTGGCCTAGCATGCCCTTCCCAAATAAAAACGAACTAAAACATTTCAGTGCTCTTGAGTTTCCTGGAAGGGGACGATCGGGGCCTGTCTGCTTGTTGGAGGTGCTTGTGGCACGTGGTGGGGAGCCAGGCAGGGGTACAGCATCCCGGCAGGGGCAGAAACTCAGCCCGGCATTGTTCGTCCTCTCCCGCATGAGCTCAGCCCTTGTTTACGCTTACTTGAACTAGCACATGAGTGTCACTGAGGTCCAGGTTTTGTAAGAGCTGGGCACTTCAGCAGCTAGTCCTGTAATTTAGCCCTTGCCTGTAGTTAATAGTCCCAGGGAGGTGGGAGTAGACTCCAACTACCACCAGGCTTGTGTAACCTTGGCCTGAGGGCACCGGTGGCTTAGCCTTGTTGCATGCCTTCAGAGGGGATGGTCACCCAGAAGTGTCCTATATAACTCTCATAATGCTCAAGATTAGCCAAGGTGGGGGGAAGAAAAGAGTTACTCTTTGTAATGATCCCTGTTTAGGGAAAAAAAGCTTAAGTTCCATTATCTTGCATTCGTGATTATTCTTTTAATTTTTTTTCTAATATTGTACTAATCTTCCTGTGAAAATTAACTGGTTTATCTTTAGTCCCAGTCTTTTTCTTCCCTTCTTTTAATCCTCTGCATTTGGGCCCCAGCCCTTGGCCACTTTGTTGGAAACTACTTCTTTCAATTTGACGTTACTGCAGCAATTGTTACATTATTCTGTATGCCTGATACTGCGTCATGGTTTAACCCCAGCCGGCAGCTCAGCCCCACCCAGCCGCTCACTCACTCCCCTCCAGTGGGATGGGGGAGAGAATCGGAAGGGTAAAAGTGAGAAAACTCATGGGTTGAGATAAAGACAGTTTAATAGGGAAAGCAAAAGCCACACACAAGCAAAGCAAAGCAAGGAATTCATTCACTACTTCCCATGGGCAGACAGGTGTTCAGCCATCTCCAGGAAAGCAGGGCTCCATCACGCGTAATGGTTACTTGGGAAGACAAACACCATCGCTCTGAATGTCCCCCCCCTTCCTTCTTCTTCCCCAGCTGTATATGCTGAGCATGACGCCATACGGTATGGAATAGCCCTTTGGTCAGCTGGGGTCAGCTGTCCCAGCCGTGTCCCCTCCCAGCTCCTGCTGGTGGGGTGGGGTGAGAAGCAGAAAAGGCCTTGACTCTGTGTAAGCACTGCTCAGCAGTGACTAAAATGTCTCTGTGTTATCAATCAAACCTATTTCCAGCACAAATCCAAAACATAGCCCCATACTAGCTACTATGAAGAAAATGAAATCTATTCCAGCCAAAACCAGCACATACTGGTATTTCTGTCAGTTTTTGTCTCTGGCAGTCACTGGAGTAGCTTAAAGCTAAAATATCTGATAGTCTGGTATAGTAGTTAATATTATTCTAATTTTAGTCTGCAGGTAGCTTCCTTCCTCCTTCAGTCTTGCTGTATATATTGGAAGATAATCAAGAGAAGCTTGTTTGTATTTGTTTTTTATTTTTTTATCATTTATCACTGATAAGACTTAGGAAACAATGTACTCATCTCTACTACTTTCCAGCAGTACTGACATGGCCTGAAATAAGCAGTAGAAATAAAACATCATCGTTGAATGAGCTGCTTCCTTGGATTTGTTTTCCTCTTCTTAAATACTGTTTTCAAATTTTTTTTTCTTCTCTAATTGACTTCCAGAAAAAAAGGTTGACTTTTATTTTCTCTTCCTGTTGCCATCTTTTTTTGCCTTTTCTTTTTTTTTTTTTTTTTTTAATGAACCTCCATAAAGCACTAATTGAGTAAAAACCATTTTGGTTCACAAACAGCCAGAGTGACCAATGCTACTCATTTCTTGTTTTTTTCCAGAATTTTATTTGGCAAGCAGGATGGGTGTCTGCGGGAGGAAAGAAACTGAATTAAATTTGGGGAAATACAGGATGGAGCTTGAAAGGGTGTGTCCTCAAAGATGTGTGCACATGTGTCACACTTGCAAATTGGGTAATTGCATATTTAGTTTCCTGTCTGTATACATGTGTGGGAGCAAATGTACGGTTAGTCTGCCATAGGGGAGATACATGCACCAAAGGCATCATCATTTTCAGGCTGTTTTGAACCTAGTGGAAGAACTTACACTATGGTATAAGCCACTATGGTGACTCAGATATTCACTCCCAGTTTTACGTCTGTCTAGCGAATCCTGGTAATAACTGTGATGTTAAATATGTTTTGGAGTATACTAGCATCCATTAAGCAAGAATACGCTGGTGTCTCTTGAAGGCCTGTTGTCCTCAGGCCCCAGAAGACCTTGGCTAACAGCAGCCTTACTCCACTGTGAGTTGTAACTACCAGTACATCCTTGCTACTGCCTGTGTCCTTCTTGTGGAAAAATACCCCTACTGCTCTATTTTTCTTGTTGATACTGCCACTTGGATAGCTTGATATAAAGCTGGAAGTGTAGGAGCTGAATGGAGGAAGAAGGGGAGGGCACATACAGGTCAACATTCAGTGACAGTGAGGAAAGACATGGAAAGACGATGAGGTTTTCTTGTAAACAGTTTGTATTGGTAGTTAACGAAAAGAATAAATTTAATGCTGGTTTTCAAGTTTCTATTCTGTATCCCCAGCCTCCCACCTGGTGATGCTCATCTTCCATTTGGAGTCCTTCTGGTTATAACTGTGAAAAATAAGCTATTTCTGATACACCAATAAATATGCTTTCTTGCTAGACCTAAAAAACAACTCCCTGCAATTATGATTGTGGTGACTGCACATAATGAATGATAGAGTTAGTGGTGAAAAGTTTTGCTGTCATAACCAACCTTTTAAAATGTAAAATTTCAAAATAAGCACCACACTTTGTTTGCATTTCAGATACTTCAAAATATGTAATACAAGTTCAAACTTATTTCTGCCATGAAAATGGATGATATGGCTATTCAGTGGAATAACATTTGGGTTTTTTGTTTGTTTGCTGTGTGTATTTGCTGTGCTTGGAAGGCATGGAGGACTGAAGTTACCATCTTATTTCTCTGTGTCTGCCAGGCTTTGAAATTAATTTAGGAGTCAGTATCTCTGAGCCCTAATGAAGGGTTATTATTGTCAGAAATGCAGATATAGCTAAATGTGTGTTAACCTTCTCTTGCTTTTTATTGCAGAGTTGAATTAGGATGTGCTACCCGTAGAACTTACTTGGCCACCTAGGCATGCATTGTCTTTCGTCTTTCCTATCTGAAATGAAAGTTTAGAAATGAGCATTTTTATTCTAAGAGACAAGCATCCTTCCCTGTTAGTTATGGAATTAACTTAATTAAAGTCTAAGCTAACACCCTGACACTCCTTTGAGGGCTGTGAAATCTTTGAAAAACTAGAGAACATACAAAACTGCAGTTGTGAAATGACTGACTTTCTGGAGGGGTTTCCAGAGAGGTTCTGGAGAGGTTTTGGCAAGCCAGTAGTCTGACTCTAATACACTTAAATTTTATTATTATTTTTAATAGAAACTCTTTAAGGATTGGTGTGGGGTACTAGAATGGTGTACAAATAATGTAACTGCCACTAGTGCAGCTATGTCTGTTGTCACCTTCTACATGCTTGCTAGGTTTGGTATGGGCCCTAGAGGGTTTTGGCTTTGGGCTGGGTCTCTGTTCAGACTCAGCATACCTGTCTAGGACTCTGCATCTCAAGGGCTTAGGCCCTGCTCCTCAAGATTTAGACACACACTGGGAAAGCTCCAGTCTTACAAACAGACGTTTTATTTCCTGTAGGAAGTGATAGGCTGCAAGAGGGGGGTGTTTTTTTGTGTTTTTTTTTTTTTTTTTTTCTAAATAACTTTAGTTTAAGCTGGTCAAGAAAGGGATAAGAAGTTACTGTGCCCAGGGCCTGCCTCAGTTTTTCCACTGTTATTCTGGGATATGTTCAATTCGGAGCTGTGCCCCTTCAGTCAACCAGAACAAGGATCCTTCTCCAGAAAAGCATGAGTAGCCTGTGCTTCCCGGTAAAGTGACCTGTAGCTCTTAGAGCCTGCCGAAACTGAAGGGAGGTGACTGCAAGAAGTGTCTGCTAGTCCTTCCTGGTTCCTCTTCACTAGTATCTTGCACTTTTATTCCACTTCTGTGAAAATATCGCTACTTTGGTAGCAGCCTGGTGGCTAAATTCAACTGGTCTGGTTCCTTTAAGCCTTAAAGTCATCCTATCAGCATGAACTGATCTCCCTTTTAACCAAAAGCTGCCTGTGTTATTGTCCCTGGTCTTGCTGAGGCACAGTGATACCCTTGTGATGGATCATGAAGTGAGGGGGGAAAAGATAATCTAAAATAATCAGTCTACATCAACTGTATGTTGTACTCAAATTATCCCTGCACAGGTGTGAGTGAGTTGCTCCACAGTGATGCATTGTTAGAAATTCTGGAGGAAATGGATCTTTCTGGGCTCAAAAAAATGATCTTCTGGCTAAGTAATTGTGCTTTTCAGCTGAGCAAGAGAAATGAGGTAAGAAGATGAAGCAGGCAGGCCTCTGCACTGAAGCAGTCATTCTGGGAATGAAACCCAAGGGACAGATCTTGGACAATGCAGCCAGTCCTAGGCACGCCTAGAGTTGAACTACTTGCTATGATAACTTAAACTCCTTTAGGATTTGCCTATTTCAAATGCAGGAGATCTAAACCTCATCTAGTCAGGGCCTGTGGATTTTGAGAAGGATAGATCCTGTGACTTCTGGAAAACGCAGCTGTTCAGTCACGTGCGATGCTCCTTGCAATGTATGATGCTGTACCTTTTCCTGGCTTGTTCCCAGGAGCTAAAACCTGTTCTTCTAGTGGTTCAAAACTTTAATGTAGCCAGTGCTCTAGACTGGGTGTTCGTGGTCTCTATTGCAAGTCCTCAGGCTTAAATTAAGTACTTCTGACGCAATCTCCATTTTAAGGTGAGGCCAGTTCTTTGTCTGCCGTCTCCTTAAATTCACTATAAGGTGATGGTAACAAAACAGTAACTGTGAGTGAGTCTGCTTGTAGTTCTCGTCATATATATATGTATGACTTGAATACGTGCCTGTATATATATGCATATATAAATGTTTTGAAGGGTAGGTGTGTAACTCTTCTCTTCTTGTGCACTGAAGGCATGAGTTCTTCATCAAATTTAGCCCCTTCCTACTCTCCTAATAGTTTTTATTCTGGGTAGTACTGGTGGTGTGAGACAGCAAAGTGAGGAGAGGAGCCTGTCACTTGTCTAAGTGAGCTTAGCTCTGAGAAGCTTGAATCAGAGCTGAGAGATGAAATTTCATCAGCCAGGTGAGGTTTTTCCTCTCATCTTCCCCCTTCCTCCCTCCCCCTTGGCTGCATTGGCCTGAGATGCAGTGATCTCTCTGCTGATCGGTGCCTTCCATGCCGCACCGGTCTCCTGCTTTTTTTTTTTTTTCTTCCAAGTCAAAACACAGTCTTGCCTTGGCATATGACTCTTACTCAGTCAGGTCTACACCATGGCTTTAGTCTTTTAAATTCCTTAAAGAGAAGTGGATTTATTCAAGTAAGCAACCTGTTTTACGCTCCAGCTGGATGCTTCCCACAGGTTTAGATTGTGGGTTTCAACTTTGTCATCTCTTAAAGCTTTTCTTCCCAAAAGCATAGACCTACAACTGCTTTCTCTCTCTCCTGGGAAGAGCAGGGCTGGTTCTGAATGCCCCATAGCTTAATTTTCCTAGATCCGATGCATATGGGTTTTAAATCTATGTTTGTTTGGGAAACTGGTAACAGGAGAACGGAGATGCAAAGGAACTCAGTAAAACTCTAATATTTAACACGTAAAATACACAGACCGAGACCACCCACTTGGCACTGTTTTCCTGCAGCTCCAGAGAATTGGTTGGGCTGGGGCAGTTTCACAGTATCCTTTTTTTGTTGTTTTTTTTTTAATTCTTGGAGCTGTATCTAGGAGATCTAGCTCTAGCTAATGTTGGCGGTGTCTGTAGTGGAACCAAATCTCTTTGTTACAAAAACAATAAGCCACTTTCTTCTGTTTAAAGGTGAGGTTTGTTTTTTCTTTTTCTTTTTTTTCTGTGACAGAATTTTCCATTCTGTTGCTCCTCTTTAAGCCTTTCAATAGTTATGGAAAGTTTACCTAATCTCTGTTTCTTGAGCCTGATGAGAGATAGGAGGAAATCTGACCAGTGGATGAAAGAGCCAGGAGAATAAATATTTCTCACCAAAGAAGGCAACTGGTGAGGTGTAATAACTAGCTACTGTCTGTAGTTTGTAAGGGTAGAGTTTGTCTTGGGCAGTGAGGGACTCTGTGTTCAGGCCAAAAGGTTTCTTGAAAGAGAAACCATTAAATGCAAATGACTGACTGGTACGCATTAGGTGGCTATACCGCACACATTCTCACTATATGGCCCTGAGTGGAAAAGTAAAAAATGGCAATCAAATATCTTAATTTTGCTGTTGGATTTCTGAGAAGCTAGGAAGTATTTTAATTTGTCAGGACCTTGATACAAGTACAGTAGCATCTGACTTGGAAAATGCTATATCAGTTGCATCACTTGGAGAAGAGGGGATAATAGCAAAGCATGAGCAGAGCTGCCACTGTTTAGTTTCTTCCACATTACAGGAAGGAAGAAAACTGGGTTTGAGGTTCCTTAATATCTTGCTGGTGAATTTTGGTGCTTGCCATGATCACTACGTGCTACCTAGGAAGTAAGAATTTATGAGCAAGGAATACTTTCTTCCCTCTCTTAAATATTAAAATGCTTCTCAGTCAGAATTCACCTCTGTCCTTAGGATAGCTGGTGTGTTGTTTTGTACTACTACGATTATTGGTAAGGAACTGAGGAGTTTTATTAGTGTCCTGGCATGCAGGTTGGAAATTCTTTTTCTGCTCTGATGTTGAAGAAAAATGAACGTAGTGTATGAATGCTTGTCTGAAAACTTAATGAGACTTTGTTCTGCTTTTGGTCAAACAGTTTGGAGGGCTGTCTTCACCCTCTTGGCAAGGGCGCAGGAAGAAATATAGTCCTCTACAGAATCTTAACCCCTCTTGGGAAGCCCAGGCACAGTGCTCCTGTAAGTGGCAGAAGCTGCTGTTGGTTAAGCAAGCAGTAGTTGGTCCCTTGGCTGAGAGTAAAGTCAATGCTTTCAGTCAGCCTTCTTGATAAGGCTGTTGGTAGTGGCCAACCAGGTGGCTAGGCTCTCTGGGAAGTGTGTGTGTTTCTCTAGTAACTTACTTTAGCTGATTGGTTTGCCTGAGATAAGATACAGTTAATCAAAATCAAAACTTTTTTAGGTATAGTATTGTTTCTGATTCTTCCTCTCCTGTGCAACAAAACGCAGGGCTGTATTTATTTTCAGTGCTTTGTGGTTGAGACCAAAGCTTTCGAAGTAAATTATATGGTTAGTTGCTAATTTAAAGTGTGTCACTTCAAAAGTTTCAGATATCAATGGATTTTTTTAACAGATACCAGTAATTTATGTTGTATTTTTTGTCTTCCAGCAAGCCTCATGGAGCACGTGAGCTACAATGGGTGTTGGTACAGAGAAGAGGATCTACTCCAGCACAGCCACTGAAGAGGCTAGGATTTATCTAACAGTCAGTGACTTCAGGAATAGAAGCACTTCTCGGAGGTGATGTCATGCCTAGTTATTTTTACACAGTGGATGGTTATAAGAACATCTAGAATACACAGAAAATTCTAGATATATTCTGTATGTCGGGGGGGCTGGGTCCAGCAGCCCAACAGAGGGGAGGTTGCCACAGCTCCATGCCCCTGGTTCCAACCAGTGGTGGGGCTGAGTGTGTATTGCCAGTAGGCACGTGTGCATGCACACACATGCTGCACACACCACTCTGCACGTACACAACACACACATACCTGGCTGACCATGCAGATCAACACAGGCAGGCACACAAATGGCACCAATGGCCTCATCCTGTTCTCCTCTCTGGGTGAACAAGATTAAGGCGTCTGAGTGTGAAATATTAATACATAATTATATGTGTCTGTCTCTCTCTCTCGATACATATACACACACACCATTAATTATATATCATCAATATATTAATTATAGGATTTATCATTAATATATTAATTATTAGTAATTATAGAATTACTGCCAATAATTAACATTAATTATTAATAATTATAATTACATATATAATTATGTATGCACACACATACGTACAATGTGGATCTCTCCAGCAGCTGGGCTTAGTCACGCAGACTACCAGGTAGCTGCCCCTGGACCCCAGCCTTCCCAGTTTCTGGCACCTGGACATATGAGCCCACAGGGCCCACAGCCCCCATCCAGCTGCAGGTCCAGACCTCTGCACACGCACAGCTTGCCAGGACCCCCTGCGTCCTTCTGATAGCCAAGCCCCCATGGTCTTGCCATTAGAGAGACGCAGGCACACGAGCGGGGGTCTCTAATCGACCCCCAGGCCCTACAGCCTCGCGAGCAGCTGGCTAGGACCCCACTGATCCTTCCATAGCCAGGTCCTCCAGTGGTCTCACTCTTGGCCCATTGGCTCCCAGGGTGCTTCACCTACTTACCAGCAAGCCCTGCTTGATATTTGCTAGTGATCACATGCTCACTTGCAGACTTGCACTCGTGCCAGTTGCTGGTAGCTGGAGCCCTGAACACACACACACATGCACCTAGAATAGAGAGGCCCCCCCTCAGGAAAACAGAGTTTAATGAGAAGACAGGACAGTCTGTGCTGGTCAGGTGCAGGACAGGGCCAGACAAGAGTCCTGACAAGCCACCTGCTGACATGTGATTAGCCCTTTTGATTCCCTTATCCTTCCATTTTTCCATGCTTGTTCCCCCTCTCCCGCCCAAAAACCCATAGTAAGTCCTGTGCAATCCCCGAATACTCTTCCCTTGCATCCCATAATGTGCCCAATACCCCTAGGCAGGGTTCAAAAGATGCTCTGGAGAGGTGCTCCTATTTGCCTTTCTTGATGGGTAAACGCCTGGGCAGTGGGACTGAGGCTTTCCTGGGACTTGTGGAGATGGGCCTTTGATGGGCTGATGGCTCCTGGGATGAGCCTGGGAGTAGCTGGGGTAGGGGATTATTTGGGGTCCCCCACTGCCGTTGTCTCTCTGTGCTCCTCTGTGTGAGTGCGGATGAGCTTTATCATAAAACCTAAGGCCGGGTGTAGAACATGCAGAACTCCTGGTCTGCTGGGTCAGGACAACAACAGCTTTGCATGAGAAGCTATGTTCTCTTTGCTTCTGTCATGAGGCTTCTAATGCAATCAGGTTAATTAAGAATAACTTTTGCATTCAAGATCCACAAGGGTGAGAGGGCTTAGAGAAGCTGGAGGAGGAAAATGAAATTACAAAATACCCCTTTAAGGCCTCTGTCCCAAGCCTGAGAGGAGGAGAAGGAAAAAAAGGAACTAAAAAGGGATTGTGAGTGGGGTGGGGAAGGTGAGTGGGGTGTGTGTGAGGATGGACATGTGACTGTCTTAATTATATTATCTTTTTTTGTAAATACTACCATAGCCTGTACACAAGAGAGATCACCTGGGCTGATCTGCACCACCAGGAGACCTATGCAAGGACCAAGCCTGTCCACATCCCAGAGCTCTTATGCTAGCTATCTACTCCTATACGCTGCTGACAGTCCATGCCTCTCTCTCTGCTCTTTGTGTAGGGACTGAATCCCAGCAAGAATAAGACCATCATTGCTGTTGTATAAGCATGTCACACCAAAATACAGAAATTTAGCTTCTCTTCTAAGTGTTTTTCTGGGCTAGTATCAAGCCTGGCTATGTCATGGAGAACGCTTTATGTTAGAATTATTAAGATCCTCATCAACACTTACTCCATTCCTATAATGTTTAGTAGCAAATACATATTACACCAATATTCCATTAAAAACCCTTAATGAATTTGTCAAGCAAAATAGTAAGACATTTGAGACAAACCAAACTTAAAATTTTGCTCACTGTCATGTGCAGCCTTTGCTGGTTCCCCAGATCCAGCGTGGTTCCCCACCTTCCCTGAGACGCTTGCCTCCATCCCTTCACTGAATGGGAAATGTTCATTAAATGAACAGCCACTAATATTTTGTATTTTATTGAAATGACCCATCTTCTCAGCAGGGCCTAGGCCAAGTTAATTTTTCCATGGCTTTTTAGAAGGTTAGTGTGTTTCTTAAATAGTTTATTTTTGTAGTACTTCTGAATTAGATAAGGTGGGTGGGAAACGGAGGTGGGCAGTGAGGCCAGGAAGATAAGCAAAACAGGTGCCCACGATTTAATTTTTTTCTGGTAGGGAAAAAACAGGTAGAACCTGTTTGGGGTTGGTTTGTTGTGGTTTTTTTGTGGTGTGTGTTTTGGTGTTTTTTGTTAGGTTTTTGGGGGGTGAGGGGCTAGAGGGTTTTTTTTTGTTTGGTTGGTTGTTGTTTTGTTGGTTGGGTTTTTTTTTTTTTTGACGAGCACATGAAGTGCTATAAATATCCATGTTTAAAGAGGATCTGTCATCTCTCATCACAATTGTAGGCATTCAGCTTTTTAATGACTCCAACCCCAGTAACACCAGGCATTAGAGAAAATCTCATGTATTCAGTTAGCAATTGCCTTTGAAAAGCTTGACCTGTTACTCAGCCACATTTAACCAGGAACTCAAGTAGCAGAAGCAGAGGGTTTGGTTTTGTCTCACAAAACTGAACTGCTTTGATCAGCAGACTGCCTTTTCATCACCTTCCTCTTCTTACTTCACCAGAAAAAGAAGGGGACCTGTAGAAAACAGCTGCCTTCAGTTACATAGCTCTGATTCACCTCAAGGGCAAGTATCCCTGTGCTTTGACTAAACCAGAAGTATTCTGGAGTAGAAGGGGGAAGATACAAACACCCAAGGAATGGTATTCCCAGAAGAATGTGATTTAGCTTGTTCAACTGGTATGAAAATTTTCAAGTGGCAAAACTATTCCCCCTAATAACCTGGGACAAATTTAGCAAACAATAAAAGGGAAGGCTTGCATGCAACTTGTTTGTCTAATTATGTTCTTCTTTGTCTAATTTCATATACAATTGATAGGTGAGTGACATGCTCAAGTGCTCTTTTTTTTTCCACCCTTTTTGGAAAACAGTATCTTCATATATAAGCAGAAGACTATTGCATTTGTTCTGTGCAGGATGATTATTGGGAAGGAGTGAAAATGGTTCATGGGAAGATCATATCAGGGCTCAGGGTGAATTTGTCTATCAAAAATAGTAAATCTGTAAGCTTATTTACTAGTGTTAGCAGAATCCTGCAAAGAAATCAGCCCAACTCCCCTTCCCCCCCATTGTTAAAATATTAGAATGCACCTCATCAAGACTTAATCCTCTCTTCCATTAAAACAACTACTTCCAGTTATGGATAGGTACTTTACTATGACAAAGGCGATAAACAAGTACACCACATGGAAAAGATTAAATATATGTCATTGAAAGACGTGGAATGGTGTGGGAAGGAGGAATGGCGGTGGGAGAAGGGTTACTGGGAAGGAAAGCAGTTGGCATTCAGTGAACATACACATACTCATGTAGCCTGGCTTACATGGTGCGGTACGCATCTCCTCCGCACAAGATTTGAACTAGAGCTCGCAATCAAGGAAGGATAATATTGCTGGCAAAAGTAAGAAGGGACTAAGTGTTAAACACATCTTAGGGCTCCCTTAAGCTTATTAAAGGGCTTCTGTTGCCCTCTAGTGTTTCACCCTGCGCATATACTTCCACTCGCGAGTGGGTGCCTCCGCAGAAGTACAGGGGGGAACGTATCCTGATGTGGCTGTAGCTGGAGCATTCAGTGGCATCAGGTGCACAAGGGACCGAGAGAGTAACTTGTCTGCATTACTCTTCATATGTTACCGTGGAAGTGATTGTGTAAACAGAAATTGAGCGTAAAGACAAATAGAAGGTGTGCCGTCCTTGCTGTAAGAAATTGCCCAAATGCTGTAACGGGTTTACATAAATTTGTAGCAGCCAAGTGAGTGCAAGCTCTTAAATAGAATCCTTCTTACAGCAACAGCCGAGTATGTACTGAAATGCATAGCAAAACTATGCGGGAAAGTTTACCAAATATATGCCTGATTTGATTTGGCTTCTAGCTGGCATCAAAAGCCAAGGTAAACCAGACAGCTGTTTTGATTTCACTGAAACTTTTACTGTGACTGGAAAGTGGGGGGTGTTACAAAGCCTTTCATTCTGCAGGACAGGTTCAGTTCAAGACACTTGAACCAAAGTTTTTCAGTATGCAGTTGAGTGATTTCTTCTGCATTTTCCTTTGCTTCTGTGTTCTCCCTTCAAAGGGAGGACACAGTGTGCAAACAGATTTACAAAAACTTCTTACAGGGCTGAAATACCGATACGTGAACTCTGAAATGTCCTCAATGCACAGAAATCAGAAGAGATCTGAGTTACTGAAGTGGATGATGAGGCTGGGCTCAGGTCACAGCTGAGAACTGAAAATGTCTGAAGTTTTTTAGGGTTCTAGCAGAAATCCCAATGTGGTGTATATCATGTGCTTTTCTTCCACTCACAGTCAAGTATTCCTTTAAGAAATCTTGCTCATTCACAATCTTGAAAAAATCCATGTGTGTGTGCGTATGTAATAGGCTTTTTTTGGTGAACTGCCCCTTAAGATGCTGTGCTGCACTCACGGGATGTCTCGTTCAGGCAAGAAGCTATGTGTCCTCTTTCTTCTCTACCCCATTCATGCAACGGCAGGCAGGATAGTTACAAGAGGACCTGTGGTGTGCGCTGCTGGCCAAGCTGTATTTGTTTGCTGAGATGTGTTTCGACTCTAAACACTCTGTTACCTGGATGCAGATCAGATTTTGTATGTTATGTGATCAGAAAAAGACTTCTTTTTTGTCTTGTGGTTGAGGGCAGTGGGTGGGGATCGTCAAGATATGTTCAAAGTGACAGCTTATCACAAGCTGGAGCTTTAAAAGCTGACAAGTGCATCAAATTCAGATACTTGCTGGGTTATGATCAAACTTCACTTAGAAAAAGAAAACAAAATTAGTCCCTTGCATGTCTTTTCTCTCATGTGCTTTTAAATTATGGTATTGACATATACTGTCCTCTTTCTGTTGAAAAGGAGAGTTAAAAAAAAAAAAAATTAAACTGTAGTGCCAAGTCCTACCTGTGGGCTAGAGTTACTATTCATAGTGTTTAAAATAAGTCTTTTGATTTCTCTAAGTGGGTATTAAATTGGCTTCAAAGACTTTAAGATGACAAAGATTCTTGTGCCTTAGAGAAAAATGTGTTCATCAGAGATGTGATGGGAATCTGTGACAGTCAGTCTAGACAGTCCGTGAACTATTGCTGTTTCAGTGACTGTGCTGATGAGGAATAGCAATGGCATTCAGCAGTGACCTCAAGGACACTTAGCAGTAGCTCCTGTGGGGAGCGTTGGTCTTGGGCAGCTGGGCAGATTTTTGCTAAGTGTGCAATGACCTTTTTGAAATAGTGGAGAGAATGGTACGGATGGGCTGCGTTTCCTGACCATGGAG
Source organism: Ciconia boyciana (assembly GCF_034638445.1). Classification (NCBI taxonomy): domain Eukaryota; kingdom Metazoa; phylum Chordata; class Aves; order Ciconiiformes; family Ciconiidae; genus Ciconia; species Ciconia boyciana. The sequence continues at coordinate 82,609,128 of NC_132935.1, forward strand.
GTTATTCTGTGTCTGAGAGACTGTTCAGCAGAGCTTTACCAGTTGCTATAGTTTATAAGTTTGTTTTTTATTGAATATATAACAGATCCAAAGTGGTGATGCAGGGGTCTTATGTGCTATCAGGTCTGGAGTTCAAGATGCGAGATGATTGGTTTATAATTTTAGGGCCATGTGCACATAAACCTTTTGGTAAACTGGAAACTAGAGATTAGGTAAACTGGGAGACTTGCAGATCCCAATGTGAGCAGAACATCAAATTCAGAAGCTGAAATGGACCTTTCCTCAAACATAATGGCTATTCCTTCCTGCACACTTCATGCTCTGTTGGAAGACCTTTACTTTTTAGCTCTTTCAACAATTTATCTTCATGGATCAGATGAGTAACTGAACCTGGACTACATCCAGTGCTATGTGTAGGCTAAGGCCACCAGATTAATTTGCTTCTGTAGTGGGCAATCAAGCTGTTAATATAGAAAAGTTTGGATGAAAGGCTGGGGAAGATATTTGTGGCAGAAACATGCAATTATTCTTCATTTTTAGTGTATTTTTGTGAGAAAAACCCTTGAAAGAAGTGAATTTGTATCCCAGAGGCAGTCTTTTGTCACCCCATGAGATGTGTAGACACTGCATCCTTAACTCTAACTGTAAAATGGCCCTGAAATTACTTCAGTTATTCATTGACTACAGGAGATTAATGTTCAGAGTTTGGGCAAAATACACACCTAATAAAGTAATAACATATCAAGAACTAAGCCCTCAAATTCTGATGATTCATTTTTATTGGGGGGTGGGCTTTTTTATTTCTTTTTTTTTTTTAATGAGCACAAGATGAATTATTTGTATTTGTAGATCAAGGAAGACTGTGTGTTGTGTGTCTTGTGAGCATTTTTCTTTTTTTTTTTTTTTTTTTAGTCCCTGGAGAATGAATCCCAGAACTGAACCCGTAAAGACCTGGAAAATGTCTACTTTCACTGATGCAGTACAATATGTATTTAGTAGGCATGGAGGTGTTGCGTTGACCATTGGACTAGGTGATCCTAGAGGTCTTTTCCAACCTTAATGATTCTATGATTCTATATACCGTGTAGTTGCTGACATAGCAGATTCTATAGGGAAACTGATATGAACCTTTATGGTTTTGTTGGTGTCATCTCTTTATAGCAGTTGTACCAATGAAAGGAACACAATAAAGCTTTTGGCTTCATGTAGGACTCTTAAAAGATGCTGGAATTTCTTTTCTCTGTATTAATCCATTTATACTGGTCTGCGATGCTGGAGAGGCTATTGTGCCCCCGCCACCCCTCCCAGATCAACAGAGTTTTGTCAGAATTGAATTCTGGCTTTTGTAGCTTGCTAATACAGGCAGTGATGGCACTGATGCCTACTTTATTGGAGGCAGCAGAAGCTTGAGGGTGTGCATGAGTTTCCAACTCGTAGTGAACTCAGTGCTGTATAGTTGTGGCCATCTTGCCCGTATTGACTATACCTTGAACATGCGTTATGATCCCATGGCAGTTTGGTGTTGCGGAAATAATCTTGGTGCTATTTGACAATGAGAGGGCTTGTCTTTGGCATAACAGCCTTATACAAGTATGTCAAACTATCCCAGGATCTTAGTGTGAACAGGGAACCTGTATGTGCTTTGTGTTACAGTACATGGCCGTAAGAAGCACATACTTGAAAAATAAGGCTTCATAGCACTGGCTTTGCATAGTTAGTGATAGCTGTAGTTACAAAGTTTTCTAGATTTAAAAAGAAACCTTCTTCTTGTGACTGTTTCACCATTAACATGACATAGTACCTGTAAATCACATAAATTTTTTTGCTTCAGAATGACCCTTTTTTTAAACACAATCACATGAAAAATGAAGTGAACCATTCTACTTCATATTAAGGTTTGCATTGTTTACAGTACTTACTTGCCATTTTATAGTGATTCATGTATTTGATTTACAGAAATTACTGATTCTGACACAATCATGAGTAAATGCTGAGCGCTTGCTTTGGTACCTGAATGTGTCCTATGACTAAAAGCACAGAAATAAGAGAGGCCATTGTGGCTTTATTGTCTCTTAGAGTGACAAAGTGAAAAGTTCCCCTCCTCTAAGGAAGCTTCAGAGTTAGAAAAAATGGTTATCCCCTAGAATAATGTATTGGTAAGCAATTATGCTTAGTCTTCCATCACAATGTTTATGGAAGCTAAAGTATTCTGGAGTTGTTGGCTTAACTGTTCACAAGAGTAACGAAATCTGTCTGTAAATGGAGATGGCCTTGGTAACAGTTTGAATACCCCTTTTTGTTTTTTAATGTCTGATGAGGAAAGTGTCTTTTCTTTGACGAAGGAAGTATTATAGCTAGTATTTGGGTGCAAATCATTAAAAAAGACAAAAGGAAACCCAGAGAGTAGGATCAAAAGATTCCAAGTGGCAAAGGAGTGTTTACACAGTGCAACATTGCCAAAATACTAGTTTTGAAAGATAATTGCTAGCTGCCTACCTATCTGGACACCAATGAAACTCCCAACTGATCCTCTTACAACACTGAAAGAGAAAGGGTAGTGATGAATGCATGTGATAAACATGCAGGGAATTGAGGAAAAGGCAGATCCTGCCTCCAGGAATTCCTTAGGTAGCAATCTGTAAAAGGAGAATAACTTCAAGATGAGAGATTCTGTCATGTTGACTTCAATGCTCTTTTTAACTTCAAATTATTCTTATTAAACCTTTTCTGCTAAGGGCTTAGCTTATCTTCAAAAATCTTGTTGTTCTGGAGTTGTAGATAAGTTTTTGTCACCAATGGTCTCTCTTTCTGCATAAACAACGGATACGTACTTCATACATGATTCTTTAGAAATGCTGTTCATACCTAATCCAGTACTGTAGCAGTCTTTCATATACGTTTATGTTAAATGAAATGTTACATTTGACTCGTGGCTCAAGTTTCAAGTCAGACTAGCTTTTCTCTGTCTTAAAATCAGTGTATTTTAATAAATCTTTAATGTGTTATCCCAAGACTACTTAGGGCTCCAACTAATACATGACAGAAAGAAAGAAAAAAAAATTATAAATTCTACTTGGACCCTACCAGGATGGAATTTTCTTCTAGGTGAAAAAAGACTAAAAGTGAAAGCAACCCAGGCTTTTTCCAAGGCCTGAATTTCTTGAGGTTTTTTGGGGTTTTTTTTGTCCTGCCCTGCCATCTGTAGAACTAGTGAGTCAACCAACAAGAAAACTCTTTCAAGCACAACAGAAGACTTCTGGCCAGGAAAATATAAGTAGATTCTTGATTAACAAATAGATATACCCAATACTTGGGCCACGCAATGCATAATTGTAATAACTGGTTCATCACAATTCAGTAGGGCTGCTCTCATTGAATTGTGATGAACCAGTTATTACAATTATGCTTTTAGTTGTCCAGATGTGACATGTGGTCAGTTGTAATCCCAGCATGTCTGAAACCCTCTTCCTGAAGACAGCTGTGGGCACCAAAGTGCTTTTGGCTTATAGTCAAACATAAAAGGTAGCTCACTCCATTGCAAGCGTAAGGATTGCAAATTGCATGGGTGGACACTGGCATATGTTTCATGGTAATGAAAAATGTCTGACAACTGCCTGTTAGATCAAGATGCCTTTTTTTGGGAGGAAGGGATATTTTCAAGGCAGTTCATCTTATCAAGAGGAACATTGTGATACAAGGGTCTGCTGACTGCACGCTACCCTTCCCCTTTTAGGTGGCATTTTATTCTTGGCCCAGACACAGTGCCTGAGCAAAATATTGCACAGAGGGGAAATTAACCATGTAGTCATGATTACAAAACATGTCTATTTGCTGTGCTTCTCTACCTTACATGCTGCTCTCATTTGGCAGTGTGGAGACTTACATAGCTATGAACTCTTGCATGGACTGCATTTAAATTATTGTTCCTCTTCTCAAAGGCACTATCTTTTCTAACAGAGGTTTGCAAAGTTATTTTAGACTTTTTGGAAACATCCTGGCTGCTTGCCAGTTCACGGAGGAGCTATAGCTGTCCATTCAGTCTGTTGTTCCCTAAGGGCACAGAGAAAAGGCTTTGCTTGGGTGGGAAGACAGTGCTGAGAACAGTAACAGTTTATATTCAGCCATTCATGTGTTAAAATCCAAGAGTTATTTTTAGAATACATCTTACAGAAAAAGGCTGTCTAGATATAAACTCTACAAACTAAGTTTTTTATATTGGCAGTTTTGATGTTGGAGATTTTTCTTTCAGAAATGGTTGAGCTGCAGAGTCTTGGGAGAATGACGCAAGTAGGTGTGTAGAATTTCTAAAAATAATTGGTTTATGTGTTTTTTTTAAACAGGGACTTTGCCACCTGAATTTTCTGGGGTTGTGTTTCCTTCTACAGCGGTGTAGTGTCTCCTGATATACCAAAAAGGCTGTCAGTTTAAACATAAAAATGACAAGATCATTGTGCCAGCTGACATATTGATTTACCTTAATTTATTATGTAATTTTGTCTTTAGTTACATTGGAGCCACTTGTAAAATCTATAGAATTTATGTAGTGACAGAGTATCAGTAATCGCAATGCTATTTAATGTAGTAATGTAGTTGCTCAGTAATGCATTGCATGGAAATAATGAGGCTTTTTTTTTAGATAATAATACTTTTATGCCAGCCTCAGTACAATGTGAACTGAAAACTTAGAGTTATGTGAATAGATCACAGAATATGCCAAATAAATACAACTGAAGTAAATCCTTTGTTCTGATCTCATTATTTCGGTTTTTGCTTTGAAATGCATGGATGTAATTGCTTTAGATTAAGACGTTTTTGTTAAAACATGAATTGATAGTTTTGTTTTGGGCATTTTAAGAAGTGTAAAGCAAATACAAGTGGTGTGGGGTTTTAAGAGGCAATAATGAGTTCTTCAAGACAGTATAGCTATAGTGTCCTTTTTTAAAGAAAAAAGTCTGAAATGCACTTCAGTAGGTACATTCAGAGTACTGAGCTGTCACAAGCATAAGCAATGTTTATAGAAATGTGTAAGTTTTCTCAGTAGACAGCTGTGCAAGTAGATAGGAGCTGTGTGAAAGCACTTGAGAAGGGAGTAGGAACAAAGCACAGGACAGAGGAGTTACAGGTAGGAGGTAAAGCTGGTGTTTCCATGTAAGCAAGGCACAATGCCTGGCTCTTGGCAAGGTTCGTCTTGTGGCTCACACAAATAAGAGCTACTATCCATGTGAAGAAGCTAACATGCCCTATTTCTTTCCCAGTCTTTAACGACAGCCTGACGCATGGTTTCAGTGGAATAATTTTACAGTTTCTCTGGAACACATTATAGTCTGGATATAAATTCCGTACTGGATGAGTTACCTTATAGGGGAAAATGGTGTCTAGTAGGACAGGTTTGGAATTGATGAATGACATCACTCTGAGCAATTAGACTAGCTGCACAGCTGTGCTGATGTCATGCAGCTGACTGCATTTAAATTTATGGCTGTGCTATTAAAGTGAGTGTAATGATAACAACAGAGACCACAGGAGGTGGCTAAAGGTTTTTCAGATAAAATGATGAGAGAAGACATAGATGTTTATTGCAGCACTAGTGCCTTGTGCTTTCCAAGGAACACAACAATAATTTCCCTCCCTTCCATCTGCTGTTGTCTCCAGTGGTATGTTAAGTGGCACAAGTGGCTTGTCACTATTTTGGTAGTAAGAATTATGAACGTATGCCCTGTTACACCATTTTAAAAGCACTGAAGTACCTAAGGTCTAGTTCCTGGCAATTGGCTGAGTTGCTTTGTTATGCAGAGGCTGACACAGGGCAAATAATGTAATGAAAGGGTTTAGCTGGAGTGCTCGCTATATTGTCTGATTTATGAAATTGGGCATCTTACATCAGGGAGAATGAGAGAAAAAAGGCTGGACTGTCATGCACACAGCTGTGGGCTGGAGCAGCTGTTGAACTGAGGCTGAAGTGACATGAGTGAGACCCGCAAGGACCGTGGTTCACATGAACACGTACTTCACCAGAGCAAGTCCTGTTTTCAACAGGTTATGAATTCAGGAAGAGCCGTGCTGTAGGTTATTACTTGGAATATAATCTATTGCAGAAATGGGGTGGGTGTTCATGTACTAGGTGTCACCTGAATGTTAATAAAACTGCTGTCTGCATTCCTCATATTTGGTGTTTCCTGCAGCAGCCTTGCCCAGGCGGCTGAATTCTGCCTCTTGGCTCTTCAGTGAAGGTACTGATGTAGAAACCCCAAGAGAGCACGGGAGAATTTATTTGTTCAGTTTTTGTGAGAGAAAGATGTGTCCAGTGGGTCACCCTGCAGCTGGTCTTTTAAATGTAAGGACTTATTTTTCTTTTTTTCTTTTTAAGGGCTAATTGGTTAACTTTTGGACTGGTGCTTTTGCACAGTGCTGCAGCTCTTCTAGATCTAGAGAAATGACGGAATGTAGAAAAATCAATGTTGTTGGTAATTTTCTCCCCAAACTGAGTCTTCTTCACATGCTAAACAAGCTCCTTATCCTGCCTTTCCTCTCTGAAAGAAATAAACAGTCTGTCAATAACTTTAACCATGTCCGAAACATGTTTTAAGAGAGCAAACACCTCTTTCTGCTACGATAGAGAGAACATGGCTTGTGCTCAGCACAGAGTGGGACTGCCCTGTGAGTTGCATAGGTTTCATGAATAATGATTACCCATGTTGTCTCAAGTACAGAAATTGCAGAAGGAGCTCTGGAAAAGCTGCCTACAGTCCTGCTTACAGGGGAAACGCTTACAATTTTGGCAGGAGGGAGGGTGAAACAGATTTCACGGGAAAACCTAAAGAAACAAAAAAGGCTCTAACTCCCCCCCCCTATATCTTATTGGCCACAGTATAATGTAGGTTCCCTTAAAAAGCTAAAGCTGCATGCTGGTTTTGACTGGCATAGAGTTAATTTTTTCCATAGTAGCTAGTATGGGGCTATGTTTTGGATTTGTGCTGGAAACAGTGTTGATAACACAGGGATGTTTTAGTTACAGCTGAGCAGTGCTTACACAGAGTCAAGGCCTTTTCTGCTTCTCACCCCACCCCACCAGCGAGTAGGCTGGGGGTGCACAAGAAGTTGGGAGGGGGGGACGTTTGGAGTGATGGTGTTTGTCTTCCCAAGTAGCCGTTACGTGTGATGGAGCCCTGCTTTCCTGGAGATGGCTGAACACCTGCCTGCCCATGGGAAGTAGTGAATTAATTCCTTGCTTTGCTTTGCTTGCGTGTGCAGCTTTTGCTTTCCCTATTAAACTGTCTTTATCTCAACCCACGAGTTTTCTCACTTTTACCCTTCCGATTCTCTCCCCATCCCACCAGAGGGGGAGTGAGCAAGCGGCTGGGTGGGGCTTAGTTGCCGGCTGGGGTTAAACCATGACAAGCTGTCATAAGTCCAATGCTATTATGGAACTGTGTACAACATCTTGATTTACCTTGAGACTTTCAGGACTGTGCTCTAGTGACCATGTTTGTTGGTAGAGCTTTTTGACTTGATGTGGTGTTTGCACCTACCTTCTGTGAGCTTCTGAGGGTTGGAAGCCCTGAGGTGATGTTCTCAGATGGTTAGAGCAGCCCCAGAGGACTCCTAATGAGCAGAGGTGCCCCATGCAGAGGAGGAAGCCTTTCCTCAGCACCTGAAAGGAAGGGGAAGCTGACTTTTGGGAGGCATTTTCTTTGATTTGCTTGAAAATCATTAAAGCTGTGGCAAGTTACAGTGGTGTTTGGAAGGGGAGGTGCAGGCTGCCTCTTCTGGTCATGGCTAATATCAGGTAATGCTGCAGCTGGTGGGGAGGGGGGAGGAAATCCTGGGCAGAACTGAACAGCCAGCCAGGCTATCTTTTCTGTGCTGGTGGATGTTTTAGAACCCCAATGCCATTTTAAAGAGCTTAGGTGCTGCAAGATGCTGTTGTGTAAAGTAGTAGTCCAGCAATAGAACAGTTGACTGGCTGACTGACAGACCTGTGCGCTCATCCTGGCTAGTAGAAGAAGCTATGACAAAGGTGAAAAAAAATAACCAAAATTGAAACATTATAAATGCAAGTTTGGGAACATGTGGCAGTGGTGCTGGGAAACCTGGCTGGTTTGAGAGAGCAGCCTGCTGCTGATGTGGACTCCTATATGGATTTCATAACCCTGCTTCAGGACGTGAGGCGTCAGTTCACAGTTAAGATACAGAGGTAGGCTGTAAAGAGGCTGAAGCAAGATATAACTTGCTAGCTTTAAATGTGGTTGTAGTGGCAGGGTTTAGTCCACTTGCAGGGGTAGTAGTCGCCTTGCAGAGACAGATGCTGTGAACAATTACTTGGCAGCAGTGAAGCATCTTCAGTGACACTGAGCAATGTCTAACTCGGGCCTTGGCGTTCCAGAGCTGAAGTCAAACTACTGCTTTTTATGACGAATATGGCAACAGAAGGCTAGGCAAAAAAACCCAACACAAATGAAACCTGCAGTCACTGGTTACAAGAAGCAGGTACCCAGCGTGTTGGTAACTCGTGGCTCACAAATGTTTCCTCCCTGGAGAAACTCTATTGATTGGAACCTCCTAAGAACCACCTTTCTGTCTCCAGGGAGGGAGCAACTGCTTGTGAGGAGTTGTAGGTTGTCTCTGGTCTATGTGTAAAACATGTGTAAACTTCTACCAGACTATGGAGAACTTCTGTGCTTGGTCTTGCAGCTTATTTTTGGTTGGCTGTCATTCCAGACTGTGTTTTTACTGAGTTTGTCAGTCTACTCGAACAGTATTTTTTTTTGTCTCAAATGTGACTCGAGATTAGAAATTAGTGTCTGCCCATGTATTCAGCACAAACAGTGTAACAATAGTTCTGACTTCGGATGGAAGATGCTTCAAACCTTTGGTAGCCAGTAAAATCTGATTTTAGTCATGAGGTGACAGGACAGGGTTCAAAAGCTTTTTTTTTCCTCTTTCCATTCTGTAGTGCAGTTGAATTTGTTAACCTGACAAATTTTGCAATACTTTGGATGAGTCACATAAGTGGCAGTTCCTGCTTCTTATGTATATTCCTGCCTCATGAATGGACACAGGGTTTGAGTTCACTGTGCAACCAGGAGAAGACCACCTGCAAGTTTTTTGCATCTGAACACATAGTTCAAAGGAAAAAGGGCATTAATGCAATATTGACATTGTGATACCAATTGCAGAAAGCCTCAGCTTTCCTTTATGCTAAAAGGAATTCCTTACATTCACTCACAAGAGGTGACTGGGACTCATCTTGTTACCTGAAGTTTAGGCAGTTCCCAGGAATTTATTTTCTGTGGGAACCTTCAACTGTTTCTATCGCATAGCTAGGTTGTCTAGTATTTTTATCCCTTTGGCTATTCACCATGGTTGCATGTGGCAAATAATCAGTTTTCTGTGTTTAGAATACTTTCTACTGCCACGGTTACTGGTTGGTTCTTCTGACTTTGCTCTTCAACATCACTGCCATACCACTCTGCCCATGGCTTTGTCCATATAATTGTTAGAAAATACTTGAAGAACAATCTGATTTTTTTTTTAATGTTACCACACAGCCCTGGCAGAGGCTCATTAATTATTTCATAAATTGTTTCTTGAAGTTATCCAAAGGTTAACAAAAACAATGCTTGCTGAATATTGTTCTCTGGATCATTTGTCATGGCCTTGATTGACTTTCTCCTGTACTTTTTAACAAGGGAAGGAAAAAGAGGAGTTCAGTGGTATGCCAAGCGAAGCAGTAGAAGTCATCCTCTTCTTTTTCTCTGGTTTATAGCCCATAGGAGAGTTTAGAGAACAGAATTCTGACCCTGTCTCAAATCCTATTGTTACCTTACAACTTTTTACTAGTCACTTGGCTTTTCTTCCTCAATTTCCCTTTAGTGTTTGTCATAATACCCCTCTCCCTTTCCATTGTGATTTGCAGGAGTACAGAAAGGAGCTGACTAGCTGGAAGCTGACTTTCACAAATAATGACTTTCTGAACAGACAAGATTGCATTTTTATTTTTTTCACTTTCTGACTACAAACCCTGTATACTTCTAGAGGAAGAGAGAGAAAATATTTACCCAGCTGTGTCTTTTTAAGAAATGAAACATATTTTCAATGCATGGGGTACAAGGAAAAACTAAGGTCTGAAATTTTGTTTGCAGGAATGCTTGTTTTGAAGTTTGGGTTTTCCACAGATCCTACTATAAAATTCTAGATACATCAGTTTGTTCTGGGGACTCGCTTGGGTTTTCTGAGAACCAACTTTACAGTGTTCCTAGTCTGTCTTGGACAAAACAGGTTTTGTCCTTCATCTCATAAACTATGGGGGAACCATATGACTAAGTCTATGATTGACTTTCAGACTTTAACATTGCTGCTCCTAAAGAAAGCTGCCAAAGGAATGGGTATGTCCTTGGTCCTTTGTGCAACCTTTTGTATTTACAAACTCTGTGACAGAATGAGTTAAATATTCCTGCTACTTTGGTATGGTGTTGAGGTGGTAAAGGATTATTTTCATTTTCAAAGAAGGCAAAAGAGATCACAAGGGAAACCCTTCTAGGGACAGAGCCCAACCTTTGTAAACCTCCCGAACTTTTTTTTTTAATATTTTTTTTAGACACTTTCTGTCTCCACCTCTGCAATCTGTGGAATATAGCATGGTAAGGAACTCCATTGATCTGTTGCAGTTGTCTGGTATTGTGGAATATGTATTGAGTGTTGTTCAGACCACAGAAGTTTAAAACTGCTTCTATGTCTAGAACAGGAAACTACTTTTTTTCAATCAGTATTGGGGCTGGAAGGAGCATGTGCTCATCACTGTGAGCTTAGTGCAACTATGAGGTCTTTGAGAGGAATCTAAGCACAATGTCCTAGACCTGAGAGGTAGTTACAGTATTCCTTTATTAGGATAATGCTCCTGTGTTAGGATACTTGTAATATATTCCTGTGTTAGGATAATTCAATGTGTAAAGGACATTTGGAGCTCATCTAGTCTAACCTTCTTCTGTAAGAGGATTGAAGCAGGAAATCAAAGCTGCAAATAGTGGTATGGGAGTTCAAAACTAATTACAAGAAATTTGGACAAAATACAGAAGTATTCAGAGAAAACTTTTGTTCCTTGCTTAAACATGAACTGTGATTACTTGCTGTGTACATGTGCCATGTACACTTGCTTTATATGTGAAAGCAAGTGTTTTATCTGTGTACCATCCAATGCAGCTTGATTACAGGGGAGGTTATGGTGATGGGGATGGAAAAAGATTTTTCTAACTCCATAGAAGCTTCCATGAGAACTCAGAACTTAAGCCAGAGGTTGGTTTCTCTCCTTTGTTATTGGCAGCTGGAATGCCTTTTTTTTTTTTTTAATAAACTGGAAAACACTCTGCGTTTCAGTTGCTAAAAACAACTTACTCCACTCTTTCCACAAAAATATTTTGAAAAAGGGAAGACTTAAGAAAGGACTAAGAAACTTTTTTTAGGCAAATTCATTTTCTAAAAAAATTGAAAGTCTTATTTCCTGACCTACCTTAATTAGTTATAGACAAAGAAGGTAACTCTAACAAATCATTCTTATTAGTATATGCTGCTGCCTGACACTTGCAACTTCTCTGGTGTGTTTTCCTCGTGAATCATAGCTTCTTTAGTTTCTTGAACATCCTGTTTCTTGTTATGTCTTTTTAAGCTACAATGCCCTATATATAAGCCATCTAGACAAAAATCTGCACCCTGAATGCAGTTACTGTGGGGAGCTGTGCATTCTGTTGTGGTACTTGTGGCAAGATGACAGAATGTGTAACCAGACCAGTAGATGAAACCAAACTGTACCAAATATTTCCATTAGGAAAGTTTATTTTAAAACTCTTTTAACACATAATTAGGCCATCTCAGCAAGCCATGCACTTTCCTAATGCAATTATGAGAAAGCTGTTTAGTTAGATTGCTAGTGGTTGTCTAGACATCCTACTGGAATCTCCTGAGTTGGAATTTAATTAAATGGAGGGAATTTCTATGGTTCTAGACAGAAGTATTTGGCTCAAGTGTCTTCTTGTTGAAGATGTGGTTTGGAGAACTTACAGTTCCTATGGGGATAGGAGAAGATATCTGGTTTTGGCATTAGATACTGACTAGAAGAGAGGAATTGGAGTTATAAAGAGTACAACTTTTGTTACCACTTCCAGGGATGATCGTGTTCCTGAAAAGAAGCTAGGACTGTACCAATATTGCTTGGCAATAAGTGAGAACTTTAGAGAAATGTTTACAATTCCCTGTTGCTGTCCACAATTACCCTGTTGCTTTTGCCTCAACAGCATCCACAGTTGTTTAATTTTTAACCCTTCAATTTTTTTAGGGCATAAACCATGATGTTTGATAGAAACAACCTTTTCAAATCTTACGGTGCAGTTCAGAAGGAATTATCCCGTGAGCTGTTATTCTCCATCTGCTTACATCTCTGGGACCTCTTAGCAATTAAGTTAGTATTCACATCATCTGCTCTGTTTATTTCCCACTATTGGCTTGGCATGCAGATTTAAAAGTTAGGTCCTTGGAAGCAGGAGTACTGCAGGACTCCTTACTCTGCTGGTGCAGTATCAAGCACAGAGGATCCTGATTCCACTTGGGCACTCAAAATTCTACCTATCAAGAGTAATTACTGAGATTATTTTTTTAAGGGGGGGTCCCCTTGACTAAATGGGAAGTTAACAATGTTGAATATTTTCTTGATTTGTGTCTTAAACATGGAAATGTTGGCTGCTGCTTTTTTTGAGACTGGAAGTGAAATTAAATACTATGTTAAGTATTAGCAGATGCTACAGGGGTGGACAGAATAGTGAAGGAACTTCTTTTGTGGGAACATGGTGGGATTTAAAACTCCAAATAAAGCTTTGTGTACACGCCATCCTCTTGGCAAAATGGTTGGTTTTGCTGATGAAGTTCTTAATGTCTTTCTGGAACACTGTAAACCAGAAATAGACTGCCTTATAGGAAGAAAAAAATCCTGATGTCTATCATCTTTTTGTGAAAAAGGATGAAAATAACTCTGAATATATGAATGACATCTTCATATCTGTTTTTTGTTTGCAGTATGAAGAAACAGAATCATAGAATAATTTAGGTTGGAAAAGATAGCAAGGGTTTGGTTTTTTTCTTTAAACAACTACGTATGTGTGTTATTGAAGCACACAAACAGTTCCTTTTATGTCAGTGGGGTTTCTTTTGTTAGTGTGATACTGAGTAAGGACTACAGCTTTTTATGTTGATCAAGTAGTTTAGTGGCTGAAGTCGGATTAATCTTAATCCAGTAGTCATTCTGCAAAATTGTCTAATGTTTGTAAGGATTACATCTCTCAGGTCAGTGACCCATCTTTTAGAGGAAAAGATGTATCCAGTTACCAGAACAGCCTAAATCACAAAGCTGACTTCACTTCCAAAGTGTTAATGCGTTTTTAATGACCTTAAACTGCTTCTGACACCATTTGCAGGTTCTGAAAAGTAAAATGGGATCAGGTCTAGGGCTACGATCAGGATATGGAGTTGGAACATCCAGTTTTGGGTTTCAGTACAGTATAGATGACATCATAAATCCAACTTTTGTTGCTGTACGTTTTCTAAGTTCTCTGGGTTTGGTGGTTTTTTTTGGTTTGGGTTTTTTTTTGGCCTTGTGAGGAAGACAGATTCCTCCTCTGTTTCAGGAGCAAGAAGGTACTTCATGATGTGAAGAAAAATCATAATCTCAGACACTTTGTGTGTGTGTGTGTGTGTGTGTGTGTATAAATAAAAATACATAAAGAAATATTATCTTTGTAGTTGTGGAGCAGAGTTTATTGATGCAGTGGTGATGAAGGTATGTGGGCACATATACTATGATGCCACTGGCAAAGGTAGCAACTCCAGAGGGTATAAAATTGCTTTCTTGTGCACTCCAAGATTCCCATTGAGATGCATGGCATTTCTCCCTAGTGAGTATATTAGGAAGGAACAAGTATCTGTAGCCTCCTGTAGGCTTCCACACTTGGGGAAACAGTGAAAGACTGAGAATATCAGTCAATTTGGAGAGTTACAGTAAATCAGTCCATAGTATAGTACATAACTTGTCACTCTGGTATTAAGGATATCCCAATACCCTATGGTATTTGAATTATAACCCATCCCCAAACAGAAGCATCTCTGTTTCATAAACCATATTTCCACCTGTGCTCTTTAAACATCCAGATCAAAATCTGCATGTTCCTTTGAGGTCTCCTCTTGACACTTTCTTACAAGACTTGCCCTGCTATCCTGCCTGAAATACTTAAGTCTCTGTGTACTCTCTTGTGTACTGCAGATAAGCTCAAATTCAGCACAGGGCCATTGTTTTTAAAAGAAAAATAGCTAAAACCTTTTCTACTCCTTTCAACGGGACTAGGAGCAGACCCATATCAGCTCTCACAGCCCTTCTACACCACTAGAAAGGATATTTTGATATTTGTGGGGTTTCACTTAGGCAGTTTCTCTCCCATAGGATCATCTTATTTATTCCTATAATCCTTCACCCCTGACCAGGTGGGACTCCAGAGGGAGGATGCCAGTCTCCAGGTCTGGGGCTGGAGGGAGTTCCTGGGGCCTCTCCCTGGGGCCAGGACTGCTGGTGATGGTTGTTTAACCTGTGGGAGATGTGCTGTGTTTGAGGCACTGAGTTGCTAGCTGAGGGAGGAGATGAGCAGGCCACACACCATCAGGGAGGTCAAACAGCAGACTGACAGGGTCTTCACAGAGCGTTTGCAGAGGTGAGAGCCCAAGCCACACAATACAAGAAAGGAGGCACAGATAGACACCGCACTTGAAGGAGTGGTGGGTAGAGACTCCCAAGAAGGGGGAGGCTGGAAGCTTCTGGCTTTAGCAGCAGGAGAAAGGTTCTTTGTTCTCTTTGATTTGAATTTACAAAATTGGCACTGTGCCCTAATAGCCCACACAGGAGAACAAACTCCATTAAGGGAGACATCAGAGCCAGCTGGGCCTGAACAGAGCATTGGTACCAAGAGGAAGCGATGGGCATTAGTGGTTGGAGATTCATTTTTACATGAGATAGAAACACCCAACTGCCAGTCAGGCATGCTCTCACAGCAGGTTTGTAGCTTGCTGGGGCCCAGATCCAGGGTGTTTTAGAGGATTGCTAAGATTCATCTGGCCTTCAGATTTTTACCCTTCGTTGATTGCCTGCAGGGCACCCAGGACGCCACCAAGTGAGACCTAGAACAAATCAAGAGGGACTATGGATCTCTGGAGGTAAAGGTGAAGGATTTGAGAGCTCAGGTTGTGTTGTCCTCAGTCCCACTGGTGAAGAGAAAAGACTCAGGTAGGAATGGATGCCTCTTGCAAATTAACAAGCGGCTGTATGGCTGGTGTTGCAGAAGGTGCTTTGGCTTTTGTGACTATATGTTCCTTTTCAAGGAATGACAGATGGGATCCATCTGACAAAATGGGATAAAACTGCCATTATCTACAGACTTGACAACCTGGTGAAAAGGGCTTTAAACTTTATATGGAGTGATAACAGCTTGCACTTAAGAGAAGGAACAGAGCCAAGTTGGGGTGGCAAGTACATGGAGCAAGGTGACGGGAGAGAGCCCTCAGGAAAAGTAAAAATGGTCACAAGGGGCCAACCTCAAGCACTTGCACAAGGGCAAGCGAACTGGGAAACCAACAGGACATGCAGGAGCTCTGGATGTGGATGCAGGACTGGGACATCAATGGCATAACTGAGACACTGTGGAACAGATCGCATGACTGCGTACAGGCTCTTCGGTAAGGATGGTTGGGAAGAGAAGGAGCGGCAGTCACTTTAAAAGAAGGAGTGCTCAAAAAAACATGTATGAGGTCCTGATGTGAAAGATGTGGCAGTTTGGGACACAGACTTGTATCTAACTGACATTGGGTACTAGCCCTTCAGAATGAAAACCAGACAAGTTTTTGTCCTTCGCTAATAACTAGATGCTTTAACTGCCAAATGTAATAATGTCACTAAGACTCTTAGACCATAGCAATAACATAGTTGCTTATGAAAACAGA
The DNA here is from genome assembly GCF_034638445.1 of Ciconia boyciana. Lineage (NCBI taxonomy): Eukaryota > Metazoa > Chordata > Aves > Ciconiiformes > Ciconiidae > Ciconia > Ciconia boyciana. The sequence continues at coordinate 82,625,154 of NC_132935.1, forward strand.
GAACCTGATGTTCCTCAGGTGCCACATTGAAGTTCTTAACTCTGTTGTACTTTCCATCTACATCTTGCTCACGTCGCTCTTTAGAGCTGGCTGTCTGCAATGCCATGAGGAGAATCCAGCCATAGGGTTGGGAGTGAAGTGCCGTTGACAGCAGCACCTCTTGTGGGTTATCTAAAATAGAGACATTCTGATTTCATACTTCCTTGGTTATGTCTCTTTGTGAAGCAGAAAGGCATTAGCCCATCAGAGCCCTCTTGCCAAGGCAATGTAGGAGTTGAAATGGGATCAGAAGTCTCTCAGTTACTTCCCCTCTTTTCATTCCTACAGAGTTAGCGTAGGTGAATCTGCTTTGTGAGTTGGTGCTGGTAAAGTACAGCTGGCTCTTAATGAATAGAGGTCATAGTGCCAAAAAGCCATCCTGCTTCACATTAGGGTTTTTTTCCCTGCTCTTTCTGGAAAAAGGAGGAAATTTCCAAGCAAAGGGGATATTTGCAGAATGTTTTGTAGTTTATGCTATACCTTCCTTTCTGGAATATTATAACAAATGTGTCTTGCAGGTGCAGACATTAAATCAAAAGGTAAAAATGTAAAGAAAAGCTCTAGTAACTAGTAAATATATATTTCAGTTTACTTAACACTTGCTCAAATCTCTGACAGCTGGAATGAGAATGCCTTATTAGGACAAGATGTAATTTTCATGTCTGTCTCAGAGCTGAGGTTTGTTGCAGAAACGGGACCTTCCATTCAGCTTTACTTCAATCTCATTTGCTTTTAAAGGACCACAGCTTACTACTATAGGTAGGAAAAGCAAAGCACTAGAATATATTCTTCTGGGAAAAACTAGTAATAGAGGATGCTGATACAGGATGCTGAAGACTTTTCCAAGGAGTTTTTAAAAACCTCTAATTTGTTATAGTCCTGCCACCAAAGTTGAGGTGGAAAGATCTCTGAATAAGTTCATTTATTTGCATGATCAGCTAGACTGGAAAATTAGTAAGTTTTATAAACAGTAAAAACATGAGAAAAACATCAACTTTTACTGTGCTATTTAGTAGCAAGCTTTTCTGCTTTTATAGATTGCTTTGTATGTTGGTCTTGCCTTCGGAGTACTTGGCATTCAAAGAAAATGAATCTTTAATAAAAAAAAGCTTTAGTATTATATGACATAAATTGGCTTGTACAGCTACTGTGGCTAAGAGTTTTGAAGACCCCTTTGCTTCCTGACTTGCTGATGTACACTTCTAACCTGTTTATGCCTATTTAACTTTGGAATTGCACTCAGATTTCATATCCTGTTAACAAAATATGTTGTAAAAATAAAAGACATTTTGAATTGCTTCCTAAATTAAAGGAAACAGCAAGAATTTTACTAGTGAATGAGGGCTTGGAAGTCTAGTTCATTAGTAAGAACTCGCCCTGGTAATTAAGTCTATTTTTTTTAAAGTATCCAAACCAGTAATTTTTCTTCTCTGTCTCTAATATTGCTTCTTAATGAGTAAGAACTGCAGTCTCCTGAAATCTGAAAGGTGCAAGGATGGTTTTCTTTGCAAATTTGCACTGGAATCAAAACTGTTGTCTTAATACTTGTGTTACTATGTTGAAAAAGCTATCAGTGCAAGGACTTCTTTATTCCACAAAGCAAATGGTCAAGGATATTTAGGCAAGACTTACAGCTGATTCTAGAAAACAAATGAACTACTTTTTGTCTTTTTTTTAGTTCATGACTTACACATAAATAGTTTTTAACAGTGGAAGACTTGCAAGAAAACTTTTAAAATAGCTTTCTGTTTTCTGAAACATTTTAGTATGAAAGCAAAACCAAGAAGTTTAGTTTCTCTGTAAGTTACAGACCTTGTAAGTCTATTTCTTAAAAGAGGCACAAATATGATTCCAAGGATATCCTAAGAAGGTTGTCCCACAAAAAATGTGAGAAAAGACTGCTAAGAAATAATGCTGAAGTTTTAACAGTCTAATAGTGAAGAGGTAAAAGAATCGTAAAAATGAAGGCTGTTTCCTTACAGTAATGATAAAGTGACTTGAAAATTGAAGACCACAATTGTTGCCATATGACTGCCATCCATAATTTGTCTTAAACAGAACTTTAGCAAGCTATAAACAAGTCTTCACCATTGATCGTACACATACTTGGCAACTCTGTAATTCACATTATATATTACATATTCATATAACTTCCATTATCACCACAACTGGAGTTTACCTTTTATTTTAGAGGTCATGAATATTGGTGGTAAATATGTATAGTTGATTTTATATGTGTAATTGTAAGCATATGTATTGCTATATGTGAGTGTAGTTGATAATCCAGACCACTCAGTTATGTGATCTACTGTTCAGTCTGTTTTCATGAATGCTTGTTTAGAGGAGGACTTGTAGGAAACCTGCTTACCCAGACACTGAGGGGCTTAGGTATCCAAATATCCACTGTTTAATTTTGTCTCTTTGTAATTATGACTATCTGATAAGACCAAGATTCCTCCTGGGGGTGGTGAAGAGGTAAGGCAGGGAAGCTGATTTATTTTCATCCTGTGGATTGTGAAATGAGCCTGTTGAAGCACCTCATCTGAGAAGGGTGACCAGTGCATCCAATTATTATCCCAGGAAGGAACACATAGAGGAAATTCAGGATGCTGCTTTTAAGGACACAGACTTAAATAGTAAGCAATTAAGGTGGATAACAGCAACGATTAAGGTGGAGTTAGATTTAATGGCATTCCTGGTCTTCTGTCTGGGGTGACAAGAGAGAGAGAGAAACCTCATGAATGCAGAATTAAGATGCCTTTCAAGTATCTTCTACTGTGTTCAATAAAACTGAAATTTCTGATATCCAGGAATTCCTAAGGTATATCTACTGAAGTCTGCCTCAGTGTCTCCCTGAAATAAAATTGCTGTCCAAACTCCTTTTGGGTTTGGTTTGGGTTTTTTTGTTGTTTTTTTTTTGTCCTCTCTGAAATGCTAGTTTGGAAATTTAAGTGGTGGAAAGCTGCCAAACTTTGTATTGCCTACCGACTACCAGCAGATGGCAATATTATTTCTGTTCTTAATAAGACAGGAGTTGATTTTCAGCAAACTATCAGCCTTGAGTTAAAGGGAAAGGCTAATGGAGATTACTTCCTTCATGGTAAAGGCTGGTATGTGTTAGGCTCACAGCTCTTATTAGATCAATTAAATTTTAAATAACCTAGAAATTATGTTTTAACTGATTTTATTTGGTATCCTTTCTATAGAAATAACATTGTACCTTTATAATAGCATAATATGAGGCATGTGCCCGATAAATGAAAAACCAAACTACTCTGTTTGCCCAGTTCAGTCCATATTTCACAAATGTGACTAGACTTCAGTTTCGAATTAAGTATCCCTTTCTTCTGCCCTCAGTCTAAGCATTTGTATGGTTATCTGGGCTGGCATTCAGTGCTGGGGTGTGACTTCTAAGAATTTCGATGATTGCAGGGTGAAAGACTCATAACCTGTGAACTGTTCATAATTTTTTTATAGTGCAGTTTTTGACTGCATGTTGCAGAATTAACTGTGATGTCACCTTGCCAAAGTCTAATGCAGAAGTTCCAAGAGCGAATAAAGGAAATAAAATATTACTGGCTATGCAGTTATCTTTGGAGAGTCTCCAGGCTGAAGACATTTTTTCATTGTAAACTACTAGAGGTCTCAGTGTGAGACCGTTTCTTTGGACCCACCACAGGGACCCCATGAATGCCAAACCCAGAGGGGGAGGAGAATTATTGTCAAATACTCAAGGAAACCCAGCAAGTGTGGTCTCATCACCACATAAATCCCTGCTTAAGCCAGTTTTGCTGCATGGTTTCTTTGTCTAGGGCCCCTCTTTAAAGCTCCAGTGTCAAAAATTTGAAGTCGGAACAAAAATGTGTGAAAGATTGCCTTGGGCAAGTGGATTTTCAACTCTTAGTGCAAGTGCAGTGCATTCTTGCTCAAATGGATGAGCACTTTGTAATTAACTTTGTTATTTTCTCATTTAAGAATAGCTGGTTTATTCTGGGCTATTCAAAGTGTCATGTATCAGCATGCATGCTGTTCATCAGTAGCTACTGGCACTAGGAGGTCTCACATGAAGAATATCAGAGTTGCGTATGAAAGTAGAAAGAGGACCAAATTATTGATTAACTGTTTTGTTTTGTATGTGTTACAAGGATCAGAAGAACTTCTGAAACTCTGCCTGTATCTGCAACGTAAATGCAGTATTCCCTCCCAGGAACCGACTCCTAACAAAGAGGACTGGATGTCTTACAGTGGCCAGCAGGTGCTTACTGTCTTGACCCTGAGAGAACCAAGAGGTGCACCCTCTGCCCGTGGGTCCAGAAGATCCATTTTTAAGCTTAGGCCCAGGCCCTCCTTTTCTGAATTATGTTGTAGGTGTACCTACAACAAGCCTGTCCTCAAGCCTGTCTCCAGCTTTGTCTCTTGGATGGATCTCAGACCTACATTGTAGCTTTGTCTCAGGACCCGAGTCCTGAGTTGCTGTCCCTGACTAGGTTGCCTGGATAGACCCCGAACCTGGTTCTTCACCTCAGCACATCTGGGACTTTCAATGGAACCTGCCAGCAGCCCCTGGCTCTGCTGCACCAGCTCAGGTGCTGCAGGATTGTGCCCTAACTGATTAAGAAGCTGCCCTGCCTGCTGGCCTGCCTTGTGGAGCAGCCGTGCTCTTGCTGTTTCTGACAACTTTCTGCTGTCTTCATCTTTCTGTCACTGCCATTTGTAAGCTACTCAGCTTGATGAAAACTTTTCACTGGTCTGTAACAAATAACAATACCTCTAAAATTGTTATTTCAGAGGGAAAATAACAAGGGAAGGGGAAGTAAATTTTCTACTTGTGTGCTATTTTGCTGATAGTAACAGCATCTAGGTCTGGCCCTTGCTGTTTTTTGCTCAGCCATTGCAGAAGAGAAGATGTTTGATACCCCAAAGAGTGTGGAGTTTTTAAACTGGCAAATGGAAATTAAATAATAGTTCTCAGATGTGAATCTGTGTTGCCTTCTAAATGTTTGCAAGATGAAGTTTTGATAAGGCAGGGCACTTCTTAGGTCTGGCAATGTGCTTCAAAAAGAAGCACAAAAAGTGCTTCTGAAGCACTTCAAAAAGTGCTTCAAAAAGAGCTTCTTCCACAGAACTTCATCTAGGTAGAAGGCAAAAGAAATGTTTACAGGCTTATTCTATTGTCTGCATGCATGCATCTCAATTGCTTCGAAGTCTCCTGCAGCTTAGCTGATTAATGACTCCAGTTCCACATGTGATCTCATTAATGCAGATTCTACTTCTGATGTCCCTTCTTAGGTCTATTAAATGCTTTTGCCATTATGCAAGTTCCTTAGTTGCTTTGTTACCTTTCTAGTGCCTTAGATGGTAAAGAAATGAGTAACCAGGATGTCATCAGGGCAAGGACATTGCTTAATCTGCAAACAATATGTTGGAGATTCTATCAAGTGTGTGACTTGTCCTTGTTTTATTTTGCTGTTGGCAATGAAAAGAAATCCTTTTGTGCTCCTTCCTTTAATTGTCAAATTGAAAAGAAGCAGCTTCCCCCCTCCCAGTTCAGTTTCAGACTGGCTTTAGGTATCTTTGTCTCTTCTCTCATAGGTGCCACCTATGACCATTCCAAAGCATCAGTTTCATCCACCAGATTGGAGGAGAAGTTCAAGCATATTTGTAGTCCTTCTTGCACCCTCCCAGAGCATTCCCCAGAGTCACTCTCTAGAAGGTATAGCATAAATGGTTGCGTGCATTCTTTTAAATAAAATAGCATTTTAACTGATTTTTTTTTTCTATTCATAGTATTGTATCTACTTAGTATACTCTGCCCTTAGTAAGTGTAGTTTTCTCAGTATACTCACTCTGAGGTGTTCTACATGTATTGTGCTTAGAGCTAAATAGGGCAATCTTTCAGTCAATGAGAGCATTACTAGTGAATCTTAGGATGAAAGTATGGTATATAGGAAACTTTGTGCTTGGTGTGCAGAACTTAGACTAGTACAATTCTCTCACTCTTTCTTGCTCTCTTCCAGTCTTTCTCATTTCTCCTTGAAAATAAGAAGAGAAACGCCATTATGGCAGCAGTGGTTAGCTTAAAAATCGTTTGCAATCAGGTTTGAGTGATGTCATTTGTAGATTCTGCTCTTCTATTGCTTTTCAGCTGTGCTTTCTCCAGTGCAGAAGCAAGAGAAAGAGGAACAATGGGTGCACTATGCTGAGATTCTTACTGAGTACCTGATGGCCTCTTTATCAAGAAGAAAGAATTTTGCTTGTCTAAAAATTGAGGCCAGTATGTTGCACCAAAGGCAATCTGGTATCTCCAAAGATATCTGCCAAGACCCATTGTAGAAAAGCTGAGGAAGGAAAGCGTGCAGGGAAAAAGGCACAGTTATTGTCTCTGTGCAAAAACTTTTCTAACTGATCTAAAAGTGAAGAAACCAGCAGTGGTAAAAGCAGTAGGGTTGTTAATACAGCAGAAACAGCAGAGGCACTCAATGATGACTTTTGACTTTGTATTTGGGAAGGGGAAAACAGAAGGATATTCTGTGGCAACTGGCAACCTCTTGCTTTTCTCTTGAAATGGAAAAAATGAGATACTTAGTAGGCTGGTGCTGACAGCTTGTTGGTGTGAGTTGGAAATGGAGAATTTTGCCCTAATGTTTTTTAAAAAAGCCAAACACCTTAGTGTGATAGACACTACTGTGAGCATAACTCCTTGCTTAGACATCTGCTTGTTGGTTTGGGGACAGCAATGCTGTGGCCTTCTGGGCTACAGCAAACTTTACTGTAGCAGCAAAAATCCTGTCCAGGTCCATAGAAGTCTCTTGACACCTCTCAGTTGTCTACTCCTTGCTTTTTAGCTGTACCACAGGCCCCTTTGCTGGTGAAGTCCCACCTTCTGCTTCTCTTCTCCCTGTTACCTCCTCCCCTAGCAGTCTGGAAAATTGCCTCGTTCAGGCTTGCTCAGTTGCACCATAAAATGCTCATATGCAACTCCTGGATTTTGAAAACTGCCTTTCAACCTCCTGAATCTTCCTAAATAGAGCACCCCAGGTAATTACCAGCCTGTAACAAGTTGTGTTTGAAGCGGCGAAGTGGCTGGCAGTGACCTTTAACAAGACTTTGCTAGAACAGAGGCATCTAATGTGAGTTAAAAGAAGTCAATAGAAAAGAGACTGTCAGGAATATGAAGATAAATCTTGGTAATCTGATAAAACGTATTCGTTTTAAAGCAGTGAATTTCTCTGACTTCTCGGTTTGGTGTAACACTTCCTTTCTCCTAAAGGAATTTAAATGACAGAAAGTCAGCTGCATTTAAACCCACTTAGAGGTTTACTTCTGACTTGTCTCAGTGTAACTGCAACTTATGGTTGGCCCTCTGACCTGTGATAACATTGAGGCTATGGATTTTTCTTTTGTACTGCAGTTCCTGATCATCATATACCTCTTAGAGCAGAATATCAGCAGTGTAGCAATTGCAGTCACTGCCAGCCCTTCATGAAGGGTTTTGTTTGTTTTGGGGTGTTTTTGGTTTTTTTGTTTGTTTGTTTGTTTGTTTTTAGAGTTGAGGGCATGAGTCTGATCCTGATAATCATCAGCTGGTGAATGCTGAGGATCCGATAAAAGCCCCCGAATGTTTAAGAAGGGAACTGAGAGCAGGAGGTTGCATGATGTTCTGGCTGGCACATGTACGATGCCTGGTGGGATGCTGCATCCTGCTGTGCTGCAGAGGCAGTCTAAACAGACATCGCGATTCAGTGGAAGTCCTGAGGAGCTTCAGTTGCTTTTAGGCTCGCAAAAGGAATTAAGGGTGATTTACTAGCTAAAAAGTAAATACATGTACTTGATAAATGGTTTTTCATAGCATAAAAAGATATGGTAGGATGCAGCAACTGAAAACTAAAGCCGTACTACTGCAGACTGAAAAGACTTTATTTAATAGTGGAAGAAATTAACCTTTGGAAAAAGTGACGAAAAGGTAGTGGTGACTTCCATACTGACAGACCTGTCCATTCAAGACTGGATGCCTGTCTGAAAGACAGGATTTTTCTAGATTTAGTCTTATGTCCCATACTTGGACATTTTATTGGACCAGCCTTTTCTGGCCTTAATGTATGAACACTAATGTCTCAAGAAAAGTGTCTGCTCAGTACATCAGCTTCAGTTCTGCTTTTGATTCTGTTAATATTGCTCATGGCCCCTAAGCACAGTGCTGATGGAGAAAATTGGCCTGCTGTTTCCAAAATTTACTGTACTGGTTGAAGTTTGAACTGACATTTGACATTCCAAAAGTGAAATTTGGAAAGGTGTGCTTTTTTCTGTAACACAGATTCTATATTCGTTGGCTTCAAACATAACTGGAGGCAAATTACTGAAGCCAATGCTTCCTTGTTGTGTTTTTCATGAGGAAAAAGATGACAGTCATAGCGGTTGGGGTCAGGATATCATATGTTTTTTAAAGACCTCTAATGAGTAAAATGGTAGAAATCATCTAAAAAGAAAAAGCTTGGATGGTGAAAGAAATTTTCTAGCAATGCCAGTGACTTAAAACAAACTGTGTCTGGAAAAAATCTTCTACGAGGGGTTAGCATTGGGTTTTTGCAGCTGACAGGATGGTTTCTTTGTCTCCGTTGGAGATCTCACCTTCTTTTCCGTTTTCCTCCCACTCTTCCAACTCTCACACACCTTTTCTTAGTTTTACTGGCATTTATCCAGTAGCCAGTTTGTATAATACTGCACACAAGCGCTTCTTGCAGAAGGTAGCTGAAGGTATGGGTGGTATCACGTGCGTTATTGAAGTCTCTGTTTCCAGCCTTTCTCTATTCCAACAGACACCCCTGTCATGCTAATGATGGATGGGAATAGTTGAGAAGTTATATAAAAAAATGGGTATTTATTACGTACAAGTGATGATAATTGTCTTCTCTAGACTCCAGTATTTCTCAAAAAGTATACAGTAGAAAAGTAGAAGCAGTCATCTTGAAACCACTGGGTTTTGATACTTTTGGCTGAAAATCTAGAAGTGGTTTAACCTTGAAAAATATTAAAACTTGAAAGGAGAACTGATGGAAACCAATATTAACCTTCCAGTTTGGATAGCCTAAATTTGTAATACTAGTGAATTTTTCAATGCTCAATCTTAAACTAAACGGAGTCCCTGCATTATCTGTGGGTAAGTGCTTTTCTTTCTTCTAAAACATAATTTTAGACTGGACTGAGTTGAAGTTGGCATCATTCCCTGTGCTCCCCATGATATCAAAGTGCACCATATATTTTAACTTTTTAGTAGCTTCTGCCAATGAAAACAAAAGTTATAATTAATAGTCTCAGCAGTTTTGCTGCCAAGGGTTCCTGGCCACAATTCTTAGTTTGTTTAATGCTGCAGATGCATACCTCTGAACCTTGTTAACAAATTTTTTTTCTTTGCCAATGATTAAAGACTACTGCTGTCCAAGGAACTAGCCCTACTTTAAAAATAAGATAAAATAAAGCATGGCCATTAAAGAGTTAATTTGCTCATGAGAAAATATTTTTGAGACAAACTTTTTAAAGGAGCTAAGATTCTTGTTAAGGCTACAGCACCATCTCACATATCAGTCAATTAATTGTTCTAAAATAATTTTCATTTTGACTGTAGAGTTATATCGCAGATGGGATGTGTTACAATACTGAAAAATGACTCTACACAATAAATATATGGGTTAGCAGGTTGAGGTCTTATCTCTTTGCTCTCAGGAGCATCATGTAATTAATTTCCCTAATAATCTCAGCCCTGTTAGACTGGTAAAATCTATTCTGTGGTCATATGATACTTTTTAATTATTCAAGTATATAGATATGTTTCTAAATATATGATCTGATTTCTGACTGTAGAGGTAGCTTGGGAAGTGCAGCTCTGACACAGGACCGTTAGGAAAAGGTAATTTTTCTTGCCAAACAAATAGGTCCAGTCTCCTAAAAAGGGATTTTTTTCATTTTCTGTTTGTGGAGTTAGACCACACAGTCTGGTTTTATATTATTGACAACTGAAATTGGCTGATGAATTTGCTTCTGCTGAATTTGATGGTAGACAAGTGTTTTCCTACCATGTAGAAATGTTTATTTTTTTTCCCTGCTTTGCCTTCATGGTAGTCTTGCTATAGTAATGTAAGCTGGATATTGGTGTGGCAAGACTCTAATGTCTTGTTCAGCTCTTTGCTTTTCTTCCAAATAAGCTTTTGTTCTGCTTATATCATTTTTTGTGACTGAGTCTCCTGTGGAAGGCTCTGTGTGGGTGGTTCAAACAGTATATCTGATCAGATGCTGTTTACCTAGGGCATCTGATTAATGAGCACATGCCTGAGTGCAATTAATACCATAATAAATGTCTTGGATAGACACAAATCTAAGGAATGGATTCAGGCTGTCATCTTATTCTGTAGTGCTTAGTGACTGAGCTGAGTGAAATTTCAAATGGAAATCTCCGAGTTAAAAGATCTACCTGTAATTTGTTATGTCTCTTCCAGTATTGTAATTTCTATACTTTCTCTACTTTTTCTGAATTGTAATGATTTGAAGAGAGCTAATTAAATGTCCTAGTGCTATTGCAGCATTCTGTGAGTACTTGAGATGTTCCAGCAGGCAGTGCCTAAATGTGTCTGAAATTTAGCTTTGTCTCCTTTTTAAACATTATTTTCCTCCCTCCTGTGTTTCTTTGTTCACCTGGTAATATGCTACTTTTATAGTACCTATATGTATCTCATTTGCATTTTGTATTTATTATACTCCTCTATACTATGTCAGCTTTTCCAACAGGAGAATTGTAAATGCTCATGTAATTGAGGAATCTCACTTTGCTTTGGTCTTTTAACAAATCCGACTGTATTTCCAGCTCTTAGTTTCCTATTTTTAGAAACTTTGCTATATTTGGTGAGTCTTAGAGCTGTCATCTTAGCTATTTCTGAAAACCTTGTGTTTAAAGGGAAGAAATCTTCATAGAAATAAACTTCCCAGGTTAGACTTTGTTAGATGCTCTAAACTGAACTTCTGCTGTCAGGACAATTTTTTGCATCTTATTTGAATTTCAGAAGTAACTTTTCCTGTATCAAGTGTGCTGTTTTGAGTGCTTGGCAAGATAGCCTGAGGGTCAATGGCTTGTTCTTGTCACTGCCATAAAGCTGAATTAGAGGCACAGAGGAAAGGTTGTCTCTTGTTTAGCAACCAAATGGGGTGTGCATTAATAAAAAAATCCTAATTTCCTGACTTGCAATACCAAGTGGACCACCCATCCTGCTGTAACAATTCCAGCAACAAGTAATTCCACCTGTTCTGAGAAGTAAAAAATGATCTGTGGAACAGCTGGCCAGCTGCAAGGACATAATATGGAAAAGATTATTGATCTTGGTCTATTATGATTTGTAAAGCTTGAGGATATTGGTTGCTTGCAACTTTGGCCACGTTTTTTCCATGCTTGCTAACCCCACTGGACTTCCATCAGTAGATATCCAAGAACTAATGGGATAGAGGGACTGAAGCTCTGTCAGTGCAATGGTTGACATCATATCTTAGCGTAGTTGTGCTGGCTCAGGTGCAATAGCAATAAAACTGGTGGTGTAAGACAATGTAGGTAGCCTGTGTTGAAACCCATGCTTCAGTGTCTTCAAAACTGGCATTTGAGCTTTCCAGGTGGAAGGCAAATCTCTATAGGCTGCAGTGTATTTCCAAATGTGGGAATTGGGGTAGTGAATAGAGCTTTGTGAGGGTCCATTTTATTATTACTGTCTTTAAGAATATTTTTTTAAAGTAGGAATTAAAGTCTACTTTGCTGCAAATGGAGTTGTGTTAGTGCTACAACATGAGTGTAAGTTGTGGGAGGACAGTAGGATGTGGGTTATCACTTACGGTTAAATTAGGCTTAAAAACATAACTACAGAAGAAATCTAGATAGAATAATGGAGAGGTTCCTGCTCTTAATCATCTTCTAATGGGTCCTACTTCTAGGGGTCTTGAATTGCTACAGGAGGAGCCTCTGCTGATAGGATGTCTAGGAGGACAGCCTCCCCTGATCAAGGCTTTCACAAAGAATTTTTTAGCCTCTGAGGCAACTATGGAAGATGCTTCAGGACTGCTGAGCAGCAGAACAGAATTTCCTTGAGTCTGTGTCAAGAACCAATGAACAGGAAACCACTTATTTTCCATATCATAGTTTGCTTAATAAAAAGCAGGCTTTTGACATCTTGACAACTTTTCATTGCTAGAACATTATTTTGATCAAATAATCACTAAGAAAAATCTTAAACTTTTTTTTTGCCTTCCCGTGTTTGGATAATACAAAAAAAAGTACTGAGAGAGAGCAAACATATTAACTTGCATCATAAAACACTGAAACCCCTTAGAACTATAAGCTTTCTGTGTTCCCACAACTTCTTGCTATAATTCTTTTCCAGTTTAGTGGTTTACCTACAAACATGCATCCAGCAGGACTGTGCAACTCTGTGGGCAGGAGAGCTGGCAACCAGAATATTCTGTGTAGAGAAATCCCTCTTTGTGTTTGTGTGGAAGAACTGATGTGACATGCTATACTGTGAAGAGTAAAACTGGAAAATTAAAACCTGACTGTCTTTAAACAGAAATATAATCTACTTGCTCTCTAAAAAAAGCTCACTAGATTTCATAAGCAGACAGTGGGATCTCTGCTCCTGTTCATAGTTGTAGTCTGTCATCCAAGAGCTGATGTAGTCCACACTGAACTCAGTATCACTGCAACTATCGTGTAAAGTCTAGTGGAAGTAACCATATTAAAAACCTCTCAAGTATATCTCGCAAGATGCACTTGCTGCAGCGTATATAGACCTAAACTGTGTTCCTGAAAGCTTCAGTCTGCAGCAGACACTATGCCAGAAGAGTTTAGAAGCAGAACTTTCTCACCCACGGGTTAGCACCCATGTGGTAATGTTTTTTTTTTTTTGGTTACAAAATTTATAATAAAATTATAGGTTTGGCTTCTCTCTCAACATGGAATCACAGAATTATTTGCCTTAAAAAGGATCTCTGGAGGTCACCTGGTCCAACCCCCTGCCTAGAGCAAGGTGAACTCAGATCAGGCTACCAGCACATAACGTGGAATGAAAAGATATTATTTAACTTCTCCATGAAAAGAAGTGTGTAATCTTGCCTATGGCACCTGTAAGTAATTGTTAAGGTTGTTCTGAGCTAGCAGCTCTGAGCTGCTCTAATGACAGCGCGCTCAATTAGTCACTATGGGGCAAGCAGCTGCCATTGCAGCTTTACAAAGTTGCAGCTATCATTTAAAAACAAGCAAACAAAAGCCCTGAAAAATAGCTTGGCTTTGGTTCTTTGAGTACATGCTTTCTCTGAGGTGACACAACATACGGGTACAAGTAGGGCTGTGTAAGTATAGCAGCGTGTGGTAGCACCTAACTGGCAGAGCCTTCTTGGACAAAAACTATGCCCCTGTTGAATCTGATGAACTATTTGCAAGCTCTTTCTGAAGCCAGCACATAGAAAAAATTGCAAGTCTTATGTTGGAAAGCTTTTTTTCCCTTCTTGGGTATGAGGTCTTCTTGTGAGTTCTGAAAGCCACCGACTCTGCTGGTCTGAAAGAAGGGAGATCCTGCCAGTCTATGTAAAGCTGCTTTTCACAACAGTCAAGTAGCTGGCAGGGTGTGGTACACACTAATAAAAAAGGCTTAGGAAAGACTTTAATTAAAGTAAGAGCTCCACTAATTACGCCTGAGGCTACAGAGAGGGAGCCTGACACTGGGTAATTTTTTCAAACTGTTGGAAGAGAAAAAATTAATTACAGGCCCAGTCACAAGTTGAGGTCATTTATTTAAAGGGAAACACTTAGCGCTGTGGTGCTTCATAATTTATATGGCTGGGTATGCTTTACATAACGGGACTTGTAATGTGATATTTACTTTTATGCATAACATTATTATGTTCTTAAAAGGAATCTATACTCCAAAGAGGTAAAATTAAAATTCTCTTGTGGGAGGTGGTGGCACTCTTCACTGAAAGCAAATAGTCTGATTTCTTTTGCTGCTGTGCATTCTGGTGGCATTTTGAAAGCTGTTCAGCTCAATAATATGGTTATTGCATATTAGTTCCTGTTTTGGTCTAATAATGTGAAAGGCAGAACAAAATGTGGTTTGCTAGAAGTGCTGCAACTTATGGAACAGTACAGACAAAACTTTGAGCTGCTTTTATTTTTATGCAACACTAGCAAATTCCTTCTGTAACGACAGCAAGTAGAGAGTGAACCTGCCCTTACCTGAGGGCTAATGCTTTTTGCCATTCTTTCTTATTTAGGTCTCTCAGTCTTGGTTTGAATTGCAACACAGATGAAGCAACCAGCCATAGTTACGTTGACCTTTGGTAAAGGAAGCCTCTTGTCCAAAACCAGCAATATTTTTCTTGCATGTTCTGCAACTGTACAGCTTAGGCAGCACCATTGGTTTAAGTAAGCTGGTGCAAAAATTTTTGAATATAATGAAAATTGCTTTTTGGTGTGCTGGTGTGAGAAGTCCTGATGGAAGGAAGTGCTTCAAACTCAGCGATTGTACTGGAAAGATGAATGTGTCAGGATTGTAGGTTATCAAAGTTGAACTGCAAGTAGCAACTACAGACATTGTGTTTGTTACAGTATAGTCTCATGCAGAAATGTTTTGAATTCCACATCCATAGTGTTTCTTTATGGGTAGGTTTAAAATGGTGCAAGTATTAAGTTTAGTAATCAAAGCCTTTTTGGAAAAAAGAACCCAAACTCAACCCTTTGAAATGTAAATTGAAAATAATAAATCAAAAATTAGGGTTCTCTAGGACTTTTCTGTAAGGCCTTGCTGTGAAGTAAATGCTATTCTCAAATTCACTGTATAACTCACTTTCCTGTGCTCAGGCAGTTGTCCTACTAGTGTTACTTGCAAAAACCTGAAAGCTGCTTATGCTAATTAGGAACTATTTTATGTGGAGGACAGGACAAGTTCTTTTGACCCCTGACATCTTTCAAGAGTAGTGTATGAGAAGGAAGGCCATAGCACTGCCCTGCAGCTGGAGATGTGTTCCCTAGCTGGGCTGCAGTGCGTTCCTGAAAAGCCATAATCCTCAGTTGCTTCCTGAGCTCCAAGCATAAACCTTTGCAGTATCTGCCAAGGACTGTATGTTCTTGAGACCATGCTATACATTTGTAACATTGATCCAAATCTGTGTGGTCAGCATGCTTCATGTAATGGAGATAGATATATATATATATATAAAGCATAGTAAAGCTTTTTACCATAACTTATTCCCAATTTGACATCTTCAAATGCTATAGGCAGATCTGAAAGTCTTGGCCCTACTGTTTCACCATAAAGCTTTCCATGGAAAGCTGCTCCTCTACCCCAATTGCAGGAACTTTAACTGTGGCAGTTAAATACTCTTAATTCCAGAACTGTCATTGCTTTTGAATAATCTAATCAAAGTCCAATGTGATTATTCATGATTGGTTGTTTCTAGGATGAAGTAGATAATAGGAGATTAAGGTTTTGTTAAGGAACTTTTTTATGACTTATGACTTTTATGACAGACTTTTTCAGTTGGAAGGGACCTACAATGATCATCTAGTCCAACTGCCTGACCACTTCAGGGCTGACCAAAAGTTAAAGCACATTATTAAGGGCATTGTCCAATTGCCTCTTAAACACTGACAGGCATGGGGCATTGACCACCTCTCTAGGAAGCCCGTTCCAGTGTTTCTCGGTAAAGAAAAGTTTCCTCATGTCAAGTTTGAACTTTCCCTGACATAGCTTTAACCATTCCCACCTGTCCTGTCACTGGATACCAGGGAGATGAGATCAGCACCTCCCTCTCCACTTCCACTTGATTTCACCTGGGAGCGTCTGCTGTTCATTTTCAAGGAGGCATGGGCAATATTTTAAAAAAGATGCTATTTTACTAATTCTCTTTTAATTTGATAGGAATGATAAGTTGCTATTTAGGAATCAACACCCTGGAAAACATTCCATCTAAATAAAATCTGAAATTTCAGGAAGTAGGAAAGGATGTTTTCATGTATAACGTCTTGAATACAGAACAGACTGGGTTTGCTGCATATCATTTCTAAGACCCTTATTGAGCTTTCATAACTTTACTGATTTCAAAATAGGTTGAAATATTTGCCTTATGAATAGAGGCAAGTAGAGTTTCCTATCTTGAAGAGGATGCTAGGGAATGACTGTTCTCTTGGGCTTTTAAGTCCATCCAAGTCCAGTGTTACCTATTCATGAAAGATCAAGCGTTTCTCTGCTCTGAAGTGTTTTTTTCCAGGCTAGGCAGACGATAACATTCATATCAGGAATGCAACCTACTGGTTTCTGAGCATCTGCATGTACCTAAGAACCATGAGCAGAAGTCTGTATGTTTGTAGACTGGCACTGATTAAGTGAGGATAATTGAGCTAGGATTAATAACCTACTCCAACAGACACAGGGCTATGACAGGTAAAGCATTCTGTACCTGGAGCCCAGTGCCCCAGAGCCTGGGACAGAAGTCAAGGTGCCTGGGATTTTCAGATATTCTGGTTTTCTGCAGTGTCTTGCCTCTTTTGCTACACAACTTTTAACTTCTGTGAAGATCGAGCACATGAAACATCATGAAACTCTTTACATAGCTCCAATTTGTCTCAAAAGGTGGTCCGGTTGGAATGTCACAATAAAGGGCTATGTCATAATGCATACAAACAAGGAATCAAAACTTTTTAAAATGCCAAGAATAGGAAGGTCCATCTGAAAAATCTGCTTTCTGAATGCATGGCATCAGAGACAAAACCTTTGAGAATCAGTTTTTCATGTGGAATATGATCAAGTGATACAGAACTATGTATTGGCTGAAAAAATTAATAAGCATAGCAGGAAGCTGGGAAGTCTACAGCGGAAATACAGAAGTAAAGTGCTGCAAGAAAGCACCAGCTGTCTTGTTGGTGACAGGTAGCACTGTCTGTATGAAATCCATTATTACATTCTTTATCTAGCTCTATTTCATACCAGGGCAGATGTATAAAACTATGATCTGCTCTGGCAGAACTAGCTTAATCCAACACAGACTGAGACTCCCAAGCACAACTACATCCCCATTACTGTGAATTCTGCTGTACAGGTATTACAGGTGTGAGGAATGTAGCTGAAAAAGTTAGTAGTATGAGTACAGAAGTATCTGGATGACTAAATATCTTGTATTAAGCAATATAGCAAAATGATTGATTTTTTTTTAACAACAAAAAGAAAAAGAATGAAATGGTGGTGTGTGAGCAACAGTACATGGCACATGGCTCATTCATGGCTGTGATCTCAACTGATGCAGCCACAGAACTGGCAGGGCTCTTTGGGGAAAGACCAGGGAAAGATACCAAGAACAGAGCAGGAGTATCCTGTCCACTGTCACAGCTTCCTGTCATCACTCAATGAGCTCACAGTTGAGAACAGATGTCTGCGGCTTTGTATAGGGCTAGTGTATATGGCTGTGCTGGTTTTGGCTGGGATAGAGTTAATTTTCTTCACAGTAGCTAATACGAGGCTATGTTTTGGATTTGTGCTGAAAACAGTGTTGATAATACAGAGATGTTTTGGTTGTTGCTAAGCAGTGCTTATACTAAATCAAGGACTTTTCAGCTTCCCATGCTCTGCCAGGTGCACAAGAAGTTGGAAGGGGACATGGCCAGGACAGGTGACCCCAACTGACCAAAGGGCTATTCCATACCATATGACATCATGCTCAGTATATAAAGCTGGGGAAGAAGAAGGAAGGGGGGGACATTTGGAGTGATGGCGTTTGTCTTCCCAAGTAACCGTTACACGTGAGGGAGCCCTGCTTTCCTGGAGATGGCTGAACACCTGCCTGCCCATGGGAAGGAGTGAATGAATTCCTTGTTTTGCTTTGCTTGTGTGTGGCTTTTGCTTTCCCTATTAAACTGTCTTTATCTCAACCCACGAGTTTTCTCACTTTTGCTCTTCCAATTCTCTCCCCCATCCCATTGTGGGGGGAGTGAGCGAGCGGCTGGGTGGGGCTTAGCTGCCAGCTGGGGTTAAACCACGACAATGGCTATCATAAAATCTTCACTGAAGATGAGAAAGGAAAGAAGGAAAATGCAAAGTTGGATATCACTTAAATGGTAGACCTTAAATAAGCATTTAGGGATGTGATGTTGCTATGTATTTCAGGCTTATTTTTAAGTTTCTTATATCTTATTCTGCAAGGTGAATTTTGAAATAGGGAAGTTGCTCACAGTAATAAAATTCAATTTTTATCTGTTGTGTCATTTTGGAGAATATATGAAGAGGTTCTGACTTCTCAGCACCTCAAAGGTATATTTGTTTTGGTAGCAATTTGCTCGCAGTGTTTTATGATGGTGCAATGACAGAAATTGGTTGGTCTATCAGTACAAACCTTTTAGGAATGAGATCATATTCCATCAGCTGACTTGCATGAAATTCAAATGTTAATTTACTTTTTTTGGAAGAGGACAAGAAGCCAAAATTGCTAACTTACTACATCTGGAGCGAATACTTACTGCACTTGGTTAAATCCATTCATCTGTTGGGATAGAGCTCATTGAGGAGAAAGGAGGAGAAGGTGAAGGCCAACACAGAAACATTTGTTTTCCTCTCTGCACTTCCTCCCTCTTCTCTGTTAAAGAAGTTTGACATTTCAGTGCAGAACTGATTAAATTATTCACAGAGTTTTAACATCTGTATCACTGAACCACATCATGTGATTGGAGCGAGGAAGCGGAACAAAACCCCAACCTAATGCAACTCCATAGTGTTTGTTTCATACAATCTGTTGCTGGGAGGCAGGGGAGAAAGCTATAGAAAGCTGTATATTCGTTGTATATCTTTATTGTGAATATTGGACAATGTTCTTGCATGGAGCAATAGACAGTAATATGAGAAAGTAATAAAAAAGTTGTTTACTGTTTGTTCTCTTGTGCAGTTGCTTTAAAATTATTGTGGGAAGAGGGGGGAAATTGAAACTCTTGTTTTGTTAAAGAAGGGTTCTTCAGTCCTTCATATTTTTATTTTTAAAGTACTTATTGCCATTCACTTTCATCATAAGTAGGTCAACAAATAGCTTCCTTCTGCAAAATGGAACTGAGATGGGCTGTTAACGATTGTTGAAGAACATATTCTAATAAAAGAAAAACGTTAGGCTAAATAAAAGCAGTGTCTTGAAGAAACAAGCCTTGAAGCTACCAACCCTTGTATGAAGTAAAAGTTCAAACTATCTTATTTAAATGTTGCTGTATAAGGAATTATTTTCCTGTGGTAAAATGCAACTGTAGAAGCATAGCTGGAAAGCAGGGGGTAATATATACGGACCATTATCCAGGTGGAATGGAAAGATTTATTTTTCACTTCATAAATTTCTCAGGTTTTAAAAGTATATTTTATGTTATCTACACTTGTGACAAGTCTGTGCTGGTGTAGCTGGGGAATGGAAGCTCCTAATTCATAATGGCTGTTTGAGAGATCCTCAACTACCATGGCAGGTACGAGATTTCAGGAAAATAAAGATTCCCCCCATTTTTTTGTATACTTTAGGGAACAGAAAGCATTTCCTTTCCTTTTGATTAATCTCTTTAAGTATGATAAAGTAAGATAATGAAATCTGAAAAGGAGAAATGAACAGAGCATCAGTATAAATTCTTCATAACTGGATGCACAAGTTCTGGTTTGTGTTTTTTTGTTTTGGTTTTTGGGGTTTTTTTTGTTTGTTTGTTTGGTTTTTTTTTTACACAAAACTGGACACACTACCCTAGATGTGGTCTTACAAATAACAAATAGAAGAGAATAACCAATTCTATTAGCCTGCTATCCTACATCATGGTATGTAGTTGGTTTTCTCTACTGCAAGGGCACACTGCTGACTCTTTTTTTAACTTGCTTTCCACCAGTACACCCAGATTGTCTCTGCAGAGCTACTTTTATCAGCTCCTGGTCTGTACTGTTGTGTGGGGTTATTCCATTCCATGTGCAGGGCTTGACACTTGCATTTGTTGAACTTTTTAAGCTTCCTTACCAGCCCAGTTTTCAAGCTTGTACAGGTTCCTCTGAGTAGCAGCCTCCTCCAGTGTATCGGCTGCTCCCAACTTGGTATCTTACACCTATTTGCTGAGACTGGACTCTGCCTCCATCCAGGCCATTAAAAATGACATCAAGCACTACTGGCCTTACCATCATCCTTCGAGGGATGTCCCTGCTACATGCTATCAGTTGGACTTTGTGCTACAGGTTTTCACCCTTCGAGCTGAGTGGTCCACATAGTTTTTCAGTCACCACCCTGTTGCTAGCTGATGGAGTCCATATCTCCCCAAACTAGCTCCAGGGTTACTGTGGCAGACCATACTAAAGACAGTACTGAAGTCAATGTATACAACATTCACTGCTCTCCCCTTGTCCACAGAGTCAGCTGCTGCCTCCTGAAAGGCAAACGAATTGGTCAGGCATAATTTACCCTTGTTAGATCCACGTTGGCTTTTCCTCACCAACTTCTTATTCTCCATGTGCTTGGAAATGGCTTCCAGGAAGATTTGTTCAATAATCCTCGCAGGGACTGAGGTTTGACTGACTGGCCTGTGGATCCCAAGAGTCTTTTGATACCCTTCTTTAAGATGGGCATGACATTTGACTTTTTACAGTATTGGGAACTTCCTCCAATCACCATAACCTTTCACTGAGTCACTATAAAGTATGATTGCACCAATTCAAGTTTTAGGATCCTCCTTGTCAGCACAAATTTATGTCAGCTTCTGCCAGAATTACACTGCTGAAGGATGGCAAGAGATGGAGCAACTATTACTGGGTTGCCATTTCTATAAGGAAGAGATGTCTGGCAGAAGTAGAAAAGGTGAACTCTGAAGGGATGTCTGGGTGAAAATATTAAAGCAGAAAAGTGTAGCTCTGACATCATGAGTAGTTACAAACACTTTGTGTGTACACCTGTAAACAGGGACAAGAAAAACATTGCATGCTGATGAGGTTTTTGGGGTTTTTTTGTTTCATAGAATCATAGAAAGCTTTGGATTGGAAGGGACCTTTACAGGTCATCTAGTCCAACCCCCCTGCAAGAGCAGGCACATCTTTAACTAGATCAGGTTGCTCAGAGCCCCATCCAACCTGACCTTGAATGTTTCCAGGGATGGGGCCTCCACTACCTCTCCAGGCAACCTGTTCCAGTGCCTCACGACCCTCATTGTAAAAAATTTCTTTCTTAAATCCAGTCTAAATCTGTCCTCCCTGAGTTTAAAACCATTGCTCCTTGTCCTGCCACAACAGGCCTTGCTAAAAAGTCTGTCCCTGTCTTTCCTATAGGCCCTCTTTAAGTACTGGAAGGCTGCTATAAGGTCTCCCCACAGCCTTCTCTTCTCCAGACTGAACAACCTCAACTCTCTCAGCCTGTCCTCGTAGGAGAGGTGCTCCAGCCCTCATATCATTTTCATGGCCCTCAAGTTTGTTTTTAAACTGCTCAGTAGTTGCACAGAGTATTTAAATAACTGACCAAGCACTGAAAAGCTGTTTTGGTCCTTTGCAATTGCAAGTGTGAAGCAGATAAAGAAGGCGTAAGACACTTCTCTGTGTTCCTCTGCATGGTATGGCTTGAGTGTCAACGCGGAGGTGTTCTGGGTGGTTTTTGGAGAATGTGCATTGGGGAAATGTCATGCACTGTCCTGTCAGGAATAAGAGCATGTGGGGAGCTTTTCAATTGCAGTAGGAGCAGCACAGTCCCAAAGTGTTAGTGTGGCTTAGCTTGGTTTGGCTTAGAAGAGTGCCTGATGCAACATGATATTCCATAAAATTTCAGTAGCATATACTAGTTGTATTTATCTCTGCCTTTGGATTCAGAACAGGGTCAAAGAGGCTTAACTCTGTATTTGTTGTAATGTTAAGTTTTAAAGCTGTTATTTTGGAAATGATGCTTGAAGCATGCTGTAGAGAGGTCATGAGGACTGAACAAATCATTGTTGATGGCTAATTGCATTTTACTCTAGTTGACTTTAATAGAGGCTACCATATCGTATTTGCATTAAACTTTGAGAACTGGAAAGGCTGCCAGACAGATTTGCTTCTGCAAGATACTAGAAAAATGTGAGGGATTCAACACTTCAAGGAAAAAAACAAGCAACTTTTAATTGTAGGCTATGTCACTGCGGCTTACTAAAGTCCTTCCTCGGAAAGGAAGTGGCTAAACTACACTAGCTGACCATTACGCTGGCCTTCGTCAGCCTTATGACTATGCCAAGAAGATGCATTGATTTAGGACAAATAGCAAGTTTATAGGCACTTTAGTGATAAGCTTAAAATGTTCTGGGTTTTTCTCTTTAAAGAACAACCAAAATAACCTGTTCTTGAATATGTGAATGTGGGGAATAATTCTGCCCTCAACTGCACCAAGTAATCCAGTCCGTGTCTTCAATTTCTAACTTCTGTGAACAAAGATAAGCTAAGAGTGTGTCATGGAGCAGATTGAATTAACATACCATGACAATATAATGAGTTGAAAATGTGATGTCAGTCTGCTTGTAAGTTCAGGCCAGCAGGAGTTATGCATGGTTCGCTGACAAATAATAAGATAATTTAGCCAAGGTGTATATCATGTTACAGCACGGGATTTAGGTATTCTGCACCAAAAGTAGACTTTACAGGGAAGCAAAGCTACAAAACTACTGCTATCAAAGCACATGCTGGGAAGGCTCTCTGTGAGCATTAAGTATGTAATGATGTGTTTATACTCTTCAAGGATAGGGCAAAAAAAGCAGGAGATGTACTTATCTTGAATGGAGCCAACTGGCTGCACATTTGTAGTGGGATCTGGCATGGTACTTGTCACTGTCATTAGAAAAACTACCTGAGCCTGTGCGTCTGTTCCTCTTTAATGCAGGTAGAAGGAACACATACAATCTTCTGCCTCTGTTTGTTGTTCTTCTGGTGTTGTGTTTCCTTGGCTTAATTAACAGCAGAGGTTGTGGGTCAGGCAGTCAATACAAGTAAACACAGAGCTATATTAAGTAGTTACTCCAAGACAAGAGGAGCCGGCTTCTAATAGTCAGAAGCCATTTGTCTAACCATTAGGTATAACATATATTTCTAATGTTTTTATTTGCCTTCCTAGGGAAGTTTTAATGTATTTGTATTTTGCTTTCAGGGTATGTCAGGAATACTTCAGTTACTGTGGTGTTTTACTCCTGCGACACATGTGTTCTGTGCTCTTTGAGAAACTGAGCTCCCACACTCATGTTTGAGAAAGCATGACTTCTGTTGTGAGTCCTCTTGACTTGCATTGATATCATCAAATAAGATGGACAACACTCTTAGTCATGGTTTAGTTTTAGGTAGTCCTGTGAGGAGCAGGGAGTTGGACTTGATGGTCCTTATGGGTCCCTTCCAACTTGAGATATTCTATGGTTTTATGATTCTGTTGAATTCACCAAGGATACTTAGTTTTGCTGTCACCAAAGTTTTTGTGCTTGCATCTTATGTAGAGATATACATAACTCTGACTGGTTTCTGGGTCGGAAAAGTAGATAAATCCTTAAATGCACTGTGCTCTATATAGCAATTGTATGTGAAAAAACATTGTCAGCCTTCTTGTAGCAATTTTTTCCTTAACATATTTTGGAACTCCTTCTATGTTGG